>NC_090265.1:1371350213-1372713546 GCF_040414725.1 Anabrus simplex
TAAATGGCATAAATGGCGTATAAAAATTACCTATAGATTAAGAATATTCTTCAAAATCATGTGAGTTGTAATAAAGAAAAACATATTCTCATAATATGATAATGAACTGTCTTAATGAAATAAATGAATGCATTCTGTAAGAAAATATATAAATAAAATGAACGTTTCTACGCATAAAATATTACTGGGATCTTCAAAGAAAAGTAGAAATAAAATATATACCTATTGTTTATTTCTTTTTATAATTCTTTGACATGACCAATTATATTTATTTTATGATTATTCTTTGACTGACTGACTGACTGACTGACTGACTGACTGACTGACTGACTGTGGGAAAACGGAGATGCTTTAATTCAATCCTGATCATACATAAAATTTCTTGACAATGAAACTACTGTTAATTAACTGATTTTTTTAAATTATTAAAATCCAGCATAGCCAAATATTTAATCAGACAAAACAGCTAACTCATTTCCCGAAAAAATGCCAATTGAGCAGGACTGATTTGTGAGAGTATGGCGTCACAAGCCATAACTTCTGGAAGACGAACTCATGTGATGTTGTCCTGCTTACCTCTTCTCCACCCGAAGGGTTGGCCAAAATCTACGCCCAGGCGTTGCATGTTTCCCTTTGCACACCGAATTCTTATGATCGTGATTGTGCACAACCCGGCTATTACTGTACTTGTATACCCACTTCCGATAAGTTAATACATTAATAATTTAATATGTTAATAATTAATACATTAAAGATTTAAAAGTGAATACATTAATACATACGTGAGGACTGTAAAAATAAGAAATACTATATATTGCTATCCTGAGAAAAAAGCGGACAGGAAAAACCTTAACCTATTTTCGACACTTCTATACCTAATCCTGATCAAAGCGAAGTATAGCCAATAATTTGAAGCTTAATTTAATGATAACTTCACACTTCCGACGATCGGTACCGGCATGTCCTAAGTAAACCGAGCAACTAATTCTTCATCTTGGCCTATTATTTTACAACGGGAAGAGACAGCTCACCTCGAATTACTTCACGCCTATTAGGTAGAAATGCAGAACAAACTAAGCATAAAATTATGTGTCAGCCACCTTTTTAATTTGCTAAGAACTCCACTACGTCACGTGACTTGTTACGTCAGCCCTCTTCTCATTGGACGACACTGACGTAATTCTGGTAACTCGCCCCTAAAGCCTTACCTTCCTGTTGGCATTTCATGTGTATACTTGGACAAAAGCCAAAGAATATGTTCATCGTCGTGCTTTGGTGTGCGAGGAGAGAGCCGAGTGCCATCCCATGCTGTTCTTCAGTCTTTATGTCAGATGATCTGGGCCTCTGATAACACGACGTATTATACATGTAAACTTTAAGTCTTCGAGTCCTCTCGCATCTGGCGGGTGCTTCGGGTGGTCATATTCAGTGAAAGACTAAATCCAGTCATGTAATAATAATAATAATAATAATAATAATAATAATAATAATAATAATAATAATAATAATAATAATAATAATAATGTTCGTAAAGAAGGTGGACAGACATACTCTAACTCCATCACCACAATGAATGATAAATTCCAGGCGAATAGTATACACACCTGGAGATTTACTTGGCTTGATATCATCAATTACAGTAATCTCATTCGCAGTCGAAGATATTCGGGACACTATCTTTCAGAATTTTAAGATTCTTCTTTATGCGTTTCATGAATACTTTATCCCTGCTACTTTTGGAGGTGATGACTATATGAGACGCAATTTTGTATTGGTGAATTTCTGAACCCGTCCGTGTAATGGGTTTACCATCCCCCAACTTTCTGAGAAGGGACCAAGCTTCACGGCCTAATGCCAACAAAACAGAAGTATGTTGTTTCCATCTAAACAGCAAGAGGGCAAATAAACGATTGCAGGTGTACATTGGAAATCAATTACTGAAACATCATAATATATTCCCCAAATATCCAGGAGTCACCCTCGATAGAACACTCTCCTTTAGACAACACCTTCCAAAGTAAGAACTCGCATCAATGTAACCCAAAAATGATGTGGTACAACTTGGGGTTCAACTGCAACTTTACTTCGATGCACAGCACAGCTTTGGGACTTGTGTTTTCGAATGCCGAGTACTGCGCTCCTGTTTGGTTGAATAGCCCTCACGTCAACCTCATAGATATGCAGCTCAACACAACGATGCGTCTCATCACCAGCACAATAAGGTCTACACCCTCATATTGTCTACCTATACTCAGCCATATCTCCCCACCAGATCTCTGACGTGAAAACGCCCTCCTCAGAGAGTTCGAGAAAATAATGAGTAATCCCAGGTTACCAATACATGGGGATATCGTTGATGTCCGTATGAATCGTGTAAGGTCTCAAAATCCACCAATAAGGACTACAATAGAATTGAAGAATACCTACTTCAATAAATGAAAGAATGTCAGAGAGGACAATATACGAGGCCTGACTCAAATCCGCCACAAATTGGTTCGTCCTTGCAACGTGGATTTGAACTTCCTCTCTGGTCTACATTTAACGGGATACGATAGGGCCATAGCAACAGAGCAGATTTCCACTACACAAGGAAAATAATTCCTAAACCAAACTGTGATTGTGGTGCCTCTAAGCAGACCACCAAACATATTATCACAGAGTGTCCAAAAAGAAAGTACAGTGGCAAAATCAGTGATTTAGCTTGTGCGTCTCCAGAGACAATTGGCTACATAAACAACCTGGGTTTAAAGATTTACCTTGCTCTCCAATATCATGTATGTATGTATTTTATGTGTAAAGTCATACGCTAAATAAATAAATAAATAAATAAATAAATAAATAAATAAATAAATAAATAAATAAATAAATAAATAAATAAATAAATAAATAAATAAATAAACAATACCACAAAATCATAGTATTCGTGCTGTGCAGCGCAGGGTTTCGTGTGGGGGAAAACTGGTCAAAAATTTGTTTTACTCTTGTTCCCCGTGTTTTTGCCAGTAAAAAACGAACATTCCAAATTATATCTCAGTGTCAGTTTTAGTTATGAAACTGAAATAATGAGCAGAAATGTCAAAGGGAAAATTTTGCCCGTTAAAGTATTCTGAGTGACATGTTCCCTGTCAGTTTTGAGAATGCCTCATCACTCAGATGTAAATTAATAAAGTCAAGTCCAACTGAGCTGTGGCTTCCTCATGATTGACTTCTCTCCCGAAACTGGTGCCAACTACTCCGTTTACCTCTGGACATATAAAGAGTTGGACTCTTAGTAATGCTCATGTTCTGGAACCTTTAAAACGTGTTGTTCTGGGGAGGCTAACTTTGCTTTAGGTCCCGAGTCAATGAAAATAACACTTCTCTATGGCTTGGATACCTGCTCTCCGTTTTATTCAGTAATTTGTTGATATGGTGCGTAATTCTAGAGAAAAAGATACGTCCCTTGGCATGTTTACTATTTTCCCGCATTTCAAATTTAACTGTTTAATGACGCGCTGGTCGTATGAGCCATGTTTGGGTTAGTGATTTAAATTAATTTCTATCTAGTCAGATCTTGAAAAATATTTTGGCAATTTTGCCCTGATTTGATATACAGATATACACTCATCTTCATAAATTAAGGATTATTGCATATTGTGGTGCCACACAACGTGGCACTGCACAAAACTGGCGCTAATAGCATAGGCACAAAGTGAACACAAACGAAACATATCTGTAAGTCCACGGTATTGGTGATAAGTTGAGAAAACCGTTCCAAAACACATGTGCTACAAAACGCCACTGTTTCCTGCGCATGTACCCCGGCATCAATATGGGATATGATCACCATGCACACGTACACAGGCCGCACAACGGGTTGGCATACTCTGGATCAGGTGCTCGAGAAGCTGCTGGGGTATAGTCTCCCATTCTTGCACAAGTGCCTGTCGGAGCTCCTGAAGTGTCCTAGGGGTTTGAGGACGTGCAGCGATGCGTCGACCGAGAGCATCCCAGACGTGCCCAACGGGGTTTAGGTACGGAGAACAGGCAGGCCACTCCATTCGCCGGATTTCTGTTTCACGGTACTCCTCCATGATGGCAGCTCGGTGGGGCCGTGCGTTATCATCCATCAGGAGGAAGGTGGGACCCACTGCACCCCTGAAAAGACGGACATTATGGTGCAAAATGATGCCCCGATACACCTGACCTGTTACAGTTCCTCTGTCAAAGACATGCAGGGGTGTACGCGCACCAATCATAATCCCACCTAATCCCACCCCACACCATCAAACCACTACCTCCATACAGGTCCCTTTCAAGGACATTACGGGGTTGGTATCTGGTTCCTGGTTCACGCCAGATGTAACCCAGCGAGAATCACTGTTCAGACTATACCTGGACTCGTCCGTGAACGTAACCTGGAACCACTGTTCCAATAATTATGTACTGTGTTCTTGACACCAGGCTTTATGGGCTCTCCTGTGCACAGGGGTCAGTGGAATGAACCTTGCAGGTCTCCGGGCAAATAAAGCATGTCTGTTGAGTCGTCTGTAGACTGTGTGTCTGGAGACTAGTGTTCCAGTGGCTGTGGCAAGGTTCCGAGCAAGGATACCTGCAGTACTCCGTGGCCGTCTGCGGGCACTGATGGTGAGATATAGGTCTTCTTGTGGTGTTGTATACTGCGGATGTCCCGTACTGTAGCGCCTGGATACGTTTCCTGTCTGCTGGAATCTTTGCCATAATCTTGAGATCACACTTAGTGGAACACGGGGGGCCCGTGCTACGACCTGCTGTGAATGACCAGCCTCCAGTCGCCCTATTATTCTACCCCTAATAACGTCATCAATATGTGTTCGTTGAGCCATTTTCACCACACAGTCACCATCAGCACGTCTGAAAACATCTGCACACTTACTCGCTGCACCGTACTCTGACATGCATCAACACACCTCTGCGTATTTGGACTGCTGCCAGCACCATCGTGCGACGACCGCAGGTCAAATGCACCACATGGTCATACTCCGAGGTGATTTAAAACCGCAATCCGCCCACCATTGCGTTGTTTCCCCATGTACCAGCATTATCCTTAATTTCTGAGCATGAGTTTAGATTATTTCATGGCCTTTGTCTTGGTTAGTATAATTAATTACCTCTTAGTTAAATATGTTGTTGTTAAAAATCTTCAAGTTTAATTAAGACTACATATATTTTCTTTGAATTGGTATCCTTGTTCTACATTTAATTTAAGATTCCCTTTAAGATATCTTGAGAATTAATTAGTCAGATCAATTTGGTTTCCCTATAATATGATTACCTCCTTTGTTGAATTATTTATATTCTGATTTAGCCCAGCGCTTACACCGGATGCATTCATATTCTGCTTTCTTGGGTGATTGTCTGAGCAATACTGGAAAACGTCTGATCTAGATACTTAACAATCCCATTGTCATAATAGTACCTTCAAAATTATCATTTTATTTAAACAGTGAAATCTCTGTTAACCAGAACAAAGGTGGGTGTAGGGTGGGATGGAGGGAGGTGGAGGTGTTGGAGGTGGTTTCGGATAAACAATATTTCGGAAAACAATTAAAAATATAATTTTCAGAGCTTAGGAAACGTTTTTGACGTTTTAGGTCAAAGCACATTAAGACAATACATACGCAATGTTAACAATTTTAATAAATCTTAAATACTCTAAAGGTTTAGAATAACCTATACAGTATGTACTATTGTTTTGAAAAGTATTCTATTTTATTTTTTAAACATTTTTCTAGCCCCTATGTAATGCCACCACTATATCAGTAGAAATTGAGAAGGCTTTGATTCGTCACATCTTTCGATGAACCGTAATGCTACCTGAAAACAAAAGATCTCTATGAGAAAACGTGCATTTTAATCAGCCTAATTTTATATCCAATATTTTAAACCCTTACTTCTAAGGTATTCAGCACTTTCAGTGTCATGGCTCGTGCTCTCTGCTACGTCATTATCTTCGTCGTCTGCTCCATTGTTGCACTGTGATTCGGGGAGTACCATGTTGGTCATAGAAAACATGTTCCGAGTTATCACCATTTACCCATTCACTTATTTTACCCTTGTTGATCTCTTAACACCCTGATATTTTTTCAACTAGGTATCCAAGATTTTCGTCTGTTTCATTATTGTACTCAATTAAAATAACAGCAAAAATGGTATTCAACATTTTTCTAAGGTTGGTGATTTTGTTCTTCCCCTAGTATTGAGCACACCAGTAAACCACATCTTTGATGTTGATGGTTTACAGGAGCTCAGGAGCACTTTTTGATTCGTTTGTCTCTTGCAATATATATCTAAGAAATACCTCCCGATTGTGCGTTTTGAAGATTTATAATAGACGTTGTTCTAGGGACTCGATAAGACTTATGACGTTTGCGGGTAAAAACTAAAAGGTAACTTTACCATCTTTCTGAATATGTGATTGTGTAGAGGCATTATCGATCAAGAATGACTAAAACTGGGAACTAATTCATCGTTAAACGATTCGGTGGACAAGGCACTGGACATCCAGGAATAGTTTTGGTTTTAGTGGTAGACAGGAAGAGCATTTGCCGAAATAATTTCCAAAGCTCTGGGATTTTAAGATATTCCTTTTCACATAGGCCGCAGTCGGTGAGTTCTAGAAGCGTTACTGTAGAACAAAAGTAATGCTTTTTATTTGCTTATTTTGTGTCCAGAAGCACTCTTTTCGTTTTTTGATTCAAGTGAGTTTTTCGGTTACATTTTAATATTCAAATGTTCCCCTTACTGTATCCTCGCATAAATTCATCCATTTCTGTTTTCAAAATGCCTACAGCGTCAACATCACAGATAACGCTTCCCCATAAACATTCACCTGACGTACGCCGTACATATTTTTCTACTTATCTAGCCACCCCGCGCAGGCATTAAATCCTTCACACTCCTCGTTCAAGAGTTCGGATAATATTGTAGCTTTTTCTTGAATAACAGGTCCTGATAATGCAAATACCTTCTCTCTCCCTTGTGTAAACCATTAAAACACGGCATCATTTACTTTCTCAATTCGACAGGCTTTCATGTTAGGGTATTTTTCATTTTGACCAATCAGAAACAGTGGAAACACCAACACCAAGATCCGCTGCCACAGTGCGCGAAGTCTAAACATTTTTAATTCATTTAATTACTGCTATATTTTTTATCGTTATCAAGACCCGTTTTCACCTTTTCGAAATAAAGCAATAGTCAACGTCACAAGAAAGACGTAGTCACCACTGCATGGACTGTTACTAGCGCACTAGTGAAAGAACCAAAACAAACTGAGTTGGAAGGAGAGAAGGGAAATTAGTAGTCAAGATCATAGCATAACATAACATAGCAAACATCACAGCATGAATATCAAATTATCAAACTTTGGAACTAATTGGAAAGATGTATATATTTAATTTTTGGTAGGCCATTCTAAAATATTATGCTTATATATATATAGGGTTGTTAGCCATTTTTCACATTATCATTTCATTTCTTTTCATCACAGCAATAACGAAAAATGAACGAGTTAAGTCTTGAGTAAGGTATTACAACATCACCCGTATTAATAATTTGCAGGAAATTTCTGTAGTACGAGGTCAGGCGACCGGACACGGCCTGCTAATTTTAGCCCTTTACCAGTAAAAAGGGCATCATTGAGATTGCAGAATTACTTCGCCTCCTCCATATTCTGAAGAGACAGTTAGAACTTGTTAACTCCTACTTTTTGAACTTCGCTACTTGACGCTTACGAAAAGCGCGAAATTTCATCCTATGTGAATGAACGTTACGAAACAAGATGATGGATATACAGCGATGGAGAGAAAAGGGTATAGAACATCAGATCGCACTGAACCATGGAGGGGGATTCTTGAGCCGTATGTACATCAACGACAAGAGCTCGAGGAGGTCTTAATAGCTGAATAGCTTAACATCTTAATGTCTTAACGTCTTAATATGAGAACATCTTACCATCTCAGCGTCTAAACGTCTTCGTGTCTGATAGTCATGATGTTAAAGGAAGGAGGTCTTTCTCGTCGGTCTTCTTATACAAGGGAAGTCAGGGCAGACAACAACAAGAGGTTCTCCGTTTTTTTACAAGTTCACTTTACATCTAAGTAGGGCACTACTCAAAATTTCTCTCACTGAGAACTGGCTATATCAATGACGAGAGATAAAGTTGGCGAGAGACCGGTTTCTGACTTGTGTGGAACAGGAGATAATTTTGTTATATATTTAGTTGCGCTGCATTTATGTAATACGGAAGAATACAAGTGTATTCTCTCCATTAACGCAAACCAAGGTGATTTTGATATTGAAACTAGGGCTCATTATCACATTAATTAATGAGTATTATAGGAAGTTTTAAGGTCAGGGAAGTCGTTGTCCAATTAGTGGGCAATGCACAAATCGGAAATAGGACTGATACTTACTGCGAGAGATGACAACTACAGTACGATATTAACATCAAACAACAGCTCATACATCATCGAACGTACCCAGATACCAGATTCTACAAATGGTGAGCTAATGGCATAAAAGACTGCAAGTTTCCGCGTAACAGTTCATTTTATTAAATTTTATTTCATTCAGTTTTTTCTTTTCTCTCCGTAAGTTGTATTTTCGTAAATACGCCGTCAGGTTTATCATCCTAATAAACCGTTATTTTAATTGGTACTTTCATAAATTCTTATTAATGATACTTAGTTTCATAATTAGAGTGTACTTAATAGTTAGTGTTCTGTCACCCCACCTCTGGGAGTATCTAGGGTCTCATAAATTATTATTATTATTATTATTATTATTATTATTATTATTATTATTATTATTAATGATCAACTATCGTCTTCAAGCCATAAGTCTGAAGGCTGGCACCCAAGGGATGTTGTTTATGGAGAGGGAAATGAGTGATTATTCATTTATATTAAGGTGATCCGACACGTCACAATAGGTGGTGTTGAAAAAAATCCTGCTCCCGTACCAGTGGGATCAACTGGCCGGTAAGAGATGGAGAAAAATCAAAGAAATAGAGAAGCTTGTCAGGCGAAACAAACTAGAGACCTCATCCGGGAACATTTTAGCGAAATGATGACGATAAAGGTGAGTGTTGATGAGGAAGTGAGAATAATAATAGAGAATGTTGTGCAAATTCTATTGATTTAGAAGTACTGAAATCAAAAGTAAATGGTTTACAGGAAGAGTGAAGACATGGAAAGTGGCAAGAAAATAAGGTCAACCAGGAAGCCAGGAGGAAGTTATTACGTACGTTGTACCTGAGAGTGAAAATCAAAATTTAAATGAGGCAGTTAATGAACTGTTGGTCGTAATGAAAAACCATATGATGGTAAACTGCCATAAAGCGGACATACATGACGTGCACAGAGTGGGGAGCGTGAAGGAAAACAAGCCAAAGGATGTTTTATTTTTAGCATAATTAAGTGACAGGAAAAAGTATATTTTAATCTCACTTCTAAAACATTTCCAAAACACCAAGATTATTACAGTATTCAAAATGTTGGGAATGTATAATTATTTTTAAGCATTCACCGTACTGATCTCATTACTGTCATTGAAATATTAATTATACTTTTATCATTAGGTATACTCACAAAGGTGACTTCTGCTGGGGGACCTGTAACATCAGCAATACCAACTCCTATGGTGTACTCAGCATCTGTCTCCAAATAAAGTGACGCTACAACGAATATCCAAACAACTGGTGTCCACATGACGGATTCTGAAAAAGGAACCACAAAAACTCCAATAAACTAGTATTATTCTGTCCAAAAATCTAGAACATTAATTATGATCCTCATGATTCAAGAAGGAAGAGCGTTAAGACCATACACAAACATCAAGATTAGAAAGTCCTTTCACAGATCTATTCGCTCAGTTTTACGGACAATATTACAGTGGACAGACACATTTTAGACATTTCATTACAAGCGCTGAAAGTGAGGTTTTACATATGAGCTCGAAACGAATATGTGAAACACATTTACCTGTGTAACGTAAGCTACATCATCTTATTTCATACCCATGTTGAATGTCTTTATTTTCATTTAAAGAATATTAAGATGAACATAATATGTTCAGTTCAGAGTCCAAAATTCAAACAGTCCACGTTATTCTTGAAGGAATCGATTTCATTCAAGAATTAGTCGATAGATGTACTGACTCGTCCACATGATGCAGGGTAGGCATCTGTTAAGTATATATGTAACTGTGTCACAAGCATTGGGAAAGGTCTCTCCCATGTTTTCTTATGTTGGTAGAATGTGAGTGCCATACGTAACTACAGTATCTGCCGTAAAGTTCTAGATTTTTAATAATTTTGGAGAATGTGGTTCGACAGACATATGATTATGAAATAGATGTTATGTTAAGAGATCAGCCCCCCCCCACCACCACCACCACCACCACCACGACGATTCTTTGAAGAAGTCATGAGAATTATATTCCTAATTTGCATGGACCTTGAGAGTTAACCTTACCAATCCGAGGTGGTAATAATATTAATGTTATTGGTTTTAAGTCCCATTAACTACGGTTGGCGGAGACGCCGCAGGAGTTCTTTTACGTGCCAGTAAATCTACCGATACAAAGCTGACGTGTTTGACCACCTTCAAATACCACCGGACTGAGCCTGGATCGAACCTGCCAAGTTGTGGTCAGAAGGCCAGCGCCTCAACCGTCTGAGCCACTCAGCCCGGCCGAGGTGGTAGGAGACAACGGCAAGATCTATTACTAAGTGATGCAGCGATGGCTCCTCAACGTAGGCCTACCACGAATTTGCATTAGCTGCGAGCATGACACCTATGACACCCATTCCGCAGCGCAGCTGCTTGACCGGTATCAGTCAGTCTGTCGCCAAGGTACCACGAGACAGGAATTGGACTGTCACGATGGTTACACGGAGACGGGAGGTAGGAAAAGACAGTGTCAGATCATTCGTACCTTCATATGCTACGTTCTAGGCGTCAATGCAGACGCATAGGCCAGTAGTGTCTAATCAAAAGTAAACAAACCGTCAGCTTATTTCGACGTTAAGATAATATCGAACTGTTTTTGCAGACGTTGATTACTGTGTAACACACCTAAATTCCTGAGCGATTGTTTGTGATCAGACTACGAATTATGAAAACAGTGAGCTGAATATGTCAGTCTATCTGTTACGGTAGTTGGGATCTTCCACGTCAGTTAGCCTAATTCATCCCTTCTTCGACCACCGATACCATATTAGAAGTACTCTGATTCGATAGAAGCATAATTATCATTCCAGACATGCCTCAAATCATCCGTGATCGAATTTTTAAACCTGGGGTTGTATTTATGAACAAGGCATACTTCTTCAATTTGTGCACATAAACGACGAGGAAACACATTTCCACGATGTTTCAGCAGTTGTATAAACCCCCATTTTATGATATTACCCTCGGGAATGAGAAAATGACATATATGCAGGTATGCTACGCCTCTAATCATGTCGTTGTCTCCTATGGCGTACGCATTCTGCATGGCTTTCTTCGACATGATGTTCCATCTAGGTGCATGGACTAGATACATATACCCCAGTGTAACTAGAATACTCATACACCCTCTAAATTTCTCTTCCCTACCATGTAGTAGATATTTCTCTCCATGTTAGTGTCAGAAGATACTGATTCCTGCATATTCCGCGCGTCGAAACGAGCTTAAAGTTTTATCAGTAATCTCACGATTCTACAAGTCTGTTAAATAAAATTAAGGTACGCAAAAATGCACTTTCTTCTGTATATTTGAAGCTGTTGCCTCATAGGCCTGCCAACTTTGCATTTATCTCGAATTAGGGAGCCTATACGAAAGTCAAGATTTAGCTCAATTTTCCTATCTGTCTGTCTAGTTGTTTGTTTACTTGCTTATATATTTGTGTCGAAATCATGGAAATACAACCAAACAGAATTTCTTAAAATTCTATATTTTATTTCCAGAATAGTTGGTGTAATAATGTACCGTGGTGTGGCAATATTAAGGGGACCAAAAGAGCAAATATACATTTTCGTTAAGATGAGCTTTAACGAAGAAATGTATGAAATACCAATACCGGAAAAATGTAGTTTTCCATATTTTTTGTTTCGTGCGCTTTTACACTGTCAGGAAATGCAACGGAGATATTTTATATTATTGTACTTTTCACATGATCGCTGGTACAAACCGGTGGAAATAATGGCAGGATGGTACACAGAATGAGGAGGTAAAGGCTAAGTTAGGAATGAACTCGCCTAATGAAGCTGTACGTATTAACAGGCTTCAGTGGCGGGGTCATGTAAGGTGAATGGAGAAGTTACCCAAGAGAAAAATAGACTCAACCATGGAGGGTAAGAGAAGTAGAAGGAGTTTCTAATGATCTTACGACCGGACGAGTTGGCCGTGCGCGTAGAGGCGCGCGGCTGTGAGCTTGCATCCGGGAGATAGTAGGTTCGAATCCCACTATCGGCAGCCCTGAACATGGTTTTCCGTGGTTTCCCATTTTCACATCAGGCAAATGCTGGGGCTGTACCTTAATTAAGGCCACGACCGCTTCCTTCCAACTCCTAGGCCTTTCCTATCCCATCGTCACCATAAGACTTACCTGTGTCGGTGCGACGTAAAGCCCCTAGCAAAAAAAATGAGTTTACGATAAGAGGCATAGAAGTAAACGAATCCACAGAGCTAGTTATAAATAGAGGAGTATCGCGGCATCTAGTAAATTCACAGTGGCATGCAGACTGAACGCTGAAAGACGTAACAGTCTACAATGAACATGTATATAACTTACGTAAGTAAGTATGTATGTGTGAATGTATGTATGCATTTTTCACAAACTTCTTAACATCCCTGGAAATATTAGTTTAAGCATTTCTAAAAAGTAGAGCCTCCGCGGCTCAGGCGGCAGCACGCCGGCCTCTTACCTCTGGGTTCCGTGGTTCAAATCCCGGTCTCTCCATGTGAGACTTGTGCTGGACAGAGCGGAGGCGGGACAGGTTTTTCTCCGGGTACTCCGTTTTTTCCTGTCATATTTCGTACCAGCAACACTATCCAACATCATTTCATTTCATCTGTCATTCATTAATCATTGCCCCAGTGGAGTGTGACAGCCTTCGGCAGCTGGCACAATTCCTATCCTCGCCGGTAGATGGGGCTTCATTCATTCCATTACTGACCTCGTCGAATGATTGGAAACAGGTTGTGGATTTTCATATCTATAAAGTGTAGACACTGACTTTTATAGACTATCTAGCATGTAACCTCTTATATCTGATGCATTTTTATTGAATGGGCTACAGTAATGAGATATACACGAATTTAGATTAGGTATATGTTTTTAAGCCGGCCCCGTGGTGTAGGGGTAGCATGCCTGCCTCTTGCCCGGAGGCCCGGGGTACGATTCCCGGCCAGGTCAGGGATTTTTACTAGGACCTGAGGGCTGGTTCGAGGTCCACTCAGCCTACGTGACTAGAATTGAGGAGCTATCTGACGGTGAGATAGCGGCCCCGGTCTAGGAAGCCAAGAATATCGGCCGAGAGGATTCGACGTGCTGACCACACGACACCTCGTAATCTGCAGGCCTTCGGGCTGATCAGCGGTCGCTTGGCAGGCCAAGGCCCTTCAAGGGCTGTAGTGCCATGGGGTTTGGTTTGGTTTGGTTTGGTTTGGTTTGGTTTTATATGTTTTTCAAGTTCATCTACAGAGAGCATCGTTGACGTGAAAACGAACTAACTAGTAATTTCGGTAGTAGTTGCCATGATTGGTTTGCCAACCTGGAAAACTAATTGGTCATTAGTCCCTATTCAACAGACAGATGATGAAAATGACTATCTAAATAAGAGCAAAATCGTGAAGGAACGATCACTCGAAGATGTTTAAATGGAATTATGTGCGTGTAAACCAAAAGCACTACTATCACCAAGCCGAAAGAAAGCAGAATATCTCATTGCCTCAAGCCATTATTAAAAATAACATCACACTGTCAGACTATTGATGTTAGTTGATGATTGCCTTACCTCCTGCCACTCACCTCCGTTAAATGGCGTTATCCGTTAAAGACTATACAACACTTACTCCACAAAAAGCATGGCTGCGATAATATCTGCCGTCACACCATGATGCCTATGGTCAACAGGGCACAATTCGTAATTACTTTATTAGCGAACAACGTCAATCGGCGAGGTGAGCGGCTTAAACTGCACAGCACTGGCTTTCCTAGCTCAAGTTAGCGGATTAGATTGCGGCTCAGTTCGATGGTATTTAAAGGTGCTCAAATACGCCAGCCTCGTGACGGCAATTTTCCAGCACATAGACTCTCCTGTGTCACAAAATTCCTGCACCTCGGCATCACTAAAAACAGCAAAAGTAGTTAAAGGGACGTTGAAATGAATAATATTATTATCATTATTATTTGAACAGTTTATGACTTGATCATGATGAGCTATAATATATGCAGGACCAATACATGTAGAAACAAGAGTCTTCCATTGATATGACGTCGCTGGATGAGGCTATAATTCTGCCATTTCTAGGTACTAAAATCGCCATGCTACGCGGGTATCAGTTATTCAAACTTTGGACTCCGGCGTGGTAACTCGTGTGAGGTGTCGTTTGATTATCGCAGCACGTTCTACGCGTACCCACCAGAAAGCAACTAAATAGTGTATAATCGAGAATATTGGGTTGCAGAATAAGTACAAAAATGTCTTTATTTCCTCAATTTTCGTCACCTATTGTATACTTTGATTAACTGTTATTATGCACGACTGTAGCGAAGGCGTGTATTAGTGGGCAACTGTATATCTCACGTTTTTCTTACCTTCTTCTTGTCACTCCGCCGGCTGATCGACAGGGTATGAAGGAAGATATAGCTACTTTAAATAAAATAGGAGAGTTGTACTGACTCAAATGTATTTGCGCTGCAGGAATTATATAATAAATTTATGAAATCGATGAGAAGTGGGAGAGATTGAACAAAAAATATAATTATTTAGAAATAACCGAAAATAAGTACATTTCTTCTTCATGAATAACATGGATTGCTTTCTGGGGCTGCATTGGTTGAAAATGAAAAGCGTGACACTTAAAAATTGGCTTGCATGTTAAACTGTTGGTTAATCTAGTTAATTCGTGAAAGTCCAGTTAATCGCTTAATCGAAAGCCACACTTTTGTTTGAGACAAGATAGTTCCGCAAACTGAATACCAGCTCATGGTATCTTACAAACGCTGAATGGGCCCTTAACTGAATCAGAGTAAATACAGTTCTGTTTGGACTGGTTACGAACTGTCTACGTACATTTGAAAAGTCAAATGTGCCTATGGCGTATCATAGCGCTTCAAAAGTTCAGTTCATGTAACTGTCGAAAATAAAATGACATCATGAAAGTATTAAATATTGAAAATGCTGAAACGGGCACAAAGTAATGAATATGTTCAATGAAAAATTTAACCGCTAAAGTAAATAATCTAAATTAATCTCAAATAATTAAACTACAGTAATTAATTTTCAGGTTACGTCCGAATGCTTTACATAAACTTACTCAGATTTGCACTCTAGATTTTAAGTTATGAAGACAATTAACATTGAACGACAAGTATTGGTTTGCTTGTTTGCTTAAGAGAAAGACAACTACTAACATCTTGGTCTGAAAAGAAATGTGCACAATTATTCGCCTTGGCCTGATAACGTTTTGTAAGGTTAGAGAAAGTACAACTCAAAAATACATTAACGTAAGGAGTGGGTTCCTCTTAAGTACTTCAGTTTCATTGCTGAAAGTCTTATCCTCACTCAAATAACTTACGACAGGATAAACAACAAAACACAACACTAACCTACAACAAGCACCGAACACAAAATAGTGAACACCATCTAGGAACTGTGAGTACAGAAATAAATAAAATAGGTCACTCACTCAAATAATCGTCGACTAGTGGTCAAAACCATTCACTGTTACCTGGGGCTTTTTGTGGAGACAATATTTACGTCTACACTAGGTTATGCAACGGTAAATTGAATGAATATAACACCTTAGTCCTACGACCTATCGTGGACCACACTAACATCCTCCATTGGCATAACACAAACGGCACATGATGACTTGAAATGTTCTTTTTTTCTATTTGTTTTACGTTGCACCAACACAGACAGGTCTTCTGACGACGATGGGATAGGATAGGCCTAGGAATGGGAAGGAAGCGGCCGTGGCCTTAATTAATGTACAGCCCCAGCATTTGCCTGGTGTGAAAATGGGAAACCGCGGAAAAGCATCTTCAGGGCTACCGACAGTGGTGTTCGAACCCACTATCTCCCGATTACTGGATACTGGCCGCACTTAAGCGACTGCAGCTATCGAGCTCGGTACCTTAAATGCAAACAATATATTTTATAAACAACTCTCCATACAAAACCCACACTATTTAAAAAAGACAGACGGTATAGGAACGAAGGTAAATGATATCTGTGCCCAAATAGTTAAGTGAAGTAATATAAATATTGATAATACCACTGCGATATGGTGACGATCCAGATAATCTGCATTAGGCATGGTCACTCATTAGGACCAACAAAACCTGTATTCCACCTAACACCAACTCAAACGGTTCCTCCTGAAAATGAAAACTTGACAGGCTGTAATTAACTAAATTGTCCCAAACTCACTCAAATCTATCAACACTTAGCAACACTATGACCAGCCAGGGCGCTCTTATAACACTGCAGAGCAACAACGGGAATATCATTAAAGCACAACCATTTTAACATAATGTTTAAAATCTAGCCCTTTTCTACTAACTTCAAATGTCAACTCTTTGAAATCTTAAGAATGATTCACTTTGACATGGTGGAACAAATCTACCATAGAACATTCTGGTCATACAATTTATCACGGAATGAGAACCATAGAACCACAACAAAGTATCCCTTAAAACCGTAATTATACATGAGGACATTCAAGCACTCCTGGGGTACAATGCGCATAACCTTCAACACGTCTCAGGGTTTCACAAAATCATTCTGCGCAATGAATCTTGCACTAAACAGCAAATTATCACATGGGCTCTACAGGATACCATGTAGAGTATACATGCTAAAACAACTGCACGATATCACCTACGTATTCCAGATAACCTCAAACGTTCACTTATATTGGAATCTCAAATCAGTTCCAAATTACATCGAACTGAAACATTTCTCTCCTAAATTCTGAATCCGTTACTTATCCAATTCATTATTCATATTTTACGAGACAGGCTATACATTCATTATTAATGTGATTTATTATGAATATCAGAATTACGCTGGGCAACTAAAGCTGTTTGGACATACCGACATTTACCTAACAATTGCGCCTAGAAGCACAACAATTTAATTACCCACAAGCAAGATTTTAATTCACAAGAGAGATTTTTCATTGATATTGTGTAAAGTTAAGGCAAAACCTGCCATAAGAAAGAATGTTAACACGACCAGAAAAATACACTTTGAGATATATAGAGTACGTCGGGGAGAGATGGCGCGGACATTGTAATGATCGTGCAGCAAGTCTCAGCCAAGAATTCGACTAACTTATTTTTATGCTAGACGGCATTGCTTGTATCTCTCCCCCGTGCCTTATGAAGGAAATGGTCTTAATGTAAGTAGATCACTGAAAGAGCTGCTTTGATTGAAGGTGTGTCACTTTCACCATCTCTCCCCGGTTGAGATGGTGTTATGCACTTGATATGCTAAGGAAGGAAGTAATTTTGAAGTAAACTATGATTACAAATTTAATACATTTATTTACCTTATTTAAATTCTCTTTTCTGTTTTACATTGGTCATTAATGAATCAATTAAGTATTTAACATTGAAGACTTACACCTCAGTCATTTTTGGATATGTTTTGCCTTACGCTCTATCTCGTCCACAATCATTACACAAATGTGTATAAACTAAACACGATTCATCCAGCCACTTTTTTCACTTGATGCACTTAATCCAATAGTCCTTCTACTTTGTCAAATAATAGTTCTCCCAGCACCCCCACACACTTGATGCAATCATCAGATATTGCATTATTTTGCCCATCTTGAATCACTTTAGCTGCTTCTTTTGAATGATGCTTTTCTGCTGTCCTGCTATTTCCCGTTGTGGCAGTGGTTGCAACTTTTCTTTGTATTTTGTTCATTTTGTTCATTGAGATTTCTTTTTGTTGGAAATATTCTTTAGTTATGTTGCATTAAAGGCATATACCACAAACTTCGATTAGGCTATAGCTGCTTTCTCTTCACCATAATTAGTACAATTTAACACAGAATTAAACAAAATACGTATCGGTTATACATATCAAACTGATTAGAGAAGGAAAAACACATTTTTATCATAAATGGAAAATCAAAGAATAGCACACCACCTCTCCCAGAAATGTAGCGTGCCATCTCATCCGACATTTGGGGGGAGATGGCGCAGCCCTGCTCCAGAAACTGTGTTCGCCCAACATGGCGCATATCACAACCCCATAGTCGCTGACTAACCTAGTCACCCGTCTGTGGCAACGCAAAGTTAATTTAACTTGAACAACCCAGTCAGTGAACTTTTATATCATGCATTAGCAAAACTTTGAAGGTAGATAAGACGTACTTACCAGAAATACCCACGTTTTCAAGCGAAATCATTTGCACCATGTGACAACTAACAAATGGCTTTGGTTCTCACCAACGAGCTGGTTCCCACGTACACACTGTAAACACGAGAATCATTGGTCGTGCAATCTAGCGGGTGAATGCCGCACTGGCCTACCCTGCGCCATCTCTCCCGGTGCGCCTTCTCTCGCGGAGTTACGCTAATACAAACGCTTAAAGACCATGTTTTCATTTTGGATTGTATGCTGGTTATTATATCACCTCACTGGCTATATCAAGATTTTTTCTTCTCCATCATGCAAACCTTTGGTAGCATGATACACATTCTTACAAACACTTATTAAACATATTCTTGATTACTACTCAATTAAAATTAGAATCTGACATAGAACATGAAAATTACACTTGATGGTGTTACTAGTAACCGTACCAAACCAAACCAAACCAAACCCCATGGCACTACAGCCCTTGAAGGGCCTTGGCCTACCAAGCGACCGCTGCTCAGCCCGAAGGCCTGCAGATTACGAGGTGTCGTGTGGTCAGCACGACGAGTCCTCTCGGCCGTTATTCTTGGCTCCCTAGACCGGGGCCGCTATCTCACATGTCAGATAGCTCCTCAATTCTAATCACGTAGGCTGAGTGGACCTCGAACCAGCCCTCAGGTCCAGGTAAAAATCCCTGACCTGGCCGGAAATCGAACCTGGGGCCTCCGGGTAAGAGGCAGGTACGCTACGCCTACACCACGGGGCACTAGTAACCGTATTTGTACAAAATCTCCCTACGAGGCTCACATACTCCTTTCACGCACTCCTGGCCGTTATCTTACAGGTCTCACCGACTAGTAAAAAAAACAAGTAACCCATTGTATGCACTCCAGTCGCACACCTAGACTTTGTAATCAGAAGTCACACACTTCATTTATAAACTCCTACTCCCAGACACCGAAGTGAATGCCTTGTATCTCAACTGTAATATAATTCATGGTAAAGCTTTCCCGATAATTAAACAATGCACATGTACGCTGTGATACCGAAGAAATATCTACCAACAGTTCTGCTGCTGATGATGATGGTGGTGATGATGCTTGTTGTTTTAAGGGGCCTAACATCGAAGGTCATCCGCCCAGAGCAACAGTTCTGACTCTGTTAACAATTCTACCAAAAACTGTAAAACATTACCTGGAAATCTGTTAATTTATGCACCTCCACATATGTGGAAAAGTTTCCAAGTGTTGAGTGTCGTGATGTGAAATTCTTAGAGAAATATTTAGAGTCCTTATTTACACATGGACTATTCGGAATCCATAAGCTACTACTGCGAAAATGACTAAGTTTCACAGCGTCACAAGCACTTCTCATACAGGATGTTATGAATAAGTTTAATGACCTGAACATTTTTTACTCGACCGCATGAACTTCTCACATAATTACGACTTATGTGAGATTGCATGATGGCATTCTGACTTTGAAATTAGGGATTTTAAATATAACTAAGTGGCTTTATTATTTTACAAGAGTTCTCGACTACCGCCGATCCGCGAAGTATAACGAATTCTCACTGGTTTGGTCCTGGACAAGGAGAATGACGTCTTAGAGTAAATCACCCATGCAAGGAGATTAACAAGCCGTGACGTCTTTCACGTAGCACAGTGAACGAACCACAGTCGAAGTATTGATGGGTTTTCGCGCAGACAAAGAGCAAAGCAATCAGAAAGATGTGACGTCCACGTGGAGTATGCAAGTAACGCGTTGTCTTCGGTGACTAAAAAGGATAGTGGGTTCGATATGGATTATAAATGGCTTCAAAAATATCAAAAACCCATTCGAGATGTTAGCGTAGCTTATCAGACTTTCACTTCCAAAATCACCTATGTCCAATATAAGGAGGCTTATTGGAGGTCTCATTTGCTTAGGTCTAACGAAGCGTCCCATCACTGTAGGTTATCATACCAAAATTATTATGTTGAACGATAACTGGAAAAGGTATGAACCTACATCCAGGGCAATATTCTGTCTCTCCGATTCATCTAACGAAGGGTGAGACGCGAAATAACCTTGAATCACATTATTATGTGCATCCAATCCCGTGGTGCAGTAGTAAATCGTCTATCTCTAACTGGAAACTCATTATTAGATTTTTAGGGATTGTCAATTAATTTTAACCCTCCACCGAGAGGTGGAACGGACATCACTCAGTCTTCTAAAATAAACTGAGGGGCCGTACTATATGAATGCAATCAGACCCGGTTAGGTAAAACTGAGGATGTCCTCACAGTGACCACATGACACTCTAGAACCTACCAAGCGTATTGACTACGCGGTACGCACTGTAAGTTGGCATTAAAAAATGGTGGATTCCATTATTTACCGCAGAATCCCATTTTCGAAGCAGGCAAATTTAAAGGCTGTACCTTAACTAATGCTACGGGTGATACCTTTCCCATCCTGTCATCGCAGAAAACCTGGATGTGTTAATATGACGTTAAGCCACTTAGAAAAGCAGAAACCTGTCATATCTACAGTCCATCTGGTTGGGTCTTCTTAGCTGATGAAGCTGAGTCCTCCATGACACCTCAAACTGAGCCAGTCGGACTGTTAAGTTTACTGGTGCGCCTGTACATCGCCTCCAAAGCGTATTACAGTGGGCCTAGGACGATTCAGCAGCTTTTGTCTAAAGAAGTTCACTTTGGGTCGGGCTGTGCCGTCATCAGATGTATGAAAGTATCTGAGAAGTGAGCCATGCCAACAATGGTGGCTGTTTCCAAGGGTTGAGGTATATATTTGAGTTTGAAACAGTGCCTTAGGTCAAAAAATTCAATGTTTGGGTTCTGATGCAATATGAAAGTCTGGTGTTTCTAAATATTATAAATGTATTATGTGATTAAAATAAATACCGTGGACACTTGATAAATATCTTGATAATGCACTTCGACAGAATAGTCTCTCCCTCTGTTTTAAAGAAAACATGGTAATATATTGCCAAAGCGAAAATTTGTTGATTCTGAAATGACACGGAAAATTACTATTGGACTGGTTAGGTAATAGAATTTTTTGTGTTTTTAAAAATCTACTCATCGTATAACGAATCAAATTTCTTTATAAGATATGTTGGTCTTTCCTAGAAGATCA
The DNA here is from genome assembly GCF_040414725.1 of Anabrus simplex. Lineage (NCBI taxonomy): Eukaryota > Metazoa > Arthropoda > Insecta > Orthoptera > Tettigoniidae > Anabrus > Anabrus simplex. The sequence continues at coordinate 1,371,371,969 of NC_090265.1, forward strand.
TGATCTCCATCGTCAAGGAATGGTATTTATTTCATGCCTATGCAACCTAACGCTACTGGTATGTCTGCACAGCACAAGCATGCACAGAAATAGTTTAATGGCCAGCGATGTGAACTTTGTTAGGAGAGGCTCCGGGTTCTATTCCCGAACGGATTGGCGATTTTAACTTCGTCCGTTAATTTCTCTGGCTCGGGTAACGAATGTTTGTGCTCGTCTCAAATGTATAACTTCATAATTAATAAAAAATACGTTTAGTTGTATATATCATACAAAATGACTTTCAGTAACGAAGAGATCAAAATACTAATCGTCGTTGAAGAAACAAAACCTCGTTTGTCAAAATGTTCTTCTTATCCATTATTTTCCTTAAGACTGGTTACTCCTCCCAGCCACATAAGTATGTGCAGTCCATCAGAACAATTTTCGTTGTGTCAGTTCCTTATGATCATGTGTAAAGGAAAATGAACCTTACCGTGCCGTACAGTAGGAGTGTATGCTTGAACTACTATAATAATGTATTTAAGATTCATTTTCCCTTACATCCTTGCATAGGAAAATGAACACAATAAGCAAGGTTCTTATGGACTGCAAATCCATATGTGCCTGGGAGGCGTGAACATTCTTAAGGAAAATAATGCATAGGAAGTGTATTGTGACGTAGAGGTTTTGCTTCTTCACCGACGATATATACAGGGAACCGGAGCGCTTACAATAACGTCCTCGTCTCCATTAGAATTTGGCTACAATCATTTCTATCGGAAGAAGTCTTTGTAGTCGTCAGGAACATAATGAGTAATTTTAGTAACATTGTGGAGCTTTTCGTTTTTATGGGTTATATAACACATCTGTTTTCCATGGAAAGTAACTTCGTCTCTGTTGTTTTTTTTTCTTTTGTACTTGTTTTAACGTCGCACCGACACAGATAGGTCTTCTGGCGACGATGGGATCGGAAGAGCTTATGAGTGGGAAGAAAGCGACCGTAGCCTTAAGGTAATGTGAAATCATGGAAAACCATTTACAGGGCTGCCGACATTGGAGTTCGAACCCACTGTCTCCCGGATTCAAGCTCACAGCTCCGCGCCCCTGACTGCACGGCCAACTCGCCCGGTCGTCTCTGTTAATTTGGAAGGTTTGCTTGCTTAACAAACTTTACGTTGCTGACCAAATTGTCGGAAAAGACCAAAAGCTAAATATAAAGAAAAGAAAATGTGGTAGAAGTGAATGGATGAGATTTTAAAAGGGAAAGATTCTATGTTGTATAACATTCGGAAAACTACTTGTTTTTAAAATAAAGGTCAAATGTAAAAGTTTACAATCATTAAGTTAATCTAAAGAAACTTAAAACTAAACAAACCAAATTATTTTTAAATATTGTCCTTATTAAAGGGAGCAAAAGGTACTGGAATCTTTCCTTTCTGTAATTCAATTTTTTGTAAAGTTGAGAAACTGGAAAATCAATAGCATACAAATGTGTTATGAAAATTATTCAAAACTGTGTTGTTTACAATGAAAAAATGTCTAATTCTTACCCTCTGATTAAATTACAAGATTGCATTTAATTTAAATCACTGTCGCCGTCCCAATTCAAAATGGCCACAACAAGTTTTGTTGGTAATTAGTAATTTTAGTAACATCTTCGAGCTGTTTCTTCTTTATGAGAACCTTACTTTAGTACCCTATGACTGTAGGAGAGGTAACTTCACCACCGTTGTACAGATTAAACATATCACTGGTTAAATAGGCACTAAACTCTTCACCGGTTATACAACCCACGTGTTCTTCATGGAAAGAAAACATTTTGTATCGGTTAATTTGAAAGTTTTGTTTGCCATACAATCTACTCGTTGTTTCTTTAAATAATGCAACCCACATCATCTCAAAATTGGTGAACGCCGTATGGCATAGCCTTCACCTAGAATGTATTCCAGGAATGCTTTCTTCCTTCAGCTCAGTCACAACTTCCGACAGCTTACAAATCCTTTAGAATTGTAACAATGATGACCTCCTTTCCATCAATCGACGCATCTTCCTTTGAAATGGCTATCTCAGTTTATTTTGACGAAAATGTGGAATACCTTCCTTTTTAAAATCAACCACTTAATGTATATTCAAAAATAACTCAATATTACCTGAAATAATTTTTAGTTTACGAAATTACTCAGTTAATTAAACAACTTTAGTTTCAGTAATTAAATTCGTTTCTTTAATGACAAGATTGTGTTTATAAAATGGAACTATTGTCAATCAATCTTTATTTACTTATTTATTTATTTATTTATTTATCTATTTATTTATTTATTTATTTCTGTTTTTCACCTATAAAGAAAACAAGCAGATAGACGGAGTGTAATTTCTATGTCACTACAGGTGAAATTTCACACGCTCGTACAGGGGCTATTTTTCTCATAGATAAATGTAACACCTGCCAACTGCCCTAGTTCGCCGCATATGAAGGGAAAATATAATTTATATCTAGTTTCGTATCATAATGCAGAAACGCAGCAGATGGACAAATACATGACGTCAGGAATAACAATTAGTTCACTCCAATGTGCAGGATGTATTCTGCTTTAGTGCGTTCTGAAAAAAAATGAAATAAAAGTAGTTTTATCCAATCTCTACTCTATGATAGCACTGTAAACGTAAAGCGATAATAATAATAATAATAATAATAATAATAATAATAATAATAATAATAATAATAATAATAATAATAATAATAATAACGTCAATTTTGACAAATCAGAATACCGAGAGAATTTAATTGGAAGGCTGAAAAGAATGAATTTGCATACCAACTGCTATAGAATTAAGCTCTACAATCAACATTGCAGCCATTATTCCTAGTTACAAAAAGGCAGCACGCTAACCAATCTAATAATACTGTAATTTCATTAATTATTATTCCCCAAACTGCACATGTTTCCGAAAATGACAAAAGAATATCAAACAAGCCCTTTTTAATAGAGCTCCAAAATAAAAATTACGAAATAATAGGCTTTCTTAATTGATTTTTAAGTATGTCCACGTAATTAGCTGACCCCACGGCTTTATGGCTAGTGGGCCTGCATCTTACCAGGAGCCTCCGGGTTCGATTCTCATCCTGGTACGAAGTATACTCAGTCTGATTGAGAGCAATTGAAAGATACCTCACATTGAGACAGTGGCTCCAGTCTATAAAGCCAAGAACAACGCCTGAGAAGATTTGTCACACTGACCGCGTGTTGCCTCATAATCTGCAGGCTTTCAAGCAGAGCAGCTATGACTTGGTAGGCCAAAGACATTTAGAGCTCTAGCGCTATTTTGGAGAACATACACCTCATTCCTTAACATTAAAAGGAATTCCTGATAATTTTAGACTGGTGACAGCTTTGTAACTGATCGAATAGAGATCGTGTGTTAAGATGTAGGCCTATATTGAAGCTTTCAGTGTGTGCGGATGCCCAAGTTAATGAATGTTAACCGTACACTTAAGTGTTTAATCATTGTGACCGGTAGTTCGGGAATAGTTTGCTTTGCTCTCAGCATGAGCCGTATACCTACATATCTTCTAGCTTGTACTTGTGAATGGAACGTAATGGTAGCGGTAGCGTTAATGGTTATGGTTCTTCTCTCCATCCACTTTGGAAGCTGCTGTGCATAGGTATCGAATTTGATAGAGAATGAGTTGTTCTTATCACGGGGAGAAAATGGTACCCGTTCTTATCGTTGAACTACCAGTTGCAAGACCGTGAACATTTTCGTGGAGTATGTATCCTTTTCCTCGCAGTGTGCTAGTCAAAATGTTATTGATTTCACGTTCCTCTATCATTAATGTTTGTGGAGACGCAGATATGCCATAGTTTTGTCCTGCAAGAGTACTTTTACGTGCCAGTAAATCTACAGACAGGAGGCTGGCATATTTGAGCACCTTCAAATACCACTGACTGAGCTGGGATCGAATCCACCAGCTTGTGCTCAAAGGATTCATGTTTTAACGTCTGTGCCACGCATATCAGCCATCATATCAACCGAATTCTGTAGTGTTTTGAATTCCTTAGGGATTCGGTGTAATTTTAGGATCTTGGTAAAATGTATCGATTAGGGCGACGTTAGACGGCCTGTAATGGTACTGCAGCTCCAAATATTTCTCTCATATACAATGCCAAAGATTTATGGTTAAGTGTAAGAGAAGACCACGAGTCCTAGCTTCGCCACTATTAATAAAGGTGAATATTTTAATAATCATAATAATAATAATAATAATAATAATAATAATAATAATACAGGTAATAATGTTTTAGTCAGGGATTTCAACTGCCCTAAAAGTGAATGACCAGAAGGTCACGTATTCAAATCACGCCCATGTAAAGTACGGCTGTGCATCTAAGTGTGATGTCTTCATCGCCTCTTGTATAATGTTTATTGTATTCCATATATGTGATGTAGTTGTATTGTTGCTTTGTTTTGATTTATTGTGTTTCGTTTGAGTACTGTAACTGACTCCGTTAATAAAGTGAGGTTCATAATTGTTGTTGTATTGTCATTATTTCATGTTGATGCATTTTGGAGGTGATTTAAAAATTAGGAAGGTTTCTCTAATCAATTTGGGCGTGGTTTATTGAATGAATCTCTAATTCCAGTGTCGTTGGAATTTTCAAAGGTGCAAAGAAGTGCATACAGTTCCATATAATTAATATCATGTTGGCGATTTCAGGGCGTTCTTTTTTCAACAAAGAGCAAAGCAAAGTCACCTCCGCACAGGCCATGCAGACCCTTGGAGGAGTGGAAGATAAAGGCTTCCACCATTGTTAACCTCGGCATGTGATGGGGTAGAGTGGTCAGCTCTACGCCCGGCCGCCTTTGCCCCCAGGAATTAACCTGGTATTCATTTTTGGTGTAGGCTGAGTGAACCTCAGGACCATATGCACCTCCAGAAGTGGAAATCTCGTCTCTTAAATTTTACGACTTCCTGACGGGGATTCGAACCCACGTCCTTCCGGGCGAACAGTGCACGCCTTTACCGCCTCGGCCAGGCAGCCCCTCTCAACAAAGAGAGCTAAAAAAATTTTAATGTAGTGAGAATTTGAATTTGAATTCGATCCTGGAGGATATGTAAAACTGTAAATACGAGTTTTGTTTTTCTAAAGCAACATCCGGAGAGGGTGCAACAAACTCACTCTTGTTAAACATCATAAAGAATTTAATCCATTGGAAAGAGTTTTTATTATTATTATTATTATTATTATTATTATTATTATTATTATTATTATTATTATTATTATTATTATTATTATTATTATTATTATTATTATTATTTTGCAAGTTGCTTTATGTTGCACCGACACATACAGGTTTTACGGCGACGATGGAAGGGGAAAGGGCTAGGAATGTGAAGGAAGCTTTTTTTTTTTTTGCTATTGGCTTTACGTCGCACCGACACAGATAGGTCTTATGGCGACGATGGGATAGGAAAGGCTTAGGAGTTGGAAGGAAGCGGCCGTGGCCTTAATTAAGGTACAGCTCCAGGATTTGCCTGGTGTGAAAATGGGCAACCACGGAAAACCATATTCCGGGCTGTCGACAATGGGGTTCGAACCCACTATCTCCCGAATACTGGATACTGGCCGCACTTAACCGACTGCAGCTATCAAGCTCGGTCATTGTAAACAGTGCTGATGGCTTGACATAATTACTTAAATGTAAAACAGTGTATAACAGTACACATTAAAATGATTCAACTCATAACCGGTCTTCGGAATATCGTATTTTGTTTATTTTATTCTTATTTTAATATTTTTATTTGTTTGATTCACTGGTGATTGAACAAAGATTATGAAAAAGTTATCAATTAATTGGATGCCGTTATGCATCACTAGACCAAGCGCCAAAAGTTGGTTGCGAGATAATCGCGTTTAAATTTGGTTCTATGTGTAAATTCGAGCGAACATAATTTTGCTAAATATGGTATTACTGGTGTTGTAGGATAATAGATTGTACCTTCTTACCAAATTTCAACATTTTTATACTCGCACTAAATAGATTTTCTTGAAGAAATGGCGCTTAGTCTACTGATGCAATTTAAGGTTTTTCTCAAGTGCAAATAATGTATCACGATGCTACACCAATAACCCCCAACTGTTGAGTATCTACTGAGTAAAACTTCAAAAAATATAACGTGGCGACAGCCATTATTAAGAACTGAATCTCCTACTGTCTGAAAAGGCCCGTTAAGTGCTTGATCCACCACGAGCCGCGCCACAACTCCGGTACATTATTCAAGTTTTAGATGGAGAAATTCTAGAAGGGAAGCTATTCTCTAAATTCGTTGCTACAACGACTTACTCATTTGAGGAATTTCAAATCTGAGTCAAATACTTTGGTAAGATATGAGCCATTGTAGTCTGTACAATTTTTGAATGGATTTTCCTTCACGATAGGCCTATTATATTCTGAGAGTACAGTATTGACGTGATATTTTTAAGCCTTGTTTTGTTTTGCTTGAGACAGAAAATGTGATTAAAGATATTTTCTCCCATAAACACACACAAATCACTGGACAGGTAATAAGATTGTTGCTCTCAGTTCATTCAATCTCGAAATCAGGATCTCCATTAAACTTATCTATGTCATCCACGATGTCAGAATCTGCTTGAAGATTCTGGTAACATTGTTTGGCATCTGCAGGCATTAGGTGCATCAGCGAACCAAAGTCCCTTAGTTTGGCTTCAGAGATAATACGTTTTCCTTTTGGCCAAAAAGGTATTAATGCCTGGTGAAAGGGAACTCTACTTTCCCGTGGTCGCCCCTGTCTTGACTTATTTAGATTTACTTCCTGAGATTCACCATCAAATTCTAGAGAATGATTCTCAGATGCAACCTTCTTAGCTAGCTGCATTAGTAGCATTGTCCTTCTCCTTACTTTTGGAAGTACTTGATACATCGCTGAACTTCGTCACTTGATAAACCACTCACTGTATCACCACGTAAAAATGTCAGCACTATCGAAAACGCGGGCTCCCTCGCTGTCATCCGCGCGTAATATGAGGAATTGGCGCTTGGTCCAATGATGCAAACTGGACGTCGCATAGTCTACTGATGCAATATACATTTTTACTGATTCCCGCTTTGTCGCTTAGGTTTTCTGTTTACTAACAACTAACGGCCTCTTGTAATGCAGTGGGGAATTTTTTATAAATAGTTGAAGCCTTCCTCTACTAGATGGCGCTAAAAACTCAATTTTCGTCAAATGGCGCTTAGTCTACTGATGCACAACGGCATCCAATTAATTCTTAATGTGTGCTGTGTCTTTAATTTCATTAACTGTATCAATCGACTTTTACCAGATTTGTTGTTCGATTTCCGTTCGTCGTAGATTTAGTTGTCCCCGGTTCCCGTCTTCCCTTCATGTCAATTAATTTCGATAATGCCCTCTCGAACCGTACACACCCTGAAAGCTACCGGCGCACTCTTGTGGATAGGCGGCAGGGGAAAATACATCTTTATCCTAATCTATAAAATGCATAATTTACTAAATGACTAGGTACAATAAATGTTAGAATGTTCCCGTTTAATCAAACACTGCACACTATGAGATGCTACAGGTGAAAAATAACTTATAAACCATGTGCACTTTTAAGATCTTAGCAACTTAGGATTTTGCAGTCCAAGGTGTTTAAACACTGAACGAAGTGTCCAACTGTGTTGCAAAGACAGACCTGTTTCTAAACTTCTCTGAAGTGGATATATTTTTGTCCAGTATTATGAGAACATGTCCGACTCTGTGGTGTAGTGGTTAGTGTGATTAGCTGCCACCGCCGGAGGCCCGGGTTCGTTTCACGGCTCTGCCACGAAATTTGAAAAGTGGTACGAGGTCTGGAACATGGTCCACTCAAACTCGGGAGGACAACTGAGTAGAGGAGGGTTCAATTCCCACCTCTGCCATCCTGGAAGTGGTTTTCCGTGGTTTCCCACTTCTCCGCCAAGCAAATACCGGGATGGTACCTAACTTTAGGCCACGGCCACTTCCTTCCTTCTTTGTCTATCCCTTCCAATCTTCCCATCCCCCCGCAAGGCCCCTGTTCAGCGTAGCAGGTGAGGCCGCCCTGGGAGAGGTACTTGTCATCCTCCCCAGTTGTATCCCCCGACCCAAGGTCTCACGCTCCAGGACACTGCCCTTGAGGCGGTAGAGTTGGGATCCCTCGCTGAGTCCGAGGGAAAAACCAACCTTGGAGGGTGAACAGATTAGTAAAGAAAGAAATTATGAGTACATGCGTTCATATTTATATATATTTACACTTAGCATTAGTTTTTGCCACATCAGATGCTGGACCCTAGACGCAGGAAGAACTCGCCTATCTCTTACCTAGAGGTCTCAGATTCAGGGATTTTTGCCCGGATCTAATGGGCCATTCAGCCTACGCGAGAATAGTTGCGGAACTACCTGACGATGAGATAGCGGCCAAGATCTAGAAAACAAAACCCCAGATAGGACTCGCCATGCTGACCACGCGTCACCTCGTAATTTGTAGGCCTTGGGTTTCAGCAGCGATCGTGTGGTAGTCAGGGGCCATCAGGGCTGTTATTCCACGGGGTTTAGTTTAAGGAAACAGGCTATAGGAACGTTTCAATAAGTAAAACGAGAATAAGACTCATCGTAGGACTTACAGAAAACACGAAGAGCTTAAGTTACATCCATGTAAAATAGTATAAGGATACACTGATGAGAATTGCAGCATTTTTTTTTTCTTAATGAGAGCTAATATAACTAAAAATGTACGATTTTAACATATGTTCAATTTACATCGAATATCGAGTAAAATATAGTGTTAATTAATAGGGTCCGACTGTGTGGTGTAGTGGTTAGTGTGATTAGCTGCCACCCCCCGGAGGCTCGGGTTCGATTCCCGGCACTGTCATGAAATTTGAAAAGTGGTACGAGGGCTGGAACGGGATCCACTCAGCCTAGGGAGTTCAACTGAGTAGAGGGGTGTTCGATTCCCTCCCCAGCCATCCTCGAAATGGTTTTCCGTGGTTTCCCACTTCTCCTCCAGGCAAATGTCGGGATGGTACCTAAGTTAAGGCCACGGCCGCTTCCTTGCCTCTTCCTTGTCTATCCGTTCCAATCTTCCCAACCACCGACAACGCCCCTGTTCAGCGTAGCAGGTGGGACCACGTGGGCGAGATACTGTTCATCCTTCCAGTTGTATCCCCCGACCCAAAGTCACACGCTCCAGGACACTGCCCCTTGAGGCGGTAGATGTGGGATCCCTCGCTGAGTCCGAGGGAAAAACCGACTATGGAGGGCAAGCAGATTAAATAAGATAATTAATGGGATTCAATATAGTCTCCTTGATTTATGTTTTTAAATCAAACCTAAGAACGTTACACAAAATAATCCGTATACATAATTAAATTAATAATAATGTTATTTGCTTTACGTCTCAATAAGTACATTTTAGAGTTTTCGGAGACACCGAGGTGCCGAATTTAGTCCCGCAGAAGTTCTTTTACGTGCCCGTAAATCTACCGACACGAGACTGACGTATTTGATCACCTTCACATACCACCGGTCTGAGTGAGGATCGAACCTGCCAAGTTGGGGTCAGCAGACCAGCGCCCCAACCGTCTGAGCCACTCAGTACGGCATAATTAAATTAATAGGTATGAATTCTTCTTTACCAGAGTTGATGGAGCAAATTTGAAAATTTGTGGTACTTTTGATACATTTATAGAAGATCTCAAGGGTGTATTCGAGTATTAACCGTAATAATATAACTTCTTATTATTTAAGGCGATAAAATTAGTTGCGTGGTACATTTTGCGTTGCATTCCAAGGGTAGTGTGTTCAAATCCACCGTCTGCAGCCATGAATATGGTAATTCGCGATTTCTCATTTTCAGACCAGGAATGTTGGAGCTACCTCTTGGTTAAGCATGCGATGACTTCCTTCCCAACCATAGGCCTTACTTCACTCACGTCACAGAAAACCCGTGTTATTGTGATGTTAAAGGGAGAGAGAAATAAATACTCAATTTGCGGTATCGCGTTGATATTACAAGCTTTGTTTTTAAGCCTAGTGTTGTGAACTTCGAAACTGTGCTCGGCGTTTTCAAGGGTTTCCTCACTCCATTGTGACGGGCATCCCTCGATAAGAACTCAATTAAGCCTCTTCTTCCTGCATGACAGTAAATATAGGAATACATCTATAAAATTCAACATTTATGAGCTTAACGCTTTTGAACATGAAATATATTGGCACTGAAATACTCAATCAAGAGTGATTTTCAATGATTAATTGTTCACGTAACATAAATTGAATGGTTCCATTTTACCTCAAGTTTCGACAGGTTATGATGACTAAGTCGACACTGAAAACAATGGCTCTCATCTTAAAAGCACAAGTCTCATACTTTTACAATACTGATTGTGAGTCCTAAATAAGGATACTTTCCTCTCTGTTATTCACTGTTATGAAAGCCTGCCTTCGGTAGTCAAAATTGTTATGTGGAAAGTAATTGAACATTTTAAACTGAACATATTAATGTAGTATTCTCGTTTATGAATAAAAGTATCACTTCCGGTGTTATCTAGAAGCCAATTTTATAGAATAAGAAGTATTATAGCATTTCCTTATAAACCACTCAGTCAATTCAGAGTGTAATAAATTGTAGATGGAAATGTTCTTTGACGCCCATGGATCTACCTTTCCCAAGAGTACGTAGATGGATAAAAGTGCAGTATGAGCAATATTTTGACATAAATATGTCTTAGGCTGGGTTACATCTGAAAAATTGCAATAAGGAAGATAGCGTCACAAAATGTGTGACGGAAGTATAATCGTTGCAACCGTGCAGGCTGTGTTGTAAGGTATAGATGGATGGCCAGACAATGTTATCTGGCAGGTGATCATAGTTCTCATCTGAAATTAGCAGTCATTGATGGATGGCCATAACCAAGAGACACATTTATTTACGATCATTTGGTTTTCGCAACGGGAAAAGTGGTTTTATTCTGTCTAGCTTCAACACAGGCAATCTTGTTGCAGAACCGATTTCAGTACTTAAGTAGGGAAGGAGAATTATGACGCTGCCAAATTTTAAGTGCAGTTTGTGAGATGGAATCCTTGAAGGATGAAGAGAGAAAATTCAACAGCATAATAGAGACCTACTACTTCATTAATTTAACTGCATTCTGCGAAATCAGTACTAATAAACGTTCCTTTATCACCTTTCAAACTGTTCAAATCTTGTTGGTTGATGACATTAACTTTGGGCTTAAAATTACTACTTTAAAAAGTTGAATTCTCACTTGGATCAAAAGAATAACCTAATAAATCTATTTTCTTTATCTCGATAATATCAATTTTCCCTAGTTGTCTATTGCCGAGTTTACAATCCGTTCAATGTGGTAAGAATTAACAACTCGTTTCTTCTCCTTTATTTTAAAATTACCTTAGGATATAAATTAGGATAATTTGAAACTTTACTGTACAGATTTCGTGAGCAGCCTAGGTATACAATTATTCCCGCTCTGAAGTTCGAACTCGTTTGAAGTGTTTCAAATTTCGAGCAGCCGATGTTCACTTCCAGTTTCAGTTTCCTGCCATTTGTACGCATATTTATGATTTCGTTTCCTAAGTGCATCCCTTCATTTCATTTTCAACTCATTTCAGCATCTCAGTAAACTCAAATCATGATTTACAATTCTCCTGTTTGCCTCAAAATTCACAGACAGCAACCGGTCTCTAATGTTCAACTCCAAACAACCTGGCAGCCAGGTGTGTTGGATGGCTTCGACTAGGATAGCGCAATGGCAACTCGAACATCATATGTCAGTAGATGATGTTAATGTTGCCACATGCAACAAAATGACAATTTCACTTCACTGAATGAGAGACATTTTATAGACAAAGAGCCAAACATGTGAAATTTCGACCTCATCCGAATCATATCTCCAAAAATCCTGCGAGGAAGCATTCACCATCAAAACATTTTAGATGTAACTGCTCAGTATTATTGCGTACGTCAGGATGGTTAAGACTACTCGTTCATTTCACTGAAATAATGTAGTTTTCACTAAACAGATGTACTTTATGATGAGTCTTCATAGTATTGTCCTTGTAACGTATATCTGGTGCCAGTCTCAACCTTACAGATATCCTCGTTTTCTCAGTATCGTCGTGGGAGACGAAACAACTTACGGTTGGGAGTAGTTCGAACTCATGTCGGTAGACGGAATTTGCGCGTCAACGTGGTGAATGTGGAACAAGCAGTTCTGTGAAAGAAACACATTTTATTTAGAGAGTATAAAAATCCTGCACCTGAGAGATTCGTTGTATTTTTTATGTAAAGGGGAGTTACCAAAATATATCGTCGTTGCCGGGACAAAACCTCCTATGTGATAATATTTTTGGAGATATACTGACCCGCAGCACATACTTTATGAAGAGCGGGAATGCCTTGACAATATTCACACAATTTTTCACCTTACATGACAGGACCTTACCGGCCAAAGTTCTAACCTAAAATATTTCACATGGGAGGTTTTGTCCCGGCAGCGACGATTTTCAGTGTCAGTACATAGCAGATCAGATGCTCAGCCATCTGAAGACTCACCGGTAGGTAGAACATAATACTCGATCACGAGTGATTACCAATGATGATTTATTTACGTAAAATTTTAAAAAATGGTCCTATTTTACCCCAAGCTACAATTCATCCGTCGAATTCATTGTACGCAATTCCAAAATATCGCCGATGCCATTCTTAGAGGTTCCACTAAATTTGGCTACGTGGTAGGATTCATGTAGCTGTGATAATGCATTTAGAAGATAGCGGGGTTTGAGCCTCGGAAGCCTTGAAGCTTGCTTTCTCTGGTTTTCCTTTTGATATATTGCAAATGATTGGGGGTTAGCTTCATTAAAGCAGCCAAACCAGTGACACTGAAAATCTAACTAACTTTCTAGATTGGCGTGACCATCAAAATGATGCCAAAGGCCTAACATGAAATTTTTAATGCAGACCATCTTCGAAAGATGTAAATTTTCTTTGTTCTTGCCGAAATCATGAGTTTCATATAACATATTTTAAGTATTACGTCGTTAATCATTCAGTCAACCCAACACTGCTATTGTAATCGAAATTTGAATAATATGTATCAGCCTTCAAGCCAACAGAAACGTCAGGCATGTACAACTCAAACTCTGTCCAGATCTAGATTTGACTTGACGTTAGAAGCCATGTTGGGAAAAGAAGCAATCCTATTGTCTCAGACGACCTCCGTTTGCCAATTATGTTTATTGCTCAGGACACGTGGCTTTGTTTATGTGTGTATGCTTCTTGCACCGCAACTTCAACTGTTGTTAACTCTTTGGTGTGATTTTGTTCAAATACGTCGTTACCACTTAGTTTACAAACTACTTAAATTTTTTGCAATATGTAGTAACTAGTGTGGTTTTTTGGTATTGGTACGTTTACCGTTATATACATGGGTTGAATTTTTTTATAGCGGAACTATGTTGTAACAAAGCCATGAAACGTGGCCGTGCAATACAATGTACACCTGAGCTAGCTTAGACACCCACCCTCCCACAGCGCAATTGAACTCGCTCTCCACACGTCATGCACGTGTACAGTGACAACTAGAACGCAGTTTTGAGCGAGCGCTCGTGGAGTACAGCTGTAATGATTTCGAAGCAAGATCAGAGGACCTGGTTGAAAGTTGAAGGAACTAGAGGTAGCGATGCAAGGCGGTGTTACAAAGGATTGCAAGAGGCTTGCGGTGGAAGTACCGTACTGTACCATGGTGGGTCAAGGCCTTCAAAGACGGACGACAAAATGTGACAGACACGTCGCGGCCTGGTCATCCTGCATTAAGTGCTGACGATGTGCAGAATGTGAACGCGTTAGTGATGGCGGTTCCGAACACCACACTTTGTGAACTGGTCACCGATACAGCGGTGGCACCTTCGACTGTGCTACAAATCCTGAAGAAGCGGCTGGGAATGCAGAAAATCGCCTCCAAATGGGCTCCACATGATTCGACCGAACATAAAAAGTGGCTGCTAAATGACGCAGCTCGTAAGCACTTGGACTGCTATGAACGCGAATGTGAGGCCTTCTTACGGCGGATGATCACTATTGACGATACCTTAGCCAGATCTTATGAACCTCAGCTTAAACGCCAATCAAACGAGTGGCGTCATCACGGGCCACCGCGAAAAGTAACGATTTGGCCGACAGGAACCAATGTGAAGGCGATGCTGATCGTTACTTACGACTGGAATGGTGTTATCTTAAAGCATACCGTTACCCGAGACACACCCTTAATGCGGAGTGTTACTGTGCATTTTTTGCACACGAACCTGGTAGGAGCTCTAAGAATAAAACGAGGACACTTCCTGAATAACCCATCATTCTACATGACAATGTAAAACAGCATGCAGCAGAAGCTGTGACTGAAATGTTCAATTTTCTGGGGCTGGGAAGTGCTTTACCATCCCCTTATTCTCCAGATCTCAGCCCCTGCGACTACGTTCTCATCCCGAAAATGAAAGCACCACTTCGAGGGGTCCGCTTCCGCACAGTGGATGACATTCTCCAGGCCACCGACCGCTCCGTCCACGACCTTCAGAGATCAGGCGCTCTCAGCGGCATACAACGGCTTCCACATCGCAGAGAACGAGTGCTACACGACGGTGGTGATTACTTCGAAGGCCGGTAAAACCGCTAACGTTGTAATTATGCTATGTATCTAAATAAGAAATAGTTGCCAATATTAAAAAATCAACCCATATATCTTAGAGAGATTATTGAGTAATTTTAGGTTTATTAAAGTACGGTTTTGTTTTAGCATTTCGCATTATGATATTGTTACATCAGATTTATTGAGGATCTTCATTATTGATTCGTTTCTGTAGGTTAGTATCGTAGTTATCGTATTAATATATTGGGCAAAGGGATTAGTGTGCATGTTTAAAGTGTATTTTTCATTGGGGATTGAGCGTAAGTTTGAACTATGATTGACGACAGGCCTCGAACTCCACGTGTTTCGTGTTCCGTAACAATAAAAACAATTGAAGGGAAATAGAAAAATACAACTCGGCAAACTCTAAGTGAAAATGTGGCAGCTGGGAGGTGCAATAATCACGTGAAGGGAGTTATTCAAGAAGCCTAGGAAAATGAAGGAATTCTGGGTGACATATCGAATGGAGAGTTTCATCATCTCTGTGGATAGTGGAAATTCATCAGATGGCTCTAAGTGAAACGGTGATGGAATGATGAGGTTTGTTACTGCATACATCTTCTTGCACCCGACCTCCTGTCTCTGAATGTCATTTCTTGAAATTGTGTGTGTATCGTCATAGCAAGGGCATAATGTGTGCTGTTATTATGTTCATTGTCAGTTGTGCCCTTTGGTAGAATCTTTCATATATTTGTAGATGAGTGTTACTGTTCATATTTTAATTTTTATAAGTGCAGGATAGCTCTATCATTTTCCTATCTAATCCCTACTCTTTGTTTTCGTGTTTCATAAATATATACCTATCCACAAAAGTAATGTATGTGCTTGCGTGCCATCGTTTAATACTCTGTTCGAGATCTTGCATTTTTAAAATGAACTTTACATTCGCGAGCGATTCATTTAGTGGATCTGGCTGCCATATCTTGACATCGCACGGAAACAAAGTTGCCCGTCACTTGTTTTACACGTCAAGTGAAAACTAGATCTGGATAAAGTATCAGTAACTTTGTTTCCGTCCGCCTCTGTGGTGTAGAGGTTAGTGTGATTAGCTGCCTCCCCGGAGGCCCTGGTTCGATTCACGGCTCTGCCACGAAATTTGAAAAGTGGTACGAGGGCTGGAACGGGGTCCACTCAGCCTCAGGAAGTCAGCTGAGTAGAGGTGGTTTCGATTGCCACCTCAGCCATCCTGGAAGTGGTTTACCGTGGTTTCCCACTTCTCCTCCAGGCAAATGCCGGGATGGTACCTAGCTTAAGGCCACGACCGCTTCCTTCCCTCTTCCTTGTCTATTCCTTCCAATCTTCCCATCCCCACTAAGGCCCTTGTTCAGAATAGCAGGTGCGGCCGCCTGGGCGAGGTACTGATCATCCTCCCCATTTGTATCCCCGACCCAGTGCCTGAAGCTCCAGGACACTGCCCTTAAGGCGGTAGAGGTGGGATCCATCGCTGAGTCCGAGGGAAAAGCCAACCCTGGAGGGTAAACAGATTACGAACGAACGAACTTTGTTTCCGGTTCCTTAACTATGGGGCCTTGGATTTATTTATCATAGCCGCACAGCTTTTGATAGTAATAAAGCAAATGTCTTGGGGCCTATAACAAATTATGAGTTAAAACAGGAAAATGAAGCGTGATCAATGGCAAGGAATCTCCAGATTTTCGTAGAAGTATACGAAATACTACATCGATATTCATTTAAGCGATGTTGTCAAGATATCATTTTAAATACTTAAACAGCTTGTACGATTGTTACAATGAATAAGCTAAAATTAGGTTGAAATATAGGCATAGAACATTGAAATGAAATGGCATATGGCTTTTAGTGCCGGGAGTGTCCGAGGGCAAGTTCGGCACGCCAGATGCAGGTCTTTTGATTTGACTTTCCTGGGTGACCTGCTTGTCGTGATGAGGATGAAATGATGATGAAGACGACACATAAACCCAGCCCCCGTGCCAGCGAAATTAACCAATTAAGGTTAAAATTCCCGACCCCGCGGGGAATCGAACCCGGGACCCCTGTGACCAAAGGCCAGCGCGCTAACCATTTAGCCATGGAGCCGGACGGCATAGAATGTTAATCGTCATTAACAATGCTAACAATGCTATAGTAGTAGTTTGACGTGGAAGGCAAAGGATATCCAGTTTTGCATGTCATCTAAACTTCTTTCTTAAAAAGCTATTGCTAGCCTGGCGAGGATTTGTCGTGCAGAGTAACCTGCGTGTTGTTGTAGTGGATGGTGTTGTGTGGTATATGATTTACGGCAACGTTGGGACAACACGAAAACCCAGTCCTCGAGGCAATGGTATTAACTGCGTACTTTAAAAATCCCTCGACCTGGCCCGTAATCGATTCCGGGACGCCAAGGACTGAAGGCCAAGACGCCGTTTACTCAGACATGGAGCCGCCAGACGGTCATTTAGTTATATAATTAGTTTGTTATTCAGTTAGATATTCTCAAGCTCACTAAACGAGCTCAAATTTACAATAATACAGTAGTAGTTGATTACTGCCATGAACGGACTCTTCATTACTGCAAAGTCCGGCTCCATGGCTAAATGGCTAGCGTGCTGGCCTTTGGTCACAGGAGTCCTGGGTTCGATTCCCGGCAGGGTCGGGAATTTTAACCATAACTGGATAATTTATCTGGCACGGGGGTTGGGTGTATGTGTCGTCTTCATCATCATTTCATCCTCATCATGACTCGCAGGTCGCCTACGGGAGTCAAATCGAAAGACCTGCACCTGGCGAGCCGAACATGTCCTTGGACACTCCCGGCACTCAGAGCCATACGCCATTTCATTACTGCAAATAACCACTCATTTTCTGACGAATAATTTATTTCACACTATTTTCTACAAATACAATAGATATAAAGACTGCGTACCGAGTTTTATGAAGAGTATCAGTGAGGTCGTATATTAAAATTACCTGTTGAGCTCCATTCACTAGATCCGGAGTACAGTTTCCACAGCCCACGAAACTTGTACACGTAGGTTATTCTTTAAAATTACTGCACAACCCCAAAGATATCCATTTTCAATTCCGAGAATAATTCAAATAAGGTACTATACTGCTATTGTTCTGTCAGTGTCATAAATCTTGAATTAAGGAGCAGCTCGAAATTTCTTCTGCATGCACAGGCCATTTTGGTATATACTTTGACGTGGCATACGCGCGAAGTACCCGTGATCAGGCGAGTCAGATTAATTTTGCTAAATATGCTAAATTTTACTGCAAATTATATGCAAAATATTTTAAGATTTCCGAATGTATACACACGTATCCTCAAACTCATCTCTCCCTCTTATAAAATACTGACAAAATCGAATTATCAGAAGATTCAGGGCCGAAAATATTGTATAACTCGTCCCATGACATGGTTATTAATTATATAAAACATTGTATTTAATATTGATTCGATATTAACGGTCCCAGAGACAAGAAATATCATATTAAGGGCTGGTTTACACGGGTAGAGTAGCGAGGCGAGTAGAGTGGATAGTAGAGTAGCCACGTTACTCTACTCTACCACTGTCTGGTAGAGTTGACACTCGTATCGTTCATACGGGAGTAGAGTCATACAGTAGAGTAGAGTAGAGTAGTAGCACCATGTCAAGACGCAAGCACGTTGTAACGAAGAGTTTAAAGACATTTGCAAACATATTAATGCAAGAGGCGTTAGAAGAAGCAAATGAGGAAAGAAGGGAATGGGTAAGAGGCTGGCTTAGGAGAGATACACTCGAGGCATCAACATTAATTCTAAGAGAACTTGCGACAGAGTATAAAGAAGAATACAAAAAGTGTATGAGATTGACGCCTGATAACTTTCAGACACTGTTAGATGCTATAACACCGCAAATTCAAAGACACAGTGATGAGAGATGCAATAACACCGAGATTTAAGCTTGAGGTGACTCTGAAGTTCTTGGCCACTGAAAATAGCCATCAATACACAGTAAATCATGCTGGCGTGGGCCTAATTTGTAGTAGCTTCTTTGCCGTAAATACCCCGATTACTGATCTATTTATATAATTTGTTTGTTCGTTGCTTGTACGGCCTAAGTGTAGAGCTTAAGCTTCAAGACCTGACATTGTACTGTAAACAAGAATTACTTTGGATATTCCAAACAAAATATGAAAATTATTCTATTTGTTGTGGACATTACTGTTATTGCTTAAAATTAATGGCATTGGCAAGTGATATGTAGAAGACCCTATGAATGTTATTAATATGATTAAAGTACACAGTCCTGCATCACCGTCTTAAACACGTCGAGACACATGATGAACACGCTGTGTAACACTGAAACTTGATAAACCTTCATTTAAAGAGACAATCCAGCTGACACTTGTTTATATTTGTTGTTGCATCTTCGAAACTATCATAGGTTTAGATATTTTTTAAATCCTTCTTCCATCGAAATGAGGGAGGTCTGTTCTCCATTATAGGACAATACACCTGCATGTGTTTGACCTCCATAGGTGTACCTCCTCTTAATATCACTCAGCTATAATGTTACGTTGTGGATGAATAGGCTTTTAGTATTCTTCTTTCTTTCTTAATCTGTTTACCCTCCAGGGTTGGTTTTTCCCTCGGACTCAGTGAGGGATCGCACCTCTACCGCTTCAAGGGCAGTGTCCTGGAGCGTGAGACATTGGGTCGGGTGATACAACTGGTGAGGATGACCAGTACCTCTCCCAGGCGGCCTCATCTGCTATGCTGAACAGGGGCCTTGGTGGGGATGGGAAGATTGGTAGGGATAGACGAGGAAGAGGGAAGGAAGCGGCCGTGGCCTTAAGTTAGGTACCATCCCGGCATTTGCCTGGAGGAGAAGCGAGAAACCACGGAAAACCGCTTCCAGGATGGCTGAGGTGGGAATCGAACCCACCTCTACTGAGCTGAACTCCCGAGGCTGAGTGAACCCCGTTCCAACCCTCGTACCACTTTTCAAATTTCGTGGCAGAGTCGGGAATCGAACCCGGGCCTCCGAGGGTGGCCGCTAATCACACTAACCACACCGCAGAGGCGGACGGCTTTTAGTATTTCCTTCCAAATTATACTTTACTAAACCATTTGAGAGGGAGTGTAGATGTCTGCGGCACCATCTCCAGACTTCTTGGATTTACGAATTTTCATCAGTTCTTGGTTGTATGTACATCGTATTCTTTTAAATTTTCTGTTTAAGTTCTACAAAACCAAAACCCTCTTTACCCATTTTCGTAATCAAGTCCTTTTCCGCCGCCCGTCTCATATTTAAGTTTCTGTAAATAATGCTGTTTTATGTTCCATAAACATATTTTTCGCGGTACAGTTCTACAAATTTGCATGTTTCTTCTTCCGTACACTTCATTTTTCCGCCAAATAAATGCACAAAAATGCTCAGTTTACTCAACGGAATACCGTCAGTACACACATGGAAATAGTCGAATGACGTGTCAACTGATAAATCGAACATCCTCGGCCTTTTTCGCCAGCTCTCGGAGCTCGGTTCCGGTGGAAGGGGAAGGATAGTGGTAGATTTACTTTACCACAGCGGAAATCCACTCTACTCTACCGCCTACTAGCTACTCTACTCTACTTGCTACTATCCGAGTCGTTTACACGATGCCAGTAGCTCTACTATCTACTCTACTCGCCTCGCTACTCTACCCGTGTAAACCAGCCCTAAAGGATTTTTTGCAAGCTACAGAGAACTTTATTTTCTACCTCGAAAAATAGAGAGAGAGATCCAGCAGTAACTGTGATAACGTTTAGGCCTGTATTAATTTCAGGTAGAAAATAAAGTGTACAGCAATTTGCGTAACATTTTTGTTACCACTTTACCTTTATGTTCCCACAAATATTAATTTATTTAGTACAAGAAATATAGCTGCGACGTGACTCGAACTCACGCCTTTGAGGCTCGCAGACAAGTACGGTGGCCACTCGGTCACCACTCCAGTTTACTGCGGAGTAACTCTCCAACTTTATATGCGTTGCATTGGAATCGGCGATTCACCAGTTTTTCGGAAATCGTTAGGCTGTGGGCCTGGCATGATGAAGTAAAATTTGTTCGACTTTTAGTGTTCTACCACCTTCACTAGGTCCGAATCGGATCCTGCGCGATGACACTTGTCCTCAACTTTTCCGAAAACGAAGGCGAATTGACCTAAACCCTTATACGCTAGTTACTGTTGAGTGTCCCCCAACAGGTAGATTGAAGTTCGTTGAAATCGGTTGGACGCATGGCCTGGCCTCTCCTTGTAAGCCTTTAATTTCAAGTAGTTACATTAGGTCTTCCTTCGTACCGATAGTCATGTCAGCAAGTGACGAAGAGCCATTATTACCCCTGAGATAGAAGAGTCTACAACTTCATACTGTCGACCTAGAACAGGTAATTTATTATCATGCGACATTGGCTAATAAAGGGCTCAATATTTGAATACATTTCTTTAATATAGTGTCTGTCAATGACATTTCGTAGCTGGGGCTGATGAATTCGATATTTGGTCATCATTATTACACATATCAAGATGTTAGACTCAACGTTGTTACTGTTATCAGTGTGGTTAATGTTGTTCTTGTTGTTACTGCTGCTGCTGCTGATTCTGTTGTTGCTTCAAGAAAGGAGCTCGGAGTATAATGGTTATTAATTAATAATAATTTTATTTGCTTTACGTCCAACTAGCTACTTTTATGGTCTTCGGAGACATTGAGGTGCCAGGATTCAGTCCCGCAGGAGTTCTTTTACGTGCCAGTAAATCTACCGACACGAGGCTCGCGTATTTGAGCACCTTCAAATACCACCGGACTGAGCCAGTATCGAACCTTCCAAGTTAGGGTCAGAAGCACAGCGCCTCAACCGTATGAGCCACTCAGCCCGGCATAATGATTATCGGATGTGGTAAAACAGTGCGTTTAATAATGATGATATTAATAATAGAGAATTTTTATTACAATTATAATTTCTTCAACGTCCACTCTAAATTTTAAAGGTCTTAACAGTCACCGAAATGTTGGATGTTCATCCTAGTAGAGTTGTTCAACATGCCGGAAGTCAATGAGACGGAGTTATCGAATGTAATTCCCTTTAAAATATCATTGACTAAAGCCACGATCGAACCCGCTATCAGAGGAGTAAAAGGGCAACGGCAAACCACCTGAACCTCTAAGTGTGGCTACATTTGTAAGTTTGAAGTATTTGTCACAGAACATTAGTCAATGTCGTGGCTGCAATGGCGTAAGTTAGACTCTAACTAATTCGGCCATTTCTTACAGGAATATATTATTAGACATAATAATTATGGGCTCTTGGGCTAATGCCGTATCAAGAAAACAAGGTGAAACGCTTTACGTTTCGCAGAGAAATTCGCTGCTCGTCTTCAGAAGAAAATCTCGACTATTCACAAGGAAGACTTCTACAATAATGAGCGTTTGGATTTAAGAATTCATTATCGTTGCAGAGTCCTCAGCTCCCGCTTGAAGCACTGTGCTAGCATACAGCGAGCCACCTGGTGACAAATGAGTGTACAACTAGAGCTCCAACGGCAATGCATCCTTGAATTCAAACGCTCAAAATTTTAGAAGACTTCCTCGTGAACAGCCGAGATTTTCTTCTGAAGAAGCGGAGCAAATTTCTTTGCGAACATAAAGAGCACCACCTTATGTTTTTACAGTTTTACCGATCGGCTTTGATAACAGAGATACGAATTTAGACCTTTGTTGCCTAGTCTACATCAAAGCCGAGCATTGATAACATGGAAATATTCAATCGTGTTAACAGACGATATTATTACGGTCTTTCATCGACGTCTCTCAAGTGGACTCCACAACTCGTCGCAGAAGACACTCTTGCTATTTTTGATCGGCCGGGTGGCTACACATCTTTACAATCCGCTCGCGCCGAGCCAACAAGCATATAGGCCGACTCCTCACTGGATGTCAGCCTCCCTACATTCAACCACCATGACGATCACCACCATCACCACTACCTTTGCGACCCCTGCTCACACCTTTTCCTCCCTTTCCATCACAACTGTTACGTCGTCCCATTCATCGCCGCTTCTATCCACCTCTCTTCTTGCGCTACCTCCTGTTGATCCACTTCGACTATTACGTATTCCTCCCCGCTACTTCACCCGCCCTTCTACGCTGTCTACATCTGCCTTGCCGACCACGACATCACCACCACCACTGTCCGTCGTAACAGCAGCAGCCGCTCATCAACTTCCATCACCGTCAGACACATCAGCCACAAACGAAGTCTTCAGTTGAGTCGTCCGCGGCGTAAGCCCACTCATCCCGGCAACCGACATTCAAAAACAACTTCGCCTTCAAGCCATACCCATCAAGAGGGCGTTCCGTATCTACAACTCCACCGGTCCGACGTACTTAAGGAGACTTCAGCTTCACAGCGCAGCAGCCGTCGCTCACCTGATCTCCAACGGAGCACTTCTCTACGGCCGTCATCATCCCGTCGAACCCTCTCGCTCACCTCCCCGCCCTAGATATCGCCACTCCACATCTCGTCGCCATACCCGGCCTGATCATCCTCCCTTCCAGCGCTCTAACTATGTACGTCCACCTCCTTCTTCTGCTAATATCTCCATCCCACCACCGACCGTTGAACATCTCCGGCACCTCATAACCGTCCTCTATCACATCGCTTCAACACTTCACCACCTTACACTTCCACGCAACTTCCTTCTCGACACACCTGTATAAATTCCATCCGTAGCTATCTCCCCCAGCCAAGACGCCCCAACATAACATCTTCCTTACCCTTCACTTCGTCTTTCCCCTCTTCTTCATCCTACACATCTCCTGCTTCTCTCACTTCGCCCGGCCAGAGAGAAGGCGTAACCTTCTAGGTGGTCCGCCCCACCCTCAGCGGTGGGGAATGAAATATACTCAGCAGCAGCAGACGATGGCGGTGGTTTTTTGCCGTGATTTTTTAAGGTAAAACCCGCGTGGTAAGCCCATTTTGTCAAGAGAAATTGTAAAAAATGAAATGGCGTATGGCTTTTAGTGCCGAGAGTCCCTAAGGACAAGTTCGGCTCGCCAGATGCAGGTCTTTTGATTTGACTCCTGTAGGCGACCTGCACGTCGTGATGAGGATGAAA
The DNA here is from genome assembly GCF_040414725.1 of Anabrus simplex. Lineage (NCBI taxonomy): Eukaryota > Metazoa > Arthropoda > Insecta > Orthoptera > Tettigoniidae > Anabrus > Anabrus simplex. The sequence continues at coordinate 1,371,395,792 of NC_090265.1, forward strand.
TGACGATGACGACGACACATACACCCAACCCCAGTGTCAGCGGAATTAAACAATTATGGTTAAAATTCCCGACCCTTCCGGAAATCGAACCCATAACCCTGGGACCAAAGACCAGCACGCTAACCATTTAGCCGTGGAGCCGGGCAAGGAAAATGGTCAAGGTGACATTTTATTCGCGCTGGGTGAAATAGTAGTTCAGGGAAAGACTTAAAATGTAATTGTCAAGTGTCCCTGTTATGAGTGGTCGTATCGATAAATGCTATACAGGATTAAGCGAAATTCGCGCACTCGGATGTCGCAGAGCGACTCCTCATATGCCAGCAATAAAAAATATCTCTCACAAAAGTTCGTCCTGCGACTACATCCGGGAGAAAACGGTCGTTGAAGAGTGGTAATCTGGCAACACTGCAAGCACATGTAGGGTAACTACCTCTGTCAGCACAAAGTAGCCGTGCTGTACAGTTGGAGCAGTGAATAAAGCTTTGGGTTACCGTGCAGGAGGTCGAGCGGTCGATCGTGGGTTGATGCGTATGTTTTTTATTTCGTAAATGTAGTCCAAGTGGTATTGTATCTGGCGTGCAGCGGGTCCTCTAGAAACTATTTGCACTTACATACTACGATCCTAGAAATGGACGAACATTCGTTTTCACTGGTCAGCTTTGAAGGACGCCCTTTCCACGTCGTGGGCATGAATTTATTCGCACCACTTCATCTATTAGATGCGTTAAAACGTGTTCGGCGTTACTAAACTTTGTAAATGTAGGATCCATGTGACCTAAGAAACGGTGTCTTACTGTATTACAGTAGGTAATGTCCGATTGAAATTAGCTAATAAAAAAGCGCTTCAACCCAGGATCGGACCCTCGACCTCAGGCGTGCTAACCCAAAACTCTGTCCACTGCTCCAACTGTACAGCACGACTAAAAAGTGCTGACAGAGGTAGTTGCCCTACATGTGGTTACAGTGTTGCCAACTTGCCACTCTTCAACGTTCTTTTTCTGTCGGATATACTCGCAGGACGATCTTTTGTGAGAGAGATTATTTTATTGCTGGCATGTGAGGATTCGCGCTGCTACGCCCGAGTACGCAAATTTCGCTTCATCCTGTATAGAAATAAGTTATAGAGAATGCAATTTCCGGTCATTTATGTCTTATACAGTTTTACCCATCCACAAAACTGGCAGGCTTCGATCTGGTACGCTGCACCTGGAGTGAACTAAATCACATGAGATGTGAAGTAGGTCAAACAGCATCTACTTTGCACACATGGGGCTGGTCAGTTTCTCCATGCTGTGACTGTGGGGAAGTTCGCCACACAATGAAACATGTTGTGCAGGAATGTCCACTCCGTGCTTTCACTGGCATCATGGAAGACCTCGACTCAGCAACACCCGAAGCAGTGAAGTGGGTGGCGGGTTTGAACATTCACATTTAGTGAGATGTACATTACTTGCACTCCATGTGTATATACGAACTGTCAGAGTTGATAGGTGGATAGTGATGTAAATATATTGTGTTTTCTTCTTATCTTTGTAAATTGTTTTATTTGACTGCATAGATATAATTATGTAATTACTTTGCACTCATCTTTCACTGGTTGTGTAAATAGTTTATAGGTTGTCATTATTCATCACACGCCAAATAAATAAATAACCGTACCAGCTATGATAAGAGTGATATTCATGAATTTAGGCTTTTGATGCTTAGTGTATATGAACATTGAGCATCGCTAAAATACTGTTCAGTCAGGTTAACTGGCGATGGTGGTGTTGTTTATTGTGATAATCTCAAGGTAAAAACCACGGGATCATCAGCCCATATCGACAAGAAAATTGCGAAGATGGTTATCAAAATGAAAACCAATTAGTGAAGGAATGATCGCTTGAAGTATAATACATAAGGGAGTCGTGAAAGGCGGACTCCCTATACATTGGATGCCCTAATATCACAGGTAAAAGGCCTACAATACCGAAAGCCCATACTGGTCAATAATAACATTACATTGACTAATGTTGTGGTGTGATTTGTCTCTTCTGCTTCCACTCATCTCCGATATATGGTATTCCTGTTGCGTGCCGCATGAGCTACCCGAGAAGAATTTGAATATTGGCGGGAAGTAGCTTGGAAGTTAAAACTTTATTTTTTAGCATACCATTCCGCAGGTTCATAAACATTCTGAAAATCCTGAATGACATATAGAGTTTTATTAGAAATCCATGCATATGTTGGCTCAGATATCAAATAACAGGGGGAAAATGTTTCCTGATTTACGAACCGAAAATGAACCATACATAACATACCATGTAGTTAAAAATAAAACTCGTGGAAGTAGAGTAAACCCTTGATATGGGAAACAATATCCGGAAACTATGAATAACTGGAGGTGGGAATGAACGAAGCACTGAAGTCTCTAGATTTAGTCGGCGTGTTTTGGTTTCATATTCTGATGATGATGGTGGTGATTGTTGCTTAAAGTGGCTACCCGTCAACGATGGGTAATTTAGCTAATTTAAGACACAGATTATACCTTGCTTACTTAATAACGAGTAGATATTCCCGTTTAAGGAGCCCATTACATAAGAAGAAATAAATTTAAGGGAACATTTCAATGATTTATTAGAAAGTTACATCGAAATATTCCACCGTTTTAGCATGCATAATATGAAGAGACGCCTCGTACCACAGTTGTCATCGAATATATTTTCTAATGCAATCTATCTGGGTCAATTGTTTAATATTTCTAATGGTTAACTGGGGAGTATGAATATGGTATTACATAAACTCCTTATTTACAGTTGAGGACCTAATACACAAAGTGTTTTTCGTAGTCTTCTCTGTTACATCATACAAGTTATAAAAACAAACGGATAAAAAGGTAGCAGAAGAACAATATTACTCCTCGGAATTGTAAACACATTGTAAAAACATCCATGCAATTCAGTTTATATCTGAGGAGCTCCATGAAAATGAAAACCTACTACCTGTTTTCCAGTCATTGACCGGGTCAGGGATGTAATGAATGAATCATATAGGCTATAGGCTATTATTACGATGGGGTCGCCACTCCCAAAGTGATATATATTAATGACTGATAGATGCTATGAAATGAGAATGGAGAGTGTTGCTGGAATGAAAAATGTCAGGGAAAACCGGAGAACCCGGAGAAAAACCTGTCCCGCCTCCGCTTTGTCCAGCACAAATCTCACATGGTTCGACCGGCGTTTGAACCACGGTATCCAGCGGTGAGAGGCCGACGCGCCACGGAGGCTCCCTGAGGAGCTCCATCAGAGAATGAAATGTTGGAAAATAGACTTACTTCACCGACTGTTTTGATAATATATCCCTTTAATCACAACATATGCCTCTGCTGGCTAGATGTAGTGTTTACAGTGCACTATGTCTTCTGGTATGGGCTAGAATAAATTTGTTACTTTCATTGCCCTGTCTCAGCCTCATCCTTGGCTTTGACAACATGAAAGTGACTGAAGTATGAGCGTTGATGGTAATACCATTTCTTATGCAGCCAGTCCCTCTTATTAATGGTGTGAAAATATCGCTCATAAGGTCAGTTGATGCATGCATTTCAGTGGTCTTGGCAGAATGATATGTAATAGCAACTTCTGGCTCGGTGAGGAAAGCAACAGGAAACTACCTCACTCCTCATTTCTCTTCAGTATGCCTCTTCAGTGACGCCCAGGCTGTTTATGACAGCTGTTGGCGGAGCTGTGGAGGATCAAACCAGCATTCGGGCGGAATACCCAACATACAATCACAACATACCAAATTCAGAACTATTAATATAAACTGGTTATTCAACTTCTTCGTGGTATTCCCTCTTTTCACCTTGAAAACCAGGCAATAATTTAATAGAACAAACTCTCGTTATTCTCCTCGTAGATTTTCTTAATTTCTATGTACAAATTGATTCTTGGTGAAAATCGTACTTTAGTGTTTGAAACATAAATGAATTAACGAACTAAACGAGAGGATACAAAATTTCAGAGATAACATTTTTACAATGGCGATGTCTCTCCTACTCTCCGTAATCAGTTAGTTCTGATATTGATATTGCTCAGAAAGTACAATGATGCTAGCCATATATTTTACACTAGCAATTAGCCGCAGCTTCGCTCGCATGGATTTCGTAATTTGATCAAAGTAATCATTCCTCGGCATTGTACTAAGACATTATCAGAAAATTCCTAAAGTATAAAAACTCACCCAAAAATTGAGTTTCATTTACCCCGGAAATTCTTTAAACCATATTTCTGGTATTACCTTTCGGGGCTAAGACGACCATGCGACATAGAACTGTACATGTGAGAAACAGTTTTCTCTCAAGTCGAAAAAGTTAATACATGACTTTTTTTTTATTTCTAAAGGAGATTCCAAATAAATATTCCCACATCTGTAACATCTTCGGTTTTTGAGATATACGTAATTATCCCCATAAAAAGACTTAAACCCCTTGATCGGTCTTTCCCCCACACTCACCCTCATGTACCGAAAACAAAAATACTTGTTTCTTTATTTTTAAAGGAGATTCCAAGTACCAATTTTCACGTCTGTAACATTTTCAGTTTTTAAGACATAATTATCCTCACAAAAAATAATTCAACTACTTTTCACTTCCCTTCACTCCCCGTTAGGTGCATTCTCCGAAAACGAAAAGGTACATGTTCCTGTATTTTTAGAGGACATTCAAAATACCAAGTTTCTTGTTCCTAACATGTTAAGTTTTTGAGATATAATGTAGATATACCGGTAATCATTTTAAAAATTCACCCGCTTTTCCAATTCTTTTCAGTCCCTTAACTGGATTTTCCGAAAACAAAAAAATACGTGTTTCATTATTTTTAAAGGAGATTCAAAATACTAATGTTCACGTCTGTACCATTTTCAGTTTTTGAGATATAAGTATCATCATAAAAGTAATTCAACTCCTTTCTTACCCCCCCCCCCCTTCCTACCCGTTAAGTTGATTCTGCCCTCCCGAAACGTGCGTGTTTCCTTATTTTCAAGGATATTCCAAATACCAATTTTCACGTCTTTAACACATTAGCTTTTGAGGTATAGGTATCCTCATACAAAGAATTCAACTAGTTTATCAATTCATTCACCCCCTTTAAGTGGATTTTCCGAAGTCAAAGGAACACGTGTTTCTTTACTTTGAAAGAAGATTCCAAATACAAATTTCCATGCCACTAACATCCTCAGCTTATATGATATAAGTACCATCATAAAAATAATTCAACTCCTTTTTCACCCCAGGCCGTTAAGTTGATCTCCCTCACTCCACCCCCTCCCCCCACCCACTCCAAAAAATTCGTTTTTCTTTATTTTTAAAGCAGATTCCAAATACAAATTTTCACATGTGTAACCGTAAGTTTTTGAGATCTAAGTTTAACCATAAAAAATAAAATTTACACTTCCTTTCACCCTCCCCCTTTAAGTGAATTTTCCGAAAACTAAAAATACTTGTTTCTTTATTTATAAAGGAGCTTACAAATGCCAATTATCGCGACTGTAACATCTTCAGTTTTGAGATACCGGTACAGGTATCCTCATAAAGAGGAATTAAACGCCTTTTTCACCAACCCCGCCCCCTAGTCGATTTTCCCCCCAAAACGCGTGTTCCTTTACTTTTAAAGAAGATTCCAAATACTCATTTTCACGTCTATAACATCTTTAGTTTTTTGATATATATAAGTACCCTCATACAAGGAATTCAACTAATTTTTCAATTAATTCACCCCTCTTAAATGGATTTACCAAACACAAAAGATTACATGTTTCTTTACTTCGAAGGAAAATTCCAAATACAAATTTTCATGTTTGTAACATCTTCAGGTTTTGAAATATAAGTATCCTCACGAAAAGAATTCAACTCCTTTCTCACTCCACCTCCGCACGCTAAGTTGGTTTCCCCCCACCCAAGAAATGCCTGTTCCTTTACTTTTAAAGCAGATTCCAAGTACCAATTTCCACGTCTCTAACCTTCAGTTTTGAAATAATTTTCAAAGAATTCAACTTGTTTACTTCCTTTCACACTCCCCCCTCAAATAAATTTTCTTAAAAAAACCGCACCCGTTTCTTTAAAAGAGCTTCCACATACCAATTATCACGACTGTAGCATCCTCAGTTTTTGAGATATATGTATCCCCGTAAAAGGAATTCATCTCCGTTTTCGTCCTCCCCTACCAAGTTGATTCCCCCTCCTTTCCAAATGCGTGTTTCTTTATTTTTAAGGGATATTCCAAATACCAGATTCACGTTTGTAACATTTTTAACTTTTTCGTATATATACATTATCATACAAATAATTCAAACAATGTTCAATTCTTTCACACACCCCCGTTAAGTCGTTTTCCGAAAACCAAAGAATACGTGTTTTCTTATTTAATGGAGATTCTAAATACCAATTTTCACGTCTTCAACATGTTACGTTTTTGAGATATACTGTAGATATGACAATTTTAAAAATTCACCCCTTTTTCAGTTCCCCTTAAGTGGATTTTCCGAAAAAGATTATGTTTCTTTACTTTTACAGGAAATTCCAAATGCCACTTTTCAAATCTGTAATATGTCAAGTGTCTGAGATAATCTGATATAATCTTTTTTAAATTCACCCCGTTTGTCACTCCTGTTCACTCCCTATTCATCGGATTGTCCAAAAACACAAAAACACTTGTTTCTTTATTTTCAAAAGAGATTCCAAATACCAATTTTCAAGTCTGCAACGTCTTCAGTTTTTCAGATATAAGTCTCCTCACGATAGGTGTTCGACCAATTTTCCCCCTTTTTTTTCATCCCCCCAATGGGATTTTCCAAAAACAAAAAGATATGTGTTTCCTTGTTTTCAAAGGAGATTCCAAATATCAGTTTTTAGATATGTAAACTTTTAAGTTTTTGAGATAAATATATCCTAATTTTAAAATCCCCCGCCCCTTTTCACCCCCTTAGCGACGGAAATCCTCCCTTAGTGAGCACCTATACCCTAATGTAAATGTATCTCCAAAATTTCATTTCTTTATGTCCAGTAGTTGTGGCTCGGCGATGATGAATCTGTCAGTCAGTCAGTCAGTCAGTTAGCACATGTTATTATATGTAGATTACGACCTTGAAATCTTAAAGGAAGCAACTCATAGAAATAGCCTTCGGAGAACATTTAAAATGATGATGATGATGATGATTATTATTATTATTATTATTATTATTATTATTATTATTATTATTATTATTATTATTATTGTTATTGTTCAAAGGGGCCTATCATCTAGATCATCGGCTCACATTTCAAATGGATATTTCTCAAAAATTATCACTTGAAATTGTATACTAGTACATTAACCTTCCTGTTTCACTCGACAGCTAAAGGCTATTTCTTCCGAGCTAGTAAAGTTCGATTTACTATACTATACTATACCTTTCCAACACATTGGGAATCGACAGTGTTATCGCTAGTTTTTAAGAGAAAATAACTCTAAAATAGTCCAGCTCCATGGCTAAATGGTTAGCGTGCTGGCCTTTGGTCACAGGGGTCGCGGGTTTCATTCCCGGCAGGGTCAGGAATTTTAACCATCATTGGTTAATTTTGCTAACACGGGGGCTGGGTGTATGTGTTGTCTTCATCATCATTTCATCCTCATCACGACGCGCAGGTCGCCTACGGGAGTCAAATCGAAAGACCTGCACCTGGCTAGTCGAACATGCCATCGGATACTCCCAGCACTAAAAGCCATACACCATTTCATTTTCATTTACTCTAACATAACAACGTTCAGTCAAATTTCCATCACAGGCTCATTAGCCACACCAGCTGCATTTCAGTGGTCCACCAGACATCTGCACATGACTCGCCTTCCTACCCTGTGCGCTCACCGAGATTCACTGACATTTTGAAGAAATGACAGTGCACCTAATAATGTAATTGGACATTCGTCCTACTAACTACTGTGCATTTACGGTTTACGGAGACACCGAAGTGTCGTAATGTTGCCCCACAGAAATGTATTTACGTACCAGTGAATCAGCCGACACGAAACTCGTGTATTTGAGCACCATCAAATACCACTGGACTTGGGCTAAAATTACATGGCCAGCGTTGCACAGTACTGAGAATTTTGCTGGACCTGCCATAAGAAATAATATTACTGTCCATGAGCTTCAGAGAAATATTGACATTCCATAGCATGAACTAGTCCAATAATTTTGAATTAAATGAAGTATCTCAACGACTAAGAGCATAGTGAACTTTGAAAGTTCTGGATACAGAGCATGTGAAATGACGACGACGAGGAGGCATTTTCATTCCCCGAGCCACTTAGAGAGTGACGCCCTCTCTCATGCTGGGAGGTTTAAAGAAAAGAGTGAGGTGTGATGGAGGAGAAAGATGGGAAAAATGAAGTAACGAATTCACGGAGAGGCCACCTACAAGAAGCGAACACACACCCTCTTAGACGCAAATAATTCATCGTGATTAAGTAATATTATAGTTACCTTTATATTGTATTATGAAAGAGCTATTGATATAACTACTTAACATTCTCTATTTCATAAGACCGAGCTCGATAGCTGCAGTCGCTTAAGTGCGGCCAGTATCCAGTATTCGGGAGATAGTAGGTTCGAACCCCACTGTCGGCAGCCCTGAAAATGGTTTTCCGTGGTTTCCCATTTTCACAGCAGAAAAATGCTGGGGCTGTACCTTAATTAAGGCCACGGCCGCTTCCTTCCCACTCCTAGCCCTTCCCTGTCCCATCGTCGCCATAAGACCTATCTGAGTCGGTGCGACGTAAAGCAACTAGCTATTTCATAAGTACATTCGCAAGGAGGAAGTACAATGGCGGTAAGAACCATAGCTAAGTTGCCTTCCTTCATTTTCCTTTCGAGTTGCTCTAGACCATGTATGTATGTTCAGTCTTCAGCCCTAAGGCTGGTTGGATCCTCAACAGCTCTGCCATCACCTGTCATAGATGGCCTAGGCATCACTGAAGAGGCGTACTAGGGAAATAAGGTGTGAGGTACTTTCCCGCTGCTTTCCTCGCCGAGCCAGAAGTTGCTATTACATATCAGTCTGCCAAGCCCACTGAAATGCATGCACCAACCGACCCTATGAGCAACGTTTTCACACCATTCATAGCAGGGAATGGCTGCATAAGGAATGGCATTACTAGCATCGCTCATACCTCAGTCACTTTCATATTGTCAAAGCCAAGGATAAGACAGAGACAGATCTATGAAAGTAACAAAATTGCTCTAGCCTATACCAGAAGACATAGTGCACTGTAAACACTAGGTCCTGCCAGCCAAGGCAGGTCTGGACCACGTAACGCGAAATCCGTTACCGGTACGCTGTGTATTCACTATCAAGAAATAAATTTTGCGTTAATACTGTGTGTGTACCATAGATATATTTGTAAATGGAAGCGAAGGATGAGAGGAAAACCTTTTCAATGATGGCTGGTGGCAAGAATGAAGTCATGGTTTTCTGAGGACTTTACGAATAGAGCAAGCGTGCTAAGTAATGAATAAGTAACTCAAATGAATCTAATCTCATTATCCATTCCTATGTTCTAACCACACTGTCGGCAGCCCTGAGATGATTTTCCGTTGTTTCCCATTTTTATATCAGGCAAATGCTGGAGATGTACCTTAACTAAGGCCACGCCCGCTTCCTTCCCACTCCTAGTCGTTTCCATTCCCATAGTCACTATAAGATCTATCTGTGTCGGTGCGACGTAAAGCAACTCTTAAAAACATGTCCATTCCTAGACAAATATCACCTCCCTACAAGAGAAAGTTTAAAAACAAGTGATATTCTCTGCGCATTAATAATAGGGAAACCTGTTTAAAGTGTTATGGAGTTCCTTACTTCTGAATATGGCATGTTCAACAGTTGCCATTCTTTTCAAATTTGTCCAGATCTCCAAACTTCTTAGTAGACTAGCATACATGAAAATAAACATGAGTATGATTTAAACATGCACTAATAGTAAATACCTGGCTCTAATGATAGCAGTCAACTTACGCAATCAGTTATCACTTTTCCATATCCTGGATAATAGCGATACGTGGCCGCTTATAGTACCAATGTGAAGTTAATTTATTTAAATGGTGACGGCTTAAATATGAATTATTATGAATTCGTCTGTCAATAATTCATCCGCAGAGTAGAGAAAAAATATAATAAAGGTAACCACCGATCACAGTGATGTGACGTGTCATTTGAAAATAAAGCTGACTTCGTGTATTAAAATTGACAATTTTAGCTCCATCCGTAATGGATTTTCCCAATACTTTACTATAGAGCATTAAGAGTAATTATCATTGCAGAGATTTTTTATGAAATGCATAACGGTTTGGGTGATTATTTTGAATCCGGAGCAGTTGCTAGTTGGATAATAACGAAAGTAAAATTTGATCAATATAGCACGGAAGGAAGGGAGTGTGACACGCTGGTGCAATGACCTGTTTGCCGGGATTCCAAACAGAGTGTTACTGCACAAGCGTCATCGTTCTTCTTGTTGTTGTTGTTGTTGTTGTTGTTGTTGTTGCACTTCTTCTTTGGGTCATTAGTTCGTAGACTGGTTCAATACAACCCTCCATGCTGACCTGTCCTGTGGTACCCTTTTCATTTCTACGTAACTACTTCTCCTTCTACTTCCATCTATATTTGGAAATCATTTCATGCCTTGGTCTACGCTTACCATCCTTACACATTACATCTCCCTCAAAAATTTACTGAAGACGATCTGGGTGCCTTAAAGTGTGTCCTGTCAATGCATCACTTCTTCTGGTCACTTTTTACACAGATGGATCTCGCATACCAAGTACAGATGAACAGGGCAGAGTTGGATGTGCCTTTGTTGTTCTTGAAAACGATTCTGAGGTGTTCTCATCCCAGTACAAACTCTCTTCCACATGCTCTATTTTCCAGGCTGAACTGTGGGCGATCAAGTCTGCGATCGAATGGTGCAAATCTAAAAATAAGAAATCTCGGTTATTAAGTGATTCGCAAGCTGCGCTGAATGTAATAAATAATAAATATAATCTGAATCCAATAGCTGTATTTATTAGAACCACAGCTCAACAAAGTCCGCACATCTGTTTTGACTGGATTCGCGGTCATTATTGAATATCTGGAAACGAGAAAGCAGATCTACTAGCGAAAGCAGCGGCTACATGTAATTTGGAAATTTCTTATGACAAAACGTCACCTAGCTACGCTAAAAACATCATAAAGAAGTACATAATCTATCAATGGAACAACATTTGGATTTCTTCCACTAGAGGCCAAGTCACCAGAGAAATATTCTTCCCTGAGGTTTTCAACCGCCTACATAGTAACGTGTTGGTGCCAAGCTTTGAAATAACTCAATTTTTGACTGGTCATGGCAGATTTTGTTATTATTTTCATCGATTCAGAATCAATCGTCCTGCTGGCTACGTGTGTATCAGTGGATCCTCACAAACAGTGGACCACCTACTGTTTGAATGTGCTGCATTTGAAAGAAGAAGGCATGACTTGAACTCTCATTTGAATTATTGCAACATTGCATTATCAAAACCCCTGTATCATTTGTTTAAGAAGCCGCGCTGTTACAAATATTTTATTAACTTCATCCACTTCATTTTCCGTCGATTAGATACATGAATTCATTTTCATTGTAAAACTGAAAATGTATTTTAACTACAACCCTACTATACTATGTAAAATAGGGTTCCAAACTGCTTTGGATATTCAATAATAATAATAATAATAATAATAATAATAATAATAATAATAATAATAATAATAATCATAATAATAATAATATATGTACACTTGTCATCTGATCTACCAATCTCGACTTCATTCTTCTGTAATACAACGTTTTAATAGCTACTATTTTTTCATTTTAAATTTATTAGTCATGCTTCGCTTATAATGACACGACTTCTACAATATTGCTTAGAAGGGGCAAGTGTTTTCTTTAGAAAGTCTTTCTTGTTTATGCTTTAGAATAATTATTCATTGTTATTTATTTAGCGAATGGATTTTAGTGCCAGGAATGTCAGAGAACATGTTCAGCTAATCTGGAGCAATAATGCGCTTGTTTTAGCTGAATTATATCGTTCCCGGTTTGTATTCACGTTGGCCATGGATCAAATTCCGGTTAATGAAAATGGCTGGTAATGAATTAAGTCACGTATCTTCGGTCCATACTGTAGGTAAAACTGTATATTCCATGCCTATGGTCACGATATCAACACAGAATGTACTAGCCTTGCGTCTTGGTAGGGGTGCTAAGTACCAACTGATGAGCCCAACTTAGCACACGAGGGTGAAACGCAGGCAACCAAGAATGAGTTAGCTGGAAAATGTATAATGTCCAATAACGGACCATTATATTGGTATTATAAATTTACTCATTCAGGACAAATATTTCATGTTCCGTATGGGAATCAACATCTATATCACGATATCAACAGTCAAGTAAAATTACAATCTTCCTATCTTGCCTTTAGAAGAATACTCCGTATTAGTGACATGCCTAAGATTAGGTGGTTTACGTGTAGAATATATTGTACGTAAATTCCAAAAATTCTAGCCTTAAAACAGATACGATACACATTATATATAAAGTAGGTCGTATCTATAGAGAGAAATGGGAACATGAAAAGGAACACATTATAAGAGTTGTGAGGTGGATTTCACACAAACTCAATAGTTAGGCTACAGGCCAGTATACCCTAAGCCACTTATTTGAAGTACGAACAACGAAATATCGTATGATAGGGTATTATTACTCGATAAACACTCCCCACAACTATTCCGAAACTTTCAGTGAAATGGCATCTAGCCCTCATTAATATGAAAACCAGAAAAGAATCTCTGCACTTCAAGTTAGTGTAAGCATAGAATATGCTAATTCAGCGTTAGAATAAATAGCGGATTGAATAAATATCCTATTATGCTGTTTGAAATTCTGTGGTGTTATATAATCTTCTCAATTGTAACCAATTTCGCAGGAGTGCTTCAACTACTGGAGGACAGTTGGAAAACATTCATATGTTTTGCTCGCGACAGAAAGTGTTGCATAACACTTTGTATATTAAACACCATTAGGGGAATAAGTGTACGAGGAGACTTCGCACATAACGTAGCGAATAATTATTACATATAAACCCATAAAAGGAATGATCTTGTATTATTTTCAAGCGTAGGTTTAAAAATTAACTAAACCATAAGTATTTTCATGAATGTTAATGGACCGTTGCAAATGGTTGTGAGTCACCAAGTTTCGGTAGGGAATAAGAGTCAGACAAAAGTAATGCCGTTATCTATGTTTTTTAATATGGAGGAGACTTTTATGGTACGAGGAAGTAGGTATGTAAAGGTGGAACATTTTGCTTAATTCAGCTCAATGATAACTAGTAAGGCAGATGGTGAAACGAATGACTGATTTTTTTTAGAAGGGTAAGCCTTTACTTGTTAGCGAATTATTTTCTGAAATACATTGATGAGAAAAAAATGAGGATCTATAAAAGTTTGCTACAACCAGTGTGACATGTAGAAGTTGGACCTGGGTTAGGAATAAGCAATCGTGTAAGTAGTTTTGAGAGAAGAGTTTTGAAAAGGATACTTGGCCCAGTCCAGGTGGATGGTCGACCGTTGTGGGGTCACAGGTGAAATCTGTGTCGCACAAGTGTACTTGGTCCAGATTTACGGTCGGATGCACTTCCTGACACGTAGTGCGTACTTGACAGTGCAGTTTGGAATGTGTAAATATAGAGGTGCGTATCAACACAAACACGAACTCCCAACCCACCAGCCAAGGGAAATAATCAGACGCTGCTAATATCTCCGACCCGGTGAATAATCGAACACATATCTCTCTGGACTGAAGGGCACTAAGATGACTATTCAACTAACGAGTGATGTAAACATTGAAATTGATGCATTCGTTGACTACGTGCGGTAAAAGCCTCCTCCTCCTCCTAATAATAATAATAATAATAATAATAATAAGGATGGTTCACGGTGTGGGTTACTGTAGTCACGTCCTAGTTTGTGAACCATACGCAACGGCTGAGTGGGCTAGTAAGTGGTCCTGAGAGTCGGGATACCACTTGCTATGGAATGGACATATTCTGAGTCCTGCACCTCCTTGTGCTCAGGCGGCTAGGACTATACGGTCCACTGGCGGTCCCTTACCTGTCAGAGGATAGATCCTCACTTGGACTATGTGTAAGTAGGGTAGCATCCTGCTTCATGAATTTACCAAGCACATAACATTTTAAGCAATCCTCAGACCTATGGGAGAAACGGAGTCCCACTCCCATTTGACAGGCAAGGAACTCATTGGAAACAACTTGGGGAACGAAACGGAATTTGATGGGGAGTTATCAATATTAATGGGGCTTATGGAAGAAAAAGTAGAACTGGCTGAGTCAACAAAGGAGATGCATCTGGATGTGCTAGGAGTAAGTGATATTTGGGTAAGGGGAGATAACGAAGAAGAGATAGGAGATTATAAATTGTACTTGACCGGAGTTAAAAAGGGAAGGGCAGAGTCTGGGGCAGGGCTGTTCATCAGGAATACTATTGCACACAACATAGTCTCTGTTAGGTACGTAAATGGGCGAATTATGTGGGTAGATGTGGCAGCTGGAGGAATTAGGACGACAATTGCCTCAGTGTATTCACCATGTGAGGGCTCAGATGAGGATGTTGACAAGTTTTATGAAGTTTTATCATAATTAGGGTCAACAGCAAGGATCGGATAGTGCTAATGGACGATTTCAATGCGAGAGTTGGAAATAGAAATGAAGGATACGAAAGAGTGATTGGTAAATGTGGGAATGATATGGAAGCTAATGGAAATGGGAATGGGAAGCGTTTGCTGGTCTTCTTTGCTAGTATGGGTTTAGCACTTACGAGTACATTGTTCAAGCATAAGGCTATTCACCGCTACACATGGGAGGCTAGAGGTACCAGACTCATAACAGACTATATTTAAACCAACTTCGAATTCGGGAAGTCTGTTAGGAATATACGGGATTTTCGGGAATTTTTCTATGCTAAAGACCACTATCTGATCTGTAGTTAACTATCACTAGGCCTACGATAGAGAGAATGAAATCTGTCTGCGAACGAATAAGGGTAGAAAATCTCCAGGACGGTGAATTTAGACAGAAGTACATGGATATGATTAGTGAGAAGTGTCGAACAGTGGACAATAAGCAGGTTCATGATATAGAAAGAGATTTGGTGGCATGCAGGGATGCTGTAGTAGAAACAACTAGGGAATGCCTACGAATAACTATGAGTAAAGATGGGAAAAAGCGAACATCTTGGTGGAATTATGAAGTGAGAGCAGCTTGTAAACGTAAAAAGAAGGCTTATCAGAAATGGCTCCAAACAAGGTCCGATGAAGACAGGGAACTGTACGTAGATGAATGTAAAAGATCGAAAGAAATAGTTGTTGAATTCAAAAAAGTCGTGGGAAGATTTTGGAAGTAATCTGTAAAGGCTAGATCAAGCAGCAGGGAAACCTTTCTGGACACAATAAAGAATCTTAGGAAGAGAGGGAAAAAGGAAATGAACTATGTTTTTGGTAATCATTATAGATCCCAGGGAATCACGGGACAGGTGGAGGGAATATTTTGAAAATCTTCTCAACATATAGGGAAATCTTGCTGGTGGTGTCGCTAACAACGGAGTTCATGGGGAGGAGGAAAATGATGTTGGTGAAATTACGCTTGAGGAAGTGGAAAGGACGGTAAATAAAATCCATTGTCATAAAGCAACAGGAATAGATGAAATTTGACCTGAAATGGTGAAACATAGTGGGAAGTCAGGGATGAAATGGCATTATAGTTTAGTAAGATTAGCATGGAGTGTTGATAAGGTACCTTCAGACTGGACGAAAGGAGTAATTGCACCTATCTATAAGCAAGGGAATAGGAAGGATTGCAACAACTATCAAGGTATTGAGCCCATAATAATACATTGCTGAAAGCCAACTGCGAGATGATGGAGGAAAAAACACGCATCCATATTTTTATTGCAAGCTCACCTCATGTTCCGTGGCGTGTCAACTCACAGCGGAAAGCGATCCCCCAAAACAACGAACGAGGTCGGAACATTTCGGAAGACCTCGGGTAATTAATAATGAAATTCTGGCTAATAACAACCTCATTGTGAGAGATTTTGGCAACGCCATTAACAAGGACGCAAGTAATTAAGAATTGTGGGAAACATTTGATGAAGCTAATTTCACAGGGTGTAAATGTATTTAATTATGTTAGGAGAGAAGTTGGCATCCATCCTGGCAGAGTGGAATACACGTGTCAAGGACATAGGGTCAAAATGCGCGGGAACCATCGTACACGAAATTAATTAACTACGCCCGTTAGAAAAACAGGAAAAATCAGCGAATAACACCATCGTAACTGGAAAAATAGGCGGAATCACTGGTGTGAGTCTCAAAGAAATCGGTCCAGCGGTTATTAAATGGATTGACTGCACAACAGTAGATAACACCACGCTGCGCGTCTCTAGAGAATTCTTAAATACCCCTTCCACAAACGAGACAGGCAGTCATCATTCAGTTGTCCGATATGGTGAACCTACGTGGGCTGATATCAAGAAGAGGACTTCCAAAGTTAACGTGTGTGAAGTAGACTTGGAAAATCTCAAAAGCAGTTTGCTTGAGGGATGAATACTTTACAAACTGGTAATGGTGAGCGAAGACAACTTAGATATTGAAATATTGTATTTACGACATCTATCCTGTTAAGTGGGAATATCGTAAGTTAATATTTGTATCATTCCTGAACTTCTGCGCAGGGAGCCAACAGAGTCATAAAAAGCTACTTTGAATTATTGCGGATCATCGGTAAGGGAGGACTGTTGAAGTCTGGCAGAAATAAGACTTTGCCTCACAGTCACTCACAACTGTTGAATACCTGGTGAAAAGATGGTGGGAATTTTCACAAACTACATCAGTTGAATACTCGACACGAGGCTGTGTTGTTTAAGTTTTGTGTTTGTGTACAGAATAAAATTAATGTGTGTTGCTTCAAGATGAGTGCAGGATCAGCGTATTGATAAGGTAGTATTTAAGCGAAGAATGCCTCCTACCATTAGGAGAAACTTTGTTCAAAGGTGGCTGGCTAGCAATATGAAGCCAAGGTAACGCCACGTCAAGTGGCACAATTACAGGTCTGTCTAATTCAAATATCATATTTTTGTAGTTATCGAGAGATGTAAGTGCTGTGTTTGAGTCATCAGTCCATAGACTGGTTTGATGCAGCCCTCCATGCCACCCTATCCTGTGCTAAGCTTTTCATTTCTACGTAACTATTGCATCCTACATCTGCTCTAATCTGCTTGTCATATTCATACCTTGATCTACCCCTACCGTTCTTACCACCTACACTTCCTTCAAAACCAACTAAACAAGTCCTGGGTGTCTTAAGATGTGTCCTATCATTCTATCTCTTCTTCTCGTCAGATTTAGCCAAATCGATCTCCTCTCACCAATTCGATTCAGTATTTCTTCATTCGTGATTCGATCTATCCATCTCACCCTCAGCATTTTTCTGTAACACCACATTTCAAATGCCTCTATTTTCTTTCGTTCTGAGCTAGTTATCGTCCATGTTTCACTTCCATACAATGCCACGCTCCACACGAAAGTCTTAAAAAGCATCTTTCTAATTCCGATATCAATGTTTGAAGTGAGCAAATTTTTTTCTTAAGAAAGCTCTTCCTTGCTTGTGCTAGTCTGCATTTTATGCCCTCATTAATTCTGCCATCGTTAGTTATTTTACTACCCAAGTAACAATATTCATCTACTTCCTTTAAGACTTCATTCCCTAATCTAATATTCCCTACATCGCCTGCCTTCGTTCGACTGCACTCCATTACTTTTGTTTTGGACTTATTTATTTTCATCTGGTACTCCTTACCCAAGACTACATCCATACCATTCAGCAGCTTCTCGAGATCTTCTGCAGTCTCAGAAAAAATAACAAAATCATCGGCAAATCTCAAAGTTTTGATTTCCTCTCCTTGGACTATGATTCCCTTTCCAAATTTCTCTTTGATTTCCTTTACTGCCTGTTCTATGTAAACATTGAAAAGGGGAGGGGACAAACTGCAACCTTGCCTCACTCCTTTCTGGATTGCTGGTTCTTTTTCAAAGCCCTAGATTCTTATCACTGCAGACAGATTTTTATACAGATTGTAGATAATTCTTCGTTCTCGGTATCTGATCCCTATAATCTTCAGAATCATAAATAGCTTGGTCCAATCAACATTATCGAATGCCTTTTCTAGATCTACGAATGCCATGTACATGGGCTTGTCCTTCTTGATTCGATCCTCTAAGATCAGACGTAAAGTCAGGATTGCTTCACGTATTCCTACATTTCTTCTGAAGCCAAACTGATCTTCTCCCAACTCATCTTCAACTTGTTTTTCCATTCTTCTGTAAATAATACGTGTTAACATTTTGCAGGCATGAGATACTAAATTAATGGTGCGGTAGTTTTCACACCTGTCAGCACCGGCATTCTTGGGAATAGTTATAACAACATTCTGCCGAAAATCGGATGGCACTTCTCCTGTCTCATACATCTTCCACACTAAATGAAATAACCTTGCCATGCTGGTTTCTCCTAAGGCAGTCAGTAATTCAGAGGGAATGACTTCAATTCCAGTTGCCTTGTTCCTATTTCGGTCACTCACAGCTCTGTCAAACTCTGACCACAAAATTGGGTCTCCCATTTCATCAGCGTCAACAGCCTCTTCATGTTCCAGAACCAAATTATCTACATATTTACCTTGATACCACTGTTGGATATGCTACTGCCATCCTTCTGCTTTGCCTTCATTCCCTAGAAGTGGCTTTCCGTCTGAGCTCTTAATATTCATACACCTAGATCCTTTCTCCACAGGTTTCCTCGATTTTCCTGTATGCAGCATCTATCTTTCCCAGGACCATTCAGCCTTCGACATCTTTGCACTTCTACTTTAGCCATTCTTCCTTAGCTACCTTGCACTTTCTATCCACTTGATTCTTTAATCGCCTGTATTCTTTTCTGCCCTCTTCATTTCTAGCATTCTTGTATTTTCGTCGTTCATCAATCAGGTCTAGTATCTCCTGAGTTATCCACCGATTCTTAGTTGATCTTTTCTTCCTTTCTAACATTTCTTCAGCAGCCCTACTGACTTCATTTTTCATTACTCTTCACTCTTCATCTATAGTGTTTCCTTCAGCCTTTTCATTTAATCCTTGTGCAACATGTTCCTTGAAACAATCCCTCACACTCTTTTCTTTCAATTTGTCTAGATCCCATCTTTTTGCATTCTTTCCTTTCTTCAATTTCTTCAACTTCAGATGGCATTTCATGACCAACAAGTTGTGGTCAGAGTCCACGTCTGCTCCTGGGAAAGTTTTGCAATCCAACACCTGGTTTCTGAATCTCTGCCTAATCATAATGAAGTCTATTTTATACCTTCCAGTGTTTCCAGGTCTCGTCCACATATGCAGCCGTCGTTTGTGGTGTTTGAACCAAGTATTGGCAAGGACTCAATTATTATCAGTGCATAATTCAACCTGCCGACTTCCTCTTTCGTTCCTTTGTCCCAATCCAGATTCTCCTACTGTACTACCTTCTCTTCCTTGGCCTACCACTGCATTCCAGTCTCCCATCACAATTAGATTCTCGTCACCTTTTACATATTGTATTAAATCTTCTATCTCCTCATATATTCTTTCGATTTCTTCATCATCCGCTGAACTAGTAGGCATATAGACCTGCACTATTGTGGTGGGCATTGGTTTGGTGTCTATCTTGACGACAATAATTCTTTCACTATGTTGGTCGTAGTAGCTTACCCACTGCCCTATTTTCTTATACGTTATTAAACCAACTCCTGCATTTACCCTGTTTGATTTTGTGTTGATAATTCGGTAGTCACCTGACCAGAAATCTTATTCTTCCTGCCAACGTACTTCACATATACCAACTACATCTAACTTTAGACTATCCACCTCCCTTTTCAGATTCTCTAACCTACCACAACGATTCAAACTTCTAACATTCCACGCTCCGACTCGCAGAATGTCAGTATCCATCTTCCTGATGATTGCCCCCTCTCGTGTACTCCCTACTCGGAGATCCGAATGGGGGACTAGTTTACCTCCGGAATATTTTACCCGGGTGGAAGCCATCATTAGTACATCATTCACACAGAGAGAGCTGCATGTCCTCGGGAGGTGGTTACGGCTGTAGTTTCCCGTTGCTTTCAGCCGTGTAGCAGTATCAACACAGCTAAGCCATGTTGAGTATTATTACAAGGCCGTATCAGTCGATCATCTAGACTGCCGCCCTTGCAACTGCCGAAAGGCTGCTACACCCTTTCGATGAACCATTCGTTAGTCTGGTCTCTCAACAGATACCCATCCGATATGGTTGCACCTCCGGCTCGGCTATCTGTATCATTGGGACACGCAAGCCTCCCCACCGCGGCAAGGTCACATGGTTCGCAGAGTGCTTGCCCTTTAAATTAATTAATAAGTAAGTCATAATATCGCATTGTAAATATGGCATGTGTAGAATTAAGCATGTTGCGATGACGATGGTGTGCCTTGTCGTTATTCACTTGTAGAGGCGAATGTCTGTTATTTATGTCAGCGTGCGAGACGTTAAACTGTGCTTAAATTTCTTTTTAAAAAGAAAGTGAATTTAAATATTACAATGAAAATCAGCGAAATAATGTTCGGGCCAGTTTAAATTTGTAATAATGATAACAATATAAATAACTATTATTATAAGTGTGATAAAGTCATATGTCAACGTATCCAATAATAACAACATAACAATAATAATAATAATAACAATCAAGTCAGGATTAAATTAACATGATAATAACAATGCGTTCAACAGTTAGGAAAGCGCGATTTGCACTTTATATCGAAATTAAGTACATTATGATAAAGTTTGGCATGGTGGGAAATTTAAATTTTGTGACACCGTACATTTGTGATATAGAAAATTACGGCATGCTATTTTGTTCATGAGGTCCGGAAAAATGTCGAGAAGTTAATTTTGAGATCATTATGAAGTTGTTTGATCATGGGGCCATTTCTATTTCAAAAGTTTCAAGCAAGATGAAAATGGATTGTAATGGAAATGAAATATTATGAGAATAAATAGGAAGAAGTTAAAGGCAGAGTAAGGCTGTATTTTACAAGTGATGTAGAATAAGCAGGACGCTGAGGGAAATGGGCCCTGTAGTTCAGTGTTCATGTGACATGGTGTATAAGTTGATGTGTAATATTTCTGTACAAGAGGATCGATGTCCTATAGCGATCCAGAACGAATAAAGAATGTAAGGGTTGTCAAATCCAAGTGAGAAGGTTTTAACTGCTTTTTAAGGACAAGTTGATGTTCTCCCATGATTATTATTTTATGCAAGACCGTTGATAACGGAAGTTAATTCTGGGTGACGATTCTATTTGGTACCAGCGAAGTGCATTTTGTGATAGCCGATCTCACTACCAAAATACATTCTGACATACGGTCAAGATAATACTTAATTACTGTAAGTGTAATTCTGTTCTGTATCGTTACGAGACGAAAATATCGCGGACTGGAAACGTTGCGGTTGCTACAATTTGTTTTATTAAATTCCGAAGTTAGCCTGCGTAGGTTGATGAGAAGTTATTTCAGTGAACATCTGTTTGGGATGATACATGTTCGGAGTGTTGACATTGCAGGTCAGTTGGAGCCTCACACGAGTTATGCGTGGATATCGTGATGGTGGTGATTATTGTTTTTAGTGATATTACGTAATATCAAACGAGTTTTCAGTTTCACCACATGTTTTTAATTTGTAATGAGGAATAAAATAGACTATTCGAACAAGCTGTTTAATTTCGATTTCACGCTTTATCGCGGGAAATAGACACAGTATTATTTCCAGATTCGAGTTCATTTCTGCAGCGAATTTCACTTCATGTGTTAGAGTGTGGATCATATTTAAATATCCGGACATTGTGTTAAAGTTTCGATTTCGCCTGTCAGAATGAGTGATATGTAGATACATAACGTTGGCTAAACGATAGATTTAGGATGCCGCATGTATTATCATTATCGTTATGGATTAGTAGACACTGTAACATTGGCTCAACGACAGGATTAGGACGCCGTCTGTACATAGTCAAGTCATAGGTTAGGCATTTTTGCGAATCGGCATGAGCGATGTTAGTGTTTGCAATAGTGGATACGAGTGTGGAAGATATTACTTACTTACTCCTTGACGCTACAGTCTTTGTAGAACCTTGGTCTCCGCAACTATCTTCTTCCAAAGCTCTCTGTCGATTGCCTTGGTCCTCCATCTCCGGACTCCCATGATGCGTAGATCAGCCTCCACCTCTTCTATCCATCGCTTTCTTGGTCTACCTCTACATCGTCTTACACCTGGATGCACTTCCAGCACTTTCTTAGGTTCTCTTGTAATCTCCATTCGATGGACATGTCAAAGCCAACGCACTCTAGCAGTCTTCATCAAAGATACTATATCCTGCTCTTGGTACAGGTCTCCAAGATCCTGATTAGATTTAATACACCATCCCAGCTCAGTTTTCACCGGCCCAAAGATCTTCCTAAATACAATTCTTTCCCATGTCATCTATACCATATGGCTCCCGGATGCCGTACTTTCTACTTATAAATGTCCCGCATGCATAAGTGATGTGTGGGGTGTCTACCACCTACTTTTAACAGGGGAACGACTGCCAGCGGGCAGGTTACGTCAGAATATGAAGAGATAAGAGATAGAGTCACACTCGCTGCATGTTACTCAGCGTTCCCGGTCGAATGCACCCCTTGCATTAGTAAACATGGTTTTCGACCGCATACTTCTAGGCTGGTGTATGGTACAGCCGCACTATATTTACTGTCTGCTTATCGACAATGGCTAGTGTGTTCAGCAGCGATGAATACACATACATTACTTTTAACTGGACTGACAGGTCGGAATGCAACCGAAGCTCCAAACAGACATATGCCGTCTACACAAGTATTTCACCGAACAGTACCGTGTTTGTTTCATACAAGCAACTCTTTTATCGCGTGGAATGTCTACACGTGTATAAATTAACACGTTATTAAATTTCCTTTTCTGCATCATTGGCGTGTTACCAAACAGTTGCGGCGATTAGGGGGTGGGGCGAGAAGGGAACGTCGCCCCCGCCCCACGCCACTTTGTGGAGTAAACATTACATATTCACTTTAGCCACCTGGAACTAGGATGTTTTTTTTTTGCTAATTGCTTTACGTCGCACCGACACAGATAGGACTTATGGTGACGATGGGATAGGAAAGGCCTAGGAGTTGGAAGGAAGCGGCCGTGGCCTTAATTAAGGTACAGCACCAGCATTTGCGTGGTGTGAAAATGGGAAACCACGGAAAACCATTTTCAGGGCTGCCCACAGTGGGATTCAAACCCACGATCTCCCGGATGCAAGCTGAAAACAGCTGAGGATTTTCAGTGTACTCATTCTGATCATAAACCGATCATTTTTAATCTTTTTTGGGTTCGTTTTCAAGAGCCATCTTTTCCTTTGGAGAACCTTCTCAGATTACAGTGGATTCTCCTGGCATATAAATAAAAATTTAAACACATTTGATATAAACGATAGGAATGAGATTGACCGTGCAATTGTTCACCTCTATAATAAGGTCAATAATGCACGGAAGTATGTCATTCGTATCGCCAGAAATCCTGCGCACTTGCCTACGGGCGACAATGGTGCTGGTCATACTGTCATCAATGGCAATGGCAGCAGATGCAATTTACCGCCAAGTAGCGGCCATGCATCTTGCTGTGGGGTCCAGAACAACAACAACAACAATAATAATAATAATAATAATAATAATAATAATAATAATAATACCTAAACCGAGCTCGATAGCTGCAGTCTCTTAAGTGCGGCCAGTATCCAGTATTCGGGAGATAGTGGGTTCGAGCCCCACTGTCGGCAGCCCAGAAGATGGTTTTCCGTGGTTTCCCATTTTCACACCAGGCAAATGCTGGGGCTGTACCTTAATTAAGGCCACGGCCGCTTCCTTCCCAGTCCTAGCCCCTTCCTGTCCTATCGTCGCCGTAAGACCTATCTGTGTCGGTGCGACGAAAAGCCAATAGAAAAAAATACCTAAATTCAACTAATTTCACGCACCCTAATAATAATAATAATAATAATAATAATAATAATAATAATAATAATAATAATAATAATTACGTTCTGGACCGTCTTCAAAATGTGCGGACCGCGCTGGAAACGGGACCTGGACGGGTAATGACTACGAATACAGTCCAGTCGCGGGTTCAGTACCGCCATGGCACCCAAGACGACACCACCCCAGATATCCTCAAGGATTTGATCTACATTAAAAATGCTTATAGGAAAAGATGGCAAAGATTTGGGGACCCAACTGACTGGGTGGAATACCTGGACCTAGGCCGGGAAGTACAAAATCGATTGCTGGAAAAAGATTGAAAATGGGAGGAACGTTGCCGTAATCTCTCAGAAAACGAGTCAGATCGCGAATTTTGGCGGAATCTCTCAGAAAACGAGTCAGATCGCGAATATCGGCGGGTTATGTATAAAACGATAAGCATTCAATTATACATGTCAGTATAACACCGTAGCGAAGCACGGGTATCTTGCTAGTTAACCCATATTCTTCTGTTTTATTAATACCCAGGTGTCAGCTCCACTGGTCTAATGACAGTGTTATAAATGATCAACTTTGCTTTCCTGGATATTTGTTTGTTTCTTAATGTTGGAATTAAGGCAGCATAGCATCGATTTCCTGCAGCCAGTGTAGAGCTTATTTCCTTTTATGTTTCATTTTGTGAAGTAAACAGAGAGCCTAGATAGCTAAATTCCTGTACCTCTTCTAAACACTTTTCTCCACACCGAAGTGCATTTTCAGGTTGACTAAATCTGGAACTCACTAGGAACTTAGTATTCTTGTTTTTTACTACCAGTCCAATTTGCTGTGCTCCCCTCTCCAATTCTTCATAGGTTTCAAGAAGCGCATTCATTGTACGAGAAATTATGGCCACATCATCTGCATATGCCAATATTTGAATTAGTCTATGATATATGTTCCTTTCACGATTTGCAGTGATGGTACGCACAGCTGTTTCTAAAGCAATATTGAAGAGGACAGCAGATATTGGATCTCCTTGCCTCAAACCCACTTTTACATCGAAGGTTCGCGATACTTTCCCTTGAACGCATACCTTAGATTTACTTCCGCTCAAAGCTGTTTTTACCAACCTAATCAGCCTCCCAGGATAACCAAAGGCTTTCATTTCGATGAGTAGTTTTCCTCTTCGCACTGAATCGTACGCTTGTTTAAAATCAATGTACAATTGATACAGTGGTATGTTATATTCATAGCACCTCTCCAGGATGATCCTCATTGTAATGATATGATCTATTGTTGAACGGTTTGCACGAAATCCACACTGATACTCTCCAAGATCCTGCTCGGATTTGTGTGTTAGACTCTTAGCTATTATCATGGTAAAGATCTTGTACGCCATGCAAAGCAGAGATATCCCTCTGTAATTTTCACATTTCAATTTATTTCCCTTCTTAAGAATTGGGTACACCAAAGCTGTTTCCCATTCTTCTGGTAATTTTTCTGTTCTCCAGATTTCCAGTATCAACTTATACAATGTTTGTATCAATACCGTTCCACCATATTTTAACAACTCGGCTGTTATTCCATCTTCTCCTGGTGACTTATTATTCTTCATCGATACGAGGACACCATTTACTTCTTCCTCAGATTCATCGTCATTAGATTCACTATTTGGCAATTCTAATTCATATTCTTCATTTTGTATTTTAAATGAATTCGAAACCTCCTCAAAATATTCTGCCCATCTATCTAATATTTGCTGCGTATTTCCAAGTAGTTGCCCGTCCTTATTTTGTATGCAGCTAACTCTTGGTTGAAATCCACTCTTCCTCTGCTTTACGTTACTATAAAACTTTATATTTCTCTTATGCTCATAATCATGTTGCATCTCTTTTATCAGATCTTTTCCATTTCTCTTTTCTTTTTTCTACAAATATTCTTGGCTTCCCTTCTGCATTCCACATACAGTATGTTTGGTGAGTAGCTCTTGTTGCCCGTTGCATATATATCATCCTTGCTTTATTTCTTTTCTCCAAGGCTAGCTTTACTTCCTCTTCATACCAATCCTTCTTTGGCTGTTTCTTTTTTTCTCCTAGTACCTTCTGAGCTGCATTCGTGATGGCTTCTTTAATCACCCGCCATGTCCACTGTTACTGCAGTTTTATGGTTTTTCAAACCTTCTTCAACCTGTCTTTCATACTCCTTCCTCCTTGCATCATCATTAAGTTGTTCTTGGTTAAATCCTTTCCTCCTTTCTCCTTTACCTCTGACCCTTACCGCAATTTTTTGTTTCAATTTATCTTTCACCAAATAGTGGTCTGTATCTATATCCGCACCTCTATAAGTACGCACATCCTGTACATCTGTCGCATGTCTTTCATCAATCAGTATGTGGTCGATTTGATTCTTGGTGTTCCCATCTGGTGCCTCCCAAGTTTCTTTATGAATTCTCTTGTGCTCAAATTTAGTGCTACTTATTACCATATCCTTTGCTGTAGCGAAGTCAATAAGCCTTAACCCATTGTTGTTACTTTCCAAATGTAATCTCTGTGCTCCTATTGCGGGTCTAAATTCTTCCTCTCGTCCCACTTTTGCACTGAAGTCCCCAAGTACTATTTTAATGTCATGTCTAGGTGTCTCATCGTACTGGATCTCAATCTCTTCATAAAACTTATCCTTTAGTTCATCCTCCTTTTCATCCGTAGGTGCATGCACGCTTATAAGTGTATAATTGAAGAAACAGCCCCTGATTCTCATGATACAGATTCTTTCATTTACTGCCTTGTAAGACATTAAGGTATGCTTCAGTTGCTTAGATATCATAAAGCCTGTTCCACAGATGTTCTCGCTATTTCCACTATTGATTAAAGTATAATCCTGTAAATCGAACATTTCAATTTCCCTCCATCTAATTTGTTGTAGAGCAGCAATTTCAACGTTATACTTTCTTAGTTCCTCTTCCAGTTTTCTGCTTTTCCCTGGCTGGAGTAGGCTTCTTACATTCCAAGTCACTAATACCTATCCATAACCATTTCCTCGCCTAGGTCGTTTTTCAATTTTATCCGTTCGGTTTGTTCTTACCCTTTGCGGCTTCTCAACAGTTTGTTTAACGGGATAGGGTTGTTAACCCTATGCCCAACCCCCAACCTGGAGGACCAGGGTATCTCTTTTAGTCTGGATCATCACCGTCGACCTGTCCGGCAAGGGAGGCCCTACCACCACCACGACAAGGAAAAGATGCCATCGATGGGGGTGGAAGATATTAGCAGGAGCTATTTAGGCCATGTTTCGGCATAATCTTTACTATAATAATAATAATGGCCTGGTGCGGGTATCTTTCTCGTAGACGGCCTATTACGCGACCTGCATGTCTGTGAAGATGAGGGCCCTACCTAGGATGATTTCTAATACTGAATACATCACACACACCCAGGCACGAACCACTGGATTTAACCAATTAAGGTTAAAATACACAACCCGGCCGAGAATCGAATCCGGGGCCCTCTGGGCCAAACGCCAGCACGCTACCTATTTAGCCATGGAGCCGAGCATTATATTTACAAGCCAGAAGGTGTTTCCATAATAGCGTTGCGTCAGTAGTGGTATGAATGTAAGGGTTGTCCCATGTGGAAACCTGGCTAATGCAGACTGATCCCTACTGCTTAGTCGCGTGTGTTCAAGTTCGATGAACTTTCGTTTCTATTTGTTTCTTTTCCTTACTTTAAGATTTATTGTTCGGGTGTACGGTATATTGTGATAGTGTCGTGTGTTGACACTTTGTTAATTTTTCATTTTTTTTTTCATTTTACGTTATTCACATTATTTATGTGAGGCGTTGATCTACCGATCACTTGTAGCTTAGTTTAAAGGAACAAACGTAGGTAGACAGATTTGTAATTTCAGTCGTACTTACAGAGAATGGGAAAGAGTTCAAGTTGTTTGCTTTATATTGTGGACATGCATTTTAAGGAATTTAACGACATAACTGTTTAGTAACTTGAAAGTTGGTTTAGTAAGAACATTTTCAAGTGATTCGTCACTTTTCTTTAACTTCAGTGTTTGGCGTTTCTTTTGAATGCATAATTAATTACTGTCTTCATGCATTTCGCAGTTTAGTTCCTTCAGAACGATATAACCTAAGATCCCATCGGATCAAGTGTTGTTGGTTTCTTCTCAACATCTCTTTGGGGTGATGCATGTTTTAGCATCGGGATTCTTCTGTAACTGAAGGGTGTCACGAGATGACAATACATGGTGGAATTTTATTTTTGATTGTAACAATTGCTGTTAACTTGCAATGAACACTATGCTTTTAAGTAATATTTCGCAACCCGTCCAAAACAACTGATAGACGATTTGGTTCGATTAAGGATTCATTCGGGAGATGTTCCGATATCCGATAGGATAATCGACTGGTTGATAACCTTAATTAAATGTAAATCTGGAATTCTACTTGTTGAAGGTCAGATTTTCCACGAATCGTGTGGGTTAACTCTCAGTTATCGTTTGGATCAATGTTGGCCGATTTTCAGGTCTTCTATTCTTTTCTGGTTTTTTGCTGTCAACGAATTTTACATTGCGTTTTCATTCTTTGCAAGACAATAATATAAACAATTTCAAGGTAATTTTACCACTCACGTTATACATTGTGACTGAGTTTTAACAAGTTGTGACAAAATTTAACTGACTATTTTTTACCTATTTAGTAAACAATTTATCGTGATTATATTGAATAAATAATTTTAGTATGCACATTTTTGCTCCTCATTTTAGTGAAGTGACAGAAAACACTCGTAACGACCCCAAGGTCCGAGAGTACGACATTGCTCTGCCGAAGCAGCCGGGGCAGACGACCAAAGGTAGAAAGGTAAGTTCAAGTGTTTAGTATCTCATTAATTAGTATACCAGGCAAAGTATTCACAGGCATCTTAGAAGGGAGGGTGCGATCAGCGACTGAGAGGAAGTTGGATGAAAACCAATGCGGTTTCAGACCACAGAGGGACTGTAAGGATCAGATTTTCAGAATGCGCCAGGTAACTGAAAAATGGTACGAGAGGAATAGACAGATGTGTTTATGTTCCGTAGATCTAGAGAAAGCATATGACAGGGTACCGTTGGAAGAGATGTTCGCCATACTGGGGGACTATGGAAATAAGGGTGTATTATTAAAATTAATCCAAGGTATTGATATTGACAATTGAGCTGCAGTGGGATTTGATGGTAGAATGAATTTCTGATGCAGGGTACTTACAGGGGTTAGAAAGGGCTATAATCATTCACGTTTGCTGTTCATAGTTTACATGGATCACCTGCTGAAAAGTATAAACTGGCAGTGAGGAATTCAGTTAAGTGGAAATGTAGTAAGCAGTTTGGCGTATGCTGACGACTTGGTCTCAATGGCAGATTGTGCCGAAAGCCTGCAGTACAATACCTTGGAACTTGAAAATATGTGCAATGAGTATGGTATGGAAATTAGCCTTTCGAATACTAAATTGATGTCAGCAGGTAAGAAATTCAACAGAATTAAATTTCAGATTGCTGATAGAAAGCTGGAACAGGTAGATAATTTTAAGTACTTAGGTTGTGTGTTCTCCCCGGATGGTAATATATTAAGTGATATTGAATCAAGTTGTAGTAAAGCTAATGTTGTGAGCTCGCAGTTGCGATCACCAGTGTTCTGTAAGAAGAAAGTCAGCTCCCGGACGAAACTATCTTTACATCGGTCTGTTTTCAGACCAA
Source organism: Anabrus simplex (assembly GCF_040414725.1). Taxonomy (NCBI): domain Eukaryota; kingdom Metazoa; phylum Arthropoda; class Insecta; order Orthoptera; family Tettigoniidae; genus Anabrus; species Anabrus simplex. The sequence continues at coordinate 1,371,425,750 of NC_090265.1, forward strand.
CTTTGCTTTACGGGAGCGAAAGCTGGGTGGACTCAGGATATCTTATTCATAATTTAGAAGTAACAGACATGAAAGTAGCGAGAATGATTGCTGGTACAAACAGGTGGAAACAATGGCAGGAGGGAACTCGGAATGAGGAGATAAAGGCTAATTTAGGAATGAACTCGATGGATGAAGCTGTACGCATAAACCGGCTTCGGTGGTGGGGTCATGTGAGGCGAATGGACGAGGACAAGTTACCTAGGAGAATAATGGAATCTGTTATGAAGGGTAAGAGAAGTAGAGGAAGACCAAGACGACGATTGTTAGACTCAGTTTCTAACGATTTAAAGACGAGATATATAGAACTAAATGAGGCCACTGCACTAGTTGCAAACAGAGGATTTTGGCGACGTTTAGTAAATTCACGGACGCTTGCAGACTGAACGCTAAAAGGCATAACGGTCTATAATGATAATATATGTATGTATGATAATAAGGAGGAAGTTGCGTTCAAACCAGTATAAGTCCTCCAGAGACCTACACTTTTCAAGAAAGATTTTTAAAATCCACTTTTGAATTAAATATGTCACTTCATATTGTCAAATATAGGCTATAGGAGTAGTTAGGCTTTGGTTGAAAATTGTTCCGGATATCGATAGATTCTTCTGAAACCCTTCGAAAATCACGTATAACTTATTTCTGACCGGGAATGGACTCTCCGCTTTTGAACGTCACCTCCGCACTTCAATAGAGAAACTCTCACTTCTGCACCTAGGGTGTAGGAACAAGACTTATACTGTGATAAACGCACAAGAAAGCGGATAGGGATCGATTTGAACAACAAATCAAGTTCACAGGTTTCTAGGAGGCAGGGGAGGCGCTGGTGTTGGAAAAAAGATCTTGCACTCAAGAACAAAAAAATGAAACGGGAGAAAGAATGAGAAGATACTGCCAGATAATTGAGGCATAAATGGTAAAAAGTATCATGTTAAACGCGGTCCATAGATGGCTAAAACGAAAAGAAATAATAATAATTCCATGTGTTTCACGTCCTTGTAACTGCTAACAGAGGCGCCAGAGTGTTGGGATTTCGGACAAGGTATATCTACGGAGTTAGTGAAACTACTACAGTTTATCTCATATTATGCACTGTTAAGAACCAACTCTGTAATCTTAAACGCTACTCAATCAGCTGCGTCAGTAATCACATGTTTGTTGAAAACAAAACCAAGAATGCCGGAAAATACTGTTACAACTTATTGGCGAATATAAGAGCTCACTTTCGGAGAACATGATTTAATCTACAAAGTCTGGCGGTATAGCAATTGTAAAGAGTTCTCACCCATTTTCTCGAGTCCGCATTCCTGAATATCCAGTTCTCAGAATATGCTTTTTCCTGAAAGTTAGTTTCTGGAATCTGTGTTGCGAAGGCAAGGTGCTGAAGCCACGCACCCGAATTTCATTTCATATTCACTTATTCCCGAATATGCCTGAACGTCCCCGAAAAAACAATGGCATTCGTTAACAACGGTTACCTGCTTCTAGGAAACATTAATATAAACATTTCACTGTGAGAGATAAATAAAAGGAAAACAGTTAGATCTACTATCGTGACATCAGCTTCCGGTGGACAGAAACTCCCGTTCAATGGTTATTTTACTGGAAGGGTAGGAAAGGTGCAGGAGGTAAAATTAACTGCAATGGTAAGGCATGTTCCAAATAATGTTCTACTGGAGTAATAACGCCTGGATCCCCTCGTAATGTGACAGACTATTATTAGAGGATCTAATCCTAATGTGTGAACCGATAAAAATATGTTAGTCTATTTCCCAAATGCTATCGTATTTCATGATATGCCTAAACTAATAAAGAACACTTGCATATTACTGATCGGGAATGATTCCTTACCGCGAATCACAAAATAATGCATCAGAAATTATTTGTCTGCTGTTATTTTGGATGAAACTCCTGATGGCACCCATATCAGCCAACAGTAAAGAAGAAGGGGATAACTTCGTGTAATGTTGTACATGAAGTAAATTGAGGGTGAAAAATACTCATCGTTCAGATTATGCAATGAAAAGTGATTTCTAGATTCTGTGAAGGCTTACCTATTGAAGTGATGAAATTGTCACCGAATGTGCGTTCTTTGTTTATTTACAGATTAAAAAACCTATCCTAGTCTGAATCAGCAATCCAGAATAACATAATTCTTCAGTGAGAGTGCTTTTTTCTTTCTAAGTTTCTGGTTTCTTGTCAAGTATGGAATATCTGTGCTATTCACACGACTTTTCAAAGATAGAAAAGCATACAGAAGAGATATAACTTTTTATTAGCAAATAAGGTAAGAGCAGTTGAACTCTTTCAACTCATAAGGTCGTGTTGAGTGCAGAAAGTACGTGCGAAGAATTGTTGACAAAAAGACTTAGACACTGTTGTAAGATGGACAGCAGGTGAAATGTCAGGTTGTAACTTGGACGAAGAGTAAATGTCCTCTCACTTTTAATTATTGTGTTGATGGGGTGATGGTATCTCATGGGGAACACTGTAAGTACCTAGGTGTTAATGTATGGGATTACATCATTGGGGTAATCATATTAACGAGGTCGCTAATAAGGGATACAAATCTCTTCATATGGTTATGAGGGTGATGATGATGATGCTTGTTGTTTAAAGGGGCATAACATCTAGGTCATCGGCCCCTAATGGTACGAAACGAGACGAAATGTTATGACAATTTAAAAATCCATAATCCTCCACTGACCAGAATTCGAAAACGTAAGGACGAAGAATGAATGGATGGATATGAAGTTAAAACAATCAGTGGATCCGACCCGCAACGCCCCACATTCCCAGAAACTAGCTTTAAACAAGAGTATTATTGACCAAGGGACTGCTTCTAAAGCACAATACTGAATCGATGATCCTTGTAGTCGAAACGGGTCCAAAATCCAGGTCATCGGCCCCCCTTAATGGTACTTATCGCTAAGAAAATAGAACCATGGTATTTGTCATGTTGCGGTACTAATCAAAAGTAGCGTAGACTCGCGGTATCCCACACATTATGGCACTACTCACAGGTAATGTAATGCCCAATAATGTAACACAGACCTGTGATGCTTCGCACACTGCGGCGCTATTTACAGGCAACGAAAACCTAAGGTGTCCCTCACGTAAGTGGACTAACCGCAGGGACCCGCACTATCCCGTGGTATTCCTCACACAGTGTGTACTAAGCATAAGCAAGGCAGAACCATGGTGTCGCTCAACCCATGGTGTCGCTCATATAGGGGTACGAATCACAGGTACTGTAAAATGAATTCTGAGCCACACACTATCGCTACTAATCACAAACCTATTTTGTACCTAACATCGTGGTACTATGCGCAAGTAAAAGCGATCCATGGTGTTTCCTGCGTGATGCTACTAATTACAAGTAGTCTCGTGATTCTAATTTGATCATCCCTTGGTCGCCCCTTTTAGTCGCCTTTTACGACAGGCAGGGAAGACCGTCGGTGTATTCTTCGTCTGCGACCCTCACCCACAGGGGGTTGTGTGTTTAGTCCGCGAGAGGTATTTCATTTCCCTCAAGTCCGCCGGCAAGCCGGTTAGGACCTCCTATCCACCCCCTGGGACGCGCCACATGGGAGTATCACCTCTCCTCCTGCTGCGCCAGCTTAGTAGGTTCGTGGCGGTAATGAGGGTAGAATGGATGTACAGGAGATGGCGTATAAGTCTCCAGTAAGGTGCCAGTTGAAGTATGGTTTCTATCCATGGGACCCACACCAGGACTACATATTACAAGAAGTGGAAACGATCCATAGGAACGTAGCACGATTCGATCTGGCTGATTTCACACAAAGGAGTGTGTTACATAAATATTGCAATCTTTGGGCTGGTAAGACTTGGGAGTAAGGAGACCAGATGCTCGAGTAAGCGGTATGTTCCAAGATGACGAGAAGACGAATAAGCATGAAATGAAGATATGGTTGGAATTGAAGAGGTAAATGGGGCAAATATTAATTTATAGGACGAGGAGTTAGGGAATGGAATAATTTATCAAGGGAAATATTCGATAAATGCAACGTTCTTGGAAAACATTTAAGGAAAGGCTAGGTGAACAATTGACTGTGAAGCTGCGACCTGGGCGACAGCCCTAAATGCTGATCATTGATTGATTGATTGATTGATTGATTGATTGACTGATTGATAATAAAAGCTGCCTACTGGACTTAAAACCTTGCAATGTCGTGCCGGATGCTCTACCGTTTGTGCTATGGTGGCCTACGTTCACACGAACCATTAAAAGAAGTTAAAAATGATCGGTTCCAACAGTGCTTCAGAAATCTTTGATAACGTTGGCGATGGGGTATATAGTAGCACAGTTAGATTATTTACAAGACGGGCGTGCATCGGTAGAGACGATAAAGAAATATACACAAATCCATAAAGTGTTCGATGCAACCTCATCTGCTTTCCTCATAAAATTTTCTGTGAAATGTTCTACATCTAGGATTAACTATGAAGAACATTCCAAGTGGAGCTGACACTGATGGATGACACGTATTACCATCATGTCTATCGCCATATCAATAAACGTTCTGGCCTTCTCCCTTTAGTGTTTAAAATAAAGATGGATCTATCCATTGAGTTAAAGATTCATTTTCTCCATCAGTATGAGCACTTTAGAGAGCAGTTTGTAGAATTTATATCTGACAGTATAGCATAGTTAATCATCACTTTAATGTGATGTATAATAAACCAAGAGACTTATGATATAACATTATATTTCGAAAATCCCATTTGACTTCGCTGGGTTCAAATCATGACCAACCTGCTGAGACGCTGACTGAATCACTGTCATCATCACCTCCAATTCGTCTCGTTTAACTTTATGATCAGATGAAACAAATTCCAACCTACATGGTATCGCTGAGGAAGAGCCCGAAAATCTGTACACACTGACTGGCATAAGACATTTCATGAGATAGCGAATGCAAAGACATTGAACGAGGCAGTTTCAGTCGCTTTTCTACAACAGTGAAGGAAGTGTATGCAAAGTGATTGGCACGGTATTTGCCCAGTGTAATCTATGAAACACTGAATAAAGGCATTAAACTATCGATGTGGTATCAGACGGAAATCAACCATTTTTTTATTCAGATCGTTCCGATATATGCAGAGTTCATAATTTATGGGAGGATAATGATATAACGAAAAGCACAGCACAGCTATGCATTATGTGCGACAGTCATGCGTAGGAACGCGGTGCAGTAGCGTAGGGGTGAGAGAAAGAGACGCTGTTATGAAGCTAGAATGTGATTGCTCGCATCGTATGTGCGTGGACGGCTTAAATACGTATTTTAAGTGGAAACGAAAGCCACACAAATTACTCTAGTTTGCGACTGTCTTTAAAGAATTGTGTCGTATGTTTTAATGTAAAACCGTCTATAACTTCTGTCCAGTACAAGGATGTCATCCGAGAATGTCGATCGACAGATTTATAGGCGAGTTCCGTCAAGCTTATAATTTCTAAACTGCACGAAATATTACAATGAAATAAACAATGATCGACAGATGAGCTATCAATGCATCCATAGTTGGAGTTGGAGTGGCTGACATCATCCATGGACATGTGAAAGGGTGGGGGGTGGGAGGATTTGATCAACGAATTGGAGGGTCCGTGGCAGCCAACGTAGTTGCACCTGGATAAGGGAAGTGATGGAACGTTCACAGCGAAAGGATATCGAGGTGGCGCAGTGAGTTGACTTGGACGTGGGCACTTCTGGCGTACATGTGTCGCAGCAAATGGATGTAGACGAGTATATCGATGTATTCTAAGACAGCGAGCACGATACAATCGAGTTTGAAGTACAATTCCAGAAATCGTCGGATTTCGAGAGACACTATAATTTTTAGAAATTTGAGATGACTGTGTTCTGATACGAGTTTGAGGTTTACGATCGCCTTTGGTTCTTAAAAACAGTTTACAAAAAGTGAAAAAAGAGACGTTTGGAGATACTTCGAAAACATTACTTCGATGAAAAACTGAGCCAACTGAATGGTTGCGGTAACTAATGCGAGACATTGTCGCTATGGAACGATTTCAAATATCCCCTCAATTAAGGCCTTTTCCACAATGGATTACATAGCTACAAGACTCACCCCACTTGGGTTGCCGTTCAAATGGATTCGTCATTTCAAATACGAAGGCAACAATGAAATAGTCCAACAAATTTCAACGTCCCCGTCGATGTCAACACTACGGTTACACAGCTGCCAAGGTGGTTGGAAGACGAATGCAATTAATGTGACCATCCAGAAGAACATCATCGAGCGAGTTGGCCGTGCGGTTAGGGTCACTGGTTGTGAGCTTGAATTCGGGAGATGGTGGGTTCGAATCCCACCTTGATTAACGCCATGGCCGCTTCCTTCCCAATCCTATTTCTTCACCATTCTTAACCTTCAACGTGTTAATGCAACGCTAAACCACTCGCAAAATAAGAAACGAAGGCGAAGAACATAATTATTATCTCTGTGGCTATGTGAAGAAGTTGACGGTCAGAGCTTGGTTGTCAATGTGCTATATTTCATATTCCACCCGAAGCGAACTGTGTGCTTGGATTGGGGAAATTGAGGACTCGAGTTCCACCGTCGGCAACCCTGAATAAGGTTTTCCGTAGTTTCCCATTTACTCACCAGGCAAATGCTGGGGCTCTACTTTAATTAGGGCCACGGCCGCTTCCTTCCAATCCCTGCGTCACCATAAACATTAGATGTGTTAATGCGACGTTAAACCATTAGGAATTAGCAAACGACAAAGCGACGAAGCGTATTCACGCGAATACAAAGCTAGATTCTCTGAATTTGGTAAATTTTGGTAGATAAGACCTTGTTCTACATGCCTGAGAATAGTTTTCGTCTGTTGTTCACTCTGAATTGCCATCTAAATATACCTCTACATTCGGCTACGCCCATTTCCTGGATAAAGCATTGCTTATTCATCTTATATTGGAGGGATTTATGGTTCAAGTCCCACAGCGTTCATGGCTTGTTCCCTTTTCCTTCCGATATTCCATTATGCGTGTAGTCTGCGTAACGAGATTTGTAATCGTTCAAAATATGGGTACAAACATGGAAAACGACGGAATGGAAATGAATCATTTTTGTATATTTCCATATCAAAGCAAAAATAGAATGCTAAAATAATAAACGATAATGACGATATATTACCATTTCCTTATTTCCAACTCACAATCAAGAATTATAAGATGTAGTAATAAAAGAAGACGATAATTCCACAAAAATAATGTTATGGCATATTGGCAAATCTTCGAGGATCAAGCGTCAACAAATAATACGTATGTGAACTGTGCAACTAAAATATCCATGTTGGATAATTAAATATTTGTTCATTAAGTAATACTGTTTTCACTGTTTGTAACAATGCGCGCATTTGTGCAAAGAAAGCGCATATTATTTCGACGTCCATTACCCAAGAGTAAGCATTTTCCATCAGTTCATAAAATCAACCTACAAGAAATAAAGTTGTTTCAATCCGAATAACGACTGTTGTTATTATTATACATTTTATTTTGACTTTAGCAGTGGTGAATTTAGGGCTTGTGGCCCTCATTTACACTTAAACACGTAAATTACAGGATAATGCGCATACAGAAATATATTCTGTTATATTATAAAATCAATGATAACTAAGCTAAACAGCAGAATTTGAAAACATCTAATGAATGAAAGAAAGCAAAGCTCAACTGAATGAAAAAGAAATCCGAAGCATAAAAGTAAAAAGAACATACACATACATACATTACCATTATAGACCGTTATGCCTTTCAGCGTTCAGTCTGCAAGCCTTTGTGAATTTACTAAACGTCGCCAAAATCCTCTATTAGCAACTAGTGCTGTGGCCTCATTTAGTTCTATATCTCCTATCATTAAATCGTTAGAAACTGAATCTAACCATCGTCAGCTTGGCCTCCTTCTACTTCTCTTACCCACCATAACAGAGTCCATTATTCTACAAGGTAACCTATCCACCATTCACCTCACATGACCCCAGCACCGAAGCCGGTTGATACGTACAGCTTCATCCATCGAGTTCATTCCTAAATTAATCTTGATCTCCTCATTCCGAGTACCCTTCAGCCATTATTCCCACCTGTTTGTACCAGCAAACATTCTCGCTACATCCATGTCTGTTACTTCTAACTTATGAAGAAGATATCCTGAGTCAACCCAGCTTTCGCTCCCGTACAGCAAATCATAATGAAAATAAAATACAAACTTAAAAATACCAGCCAATGCTTAAACAGAACAGAATACATAATGAAGTAACGAAAGAACCAAGTATGACTACTCTCTTCTTTAATAAAATGATCAAGGAAGAGCTCATACAAATTTCGGCGCTAAAATCTGAGGTTTCCTTCACGAAATCTAACAACTAAAAAAAAAAAGTGCGTACACTTAGGTGGCATTACCTTTTACCCTACTCACTAAAGTTTAGGGCTGTAGCTGACTGGTATCAATTTATCAATTGTTTATCGAATCTAAAATTATTTCAAGGAACTTGGAAATATATCGGCGTGCTCAGTTCGCCCGGAAGGACGTGGGTTTGAATCCCCGTCAGGAAGTCGTAAAATTTAAGAAACCAGATTTCCACTTCCGGAGGTGCATATGGCCCTGAGGTTCACTCAGCCTACACCAAAAATGAGTACCAGGTTAATTCCTGGGGGCAAAGGCGGCCGGGCGTAGAGCTAACCACTCTACCCCATCACATGCCGCGGTTAACAATGGTGGAAGCCTTTACATTCCACTCCTCCAAGGGCCTTCATGGCCTGTGTGCAGAGGACTTTGGTTTTTTTTGGAAATATATCGAACATTTCCCTTCGTATAATATTACAATCACTAATTCATGTTCCTGTGAATGAATACATGCTCCAATTTGTCCTCAAAAATTCCAAATTTGTCTTCATATTTCTTTCCCCCCTTCAAAAGCTCTATTTCAAGTTATTCGTTTTCTAATGTCATTCCACGCCATCTCTGCAATGATAGCTCGGAACATTCCGCTTAGTGGAGCAGTTCGTCTCCTTAGTTCCAAGTCTTACAGACGCAAAATTTGCAATATGTTTGTGACTATTCCTTTGTCGCAAATAACGCTGAACAAATCGTGCAGGTTTTCTTTTGACATAGTACACCTGAAAAGACAAGATCGATTTTGATCCGATGACTGCAAATGTCACCTGGGGAATAGTAGATGTACTGATAATGGTTTCAACGCCGTTCGCCAACAGATAGCGTAGAGAAATAGCTGCGAGAGCGCCATCTGCGTGTACTCTTTAATAGGGAATATTTACAGCCATAAAGCTCAGTGTGATATAAACGTGTAAAGCAATCAGGCGCGATGCCACGGAGGTCCACCCATGCTTCCTGCAGCCAAGTTTGACAGGGGCCAAATTGTGGCCTTCCGAGTAGCGGGGTGGTCCTTTCGGAGAATTGCCACACAAGTTGGACGTGCTGCGTCAGTTGTGCAACGATACTGGTTGCAATGGTCACGTGAACATTCTCACACCCGTAGACGAGGTTCTGGACGTCCACGCAGGACAGACGTCCGCCAAGATCGTCGTAATATAAGGGCAGCAGTGGCAGGTCGTTCAGCTACCATAGCATAGATAAGAGGGTTTTTGAACCCAGAAGTGTCAACACGAACTGTTGCCAACCCGTTACTAGCGGGCACGTACACCTCTAGCCTGTCTTCCGCTCACGCCACAGCATCGACGTGCACGGCTCGACTGGTACCGTCAGAGGATCACTTGGGAGATGAAACAGCGGGCGATGAAAGCAGATTCTGCCTGCATGCAAGTGATGGTCGTTTGCGCGTACGACGTAGACCTCGCGAGCGCTGTCTCGTAGAGTGCATTCGTTCAAAACACACTGGCCACTCCCCAGGATTTATGGTCTGGTGTTTGTGATGACAACGCTGACCACCACTCGGTACGTGCAGAATGTTGTAAGACCCGTCCTTTTGCCATTCTTGCAACAGGAAGGTGATAAGTTGTCCCAACAGGACAATTCTTGCCCACAAACTGCGCGTGAAACTCAACGTGCTCTGCAAGACGCGCAGCAACTTCACTGGCCAGCACGATCTCCGGACTTGTCTCCCATCGAGCACGTATGGGACATGATGGGACGACAAAGGACACGTGCGACTCGTCAACCCACAACTCTCGCAGAACTACGTTAACAGGTCGAACAGGCGTGGAATAATATATCCAAGACAGTATTCGCCATCCGTGTGACCGAATGGACGCCAGAATCAGCGCCTGCATTGCCGTCCGTGGAGGATACACTACGTAATAATATGAGTGTTTCAGCATGGACCGACACCTGGTACCTCTGTACCGCTTGAGCTATTGATCTGTAAATGCAATCATTTCATGTACTCAATATGTAATGTTTCAACAATAAATCTTGAGTGAATTGGAGGACTCGGTGTACTAATTTTTGCCGGCAGTTTATTTGATTTCTCATATCAAGTAATACTGGTGTGGGTCTCATGCACTGGAAACATACTCTAATTGGAGTCTTACCAGAAACTTCATGGCCCTCTCTTTTACATCCATAGTACAATCCCTAAACACTCTCATAACAATAATTATGATGAGATCTGTAAGCTATATTTATAACCTCATTAATGTAATTACCCAATGAGGTTCCTTCATTGTATAACACCTAGAGCATTACAGTGATCTTTCTGAGATACGTTCACTCCATCAACACAGTAATTAGAACTAAGAGGACTTCTCCTCTTGGTGAAAAGTATAGTCTGAGTTTTCATACCGTTTACCACCATAACCTACCTTTGTCTACTGTCCGTCTCACAACATCGTCGAAGTCTTTCTGTAGTCGATCATAATCTTGTAACTTATTTACTACGTCATCCGCACAAAGCCTCATCTGTGATTCCAGTTATTTACTCATGTCATTTATACAGGGTAGTCAAAAACAACGTGAACCGGTTATATGGGCGTTAGAGTGTTGGTTATACTGATAAATAATTTGAAAACATTCGATATCTCACAAATTTGTCTTTTTATCAGCTGGTGAATTTAGCAAATAAGAACGCTTCGCGGGTAAACTTAAATGGGCATTGCGAGGCGGTGTTGCTGAATCTGTGCGTGGCCTGAGACCGGCTTGAGAGCACCAACCGAAGATAATTTTTGCCAAGGAAGAGATTTGGACACGGATCTCCCTGACAGGATCGCGCCACAGCAAGTACGCCAAGGTGACACCGCCTGAAATCCACGGTGTATTTGATGCTGATTTCTCGGCAGCGGTAGCTCCTACGCAATCGGTCATTTACGGAAATGTTCATTAAGCAGCCATATGTCATGTTTACAGCGGACTTGGATAGAAATTGTAACTCAAACCTCCTTCTATTGATACTGTCAAGCCTGTCTTAAGACATGTGAAGATATAGCAACAATGCTTCGTAAAGCCCATTTGATTTCACCGGCAAAGCAGGGTGTAATCAAGATTATTTCCAATCAATATGTAAGCCTGTCTTCGACAGTCAAAATTAGAATGTAAAATGTTATTGGAAAATTGAAATGAACATGTTAATGAATATTGAATTTTTACAACCGCATTTTACTCGAAATTGACTTTCAATCCATTAGTTCGTGGTTGAAAGTCGATTTCGAACATGTTAATGTCTGTATCTTACGAAACAGTTACACTTTCCATGTTCCACGCATGTCAGTAGGACAGAATCGTACAGATACTATGGAATTTTTGTAAGAACCGTATTGAGCATAGTTGTAAATGGGAGTTGGACTTAACATCTATGGATCTGCGAACTCTTGAGAAAGCTACAAATAGCTGTCCATGGCTAAATACCGGAATGGAGAGATTTTTCCCAAGTGTAATGTAAAGTTTATCCCTATGACTTGTTGATTGTGACAGAAAAGGCTGAATTTAAAAGAAATTACCTCCGTTTAATAACAAACGATACGTCAGAAATTCCAGATCTGTTCTTGAAATAAAACACGTTCATCCTGAAGTAAAGCCCATCAGAAGTTTTAACATGAACGATACTTTTGTCTAGATTTATCACGGTCAATCTAATTCCGTTACATTATCCACCATCGGTATTTAGATTGTAAGGAATATTACCTCACATCCTACTTTAATATGAAACGTGTGATGTTGCATGACTCAAGGTTGAAGAAAGTTAAAAGATTTGATATGATAATGTACCACTTCATAAAAATTGCCACATTGTATGGACTCAATTATAATATATAGTAACCGTTACCACCGAAGAAAGAATGAGCACGTGGTATTGAATGTTCATTACATTTAATGTTTCGTCAGACTTAATTATTATTATCAAAATATAATTTCACTCCCAGGTAGATACAAAAGCCTGTGGATACCGACAATAAATATTATACCTATATCTTCAACTACTCCTGAAGAAAGTTTAACTGCAAGGAGCATGCAGTACCATGCCCTCATTCCTTTCTGAGCGGCTGTACCATATTTTATCACCTTTTGAAATGTTCAAGACTTGGTTAATGCTGTTAAATTGTTCTTTCTGCTTTCTGGAAAAGATCAAAATTCTCATTACGATGCCAAGAAAATCCAAACAAATATCGCACAGTATTTTTTTAAATATGGTTTTGTTAAACCTCAATAATACCTTTTGGCCTAGATCTCTACTGATGAGTTTTATAACCCATTTACTGTAGTTGGAATCTAAAGAAATTATGTTTTTAGTTCATAAATATTTCAGATTCCGTATGGGAATCAACATCTATATCAAGTAAACTGTAATACATTTCTGATAAAGCACTGTATCACTCCAATTGCTTTTAGTATATTCTCAGGAATTTTACCAATGCCAGCTGATTTTATAATTTAGAAGTGTGTATATTTCTGTAAATGTCTTAATTGTCATAATTAAATTTCAGTACTTCCCCAGTATTAGTCTCCTTCTCTACGGTTTTTTACATAACGCTGACTTAATACTTCTGCCTTCTGCCTCTCATATAAACTCCCATTCTTCATCGATGATCACTGGAATATCATTCTCCAATCTGTTTCTGCCCCAAAGTACCTAAACTTACCATTCTATTTATGTTGTGTTTACAATATATGTTACCATATAATAGGCCAACATAACTGATTTATCAATTGCCACATAGCAAACTAACATGGATACGAAAGTAGTTCATCTCAAATCTTTGTCCATTTACACACCACTCCACCATCTAAGCATTTAATCAACCTTTGTTGTTCACAGTTTACATGGATTATCTATTGCAAAGTATAAAGTGGCAGGAAGGAATTCAGTTAAACGGAAATATAGTAAGCAGTTTAGCCTACGCCGACGATTTTGTCTTACTGGGAGATTGTGCCAAAATCCTGGAATCTAATATCGTGAAACTTGAGAATAGGTGCCATGAGTACAATAAATATGAAAAATTAGGTGATAAAGCTAAGAGAATTTAATGTCAGGTTGTGAATATAAATTTGGACCAAGAAGATGATTTCAGGTATTTAGGATGTGTAATCTCCCAGGATGATAGTAAGTGAGATCGAATGATGGTGAAGAAAAGCTAATACAATGAGTTCGCAGTTGCAATCAACAGTATTCTGTAAGAGGGAAGTCAGTTTCTGGACGAAATTATCCATACACCTGTGTGATTTAGACCAACTTTGCTTTATGGGAGCGAAAGCTGGGAGGACGCAGGATACCTTATTCACAAGTTACAAGTAACAGACATAAAAGTAGTGAGAATGATCGCTGGTAAAAACAGGTAGGAACAATTGCAGAATGATACTTGGAATGAGAAAATAAAAGGCTATGTTAGGAATGAACGTAACTGATGTAGCTGTGCGAATAAATCGGCTTCGGTGTGTAAACCTGTGAAGTCAATTTGGGAGAATAGGATATCTAGGAGAATAAAGGTCTCGGTCATGGAGTGCAAGAGAAGTAGGAGACCAAGATAACGATGGTTATACTCATTTTCTAACGATTTAGATATAAGAGGTATACAACTAAAAGAGCCCGCAAAGCTTGTTACAGGGGACTGTGGCAACGTTTAGTAAAATCAAAGAGGTTTGCAGACTGAACGCTGAAAGGCATAACAGTCTATAACGAAGATATCTGTCTGTCTGTCTATTTGTATGCATGTGTGTGTGTGTGTGTGTGTGTGTGTGTGTGTGTGTGTGTGTGTGTGTGTGTGTGTGTGTGTGTGTGTGTGTGTGTGTGTGTGTGTGTGTGTGTGTGTGTGTGTGTGTGTGTGTGTGTGTGTGTGTGTGTGTGTGTGTGTGTGTGTGTGTGTGTGTGTGTGTGTGTGTATTCCTTAGAGATGGGAGAATTTTAATCTATATACAACCAGCTGGTTTGGACTCACCTCGTGATCAATATTTCACATTATACTCCGCTCTCAAAGTGAGCTTCAGAACCGTAGAGCACGGTGTGATGCTATCATTCAGCAGGGTTTCCAAGAATGATCACAGCTGGCTTTCACTATCGGTTTTCCATAAGCCCGTGCCCATATCTCTTCGCGCCCAGAGATCGAGGGTCAGCCCACTCACGAAGCCAGTTGTTAGATGGAACGGGGAGTGGAAGTTGACACAGAGAGAAAAGTATCTGAGTCTAAACCAGTGGATATTCTGTTTCGCGCGTTAAGGAGAAAATAATAATAATAATAATAATAATAATAATAATAATAATAATAATAATAATAATAATACCGAGCTCGATAGCTGCAGTCGCTTAAGTGCGGCCAGTATCCAGTAATCGGGAGATCGTGGGTTCGAGCCCCACTGTCGGCAGCCCTGAAGATGGTTTTCCGTGGTTTCCCATTTTCACACCAGGCAAATGCCGGGGCTGTACCTTAATTAAGGCCACGGCCGCATCCTTCCACTTCCTAGGCATTTCCCATCCCGTCGTCGCCATAAGACCTATCTGTGACGGTGCGACGTAAAAGCAAATAGCAAATAATAATAATAATAATAATAATAATAATAATAATAATATGGTTTTGTAGTCTGAATGTGAAACGACTCGATTTTAAATTAGCCTTCGCGAGAGATAAAGACTCCCTGTAGTTTGTCGCACTCCCACGACCAAAAATGCAAATGAATATCATTTATTGTTCTCGGCCATGAGAGCATCAATCTTAACAATATTCATTTAATATATGGCATACCAGATAGTATTACAGTGCTGTATGAACATCAGGCATATCATATGTTCGGAGAGTGATACCTCCCCAAACACCTGAAAGAAACAGCACGTACTGTTAGTAAGGTACCAGGTTGTTCGTTAACAAACAAACAAGTAAATAATGTCCACTTTCAACCCTACCATCAACGCTTACGTCAAACTAAGTGTAGCTACAGATGGCAGTGTTCTGTGTAGTATGTTTGACAGCGTGATTTTAGGGTAATTCCTTTGATACTATGAACTTTGGACTAATAGCTGCTGAAACGTGTCATAATGCAGTGAGCGCTTGATAGAAGATCGTATTTACAGTCCTCCCTTGATGCTTTTATTAACAAAGAGAGGCTTAGGGCAGAGGTGAGTGTGTGTTTCTCTTTCATAGTAGTCCTGTAATACCAGCACTCGCCTAACGCTCTCTTGAAACTTAAGCTTAGGTGAGTCTCCAGTTCCCCAGCGCAAGACTGAATATGACGCCGTGTTTCCAGCAAGTGTTATGCACACCTGCTTTGGGCCTACATATAAATAATTAATAATAATATAATTATTATCTTGTTGTTTGCAATTTTCTCACAAAGTAACCACGAAATGGTAGCGAGATGCTATGGAAAGTGTTAATTTATCGATGCATAGCAGTACCGGTACAGATATTTAAGGTTAAATCGAATATGAAGCCTTAAGAAGAGACAGCTCACTGAGTACTTTGATAGTAATACAAATAAGCAATTTAGACATACGTATATAGACGTGTAGATCCTACTCAAGATAAACACTGTGTCTCTAGCCATACGTTAAATAAATTAATAAATACAAATAAGCAAAAGTGGATTATAATTTAAAGACCTGCACACTTACTGTTGGACATTCCTCCCTGAAGAACTCATAACAACAGCAGTAGGTACTTTTGGGGGTTCTGCTACCACCATCACCAATACAGGCCCCTCGTGATAGGGGGTGATGGTGATGATCATTGTTTTAAGAGAAAGTAAAACCATTCTCTATATAACACTAACCAGAGGTAAAAACTGGAAGGGATCTGACACTTCAAAAACTGAAGATATCGGTCAAAGGAAAACAAGTGCCACGAAGGGCGTGAAAATGAAAGACTCCCTCGCAAACCTAATAGGGTCGCGGTCGGAAAAGAACAACAGTTGACCAAGGGAAGTCGGATAGGATACATGAAAGTGAGGAGCATGGCACAAGTAAGTGGAAGCAATGCCAGGACTGCGTGGTCGCCAATCCTCGCTCCAAAGTTCAAAGCACTTGGGGCCCTTTTAGTCGCCTCTGACGACAGCCAGGGGATACCGTGGGTGTTATTCTACCGCCCCCACCCACAGGGGTTCCCCGCGAGAGGCCTTCACCTGTGGATGACGTCACAGCGCGATTCACGCTGCTGACTAAGAGCACGCTCTTAACCTCAGATGACCTTACGCTGGTCACGTGTCGAGGCTTAACGTCACAGAACCCGAGTTCGAACCCAGGCTTAAGGGCGTTAACCGTAGAGACCCTAATTTGAAGCCAAAGAAACTCAAAGTTCAACAGACGGGTTAACCACATAAGAGCGGAAGCTTAATTAACCTAACAGACTTCAAGTTCGATACCCAGGCAAACTGCGGACGTAACGTTACACTGACCACGCGTAAACCTAACTTAAACTCCCAGGACTTTGAGCTGAACTAGAAGAAATATGGTGCCTATAAGTCTTAATATGTATTCTTTATTCATGGAGGCGTAATATTGGAAAGTGACTTATGGGAGATTGGAGCTGAACTTGGAACAACAGGACTTAATACGTATGCTTTATATATAGGGGCGTAACACTGGGAAGCGACTTAAGGGAGATTGGATCTGAACTTGGGACAAGATGGCGGCTCTAATGCTTAATAGGTATGCTTTATTCATAGGGGTGTAACATTCGAAAGCGACTTAAGGGAGTTTGGAGCTGAACTTGGAACAAGATGGCGGCTATATGGCTTAGTACGTATGCTTTATTCATAGGGGCGTAATGTCGGAAGGTGACTTCGGAGGCTCAGAGCTGAACTAGAAAAAAGATGGTGGCTGCAAAGGGGACTGGGGAGGTATATAAGGTTTAATACATGTACTTTATTCATATGGGGCGTAACATTTGAGAAGCATCTTTGGGGCTCGAATCTAGGCTGGCACAGGGGCTAATGCGCAAGATGGCAGCTATACAACTGTCCTTACGGAACTAACTCCGAGCAATTGCAGCTGCACTCCATATCAAGGTGTCAATCGACATAGGAGGCTCGATTTCATCAGAAATATATCAACATATTGCGTATGGGGAACATAACGGCAAGGCTATCAGCTATGAAAGTTTAATATTAAAATATCTTACTCTCTTCCCGCGGAGTGTAGCCCATTATTTCCAACCGTATGGTGTTTTCTGGCATTTGCTATAATTTTTACTTTTTTCCACTTTAATGTCTTGCCTCTTGCCTCTTTAGGCTTAAGGAATAACACCATAAGTCATCTTCTTACCTGTTTACCTACGAATCCCTGAGCAATATTTCTCCTCTCTTACTTCTGCCTTATATCCGTAACTCATACCATCATAATTTATTGATGGATATTTTATTTTCCAATACATCCACATGATATTTACATATATGTCCTATAAAGACGTCCTCAGTTATAACCGTATTTTCTATTAATTTCAACTTTCTTAACTGTGTTATTTTCTTCCTTAATTACTCCGTATGTATCCGAGTGCTAATCACGAATCCTACATGCTTTTTTCTTCGAGAAAATAATCCAGCTGTTCACATATACATTATAACCTTTTGTCCCGGAGAATACCGAAATATGGATGGACTTTAATGGCGGTGCAGACCTTCGTTTAGGTGTACTTGGTGGCGTAAGTCGGGTTACAAATTAATATAATAATCGCCGTTCAATTTGGAGCAATCTACAACTTTGGCCCTATGACTTATTGTCGTGCCTCGTCTGTTGATATGTTAGACAGCGCTCAATTTCTTTATTATATTCAAATATCTCCAACTCGAATGTGACTGGCATTAGGATAAGGGGCCTATTTTTAAAATGAAAACTCTCCATCTCTATTGCGAATGGCGGTTTGAAAGTGAGCTTGCTGTTATAGTAGAAACTCCCGAAACCTATTAATTGGCAGTAGGAAATGTGGCCTGCCATGATCAACAAAACTTCCCCAATGACTACCTGAAACAATGTGTGGCGTCCTCCCTGTTTTGTTTCTCGGATGGCGCTTAGAGACATGCAATCTATATATATATATATAAAATAACTTGTCCTGACTGACTGACTGATTCATCATCGCAGAGCCAAAACTACTGGACGTAAAGAAATGAAATTTTGGGGATATATTCATATTAAGATGTAGGTGCTCGCTAAGAGAGGATTTTTGGATATTCCTTCGCTAAGGGGGTGAAAAGAGGGGTGAAATTTTAAAATTAGTGTGTCTATATCTCGAAACTTTAAAAGTTTAAAGATGTACAAATTGGTATTTAGAATCTTCTTTAAAAATAAGGAAACACGTATTTTTTTGTTTTCAGAAAATCCCAATAGGAGGGGTGAAAAGGGGTGAAAAATGGGGAAAATGGGTTGAATGCCCTTAATCAGGATACCAGTACTTATATCTCAGAAACTGAAGATATTACAGACCTGAAAATTGGTACTTTTGATCTCTTTTAAAAATAAAGAAACACGTATTTTTTTGTTTTTGGAAAATCCAATTAGTGGGAGGGTGAAAAGGGGGTGAATTTTTAAAATGAGTGAATCTATATCTCCAAACTTTTAAAGTTTGCAGATGTAAAAATTGGTATTTAGAATCTTCATTAAACATAAAGAAACACGTAATTTTTTGTTTTCGGAAAATCGCAATAGGAGGGGTGAAAAGGGGTGAAAAGGGGGTTGAATGCCTTTAATGACGATACTTATATTTCAGAAACTGAAGATATTACAGACCTGAAAATTGGTGTTTGGGATCTCCTTTAAAAATAAAGAAACACGTATTTTTTGTTTCTGGAAAATCCAATTAAGGGGGGTGAAAAGGGGGTAATATTTTAAAATGAGTGTATCTATATCTCAAAACTTTTAAAGCTTATAGATGTGAAAATTGGTATTTAGAATCTCCTTTAGAAATAAAGAAACACGTATATTTTGTTTTCGGAAAATCCCAATAGGAAGGGTGAAAAAGGTTGAAAAAGGTGTCGAATGCCTTTAATGAGTCTACTTTTATTCCAGAACCTGAAGATATTACAGACGTGAAAATTGGTGTTTGGGATCTCCTTTAAAAATAAAGAAACACGTATTTTTTTGGAAAATCCAATTAATGGGGGGGGGGTGAAAAGGGGGTAATTTTTTAAAATGAGTGTATCTATATCTCAAAACTGTTAAAGTTTATAGATGTAAAAATTGGTATTTAGAATCTCCTTTAAAAATAAAGAAACACGTATTCATTTGTTTTCGGAAAATCCCAATAGGAAGGGTGTAAAAGGGTGAATAATGGGTTGAATGCCTTTAATGAGGCTACTTATATTTCAGAACCTGAAGATATTACACACCTGAAAATTGGTATTTGGGATCTACTTTAAATGTAAGGAAACACGTATTTTTTCGTTTTTGGAAAATCCAATTAATGGGGGGTGAAAAGGGGGTAATTTTTTAAAATGAGTGTATCTATATCTCAAAACTGTTAAAGTTTATAGATGTAAAAATTGGTATTTAGAATCCCCTTTAAAAATAAAGAAACACGTATTCTTTTGTTTTCGGAAAATCCCAATAGGAGGGGTTTAAAAGGGTGAAAAATGGGTTGAATGCCTTTAATGAGGATACATATATCTCAGAAACGGAACATATTACAGAACTGAAATTTTGTATATGGGATATCCTTTAAAAATAAAGAAACACGTATTTTTTTAGTTCTTGGAAAATGCAATTAATGGCGGTTAAACAGAAGTGACAATTTGGGGTGAAATTTTTGAAAGAATATCTTGGACACGTAAAATGTTACAGACGTAAAAAGTGGGTGTTTGGAATCTCCTGTAAATGTAAAGAAACATAGGCGATATGTTTTTGGAAACTCCACATAAGGGGAACCCAAAAGGGGTGAAATTTTAAAATGAGAATTTTTACAGTATATCTAAAAAAACTCAACATGTTACAGAAGTGAAAAATGGTATTTTTATCTCCATTAAACATAAAGAAACGTGTATTTTTAGTTTTCGGAAATACCACTTGGGTGGAGGGGGAGTGAAAGTGACTGAAAATGGTGTTGAATTCTTGTAATTAGGCTACTGATATCTTAAAAACGAAGATGTTACAGACGTGAAATTTGATATTTGCAATCTGCTTTAAAAGTAAAGAAACACGTATTCTCGGAAAATCCAATGAAGAGGGGGGGGGGGTGGGGAGGTGGGTGAAAGAATTGAAAAATTAATTGACTTTAATTGTATGAGAATATATGCATCTAATAAAAACCAAAGTTGTTACAGACGTGAGAATTCGTATTTGGATCTCTTTTAAAAATAAAGAAAAGCGCGCTTTGGGGGGGAAACCATCTTGGGGCGGGAGTGTAAAGGAGTTGAATTCCTTTCATGGGGACACACAAATCAAAAAGTGAAGAAGTTAGAGTCGTGATAATTGGTATTTAGAAGATCCTTTACTATTAAAGAAACACGTATTTTTTGCGGGAAAATTCACTTAGGGGAGGGGGGGCAGTAGTTTGAAGTGAAGTGACAAAAGTAAATTATATTTATGGGGATACTTATATCTCAAAACTGAAGGTAATAGACGTGAACATTGGTGTTTGGAATCTCCCTTAAACATAAAGAAACACGCTTTCTTTTAATATTTGTGGGGGGGGGGGGGGGTTGGCAGTAAAAACTTAACGGCGGTGGGGTGTAAAAGGAGGTGAGACTAATTGATTTTACTGTTCTTAATGTACTTATAAGGATCCTCCGTTGCTCAGGCGGCAGCGCGCCGGCCTCTCACAGCTGGGTTCCGTGGTTCAAATCACGGTCACTCCATGTGACATTCGTGCTGGACAAAACGGAGGCGGGACAGATTTTTCTGCGGATACTCCGGTTTTCCCTGTCATCATTCATCCCAGCAACACATAATAGTAATAATAATAATAATAATAATAATAATAATAATAATAATAATAATAATAATGTTCCGGACCGTAGTCAAATGTGCGCACCGCGCTGGAAACGGCTCCTGGACGGGTAATGACTAAGAATGCAGTCCGGCCGCGGGTTCAGTGCCGCCAAGGCACCCAATATGACTCCACGCCGGATCTCCTGAAGGATTTTATCCAGATTAAAAATGATTATATGAAAATACGGTATGGCAAAGATTTACGGACACAACTGACCGGGAAGAATACCTGAGCCTAGCCCGGGAAGTACGAAATCGATTGCTGGAAAGGAAGATTGAAAAATGGGAGGAAGCGTGCCGTAATCTAATAGAAAACGAGTCAGATCGGGAATTTTGGTGGATTCTCGCTGAAAACGAGTCAGATCGCGAATTTCGGCGGATTATGTATCTAAAATAATAAGCATTCAATTATAAATTTCAGTATAGTACCGTAGCGAAGCACGGGTACCTTGGTAGTCTATATATATATAAAAGTCATTGTATGTATGTGGGTGGGTGGGTTTGTATCACATCTCCTCCCAAACCATTGGAGCGATTTCAACCAAATTTGATACACTTATGACTTGGTATCAGGAGACAAACCGCGTGGGGGTAAGACATCCGAAACACCCCGGGGGGGCGGGGGGCGAGGGGTGTCATATATAAAAATAAATAAAAATAGTGTCGAATCGATACTTTTCGGGGTCGCTGAGATGAATAGTGACACTCCAATTTTTTTAAAGTCCGTGTTCAGCCCCCTTTGGGGTGGGGGCGAGGGGGGAGTGATATATACATATAATCGAAAATAATGTCGAATACATAGTTTTCGAGGTCGCCAAAGTGAATAGCGACACTCCGGATTTTCAGTATCAGGAGACAAACCACGTGGGGGTAAGACACGCCAGGAACCCTTAGGGGCGGGGGGCGAGGGGCGTCATAAGTAAAAATAAACTAAAATAGCGTCGAATCCACACTTTTCGGGGTCGCTGAGATGAATAGTGAAGTCCAAGTTCAGCCCCCTTTGGGGTGGGGGCGAGGGGGAGTGATATATACAAATAATCGAAAATAGTGTCAAATACATAGTTTTCGGGGTCGCCAAAGTGAATAGCGACACTCCAGATTTTCAGTATCAGATGACAAACCACGTGGGGGTAAGACACCCCAGGAACCCTTAGCGTCGGGGGGCGAGGGGGTCATATATAAAAATAAATGAAAATAGTGTCGAATCCATACTTTTCGGGGTCACTGAGATGAATAGTGACACTCCATTTTTTTTTTAAAGTCCAAGTTCAGCCCCTTTGAGGTGGGGACGAGGGGGGAGTGATATATACAAATAATCGAAAATAATGCCGAATACATAGTTTTCGGGGTCGCCAAAGTGAATAGCGACACTCCGGATTTTCAGTATCAGGAGACAAACCACGTGGGGGAAAGACACGCCAGGAACCCTTAGGGGCGGGGGGCGAGGGGGGTCATAATTAAAAATAAAGTAAAATAGTGTCGAATCCACACTTTTCGGGGTCGCTGAGATGAATAGTGACACTGCTATGTTTTTAAAAGTCCAAGTTCAGCCCCCTTTGGGGTGGGGGCGAGGGGGGGAGTGAGATATACAAATAATCGAAAATAGTGTCAAATACATAGTTTTCGGGGTCGCCAAAGTGAATAGCGACACTTCGGATTTTTTGTATCAGGAGACAAACCATGTGGCGGTAAGACACCCCAGGAACCCTTAGCGTCGGGGGGCGAGGGGGTCATGTATAAAAATAAATGAAAATAGTGTCGAATCCATACTTTTCAGGGTCGCTGAGATGAATAGTGACACTCCAATTTTTTTTTAAGTCCAAGTTCAGCCCCTTTGAGGTGGGGGCGAGGGGGAAGTGATATATACAAATAATTGAAAATAATGTCGAATACATAGTTTTCGGGGTCGCCAAAGTGAATAGCGACAATCCCGATTTTCAGTATCAGGAGACAAACCACGTGGGGCTAAGACACGCCAGGAAGCCTTAGGGGCGGCGGGGGGGCGAGGGGGTCATAAATAAAAATAAACGAAAATAGTGTCGAATTCACACTTTTCGGGGTCGCTGAGATGAATAGTTAAACTCCGAAGTTTTTAAAAGTCCAAGTTCAGCCCTCTTTGGCGGTGGGGGCGAGGGGGGAGTGATATATACACATAATAGAAAATAGTGTCGAGTCCATACTTTTCGTGGTCGCTTAGGTGAATAGTGACATCCCGGGAATTTTTAAATTCCAAGTTCAGCCCCCTTTAGGGCGGGGGACAAGGGGGGAGTGATGTATAAAAATAATCGAAAAGAATGTCGAGTACTCTTCGGGGTCGCTGAGATGAATACTGACACTCCGGATTTTTACTATTAGGAGACAAACCACGTGGGGCTAGGGCACCCCAGGAACCCATAGGGGCGGGGGGCGAAGGGATGAGATATAAAAATCATCGAAAGTAGTGTCGAATGCATACTTTCGGGGTCGCTTAAATGAATAGTGACACCCGTGATTTTTTAAAGACCAAGTTCATCCCCCTTTGGGGCGGGGAGCAAGGGGGGTGAGATTTAAAAATAATAGTATTTAGTGTCAAATATACCGTTTTCGGGGTCGCCGAGGAGAATAGTAACACTCCGGAATTTTAATATCGGGAGACAAACCACGTGGGAATAAGACACTCCAGGAACCATTAGGGGGGGGGGGCGGGGGGCTTGAGATATAAAAATCCTCAAAGTAGTGTCGAATACATACATTTTGGGGTTGCTGAGATGAATAGTGACACTCCAATTTTCTTAAGTCCAAGTTCAGACCCTTTGGCGTGGGGACGAGGGGGAAGTGATATATACATGTAATCGAAAATTGTGTCGAATACGTAGTTTTCGGGGGTCGCCAAAGTGAATAGCGACACTCCGGATTTTTAGTATCAGGAGAGAAATCACGTGGAGATAAGACACCCCAGGAACCATTAGGGGAGGGGGCAAGGGGGGTCATATATAAAAATAAACGAAAATAGTGTCGAATCCATACTTTTCGGGGTCGCTTAGATGAACAGTGACATCCCGGGAAATTTTTAATTTCAAGTTCAGCCCCCTTTAGGGTGGGGGCAAGGGGGAGTGATATATAAAAATAATCGTAATTAGTGTCGAATCCACAGTTTTTAGGGTCTTTGAGGTGAATAGTGGCACTCTGGACTTTTAAAGTCCAAATTAAGGCCCATTTTGTGGTGAGTGGTTAGGAAGGGAGTTAGACATAAAATAATCGAAAATAATGTCACATCCATGGTTTTAGGTGTCGCTTAAATGAGGAGTGACACTCCGGTTGTCGTTTAAGTCCAAGTTGATCCCCAATTGCCAGGCGGGTGAGAAGGAGTCAAGACATAAAATATCCAAATGACCGAGATTAAGGATGTTTTTTGTTCGTTCCAGTATAACTGTTAGCAGAACTAAATACAAATATTACTTACTACCTGAAAAAAATACTAAAGGGGAAAGACACCCCTTGAAGCCTTAGATAAGGGTGCGAAATGTAATTAAGACTGAAAATGACCGATATTAGTGTTGAATCCATACGTTTCGGGACTACGGGAACAATTTCAAACAAACTTGGTCACTTATGACTTATTATCAGGAGACAAAGTGCGTGGAGGTATGACAACCCTAGCACACCTACGACGGGATGAGATGTAGAAATAATCGAAAATAGTGTCGAATCCATTCTTTTCGAGGTCGCTGAGATGAATAGTAACGCTCCAATTTTTTTAGAAGTCAAATTTCTGCCTCCTCTCGCATAGCGGTGAGAAAAAGTGAAAAACAAAATTTCGAAAATGACCGAGAGAATGGACGCATGTGTGTATACTGGACCTACTGTCTGGAGAAATATACCCTAGGGGTAAGAGACTCCTAGCCTCTAAAGTAGGGGCGAAATGTAAATATTAACCGAAAATGACCGAAATTTGTGTCTAATCCATAGTTTTCGCGGTCGCTGAGGTGAACTGTAACACTCTGGATGCCGTTTAAGATAAAGCTCAGTCCTACTCGGCAGGCGGATGAGAACTGGCAAAAAATTGAAAACGTCCAAAGGGACAGAGTTTAAGAATGTATGTGTGTGTGTTTTAGCATATCTCTCAATCAAACTTGGTATACACATGACTTACTATATAGAAAACATTACTGTGGAGGTCAGATACACCTAGCCCCCGCTGGTGTTGGGGAATGAGAGGGGCTGACTTGCAAAAATAAGGAAAATAACCAATATTAATGTCGAAATCCATTGTTTATATGTCGCTGATACGAACTCTGACGCTGTGGATAGCGTTTAAGTCTACGTTCAGCCTCCATCGAGGCAGGAGCTGAGAAGAGCTTAAAAGTAAATAGTATTAAATGACCGAGATTAGTGTTTACTCGATAATTAAATAATCTAAAACTTGAAGTCAGATACATCTAAATAACTCTAAAACTACATGATAAGTCGTAAAATCAACATCTCAAAAAGAATTCCATAAGCATTCACTTCACACTTAACTAACTGGTAATACAAATATTAAATGTAAACATTCAAAAACTATCCGGGCAACGCCGGGTACTACAGCAAGTTTAATATAGTCTTACTCCCTGCCTGTACCGTAATTTACGGAGAAATCCGTAAACAGTAGAACGCAGTAGCGAAGCACGAGCACATTTGCTTTTCAATTAATATTATAGAAACAGTTAATCAGTGAAATTTTTCAGACTCATTAAAGCTGTTGTGAAGCCTAATACTGTACACTTCATTTCTGATTTAAATTAATATTATCTTGAGGACCAAGGATCTATGTGCTACTGTGGCTAACTATATACTGATAACACTATCCAAAAGTTAAGCATAATCACTAAACGAGGCCATACCGCCTGATAGGAATGTCAGACAGATTGCTGAACAAACGGAAGCCGAATCACACACCATATGTCACATAACTTGTCCAAGGAACAGTGTTAGAAAGGTTCTGATAGCTAAAGTACATCTTTGACAACAACTAACAAAACTTTGTCTTCCACAACAAAATATGCTGTTAATAGGGCATATGGTTACCTCTAATGGCCACAAATACTTCGCAGTGACGTGGTATGTTCTCTATCAGATGGTCCAAGAGCTCTTATGGTAGTAGTCAGTCCCATTCCTCCGAATGGGCAATGCGAAGGTCTTGGAGGGTCCTTGGTGAGGCCGACGGGATGCAATTCGCCTCCCAAATGCATCCCAGGCATGTTCTATAGGAGTCAGATCCGGAGACCTCGCTGGCCAGTCCATGCGATGAATGTATTCCCCAGCCAGAAATTCATCCATCAGAGCAGCATGGTGCGGTCGGGCATTATCCTCCATTAAGAGGAAGTCTGGACCAATCGCACCTCTAAAGAGTCGAACATGTGGTCTCAGTACCCCATCCCTGTATCTCCGAGCGTTAACAGTGCTCCTCGGACCACCCATGAAGATGTGCAGGTCCGTACGGCCATTCAACGGTCCCACACCATGACGCCACCATCACCATTCTGGTCCCGTTCCACGATGCTCCTGTGGTTGTATCGGATACCCAGTTCTCTCCAGATTAATATGTGACGGGAATCGTTCTGCAAACTAAAGCGGGAAGAACACATGCCTCCATTCATTCATGGTCCATAGTCAATTTTGACGGCTACACAGTAAACGGGCCCGCCTCTGTTCTGGATTGGGCGGGATGCACAATGCTGGAAGTCGGGCAAACAGCCCTGCTGTTCTAAGCCTCTGGTACACAGTTTGCCGGGAAACGGCAACCCCTGAATCGGCT
The DNA here is from genome assembly GCF_040414725.1 of Anabrus simplex. Taxonomy (NCBI): domain Eukaryota; kingdom Metazoa; phylum Arthropoda; class Insecta; order Orthoptera; family Tettigoniidae; genus Anabrus; species Anabrus simplex. The sequence continues at coordinate 1,371,452,917 of NC_090265.1, forward strand.
GCAAGCTCCGCCGACAATTGTCTTGCAGGTGCACTCCGATTTCATGGGGGCGGTTAAGGCCAGATATCGGTCCTGATGTGGGTGGTTACCCTTGGTCGGCTTGGTACTAGCTTCCTGTGTCTCGAAATCGTCTCCAAAGCCTGGAAGTGATACTTTGTGGGACATTCAAGGGTACGGCGACTTCGGTGTGTGTCAGGCCTGCTTCCAGGTGGCCGAGTATTCTACCCTGCAAAACGGGGTCCAAATGGCGTGGTTGTGCCATTATGTTGTCACGTTCACCACGAGGCTACACTCCGCACACTATAACAGGGCAAACACTACTGAGGGAATGTGGGGTGCAGGCACTGGCTGTGTTTACCTTGCGGTTACGCTGCTAGTCAAAGCAGGGAACACTCCTTTCCTATACAGAGCGAACACGTAGGGTTGGTAGGTGCATATGTCGTTGCGATTTGCTGTCTGTTTCCTGTTGCCCTGCTTACTCGTAACTTATGCTCATATTTTGGGCACTAGTGTAGAAGAAATACTGATATATAATTATAAATTTTGTTAAGAGGAAAAATTCATTACCTCATTCAACTATTTTCTGATCATCAGTCGTTCACTCGGCTCTCGGTTTGGCATTTCTCTCCCGAATCCGGTATACACGAACAGCGATCTCTAGTTTTCCATGAAAGGCTCCCATTCTTCAGTGGTGTGCGACTTTTTGTCGCTCCATGAAGAGAACAAGTAGGCGCCGTACATGGTTCCTTTCATACCAGGAGTGTTGTCTATCGTGATGTATTGCATTGAGATTTCCTATACCTATTATAAAGCTCTCATCCTTTGTCCTTTCATATTACTTTAACTCACAAGCTTCAATATTTATAACATTGATGCATGATAAATACCTTTCTGATTTATGACTTCAATTTGCAGCATTTTAACATATTTCTTGTCGAATTCGGGAACTCGTATATTAGACATTTCAATTACACTCCGGCTGGGCTTGATAAATAAGGTGTCCCAAGCCCTTATTTGGAACATACGACATTACAGTAAGTAGATAAGGTTTGCTATATTGTAGGACCTGGAGTATAAAGTTGCATTTCATTTTTGCTTCTTGTTTGAGGTTCTTCCAAGAAAGTTAGCCTACTACTTGTAATCTAATTTGATTTTCATTTTTAACAGTTTTATCATTACCATTATTGATAATATTAGGCATTTTCCCGCTTAATAAGATGGTTAGTTGTCTGGGTTTCTGTAGGCATGACCTAGTTCATGAACCATGGGCAACGGCTGAGAGTCGGGTTACCATTTGCTATGGAGCGGGAGTGGGCATCTCTGACATATTCTGAATTATGGCCCTCCTTGTGCTCAGGCGGCTAGGACTATATAATCCACCTGTGTTCCGTAACATATTCGAGGAAAAATCTTAACTGGGACTATGTGTAGGGTAGCATCGCACTTCACAGATTTCCACTAACCACGTTCAAATCATTTTAAGCAAGCCTCAGACCTATGGGAGTAACGGAGTCCCACTACCATTTGACAGTCGAGGGTCTCCTTGGAAACAACTTGGCGAATGAAATGGAATTCGATTGGAAGATACTAATATCAACTGGGCTTATGGAAGAAAGAAAGTAGAACTGGCCGAGTCAGCAAAGAGGATGCATCCAGAAGTGTTAGGAATTAACAATTTTCTGGTAAGGGGAGAAAGCGAGGAAGAGAGATGAGATTATATAGTGTACTTGACGCGTATTAAAAAGGAAGGGGAGAGTGTGGTTTAAGACTGTTCAACAGCAATACAATTACACGCAATATAGTTTCTGATCGGCACGTAAATGAGCAAATGATGTGGTTAGATTCGGCAGTTGGAAGTATTAGGACGAGAATTGTCTCAATATATTCAGCACTTGATGGTGCAGATGAGGATGAAGTTTACATGTTTCATGAAGCATTGAGTGATATCATAGTCAAGGTCAACAGTAGGCGTAGGATAGTGCTAATGGGTGATTGCAATGCGAGAGTTGGAAATAGAACTGAAGGGTAATTGGTTAATTTGGGAACGATATGGAAGCTGAGAGGAATGGGAAGCGTTTGCTGGGCTTCTGTGGTAGTATGGGATTAGCAGTTACGAATACGTTCTTCAAGCAAACGTATATTCACCGCTACACAGGGAAGCGCTGGGGCATCAGATTCTTGACAGACTATATCTTAACGGACTTTTAATTCAGGAAATATGTTAGGAATGTGCGGTTTTTCCGGGAAATTTTTGATGAAACGGACTAATATCTGATCTTCAGTGAAGTATCTCTAGGCCTAGGATAAAAAGTGAAATCTGTATGCAGGCAAATAAGGGTACAAATTCTCCAGAACGAGAAAATCAAACAGAAGTACATGGATAATCGTAGTCAGTGTGTTTACTTCGTGGAAAGGACATTCTCATGGAAGCATATGATTTGCAGGTCTATGCTCACATGAAGGTACCAGGTATTCACGAAGCTATTCATAACATTAATCAAGACCTGGCGCGTGGTAAAATGTGGACTAGACTAAACGAATTCAGAATGAGCCCCATGAAATCTCAAACTATAATGATAAGTACATACAAGGCACATTATCACTTAACAAACGTAGGTGCCCCCCAATAACATTGAATGAATTCATTGTCCTTTTGAAAACGAAGTTAAACATTTAGGATTAATACTGGACGAAAACATTGACTGGACAGAACACGTAACAGCAATATGCGAACGAGTATTTTCCTCCCTCCACTCACTTAAAACAATGAAAATATACTTCCTTTCAAGGTATGAAAGCTGTTGGTTCACTAGCTAATAATGCCTCTGTTTGACAACTGTGACGTCGTCTACGGCAGACTAGGTGGAGTCCTGTCTAATAAACTCCAGAGAGCTCAGAACGCTTGCGTCCGCTTTATAATGAACATTACAAAATTTCTTCATATAACTCCTGCATTCCATGAGCTAAATTGGCTTAAACTAAACCAGCCTCGCAGGCATCCTTCGTTACTTCTACTCTAGAAAATAACTTAATGTACAGGCCGGCATTCTCTTATCTGACAGATTCTTTCCAGTTGCTCTCAAACATTCATAACATCCCGACCAGAGCTGCGGCCAACCTAATCTTCAAAATACCAAATCAGAGATCCGCCCTCTACAATAATTCTTTTGTTGTCAGTACAATTCGAACATGGAATTCATTGACCAATTATCTAAAGACAACCTATCGGAACCGATATTTAAAAAGAAATGTTGACAGCGGTACTTGGACGGATCATGTTGAGTGTAAATACAATATGAATTCTGTTTTTCTCTTTTATTATTGCATTCCGTGTGTCACTAAAGTTTAACAAAATTTGTGTATATTGATGCATTAGGACAATTTTCATGATTTTGGAGTTTTTTATACGTTTCTTCTTTTCTTTAATGTATACAGTTTAGTATTTGTGTGTGTGTGGGGGGGGGAGTGTGAGTTAAATTTGGGTATGTTTGTGTGAGTGTAATATATTGTTAAACTGTATGTGCATTATAAGTCATGGTTTTCAGAATACCAGGCTTCATAGCATGAGCCATGCCATGTAAATAAAGGAATAATAGTAATAAAAAATAATGATAATACTGATTAGTTAAAAGTTCCAATAAATGGACAGTAAGCAGGTTCGGGGTATGGAAAGACAGTGGATGGCATACAGGGATGCTGCAGTAGAAACATCAAGGGAATGTCTAGGAATAACTCTGTGTAGAAGTGGGGAAAAGCGAACATTTTGGTGGAATGATGAAGTGAGAGCAGCTTGTAAACGTAAAACGAAGGCGTATGCCTAACATAAATAGCTCCAAACAACGGCTGACACAGACGGGAACTTGTACGTAGATGAAAGAAACAGAACGAAACAAATAATTGTCGAATCCAAGAAGAAGACGTGGGAAAGTTTTAGGAATAACCTGGAAAGACCAGGTCAAGCAGCTGGAAAATCTTTCTGGACTGTATTACATAATATTAAAAGGGGAGAAAAAAGGAAATTAATAGGTTTTTGGTAAATCAGGTGAACTCATAATAGATTCCAGCTATCATTGGACAGATGGAATGAATATTTTGAAAATCGTTTCAATGTAAAAGGAAATCTCCCTCGTGACGTCGCGAAGAACCTAGCTCATGGGGAGGAGGACAATGATGTTGGTAAAATTATGCTTGAGGAAGAGAAAAGAATGGTAAATAAATTCCACCGGCTTAAACCAGCAGGAATACATTACATTAGACCCGAAATGATGAAATGTAGTGGGAAGACAGGGATGAAACGATTTCATAAGGTTAATAGGTTAGCATGGAATTTTGGTAATGTACCTTCTGATTGGACAAAATCAGCAATTGCATCTATCTACAAGCAAGGGAACGGGAAGGGCTGCAACAGCTACCAAGGCATCTCATTGATCAGTATACCGGGCAAGGTGTTCACTGGGACTTTGGAAGGGAGGCTGCGATCAGTGGCTGAGAGTAAGTTGGGTGAAAACCAGTGTGGTTTCAAACTACAGAGTGGCTGTCACAATCAGATTTGCAGTATGCGCCAGGTAATAAAAAATGCTAAAAGGGGAATAGATATTTATGTTCCGTAGATCTAGAGAAAGCATATGACAGGGTACCGAGGAAAGAGATGTTCGCCATACTGGGGGACTATGGAGTTAAGGGTAGATTATTAAAATCAATCAAAGGTATTTATGTTGACAATTGGGCTGCACTGAGGAGTGATGGCAGAATGAGCTCATGGTTCAAGTTACTTAGAGGGATTAGACAAGGCTGTAATATTTCACCTTTGTTGTTCATAGTTTAAACAGACCACCTGCTGAGAGGTATAGAGTGGCAGGGAGGGATTCAGTTAAGTTAAAATGTAGTAAGTAGTTTGGCCAATGCTGACGGCTTGAATACAATAGCAGATTGTGTCGTAAGCCTGCAGTCTAATAACTTGGAACTTGAAAATAAGTGCAATGAGTATGGTATGAAAATTAGACATTCTAAGCCTAAACAGAAATTCAAGAGAACTGAGTGTCAGATTTGGGACACAAATCTGGACCAGATAATAAGTGTGTTCTCCCAAAGTGGTATTATAATAAACTGAGATTCAATCAAAGTGCAGCAACGGTAACGCAGTGAGCTCGCTGTTGCGATCAACAGTATTCTGTAATAAGGTAGTCGGCTCCCGAATGAAACTCTCCTTACATCGGTCTGTTTTCACACGAATTTGTTTTACGGGAGTGAAAGCTGGGTGGACTCGAGATATATTAATCATTAGAAGCAACAGACATGAATGTACCGAGAATTATTGTCGGTACAAACAGGTGGGAACAATGGCAGGAAGGTACTCGGAATGAGGAGATAAACGCTAAGTAAGGAATGAACTCGATGGATGAAACTCTACGCATAAACCGCCTTCGGCAGTGGGGTCATGTGAGGCGAATAGAGTAAGATAGGTTACCTTCGAGTATAACGGACTCTGTTATGGTGGTAAGAGAAGTAGAGGGAGACCAATACGACGATAGTGATTTGAGGATAAGAGGTATATAAACAACTTAGTACACATAACGAGTTACAAATATAGGATTGTGGAGGTGGTTAGCAAATTCACAGAGGCTTGCAGACTGAACGCTGAAAGGCATAACAGTCTATAATGAAGATGGATGGATGTTTGTATGTATGCAGGTACGTATGTGTGTGTGTGTGTGTGTATGCATGTATGTCTGTATTACGTAAGCCTAATAACCTACTGATTAAAAATGTTTATCAAAACAGCTTTATCAGATCCGCCCATCCGTTCTACTGGACCGATATATTGACTACAATTGTTACAATTAATATTATTATTATTATTATTATTATTATTATTATTATTATTATTATTATTATTATTATTATTATTATTTCTTCGTTTCGGCCTGCTGTGGACCACGCTATTTCAACCGTTTGCATCCTTGAGCTTTAATTCTTCCCCAGTACTCACGCATTCTCGTTCTGTGAGCCTCCTCTCTTTCATCAATCCACTTCTTGCCTGTTTTTAACTTTGGTCTTTCTTGGGACCTCTTGTATCCCTTGAGCTTTTTCTGGAGAGGAGCACGTTTCTGGATGTCCTCGAGTGTGGTTCCTATTTCTTGAAGGTCTTTTTCAACTTCGATAAACCAGGGTCCCTTGGTTTTCTTGTTAAGAAAGTAGGAAAACATCCCATTGGTCTGTCTCTGTGTGCTCATGCGAGCTATATGGCCATAAAAATTAATCCTCCTTTTCTGAATCGTGTCCGTTATCCTCTCCATATGCTGGTACAGATTGCTGTTGTGTCGTCTCCTGTACTCACCATTTTCTTTAATTGGTCCAAGAATCTTTCTCAGGATTTTTCTTTCTTTAGCTTCTAGCTTCTCCATCAGACCTTTTCTGTTCATTGCAAGGCATTCTGCTGCGTACAGTGCTTCCGGGCGTACAACCGAACAATAATGCCTAAGCTTGGCGTTGATGGACACTGATCTTTTGTTGTAGACATTTCTAGTCAGCTGATATGCCACCTCCATCTTGTTGATTCTGCACATGATTGCTTCTTTCTCAGAGTTGTTAGGTACTATCCACTCGCCTAAGTACTTAAACTTTTCCACCTGCTTGATTTTTCCCTGTTTCACAATGAGCTCTCTGCGAGCTGGCTTGATGTTGGTTATAAACTCTGTTTTGGGGAAAGAGATTTGGAGGCCAGCTTTTGCTGCTTGGATTCTCAGTTTGTTAATTTGTTTTTCATCAGTATCTAGGGAATCAGAAAAGATCGCTAGGTCATCTGCAAAAACTAGGCAGTCTATGATAAGATCATCTTTCTTATATCCTATTCTAAGTCCATTCTCAACCTCTTCCGTGCACATTATTATTATTATTATTATTATTATTATTGTTGTTATTATTATTATTATTATTATTGTTATTATTATTATTATTATTATTATTATTATTATTATTATTATTATTATTATTATTATTATTATTATTATTATTATTATTATTATTATTATTATTGTCCTGTGGATATAGGCCTACTGAGTCCATAAAAATGAAACTAAATGGGTACTTGGCACTTGCGCCGGGAACTTGAATATGTTGAAAGAGCCGTCCTTTTAGGTTTAGTGTGGTTCGCTAACATGTTTTTCTTGATGTCATGGGCAGATAGCTCATTTGTGTTCTGCTAGCGTGAATGCATGCTGTTATGATGCGCATTGCCTGGATCATCTGGTTGTCTACCACTTTGGAGTGAGAGCTGTTAAACTAAGTTGAGCAGCAGTATTCAGCATAGCAATGACATGATTGTATTGATATGAATGCGATAGCCGAGCGTAATGGAACTGCTCAGGTTCATGTAGAGGCTTCCTAGACCAAAAATGCTATGTAGTAATGTAACGAGCGTTCCAGAATTTATCTCGACAGAATCTGGAGATCAAGATATTTAGATTAATTAGCGAATAAGTACAAAATTAAGCAATTAATGGAAGTGTATAAACAAACAAAAACAAAACAAATCGAATACATAGATATTCATAATCTATGCAGAGAATAAAACTTTCAGTACGGAAATATACTGTTCTATCTTTAGCAATTAAGCTCGTTCAGAAACGTCATGTGTGCGAAATATGTTTCAGTGCAATACCCTGATGTTGATATAAACAAAATGTGTGCTTGTAGGCGAAATAATACGAAAGTGATAAGAAGAAAATGAAAATACTGTGGCGATTGATTGGTTGAAGTTCCGATATTCGAAGACTGGACTGGCCACTAGGCCTTTGAGCTAAATAGTCCTTAGCAAAATATCGTACCTAATTAAGATGGCCACTTCACGAGCGCTAAAAGCTCTAAAGGTGTTAAAAATCTACGAGACATACCTCATCATGATATGAGATTAATGTACAATAAAATCAAATATTCGGTTAATATGATCATTTAAATTAAATTTAAAACATCCGTAATATATTTACGAAGTAGAAGTAGCCTAAATATAGCTAGTAGTAAGTACAGTATTTAACATAGACTAGTATTGCAAGGATACAATTAGTTAAATTTCATTTAATATTTTTATTAAACTTACTAGTATTTTTACGTTAGTATTTCTTTTGTTGTGTATTGAAATGAGTATTTTTTCAAATCTGTATTATCTAGAGAGTTCCTTTTTTCTTTCTTTCTTCTTTTCTTGTATATATTCATATTCTTGTCCTAAAAATGTTTGTCTTAAAAATTAGTGTTATTTGTAGTTCTTAGTACTTTAAGTTAATCAGTGTCATCGCTAACAAATAATAATATGTGTGTGGTTAAGTGTAAGAAAGGGCCAAGAGCCACAGAAAATAAATGCTTTATCTATCTATCTATCTATCTATCTATCTATAGACCGTTATGCCTTTCAGCGTACAGTCTGCAAGCCTCTGTGAATGTACTAAACGCCACCACAATCCTCTGTTTGTAACTACTTCTGTCACCTCGTTTAGTTCCATATCTCTTATTTTCAAATCGTTAGAAACTGAGTCTAACCATCGTCGTCTTGGTCTCCCTCTACTTCCCTTACCCACCACAACAGAGTCCATTATTCTCCTATAAACAAGCGCTCCTCCATTCGCCTTACCGGACGTCACCACCGAAGACCGTTTATGCGCACAGCTTCATCCATCGAGTTCATTCCTAATTTAGCCTTTATCTCCTCATTCTGAGAACCCTCCTGCCATTGCTCCTGCCTCTTTATACCAGTAATCATTCTCGCTACTTTCACTTCTAGCTTATGAATAAGATATCCTTAGTCCACCACCTTTCACTCTCGTAAAGCAAAGTTCGTCTGAAAACAGACCGATGTAAAGATAATTTCGCCCAGGAGCTGACCTCCTCCTAAAGAATATAGATCGCAACTGCGAGCTCACTGCATTAGCTTTACTGCACCTTGAATCAATCTCACTTATAATACTACCATCTTGATAGAACGCACGTCCTACATACTTGAAATTATCTACCTGTTCCAGTCTTGCATCACCAATCTGGCATTCAATTCTCTTGGATTTCTTACCTACTGACATCAATTTAGTCTTCGAAAGGCTAATACTCATTGCATCTATTTTCAAGTTCCAAGATATTAGACTGCAGGTTTTCGGCAAAATCTGCTATTAAGACCAAGTCGTCAGCATAAGCCAGACTGCTTACTATGGTTCCGTCCCACGAGTTCCATTCCCGTGAGTTCCGAAAACAAATTGGTTAGGGAAAACGTCCCATGAGTTCCTATCGCGTATTCACGCCTGAGTAAATAAGGTAATGAGTCTCACTAGTTCCGAATGTCTCCGGAAAACCCAGCTGTCAGTTCTGAGGTTTGATCGACTAATAATAGTACGATGCGACCTCAAGAGTTAATGCCTTACCACCAGGTACCTAAGGGCTATTTTCAAGTAATTTGTGTTTGTGTCTTTGAGTGGAGCAGATAAACATGGAGTTCAAAACTAGCATTAACGGAAACCAAATTTTTATATTTAATGGTTACCGTTTTTATAAGAAACGCGATAACAAATCAAGCGAAGTGTCGATTTGTGCTGCAAAACCATGTGCCGGAAAAGTGATTTTAAAAAATCCGGAAATGATTAAAGAAATGGACCATGATGTTGCTCCTGATATGGCCAGCGTTGAAGTGTTCAAAGCAGCTTCCATGGGCAGGAAAAGAGCTCGCGAGGAGAATAACACTTCAATCTCACAGGTAAGGATGACTCATATTACTTTCTTATTGCTTCTCTTTATTTATTTTTTACAAGCTATTTTATTAACCAAATACAGAAAATGAACGCAGGGTTGTTGTACTTTTGAGCCACTTTAAATGATTAAATATAAGGCTAAGGTTACAACATGAATGATTAAGTAATATAATATTTATCTTCATCTAATATGCTTAGGAATAATATCATCATGCTTAGGGATCTAATATGATTCATGTGATATTCTTACTTATTTAACAATTATTGTAATTTAACAATATTGTAATAATGAATTACATAATTAAAAGCGGTAAAGTGAACCATTCTAACGCCATGTATTTTTTTTTTCAGATATACGACGAAGAAATCGGACACTTGCATCAGACAGGATACGAGTTAGTGACTCGAATGCCTCAGTTCCAAAGTTTAGAGAGTTCATTGTACAGACAGCGGAGTAAAGAACAAGGAGTGCAGAAAGAACCAATGCATCGAGATGAAGTAAATTTAGCTGAAGAAACTCAATGTAAGCTATGCCCGATGGCACAAACGTATTATTAGTTGACGTCTGTGAAGGCAACAAATTATTGATATTTGCGAGCCCTAGAGGCAAATAAATATTAAAACAAAACTAAAACACTTCTTAACGGACGGGACATTTAAGAGTGTCAGTAGCAAAGTGTGCACCATTCATGTAGACTTGGGAAGCAACAAAGAGGAGATAAATGTAACGCCTGCTGTTTTCACACTGCTTCCAAACAAAAGCAAAGCCACTTATGTTCGCCTCTTCAAAAAAATCCTTAATGTAATACCTGAATAGTCACCTGAAACAGTAAACATGGATTTTGAGGTTGGAGCTATCAAAGCGATAGAAGAAGTATTTCCAAGAGTCCAAGTGCAAGGTTGTTTTTTCCACTTAAGCCAAAGTATTTGGAGAAAAGTGCAAGAAATTGGTCTTTCGGGTATGTATAAAACTAGCCAGGAAATTAGAATCACCATCAGGCAGTGTGCTGCACTTGTATTCCGCAAACCAGAAAAAGTAGAAGACGGTTGGCTACACATCCATAGCACGCTCCCGGACAATGAAATGTTAATCGAGTTTTTTATTACTTTGTCGAGCAATGGCTTAAAAACGTGCATATTTCGATTGAAATGTGGAATTGCCATGGGAAGAGGCATAGAACGTATAACTCTGTACAGGGTTGGAACCATAAGCTGAATTTGAAATGCGGAAAACCACATCCCCGTGTAAGAGACATGGTGTTGTGTTTGAAGGAGTCTCAAATTTCAGACGAAGAAATTATGCGGGAAGAGTTGAATTTGCAAGCCACAAAATGGAAACGAAAATATGGTGCAATGGATGACAGAATCCAAAGAGCAACTCAACAGTTTGAAGAGACCGGTGATTTAACAGTATTTTTTATAAATGTTTCTTTTGCTGTATATATTGATTAGAGTATAAAGAGAAGAATAATTCAGTTAAAAGATCAATTTGACAAAGCTACGTGCTAATTATTAAGTGACTTGTAAATAAGATAAAAATTCAGTTAAAAGATCAATTTGACGAAGTTACGTGCTGATTACTAAGTGACTTGTAAATAAGATAAAAAAACAGTTCAAAGACGAAGCGACATGCTGACACTATTTTAAGAACTTCGTAATTATAACTCGAAACTGATTATTTTGACGAAGCCACATGCTGACACAGATACTGACAAGGCGAAAGCTGCTTATGGGAGCTACCGGTCCATGACGTTCGCCCCCGCTCTGTTAGAAGAGCCAGTTCATTAAAGAGGGCACGCACTCCCGGCTGGCGCTAACAATGGACCTTATTTGTTTCAGTAATTAACAAATTAATACAATTTTGCTGTAGGAAACTAAGCTGAAACTCGCTCAAGTAGTGTTCGGAACTGACGGGACTCGCTCAAGTAGTGTAATTGGCAGATAGCCAATTCGCGGAAGAATTCGGAACTGGTGGGAATCGGAACTCATGGGAATCGGAACTAATGGGAGGACACGGCTTACTATATTTCCACCTAACTTAATTCCTCCCTGCCACTTTATATTTCTCAGCAGACGATCCTTGTAAATTAGGAAAAACAAGGGTGAAAGATTACAGCCTTGTCTAACCCCTGTAAGTACATTGAACTCATTCAACCATCAATTCTCACTGCAGCCCAATTGTCAACATAAATACCTTTGATTGATTTTAATAATCTACCCTTAATGCCATAGTCCCTCAGTATGGCGAACATCTTTTCCCTCGGTACCATGTCATATCCTTTCGCTAGATCTACAAAACACAAACATACCTGTCTACTCCACTCGTAGCATTTTTTAATTACCTGTCACATACTGAATATCTGATCCTGACAGTCCCTCTGTGGTCTGAAACCACAACCAATCTCCTCTCAACCACTGATCGCACACTCCCTTCCAAAATGCAGCTGAATACTTTGCCTGGTATACTAATCAATGAGATACCTCGATAGTTGTTGCAATCTTTCCTGTTCCCTTGTTTATAGATAGGTGCAATTACTGCTTTTGTCCAATCGGAAGGTAAGTTATCAACACTCCATGTTAATCTTATTACTCTATGAAGCCATTTCATCCCTGCCCTCCCACTATACTTCACCATTTAGGTCTAATTTCAGCAATTTCTGCTGCTTTATGACAATGGATTTCATTTATCATCCTTTCCACTTTCTCAAGCGTAATTTCACCCACATTATTTTCCTCCTCCGCATGATCTCGGTTGTTCGCGACGTCTCCAGGGAAATTTAATTTACGTTGATAATATTTCCTAAATATTCCTTCCAACTGTCCAGTGATTCCCTGGGATCTGTTATGAGTTCACTCGAATTACCCAAAACACTATTCATTTCTGTTTTCTTCCCTTCCTAAAATGCTTTCTTACTGTCCATAAAGCTTTCCCTGCTACCTGACCTAGCCTTTCCAGGTTATAACAAATATCTTCCCACGTACGCCATTTTACGTTTACAAGCTGCTCTCACTTCATCATTCTACCATGATGTTCGCTTTTCCTCACCTCTACAGACAGTTGTTCGTAGGCATGCCCTTGCTGTTTCTAATAGAGCATCTCTGTATGTCACCCATTCACTTTCTATACCCTTAACCTGCTTACTGTCCACTGTTCGGAACTTCATACTAAATAATGTCCATATATTACAATCACAGGAATAGAACCAGCTTTTGGGTGGTTAGGCCGTGTGTATTTTGCATCCTCTTTGCTGGCTCAGCCAGTTCTACTTTCACTTTTCCATCAGCTTCATTAATATTGATAGCTCGCCATCGAATTCCATTTTGTTCGGCAAGTTTTTTCCAAGGAGTCCCTCACCTGTCAAATGGGAACGGGTTAGGGACCACGGTGCATTGTACAGTCCTAGTCGCCTGAACACAAGGAGGACATCGACTCGAAATATGTCCGAGATGCCCACTCCCATTCCATAGCAACTGGTATCCCGACTCACAGGACCACTTACTAAGCCACTCAGTTGTTGCCCACGATTCGCGAACTAGGACGTGACTACAGTAACTCACACCATGAGAAATGAAGTTAAAATTTACGATTTCCATTATATTTTAGTTTAATTTTAAAACGCAATAGAAATTTGAAATTCGAACCGTATTACATCAAGCTTGGAAAAATATAAATAATTATACCAAGCACAAACCTGTAGGATTTATAGTAAAGCCGATTAAAGGCCTTATACAAAAATTTACGAAAAGTCATATTTTGGCTTATCTTTTTATATACACATTTCGAAACAAGCAGATGCCGAACTATCGGACGAAACTAACTTTTTATCGTTTTGTTTTCGAACGAACCTTGCCGTACTGGAGTGAAAGCTGAGTGAACTCACGACATCGTATCCATAATTTCGTAATAATAATGTTATTGGCTTTACGTCCCACTAACTACCTTTTACGGTTTTTGGAGGTGCCAGAATTTAGTCCCGCAAGAGTTATTTTACGCGCCAATAAATCTACCGACACGAGACTGACGTATTTGGGCACCTTAAAATACCACCGTACTGAGATAGTATCGAGCCTTCCAAGTTGGGATCAGAATACCAGCGCCTCAAACATTTGAGCCTCTCAACCCGGTTGCAGAAGTTGGAAGTACCAGATAAGGAATTGGTGAAACACTAGCCTATTCGAAATAAGGAGACAAAGGCTATATTGGGAATATACTCGATGGATGAAGCTCTACGTACCAATCGGCTTTGTCGGAGGGAGCCGCGTGGGGTGAATGAAGGAGGATAGGTTACCTAGGAGAACAAGGCGTGTAAGGGGAGAGGCAGACCAAGGCATTAATAGTTAGGCTCAATTACAGTTACTCTTAAGAAGTATGGAACTAAATGACAAGTATTCCGATATGATGTTTCAAGATGTTGACTTGAAAATATATTTGCGAAATTATTTTTTAAATCACGTAATAGTTTAAAATGAAATGGTGTTCCTCAATTTCCCGTTCAATCACGCCTGAAATACTGGACAAAATGAGATGAAATTTTGTATGGATATAACTCAAATATTCCGTTCAATTACAAGTCTATTTTAATTTTTCAGTAATGTATTCTTTCCAAATGGCAGCAACTTACTTAATTACTTATTAATTATTTACTCGACTAGCGAACGTTTTATCCGCTAAAATCCGAAGTAATGGGCAAATGGTTAATCCTATCAGCAAATAAAACCCAGCGTGAGGATAAAGTTAAGCTTTATACAAAGAATAGCAACATGCATTTTCTATTTAACTCTTATTGTTCTCCATGAAACTCGGTTTTTGTGTGTTAAAAGCGCGCGTTACAGGTCAGTAATTGGCCAAGCACTGTTCGGCTGGTTACTGGGCAGTTCTTGGAAGATCCTCATGATTCGGACGTTAAAGCAGATTGTACGAAGGCTGCTGCTTAAGAATTATACCTCAAACTAAGGTACAAACTGAAGGGAGTGACACTGTCAACGATCGGCCCGGCAACGGCAAGAACGTTCTGTTAGTCCTCCAAATAAAAATAAAATATGTGTTTATAATACTACACCAATTGCCCTAAACATTTAAAAATCACGGATTCTTTAGATAATCAGTATAGCTACAAATTATAGAAACTTCACATTGCAACAAATTCACACTTATTCTCGGAAAGTGAATGGCAGATTGGCCCTAATCGAAATCAAATGCAATTTAACTCTTTTAATATCGTTCCTGGAAAATGTTATTTGCAATATAAAAAATGTATCTTCAAAATATATATTTGGCACTTCGAAGCAACTATTTCAATAGATTGGAAAAATAGGGATTTTTAATTTTAAACATTTTTTTACAATTGGCTTTACATTGTACCGGCACAGATAGGCCGTATGACGACGAAAGGATAGGAAAGGGTTAGGAGTGGGTAGAAATCGGCCGTGGCCTTAATTAAGGTAGAGGCCCAGTATTTTCATGGAGTGAAAATTCGAAACCACGGGAAACCATCTTCAGAGCTACCGACAGTGTGATTCGAACCTACTATCTCCCGAATGCAAGGTCACAGTTGCGCGCCCCTAACCGCACGGCCAACTCGGTCGATCTTTACATCTTCATCAACACCCTGAGGAGAAAAAGGACTAATAGCAGCATAAAATATACATCCCATGAAGGAATGGTTAATAGCTGATTCCGACTTTCATTTAGTAAACATTAAAAATAGGGCAGACAAACGCTGCACCGCTGCTATTTGCTTGGCTGTCGGGGGAAAGAAGACCTCTGTGCATGGCTACTCTCGGCCAATGTTGCAGGGTTTCATAAAATCTTACCCTTAGCTTCCCTCATCAATGGCATCGTGAGGTGAAGACCATGACTAGCGATGTGGCAGTTGCAGCCAGTGGATAGAAGGGATCCTTTTGTCAGGTGAGTGTAAAATTAGCATGTTGAGGTCGATTATGGATAGATTTGTAAATGTCAGGATGAAATGTGCGTCACTGGTTAGTAAACCTTTCTCACCGGAGATCTATGTCTTCAAGCCAAGGAGGGTAGAGGACGCGCGTCGACAGTGGATAAAGAATCTTTGAGAGCATGTATGGAGGGAAATCTAAGCAGCACCGTCAAAGGAATTGTCCGACTGTTCAACGCTCCCATTTCAATAATTTCGGAAGATTTAGAAGAATTAGGAACTGTACGTATTGTACAAATGATTACCACGCGAACTGACGCTGCATTACGAGGTAAATCATCTCTGGCTGTCTGAACACAACTTGGCAGGTTCAATCCTGGCTCATCATCAGTCCGATGGTATTTAAAGGTGCTCAAATACGCCAACCTCGTGCCTGTATATTTACTAACACGTAAATCAATCACTACAGGGCAACATTCCAGCACTTCGGCTTTTCGAAAACCATAAAAATGTAATTAGTGAGACGTAAAACCAGTATCATGACATTATAGTTGCTAAATTATCAGAACTGGCCCCTATTCAGTCATACTGCAGTGTGTGATGAAAAGTGGATAGTGTAAGATAATCGCAAGTAAAGCAGGTAGCTGCTCTTTCTGAAGCCCACAAACACTTCTCAAAACCTAGGACGACGCCATTAATGGTTTTGTTCCGAGTGTGATGGACAGTACTGGGTTTGGTAACATACACTGGCAGTTGAATAAATACATTCGTCTTTGGTCAATAAGGGATGGTTCTCTGATCTTTGTTGAGCGACCTAAAGTATAAATTACTGCCACACTCTCCACATAAATCTTATTTAGCGCCAACATGTTACTGCAATAAGTCACTTCTTCCGAAAGACTAATAATAGCAACGTCCCTTCATGGGCAGGATTAAGGGCGTTTTCTAACATTTACAGAGATAATGTTACCGTAAATGAAAACTAGTTTGGGTGTATTTGGTAATTACTCTCCGTTTAAATACTCACTGACAGTATGAGGTATGAAAGCGGATATTTATTTCTAAGCAACCTGGTATAATGAACATGCCATTTATTGACCCCCCATTCACTGTAGTAGCGCAGATTCGATAGTACTCGTCCCATATAACGAAGTTCAGACTTACATACGTGGAAAAAATAAGCGTCAGAGTAAGTATTTTGCTATGACCATACATGGAAATTCCCCGTACATCTAGGCTGTAGTCCAACTAGGTTTGAAGCTTCCACAGTTTCGCTTGATGCTTTGTCTCATATCGCCACCAAAATCTGGTTATGCCCCAACTAGCCGTTCATTCGGCGTGTCCGGTCCTAACTCTCTACACAAAGTCTAAATTTTACCGCTAAGACAGATTTTGTGGAACAAATACTTCGACAGACGAACATTGTACAACGGGTGAAGCTATCTACTAAAATAATAGACAACAGTTGGTGAAAAATTCTTAATTTATTCAAATTATCTACAAACAACAGTGAGGTAAAGAAATCAATAAAAATGCAGATTAAAAGTCCTGAATCCAATAACACTCAATCAAAATTTCACTGCGTTCGCAAGCGTCCAGAGTTCTTTACTGCAATCAACATGAAAGTTACCTCTAAATTCTTGGCTTTAACATATGTGGCGTTGAGTTTTAATCGAAGTGAACTCTTATTTTATTTCTCTTCGAACACATGAGTAGCTAATATTATATCCACAAAACATTATGGTGAAATCCTAACAAACCTCTAAGTGAATATTTAGGGGATTACTAATAACTAAATAATATTTGGTTAAATGAATCGCGTCCGCCTCTGTGGTGTAGTGGTTAGCGTGATTAGCTGCCACCCCCGGAGGCCCGGGTTCGATTCCCGGCTCTGCCACGAAATTTGAAAAGTGGTACGAGGGCTGGAACGGGGTCCACTCAGCCTCGGGAGGTCAACTGAGTAGAGGTGGGTTCGATTCCCACCTCAGCCATCCTGGAAGTGGTTTTCCGTGGTTTCCCACTTCTCCTCCAGGCGAATGCCGGGATGGTACCTAACTTAAGGCCACGGCCGCTTCCTTCCCTCTTCCTTGCCTATCCCTTCCAATCTTCCCATCCCTCCACAAGGCCCCTGTTCAGCATAGCAGGTGAGGCCGCCTGGGCGAGGTACTGGTCATACTCCCCAGTTGTATCCCCGACCAAGAGTCTGAAGCTCCAGGACACTGCCCTTGAGGCGGTAGAGGTGGGATCCCTCGCTAAGTCCGAGGGAAAAACCGAACCTGGAGGGTAAACAGATGATGATGATGATGATAAATGAATCGCAAGTTACTGATTATGCAAAACACATTATCTTAAAGCACATATAGTATCCCTTACGTGGATTTCAATTCACCACGAACAAGTTATTTACAACACAAATTAAATCATCAAATAATACATAATGCATTTACAATACCTGAAAATATAATGTTAGTCTCACATACAGTCCAAATTACACAACATTCACACTCGGGCATCAAACACTCCTCGCCTGTCATGAATGCCGACAATGATTAGCACTGTTATGAAACTGGGATATACCCTTCCCGGGTCTCTAACACCGAAAAACTATCCCTCGCAATGCCTATCTTTCGACGGGATCGTGTTCGCTACACTCCCCAACTTGTTAAAAACGATGCGAACAATTACTACGCATAGGCTTACATTTATAACAATCCTTGGGATTTTAATTATTACCTGACCAGACAATACAGTAGTCCTGGCGGCATTACTCACTAGGACATCACACATGCTCCCTACTCTCATTAATACGGTCGACGATGCTATCTTATACATATCAATGACCTATATGTCCCTTCCATGCTGGATCATGTTTGTCGTGATTTAATAACTAGGCTCAGTGATTCGATGGAGAAGCCTTAACTACACATTTCACTTAAAACTAACAAAATGGCAAAGCAAAGTCATCTCCGCACAGGCCATGAGGGCCCTTGGAGTGGTGGAAGGTAAAGACTTCCACTATTTGTAACCACGTGATCGGGTAGAGTGGCTCGCTCTACGCCCGGCCGCCTTTGCCGCTAGGAATTAACCTGGTACTCATTTTTGGTGTAGGCTGAGTGAACCACAGGACCATATGCACCTCCGGAAGTGGAAATCTCGTTTCATAAATTTTACAACTTCCTGACGAGGATTCGAACCCACGTCCTTCCGGGCGAACCAAGCACGCCTTTACCGCCTCGGCCAGGCAGCCCCTAAACTAACAAAATGGCTGATAACAATGCAGACTGTATTACGTAGTTTGAGTTGTTATGCTGTTTAAGAGTCGGTAAGTAACATAAATTTTGCCCTTAATCTCAAATATTCCTGAAAATCTAATTTTCTAGGTCTGTCATCCCCCACGTTGATGCAATACCAAATATCTGCATCAAAAATTCACTGCACGAAATTGAGAACAAGAGGCGTAAGCAGGTGTAAAATTGTCTATTTACTATTTACTCTAGATATCTTGGAAGGACCCCCAATTAGCGTGTTCATATGCCTTCGTTTGACACCACCTCTGGCAAATACCCTCAGTATCCTCCTCAAATGCCTTTGCTGGCAGGACCTAGTGTTTACAGTGCACTATGTCTTCTGGTATAGGCTAGAGCAATTTTGTTACTTTCATAAATCTGTCTCTGTCTTATCCTTGGCTTTGACAATATGAAAGTGACTGAGGTATGAGCGATGCTAGTAATGCCAATCCTTATGCAGCCAGTCCCTGCTATGAATGGTGTGAAAATGTTGCTCATTGGGTTGGTTGGTGTATGCATTT
This sequence comes from Anabrus simplex, assembly GCF_040414725.1. Lineage (NCBI taxonomy): Eukaryota > Metazoa > Arthropoda > Insecta > Orthoptera > Tettigoniidae > Anabrus > Anabrus simplex. The sequence goes on from NC_090265.1 coordinate 1,371,472,341, forward strand.
CAGTGGGCTTGGCAGACTGATATGTAATAGCAACTCTGGCTCGGTGAGGAAAGCAACGGGAAACTACCTCACTCCTCATTTCCCTAGTACGCCTCTTCAGTAATGCCTAGGCCATCTATGACAACTGATGGCAGAGCTGTTGAGGATCCCACCAGCGGAATCGCTGACGGACTGAACATACATACATCCTCCTCAAACTAGTTAAGAGGTACTTCGGTTATCTGTCACTTCCTTTGTTATTTTCTAGGCTTTCTATAAAACACGATGGGGCTGATTTTACATTCCTAAGGAAAATTTGTAGTTTTGTCCCAAATGTCATAATTCAGATTTTGTGAATATAATATTGTTGGGTAAAGCACCGATTTTTTGGATTCACTGTCAATACCACCACCGCAATTAAACTTTAACGAAATTAGTTTTAAAACTGTTACAACGATAATTAAGAATTGCATCAATGGGTGAGTTTTAGCTTATTACTTGTTGAAAGATAACTTACACAGTTTTCTAACATATAATTCTGTCATAAATTTATTTCAGATTTTGACATCGTATAGTTACTGAAATTAATTGAAGCGTCTGCGGGAACAATGTTGAAAGTTTAAAAATATTGCAAAATTCACTTCCCTATTGAACTCACCTGTAGATCCTACAGCTAATAACAGTATTTCAAGTTCCAAATGTTTCACCCACAATCTGATGCGATATTATCAAGGGTAAATTCATGATAACAGTGAATAAGGGACCCACAAGCAAAATACACATATACGTTGCTCAGGATGTAATCGAAAATTTACCAGATGCATTCCGATATTCAACATCACCTTCGTTGTTTGATCTTAGCAATAGGGGATTAAAGATTCGGGAAGTTAGTGGGTTAAATTCCTACCACGTTCATTTGTTTCTTTTAACTCAGTGACTTCTCTCGGGAAGTACTGTGCAATATTAGCCACTATTTTCGTATGACCATACAATATGGCACTCCTGCTAGTGGAGCTGCATTCCTTCATAGCGAGTTTCTCAGTCTCCTCGTTTCTTGTGAACTTATTATATTCTTCTTCCATCGAGTCTGTTATTAGCTCCGCCCACGTACACAGTGTCACAGCTACAGCTTCTAACTATCCCTGATGCGGAAGGTTGAGGATTGGTCTTTGACAGTACATAATAAATCCTCACTATTTGTGGAAGGCTTGAAGATGTATTGTGCTGCTCCAGAATATGGCCTATTCATTCACTTACATTTTGAACACTGGCAGTATTCTACGGAGAAACCATGTAACAACAGTGAACAAAGGAGGTATAAGCCTACAGAATCCTGTATACATACCACGACAGGCTGACTGACTCAGATGGTGATGGCATCACAATGCTGTCTTTGAGGCCAGGTTTGTGGGTTTGATCCCGGTTCAGTCCAATGGTATTCGAAAGTGCTCAAATATACCAAGCTCGTATCGGTAGATTACAGTACGTAATAAAACTCCTGTCGGTCAAAATTTATGGCACCTCAAAGTCTGTTAAAGCGTTAAAAGTAGTCTGTGAGACATAAAAGCAATAACAATTTGCAAATTTCACATCATTTTAAACAAAATTTCATGTGCACAATTTTGTAAACTATCAACATTTTACTGAACGGTGCTGAATGATGTGAGGAGTAAGAATGTACGATTACATTCGCGTTTCTGACAAACGTTAAAAATATAGAAATTTTATTCAATGAAGTCGCTTCATTGTCAGAAGCCAGTGTTAAGTTGAAATGTGTTTTCTCAGAATCTCTTGCAGTATTAAATTTGACGAGTCTCCGTTAAAGTCCATTGCATTCAATATACGTGTACCTTTGTCACACAGCCAGTCTCCTGAAAGAGTTTTTCAAAACTAAGTGTAAGGTAACATCGTACGAAACAGAAATTGTTCCATTCTATATGTCGCATTGACATTTTAGAATGAATATAAACAGAATATATTGAAAACTTAAGACCGTTCGATAAACGAAATTGTACCGAGCGAACTGGCCGTGCGGTTAGGGACGCGCAGCTATGAGCTTGCATTCGGGAGATAGTGGGTTCAAACCCAACTGTTGGTAGCCCTAAAGATGGTTTTCCATGGTTTCGCATTTTCACACCAGGCGAATGCTGGAGCTGTACCTTATTTAAGACCTCGGTCACTTCCTCCCCACTTATAGCCCTTTCCTATTCCCATCGTCGCTATAAGAATCATGTGTGGTGGTGCGACGTAAAGCAACTTATAAAAAAAGCTAAAGAATGATTCTGAGCACGGCATTCCCAAGTTAGCGACACTTCCATACCCGCGCCATTCGTTTTGTAGATGCATGTTTGGTCTTTTTCGATCACTTACTGTGTCTAGCATGGGGTATAGTGCGCATTCGTATCCCTGAAATAAGGGGGGTTGTTCTGCCCGAAGGCAGGTCCGAACCTCCGCAGAGGTGTTCCTGAGCCGGAGTTTACGTGCGGTAGGGTGGCCAGTTCCTTTCCGCTCCTCCATTCCCTTAACCCCCCCCCCACCAACAGCGCGTGGCGACCCATCCAACTCCTGACCACGCCCAATGTTGCTTAACTTCGGAGATCTCACGGGATCGGGTGTTTCAACACGGCTACGGCCGTTGGCATCCCTGAAATATCACTATAAAATTTGTCACAAATGGAACATAATAATTGCTTTTACACTTATCAAGTGAAAAATCTGCGGCAAATTAAGAAATATTTGATTTTTAGAGAATATTATGTATACGTACTTTACCACTTTACAAGTACATTTGGTGTTATGCTCACAATGACACACGTATGTCTTTTGTCTTACACTTCAACAATTTCGTGTGTGATGTCTGTGTTCATTGAAGTTCTTTGCTTTCGTTTCATTGCTTCAGTTGTCAATGACATCATTTCCTGAAATTGTATCGCGATATGCAATATTTAATAGGCGACAAAATGGTATGGCCAATGTACATAAGAAGAATTCTATGGACTAGTGATTTATTGGTCCAGGGATCGAGCTACTTTCGTTCGAACAAAAATGAAAATATTTATTGGTCCAGGGATCATGCTATTTTTCTGTTGATCTCCATTTTGCTGTTTGAACTGGCCGCTCTAGTCATATGGACAAAGATAATGAGAATCCACAGACATAGCACTCCCATTCCACGGTGCTAGCCCTGGACCTTGTATCTGCTCCACCTCGTCAAAACACTTGGGGAGATGAAAGTTATTGTCTTGGGACACATGAATATTAAATAAACTAGTTGTGGCTTGTCCGCAAATTGCCACGCAAATAGAAACAATTAACATTCCATGGTTCCCCATTTCTCTATGTAATGTTTGGACGCCAACAAAATTTATATTTACTAGCATAGAGACTTATACTTAAATCACAGGGGTAGGATTTTAAATAATTAACCATTAAGTATCGCTTAAGAAAGAAAATTAACGCAATATTAAATACAAATGAATTTATTATACAAAAAAAATGAGATAAATCGGAAAAGTTTCCTTAAAGCGTGGAGGGATTTAGAATTTACTGAATTTACTATTGCTTGCTTTATCTAATTGAAGCTCACCAATTACAGCTTTCGTTGACGTCATCTGGTTTCCGTGGTTACTCGGTCTCTTCTTCTCGATGTAGACTCTGCTGCATGGACATCCTTCCTTCCTTCTCTGATATTGTACGGGCTATCTGGACTAACACTCCCTACATGCCTAGTCTTTAAATTAGACATTGGCCCTATACTTGTAAAAACTGATCAGCTTTGATCGTAAGAGGAGACAATTCAGAGATATGAATTTTTCTATATTAGTAGAAATCTCAATCCAACTGAGCTATACTATTTATACGGTACAGACTTGTACCAAATTCCGTAGACTTGAACTAAACATAGTTCTTCGTCCACAATATTTACTGAATATCACACAAGCCATAAGCTTGTTTCGTTTCTCGTAGATCCGATAAAATTACCGCAGCGACAACACATTGTACAAAATAACTATGTCGCGGAGCGACCACACACTGTATCAAAAATCAAATCACGTCGTTCAAAGTAGATGTTCACAGTAGAAGTACTAGTGATGGAGTTCACGTAGTTAGGTTGTAAGGTTGTAAGCTCGTAAGGTCGTAAGGTCCCGTTCTCGTGTTGAGAATCAGTATATATCCGGGCTCACCCCCACTCTTGGTAACAGTTCAATCTCAAAACTCATATACAACGAAGTATCTGATTCGATAGATCGAAGCATCAACTCCCCTTCCCTTCTTCCTCGACAAGTCCTGAAGGCGTGGCGATGATATAGCTGACCATCTTGCAAGCCTCGCACACGGGTCGCTGTTTACTAGCCTTGGTCATAAGATAAACCCATGACTAACGCAAAATCCCAAGCTTCAAGAATAACCCTCCGTATACACAAACATGAGATGAAATGAAAACAACTCTGTCTCAACATATTGACCGTATTTACAACATAATGAATTCTTATCCTGCATAATATAATAATTTAAATACTAAACGATGTTATTATATATACAATATGATTCCAAAAAGCCTTGATTACAAATGATTGACGTTGAATAAATATGTTATTACAAATAATCGCCGATGGCGGATAAACTTGATATCAAATGATATCGCGTAAAATTGTATTATATTAAATTAGTAGGGCTAGAGAAGCCTGGACGGTTACAACCTGAAGAAAGTAACGAAAGACGGCACCGGCAGCGAAGTACGACATAAACCAGTCCTGTCTACGAGCCTTAAGTATGTTTTCATATTTCTCAAATAACGACGGTATTTCTTAATTTGCCGCAGATTTTTCACTTGATATGTGTAAAAGCAATTATTATGTTCCATTTGTGACAAATTTTATAGTGAATTTCAGGGATACGAATGCGCATCGTACCCTCTAGCATGCTCCTGCATACGTTTCTTATCGGCATTTGCCCTCTTATTTAGTCATATGCTTCAACATTTTGGGTAAAGTATACCAAAATTCGTCAATTTTCAGCCACAAAACCTTCAATACTTATACTTTTTATTTATCTTCAAATTTTAATTTTTCTCGGATTGCTTCATGCTTTTGATTTAATGTATTACTTTTGCAGCTATAAGCACTCCTTGCGTTCCATAAAAAGCATCGTATGAATTATCGTCTCAAGACTTGTCTTTCGTGTTTAATAGAAGTAACTTTACTTTAACTTGTAACCCTTTGCACTCGTTTATGGGAAAGCTTCCGGAATTAGACTTAAAGGCGCGTTAGTAGTAGCCTTAAGCTTTTAGTAACCCCTGGGAATAGCTAGGAAACTCGAAGATAAAATGCGAACTTCAGATAACTCCCTCCTGCCCTTATGACCGTAGCCATGCAAGATCAAAAGCCTTCTGAACTCTGCAGGGGAGTGTCCCTTCACGAGCTAATACAAGTAATGTTCGCCCAATACTGTCGAATAGTGACCGCAGGTCAGCTGTCGCCCAGCACTCACGGGAAACGTTTCTGGCGGCATTGAATTCTCTAGCTCCGTGCTTTGTCCCTGCACACGGTTTTACAACACCGAGGTGTGTGCAGACGCAAACCAGGCCAGTGTAGCCGGCTCTAGTACAATGAAGCTCGACTGCATAGAGTTGTGGCTGTTAATCATTCTTACGCCGGCAACAGCGCGTTCACAGTATTCCCTCCCAAACTCACCCTGCTGTCTCCATCACACCAGCTGACGGAACTACAGTAGTATTCACATTAATTGATTTCCACGGTCTTATTTCAACTTGTGTCCGACTCGTTGGCTGAATGGTCAGCGTACTGGCCTTCGGTTCAGAGGGTCCCGTGTTCGATTCCCGGCCGGGTCGGGGATTTCAACCTTAATTGGTTCATTCCAGTTGCCCGGGGGCTGGGTGTTTGTGCTGTCCCCAATATCCCTGCAACCCACACACTACACATAACACTATCCTCCACCACAATAACACGCTGTTACCTACAAAATGGCAGATGCCGCCCACCCTCATCGGAGGGTCTGCCTCAAAGGGCTGCACTCGGCTAGAAATAGCCACACGAAATTAAATTAAATTAAATTTCAACTTGTGCTCTAGTGTTAAGTCTATAAGGTAACAGTTCATGGTTTTGAAATGCATTTTTCCTGTCAAGACGATTAGCCACTGAACTGTCAGCCACATCTTGTCGCACACTCAGAAGATTACTGAACTGAGTGTAGTAAGAAATAAAACAAAGGTGAAGCGAAACCCACTTCTTCTCAAGAAGCATTTCGATGAAAGTATATCTACATCAAGCTGTTTGCTTTGGGACGTGTATAACAGACTGTAATATTCTGGAAGTCCAGCATTAGGTATTCACTGAAGTTATCATTTTGAGAATATTGAAATGCATGTTGACTTGACACCTCACTCCACAGCATGCACGGAACGCTGGAGTTAACCGACATCAGCCTCGTAGGCTATATCATAGGCAGTTTGTGGCAAACTATAAGTTACACATTCGGTATTGCTATATCGCTAACCCAGGACCTCAGATAAATGCACAGCTGTAAATTTATCGGGAAAATGCTAACTATCCTCGTGTGAGCCTCGTGCTACGCGCACTAGACTTTTTTACAATATGCTTTATGTTGCACCGACACACATAAGTCTTATGACGACGACAGGACAGGAAAGGGCTAGGATATGGAAGGAAGCGACAGTGGCCTTAACTGAGGTACAGCCCTAACATTTGCCTGGTGTGGATATTTTTTTTTATTTTTCCAATATGTCCACCAGGTATGTATGTATTTTTTCTATCCGGCTACCCTCAGATATAATCCTACCATCAGTTATTGTCAACTTACCTGTCTTAATTTCTCCGTATGTATGGGAGTGCTAATCCAGGAACCTGGATCCTTCTTTCTTCGGCAGGTATTGTGCATTATTTCTTTCATATATACGAAGGTTGTAAATAAATTGGTGGAATTATTGAGAGATTGGAATATTTAATGAATTAAAAAGTAGGCTACAATTGCTTTCCTTCAGTGTTGTCACCCGCAAAGTCTATTACCTTTTTCCAATTATCGGGACTCCAACGTTTCGATTCACACATCTCCGGGACGTGACGGCGCTTTCGGTGACGTGAGGGCATCTTCCGTGAAAATAAAATATCATCGCCATGTAAACGAAGGGATGAATTCGAACACTTTCAGTTCTTCTCCGTGATCCGTGCCGTAAGTACGTATTCGCTCGCCAACGATATTTTCTTGTTTTCACGGACGTGATTTCTCTCTTCCCGCCTTCCTGCTTCTCTGCTTTCTTCGAGTACTGAGGTTACCTGTGTACGTTTGAACTGTTCTTTACCTCCCAAAATGAAGGCCGAACTGCTGATTGAATTAGTGAAGGCACACTATTTTCTATATAATTTAGCTGATTCGAAATATATGGATAGTGGTTGGAAAAAGCGTGTATGGGACGAAATTGGTGAGAAAGTGGAAGCTGAAGGTAGGTAACTAACATTTCTTGCTTTTAAGATTAACAAAATCAGTCTGTCTGTACATAGGCACCGACTTGGGCGCGGCAAGGCACTTTCTGCCCCCAACTTACAAAGTCACGGGTATCAAAAATTAATCAACAATTTCATTTATTTAATTTTTCAAGTAATTAAAAGCAAATATAGTGTATCCTTGAAATTTTACTTCGTCGTCCTTCAAGCACTTATAAATATAGCCTCCTGAGGCCTGGTGTCCTTTTAAAAGGACACTGTTTAAAAATGGAATATCCGTAAAAGAAATATTTAAAAAATAAAATAAATAAAAATTGAACTCTTGTTGGTGTTCCATTTTTTTTGTGGGGGGGGGGGTTCATTTACCTTGGTGTGACATGCTTCTCACTTCACTGTCTCCCACCAAGACACCGTTAAAGAAGTATACACTTTTATGATATTTGACCAAAATAGAAATGTTCTGGGCCTCAGGAGGATAGAGTAGAAAACTTTCCTTCCTTACCCATGCGTTTCCATATAGGATGAACCCACTGTTTCTTCCTCTCTTTCTCTTCCTTATCCAAGATTATAACTGTCATTAACTGGTCATCATCACTAAAAAAAACTCATCATGAAACAGTTGATTGCCGACTTTTGCACGGAACTGCACGGAACTGAAGTGTGAGAACAGACGTGAAATATTCATGTCGGAAAGGACGGATACGGACACGGAGAGCGCCGTCACGTCGCGGAGATGTGTGAATCGACCTTAACACTGTTGACGGTTTGTTTCTCAGGTACAGCATGCGTAAGAATAACACCCTCGTAGATGTTTGCCACAATCACCATAAGCTTCACCCGACTGGCTTCCTGTCTAAATATCTGTGGGCATGGTGAACCTGAGTGACGCCATTCATTCGAGTGACGATTTAATTCACGCTCGTAGGCTCATCAATGGCGACAATACGCTGCAGAAATGCGTCTTCTCCGTTGCGATATCTGTCCAGGTGGATGCCAGCCAGTGCAGACCGGTGCCATTTCTGTACGTCGGTGAGTTGATGTGGAACACAACGGAACGTAATTTCCCCCATGTTAAAACATTTAGTCAGTATGCGCCATACCGTTCGATGACTGAGACCAACCTCTACAGATACTTCCCGGACAATCCGTCGATGGTCCAAGGAAACGAGACCACTCATAGTGTCAACTTGATGTTGAGGAATTAACGGTTGATCAGCGCAATGAATATCCGCAGTCTCGTTGCGACCCCTTGACCCTGCGTGCAACTGTCTTACACGGCAATGCATTCTCGCCACAGGCTTCGCGTAATCCTCGATAACATTCTGATGAATTTTTGCCACGGGAAACTTCGAATTTAATCCACGAACGCTGATCACCTTTTGAAAACATGCTTCTGAATGGTGAAATCGACACTCTTCACTTCAACGCCACACAGCAACAACACTCTCAAATGGATGTCCGTCAAATGTGTACAACACATCGAAAACAATCTGACTGCTCTTCCAATTTGCGCATGCCCGATTTCCTGCGGGTGTCTGGACTACGTTGCACCTAATTTATTTAACAGTCTTCGCATTTTCCTTCACAGTCTATGACTTTTGTGATGAAGTCACACAACGTATCGTTAACTGGACTTGAGTGTAAGTGGGTAGGTTGTAACACTTTTAAGAGTTGGTGCTTTTTACTATGGCCACCAGAAACGAGTTGCCCTTGAAATACCATCGTTCAAAGCTGAATAGGGTTGATTTACGTCCCAAGGTTTTCGAAGAGTCAAATAGTTTATGCCCCAAGAGTCCATTTATGTACAGGTAGATCTATCGACATGAGATTTGCAGATTTCCAAGAGTGACACCTCTTCACGTACCATCAAACTGAGGCAGGATCAAACCCACTACCTTGGGGACAGCTAGCCAATGCTCTGTTATCTAACCTGTTTAGCATAGCAAGTCTGATTCAGAGCGCGACACCAGTCTCTCTGCTGACAGGCTTAATTAAGGGAAGCGGGTAATGTGGAATGACCAAAGATAGCATTTGTTGTTTTTAGGTTCAAAAATGTCTCCATTCTCTTTTCCGATTACAACAATTTATAACACATGGGTATACAAACCATATTTTAGGTCATTATTGATATTTTAATTTAACCATGCACTCGTCAATGACGTGTTTTGCTTTCCGGAAATATTTCTTGTTTTATATCGTGTAACTAGGGGCTGCCTGGCCGAGGCGGTAAAGGCGTGCTCGGTTCGCCCGGAAGGACGTGGGTTCGAATCCCCGTCAGGAGTAAAATTTAAGAAACGAGATTTCCACTTCCGGAGGTGCATATGGCCCTGAGGTTCACTCAGCCTACACCAAAAATGAGTACCAGGTTAATTCCTGGGGACAAAGGCGGCCGGGCGTGGAGCTAGCCACTCTACCCCATCACGTGCCGAGGTTAACAATGGTGGAAGCCTTTATCTTCCACTCCTCCAAGGGCCTTCATGGCCTGTACGGAGGTGACTTTGCTTTGCTATATCGTGTAACTGAAATCGGGAAAGTTTGCTATCTTGGGATATTCTTCTGTTCATCACATTGGCTAGCCTGAGCACGCTGAGTCAGTCGTTTTACCGCCTTTATAATGTTTATGTTAACCAGATGTTTACATTGTGCTTGTGCTCGTATTCAAACTTCAACCTCATTTTTCTCAAAACACAATTGTTGATCGGTTATGTACCTTTTTCTCGAGAACTAAAAACTGTACAATCCTGAAATTTCTACCACATACTGTGCAGGTATTTGTACATAGCCTGTAGCAGAATCGCTTTGAAACCATTAGTAGTTATTGAGATAAGTTATGAAGTATAACCAAAAAATGCCATTACAAAATGCTCAAAAAGATTGCTCGATTTGATTTTTGTTTAAAAAACAACCATCAAGCCCATCAACATAAATCTGCTACAGGCTATTAACCACACATCTGCAAGTGCATATTCCAATACTCAAGGTTCTAAGTCTTCTAGATCACAAGAAAATGGTACAAAAACAAACCAGCCCTTTTTAAAATTTAACATTACGCCACTGGTCATAGCTTTTTCAATCATCACGAAATTCAACTGGTGTATACCCTTTAGTTATTGTAACAATTATTGAAAATGTCATAAATATAGCTCGAGTAGTTTTGGAGATATTCAAGTTTTATTGGGAACTAACGTTTACACTGCCCGGTTCCCTTAAGAAGAGCGCTGATCGATACTCAGTGTGTGATGCTGATCGTAAGCCAAAGTACTTCTCTCAGACGATTAGGTAATACCGTCTATGGATGGATCCAATAAAACTGGAAGAAAAGCCATTTCAACCACTGAGAAATATTTCCTGGCGTTAGCAGAACGACGAATTAGCTATACGTCGTCAAACGAAATAGAGATTGTTCATCAGAAATAGGACAAACGACCAGCTCGGTAACAGAGATCAGAGACCACTGATGAAGATCAATAACTCTTAAAAGGAGATCGAGCAATTGCAATTGTTATAAAACTAAGCTCAGCTTCTACTGAAGATGTTTACTGTTCGATGAAGAGAAAGGCAGCGAACTGCTTTGTCATATAACCCTCTCATCGATAACATTCCACAATTCAAATTATATTTTTTTAAATGGAAACACGGGTCGGAAGGGATCTCCTACTCCTATAGCAACATTAATTAGATCCCATAGTTGATTCATCAGGATCTCAGATTTATCTACCTAAAGGGACACGTGTCAACTTTGAACGTTTACGTCAGTCTGTGAGATCCTACAACTGTGCATTTCAAATCACTGACTGCCCGCATGCGAAGGAGCTGAAGATGAAGTCATACGGGATCCAAAAGTATGTCATTGACGCCGCACTAACCTGTCGACAACGGACAACGCAGTCGTGTTACTGGCGTGGAAGGAATGTTACACCGGGCGAGTTGGCCGTGCGGTTAGAAGCGTGCTGCTGTGAGCTTGCATCCGGTAGATAGTGGGTTTGAATCCCACTGTTGGTATCCCTGAAGATGGTTTTACGTGGTTTCCCATTTTCACACCAGGCAAATGCTGGGGCTGTACCTTAATTAAGGCCACAGCCGCTTCCTTCCAACTCCTAGGCCTTTCCTGTCCGATCGTCGCCGCAAGATCTATCTGTGTCGGTGCGACATAAAACCACTAGCAAAACAAAACAATGTTACAAACGTGGCTTTTCAGTAAACGAAAGGACTCGTCTAAAGAATATTTATCTGTCCCTTTCTATTCTTATCAAATTATGGTAAGGCAAGGCGAGATGAAGTACTGGCATTTGTTTCTTCAACTGTCTGATCAGTTGTGGAAAGACATTTTTATGAAGATAGAGACTGCAAGGCCAGTTTGTATAAGAACTCACGAAAAGGGCTGAGAGGTACCTTCACCTTAAAGATATTACAAGTCATGACATGAGAGCTTTCTTGATACATACGCATATATGAACGAATTCACTACATTACATATGCAAACATTCCCTTTTTTATTTTTTATTTTGAAATCTGTGCACCGACATGAACATTCCTAATGCGACCTTATTATTACATGTAACATGAATGAACTCGTGTATTACATGTGTAAATATTCATGATCCGACATTTTTATTACAAGTGCAATGAACCTGACGTGGGGAAAAATATAATTTAAAATGGTCAGTCGCCCGATGATCGTCAAACATTATTTAATGTGCATTTCACTTGAAATTGAAAGCTCTCGTGGAATTACTAAACGAAACTGTTTGTTTATGTCCTCAGTTGAATGGCAGATGCGAAGTTCGCCCTGTACTGTTACAGACCGAGCTTACAATATTAACTGCCAAAATTGATGATGTCATTAGCGCTGAATTGTCAGAAATATATAATGAGACAGAGCTTCCCAGCTTTGTTAAAAGTCCCATACCGTAGTGCATGGACTATGCTGGTCTCTGAAGTTGCGTTCGCCATATATGAAAGACAAACGATGTTCTAAACGGTATTCATGAAGTCTGATCAACTGAACACACATGGGAACAATTGACCGTAGTATTACCAGCGTTAGGTGTCAATCAACGGGGCTGTTCAATGAGCCTGATGATTCCCCACTTCAGCATGTACATGACATGGCCTAAATGTATATCTGCTACAGCTATGTTGTATGGAAATACGTGCCTTCGTGTAAGTGCTGGGTTGCTCCACTGGTAATCAAGAAAGTTGAGGGGTAAAAAGGTTTGTGTGATATAGCGTTTTTCTCCAATCGGAAGTTGTCCATCACTTTCTAAACATTTCCTGATGATGATCCACAGGCCTTCCTTCCAATCGGTGAATATTTTGAAATTAATCATGTTCGCAGAAGAACAAGGGGATGCCAACAAGCATTTTCTCCTCGATATCCAGTAGAACAGTACAGCCAATACGATTCAGCACTTCAGCGACTTTCGAGTACTAATAACCTTTCCGAGGGGTAGTATAATCGCCTAAAATCTTTTGTGGGACGCCATCATCTAAGTCATTATTATTTCTTAACCTATCTGCAAAAGGAATACATAGACACCGAGACAGTACTAAACTAACTACCACAGTGAGGAAATTGTGATGCCGCCCTCAAGAAAGTCTCACATTTTAAACATCATTTCCCAAATTCCAGCAATGTAAAGTGTACTTACGAGCTGTTTGACAAAATATAACATTTTATTTAATTTGGAACAAGCGTGTTTGCAAATATTTTATTCATGCATCCTCATGTATTGCGGACAACAGTTTTACGAACAAAATTGATTAGGACGAGTGGACTGGGAAGAGTGTCTGCTAGTCAGAGATATCCTGTCGTTGTTAAATTGGTCGCATTCTGCATTTCATCACCTTAACCTGAGGTGGAACATTTATGTTGAACTGCAGATAGTGGATTTTGAAACCTGCAGCATTGCGAGGAAAATGACGAACGAGGAACGAGGAACTGCCAGAGAAATGGATACGACCAGGAGACCCTGTTCTTTGGTCCGCCAGATCACCGGATTTAACGCCGTTAGACTTCTTGTGGGGACATTTGAAAAACGTCGATTACACCAGCTCCGGCAACTCATCACGGACGCCTGCCGTGCAATTACACCTGGAATGCTTCAGCACGCAAGACGATCTATTGGACACCGGGCCCGAATATGCATAAACCAAAACGGTCATCACATCGAGCATTTGCTGCGATAAAACATTGTCAGACCAGTTGTGTTCCTATTATTTCCGGTCTGTATGTGTGCAACCTGCTAAGTAATCGGCCATTCCGAGGGCCAAAAACTCTTCCATCCACACACAATTTGCATGAAAGCGGGTATTGAACTTACATTGTATGCGGTACGTATTAAACAAATATTTCAAATATGTTTCATCTTCGCCCCGGACCCAAACTTCCCACCTGACATGCAAGCCCGCTCCGCCACGCCTTTACCAACTATACTACGGTCCCATACAGCACACTGGAGAGCTTATAGCAAGTATTATGTTTACTGCAGTCACAATATCACTTTAGTGTTTCGCCGGGTTGTCAGGTTCATATGATCTAGAAGGCAAACGCATGTTTCCCAGTGTTTAATACAACATTTAGGCGTCCTATCATGGTTAAGCGGTAAATACCAAGATATCCCGTTGTGTTGTCTGAGCATACCGGCTGAGCAGACATTTCAGGATTGAATGAATACTGTGGGTTGCATAAAACTACATTGAAAGGGGCGGCTGAATCACGCTGTATATAAAACGCTTAATTCTGTCTCTCTTTCACAGAGGTATTGAGAACACAAGAAGGTTCCAACAGCTGAAATTGGTACCAGTCACATATTTCTATGTCTCTTTTACAAGAAAAATACTTTTGTACATTCTTAAAGAAAAATTTGTTTCTCTCAGCAAAATTATTGTCTCATTGCCATGATGACTACTACTACTAAAAATGTTTTCATTGCTCCCCTAAAGGGGAAGGCAGGCCTCTTAGACGGTAACGCCGTCTCTCAGGCTGGTAGTTTTGTTAAGGTGAAGGAGATGCACGGAGAAGGTGAGAGGTTAGGCGGCCGTGGCCTGTATTAGGAACAGTCCCGGTATTCGCCTTAGTGCAGGAGAATGGAAAACCACGGTAAACCATTCTCAGGGCAGCCAACCGTTGGGGCCAGCCGTGATGTCCAGACCTCCCCCGTCTCCCGAATGCAAAGGCGTAGAGCCACGGTAGGGTCGTGGCCACTCTTCCTCTGCTCAGTTGTCCGGTCGAAGTGCACAGCTCCTGGACCACGGACCAGCCTTAGCCACTTGTCGGCCGAGACCCACTCTGCATCCACTTACCTCCATGATGACGTTGGCCTTCTTTCTTTCTTCATCTGTTTACTCTCCAGGGTTGGTTTTTCCCTCGGACTCAGCGAGGGATCCCACCTCTACCGTCTCAAGGGCAGTGTCCTGGAGCGTGAGACATTGGGTCTGGGGATACAACTGGGAGGATGACCAGTACCTCGCCCAGGCGACGTCACTTGCTATGCTGAACAGGAGCCGTGGTGGGGATGGGAAGATTGAAAGGGATAGACAGGGAAAAAGGAAGGAAGCGGCCGTGCCCTTAATTTAGGTACCATCCCGGCAAATGCCTGGAGGAGAAGTGGGAAATCACAGAAAACCACTTCCAGGAAGGCTGAGGTGGGAATCGAACCCACCTCTACTCAGTTGACCTCCCGAGGCTGAGTGGACCCCGTACCAGCCCTCGTACCACTTTTGAAATTTCGTGGCAGAGCCGGAAATCGAACCCGGGCCTCCGGGGGTTGCAGCTAATCACACTACCACACCACAAATCGGACGATGACGTTGGTACACAGCATGTTGTCGAACTGCGTCAGGCATCTTTCGTTTTCCACATATATATTGAGAAAATAATAAACTGGTAGAAGCTATGAGTTACAAGAACAATGCAAGGATGGCCATCATTCTTTAACTGTTTAGTGAAAAATACTCTTTTTCAATTAATTGAATGAATAACATTCTTCCATTCTGGAGTATGAAAACTGAGTATCTCGATCTATAAGCAAACACGATTGTATGGTGGCCGTGGGCTTTAAAGCCTGAAATTATTGTCTCAGATCGTCATTCGACGGTTCGAGTCGCATTCGTAGACAATATTTTTATCATCAGAATGTTGACTGACAGGGTAGGGGAGGTGGAGGTATACAATTTCTAATCTTTAGATTGCGTGCCAAAAGCCTGGATTAAATATCAAACCTGTACTCAGTGCTCGTATGGAATGAGGGAATATGACGCTGTTGATGATGATTCGTCCATCGGATGGACACTAAACTCCATCAATAAACCATTTGGTGCCCTTCGATAGGAGAATGCTCTGCCAGCACCGAGCTTCACCCTCTCCCTTCATCTTCTTAATCTGTTTACCCTCCAGGGTCGGCTTTTCCCTCAGCGAGGGATCCCACCTCTACCGCCTCAACGGCAGTGTCCTGGAGCTTCAGACTCTGGGACGGGGGATACAACTGGGGAGAATGACCAGTACCTCGCCCAGGCGGCCTCACCTGCTAATTGGAACAGGGGCCTTGGTAGGGGATGGGAAGATGGGAAGGGATAGACAAGGAACAGGGAAGGAAGCGGCCGTGGCCTTAAGTCAGCTACCATCCTGGCATTTTCCTGGAGGAGAAGTGGGAAACCACGGAAAACCACTTCCAGGATGGCTAAGGTGGGAATCGAACCCACCTCTATTCAGTTGACCTCCCGAGGCTGAGTGGACCCCGTTCCAGCCCTCATACCACTTTTCAATTTCGCGGCAGACCCGGGAATCGAACCCGGGCCTCCGGGGGTGGCAGCTAATCGCACTAACCACTACACCACAGAGGCGGACGTATATATACATACTAGTACGTAAGCCTGCTTTCGACAGTCGAAATAACTACCTATTATGTAATTGGAAATTCTGTGTCTGCACATTGATTCTTTTGCGAAGTGTTCTTTTAATTTTCCGCTTCAAGTATAATAATGACCAGAAGACATAGCCCAAAACTGGGTGCGCGTAGAACGAATTACTTAAAACTGGAAAACTACCGGTCATATTTGAACCAAATTTCATATTTAGAATACATCTATCCAAAGGTAGCCGGCCCCCGTGGTGTAGGGGGTATCGTGCTTGCCTCTTACCTGGAGGCCCCGGGTTCGATTCCCGGCCAGGTCAGGGACTTTTACCTGGAGCTGAGGGCTGGTTCTAGGTCCACTCAGCCTACATGATTAGAATTGAGGAGCTATCTGACGGTGAGATAGCGGCCCCGGTCTAGAAAGCCGTGCTGACCACACGGCACCTCGTAATCTGCAGGCCTTCGGGCTGAGCAGCGGTCGCTTGGTAGTCCAAGGCCCTTCAAGGACTCTAGTGCCATGGGGTTTGGTTTGATTTTATCCAAAGGTAGGTTTTAGGGTCCATACACTTTAAAAATCATTGAATGCACTGGGGCTTTATAGGAAGACCGAAACAGTGATTTTACTCTCCCATAAAATATCTATTTCTAAAACTTTTTTGTTAAGTACACTTTTTGATAGCACGAGCAATAAGGGACATACTATTAACGGATTTTTTTACAATGTACGTCCAAGCAAACATAGCACAAAAATGGGCGTGCGTACAGCTGATTTCCTATAACTGGAAAACTACTAGACATATATTTAAACCAAACATTATAATATAATCCACACTATGTTAAAATCCGTGAATGGACTGAAGCTTATAAGAAGACCGGAACAGTAACTTTACTCTCCCACAAAATATCGATGATTAACCTTAATATAAATCTACCACACTTAATGTACACTGACTGACAGAGCAAATGCAACACCAAGGAGGAGTGGTTCGAAAGGGATGAAAGTTGGGGAAAAAACAGAGTCGGCACGGAAGAATAATTGATGTTTATTTCAAACCGATATGCAGGTTACACAATGCGCACGGCATCGACTCAGTAGGATGTAGGACCACCGCGAGCGGCGATGCACGCAGAAACACGTCGAGGTACAGAGTCAATAAGAGTGCGGATGGTGTCCTGAGGGATGGTTCTCCATTCTCTGTCAACCATTTGCCACAGTTGGTCGTCCGTACGAGGCTGGGGCAGAGTTTGCAAACGGCGTCCAATGAGATCCCACACGTGTTCGATTGGTGAGAGATCCGGAGAGTACGCTGGCCACGGAAGCATCTGTACACCTCGTAGAGCCTGTTGGGAGATGCGAGCAGTGTGTGGGCGGGCATTATCCTGCTGAAACAGAGCATTGGGCAGCCCCTGAAGGTACGGGAGTGCCACCGGCCGCAGCACATGCTGCACGCAGCGGTGGGCATTTAACGTGCCTTGAATACGCACTAGAGGTGACGTGGAAGCATACGCAATAGCGCCCCAAACCATGATGCCGCGTTGTCTAGCGGTAGGGCGCTCCACAGTTACTGCCGGATTTGACCTTTGTCCACGCCGACGCCACACTCGTCTGCGGTGACTATCACTGACAGAACAGAAGCGTGACTCATCGGAGAACACGACGTTCCGCCATTCCCTCATCCAAGTCGCTCTAGCCCGGCACCATGCCAGGCGTGCACGTCTATGCTGTGGAGTCAATGGTAGTCTTCTGAGCGGACGCCGGGAGTGCAGGCCTCCTTCAACCAATCGACGGGAAATTGTTCTGGTCGATATTGGAACAGCCAGGGTGTCTTGCACATGCTGAAGAATGGCGGTTGACGTGGCGTGCGGGGCTGCCACCGCTTGACGGCGGATGCGCCGATCCTCGCGTGCTGACGTCACTCGGGCTGCGCCTGGACCCCTCGCACGTGCCACATGTCCCTGCGCCAACCATCTTCGCCACAGGCGCTGCACCGTGGACACATCCCTATGGGTATCGGCTGCGATTTGACGAAGCGACCAACCTGCCCTTCTCAGCCCGATCACCATACCCCTCGTAAAGTCGTCTGTCTGCTGGAAATGCCTCCGTTGACGGCGGCCTGGCATTCTTAGCTATACACGTATCCTGTGGCACACGACAACACGTTCTACAATGACTGTCGGCTGAGAAATCACGGTACGAAGTGGGCCATTCGCCAACGCCGTGTCCCATTTATCGTTCGCTACGTGGGCAGCACAGCGGCGCATTTCACATCATGAGCATACCTCAGTGACGTCAGTCTACCCTGCAATTGGCATAAAGTTCTGACCACTCCTTCTTGGTGTTGCATTTGCTCTGTCAGTCAGTGTACATCAATTCCTATAACTTGTATCTCATGTACACACTTTCGATAGCAGGATTAACAAGGGAGATTTTATTAATGGAATGTTTTAAAGTCTAAATCCAAGCGGACATAGACGTTAACAGTGGCGTATACTGAGGGCTACCAAGGCTATCAGTGAAGCCCAAACCTTGAAAGCGGGCGATGGAAATCTAAAGCACATTATATTGTAAGCATCTGACACATTGTTCCATTTGCAAACCTTGAAAGCAATGAGAAAAAACGTCGCACGTATTTCTGAGAACAAGGCTTCGGAGACTGATATTGCAGCCCAGACTCTCGTCCCGCTCCCCTGGACATGCCTTACGCGGCTTGCTGCTGTTTGCCTACAGGCGCGGCGACCGGCGGAGGATAGTGTGCTAGGCTTCGGTCCGTCAGAATGCCACTGCTAACTATCAACCATGCGTTACTCATCGTATACACTTTCTCACCTCATCCTTCTGACTTAATTATATAGATAACGGAGTGCTGGTATTTCACTCCCGTTTACTTCTACATCCTTGTAGGAAGACACTGCAGGCCTGCTGGTATAGGAGTAATACAGTTTTATTTTTATAGGCAGATCTGTTAAAATGAAATGCAATCTTTCAGGTTTAGTGTTCTCTTTTGTTGGTTGGGTCGTACACCACCACTGATCATCCGATGAAGATAATTAACCAGTGAACGATGGGTACGACCGCTGTAAAACTCAACATTGTTATTTAACGATTATGATAATGTGTTTAATAATAATAATAATAATAATAATAATAATAATAATAATAATAATAATAATAATAATAATATGACCCAATAAGGACAAAATAAATTGCGAAGACGTCATAAACTCCCAGTTCCCAAGCCAGGGGAATTAACAGTATGAGGGGGTTGATTCTGAAAATTAAACCGGGGCTGTCGGACCAAAGGCAAGCATTCTATCCATTTAGCCTCAAAGCTGGAATTCAATTTGCTAAACCTTAGGCTACTAACTCGATTGATCAGATGTTGAGTATTGGCAGTGGCAGAGGCCAGGGCAGTAGCTTGTGAAGCAGCCTTGACAACACAGCAGGCTTCTCCGATGGCTATTTGGCTGCAGCTCAAAACGCTTAAGGTTTGAAGTTCCCTAAACCAACTATCGAAAAGGGGTAACCTAAATCTAGTGGTGCTGTGAGCTTGCATCCGGGAGATAGTAGGTTCAAATCCCACTATCGGCAGCCCTGAAGATGGTTTTCCGTGGTTTCCCATTTTCACACCAGGCAAATGCTGGGGATGTACCTTAATTAAGGCCACGGCCGCTTCCTTCCAACTCCTAGGCCTTTCCTATCCCATCGTCGCCATAAGACCTATCTGTGTCGGTGCGACGTAAAGCCCCTAGCAATCTAGTGGTAGCCCACGTCTTGATACCAGCATACGCCACTGGACGTTAAGCACGTACGTGTAGTGCTGATTCCTCAGAACTGGAAAACTCACTGGTCATACCTCAACCAAACTGCATACTTAGTATCCACCTATCCAAAGGTACTCTCTAGAATTCAAAACTCGCATCACCTTAAATGCACAGGCCACTGAGATTGATAATTGGTGGTTTGTGCCATATTCACGCGTTTTATCCACAGACTTTCAAAGCCATACCAATGTTCAGTGTTGCGGTAGTGCGAAGTCTAGTATACAAGAAATAAATCTGATATAGCCTGAGCGAACAATACTAACTCCGACAAAGAATGAAGCCAAAGCTACCAATGGTTCCATCATGAATGATTGACGTTAAGAGCAGGATATGGTGTATACATTGGTGAACCAAGTCACCAGTCAGGATGAGGCGGTGCGCTATCATGTTGAATTGCTAAATTCTCTCACAGTCCCTGGACTGTTGGCGCATATTATATCTTTGAAAATAGGAGCCCATCATGATTATATGAAACCTGTCCCCTCTGAAACTGAGCAATGGCATTAGGCTACAATTGACGACATTTCACAGGCATGTGATAGAGGCAGTTACACTCACTGGCTTTTGCAAAGGAGAATCCATGTTCACACCAAGAATTACACCGATTCCTACAAGCTACCCACTCCAGTTCAATCGTTTGCAGTCTGTGCTTCGCGAAGACTATTAATATGCCACAGGTGAAGACTCTGAAAGTAATAGGACTTGTCCTCAGGTTGAGCTGATTCTCACACGACCAACTGTACATCCCATGTCCCCGTGTTAGTACCAGTAAATCACACTTCCTTTGAATTCGCGGTAAGAAAATAAGTGTGGTGTACAATGACACGTTATACTAAGTGACTGGCTCCAAATATCTTAAATATAGAAGTGTCCTCACGCGTAAGCGCCTAACATTCAGAACGTCAGCAACGAAGATGTTACGTATCATTTTTATGTATCAATCTTTTACGTTGCTACTTTTTCGGACAATGAAATGCAAAGAATAATGGGTGTTAACCATGTTGAGTTCAGCCTCTACACTAGGGAACACATTTTTTTTTTTTTTTTTTGCTAGGGGCTTTACGTCGCACCGACACAGATAGGTCTTATGGCGACGATGGGATAGGAAAGGCCTAGGAGTTGGAAGGAAGCGGCCGTGGCCTTAATTAAGGTACAGCCCCAGCATTTGCCTGGTGTGAAAATGGGAAACCACGGAAAACCATTTTCAGGGCTGCCGATAGTGGGATTCGAACCTACTATCTCCCGGATGCAATAGGGAACACATAACTAACATTCTTTGTTTTCGAAAATTCCGCTTATTGTAAATGTACCTTCATTCTGATGAACCCGTCAAAACAGTGAGTTCAGCTAGTAACAAATATAAGTGACATTTTAATGAATACAAGTACAAATATTTGAACAAGTGACTGTGAACATTGAATATTTCCACCAAAGTTTTTAAAATTTGGCGAATTTGCCGTCTAAATATCAATTCTGACCACTCATAAAGAGTACCTTTAGAAAGCTCCCTGCAAGTCAGAAATTATGGTACCGCAACCATTCTTATGAACAAGGTTATGCGCGGTAGAAGATGTGGAAATTCTTAGTTTGTTTCATGTCGACCTATCCACGATGTGTGTGTATCATTGAATATAGAAGCTTATACCTGACATAACGTTATCTCAGCGGTAGACTTAACCCAAATCTGCCCAAAAGTTGTTTTGCTTGAATTTGAAGATTAATGGTATATAACTGACCTATAGGTTGTATGATGATCCCCAATGTTAAGTACTGTATTTCAGGACCAGATACGTTGCATGGACAGGAGGGGGTGTCCTATAAAAAGGACAGTGGGCAAAAGTGGTATGATAATAACAAAAATGTGTATGTCATTCTAATGTTTTATTATTATTATTATTATTATTATTATTATTATTATTATTATTATTATTATTATTATTATTATTATTATTATTATTATTATTATTTCGAATCTAGTCCGCCTCTGTGGTGTAGTGGTTAGCGTGATTAGCTGCCACCCCCGGAGGTCCGGGTTCGATTCCCGGCTCTGCCACGAAGTTTGAAAAGTGGTACGAGGGCTGGAACGGGGTCCACTCAGCCTCGGGAGGTCAACTGAGTAGAGGTGGGTTTGATTCCCACCTCAGCCATCCTCGAAGTGGTTTTCGGTGGTTTCCCACTTCACCTCCAGGCGAATGCCGGCATGGTACCTAACTTAAGGCCACGGCCGCTTCCTTCCCTCTTCCTTGTCTATCCCTTCCAATCTGCCCATCCCCCTACAAGGCCCCTGTTCACCATAGCAGGTGAGGCCGCCTGGGCGGGATACTGGTCATACTCCCCAGTTGTATCCCCCGACGAAGAGTCTTGAAGCTCCAGGACACTGCCCTTGAGGCGGTAGAGGTGGGATCCCTCGCTGAGTCCGAGGGAAAAACCGAACCTGGAGGGTAAACAGATGATGATGATGATGATTATTATTTCGAATCTAATACAAGCACTCTGATTACATAATCAATTGTTAGAGTTTGAAATGAAGGGAATACAGTAAAATGTAAGACTTCAGAGGACCTTGGTGCTTCTACACAGCATGGCGGTACTTCTCAAAACCCTTCACATGTAGCGTTATGCTACACTTTTTGCACCTCATAGACGCTTTTTTGTTGCCTACCCTGCACCTTGTTTGCTTCCGTTGAGATTCAATCACGTGATCTACGTGGTCATATCAGGAATCAGCATTTTCTAGCGGCGATGGACGAGTGCGCTTTTTTGCCGTTTCAGGTTCCAAGTCATGTGTTGTCCACACGTATGCAGTTTTAGAAGACATGGTCAGTTTCGAGTGGTTTTCCTCAGTAATGTCGTAATTGGAAGTATTATTTACAACTTCTTCATCTACTACATCTTCTTGCTCATGGTACATCATTTCAGCATCAGCACGTATCTGTGATCCAGGAAAATGACGCACGTTCAAATCGTCCTCTTCACCGGATTCCTCAACAGTAACGATGTCATCCATGGAACTAGGTGGTAACACAGCAACAGATGACACATTGCAGTCTGGTTCTTCCTCCAGATTTGACAAAATCTTGTTCAGAGACAAGCTGGAATAGAGGAGAAACAAATAGTACCCCTTATGCCCACTGTCCTATAAATAGGACACTCAAATATAAATAAAAATCACACAGTCAATTATTCGCCACCAAGAATGAAGAGTTCATATATTCATTCCTTTTACCTTGACTAACAAATAACACCAATTGGATTATAAATATCAACAAAAGGTACTACGTAACCTACCTTTCATTCTTCCGGGGCACGAGCTTTTCCATGATGCCAAAGTCTGGTTGTTATAAAGCTATAAACAATGTAGAGAAACTTCTTTAAACTGCTTGAAGCCAAAAGAAATGACAGTTTATATCTTTAGTGTGCTACCAATTTAACTATTAAAACCAATTTTTGCCTGACGGCTATGGTTTCCTTCTAGGAACCTTATTTTTTATAAAAATATTAATAACATGACAGCCGTGAAGATAATATCATTGATTGGCATATATTTATTTCATTTTACTTATTAACATGGCTATTATCCTTTACGATACTATTCGTCCCTCTATGTAACTTAGTTATTATCAATCACATGTAAATAAAATTGTGAAGTGACCACCTAGTGTGTCTTTCATTCACCTAAGTCAGACATGCGCCGGGCGACACTGTCATGAAAACCTAGCGGGAGTGTCCCTTTTCTGCCCCATCCGTGTTTTGAGCCTTATGAATTGTTGGTAAAGAGCCCGGCACTTTGGCTGAATGACAAGCGTCAAGCCTTATCAATTGTTGGTAAAGAGTCCGCCACTTTGGCTGAATGACAAGCGTCAAGGTCTTAGGTCAGTGATACCTAGGATGAAGTCTTGGTCAGATCGGGTTTTTAATCCAGTCTGGTTAATTCCCGTAACTCTGGGACTGGTTATTTGTGTTCTTTACAACACACAGCTCTTCATATTCACGCAGTACATCACACAAACCTCTATCACAGAAACACACAACAAATAATATATCCCTCAACATAGGGTTGGTGTCAGGAGGGGCATCTGGTCGCAAAACAAGGTCATGTCCACATGCATGACACATTTCACACTCACGACCACAACAGGGCTTGGAAAATGTTGCAGAAGAAGATATGATGATAATACTGTACACTCATACCTTTTCAAATGCATGTATATACAGCTAGGCGAAGTTATTGCAATGCTAAGGGTTAATACACACTGTATAAATGTGAAGCTTCAACATCTTATGGGTGAACATGAGAACTGTTGATTTCATAACAGCATTTTCTACGAGGCTGACATCTTCTACAGTCGAAAATACAGCGCAATATGAACTGCTATGAACAGCAACGTGTCACTCTCTACGTCCTATACGCCAAGTCGTCAAATTGCAATTAAATATTTTACAGTTTAGCAGATGGCTATCTGACTTAATGTCAAACGCAGCTGTTCACTGAAGCATGTGGATGAGCTTTGCGAAGTATGTGTTCATATGGTGACAGAGGAAATTACTTCCATACCTAAGGATAATTGAATAAAAACTAGGTCACCCATCAACTGCGTTCTTCTTACGATACACAACAAAGAAACTGTACGGTGTAGCCTGTAGAGTTTGTTTCCCTTTATTGAAACAGTATACTGATGTCATCTCTCTTCTCTCTCACACACCGCCTTTTTGTAATATAACTTAAGTGTAATATAACTCTAATATTAAAGGTACACTGAACGCACAAAATTACAAAAAATTCCAATTTTAAAAACAAATTGAATCTGCCATCACTCCCTGTTCATTGGTGTGTAAATGATTACAATACTTTGTGAAAAATTTGTAAAATGTCTATCAAGAGAATAGTAAATTTCAGTAGATGAGAGAAATATATTTCTGAGACCTTTCTGTGTTAGAAGCATTGCCATAAATTCAATTGGCGACTGTCAACTCTTTGCTTTGTTTATGGTTGATGTGGTTATATAGAGTATGTGTCCCTGAATATTTCAGTGTCCTTGCTGTATTTAAATGCTTCAGTATGCCTCTGATTGTCTGTTTGTTGGATCCTCAAATAACACCACCAAAGGCTATGCAGTTATAGGAAAACCAAAAAAATTACAATGGCAGCACTAACATTAGGCGTACTAGGCCACTGCTTTCCTCACTGAGCCAGAAAGTGCTATTGCAGCACGACTAACCCTATGAGTAACACCTTTCATGACACTCAGACACTGGTTTTGCTCTAATGTCATTACTTAGCACTACGCATACCCCAGCAGCTTCCATATTGTCACAATCATTGTCTAATTAACAATATAGAATGTTCAAAAAGCGTGTTAATTGGAAAAGGAAGGCCAGAGTTGATATAAAATTTGTTTCTGAATCGTTAATAACCAGTCCTTCCTCCAGCAATAATTACCATAACCTTTCAACGCAAACAGAAAAACCCAGTAGTGAGCCGGAAGGAAGAAACTGGGTGAAGTTAGGGAAAAATATCATAGTTTAAATACTGGAAATGAAAGTCGTGAGATTATTAATGTGACTTAATAATCAGATGCACCGGTACCTGGAAAACATGTGTTGCGCAAACTGTGTTCAAGAGATGGGATGGGTCTGAATAACAAGAAACACATTTGACTAGGTGCAGAGCTAGAATTGCTAGAATACTAGAATCGCTTTCCCAGTTTTCGGTTATCTACGGGGGAAGAGCAAGCCACTCATGTTCCGGCCTAGTAGAAATCGGTGCATGTTGTCAGCCACGTGAACACGTTTTTTATTGAAATGTCACAGTATGGCATGATGTAAACACTGCCTTGCCTGTGTAACGAGTCAAATTCTTTTCTGTACGGTATGTCTTTAGTATTTTTTTTCAGACATGAAGGAATTATTCATGAGAATGCAATGTATTTTCTAATAACCTAGCCCTAAATCCCACATAAGTTCTGCATCATAGAAAACAACTATCATGCAGGTTTTATTCAGTTCCTGTAGTGCTAATACAGGTAATAGTGAAGGCAATAATGAGAACTGTGAGGCATATTACAGTGTAAATATTACGTTAGTTTGTGGACTAAGAGCAGTGGTAAAGGCAAGACTGCAGGTGACATGTTGTTCGTTGTGATGAACCTATCAAGTCCTCCCTCAAAATTTCACAAGTATAATATTGTAATAGACTCTGTTGTTGATCATGTGGTATTGGAGTGCATAAAGGCGGCTGCTGAGGAAGGTGTTGAAGAGAACAATAATGTGACTGGTTTGACAGTTGCCTTTGATGGCTCCTGGCAAGAAAGGGGCCATACCTCATTGAACGGTGTTGTTTCAGTCACAAGTATAGACACAGGGAAGATTATTGATGTAGTTGTACTCCACAAACATTGTAATTGTACTGGTGTTGTTAACAATGAACATACGGAGAACTGTATGGCTAATTACATTGGATGTAGCGGGGTTATGGATTTGGCTGGAGTGAAAGTTATTTTTGAGCGTTCTCTGTCATGGTATAATGTTAGGTGCATGAATTATTTGGGTGATAGAGACTCAAAATCTTTCAAAACTATTGAGGAAATAAACTCCAAATGGGGACACTGTAAATATAAGTTAACTCGAGTGTGTTGGGAATGTCCAGAAACGAATGGGATCTAGACTGAGGAAACTGAAGAGGAGCTTCAAGGAAGGAAGTTGGGTGATGACAAACCAATGGGTGGTGTCCGGCTCCATGGTTAAATGGTTAGCGTGTTGGCATTTGGTCACAGGGGTTCCGGGTTCGATTCCCGGCAGGGTCGGAAATTTTAACCATAATCGGTTAATTCCGCTGGCACGGGGGCTGGGTGTATCTGTCGCCTTCATCAACAAATCATCCTCATCAAGATGCGCGAGGTCGCCTACGGGAGACTAATCAAAAGACCTGCATTTCGCGAGCCGAACTTGTCCTCGGGCATTCCCGGAAATAAAATCAATACGCCATTTCATTGACGTTTGACATTTTCCTGGAGTATTATGAACTGGCCATTAGGCAGAATACTGATAGTGTTGAGCAAAAGAGAAACGCTCTTTGGGTATTATTCTGTCACATGTCATTGACTGATGACAAGCCCGAATATGGGTTGTGTCCACTAGGAGAAGACAGCTGGTGTAAGTATAACGGAGGAATAGAGACAGGACAAACTTGAAGTCATCCCCACAGTATGCTATATGTTATAATGGAGGAAATAAAATCTATTTTCAAGGACCTGTTAGATATTAACCTTCTGGAAAAGTGTCCCCATTATCGTATACAAAATCCAACGTAAATGTGTAAATTGTATGGACCCTTCATTTTGGTTTACATGATGCTGTGGCATCATTTAACTGGGGAAATATCACAAAATGTGAAGTCCTGCAAATACTAGGGCTGAGTACTGACCGTCGTACTGCAGATGGTATGCTGCAACTCGATTTCGAAAGGCTGAAATGTGCTGAAATATACTGACATAGCTGTTGAAAACTTAGGACAAGAGCTGAAGAAATACTTCACACCATCGATCGTCAGTGTAGACCACCTTCACAGTGAATAAGCAGGTTTAATAGGAAAAGAAGAGAGCAAGAGAAGAAGCGACTTCACTATCACAAAATTAGATTTAGAAGTTCGGGGACCTGCGTAACAGGGGCTACGACTTTGTCACAGATATGCCATCCCAAGAAACTTTAAAAAGAGCAATGCGGCGCACTTCAAGTAGAGTCAAAATTAAGTGCTTAGACAATTTTAATGAAGAGGCATTAAGGATGAATAATGGCAGCCAGTTTATTTTAGCTGACGATGGCATGGGGGAAAGAATGATCACTTTAGTGCCGAAAAAGGTAGAGAAAATCTTAGGCAATTTGTGCAATTTTTTATGGATGGCACGTTCAAGAGTTGCAGCAGTTTGCTCAGATATACACCATTCACGCAGACGTTTATCCAATCGTCTTTGCGTTCCTTTCTTTCTTTCTTTCTTTCACTTTGCCTTGGAAGCGGTTATTCAATGGAATTCTAACAAAACTTCGAAGCAGCTACGATGTCATCCCTACGAGAAGTATTTCCATCAGCAAGGTTAACAGGCTTTCTTTTTCACATGAACAATATATCTGGAGGAAAGTGCAGGAACTTGGCCTGACGAGGAACTACAGGGAGAACGAAGACAAGTGATTCATTCTCAGGTTCCTTCTACATAAATACTTGTGGACTTCTTAGACTATTTCGTAGACGTATGGTTTGAAAACAGCGAGAATACAATCAGCATGTGGAGTTGTTACAAAAAGCGACATCGAACAACAAATGCTGTAGAGCTATGGCATCACAAGATCAACTCTTTAGTTGCAAATCCATATCCTAAGAGCCGACGATTTGATGGATTATTTAAGGAAGGAAGCGGCAGTGACGAACTGCATGTACCTGAAACTTGAGCTCAGTCTTGAAGATAAGAGGAGGAAGATGAAATATGTGAAGAAAGATGTCAGGGTTGAAATAACCCTTAAGAAACATTAACAAACCAGCGACATCAGGTCCTGCTAAACAGAGAATGTGTTACATTGAAAAACTAGCCTAATCTTCTTGCGGCTTCAGGTATTCCTAATGTACATAGGTATTCAAACAGGAACCATCCGGTTACGCCTGCAATTGCCCGTAATGGAACTGGAGACAACAAGGATAAATTTAAATTGTACGCGTTGTAGTCTGGCGCAACGCATGCTGCTAGTAATCCCGGCTACAGCTTGCTAAGGCACGACAGCGACGTCACCGAACATGTGGCTTGCACGCCAGAAGGAATTACCTAGTAGCTATTTCTATCTCCGCGTCCTGTTGGGATAACAGAAAATGGACAAAGGGATTGTGTAGCAGGCAATATCTAATATCTCATACGCAAATTTCAAGTCGATAGGTACATTATTTACGGAGATATTATGATGTTGAAGTAACGGGTGATATCCATGACATTCACGCTCAGGGTCAAGTTTTGTATAAAAGGCCAGCCTGGAGACTCAACGGCGGCAGGAAAGGGACAACGCAACACAGTGCATCAGCATCACCCTCACCATCAGCATCTCTGCGAATACGGACAGCTGCGATCTACGACAACTCCCCGAAGACACCCCCGATCATTTTTGTTGCCGGCCGGGTGGCTCCACATCTTTAATACAGCTCCCAGCCGGACTCAACAAAGCATATAGCAGCTTCCACGATTGAAAAGTCAGCTCCCCATCATGTCTGTGTACCATTCCGCCCTTACCATCACCACCACATCTGCACGTACCCATCCTTTTGTTCCTTTCACTACTATATCTCTGTCTCATTCTTCCCCAATTATTTCATTGTGCCTCCCCATCTCTGACACCCCTGACAGACCCAGTCTTCTGTACATAACCCCCCCCCAATACCTTACACCTCAGCAACCTGAAGAAGGAGAATAAGAAGAAGAAGCCTCTGCTACGCCTGCCACTACATCAGCAACCGCCGCAACATCACCGTCGACACCATCACCACCAACAACAACAACAACATCTCAGGCCATGTACAGCTGTGTCATTCCCGGTGTGAATCCTGCAATCTCCGACCGTGAAATACTCAGTGAACTCCACGCGGAAGGCGTGCCTGCCCGAAGGGCATTCAGGATCCAGATCATATACGGTCCAACATACTCGGTCCGCCTCCATCTACCTACAGAAGATGACGTCCAGCGCCTCATCAGCATGGGAGCGTACATATACCGCCAGCTACATCAAGTGGAACCCTCTCGATCCCCTCCGCAACCTCTCCCTATCCATCCCGTCAACAATACACGTCGTCGCCCCAAGCCAACCCCTCCTCCATTCCAACGTCGTCAACCCGTCCGTTCACCACTTCCAACACTTGATACCATCAGACTCCTCACGACCTCCTTTTGCAACATCAGCAACCCTCCACCTCCTCCCTCTTCCTTCCAACAAGAGCATATCTTCCTTTTCCCATCTCCTTATTCTCACACTTCTTTCCAACCCAGTCACCTCTCCTGGCCAGAGAAAGGGCGTTACCCTCTAGGTGGCCCGCCCCACCCCTTCAGGGTGGAGAATAAAAGCATTTCAAAAGATCTCAACGGCACACAACGACCTACACCAGAGACCGGTGAAGGTCTGCTGCATGACGTAGTACCGGTGGTATGATTTGACTTCGTGTGTGGAGTGCCAAGTTCCAAACGTCTGTAACTTCGAACTCAGTATCAGCGAGGCACGGCCTACTTGAGAACTTCGACTGTGACAGCAGTGTAACTTTATACTCTAACATTTTTCGTCCACTTCTAAGGGACTTATTTAAGAGCATTCAAACACTTTAACATATTACTTTGTTTGCTTTAAAACACAAGTGTTTGTTCAATGGGACATATTTTGTTTGTGTCGTGTGCTACAGAACTGTCAGGAAACAACATAACTTACAATTTAATGAGACAGGTTTATGTATTTGAAATTCTGCGAGTGACCAACTATTTGGGACTTAAAATTACGTACTATTGTTCGTAAGGGAATATAGACTATGAAACTGAGCATTAATACTTTATGGTGTGCGAGGTAAGCGGTAGGCTGTTTCCTGAATATCACTTGCCATTATTTCTTGTGAGAGAACATAGACTGTGTAATTGAATATTATGACATTATCGTGCACGAGGTAGAATGTACAGACTCTGTATAGAATTCACGAAATGTAAAAATGTATTCAAACTTTAGGTCAGGAACACAGTGCATTAAGCGTATCGAACATGTGCTGTTGGACAGTGACGGTTCGATCGCATTGTCAAGTGGAACCTTGGTTCAAATATCACAAGTGAAACTTCCCTACGTCGTTACACTTGTTAATCATGAACCGACAGTGCTATAATATACCAAGTGACGAGAGCAATTTGACGCCATATGCATAGACTGCACCACGCGTATCATCGTGCGAACTTCCATCGTGGGAGCGTGGTAGCTTCGAGGGATGCGTGGTGATAGTGTTCCGGATCGTCGGGGACATATGGTAATGATGCTCCTGGTCGCCGGTGAATACGTGGTACTATGGGGCTGCGAGGATGCAGTCAGACGGAAGCAGCAACTTCAAGATCCAGAACAACTTAAAGGTGATATGCTTCTGTGTTGTTTAAAGAACAGTTAGTTCGAGCTTTATGAACTGTGACTTCCAATTTAACTTCCATGTTCAGAAGTCACAATTTTTCAAGTAACTTTCAATTTCTTGAGTGACTTTCAATCTTACAAATACCTCTCAATTTTACACGTAAAGCCAGTGTAATATTAAGTCTTACTAGAGCTACACCAAAGCTCAAACGAACTTGCTAACGAGTGGAAAGAACTTTGAAAGACTTGTATAGAATTCAGTCGAAATTTAGCCATTTAGTTATATATTTATCCAGTGAATTAGAACTTGAGTAATATCAATCTTCCTTCTTACCTCAAGAGTGAACTCGAATTAATTTACGATAATGTTAGAATTAGGCATTCAATTTAGGATATCAAGAGTGAACTACATTTATTTTCATAATAAGTCCGTCGGGCTGAGTGGCTCAGACGGTTAAGGCGCTGGCCTTCTAACCCCAACTTGGCAGGTTCGATCCTGGCTCAGTCCGGTGGTATTTGAAGGTGCTCAAATACGACAGCCCCGTGTCGGTAGATTTACTGTCACGTAAAAGAACTCCTGCGGGACTAAATTCCGGCACCTCGGCGTCTCCGAAGACCTTAAAATAGTAGTTAGTGGGACGTAAAACAAATAACATTATTATTATTATAATAAGTCAAATTGATTAATTATTCCAAGAAGGAACTTTATTTATTTCGTTATAGTTTGAAACTGAGCATTTGCTTGAAACTTCAAGAATGAACTTTGGCCATTTTACTATAACTGAGTATCAATCACTAGGAAACCTTAAGAATAATCTTTATTTGCTTTCAAATATCAAATTTTGATAATATGCAAGTACCATTTGACAACGATTTCATGACATCGCAGGGAATTTATTTACATTTGTCAATAGTAATACAAGATAGTGTGGCCTACTATGCAATATTTATTCAGCTGCAATTTCCTCTTTGTACACTCTCCTCCTCTAAGACCGCACGCGCCCTGCGTACTTCTCATGCTCGATCACGCGCGTGATTAAATGCGTGTCTGTTACTGGTACAGTATATACATAGAAAAACGACGCTTACCAAAAGCTGACAAAACTAATAGACGAAGCTTGATTACAGCTGATTTAAAACACGCCAAAACGATTTTAATATAATCATTATGCCAGTCCAAAGCCTGGATAAAATGTAATGGGAATCGGCATTTTAAAACATATAATTTACTGTCTAGCAAAATATTAGTTGCACTCAGTTTGGAGGTTATTTATTAAATAAACAATAGGAATACACAGAACGAAATAACGTCATAATATGCCTGGTTTAATTTTACGCTAGGATATTTAAGTTTGGAATTTTCAATTTGTTTTTTAATATTTTTATCGCAGAGGGAACGCAAAAAATTCTCGTTTTTAAACGTTTTTCAACCAAGCGTAAATTTTCAGAGATTTTTTTCTCAAAACCTGTCGTCTGATCATATCAAACTTTCAACACAATATATACATTGCGAAATGTTATACACTGTTTATAAATAAAATTACAGAATTTTATGTTTCCTAAAACATGACGGGTTTTTGAAAAACACTGTCTCAAATTTGGGCGCATGGTTGAAAAACGTTTAAAAAGGGTACCTCTTGTGTTCCGCCTGCGATAAAAATTATTAAAATATAAATTAAACATTCCAAAGCTACATGGCCTAACGTGAAATGAAACGAGAAAAATGTAAGTCTTGTTAGATTCTCTGTTAGCATATTGGTTATTTTATAAACAACCTCCAACCTCGAGTATACATAATATTTTAGTCGACCAGAGTGATGAAAGTGGTACTTCTCCGGAAATATCCATGACCGCAAATATCCGGGCGGCATGCGACGTGACTTTTGCCATTCCGAGTTAGTTCCTATATGGCTGGGAATTAGTAGTCTGGTTATCACAGAGGAGGTAGTATTATTGCAGTCATATTGTGAAATAACTTTCGCACTGGACATAATGATCCATTATGAAGGAGATGATATCCGCTCGTCAATACCACAGTGATATTTTAATGCTCCATATGATATTACTTCATGAATATCAAGGAAGGAAGGCGTATATAGAACGGCTAATGACATTATTATCAAACTGACAATAAATCTGAGATATTCACTGCTTCGGGCTTACATCTGAGGAGTAAGGATCCTAGGCTGACTGGTCAGCGTAGTCGCCTTCGATTCAGTGGGCGCCGGGGTGGACTCCCGGCCGAGTCGGACATTTTAACCTTAAATAGTTATTTCCCCTGGCTCGGGGACTAAGTGTTCATTTTGTCCCCAACACTCCTCCAACTCACACATCACACACAACACTATTCTCCAGTGCAAAAACACGCAGTTTCTGTGCACGGCAGGTGCAACTCACTCTTGATGGAAGTTCTACCTTACAAGGGCTGCACCAGGTGAGGCGAACATGTCCTCGGATATTCCCGGCACTAAAGGCCATGCGCCAAATAAATAAATAAATAAATAAATAAATAAATAAATAAATAAATAAATAAATAAATAAATAAATAAATAAATAAATAAATAAATAAATAAATAAATATCTGAGGAATTAAATTTTATTGTTGCTTCATGTAAGTAGCTTGGTGCAATGTGGTGTTTTCTTCTTTTTTTTTACACCACTAGACTGATGATGCTCGTTTTTTGAAGGACCTAACATCGAAGGTCACCACTTGTTTAACATCGCTCTTACACATGGAAGGCTTCCGGCGACGAAAGGATGGGAGGGGGTATGAATAGGAGAATACTGACCCTGGTCTTAATTATGGTGTAACTCCAGTATCTTTCTGGTATGAATATGGGAAACAGTGGAAGAACATCTTCGAGGCTGCCGACGTTCGAATTTACGAACTCATAATTTCCATATACAAGCTTTCAGCTGAGTGACTCCAACTATGCAGCTAACTCCGCCGGTAGATGTAATTATTGCAGTGACGTCTGTATGACAACACGTGTAGATATAGTGTCTGAACTCGTGTAAATTTGAGCCATGGCCCATGTAACACGGACTATTCCAACATTTACCATGGGATGAAGTGGGATTACCGAATAAAACCACTTTTAAGGTGTTGTAGAAAGATTTTTTAATCCATTCTTTACCTCAGTTGTGTTCTCGAGTTTGGGTGCAACCGGTGTCACATGGTGATGTTTATTGTTCTACACAAACACTGGTCCACCCAGTATCCATATGTGAACCAAATGCTATGTTTGCAGCTGTCACATAAGTATCCTTACCTAAATTTACCATATTCAACTTCTCTAACCCAATCTTATCCATAAATATATGCGATAGGAGAAAGTATCATAAAACCAGCCATTTAGACCGCTAAATGAGGTGTCTTATGGTACAATCCGTTTGTCGATACAACGTATCGTTTAGCAGCATTTAATCTGTAAATGAAGGTTTGCAATATTATAAATATGCATATACTTCGTATGTCGATCAATATATATTCATTGAAGTCAATTTTTAGCGATATAGAAAGGGTGTGTCTGCCATTATAATTAATATTTTATAAATCGATAGTGACTCTTAGCTAGAGGACGTCTGTTATTGTAATCATTATTTTTCACATCGACTTTGACTGGCATTAGGATTGGGATCCTTCTCCAGCTCCTGTGTAACTGGCATTAGAAAGGAGAGACTACCCTTATACGTTAATGAACAATGAGTGGCAGAAATCAAGGGAGCATGCAATTTTGTTCAAAACTCCCCTAACCGATTGTGTTTGGGAGTAGGCAAGTGTGACCGCCATTGTAAACAAATTTCCCATCTAAAATGTGGCTGAAATTAGGCATAGTGGCGAACTATTATAATGGAAACTGACCAACTCGGTGTGACTAACATTAAGAAAAGGGCCTGTCATTATAATGATAACAGCAGGACTCAATTTGGCTGGCAGTAGGGAAGGTAGCTGCTATTACAATAAAATCTCCTCTATTGTAATCTGTTGGAAGTAGGAAAGGGGCCTGCCATTGTAATGAAAACTACCCAAATCGATTGTGACCGCGCAGTAGGTAATGGGGCCTGCCATTATAATAAAAACTTCCTTACTCTACTGTGAATGGCAATAAGCAAGTGAGGTTGCCGTTATCATCACATCTCCGCAACTCGCACTTTACATTAGAAACAACGTATGGGAACCTCCCCCTGCTATTTCCGGATAACGCTAAGAGACATGCAATTTAAAAAATCTTATTCAATGCATGTACAGTAATTTACTTCGATATCCGTATACAATGTAGAATACCGTAGCGAAGCACGGGTACATTTGCTAGTGGTACATATTTTCAGGTTTTTTTTTTTTTTTGTTACATGTGTATCATAGGTTAATAGAGCATAAAAATCAGGACTCTAGTTATAAGATACATGTCATTTCAAAATCACTCTATGGGGTGGGGGTTAACAGGAAGACCGAAACAGTTATTCAGTCCACAGGCATTTTGTAAAGCACTCCTTTCTTTAAACAATTTCCTCCACAACACTTTTTTCCTTACTCTTGAAATAACGAAGTCAATTAATATTTTCTTTGAGACTTATATTCTATCTTATCTTGATGCAATTCTCCCCAAAACAATAAACGCCGTACTGAATGTTAGTGAAAATATAGTATTTTCAAATTGATCAGAAAATCTATGCTTTAACCAAAATTTGAATCAACTGTCACCACAATATTAGATCAGCAATAAATAAATCCTTTATATAAAATTGTCCTACATACCGTAGGAGGCTTGCAATGGTGTCTCAACGGCGCGCTGGCGCCGGCGTCTTGGAAAGGTATAGCATTCCAACTGATGAGCCCACTGCTACACCGGGGCGAAACGCTGGTAATTTCACTATTGAAGAAGCGTAAAGACCTAATGAGCTTAGATGTTACCGAGCTCGATAGCTGCAGTCGCTTAAGTGCGGCCAGTATCCAGTAACCGGGAGATTGTGGGTTCGAGCCCCACTGTCGGTAGCCCTGAAGATGGTTTTCCATGGTTTCCCATTTTCACACCAGGCAAATGCCGGGGCTGTACCTTACTTAAGGCCACGGCCGCTTCCTTCCAATTCCTAGGCCTTTCCTATCCCATCGTCGCCGTAAGACATATCTGTATCGGTGCGACGTAAAGCAAATAGCAAAAACAAAAAAAAAGTGTTGAGATGTTTTTAACATTACGCAATCGATGAAATTAAATTATGGTTTCTTTTAGGAACCTTACTTTTTAAATGGGAACAGTTATCGAAATATTCAACAACGAACCCCACTGGACAGCTGTTCCGACCACCTGAAATGCAGTCAAATACTACACCCACCCCACCTACTTCCAGCGCAAAAGGTTAACTTACCTAGGACAGGAACAAGAGGTACTGGATCATTTGGTCAAGACAAACAAAGGAACGGTTTGAATTCAGACTCATCAATCCTATCAGTACGGAAAAATAATCTATTCTACCGTAAATGCAAAGACGGAGTAAAGGAACAACATAAATTTTATTAAAATAAAATGGAAAAATGTTAAGTTACAGGATAAATATAATGATTTTATAAATCGCACATAATTTTGACTGTATTCTCTTGTGAATAAGGTTAATAAAATAACAAAAATAATACCCATGACAAGGAAAGGAAATAGTAACAACTAGGAACATATTGGGACAGGGAAAATAGCATAAATATTGTCATCTAGCTTACGTAATTCAGGAAATATTCCCAGATGATGTACGGAAAGTTGAGCAAATGATTAAGCAAACATGGCTCCATAATATACGTGCATGAAGGCTTATTCTTCTACTTGTAGTACAGGGTAATATATTGCGAAAGGATTTTAAGATGGAAAGTATGGTCAGGAAAGACAAGAAAGGTTTTGAAAATATATACCAAAAGATGCGAAAAAGGTGTTGACGAAGATTAAGATTATTAAGATTTAAACCAGTTACGTGAAATGTCTTCATCCAATTTGCTGGGTTCTAAAGTTAATACATTTCTTATATTGGATTACACACAACATTTCAATGTCAACAACAGTCAATTGTAATAATTACCTCGCAGAGGACACATCGAAGAGTGATGCCATCAGTTTCGATACATTGCATCTTTTATTCTTGTGAAAGTGCGTACAACTTCTCCTTCTTACCCTCCGGCTAGGTTATCTGTTGTGAAAAGTAGTTCATGTCCGGACTGGTAAAACACTAACACGGCCAACAAGAGCCGCTAGGTGGTACCGTTAAACTTATTTTAGGTTGTTGCAGCGTCATTGTTTAAATATGAATTTGATTTCTCAGCTGCTGGTTGGTCATTCATGTTGCGATATGAATTGTTGGCGGTTTGCAAAACTTGTATTTTAATATTTATTTATTGTCTATTGTTGACTCCTGATTAAACTAAATTTTAAAAATATGTTCAAGAAGAGTAATAATATGCTGTACAATCATTTAAAAACGCAGATAAAAGTGGGGATAAAGGTGCTGAAGCACGAATTACGATGTAAAAGGTGGCAAAATGTAGTAATCCCACAAAAAGGTGCAAAAGGTGCAATAAATTGCGTTTATTTCGCTTCATTTAATGTCCCCAAATATATATTTTGACGTATCTGTATAAAAATAACTCTATTTTTGAAAATGAGCTTCACCTTAAAATCCTTTCACTACATACAGAGTGTTTCAAAAATAGGGGGCATAATTTCAGGTATGCATTTGTTACATGTAGATAATCAAAATAGTGCATTACAACATATGTCCGGAAATGCTTCATTTCCGAGTTATGGCGTTCACAACACCGAACTCCACCCGAACGTTTTTCTTCCGCAGGTCATTGCCATTACCTAAGAAGTTCAAAATCTCCACCTCCTGCTTGAATACAGACCTCACATCGATGTCTCATTGACCTGCGAGCACGATCCAAAACTCCAGGAGTATTGCGTATGTCCTCACACGATGCCACAATTCGATTCCGAAGGGTTTCCACATCAGGCACTGGAGACGAATACACTGATGATTTTAAATGGCCCCACAAGTAGAAAAGGAGAGGGTTCAGATCAGGTGAGCCTGTAGACCAAGCAATCGGGCCACCTCTACCTATCCATCGATCAGGAAACATTCGATACAAGTCATAGAGATGCAAAACTCATATGTATATTCCTTTTGAATGCCTGGCGTCACAAAGGAACTTAACCACAAAAATGAAGAGTCATAAAAAGAGGAATACAACATAATTAGGTACCTAAGTGAAAACGGTACAAATAAAGCGAAGTATAAAAAAGGACACACGCAGAAACTCTCGTCCCACATAAAGCAGCGTAGAGAAAAACACCTCTTTACCCACCATTGACACGGTAAACCCATTTCACGTAAGCAGAATAATATGTGTTATAACACAGCACAACGGACATCTCTTCATTCTCACCTCAAGAGGAAGCACCTTTTCTTAGAGAACATGATACTCCTGAGGTACTTAAATGAATATATGGAATTCCACAACGTTGGACCAACAGAAATATTAATTTCGTATACTGCGTTACCAAATCTTCCATAAAATGAAATAGGGCCTCCAATACGCAACATAACAACCGCAGGTGAAAAACACAATCACACAGAACACGTACGAAAATACTTCGAATTACTGGTAACATGTAAGGGAAAATATAAATACGATCACAATATGAAAATACACTGACTGACAGAGCAAATGCAACACCGAGAAGGAGTGGTTCGAAAGGGATGAAAGTTGGGGAAAAAACAGAGATGGCACGGACGAATAATTGATGTTTATTTCAAACTGATATGCAGGTTACACAATGCGCACGGCATCGACTCAGTAGGATGTAGGACCACCGCGAGCGGCGATGCACGCAGAAACACGTCGAGGTACAGAGTCAATAAGAGTGCGGATGGTGTCCTGAGGGATGGTTCTCCATTTTCTGTCAACCATTTGCCACAGTTGGTCGTCCGTACGAGGCTGGGGCAGAGTTTGCAAACGGCGTCCAATGAGATACCACACGTGTTCGATTGGTGAGAGATCCGGTGAGTACGCTGGCCACGGAAGCATCTGTACACCTCGTAGAGCCTGTTGGGAGATGCGAGCAGTGTGTGGGCGGGCATTATCCTGCTGAAACAGAGCAATGGGCAGCCCCTGAAGGTACGGGAGTGCCGCCGGCCGCAGCACATGCTGCACGTAGCGGTGGGCATTTAACGTGCCTTGAATACGCACTAGAGGTGACGTGGAATCATACGCAATAGCGCCCCAAACCATGATGCCGCGTTGTCTAGCGGTAGGGCGCTCCACAGTTACTGCCGGATTTGACCTTTCTCCACGCCGACGCCACACTCGTCTGCGGTGAATATCACTGACAGAACAGAAGCGTGACTCATCGGAGAACACGACGTTCCGCCATTCCCTCATCCAAATCGCTCTAGCCCGGCACCATGTCAGGCGTGCACGTCTATGCTGTGGAGTCAATGGTAGTCTTCTGAGCGGACGCCGGGAGTGCAGGCCTCCTTCAACCAATCGACGGGAAATTGTTCTGGTCGATATTGGAACAGCCAGGGTGTCTTGCACATGCTGAAGAATGGCGGTTGACGTGGCGTGCGGGGCTGCCACCGCTTGGCGGCGGATGCGCCGATCCTCGCGTGCTGACGTCACTCGGGCTGCGCCTGGACCCCTCGCACGTGCCACATGTCCCTGCGCCATCCATCTTCGCCACAGGCGCTGCACCGTGGACACATCCCTATGGGTATCGGCTGCGATTTGACGAAGCGACCAACCTGCCCTTCTCAGCCCGATCACCATACCCCTCGTAAAGTCGCCTGTCTGCTAGAAATGCCTCCGTTGACGGCGGCCTGGCATTCTTAGCTATACACGTGTCCTGTGGCACACGACAACACGTTCTACAATGACTGTCGGCTGAGAAATCACGGTACGAAGTG
Source organism: Anabrus simplex (assembly GCF_040414725.1). NCBI lineage: Eukaryota > Metazoa > Arthropoda > Insecta > Orthoptera > Tettigoniidae > Anabrus > Anabrus simplex. Next base: position 1,371,512,539 of record NC_090265.1, read on the forward strand.
GGCCATTCGCCAACGCCGTGTCCCATTTATCGTTCGCTACGTGCGCAGCACAGCGACGCATTTCACATCATGAGCATACCTCAGTGACGTCAGTCTACCCTGCAATTGGGATAAAGTTCTGACCACTCCTTCTTAGTGTTGTATTTGCTCTGTCAGTCAGTGTAATAATGCCGCTTGAATTAGCTGGCCACACACAGAAAGGAAAATTAAAGGTATAGTAAGAAAATAGAAACATTACTCCAAGTGGAGTGATCGCTCAAACGAAAAGAAAATGCTCACCAGACACCCAAAATAAATATACCCTCCTTTCCTTCTCCTTCTTCTTATTCTTCTTCTTCTGATTCTTCTTCTTCTACGCCTTTCTCACACCTGTGGGGCCACGGGTGAGAAGTGCGTCGCACATGCAGATTTGCCCCTGTTTTACTGTCGGATGCCCTTCCTGACACAACCCAATATTGACGGATGTAATCACTATTGCGTGTCCGACTCGTTGGCTGAACGGTCAGCGTACTGGCCTTCGGTTCAGACGGTCCCGGGTTCGATTCCCGGCCGGGTCGGGGATTTTAACCTTAATTGGTTAATTCCAATGGCAGGGGGGCTGGGTGTATGTGTTGTCTGCATCATCATTTCATCCTCATCACGACGCGCAGGTCACCTACGGGTGTCAAATAGAAAGACCTGCACCTGGCGAGCTGAACCCGTCCTGGGATATCCCGGCACTAAAAGCCATACGACATTTCATTTTTTCACTATTGCGTGTTTCTGTAGTGGTTGGTAGTGTGGTATATTGTCTGAAAATGATGAGGAGAGGGTTGGGACGGACATATACACCCAGTCCCCTAGCCAGAAGAATTAATCAGAAGTGATTACAATCCTCGATCCGGCCGGGAATCGAACCCGGGACCCTCTGATCAAAAGTCCAGTTCGCTGACCATTCAGCCAACGAGTCGGATCCAAAATAGAGACCTATAAACTAAATCATGGCTCCTCAAGAAAGGTTATTAAGAAAAGAGTTAAATGAAAGCACTGATTCCAAACGTTTCACTACTACTAGCATTGCTCCCCTGAAGGGGGAGGCAGGCCTCCTAAACGGTGACGCCTTCTCTCAGGCCAGGAGATTTGTATCGGAGAAGGAGATGTGCGAAGAATGTGAGATGGTTGGCGGCCGTGGCCTATACTAGGAACTGTGCCGGCATTCGCCTTAGTGCAAGAGAATGGAAAACCACGGAAAACCATTCTCAGGACAGCCGACAGTGGGGACCAGCCGCTCTCCGTCCCCCGAACACAGTGGCGTAGAACCATAGTAGAGCAGTGGCCACCCCTCCTCTGCTCGGTTGGCCGGTCGGAGTGCAGAGCTGTCGGACCACGGACCGGCCGTGGCCACTTGAGGGCCGAAACCCACTCTGCATCCACCGACCACAAACGCTTCAATTACGGCTCTCGATTTATTCCAGAAAGCAGCATAGTTGAGATAAGGAACTGTAAAAGTGAAAATCCAGAAAAACACATTTTTCTTTTCAGATTGGATTTCAATCCAAGTACGAGGCAAGTCAAGATATGATGCTCCACAGAGCAGGAAGACAATATTTGCTCAAGTCAAAGACTCTCGGTGAAAATAGTCGTAGATCACAAGAGTGGCCCTATCGCCATCTAGCGGGAGAGAGTAGTTCTTACAGGGAGAGAATAAAATGCCACAGTTAGGTATACAAACTAAAGTCATCGAATGGAATCAAAACCAATAAAAAAGACAAGAGCCACACAGCACGCAGGGTTGGCTCTGGATGGCATTAGTATGCGGTCATCACATCCAGTGAATGACTTGGCTAACAGTCTTCTATACTAGAGTATTTTAGAATCTTATTTTATTTACAGCTCATGGCATTGTTCTGTGGGATAGACGAGAGTGTGTTTACCCTTGTTTCGAGCATGTCATCTAGATTATGGTACTAGACATAATAACTGGAAACATTCTCAAACTTCAAATCATTATCTATTATCTTAAGAATCTAACCATCTATTGATGTATATTAAGATCGTCAGCCGTAGGCTGATAGGATCCTCAAACACCACCAATGCAGGTTACGCAGTTTATGGAAAATGCAAAATCCAATGGCGACACCAAAATTGGGCGTACAGGCAGGATGAGGAATGGAGTAGTTTGCCATTGCTTTCCTCACTAGGCTAGAAAGTGCTATTGTAGAAAAATGGAACCCCAGAATTTCTCAAATTTAGAGCGTGGATTGGCGACCACGATCCCCTTGTCTGAGTTTAACATTGCTTCCACTTATTTATATCAGACCCCTTCCTTCATCTGTCCTATCTAACCTCTCTTGTTCTTTTCCAGCCCGGACGGTATTAAGTCTGCGAATCCTACGGAGTTTTTCATTTTCATACCTTTCTTGGCCGTTGTGCTCCTTTGGCCTATACCTTCATTTTTCGAAATGTCGGACCCCATCCAATGTTTCTATCTGATTAGTGTTAATAGAAGATGGTTGCCAAGTTGTATGTCCTCGCTCCATGGTTAAATGGTTAGCGTGCTGGCCTGTGGTCACAGGGGCCCCGGGTTGGAATCCCGGCAGGGTCGGGAATTTTAACCATAATTGGTTAATTTCACTGGCACGGGGGCTGGGTGTATGTGTTGTCTTCATCATCATTTCATCCTCATCACAACCCGCAGGTCGTCTACGGGAGTCAAATCAAAAGACCTGCACCTGCCGAGCCGAACATGTCCTCGGACACTCCCGGCACTAAAAGCCATACGCCATTTCACTTTTTGTCCTCTTAAAACAGTAATCACCACCACCTGCTATTGCAGAACGACTGACCCTATGAATACAGTAACTCTTTCAAGAACGCTCGAATGCACTAGTTGTGTTCCGATGATCAGCACCATCCATACCTCACCACCTTCCATAATGACACAGTCATCAATGGAGGAGGGACATGGTTACCTACATGTAAATACACTCCCGCGGGACAAAATTCATACATCTCAGCGTTTTCAAAAAGGCGTTTTCAAAAACCTCAAAATGTAGTTAGTGGGACGTAGAGCCAATAAAAATCTTTAGAAAAATAGTAAACCCGTTTCTTACATAAGCCCTTGTAGGCCCTTGACTGTCGAGATGACTACTGCACAACCAAATGGTCTGTAGATACTGGAGTGTCGCGTGATCAACGTTACGACTTCCACAGTAGTTTTGCTTGGCTTCCGCGACTGGATTTGCTACTTCTCGTATCAGTCCGATCAATTGATCTCACATGGCTGAGTGGAAATCGATGTAGCCTTCCAATAAGTGCGCGTAGAGGCGCGCGGCTGTGTGCTTGCATCCGGGAGATCGTTGGTTCGAGCCCCACTGTCGGCAGCCCTGTAGATGGTGTTCCGTGGTTTCCCATTTTCACACCAGGCAAATGCTGGGGCTGTACCTTAATTAAGGCCACGGCCGCTTCCTTCCAATTCCTAGGCCTTTCCTATCCCATCGTCACCATAAGACCTCTCTGTGTCGGTGCGACGTAAAGCAACTAGCAAAAAAAGAAATACCTTCCAATTAGTAGTAAAATCCCTCGACCGGCCGGGAGTCAACCCAAAGGCCTCCGCGTAAGACGCAGGCATGCAACCACTACACAATAATGATAATAACATACATACATTATCATTATAGACTGTTATGCCTTTCAGCGTTCAGTCTGCAAGCCTCTGAGAATTTACTAAACGTCGCCAAAATCCTCGATTTGCAACTAGTGTTGTGGCCTCATTTAGTTCTATACCTCTTATCTTTAAATCGTTAGAAACCGAGTATAACCATCGTCGTCTTGGTCTCCCTCTACGTCTCTTACCCTCCATAACAGAGTCCATTATTCTCCTAGGTAACCTATCCTCCTCCATTCGCCTCACATGACCCCACCACCGAAGCCGGTTTATGCGTACAGCTTCATCCATCGAGTTCATTCCTAAATTAGCCTCTACCGAGCTCGATGGCTGCAGTCGCTTAAGTGCGGCCAGTATCCAGTAATCGGGAGATAGTGGGTTCGAGCCCCACTGTCGGCAGCCCTGAAGATGGTTTTCCGTGGTTTCCCATTTTCACACCAGGCAAATGCCGGGGTTGTACCTTAATTAAGGCCATGGCCGCTTCCTTCCAATTCCCAGGCCTTTCCTATCCCATCGTCGCCGAAAGACGTATCTGTGTCGGTGCGACGTAAAGCAAATAGAAAAAAAATTAGCCTTTATCTCCTCATTCCGAGTACCCTCCTGCCATTGTTCCCACCTGTTTGTACCAGCAATCATTCTTGCTACTTTCATGTCTGTTACTTCTAACTTATGAATAAGATATCCTGTGTCCACCCAGCTTTCGCTCCCGTAAAGCAAAGTTGGTCTGAATACAGACCGATGTAAAGATAGTTTCGTCTGGGAGCTGACTTCCTTCTTACAGAATACTGCTGATCGCAACTGCGAGCTCACTGCATTAGCTTTACTACACCTTGATTCAATCTCACTTACTCTATTACCATCCTGGAAGAACACAACCTAAATACTTGAAATTATCGACCTGTTCTAGCTTTGTATCACCAATCTGAGATTCTATTCTGTTGAATTTCTTACCTACTGACATCAATTTAGTCTTCGAGAGGCTAATTTTCATACCATACTCATTGCACCTATTTTCAAGTTCCATGATATCAGACTGCAGGCTTTCGGCACAGTCTGCCATTAAGACCAAGTCGTCAGCATACGCCAAACTGCTTACTACATTTCCACCTAACTGAAACCCTCCCTGCCATTTTATACCTTTCAGCAGTTGATCCATGTAAACTACGAACACCAAAGGTGAAAGATTACAGCCTTGTCTAACTCCTGTAAGTACCCTGAACCAAGAACTCATTCTACCATCAATTCTCACTGAAGCCCAATTGTCAACATAAATGCATTTGATTGATTTTAATAATCTACTTTTAATTCCATAGTCCCCCAGCATGGCGAACATCTTTTTCCTCGGTACCCTGTCATAAGCTTTCTCTAGATCTACGAAACATAAACACAACTGCCTATTCCTCTCGTAGCATTTTTCGACTACCTAGTGCATACTGAAAATCTGATCCTGACAGCCTCTCTGTGGTCTGAAACCACACTGGTTTTCATCCAACTTCCTCTCAACGACTGATCGCACCCTCCCTTCCAAGATGCCAGTGAATACTTTGCCTGGTATAGGGCCTACTAATCAATGAGATACCTCGATAGTTGTTGCAATCCTTCCTGTTCCCTTGCTTATAGATAGGTGCAATTACTGCTTTTGTCCAATCTGAAGGTACCTTACCAACACTCCACGCTAATTTTACTACTCTATGAAGCCATTTCATCCCTGCCTTCCCACTATACTTCACCATTTCATGTCTAATTTCATCTATTCCTGCTGCCTTATGAAATTGGAGTTTATTTACTATCCTTTCCACTTCCTCAAGCATAATTTCACCAACATCATTTTCCTCCTCCCCATGAGCTTGGCTGTTTGCAACACCACCATGATGATTTCCTTTTACATTGAGAAGATGTTCAAAATATTCCCTCCACCTCTCCAATGACTCTCTGGGATCTATTATGAGTTCACCAGCATTACTCAAAACACCGTTCATTTCCTTTTTCCCTCCCTTCCTAAGATTCTTTATTACTGTCCAGAAAGGTTTCCCTGCTGCTTGACATAGCCTTTCCACGTTATTACCAAAATCTTCCCATGACTTCTTTTTGGATTCAACAACTATTTGTTTCGCTCTGTTTCTTTCACCTACGTACCAATCCCTGTCTGCCTCGGCCCTTGTTTGGAGCCATTTCAGACAAGCCTTCTTTTTACGTTTACAGGCTGCTCTCACTTCATCATTCCACCAAGATGTTCGCCTTTTCCCATCATTACACACAGGTGTTCCTAGGCATTCCCTTGCTGTTTCTACTACAGCATCCCTGTATGCCACCCATTCACTTTCTATATCCTGAACCTGCTTACTGTCTACTGTTCGAAACTTCTCACTAATCATACCCATGTACTTCTGTCTAATTTCCTCGTCCTGGAGATTTTCTACCCTTATTCGTTTGCAGACAGATTTCACTTTCTCTACCCTAGGCCTGGAGATACTTAGTTCACTACAGATCAGATAGTGGTCTGTATCACCGAAAAATCCGCGAAAAACTCGTACATTCCTAACAGATTTCCTGAATTCAAAGTCTGTTAAGATATAGTCTATTTTGGATCTGGTACCCCTAGCCTCCCATGTGTAGCGGTGAATAGCCTTATGCTTGAAGAATGTATTCGTAACAGCTAAACCCATACTAGCACAGAAGTCCAGCAAACGCTTCCTATTCCCATTAGCTTCCAGATCTTCCCCACATTTACCAATCACCCTTTCGTATCCTTCAGTTCTATTCCCAACTCTCGCATTGAAATCGCCCATTAGCACTATTCTATCCTTGCTGTTGACCCTGACCACGATGTCACTCAATGCTTCATAAAACTTGTCAACTTCATCCTCATCTGCACCCTCCCATGGTGAATACACGGACACAATTCTTGTCCTAATTCCTCCCACTGAAAAATCTACCCACATCATTCGCCCATTTACGTGCCTAACAGAAACTATGTTGCGTGCAATGGTATTCCTGATAATGAGCCCTACCCCAGGCTCTGCCCTTCCCTTTCTTTTTTTTTGCTAGGGGCTTTACGTCGCACCGACACAGATAGGTCTTATGGCGACGATGGGATAGGAAAGGCCTAGGAGTTGGAAGGAAGCGGCCGTGGCCTTAATTAAGGTACAGCCCCAGCATTTGCCTGGTGTGAAAATGGGAAACCACGGAAAACCATCTTCAGGGCTGCCGATAGTGGGATTCGAACCTACTATCTCCCGGATGCAAGCTCACAGCCGCGCGCCTCTACGCGCACGGCCAACTCGCCCGGTCCTTCCCTTTCTAACACCCGTCAAGTACACCTTATAATCCCCTCTCTCTTCCTCATTATCTCCCCTTACCCGAATATCACTTACACCTAGCACATCCAGATGCATCCTCTTTGCTGACTCAGCCAGTTCTACCTTCTTTCTTCCATAAGCCCCATTAATATTGATAGCTCCCCATCGAATTCCATTTTGTTCGGCAAGGTTTTTTTTTTTTTTTTTTTTTTTTTTTTTTTTTTCCAAGGAGTCCCTCGCCTCTCAAATGGGAGTGGGACTCCATTACTCCCATAGGTGCGAGGCTTGCTTAAAGTGTTCTGAGCTCGGTAAATTCATGAAGCAGGATTTTGCCCTACCTGCATATAGTCCAAGTGAGGATCTCTCCTCTAACGGGTTATGGACCACCGGTGAATTGTATAGTCCTAGCCACCTGAGCACAAGGAGGGCCACGACTCAGAATATGTCCGAGATGCCCACTCCCATTCCATAGCAACTGGTATCCCGACTCTCAGGACCACTTACTAGGCCACTCAGCCGTTGCCCATGGTTCACGAACTAGGATGTGACTACAGTAACCCACAAACGTGAACCATAATAATAATAATAATAATAATAATAATAATAATAATAATAATAATAATAATAATAATAATAATAATAATAATAATAATAAAACAGGAGACAATGCGACGGTTTCTGAGCCCTAATTGACGGGCTGGATCATCGCAGTCCGGTGACGACGCTCAAATTTACCACTCTAATGTTGTAATTACCAGCACGTGAAGGAACTCCTTTCGGCACCTTGGCGTCTCCTACTACCGTAAATTTCTTTAGTGTGAGAAAAAATTAATAAAAATAGGCTACTATCAGCCTAATGTCGGGATAATGAAGATCATAAGATGATTATATGGTCACGTTAATGGGCGTGTGGCGTCCGGAGAGGCCCAGTGCAGATCTTTTGATATGACACTCGTAGGCGACTTGCGTGTCGTGATGAGGATGAAATGATGAAGACGGTACATATTCCCAGTCCCCGTGCAAGGGGAATTAACCAATTATGGTTAAAATTACCGACCTTGCCGGGAATGAAACCCGGGACCCCTGTGACCAAAGGCCAAAGCGTGCTACGCTAACCATTTAGCCATGGAGCCTGACCCGTTTATATAAGGTAACACTGCTTGTGTCCTATCAGCTTACGTAAGATATAACGGTATTCAAAAGACGCACCACAAACATCAACAACGCAAACCCATGACCCAAAGCTGTAGGCCACGGCGGACGTGACGAGCTAGCCTGACCTCGTTGTATCGACTCCTCCAGCCTCTCTCAGCTGCACGATATTGAGAGTGAGTCATAGCATTACAGAATGAGACTCCCTGAGAGCTGCGTCAAATAGCGACAGTTCCACAATGACGCAAGAACAGCTGTTGAGAAGGCTTGGCAAATCGCCTCGCTTTCGTCCTTGACAACACGGCAAGGTCCATCTGGAGTAGAGGACATGGCCGAGTGCAAAGCCACATTCGACTAACAGTAGGCCCAACCTTGACTTCACGACACAGATTAGATGAAAACATAAATTCTACACTTCGAAATTGTGATTTGTACAATTTGCTTTACATCACACCGAAACCGATAGGATTTATGGCGACGATAGGATGGGAAAGAGCTAGGAGCAGGAAAGAAGTGACAGTGACATAACTAGGGTACAGCCCCAACATTTGCTTCGCGTGGAACCGGGAAACCATCTTCAGGGCTACCGACATTGGCTCGAACCCACTGTCTCCCGAATGTAAGCTCACAGGTACGTAACTCAAACCACGCTCGGTACTTCGAAATCATTCTAAACTTTACGAACTGCAATATTTGCGTGACATACCTGTCATAGAGCATACTGGAAGAGAAATTCATGACTTTCCAATCAGAAATTGTACGGTCACTTAAAAGAAGAATGAGCGCGATATATTGTGTAAGTTCCTCGTAGATACCTATCCCTCAGAAACAAATGAACCTAAAGATATAACTTCGTTTTCGGATATCTACAGGATTTTTATATACAAGGGAGGCGAATTAAATTTTGATAATAAAACAAATTAAATCTGATAAAATATTAAATGCGAGGAACATGTAATGAAAAATGAAATGGCGTATGGCTTTTAGTGCCGGGAGTGTCCGAGGATAAGTTCGGCTCGCCAGATGCAGGTCTTTTGATTTGACGACCCGTAGGTGACCTTGCCGAGAATCGAACCCGGGACCCCTGTGGCCAAAGGCCAGCACGCTAACCATTTAGCCATGGAGCCGGACGGAACATGTAATATAATGCGCATATTCATTTTTTTTGCTATTGGCTTTACGTCGCACCGACACAGATAGGTCTTATGGCGACGATAGGACAGGAAAGGGCTAGGAGTGGGAAGGAAGTGGCTGTGGCCTTAATTAAGGTACAGCCCCAGCATTTGCCTGGTGTGAAAATGGGAAACCACGGAAAACCATCTTCAGAGCTGCCGACAGTGGGGTTCGAACCCACTATCTCCCGAACACTGGATACTGGCCGCACTTAAGCGACTGCAGCTATCGAGCTCGGTGCGCATATTCTTGCTTTGAGCGACTATCCGGGGTTATTCAGCTAAATTGTCCACCTCAAATAACTCTTGAAGCGCTCAAGACATTGACATTCTGTTTTCACATTCAGTAATGGTAATGGTACCAGGGGCTCGGAATGGATTTACAGTACTTTTTCATGGTGTCCGTGTCTTCTGCGATAATGGTACTAAATTTGTTCGTTTAAATAAAACTATACTATTTCCTACATCTAGCCTTAAAATTACAAATATTACAAATTCCGCACCGTGATTGTTTTGAAAATTGGGCATGTACTTCTGTAATGTATTCAAACGTGCTTCATTTGCCAGCTGGGGATTGCCCAGTTCGATTCTCGCTTCGTGTAGAAATGAGCTAGTTCTTGACATGCAGAGTTGCTTCACCTTCTTCGGAATTCTCTCCAATGTACTCATCATCATCATCATCATCATCATCTGTTTACCCTCCAGGTTCGGTTTTTCCCTCGGACTTAGCGAGGGATCCCACCTCTACCGCCTCAAGGGCAGTGTCCTGGAGCTTCAGACTCTTGGTCGGGGGATACAACTGGGGAGTATGACCAGTACCCCGCCAGGTGGCCTCACCTGCTATGCTGAACAGGGGCCTTGTGGAGGGATGGGAAGATTGGAAGGGATAGGCAAGGAAGAGGGAAGGAAGCGGCCGTGGCCTTAAGTTAGGTACCATCCCGGCATTCACCTGGAGGAGAAGTGGGAAACCACGGAAAACCACTTCCAGGATGGCTGAGGTGGGAATCGAACCCCCCTCTTCTCAGCTGACCTCCCGAGGCTGAGTGGACCCCGTTCCAGCCCTCGTACCACTTTTCAAATTTCGTGGCAGAGCCGGGAATCGAACCCGGGCCTCCGGGGGTGGTAGCTAATCACGCTAACCACTACACCACAGAGGCGGACTCCAATGTACTCACAAACACAAATTAAAGCAAAGTTATCTCCATAAAGGCCGTGAAGGCCATGGGAGGGATGGAAGGTAAAGGTTTCGACTCTAAGTAACCTCGGCACTTGGTGGGGTAGAGTGGTTAGATCTACGCCCGGCTGAATCTATTAACCTGGTATTCATTTTTAGTGTAAGGTGAACCTCAGGGCCATGTTCACCTCCGGAAGTGGATATTTCGTTTCTTAAATGTTTCGACTTGCTGACGGGGAATCGAACGTACGGCCTTACGGGTGAAGCGAGCACGTCTTTACCGTCTCTGCCAGGCAGTCCCTTAATCATTAATACACTAAAAATGTATGATTCAACACGTTTAATGACCCCATAGGTAAAATGTAAAGGAAAAACGGATACGCGACGAATTCTATGGGACATCATTATTATCCTAACGTAATCCTCACGAGCGAGCTGTGCTGTATGGGCCGCTGGCTTGCGTTCGGAAGATGGTAGGTTCGAATCCCACCATCGGCTGCCCTGAAGATGATTTTCCACGGTCTGCCGTTTTCACACCATTTTTACTTTAATTGAGGCTATGACCGCTGCCTTCCCAGTCCTAGCCCTTTCCTATCTCATCGCCGTCCAAAACCCACCTGAGTTAGTGCTAACACTAGGAAAAAGAAAACCATACATGAGTGACGTCAGGAAGGGCATGTCTCCGTAAAACTTGACAAAATCAACATGCCTGACACGAATCGCAACACATCCCCACCAAGTTGTAGGAAAAGTGGCAGAGAAATATTAATAAACGAAAACGAAAGAAAGGCCTACTTTGAAAGTTTTAAGGTAATGGAGGTAGTGGAAGTGAGTACTTTTCGAAGTACTACAACTGGACATTCAATAATAATAATAATAATAATAATAATAATAATAATAATAATAATAATAATAATGCTATTTGCTTTACGTCACACTAACTACTTTTACGGTCTTCGGAGACGCCGAGGTGCCGGAATTTAGTCCCGCAGGAGTTCTCTTACGTGCCAGTAAATCTACCGACTCGAGGCTGTCGTATTTGAGCACCTTCAAATACCACCGGACTGAGCCAGGATCGAACCTGCCAAGTTGGGGTTAGAAGGCCAGCGCCTTAACCGTCTGAGCCACTCAGCCCGGCACTGGACATTCACTCCTTAACACTATACAGAAGAAGAATTAGTCTGATTCTTCGAAGAATAAACAAAACGAATTTAAAAAAAACGAACGCCGTGAAATGGGGATTTTCCCTAGGCTTCGCAAATCTAATACCGTCGAGAAGTTGCCCTCCTCATAAAACTATGACGTGACATTTCTGTTAGAAAAGGTTGCGTGTAAAATTGGACATTTTCTTAAGAAATGATCAGTAATTAAAATATAGGTTGGGTAACGCCGCACCGTACTGTAAATCCACAGATAAACGTAATGATTTCACCCTTCCGCATACAGTCGGCCTTAAGAAGGGCATCCGGGTCTAAAACGAGGCAAAATCATTATTTGCATCTCAGCTTGCACCCGAGGAAAGCGGTAGAAGAAGAATAAGAAGCAGAAGGATACGAAGAAGAATATCGAACTGTAACTATTATATGCAATTTATCATCATCATCATCATCATCATCATCTGTTTACCCTCCAGGTTCGGTTTTTCCCTCGGACTTAGCGAGGGATCCCACCTCTACCGCCTCAAGGGCAGTGTCCTGGAGCTTCAGACTCTTGGTCGGGGTATACAACTGGGGAGTATGACCAGTACCTCGCCCAGGCGGCCTCACCTGCTATGCTGAACAGGGGCCTTGTGGAGGGATGGGAAGATTAGATGGGACAGGCAAGGAAGAGGGAAGGAAGCGGCCGTGGCCTTAAGTTAGGTACCATCCCGGCATTCGCCTGGAGGAGAAGTGGGAAACCACGGAAAACCACTTCCAGGATGGCTGAGGTGGGAATCGAACCCACCTCTACTCAGTTGACCTCCCGAGGCTGAGTGGACCCCGTTCCAGCCCTCGTACCACTTTTCAAATTTCGTGGCAGAGCCGGGAATCGAACCCGGACCTCCGGGGGTGGCAGCTAATCACGCTAACCACTACACCACAGAGGCGGTCTGCAATTTATCAACAGCCTTTTAAAATGCACGTAATGCTTTCATGTAACTCTAACTCATGGGCCAATTTCTAAAGTTTTAACTCTAAAAATGGGTATACATTCATTATCCGAAATAATGCTTATCCGAAATGGGGTCAGCTCTTTTTATTTCGGTTAACGGAGGTCTTGGCGTAATAAGTAACATTATCTAGTTTTTCATTATGACCCAGCGTAAAAATTCGAAAGTGCCAATAGCTGTCGCAGCGTTATTGTGCAATCATGGGTGAGAAGAAGAAGAAACGTGTGTAAATAAAGGAATGGTTGAGAGATTAACCACAATATTTCGGAACTGGTGTCGAATGGAACCCCCGACGTGCTATTTTAATGGCAAAACTTCTACTATCATCGGGCTTAATTTCTTTCGTAAGAACTGTTTAAGAGATTAAGATGTGAATAGTTTCGTATTTTACCTCCCAGAAAAAAGGAGATTACCAGGCTGAGCGGCTCAGAAGGTTGAGGCGCTGGCCTTCTGACCCCAATGTGGCAGGTTCGATCCTGGCTCAGTCCGGTAGTATTTGAAGGTGCTCAAATACGTCAGCCTCGTGTCGGTAGATTTACTGGCACGTAAAAGAACTCCTGCTCCAGATTCTTCTGGCTTATACAATACAAATGCATGATAGCCATCTCCATTGGCATAACTATCAATATGAATTACACGTAGTTTCGTATTTTACCTCCCAGAAAAAAGGAGATTACCGGGCTGAGCGGCTCAGAAGGTTGAGGCGCTGGCCTTCTGACCCCAACGTGGCAGGTTCGATCCTGGCTCAGTCCGGTAGTATTTGAAGGTGCTCAAATACGTCCGCCTCGTGTCGGTAGATTTACTGGCACGTAAAAGAACTCCTGCTCCAGATTTTTCTGGCTTAAACAATACAAATGCATGATAGCCATCTCCATTAGCATAACTATCAATATGAATTACACGTTTCTTCACTATAGGCCTAGGAGACCTATACATTGGATACCGTACACGTCTGTAACGTAGCATGGCTCTCGCCGCAGTAAGCAAGTCACAACTAGGGATGGGCGCGACTGAAGCCTGGAATCGAGAGCGTCGACTCCATCGACTCCGAACACCGGTCTCGGTTCGCATGAAGCCTCTCGACTCCAAGTTAACTCGCGACTCCAAGCGAACTTGACTCTCATTGCGGGGCCGCTTGCTTGTCGAGGCGTTGAAAATAACATGAAATATCATATATGTTGCTGCTCATTTGCCCATTTGGTTTTATAAGAGTATTGTAGAGTAAAGTACGATATCGTTAACGAAGACGACGAGCGTAATGGTGTAGTTGAAATAAAATTAAACGTGTCATGTCAGAAAGTATCGGCATAGCAGACCACGGACATTTAATTTCACGTCTTTATTTGTCGTGATCAGGAAAATGATAAACAGATATCGATGGTAAATCATTATCAATTGCACATGGACGATGAAAACAAATCTAATATGGGTAAATCCTCTAACATAATTCGAACATAGATTACACCATTAAAAGCCTCCGTGGCTCAGGCGGCAGCGCGTTGGCCTCTTGCCGCTGGATTCCGTGGTTCAAATCCCGGTCACTCCGCGTGAGATTTATTTTTCTCCGGGTACTCCGGCTTTCCCTGTCATCTTCCATTCTAGCAATACTCTCCAACATCATTTCATTTTATCTGTCAGTCATTCATCATTGCCCCAGAGGAATGCGACAGGCCTCGGCAACCGGTACAATTCCTATCCTCGCCGCAGAAATGGGGGCTTCATTCACTCCATTCCTGACTTGGTCACTGACTAGATAACAGGTTGTAGGTTATCATTATAATTGAAGGACCACGTTAAGTCTTATATTATTATTATTATTATTATTATTATTATTATTATTAGTAGTAGTAGTAGTAGTAGTAGTAGTAGTAGTAGTATACATAAAAGCCCCTTTTTCGCGACAGCCTTGGTAAGCCTTGACCTACCAAGTGACCTCTGTCCAGCTCGAAGGCCAGTAGCCTAGATTACGAGGTGACGTGTGTTCAGCACGACGAATCCTCTGACCGTTATTCTTGGCTTTCTAGACCCGGTCTCTACCTCAACGTGATCACGAAACCTTCGATAAGGTAAAAATCCCTGACCTGGCCGGAATCGATCCCGGGGCCTCCCTAGACTGCGGAGTTGGCTGTTATGACGCACAATATTTGGTAAAATATTTGTTGTAAAATCAGACTCTAAGCACTCGCTTCTTTTTTTTTCTGTTTTATGCCCCTGGCCAGGGGTATTAATCATTTACAATTAAAAAACCTAACTCGGCCGAGAAGCGAACCTGGGACCGCCGGATGACAGGCGTACGCGTTGCCCCTTACACCGCGGAGCTGAACTGCTTGAAGTCAATATTGGCGATTAGTACACTGTCAGATTATTATTACCACTACAATGATTGTCATCATTATCATCATCGTCGCCAAAATAGACCTACAACATTAACACTAACGATGATAAAATCCCGAAACAATATTTAATGTTTGCTGACTAATAATCATCTTTTATTCATCGTATCACAAGTTACCAAGGGAGGAATGTGGAACTATAATTCCAAGCAGTTCCAACAATAGTTGATAGATGGCGTTACTGCATCAGTGGAGTCGACACTGGAGTTGAGAGTGTCGGTTCCAGAGGTAGCAGTCTCGACTCTTCGCTACTCCGTTCGCAGCCCATCCCTAGTCACAACACACAAATTGTCCACTCTTATATATTGCAGCGCCCGCGCATGCGCAGTAGCATTAATAAGGCACCTCGGCGTCTCCGAAAACCGTAAAAGTAATTGGTAGGACGTAAAGCAAATAGCATTACGATAAAAGGAATCGCCCGGTACATTTCAATAAATTATAAATAGAACTGCCTATGCTCCTCAAAATCCATATTGTAATTTGAAGTATTTAACTCACAAAGAAATACTTCAAAACAAAATGCAGCTACAGATTGTAAAGAACGATGAAGCGGTCAGGAGCTCGCCACACAAGTTGCGACGGATTGGTGGACTGGTCAACCTCGCCGGTTTGTCTGTCGAGCCAGCAATCCGGACCCAACCCCGAGCTCAACCATGAATAAACACCCACACACATTCGAGCCGGTCAGTACGATCAAGTTCACGCACAGGTTGGCGGACCCGTTATGCTGTGAGTGGCCCGTTAAGGCCTGGCCTGAGACAGGACGTTATCCTCTAAGATGCCCACCACGGGGTACGGATTGAAAACTTTTGGAGTTAGTTCTGGTAGTCCATGAAACGTGTAAAGAATGCGTCATGTTTACAAGCGAGAGTAGAGTACAATGGGGCGTCGACAGGGTGAGATGATCACCGGCGTTAAATACAAAATTGTTTCTTTGTGTCAAGGAGGGGCCAGTTATGGGGAAATTGCTACCAAGCTGACTCTCTCATGTGACTGTTCAGTACCTACAACAATTTGAAAGTTAAAAAGGATGGCATCGGTTGCAAATGGGCCGAGATCTGTGTGGCCTAGAGCTCCAACAAAAAGGGAATCACGATATATTGAGCAATAAGTGCACAAGAACTCCCGAGTTAGTGCTCGATCACTGGCCGAAGATATCGTGACATCAAGGAGCAAGGTAGTACCACCGCAGACATCAAGAAACTCTATACAAACATGCATACATACATACATACATACATACATACATTACAGATACTCGAAAAAGTATTCGTACACGTGAAAATAAAAATGAAATGGCGTATGGCTTTTAGCGCCGGGAGTGTCGGAGGACATGTTCCCGTAGGCCACCTGCGCGTCGTGATGAGGATGAAATGATGATGAAGCGAAATTAACCAAGGATAGTTAAAATTCCCAACCCTGCCGGGAATCGAACCCGGGACCGCTGTGACCAAATGCCAGCACGCTAACCATTTAGCCATGGAGCCGGACCACGTGAAAATGCTGACTATTTATACATCCATGGCTTCTCTGGATAAATATATTGAAATGCACGGGGAATTGTATGGATTAATATAGAACGAGACATAATGTCTGAACGTCCTTTGCCCCATTTCATTATATCAAGAGGTGTAGATCGTTGATTGCACAGGTTGAGTCTGACATTACGCACCTCGTAAAAGTATTCGTACACCAAGAAACAGTTCCTTATAGTCACATGCAGTGGCACGCGAGTACTACAGTCCTCGTACAATTGCTGTGTGCGCCTGCAGTTGACGCAAGGTCCAAACAAGCGCAACGGGGTGAAAAGGGCACGAAACAAAACAAGAGGAACGGAAAATAATTATCAAGCTTCACAATGAAATGAAGTCCCTGTCTGAGATTTCATGGATAATGAATCTACCTCGGTCGACCGTTTAATCCGTGATTGACAGGTATTGTGGGACTAAAAGTGTACGGAGCAGGAACCAGAAGCGGTCGTCCCCAAGTACTGTCTCATAAGGACAGGGCGTTTCTTGTTCGAACTCTGAAAAAGGATCCGTAAACTAGAGCCCCTCAGATTACTGCCGAGTTGAAGAAGCGGGGCATTAAGGTATGTACGGATACTGTGCGAAATTCCTTGAAAACAGCAGGGTATAATGGTTGACTGTCTAGAAGATTTTTTATTAGTGCAATGAACTGCAAGAAATGCCTAGTATTCGCTTTAAAAAATGTGGACAAGACGGACGAATTTTGGAAGCGTGTGATTTTCACCGATATATATATATATATATATATATATATATATATATCTTTTTTTTCTGCTAGTTGCTTTACGTCGCACCGACACAGATAGGTCTTATGGTGACGATGGGACAGGGGAGGGCTAGGAGTGGGAAGGAAGCGGTCGTGGCCTTAATTAAGGTACAGCCCCAGCATTTACCTGGTGTGAAAATGGAAAACCACGGGAAACCATTTTCAGTGCTGCCGACAGTGGGGTTCGAACCAACTATCTCCCGAATACTGGATACTGTCCGCACTTAAGCGACTGCAGCTATCGAGTTCGGTCCGATAAAAATAAAAACAACGTATTTGGTTCCGTTGGGGGAAGATTAACGTGGCGAAAACAGAACACAGAACTTCACCCCAGAAATCTCACTCATACAGTCAAACATGGACGGGATTCCGTTCTTGTCTAGAGGCGGGGGGGGGAGGGGTGGAGGGGAAAAGTATGAGTGCTGACGGTGTTGGAAATATGTGTTTTATAGATGGAACTATGGATCACAAATGTTACATAAATATTCTCAAAACACTTGCCCAGTGCTAGGAAACTTGGTTTGGAACATAATTTCGTGTTCATGCAGGACAATGATCCAAAACACACCACCCATAGTACAAGGATGCGGATACCTTACAATGTGCCAAATCATCTTCCTACAGCCCCTCAGTCCTCCAACATCAATCCGATAGTGCAAGTATGGCAGATATTGGTTAGCTAATAATTATACTTAAGAACTGATGTATATGATATGAGATGTATGTAAACTGATAGGTTCGGTATTCTCATACATAAATAACAGATTAATTAGATATTTTTAATGTTACTAAAATCTACTTGGACTTATCACTTTTAATTACATGGGTGACTTTATATCTTCAATGATAATTTAACACCAGCTGGGATAAGCCTCGTCTATCGCATGTCTAGTACACGCCTTCCAAAGCAAGAGAAAAAAATCTTAACTGAAGAATGAATAAAGAAAATGAGCACATCAAAGACGGTTACTTGGACAGGGCAATCTCCAACAAGAATGATGTCCCGACTGCCATACTGGAACAATGGAACAACGCTGTGTCATCGGTAGGGCCCGGATTTTTAGGTTTTAAACTATTTTATTCCTTGCTAGTTAACTGCAGTATTTTAACTTACTTATCCATTTCATTACCAATGGAGTAAATTACTCGAATCTTATAAAACCTAAAAATAACTAAATAAGACATTAAAACCTAAAAAAAACTAAATGGGCTATTCAAGACAGTATTACGTTATTTTGAAATAGAAGTACCAAATATTAATGAAATTGAATGATTTTTTAAAATAAACATTATTCAAGACTTTTTGAAATGACTTCATGGTTTGGAACTGGAAGTGGTTTGTAAGTATAACTAGTGCGAGCGAAACAACGTGATACGGTACTATTCCACTAGGATACAGCACAAATCAAGAGACAACCCCCTGACCTGTATCTATCAGGTACAAGCCCGCCTAACTTGCCAGCTTCAGTGCATCTCTCATTGTGTACGGACGACTACCGCCAGCTACGGCGCTGTTCACTGTTTAGCTCTATACACATTATTATGCGACAATTTATTATTGAAGGCAGTTTAAGAAGCTTACACATCTCAGAAGTAGCGATGCCTAAAGGCAAGTCTTCTCGAAGTTGGTTGATTCGCCAGTGGATTGGTAACGATCCGGACTTCACTACAGATGACAAAATATAATTTTGCCAAGTCTGCCAAAAGCAGGTAAGGAATTATTTAGCATACCTCCAATAAAAAAATCCCCATTACTATAATGAAAAGTAAGTTTTTTTTGCTATTTGTTTTACGTCGCACCGACACAGATATGTCTTACTGCGACGATGGGATAGGAAAGGCCTAGGAACTGGAAGGAAGCGGCCGTGGCCTTAATTAAGGTACAGCCCCGGCATTTGCCTGGTGTGAAAATGGAAAACCATCTTCAGGGCTGCCGACAGTGGGGTTCGAACCCACTATCCCCCGATTACTGGATACTGGCCGCACTTAAGTGTCTGCAGCTATCGAGCTCGGTAATATCCGTTTATGTGAAGCGCTGGTTTCGGCAAAAGTGCCGTGGAATACGCTCACCATAGCTTGCACTGTCCGAGATGCTCTTCGCATTCTTTGGCCAAGAGAAAAACAGGATGGCAAGTTTTTACTTCTTTTGAGTGATAGTGCGGCATATATGATCAAAGCTGGTGAAGTATTGAAGAGTTTCTGCCCTAACATGCTGCGTGTAAATTGCATAGGCCATGGCTTACACAGATTGGCTGAAGAGGTTAGAAATAATTGTCCATGAGTAAACAGTATTGTTTATTCTGTGAGAAAGGTGTTTCTTAAAGCTCCTAGCTGCATTCTCACATTCAAGGAAATGTTGCCTCAAACTCCTCTTCCTCCCAAACCCATAATCACTCGGGAGACAGGGCTCAATGCAGCCCTATACTATGCCAATCACTTTGAAGACATTAAAAATGTTATAAATTCTTTTGATGTCGATGATGCACTCTGCATAGTGTAGGCTAAAACAGCTCTCACGAACAAGAACGTTGTTTCACTTGCCTTCATTAGGGCACACTTTGCTGATCTTCTTGCAGCTATTGAGCGTGTTGAGTCGGCATCGTTGCCATTAAAAGATTCAATAGAAGTTGTGGACTCCATTTCGAAGAAGGAAATACCAGGACCAGTGGGTGAAGCCTATTCACTCAAGCTCACCAAAATTCTACAGCGGAACCCTCGATTTTCAGCAGTGAACTGTGTGTGTGCAATACTTCAGGGAGAAGAAATTGCTGGCGAGGTACCATGGGGACCGAGAGCTATTGCTTCAATGAAGCTTGCTCCAAGGACTTCTTGTTGTGTGGAGCGTACATTTTCCTGCTATAAGAATATTTTGAGAGATAACAGAAAAAGTTTTACTCTGAAAAATCTTGAAATGTATTTAGTTGTACAATGTAACAACAAGTGAAAACTGTGTTCTGTGCTTCTGAAAATGTTTCTTGATGCATTGGAAGTGACAAAAATTTAACCTACATTGAACCATTCATTGTATTTGCGCATAAATATTTTATGTTATTTTTAATTTCAGTTGGTATGATGTGTTTGAATAGCTTTTATTAAGCCATTCTGTCCCATATTTTGAAATGAGTGGTATAGTTTTGTACTAGAGAGGCGTGAAGGTTACAATAAAGTACAAAAAAATTGAATGAATAGTATAACTTCAGTAATGATGGAAATGATCATTAAAAACTCTTTCAGGAAGATAAAAACCTAAAAAAAACTATTTTGAGCTATTAAAAAAACTAAAACGTGGTTTTTAAGAACCTAAAAATCCGGGCCCTAGTCATCGGTTACCGAGAACTTACTTGCATCCATCCCACAACGACTGCAGGCAATAGTAAAGGCAAAGGGGAACCCGACGAAGTATTGTAAAGTGAACAATCGTCTCGGACTAGGTATAGTTGTACGAATACTTTTTCCGTGTGTAATTCCTTACAGGAAATGCGGTTGTCTTTTAAGTTTCGGATGTACCTTCATATCGTAAGCAGTTATTGATGGTAATAAATAACTAACATAGGGGCCGATGACATTCGATTTTGGGCCCCTTTATACAACAAGCATCATCATCATCATCATCATCATCATCAAATAACTAATATTCCAAACTATGCAATCTGTGTTTTATTTATATTACCTTCCGATATTTGCCCTTAAATCTACGCTCATATACGTCCCGTCCTCGCATAATGTGACGTGTACGAATACTTTTTTGAGTATCTGTACATACATACATACATACATACATACATACATACATACATACATACATACATACATACATACATACATACATACATACATACATACTGAACCCATGACCTTTGTGCCCTAAGAACATTATGCATAAATCGACAATGATTCTTGATAGCATGGATTTGACACGTGACGAGAGGGTGATTACCTTCGGTCCCACGCTCTGGGGTACGTGACGTCAGCCACACGTGTCAACGGCGGAAGAATCTCAAGTCATTTTTGTGAACTATTTCAAAGCGCGTGTACATGGCGTGACCAAGCCAAGTCAAAAAAATATAGTGCCTATCAAAGGGGGTCAATCATCTCACAAATCGAACCCGTAAAAATTTTAAATGTCCATGAACACTACCGCCAGAAATGTAGCAAGCATGTAGTCACTTTCAAAACTCTTGACATTACAGTTTAGGTAAGTCAGAAAATTTATAGAAATTTTCTTGGCGGAAAAGGGAGAGATCCAAAGAGAGGGGTAACTGCTATAAATACGAAGGGACGCCATGACGAAGCCTCCTTCTCCGCCATTTGTGATACAAAGTGGACGAAAAATTGTTGAGCTGCTCTGCGAAATCAAACCAACGAAAGTAGACTGAGTTCAACTGCAGATTTTAGCCATTGCGGCTAGGTCTTGTCTCCATGAGGAGATAGTTTTCTTGAGTGAAATAATTGTACCAGATAGGACGGTCAAAGTACTGAATAAATTCTAATGTGATTAAGAATTCGTGTGCGGAAATAATTATAGTCCATCGTGTGCACTCAGCAAACAAGTGAAGGGTATTTTCTTATTTAATGCTTTATTCCAGGAAACCTGAAGATATTAAAAAATGGTTTGTAAAGCCATGAATGTAAAAATGGCTAAATAAAATGCCAGGGTCGCAGGGGAGCCCTATGACGAACACTGGCGTGACGAGATGAGGTAGGTGACTTTCCATCTTACTACCTCTTATATCTTGTCTCGTGATCTCTAAAGGTGTATTTGAATGGGGATATACGACGCAGTGGTCACCCCTACTAAGTTTTGTAAATTTGAGAGTACGACTAAAAGAGTCATTAGTTTTATTTTCCACTTGGATAAAATTTTGAAGTCTTGCGAGTGTCGTATAATGTTGTAAAAAGTTATTGAATAGGGTTCCGAAGTGATATCACGTCCAATGTAGATCGTCATCCGTGTGAAGTGTGCTGCCTATATTTTGTGATGCCAAGTTAAGATGTTCATTCGAGGTAAAATTTTTCCTGTCTGCAATTTGATGTTAATAATAATAATCCATGGTTACTCATTTTCAATCGAGTAGAAGCGCGCTGTCGGGTGAGAACCTAGGGTGATGAATTTGGTCACGGAGAGAAACGTTTTTCTAGGCTCATTTTAAACTGTGTCTGACTGACAATAAAAAGATCTAGTAGAATGTTTCAGTCATTTTATTCATAAAATCAAGTTATTAAATACGATCTCATTTATGCGAAGTTATTCATGAGTAATGCATTGTGCCATATTAGACGTCGAGATTTCTAGTGAGGATTTTATTCCAGTTCTTTGTCGATGATAATTGTGGAGCTGGGAAACAGGGGTTAGTTTTGTTGTTATGAGATTTGTGAATCAGGTTAGAGTCCTGTCATTGAAGCCGGGACACGGAAGCCCGAGGAATGTTTTATATGAGTTGAGATGAGATGTGCGAATCAGGTTAGAGTCCTGTCATTGAAGCCGGGACATGATAGCCCGAGGAATATTTTATAATGTTGAGAATGGAAAGAAATTCATAGAAATCCATAGCGGTATCAATTGGCGACGCGTATAATTAGTGTGGGCATCTTGAAGCATAATCTGTGCGTTTTGTTTGTTAGAATATCGTATTTGTTTAATTATGTCGGCAGAGTTTAAAGGGAGCATTTTGAGAAGTCAGTCAGGTAGAACGAACCGGGTGTTTCATGTAACTGCCAAGCGAACTTGGGGGGTGAGAGGCCTCAACTGTGATAAAGGGACAGGCGTGGAATTGAGATTGTATTTCTCGGCCAGGGAAAACGTTAAAATGCTGGATTTAGTTGAAATTTATAGCCGGTAATGATCTGAGTATTGTGAGATACTGTAATTGGGGACGTAATGAACATTTGAAATCACGAACTTTGAGTATAAGGAACAGAGTAACCAAAGTCAGGGTTGTCCAAAATATAGAGCGATGGCTGTGATGATCTGTTTGTCTGTGAGGGGTGTGCAAAATTCATAATGGTAATGACGAGATATGACATCGTAATTATATGGCGAGTTGTTTGGTTTGTACGTAGATTATTAGGATATCCAATGTTAATAACGGTTAGGACTAGATTAGATTTTAAAAGTGTGAGACCACGAGACAAGATACATAACTGGACATGAATTATGTAACAATTCTTTTCCAGCCAGATAAACATCGCAATATTGAATTTACATCACAGCTGCGTAGGAATTTGTGAAGAAACCAGTGTCCGCGGAGATAAAATTTACTGATCTTTAACATTTCGTTAAATCATTTAAATTTATTTAATTATTAAATTCAGTGAAACCGCATTTTGAAATAAATTTAATCAAGCGAATAACTTGGAGATGCATTCTGGAAATTTTAGTTTGTTGTCTGGGGAATATTAAAAACTAAAGTAAAGATTAAAGGGGACATATCCGAAGGAAATGGATTTTACTGCCACAAAGTTTGTGAGCATTGCTATTGTTGTAATTATTGAACTTTGATTGATTGAGCAGTGAATGTGCTGGGATAGTAAAGTGGAAACTTTGGTCATCAACCGATGTAACTTAATTGTGTTTAGCCTTCAGCCTAGAAACTTGGATGGTCAGGGGGTCATCAACCTCAGTGACTTAGATTAGGGCCATATGCCATTGTAGCATCATTTCCTTGCGGTCATCATCCACAATGACTGTAATGTAACTTAGAAGATTAGATATCGGTCCATGACATAGACGCAGGTCACATCGATTCAATTAAGGGTCCATGCCGTAGAACCACTGTGTAGCACACACCAATTGGACTGCCTTAATTATACCCAGAGTCCAGAGTTCGTGTTACGAGGGCTGGACCATAACGAATAACTATGATGGTACATGTGGTCTCACATGGAAGCCGAATTTAAGGATTTCCAGACTTTCCTTTCTTAAATGATTAATAATTGAGACAATGGTTTCTAGTATGAATTCCCGGCAGGCAGTTACGTTAAAGTCTCACACCAGTGTTCTGACGTTTATGTAAAAATGATTGTGGTGTCCAGTGGACACAATTGACTTCTATGATACTTGTTGACATACCAGAATGTTTCAGAATTTTCCTGAATAAATAGGAATCTCTTAAATAGACCTTTCATTCCAGTAGATAGATTAGAATTACTGAACCCTACCTTCACCTCAGCAAGTGACGAAGAACCCGAAACGACCCAAGAGACAGATCTCATGAGCTTTGCTGATAGGTAAGAAAGGTAGGTATCCCTCATTATGGACCTAAAGGGTTCAATACATACATACATACATACATACATTCCTTCACGTAAAATCCGAGCAGCAAGGAAGACGCCGTTCATTAGCGAGCGCAACAGAGTAAAAAGGCTAAGATTTGCGCGTATATATCGACAACAGACTATCGAAATTCTGAA
Source organism: Anabrus simplex (assembly GCF_040414725.1). Lineage (NCBI taxonomy): Eukaryota > Metazoa > Arthropoda > Insecta > Orthoptera > Tettigoniidae > Anabrus > Anabrus simplex. Next base: position 1,371,537,229 of record NC_090265.1, read on the forward strand.
AGAAGTCTATGTTTTCTGATGAGAACAAGTTCAATACCCTTGGGTCAGAACGATGAGAGTTGATAGGTGTAAGCCAAACGAAAAACTTGACCCTAAGGGCCGCTTAAAAATAAAGGATAGGAATCGGCGACCGGAATCGGCTACAGAATAGTTCATATGAATTCCGTGTTGCCGAGCGTTGTAGCCCTCCACGCTACTTGGCAGCCTTCACCGGCCAGAGTCTCAGGGGGAGGAATGTCTCTTGTTGCGTCGTAGGCTGCATTCACATCTTATGTAGAAGATAGTGCAAGACGAAGCCGAATTAAAGAGAATTATGGAGATAAAGAACAAAGGCGCACGGAGTGTGGTTTAAGTTATCCACATTGTGCAGGATAACTTGAGCGGAATAGTTATGGATGTTGAAACTAAAAGTGTACGTAATAAGTAGACCCCGGAATTCCATGCAAATTCATGTTTTTAAATAAGCTGGTTACAATTCTCAAACTTTGTACATATTCGTTTTATGGCTTAACGATTCCAAATAACCGCTCTTTTTCCCTGCATGTTTGCATGTTTTGGTCTTTTTAGGAGAAAATTCATGCATAATGCGTATTTTGAAGGTATTGGATTTAATAGAGAATATTTGAAAGTTTAATATTGCATAATGTGACTTTTCTTCTGACTTAGGCGCATGTATAATGTTAACCTGCATGATAATGCCTTTTATGAATGTTGGTGTGCAGAATTTGGGACCATTTTCCCACGATATATAATATGTCTATTACTGAGAGACGGGGAGAATTAATTCCTGGCATCCTGCGTTAAACCAAAGTTAGTACATACGGTAGAGGTCCTATAATCCAATTAACCCAGCACATTCTTATCTGTTGCTTGAGTGAAGGTCCTATAATCCAATTAACCCAGCACTTTCTTATCTGTTGCTTGAGTGAAGGTCCTATAATCCAATTAACCCAGCACTTTCTTATCTGTTGCTTGAGTGAAGGACCTATAATCCAATTCACACAGCACTTTCTTATCTGCTGCTTGAGTGGAGGTCCTATAATCCAATTAACCCAGCACTTTCTTATCTGTTGCTTGAGTGAAGGTCCTATAATCCAATTAACCCAGCACTTTCTTATCTGTTGCTTGAGTGAAGGTCCTATAATCCAATTAACCCAGCACATTCTTTTCTGTTGCTTGAGTGAAGGTCCTATAATCCAATTCACCAAGCACTTTCTTATCTGCTGCTTGAGTGAAGGTCATATAAGCCAATTAATCCAGCGCTTTCTTATCTGTTGCTTGAGTGAAAATTGACGTAACCCGGATGTCCCCACGTCGATCTCTGTAATTATTAGGAATAAGGTGTCCCAGTTATACATTGCTATAAATCGAACCTTAAATTGTGCATTACTCATTGACGGCTCATTTTTTCTTCTATGTTAGACGAACAAAACAGAACTTGTATTGCACTTCTTTGACTCCGCGTTAATGAGAAAGCGATTTGCAAACGTTGGTTTTGTACTGAATCCTCTTCCGTTGTTATCCTGGAATTTCCTACCCGGAACTCGCACTAATCACACGTCTTTATTATCGCAAAAGCAATCTTTAGAAGTTATTGAAGACATCATCATCTGCAATCATCGCACGGAGAAGTAGCAGCGACAGCCAGAGATAAGCTGAACAAAGTGATCCGTTCAGATCCTGACTGAATTCGTCAAGCTCGTAAAAGACGCAATGTGGTGAAAATGCAAAGACGTAAAGTTTGACCTCACTTTGTCTCAAATGTCTTCATTTAAGTATGCATCTGTCACTTCTTGTGACGTAGAAAGGTCATTTTCTGTGCTTAAGAATGTGCTGACAGACAAACGGATGAGCTTAAATCAAGACAGTTTGCAGAAATTATGGTAGTTGCTGTACAATGTTTTGAAAGGAACTCAATTTTGATAGTGCATATTTTCCAGTTTATTGTGCATGTTTTGCCATATGATATTGCATGAATGCATGCATATTTTTTGAGATTTGATAGTGCATGGAAATCCGGGTTCTAGTAATAAGATATTTCTTTCTGATTATTTTGTCTTATGAGACACTGAAAGACTTGAAACTCTCATTGACAGTAAGTAAAAATGCTTTCCAAGTAAATTAACTGAATTTTTTTTAAACATATTTTTTTGCTAGGGGTTATTACGTCGCACCGACACAAATAGGTCTTATGGCGACGATGGGATAGGAAAGACCTAGGAGTTGGAAGGAAGCGGTCGTGGCCTTAATTAAGGTACAGCCCCAGCATTTGCCTGGTGTGAAAATGGGAAATCACGGAAAACCATCTTCAGGGCAGCCGATAGTGGGATTCGAACCTACTATCTCCCGGATGCAAGCTCACAGCCGAGCCTCTACGCGCACGGCCAACTCGCCCGGTAAAAAAACAAACATTTAGGCTAAACTGAAATTAAATCCTTAGTCCGATAATTCTAGAATCCTCTAGTATAGACGTCATGCAACAACATTACTTTCCATTTGTAAAATCAAACCTTACCCCTTCCATGTAAGCGTTTCAATGAAGACAAGGCAATCTGGTTAGCTAATAATTATACTTAAGAACTGATGTATATGATATGATGAGATGTATATAAACTGATAGGTTCGGTATTCTCATACATAAATAACAGATGAATTGGATATTTTTAATGTTACTAAAATCTACTTGGACTTATCACTTTTAATTACATGGGTGACTTTATATCTTCAATGATAATTTAGCACCAGCTTGGATAAGCCTCGTCTACCGCATGCCTTGTACACGCCTTCCAAAGCAAGAGGAAAAATTCTAAACGGAAGAATGGAAATCCACAGCCTGTTTCCAGTCATTTGACCGGGTCAGGAATGGAATTAATGAAGACCCCATCTAGCGGCGAGGATAGGAATTGTGCCGGCTGCCGAAGCCTGTCGCACTCCTCTGGGGCAATGATAAATGACTGACAAATGAAATGTAATGAAATGTTAATGGAGAGTGTTGCTGGAATGAAAGATGACAGGGAAAACCGGAGTACCCGGAGAAAAACCTGTCCTGCCTCCGCTTTGTCCAGCACAAATCACACATGGAGTGACCGGGATTTGAACGACGGAAACCAGCGGTGAGAGGCCGGCGCACTGCTGCCTGAGCCACGGAGGTTCCCAACGGAAGAATGAATAACGAAAATGAGGACATCGAAAACGGTACTTGGACGTTTAAAAGTCTAGTATGAAGAAGTGACCAAATTGAAATCGGTAAATGGGCGCATACAGCACCTGATTAACCGAAGTGGTGACATATTATACATGGAGGCCCAAAATATATTGAACAACAGTGACGAAGGCATGAGTCCAATAAAATAATTAGTAGCAAGCGTTCACGTCCAAACCGTTCAAGTAGAAGTGTTGTGAAATATTTATAAACTCCGTCCGTGTGAAAAGGTACTAAATGGAAGAATATAGGTCACTTTAACGTAAACAGGCAGACCTCGACCATATCAATCAATCAATACTGATCTGCATTTAGGGCAGTCGCCCAGGTGGCAGATTCCCTATCTGTTGCTTTCCTAGCCTTTTCCTAAATGATCTAAAAGAAATTGGAAATTTATTGAACGTCTCCCTTGGTAAGTTATTCCAATCCCTAACTCCCCTTCCTATAAATGAATATTTGCCCCAGTTTGTCCTCTTGAATTCCAACTTTATCTTCCCATTGTGATCTTTCCTACTTTTATAGACGCCATTCAAACCTATTCGTCTACTAATGTCATTCCACGCCATCTCTCCGCTGACAGCTCGGAACATACCACTTAGTCGAGCAGCTCTTCTTCTTTCTCTCAATTCTTCCCAACCCAAACATTGCAACATTTTTGTAACGCTACTCTTTTGTCGGAAATCACCCAGAACAAATCGAGCTGCTTTTCTTTGGATTTTTTCCAGTTCTTGAATCAGGTAATCCTGGTGAGGGTCCCATACACTGGAACCATACTCTAGTTCCTACCCGGAACTCGCACTAATCACACGTCTTTATTATCGCATAAGCAATCTTTAGAAGTTATTGAAGTTATTAAAGTCCGGAGCCACGTGAGTTTCTGTGTCTCCTATTTCTTCGCATAACGCGCTCACGGACGTGAACTCTGTCGTCATACGACAGCTTGTTACCGGGTCCTTGGCCTTCACACGTCGCTGACCGCGTAGGAACTCGACAGCACAATAATTACAATCAGTGTCTTAATTTGCCTTTCAGCACTCCAAATAAACAGGAAGCCTTCCGACAATAATAAGAGGAGACACGCGCTTAGCAACGAAAATGATGTCTTGCAAAGGCGGTAGAGTCAGAGTTGTTGACTTATTTTGTGAATTAGCGACACAATACGTCATTAAATTCTTCTGATTCGTGGCATATAACCTAATTGAGCTATTATGGCTTTCATATGATTGTAGCTCCCTATGTTGACACAGATAGATAGATACATGCTTTGTTTTACCAGACAAAGTTCGGTTACTTGCCCCTACCTTGCACTTAACCTGTAAAACCAGTAATATAAAATGTGTAAATAACTGCTACCATACTGCACTGTCTTATATAAAGTTTGTTCGCAGAACGAATCTATGATAGTTCGATTTGTCGTCCATATGCGCATGCCCGGTTGGCAACTAGTTTGAAACGTGACGAGCTAATTTCCACTACGAACGGATGTGGTTGGAGACGTCAGCTGTTTTGAACCACGAGTTGTGTACTATGTGAGCTTCAGAAATTAATTGGTATTTTATTTGTAACTTCATGTTTAAAAATTGAAAACTGAAAATCTGAAAGATATATACTTAGACATAAATACAAAATAGAGTCTATATTTTTATATTTGATAAATTTTACTTATTTTTTAGGTTAATTGAACAACTGGAGCCTCCGTGGCTCAGGCGGCAGCCTGCCGGCCTCTCATAGCTCGTTTGCGTGGTTCAAATCCCGGCCCCTCCATGTGAGATTTGTCCTGGACAAAGCGGAGGCGGGACAGGTTTTCCTCCGGGTATTCCGGTTTTCCCTGTCATCAATCATTCCAGCAACACTCTCCAATATATTTTCATTTCATCTGTCATTCAATAATCATTGCCCCAGAGGAGTGCGACAGGCTTCGGCAGCCGGCACCATTCCTATCCTCCCCGCTAGATGGGTGCTTCATTCATTCCTTTCCTGACCTGGTGGAATGACTGTAAACAGGCTGTGGATTTTCATCCTTTTTTTCAACTGAGCAAGTAATCACGGCCGTGAAGTAATTCTCAAGTCAGTTATGAAACGAACATAGATGGCAGTGGGTATGTGCGCGCATATTCTGACTCGCTGACTGAAAGAGATTTCGTCCACGATCAGAAACTGTTCCAACGGTTTGCTGATGGTTTCCAACAGTTTGAAAACCTTGTGCGAACAACGCATTAGTAGTCAGCATCTCTGATGATCGCTTCTAAGAACGTGTTGAATGTGTGCATGCGTCTGATACTTGGCAACAGTTTCTGACTGTGCAAAGAACAAAGCTATAGAGAACATAAAATATATAAAATATATCATATACTACATAATATGCAAAATGAATGAACATGTTGCTTCCTGATTACATTACCCGTATATATAATAATAATAATAATAATAATAATAATAATAATAATAATAATAATAATAATAATAATAATAATAATAATAATAATAATAGTAGTCTAGATAACTGTACGATTGTCATCTCATGAGCCGTACTGGGAAATTATGGCATTAACGGTAGGTTATTATAGGAAAAAAACTTATTTATGTTGACAGTCGGGTCATAGTTTGGTTTCATAGGACGGCAAGTTCTTGGTTCAAAGTAGTTACAGAAGGCTAGACAAGGCTGTTTCACCTTTCAGGTTCACAGTATATACAGGTCAATTACCGAAAGGCATAAAATGGCAGGGAGGAATTCAGTTAGTTGGAAATGTAGTAAACCGGTCGGGCTATGATGACGACTTGGTCTTAATAGCAGACTGTGCTGAAAGTCTATAATCCAATTGATTGGGCTAAAAAAAAGAGGTGCAGCGAGTTTCTTTTCAAAAGTAGCATTTCTAAGACTAATATGATGTCAGTAGTGAAAAAACATAAAAGGACTGAATACCATGTAGGGAATACGAAAATGGAACAGGCAGATTATTTCAAGTACTTAGGATGTGTATTACCCTCACAATGGTAGTACACCAAAGCAAACCAAACCAAACTCCATGGTACTAAAGTCCTTGAAGGGCCTTGGCCTACCAAGCGACTGCTACTCAGCCCAAAGGGTTACAGATTACGAGGTGTCGTATGGTCAGCACGACGAATCTTCTCGGACGTTATTCTTGGCTTTCGAGACCGGGATGGTAGTATACCAAGTGAAATTAAATATGGTATAGCAAAGTTAATGCAGTGAGCGATCATCGCGTCAGTGGTAGTCTGTAAGGAAGATGCTTGCTTGCTTGTTGTTTTAAGGGGCCTAACATCGAGGTCATCGGCCCTTTAAGGAAGAAACGAGCCTTCCGATGTAACATCCGTCTGTTTTCCAATGTATATACAGTATAATAGAATTATTCGGCTCGATTAAGAAAGCAACGGGAAACAATTTCATTCCCAATTTCCCTGGTACGCCTCTGCAGTGACTCCCGGTATTTCCGTAACAGAGGATGGCAGAACTATTGGGGATCCAACCAACCTTCGGTTGAGGATTTAACATGCATGTCTGTCAAGTCAGCTGAATGAGAATGAAGTACGGTATAATAACATGCGGAATCATTCGCATTAAAGTGATGTAAGGCAAATTTTATTTGAATAACATTTGAAACTGTGTTGGCGATCAATTCTTATCAAAGCCGTAGTGCAACTGAGGGCTTGGGAACATGTGCCTGTAAGCCTACAGGTGCTGCTTTCGGTCGATCTGAAGATATACGGGATGATGATATCATTTCTTAAGTCAGTATTACCGATTAATAGTGCGGGAACTATGTAATTGAGCAACATGATCGAAATGGTTTCGCAAAGAAATTCCTCCACGAACAGGTATTTCTGAAACTTTAGTGTGTTATCGCAATGATTCATAAGGATGAATTTACTAGTACTTCAGAGCCTGCTAGAATGTCATGCACTTAGATGTTATCCGAGGGCGTTTTAATAATTAACGTACAAGCATTTAAAAGAAAGTGGTAAAATCCAATTGTATACTACAGACAGTACATTTCAGCGAATATTCAAATATTTGTTCCAGCGTCTCACAAGTTTCAATATTAAATCGCGGTATTATTTCCGTCAAGGATGGTAACTTGTAATGCATTTTGTTCTTCAAATGAACTTTTCTTTATCAAGTTACGGCACATATTTCGTCCAGTTTTGTTCGAATGGGGATTAACATGCAATTCAGTAATAATCTGCATACTTTATTTGGCGGGCTGAGTAGCTCAGTCGGTAGGGCATCAGCCGTATTATTATTATTATTATTATTATTATTATTATTATTATTATTATTATTATTATTATTACATAACTTACTTCATCATCATCATCATCTGTTTACCCTCCAGGTTCGGCTTTTCCCTCGGACTCAGCGAGGGATTCCACCTCTACCGCCTAGAGGGCAGTGTCCTGGAGCTTCAGACTCTTGGTCGGCGGGTACAACTGGGGAGAATGACCAGTACCTCGCCCAGGCGGCCTCGCCTGCTATGCTGAACAGGGGTCTTGTGGAGGGATGGGAAGATTGGAAGGGATAGGCAAGGAAGAGGGAAGGAAGCGGCCGTGGCCTTAAGTTAGGTACCATCCCGGCATTCGCCTGGAGGAGAAGTGGGGAAACCACGGAAAACCACTTCCAGGATGGCTGAGGTGGGAATCGAACCCACCTCTACTCAGCTGACCTCCCGAGGCTGATTGGACCCCGTTCCAGCCCTCGTACCAATTTCAAATTTCGTGGCAGAGCCGGGAATCGAACCCGGGCCTCCGGGGGTGGCAGCTAATCACGCTAACCACTACACCACAGAGGCGGACACATAACTTTCTTATGGCTAGAAATCCAGACCAAAAACAGTCAGAAATTTGCGATGCAAAGTAAAGGAAAGCAAAGCAATATTCGTACAGGCTATGAATAAATTTGAATTACTGGAAGGTAAAGGCTTCCACTAAACATAATGTAAACACTAAGGGAGATAGAGTGAGGGGCTTTACCCGTATCCGCCCTTACCACCACCCGCTTTTTAAATTTCGGTGCAGGCTGAGAGAACCCCAGGGTTATGCACCTCTCCACAAGTAAAAATCTTGCTTCTAAATCTATCGACTTTCTCAAATGGAATCGAAATAACATCCTCCTACGAGCCTACTCGTAACAAAGTAGTCAACAGAACGAATACGTATTTGTCTTTATAGTCTGACATCGTGGTAAACCGGTTCGAGTCTCGTTGGTGGACACAAATTTCACCTTCAGAATATTGCCCGACAGGGTATCACAAAATTATGTGCCAAAAGCTACACCAAGCTTCCATGCTTATGTAGGATCAGCCGAGCTCCTAGGCTAAATTTAGAACGTTGCAACAGTTTTGAAAGAAAGAAAGAAAGAAAGAAAGAAAGAAAGAAAGAAAGAAAGAAAGAAAGAAAGAAAGAAATTAATTAACAAATAAGTAAATCAAATCAATCAATCAATCCCATTCTGTTCTTTACCTAGACTTCTTTTTAACCAACTTAATTTAAGAATATATTTTTTTCAAATCCTTGGTCAATCAGACTAAATGTGAACAGTTATACACACGTTCACACTACCATGGAAACCAAAGAAATACGGATGCCACGATAAAGCAGCAGCTACAATAATAAATTTCACTCTGTGTCGCGAAGATATGTTAACGAAACTGGTAACATACACTGGGTGTGTTCAAGGGTTCTAGGACATTTCGTACTACTCTACCGGCTGATTACCTGCGAAGTGCCAGTTAATGACTTTAAAATATTCAGGAGAGGACATCCCGCACCACTTGAAAGAGTGGAGAATATTGCGAAGTAAAAACGATATCCTAATGCATGTATCCACTTGTATATCCATTGTCCACTACTGGCGCAGAAGCCTCCGCACTGTATGACCACTGCTGATGTTAACATTTCGTTGGGCGTAACTGATCTGACTGGCACACGTGTTAATTCTTATCTCGTATTCATCATTCGCGGGGACCTAACTACTTCCACCTTTAAGTAGTTTCCTGTTTCCGCGTGGCCTTCAAGCATGTATCGTCCAGTTCAACTGAATCTTTTATTTTACTGAGTTAATATTCAAAATAATAGTAATATTATCCATTCTTGTGCTCGTCAAGCACATTGCGTCCGATGTGTATTTCTATTGCATTGTTTCGTTTAAGGATTTATAGTTTTAAAAATCGACTTTCTTGTGATAATATTTACGGAAACATAAGTGATAAGTATAGTTTAAAGAGCAATTATTAAAATTATATACAGTAGAAGTTTTCTTCAGCAAATGTTGTAATTTTTTTTTGTTTCTGATTTCTAAACTATGTCTGCCCGGCTCATTACGCCCGCTGGCGTGGAAATGAAATTCCAGTTTGACATCAAGTGGTACGGATTGTCCTGGTTTAAACTTTGAGGATTACAGAAAAACCTTTCGCAGGGAGATAACGAACTAGGTGGTACGAAATGTTCTCAAAAATCAAGTGGTATGGAATGTCCGTGGTACGAAATGTCCGGACACCGTGTACAAGGAAACCTACTCACATCTCCGCATGTAATTTAAGAGAATTATCGGCCTTATCATTGTGTATCCGTCACAGTATTTCCTTGTCCAGGAAGTACGTCAGAGCTCTCATTGTAAGAGCTGACATTGCCCTCTTCCGGTCATCTAACAGTGCGCTGTTTGTGGTGTATGTTATCAGATCGGATATTTATCCACCATCAGTACGAATTTATGACCTTGTAACACTTCAAGGATCATGTGATGGTCCAACTTTACAGACTAGGGCATCTGAATAAGAATAGCAGAGTATGATCTATCATAGTTCAGTATCGAGAGATACCGTGTATCTTCTCGATATGCAGTACAGTATATTGCTTTCATACCTCGATATCATGCAGATAACGAGAATTTTCGCCAGTCATCAATAAATAATTCGGTAGATCAAATACGGAGTGTCAGGTCGTGGATTTGATCCCCGTCAAGTAGATTAATAAACTTTGCACTTTATGTTATTACTGATAGCATGATACAGTCATAAGTCCACTGTATGATGACCGACTGCGCGCTGATCCCTAATTAGCAACTAAAGGTTAGAAACTGTGCAAAATACTTAATAGAATGTCTACATTGGTAAGAAGACCGCCTATATGGCAGTACTCTGAAAGTAGCTCAGACCATGCGATTAAATTAAAACAGTTTATCAATTTATGGACAAAGCTCAGCTGAGGTTGGTGGTATTTTAGGGTGCTTAAATGCGGAAACACCGTGCCGCTAGCACCTAGTAAGGTACAGAACTCCAGCCGGACAAAATTTCGACAACGTGGAGTTGCTTATATATATAAATTGAAGAAGCGTTGAACAACTCTAATTATTCATGAAAAAAAGAAACGAGTTTATCATAAGGAAGGTATTTAAGTATATTTATTGCGGTTGTAATTTTTTCTATTATCATTTGTTATAGTCACACTTTTCTATCAACCGAATCGTTCACGGTGGATGGTTGTAAACAAAACAAGTTACGGGTGGGGATAGGTGAGGGCCTCTCCAGCTCCGTGTTTCACGCAACGCAAGTTTGACTTATGATGAAATGAAAGTCACGGTACATAGTCAATGCAGCACAATTTCATTTAAAAGTGGCTGATGATAAAAAGTGATGCGTAGTCATTTATATTGATAATGATTAGTAATCATAACCCCGGTTTACCTTATAAGGGTTGCACTAGGCTAGGAATCTTCTTTTCTAGCCTATTTCAATCCACTGCTGGATATAGGCCTCTTCCATATGCTTCCGTCGTCTTCGGTCTTGAGCCACTTGGAACCAGCGTCGTCGAGACCCTCCTTGGAGGCAGCTCTGCCCAGGGAGTGGCGCCCCTGCCTATGTGAGCACCCTGACCCGGTGTGTAGTATCTGGTAAGGGTCCCAGCTCAGGGTTACGAGTGAAGACCTCAACGACGTCAAAGGCGGAGAGGGTGACCTTCGGTACGGCGGAGATGATGGAAGAGGCAGCCCTGTACTTGGGGACTAATACGAGTACGACACATAAAGGGCACGACGGTTCCACATGTTAGTGGCGGCTGAAACACAACTCACCAATACGTCTGGCAGGCGTGGTGTTTTATTGCCGAACACCTTCCATAAACTCCTATGACTTCGAATTTTCAAACTACCCCAGGTGAGTAGAGTGAAAGGCTAGGAATAGCCACACGAAATTATAATTATTATTACTTCCTTCATTTCCATTACTTCTTTTTCAGTTGCAAATGGCATACTTGGTGCAATGTCAGTCTGCAGTGCCAGAAAGAAAGAAAGAAAAAGATGTTTACGGTTGTTATATTGTTGATGTCACTTGTTGCGTACTAACTTAGTTGCCTGTCACCTAGTGACACGGATGGCTAATAATACCGTATAGCCCAAGCATGCGCGAACCGTTCCATCCGTGAGATTCCGTACCAGTCGGCGCGTGCGCTAATGCACCTAATTCGTATGATTCTGCACGGCTAAAATTTTTGACTGAGGAATGTTACGAAGAAACAGTTCAGTAATATTGTAATTCATCTTTCCAATGCTATCAAACAACTTTCGAAATTCCGTATCCTCTAGCCCAACTGTCCTAAGTACACTTCAGATACCGTTATGTCGGGCGTAGGATTCTCACGAAATGAAAGTTGGTTGGAATTTACTTTCAGGAGTCGATCTGAAGAAAATTAGGATATTCTTATATTTTCTACCCCGGCATAACTTTGTCACTAAGGATCCTAGGGCCGTTGTGGTAACATAATTTAGGACCGAGAGAGAAATTTCTAAAGGTACCCTAAATGAGGTATAGAAATTGACTAAGACGGTGAAATCATAATTTCTTTTAAAAATGTATACTTCAAATTTTAGGCCCTTCCCTTGTGAGAATTTCTCTTGGGATCCGGACCATTTTGTTATGCAAATGTTAGACGTCAAATTCTTTATCTGTAGATATTTTAACCGCCTTCATACATCAAATACAGTACGTAAAAATTATCACTTTCCTAAAACTCCTTTTCCTACACCGCGCATTTAACTGAAGTCCAGCGAGTGTCATATTTTCTCTCATATCCCACATTTCCAAACAAACGGCACTTCAATTAATCAGACAGGGGCTATAAGACTGAATGTTAGTAGGTAAACTAATTTGTTACACTAAGGTACGAGTGTATGTAGCCTAATTGCTATAGACGTCACCATGTGAAAATATGTAAAAACCAAATACTATAGTTTTGATATTAAATTAATACTTAACGCTCTTATCCGTAGATAGTTGATCATAGAAAAAAGGCATGACCACAGAGGTCTGGTCGATTATTTTCTGGCCCTCTACTCTCGAAATAGCTGTTCGATCGTGTCTTAAAACTGTTGCATTTAAGGGTGGTCAAATGCGACAATTCCATGTCGTCTCATCAAAGAAGTCCAGGAGAAAGATTTCCAACATATTGACGTCTCCTAATAATGGACATTAAACAAGAATAGAACGCATTTTTGAGTTATTACCTAAGTTACACGCTGGCCAAATTATTATCCAAACTACACTTTCTAATCTTCATAAGAATAAAAGAAAGAAGGAAATAAAGTATAGGAAGATCAATGCACATTAATGAGGAGCTGTGTATATTCACGGGAAACTGAAATTTAGTGCACCTTAATAAGTAATATGATATTCAGTACACGACGACCTTAGTAAAACTTGAGATAAAAATTCAAACTGGTATGTTGAAGAATACTGCATAAAACTGTACCTTACCCGTACACTTTGGTATTCTCGTGATTCAAACACAAAATAACATTCCCTTGAATTTAAATGCCCCTGTCATATTTTGATTTCTTCTCGAAAATTATATTTGTTTTTCCTATAAAATTGGAGTTTAGGTAACACCTGCCTTGTAACCTAACGGTAAAACATCCAGGCAATGCACATAAAATAGAGTACTTGAAGAATATTGTCCTTCCCGTTTCCTTGAAACAATTAAGGCGGTGACGATTAAAGCATAATCTGTTTTCACTGCTTTATTTATTTATTTCACATCACTTATTATTCAGCGGAAAATGGAAGTCTTATCGTTGGTCTAATGCGCGTGGGGAAACAGGCATCGCTTTTATAGCAGCAAAGTTCGCAAGTAGCCAACAGGCGTAGCTCAGGGCTCTCTGCTCTCATGAACACAGGGGTCTGTGTTGGCTTTAGTTATACAGTAGGCGGATTTCATCAGGCTATGTACACAATTTGCCGTAGGTAAGCGAGAAAACTACAGTAAAACTAAGTTTCTAAGTTTCTTGTATATGAATCTAAAATACAAATTGTGGCTGGTTGAAAAGATCGAATGGTCAAAAGGCAATTAGGAAGTAAATATTTGCTTATGATGATATACGCGTTAACCTCTGTCCATCTAACTGCCAGAACAGAAGGTCAAACCCAAGTCCTATTCTTATTCGTGGCCTTATCCCAGTTACTTGGGGTTGGCACTGTGTGTAGAGTAAGCCCAGTTTCACGGCGAGATGACCTTCCTGACTCCAATTCTATGTGGAAGGAGGAGGTCAAATCCAATCTTCAACCAAAAGGTAGGTGTCAGTTAACAAGACCTGTTGTACACACCCCCTGTGGGTAGGTGGAGTACAATAAAATCTACAGCATCCCCTGCCTGTCTTGAGAGGCGACTAAAAGGGGCCTCAGACCCTCCTAACTTGGTAGCGTGGGTTGGCGACTACGGGGAGCATATCTGAGTCCTGGCATTGTTGTGGCAGGCTCCCGACTTTCATCAATACTGTCCGACCTCCCTTGGTCAACCCCTGTTCTTTTCCGACCCCGACGGTATTACATACCGACGCCTCAGATGTCTTTCTTTTTTCCCGCTCTTCGTGGCCCTTGGCTTTCTTTGGCAGACACCTTCATTTTACGAAGTTTAGGACCCCTTCGAACTTTTTCCTCTGATTAGTGTTAATGGAGGGTGGTTGCCCAGTTGTACTTCATCTTAAAACAATAATCACCACCACCACCTATTGCACACAATCGGGAATGAAGGAACTGTTGTGTACTTTATTCCAATAATCTGCATAAGGAAAACTGGAGATGGCTGTGAAAACTCTACATCGCGTCTGTTTACTAAATTTCCACTTAGTGGGGTGTAATAAGTGACTGACATCGTTACTGCTCACCAAAGTGACTACAATTTTTCTTTCAACCATTTTTTAAGCCCCACCGACAGAGATAGGTCTTACGGCGACGATGGGATAGGAAAGGCATCGGAGTGGGAAGGACGCGGTCATGGCCTTAAAGGTACAGCCCCAGTATTTCTCTGGTGTAAAAATGGGAACCACAGAAAACCATCTTCAGGGCTGTTGAAAGTGAGTTTCGAACCCACTATCTCCCGGATGCAAGCTCACAGCTGCGCGCCCCTAACCGCATGGACAACTCGCCCGGTGACTACTGATCGAATCTTAACCAATGTGTATACGAATTTTGAAATTGTAGGCCTACATCACATTCCTGCCAGCCCTGTGGTGTAGGGGTAGCGTGCCTGCCACTTACCCGGAGGCCCCGGGTTCGATTCCCGGCCAGGTCTGGGATTTTTACCTAGACCTGAGGGCTGGTTCGAGGTTCACTCAGCCTACGTGATTGGAATTGAGTAGCTATCTGACGGTGAGATAGCGGCCGCGATCTAGAAAACCAAGAATAACGACCGAGAGGATTCGTCGTGCTGACCACACGACACCAAGTAATCTGCAGGCGTTCGGGGTGAGCAGTGGTTGCTTGGTAGGCCAAGGCCCTTCAAGGGCTGTAGTGCCATGGGGCGGGGGGACATCACATCGCTAAGGTTCAAATTCCACATAAAATCTGGATGTCCTTAGTGCTATGATCACAATGTTAACACTGATGTAAAACTACAAAATTTCATGCAAACTTTTCACGCTTAACAACCATAGCTGTACAGTTTATCAGATATATTTCATCCATATTATACACTACGGGCTCTTGACATGATCTTCTGAAACCCTTACACGAAAAAGAGAAAACGAGTCTCATTTACAATCACTAAGATCGGGTGTGCGGTGATAAGATACCGACAGCAAAATGACCCTAATGTGTTAAGTACACAACTACATAACGTGCAAAATAAAATGCAAATCAAACTAACAAGTTATTCAGTTTTGCGTGATTCGATGATAGCTATTGGACTTGCAGTTCTAAGAGGAATCCGAACCACACGGGTGCGATATATCTTTTTTTTTAATCCACATGCATTGACTGGGATTCGAAATACAGATGACGATGTAACTCGGCTATTAATGATCCACCTGCCCACACAGATTGTATTTGATATTGTTATAATATAGAGCCGTAAAATAAACATGGCATCTTATAATTACAGAAGTAATAGTTCGGTTTTTTCTAGACTATTATTTCTGAAATATTTCTGAAGTCCACCTCTATGGTGAAGTGGTTAGTGTGATGAATTGCCACTCCCGGAGGTCCGGGTTCGACTCCCGGCTCTGCCACGAAATTTAGTACGACAACAGGAAAGGGGTCCATTCAGCCTTCAGAGGTCAAATGAGTAGAGAGGATTCGATTCCCGTCTCAGCCATCCTCAAAGTGGTTTTCCGTGCTTTCCCACTTCTTTTCCTGGCAAATGCCGGGATGGTGTGTAACTTAAGGCCACGGCCACTTCTTTCCCTCTTTCTTGCCTATCCCTTCCTATCTTCCCATCCCGCACAAGGCCCCTGTTCAACATAGCAGGTGAGGCCGCCTCGACGAGGTACTGGTCCTTCTGCCCAGATGTACCCCACTAAATGTCTCACGCTCCAGGACACTGTACTAGAGGAGGTAGAGGTAGGATCCCTCACTGAATACGGGAGAACAACCAGCCCTGAACGGTAAAATGATTAAATAACAATATAAATGATAGGTTGTTAATTGGCCGAATGGTCAGCGTACTGGCCTTCGGTTCAGAGGGTCCCGGGTTCGATTCCCGGCCGGGTCGGACATTTTAACCTTAATTGGTGAATTCTAATGGTCCGGGGGCTGGGGTTTGTGTCTTCCCCAACATCCCTGCAACTCACACATAACACTATCCTCCACCACAATAACACGCAGTTACCTACAAATGGCAGATGCCGCCCACCCTCATCGGAGGGTCTCCCTTACAAGGGCTGCACTCGGCTAGAAATAGCCACACGAAATTAAAATTAACTATACTTTTTACAGTTTTTCTAGATGCCGAGGCATCCCGTAAGATTTATTTTACATGCCTGTAAACCTGCCTATACGAGGCTGGCATATCTGAGCACATTCAAATATAACTCGACTGAGCCGGGATCAAACCCGGTAAATTAGGCTCAAAAGGCCAGCGCTCTACCGCTTGACTTATTCACCCCAGAGTATTTCAAATTTTATAAATAATAGCAATTATTTTCCTTCCAATTTACAAGTTAATGGGTAGACGTCAAGCACAGGAGTAAAATACAAGTACAGTACCTATTTGTCTGGCTCTACTTTGCATCCAGTAAGATACATCGACCAATTTATCAATCGAAACTGGTTGTAGCAGTCTATCGACTGTCGAACGTGAGCTAAACTTCTTTGGCAAATTATGGTACAATACACTTCTTGATTCTACTGAACTTGTCGAAGTTAGATATCAATTCTTAATAAAGATGTGTTGTAGAAAGCTACATACGTAATAAATAAGTGTTTGACATGTCAATGAACCCTCAGTTCAAATGTCATCTATGTTGAACGGAACAAATGAACTACGGAGCGCGAAATTTGAATGAGTTAAAGGTAACTTCAAGAACTTTCGTTTCAGGAATGTGACTTGCTATATTGATTAGAAAACTGAATGCTTATTAGTAACGCTTAAAAAAAACACCAACAGAGCTCTATATTCCAAAGTTTAAAGAAAGGGTAAATGTACTGGGCTTACCTTTAACGGGTATTCCTGCCGATATCACTGAATATCAAAAATTGCACTGATCTACCACACTGTGGGCAGATTTCACTTCTCACTCTCGAATGGCACAAGCACACACAACCTGAACGCACAACCACGCGGAACGCAAAAAATGATGTCGTAGCACTGAGGAGCGAGGCGAATGGCTAACCATGAACTGCTGACACTTTTGAAAACTGTGCTGCAATCGCCTGCACTGACTAGGCGAGCTCAGGGCCACAACAACACGCTGCCTGCTCGGCTCCAACAGAATGTTTTCACTGGAGGCCAGACCGTGTAATCTCCCATTCAAAGGCGTAGAAAGAGGAAGTGAATTACAGTAGAATGAGGAGCGGTGATATCCCTCGGCAGGACCCACTGTGCTCTCTAGCTTACTATCCAGAGGTGACCTTCCAGTAAGTCTTCTCCTTGCTGCGGACACGCTTGGATTTAAAAAATATATATATATACGCATAAGAAAGGAAGGGAGTGCAGCTCGATCTCTTCAGGTGGAAATGATCGATAATACGCTGCTGCTATTAGTTATGCGGTCGAGTGAAGGTCAAGACTCATCGGTAAGACAAAGAAACAAGTACTGGTTCACACAATACAATTACCATCCAGGGGAACTGTCAATAGGTGTTAAACCATCAAAGGCGCGACTTATTTTCAGCCATCTTAGAATAACTGTGTTTTGAAACTCGTTTGTTGAAATGAAATGAAAATCCACGGCCTGTTTTAAGTCATTTGACCGGGTCAGGAATGGAATGAATGAAGCCCCCATCTAGCGGCGAAGATAGGAATTGTGCCGGCTGCCGAAGAATTCGCACTCTTGTGAGTGAAATTAAATGATATTGGAGAGTGTTGCTGGAATGAAAAATGGCAGGGGAAATTGGAGTACCGGGAGAAAAACCTGTCCCGCCTCCAATTTGTACAACAAAAATCTCACGCGGAGTGACAGGGTTTTAAACCACGGTACCCAGCGGATAGAGCGGATAGCTGCCGCCTGAGTCACGAAGGTTGTTTGTTGTAATACCGGTTCAAATTCATCTGAAGACCGCATAGAGCGTTCTTTGGGTCCCGTTACGACTTCATTCCCCCTTTCATCTATGTGTTTGGTGTTGTGTATATTCATCAGTCCATGCACTGGTTTGATGCAGTGTTCCATGACACCCTATCCTGTGCTAACCTTTTCATTTCTAAGTAACTACTACATCCTACTTTTCTTTTCTTTCTTTCTTTCTTTCTTTCTTTCTTTCTTTCTTTCTTTCTTTCTTAATCTGCTTACCCTCCAGGGTTGGATTTTCCCTTGGACACACCTCTACCGCCTCAAGGGCAGTGTCCTGGAGCGTGAGACATTGGGTCGGGGGATACAACTGGTAGGATGACAAGTACCTCGCCCAGATGGCCTCACCTGCTATGCCGAACTGGGGCCTTGGTGTGGGATGGGATGATTGGAAGGGACAGACTAGGAAGAAGGAAGGAAGCGGCCGTGGCCGTAAGTTAGGTACCATCCCGGCATTTGCATGGAGGAGAAGTGGGAAACCACGGAAAACCACTTCCAGGTTGGCTGAGGTGGGAATCGAACCCACCTCTACTCAGGTGACCTCCCGAGGCTGAGTGGAGACCGTTCCAGCCCTCGTACCACTTTTCAAATTTCGTGGCAGAGCCGGGAATCGAACCCGAGCCTCCGGGGGTAGCAGCTAATCACACTAACCACTACACCACAGAGGCCTGTATCCTACATTTACGCTAATCTGTTTGTCACATTCATAACTAGGTCTACCCCAAACGTTGTTTCAACAGTCCGGCTCATGGCTAAATGGTTAGCGTGCTGGCCTTTGGTCACAGGGGTCCCGGGCTCGATTCTCGGCAGGGTCAGGAATTTTAGCCATCATTGGTTGTTTGGTCGTCTTCATCATCATTTCATCCTCATCATGACACGCAGGTCGCCTACGGGAGTCAAATCAAAAGACCTGCACTTGGCGAGCCGAACATGTCCACGGACACTCCCGGCACTAAAAGCCACACGCCATTTCATTTCATTCGAAAACCAACTGAATGAATCCTGGGTGTCTTATGATGGGTCCTATCATTCTACTTCTTTCTTGATCAAATGTTGCCAAATCGTTCTTCTCTCATCAGTTCGATTCATCTCTTCGTTCGTGATTCGAACCACCCATCTCACCGCCAGCATTCTTTTGTAACACCACATTTCAAAAGCTTCTATTCTCTTTTTTTTTTTTTTTTTTAGCTAGTTAACGTCCATGTTCCGCTTCCATACTAAACCACGTTCCAGAGGAAAGTCTTCAAAAACATATTTTTATTCCTATATCCACTTTTGAAATAAGCAAATTTGTTTTCTTAATGAAGTCCTTCCTTGTTGTGCTAGTCTGCATTTTATGCCCTCCTTACTTCTGGCATCGTCATTCTGCTACCCAAGTAACAATATTAATCTACTTCCTTTAATACAGTCCCCAACGTAATATCTCCTGCATCTCCTCTGCTCTCCATTACTTTTGTTTTGGATTTAATTTCATTTTCTACTCCTTCTCTAAGGCTGCGTCCATATCTTCTTCTTCTTAATCTGTTTACCCTCCAGGGTCGGTGAAATGAAATGGCGAATGGCTTTTAGTGCCGGGAGTGTGCGAGGACAAGTTCGGCTCGCCAGGTGCAGATCTTTTGATCCCGGGTCGGTTTTTCCCTCGGACTCAGCGAGGGATCCCACCTGTGCCGCCTCAAGAGCAGTGTCCTAGAGTTTCAGACTCTGGGTCGGAGATAGAACTGAGGAGGATGACCAGTACCTCGCCCAGGCGGCCTCACCTGCTATGCTGAACAGGAGTCGCGGGGAGAGGGGGGGGGGGGGAGGGATTGGAAGGGATAGACAAGGAAGAGGCCGTGGCCTTAAGTTAGGTACCATCCCGGCATTTGCTTGGAGGAGAAGTGGGAAACTATGGAAAACCATTTCTAGCATGGCTGAGGTGGCAATCAAACCTACCTCTACTCAGTTGACCTTCAGAGGCTGAGTAGATCCCGTTCCAGCCCTCGTACCACATTTCACCACAGAGGCGGACTGAGTCTATATTATCCAGCAATATCCAGATCCTCTACAGAATCAGATAAAAACTGTCGTCGGCAAATCTCTGAGTTCTGACTTCTTCTCCTTGGATTTTGATTCCCTTTTCAAATTGCGTTTCGATTTCCTTTACCGGCTGTTCTGTATACACACTGAACAAGAGAGGGGACAAACTGCAACCTCGCCTCACTCTTTTCTGGATTGCTGCTTCTTTTTCATACACCCCCATTCGTATCAGCTAACGGCCGCAGCCGTGTTGAAACACCCGTTCCCATGCGACCTCCGCAGTTAAGCAAGGTTGTCCGTGATCAAGATTTGGATAGGTTGCCACACGCTGTTGGTGGGGGGGTAAGGGAATGGAGGAGCTGAAAGGAACTGGCCCGCCTAGAGTACGTAAACTCCGGCTCAGGCACACCTCTGCGGAGGTTCGAAAATACACCCTTACCTTATTCGTATCACTGCACACTGATTTGTGTACAGATTATAGATAATTCTTCTTTCTCATTATGTGATCACGATCACCTTCAGAATCTCAAATATCTTTGTTCAATCAACATTATCAGTTGCCTTTATTATATATCCATGCACGTGGGCTTGTCCTTCTTAATTCGATCTTCCATGATTAGGCGTAAAGTCAGAATTGCTTCGCGTGATCCTACATTTCTTCTGAACCAACTCAGCTTCAACCTGTATTTCCATTCTTCTGTAAATAATACGTCTTAAAATTACACGCAATCAGTATAACCATCATTGGTTAATTTCCCTGGCACGGGGGCTGGGTGTATGTGTTGTCTTCATCATCATTTCATCCTCATCACGACGCGCAGGTTGCCTACGGGAGTCAAATCAAAGACCTGCATCTGGCGAGCCGAACCCCTCCTGGGATCTACCGGCACTAAAAGCCATATGCCATTTCATTTACCTTATAATATACAGGCCTTCGGGGTGAGCAGCGGTTGAGTGGTAGGCCAAGGCCCGTCAGAGCTGTAGTGCCGCGAAGTTTGGACTTGATATAACTATAAACACTCGTCTTTGAATATTATCTTGATTTGGCTTTTACACCCGACAGGACAAATATTAGCCTATGCCGGCATCAGTTTAACTTTAGTCTGTCCGTGTGTTGCGGCATCTAGGGAGAATGGATTATAGATTCCCATGAAACTTGATAATTTAAGTTTAGGATAAGAGCGAGTAGGATATTAGCTATAGTTTCTTCAGAAACAAAATTCGTCAAGAAGGTGACTTCAACTTAAATATAAAATCTAGTCTTTCTTTTGCGGTTGGTTTTTACAGAAAAACTGCCCATGACAAACTGTATTTAGAATATTATTTATGAACATTTTAGTTCGGTAGCTTTTACCGATAAAGTTTAAAATAAAGAAAGTATCAGTGTGAGCCTCAGAACTGGATAGAACATCTTAAAATTGGTACAGGTGATCTGTTAAGATGGTCAGCCCACAATCATGGCAGTTCTAAGTGCTCACATGAACAGTTCATGCTTAAACAGGAAATACCTTATGACTACAACGATCACTGATGTGCTAACACAGATGGAAGCATGCTTACTGCCAGAAGCTGCTGACAAAGCGACTGAATCATGGCTGACGCATAAAACTGTGGTAATTTTCTCAGTTTACACTGAGTCGTGAAGTAGAATGAGTTGGTTCAAACGATAATCATGCAATGTCTCATTGTAAACGATTAGTTAAATCCATAATGTGCAGAGAACGGCCCTTGCCTATTAGGGTTGGTAGTAACCCTGTTGACCTGCATTCCATTTTATGCTCTCACGTGCACTAAATTGGGACTGTTCTAATCGAGCATACTATACTTGTGAAGGAGTCGTAAAAATAAAAAAATTTAAAATAAAAAGGAAAAGAAGTTTGCTTCCAGTTTAACGTGACTGTGATATCGTAATTATAGCCATGGGAACTCCAATTTTATGCAGAAATCGAACTACAGGGACGTGGAGTTTTATTTCGAAAATCCTATATGCATTGGCTGGGATTCGAACACGACCGCCTTCACGAATGACTCAGTCAACTACTACGCCATACCACAGTGTAATCACGAAAACAGATCAGAATTACGAATGAGAGAAGTTTCTTCTGGTTGTAGTGTTCTCATTTAATGCTCTGTTAAAGCCATTTTCCAGAACTACAAAAGATACAACAGAACATTGGCAATTAGAATTTCTGTATTTAGAGTACAGAACTCCGCAACGTGATACATATCATGAGTCGTATAGTCAGCCTTCATTTCTCAATTAACCTTGTCGTTATTGGGTTTGCAATTATGCAGTACATATTTGCGAACGGCTTTTCTTCGTGTTTATACACGCTAAATCAAGACCGGATCAAATATGACAAAGACACCTCCGTACAGGCCATGAAGGCCCTTGGAGGAGTGCAAGGTAAATGCTTCCACCATTTTTAACCGCGGCACGTGATGGGGTAGAGTGGTTAGCTCTACGCCCGGCCGCCTTTGCCCCCAGGAATTAACCTGGTACTCATTTTTGGTGTTGGCTGAGTGAACCTCAGGGCCATATTCACCTCCGGAAGTGGAAATCTCGTTTCTTAAATTTTACGACTTCCTGAAGGGGATTCGAACCCACGTCATTCCGGGCGAACTGAGCACACCTTTACCGCCTCGGCCAGGCAATCCCTGGATCAAATATGACGGGAGCAAAACCAAGTAAACATTTAAAAATTTTCCATTGTTCTTGATATTGTTAGATTTGTATTCTAAATGACAAAAACGAAATAAAAACGCTTTATTATAGGCCTACTATTTGATTTTCAAACGTATGGATAAATTTAGTCACCTCAATCCGAAGGCATATTTTTGGTTACGGGAAAATACTATCGCGTGCTTCTGTGGAGACAGCGAAAAGTGTTGTGGTGATTATTGTTGCTGTTTACATTTTCTAGCGGTTGAACGTCACAATAACGATGGAATAGGAAAGTACTAAGACTGGGAAAGAAGTAGCTGTGGCCTCAATGAAGGGACTGCTAAAAAATCTGCCTGGTGTGAAACTGCGAATCCATGGAAAATAATGTTCACTGCTGCTGATGGTGGGGTTCGAACTCACAGTCTCCCAGATACAAACGTACCACGCAGTCAACTCACTCAGTGAGATGTACAGTCTATGGATGTTTGAAGATGTCGGCGAAAATTGAGGGGCAAAAGAAGCGGGGAAATGACGGACTACCTACACCTTGCTAACCTATTACTTTCACGGTCGGAAGAAAACAAACATTTACCAAAAGAGTCAGGATAAGGAGAGCGCGGTACAAGAACGACAAGCACAACCAGCCTCAGCTGGTGTCTCATACCGTCAAGTTCAAACGCGTGAATATTTTATCGCCTCTTCCATTTCTTAAAATAATTGAGTTATCAAATTTTCCCTTGCCAGTAAATCTTCGCTTTAAACATTAGCCGATGTACAGGCCAACCAACCTCATATGGATTCAATATCACAATCTTGTACAAAAGTAATGAGAGCCTTATACACTGAGTGGCCGAAAGTCACGGGAAGGGGTGTCTTAGTAAATCTGCCGTGTATGACCCCTGAGCGTTCTAACTAGCTGTGGCGTAGCTGAGCAGTCTGTTAAAGACACCAGTGTCGTGAAGATGGCAACACGTCGCGAGTTAACCGACTTTGAACGTGGAATGATCATAGGCGCACGGCCCATGTGTCGTAGCATTGCTGAGATTACACACGAATTCGGGTTACCGAGGTCAACAGTGTCTTCAATATCGCAGACAGAATGTTACCACCCGCATAAAGCGCTGCACGGGAAGACCACAGGTCATTAACGAATGGATATTACGTCACCTCCGCAGAACCATACTGGGCGCTCGACGGGCTACTGTGAGTCACATCACCGCCCGGTTGAATGTTGGGAGTCAGAAACACATTTCTACCAGGACCGTGAGTAGGCAATTGCACCTCATAGGCTTCACCAGCCGACGACCAACTTGTGTCCCTTTGCTGACATCTCGACACAGAGCTCAACGACGTGCATGGGCGCGCGAACATCGCCAATGGACCATGGAAGAGTGGCGGCGTGTGCCATGGTCTGATGAATCCCGGTTCCAGTTTTATCGAACTGATGGGCGCGTGAGAGTGTGGCGTATGCCCCAGGAAACTATGGATCCTGCGTGTCAACCAGGTTGTGCTCAGGCGGGAGGTGGCTCAGTTCTGGTCTGGGCGGCGTTCTCGTGGTCGCAATCAGGCCCCGTTGTCCGGCTACAGGGAACGCTGATAGGTGCATGTTATATGGATATTCTTTCAGAT
Source organism: Anabrus simplex (assembly GCF_040414725.1). Lineage (NCBI taxonomy): Eukaryota > Metazoa > Arthropoda > Insecta > Orthoptera > Tettigoniidae > Anabrus > Anabrus simplex. The sequence continues at coordinate 1,371,561,748 of NC_090265.1, forward strand.
TATTTGCATCAGTTTCTGGCCCTAAAGTACCCTGATGGAGATGCTATGCTTCAACAGGACAATGTGCCATGTCACCGCTCTGTGATAGCATGCAGGTGGTTGGTGGAGTACTCCAGTGAAGTTACGGCCATGGATCTGCCCTCCAGATCCCCCGTTCTTAATCCAATCGAGCATTTATGGGATACTGTCGATGCTCGTGTACGCTCCATGAACCCCGCACCAACAAGACAAGGCAAATTGTGGGTAGCAGTGCATGATCCGTGGGTCCAGATCCCGCAAGAACGATTCCAACAGCTTGTAGAGTCGATGCCTCGCCCGCACTGCTGCCGTTTTGAGGGATCGCCAAGGAGCAACTCGTCATTAATATCACATTCAGTGTCTTACCATGACTTTTGGCCACTCAGTATGAATTGTACTACACAGACAAACTCATGAAATTTACGTCTTGTTCGCCAACAAATTGTCTTGCGTCTCACCAATCCGTGATATGGAGTTACTTTCATAGTTTTACTTTCTACGTTTGATTAACTTGTTACTTTTTGGATATTCGCGCCCACAAAAATTACATATTTATCGGATTTTCTGGACTATTCGTTATGACTCTAAGGAAACAATTGTCTGATCAAAATTCCAGTTAAACTGGTATCGGGATTGCTTTGTTAATCCCATTATTTCAAGTAAGATTTCAGTGGTCCCCCTCTGTGATGTAGTAGTTAGTGTGATTAGCTGCCACACCCGGAGGCCCGGGTTCGATTCCCAGCTCTGGCACGAAATTTGAAAACGTGGTACGAGGGCTGGAACGGGATCCACTCAGCCTCGGGAGGTCAACTGAGTAGAGGTGGGTTCGATTCCGACCTCAGCCGTCCTGGAAGTGGTTTTCCGTGGTTTCCCACTTCTCCTCCAGGCAAATACCGGGATGGTAGATGGTACCTAACTTAAAGCCATGGCCACTTCCTTCCCTCTTCCTTGTCTATCCCTTCCAATCTTCCCATCCCGCCACAAGGCGCCTGTTTCAGCATAGCAGGTGAGGCCGCCTGGGCGAGGTACTGGTCATCCTCCCCAGTTCTATCACCCGGCCCAGAGTCTGAAGCTCCAGGACACTGCCCTTGAGGCGGTAGAGGTGGGATCTCTCGCTGAGTCCGAGAGAAAACCCGACCCAGGAGGGTAACCAGATAAAGAACGAGAATGAGAAGAAGAAGTAGATTTCAGAGGTAACCGTTACAATGTAATAAATAAAATTATATTTTATTGGTCCGCCTCTGTGGTGTAGTGGTTAGTGTGATTAGCTGCCACCCACGGAGGCCCGGGTTCCATTCCCGGCTTTGCCACGAAATTTGAAAAGTGGTACGAGAGCTGGAACGGGGTCCACTCAGCCTCGGGAGGTCAACTGAGTAGAGGTGGGTTCGATTCCCACCTCATTAATCTTGGAAGTTGTTTCCTGTGGTTTCCCACTTTTCCTCCAGGAAAATGCCGGGATGGTACCTAACTTAAGGCTACGGCCGCTTCCTTCCCTCTTCCTTGTCTATCCCTTCCAATCTTCCCATCCCCCGCAAGGCCTCTGTTCAGCATAGCAGGTGAGGGAGCCTGGGCGGAGTACTGGTCATCCTCCCTATTTATATCCTCCGACCCAGAAAATGAAGCTCCGAGACACTGTACTTTTTGCGGTAGAAGTGGGATCCCTCGCTGAGTCCGAGGGAAAAAACCGACCCTGGAGGGTAAACAGATAAAGGAAAACAAGAAGAATATTTTATTATTCCATGAATGTTGATTTATAGGCATGATATAGGCTTTCTTTACTCTTCGCAGAGAACTTTTGCTCTGCGTCTTCAGAAGAAAATTTGGGCAGTTCACGAGAAAGGCTTCTCAAACAACGAGTTTTGAATTTAGACGTTATAATAGAAGTAGACGTACACCGAGTTCGATAGCTGCAGTCGCTTAAGTGCGGCCAGTACCAGTATTCAGGAGATAGTGGGTTCGAACCTCACTGTCGGCAGCCCTGAAAATGGTTTTCCGTGGTTTCCCATTTTCACACCAGGCAAATGCTGGGGCTGTACCTTAATTAAGGCCACGGCCGCTTTCCTCCCACTCCTAGGCCTTTCCCGTCCCATCGTCGCCATAAGACCTATCTGTGTCGGTGCGACGTAAAGCAACTAGCAAAAAAAGAACTAGACATCAGAGTGGGATGTGACAGGCCCCACTCGCTGACGCTGGAGTGAATGCAGGTGGAGTTATCAGAAGTTCATTAGCAGAGGCATACTTTGATAACAGCATACGTGAGATAAATTTCCACAATAGAATTTATCATCTTATCATTTATGCATTGAAATACTAAAGACCGGGCGAGTTGGCCGCGCGGTTAGGATCGCACAGCTGTGAGCTGGCATCCAGGAGATAGTGGTTTCGAATACGACTGTCGGCAGCCTTGAAAATAGTTTTCCGTGGTTTCCCATTTTCACACTGGACAAATGCTGGGGGGCTGTATCTTAATTAAGGCCACGGCCGCTTCCTACCCACTCCTAGGCCTTCCCTATCCCATCGCCGTCATAATACCTATCTGTGTCGGTGCGAGGTAAAGCAAATAAAAAAAAAGAAATACTAAAGATTTTTTTCAAGCTTGCAGATTGTGGTCATTTTTAGTTCCTAGCTCCCAATATTTTAGCGGAAACCTACGATTTTCAGATAGACAATTCTAACCTTCGGAGAGAGCGGACTTTGGGTAATGCCGAGAACAATTTAAAAATTAAGCAAGCGATCTAACAATCCTGTAATCATGACAATACGTTATTGGGCTTTTGCCGTGTCAAGAAACCAAGGTGAAAGTCTTTACGTTTCACAGATAATTTTTCTCGGCGTCTTCAGACGAAAATCTCATCTGTTCATGAGGAAGACTTCTTGTAGAAGTCCCCTTCTTGGTTTCTTGACATGGCAAAAGCCCAAAGTTTTTTATCATGTCTACAATTACGAGCCGTGAAAGCGTCAATCTAAGCAAGCTTGTAGTTTTACAAGACGGTTCATATCGTGATCATAGCCACGGGACCTCCAGTTTCACGTGGGTTATAAACGACTGAGAAGTGACTACTCATTCAAGTGACTACACATGTATTAGTCGGGCAGTAACTCGTTATGACCTTGGTCTGCCGAAAAACTGCTGCCCAGGCAGTAACCTGATGATACGTGAGTGCCATATGCTCAGCGTGATGACATCCTCAGCCTCATTGCTTTACTTCCTACGCTGGGTAAACCTCTTGTTTCAGACAACTCGTCGGTTAGACTGACGTCTGCATCCGGTAGCGTAACGGATAGCTCTATTAGCTGCCATCCTCGAAGGCCAGGGTCTGATCCCGGCACTTTCAGAGGTTAAAACAGTACATGCTGCTCACCTCCATTGGAGGAGTTCCAAAAAATAGCTGCTCCACCTCAGGATGAGGATACCATCTTACGTATTTTAGTTAGTCTGACGTGATTGAGTGAACACTGCTCAAGCCATCGTCCAGTAGTAAGATCCCTGCACTTGCCAGAAATCGATTCTGGGGCCTCCGGGTAAAAGGCAAGGACTCCATCCCTGCATCACAGGGCAAGAATAACGTCTAAGTTGTTCTTTTATTATTTGTTCGTATTTTTTTTTTTTTTTGCTAGGGGCTTTACGTCGCACCGACACAGATAGGTCTTATGGCGACGATGGAATAGGCAAGGCCTAGGAGTTGGAAGGAAGCGGCCGTGGCCTTAATTAAGGTACAGCCCCAGCATTTGCCTGGTGTGAAAATGGGAAACCATGGAAAACCATATTCAGGGCTGCCGATAGTGGGATTCGAACCTACTATCTCCCGGATGCAAGCTCACAGCCGCGCGCCTCTACGCGCACGGCCAACTCCTGTTCGTATTGTAAACCAATGCAAAGTTATATTTATTCTAGAAATTAGTAACCTATATAAGTATATACCACAAAAAGTTTGGAATGTTGTGGCTTTAGGCATACTATGTGATAGTACGTATGTAGTCTTGTAAGTGGTAGAGAGCACTGTGTGTACACAAGTACTTCAACTGCGTGTTTACAGTACAGCAGATATCGCTGCGTACGGTCCCTGTTGAGCCGGGGGTGAACTATGCCATTTCAGGTGAAGACTGGTAGTAGTTTATACAGTGCAGTATAATCTTCAGCTATTATAGTGTTTACGTTTCATTAGCAATGTGTATTTCTCAGCTTGAGCGAGCCAGAATTGTGGCACCGATTCAGGAAAAACGTACAGAAGAAGCAGTATCATGCACCGAAGAGGTTATTCAAAGTGCAGAGAAGAAATGTGTAAAAGGTACTTTGAGACTAATGATGTGACTAACAGACCGAGGGAAGGTGGAATGCGGGTGACAGCACCACGTCAAGATAGGTATATCCGCGTATAACAGCGCAGAGACCAACTTAGACTGCTCAGCAAATGCAAGATGACATCTGAAGGGCAACCGAGGTCGTGTATTTGCATAAACTGTATCGGCTACATAGTGCCCAATTAAGATCATTTCGACCGATTCTACGTGTTGCACAAGGACTCGAGAATCACCGTCGTGTTGGTAGGAAGAGATGGGCCATCCAGCGTCGTGATACGAGGATGGATGAAGAATGTAAAGGGTGATAATCTACCATACGCTTTCTAATGATGAAGGAATTACTGAAATAGGTGGAGTGTTTCCCGAGATTACCCTACATATACAACTCACGAACATTCTCTCTTCACAAAGTACATCGCAAAAATACTGATAATAATAAATATTAAATTTTACAGCAATTAAATGAATTTCCTACAATTTCCAAATGCATTTTCCTCATCTTGCTAGGAAATTAGACTTTTGCGTGTCTAAAGGGCGTTTCAACGACAAAGTGTGTGAGGATGTAAAGGACGTGACGGAAAGTACCAGCATGTTCATTTTTTGCTAGGGGCTTTACGTCGCGCCGACACAGATAGGTCTTATAACGTCGATGGTATAGGAAAGGCCTAGGAGTTCGAAGGAAGCGGCCGTGGCCTTAATTAAGGTACAGCCCCCAGCATTTGCCTGGTGTGAAAATGGGAAACCACGGAAAACCATTTTCAGGGCTGCCGATAGTGGGATTCGAACCTACTATCTCCCGGATGCAAGCTCACAGCCGCGCGCCTCTACGTGCACGGCCAACTCGCCCGGTACCAGCATGTTCAAAAGCTGCATGCATTTGTAGTTCATGATGTAATGTTTTGTGCTAGGATTATGCATAACCTTCGGACAATTTCAATGCCAATTTAAGGGACGTTAACTGCCCAGCGGTATACCAATTAAATTCTCCGACAATTTGTACAACCCTTTAGGGATGAATGTGGTGCTAAATTTATTTTCGTTGATGACAAAGTTCGCCCTTATCGAGATGCATCAGCAAGGAACTTCATGAGAGAGACGGGTATCAGCCATATGAATTGGCCAACTAATTCCCTGGACATGAACTGCGATAAGCATGCCTGAGAAAGTTAGAAAACGGCTGTTTTGTGTTTGTCCACAACCTCCACAGATATTTCCAGAACTCATTAGAATTGCCCAGATTGAATGAGACCTTTTTTTTCTCAACATTGCGTCTATACACTGATCGCAAATATGCCACAGCGTGTCAGACACCTGAACAATGCCAGAGGACACCATACACGATACTGAGGTAAAGTGAAGAAGGGACAACCTTCATTAAAAACGCACATACGCGCAAATTGTATCATTTCCATCATTAGAAAGCGCACACCCTCTACAAGTGGACTGAATTCTCCTCCCTTTTTTTTTCGGTCGAGTGACGCCACAACTATACCTACGAACCCCGACTACCTTAATCAAACATACAGGCTGGCACCAAGTTGGAAGTCGGCCTCCCCAGCACATACACCCTCATCGTCCGTGATGTTAATCCTGCTATTTCCGACGACGACATCTACACGGAGCTCCGCTCGGCAGGCTCTACGCCGGACCTGCACTATCACCTGATATACTCATGTATCTTCCTTCTTCAGACGACTACTTCAACCTTCTAGACAATGGAGCATGTATTCACCGCCGCCTACATCGAGTCGAAGCTACTCCTCCGAACATCATGGCTCAACTGCTCATCGACGCACCCGCTACGCCTGTCACAGCCGATTCGTCTACAGCAACCATGCCGCCTCCATCTACCACACCATTCCATCCTTCGTAATCTAGCTGCACCACCCCTATCACCACCACCACCACTTCTGCTCACACCTCCCCCAACTTTCCTATAACCACTTCAGTTATGTCCCTTTCTTCCCCCCTTATGACGTCTTCTATCCCCATCCCTCCCTCCTCTGATCAACTTCGTCCCGAGTGCACCTTACTTCAGCCACCTGCCGAGGGAACTGCCACCGACACGCCTGCAGATACGGCACGCCAACCATCGTCACTGCCGCCGTCCGAACGCCCTACCACCTACAGTTGCGTCATTCGCGGCGTGGACCCCAGGTATCATCTGAAGACATCGTCTATCAACTCCACCAAGCAGGATTACCAGTGCGCCGAGCGTTCCGGATCTTCAACGTAGATGGACCCGCGTATTTAATGAGACTCCACCTTCACTCGACAACGCTCAACGACTTATCAACCACGGTATACAGCTCTACGGTCGCCACTAGCGGATTGAACAGTCTCGTTCTTCTGCTCAACAGTTAACCCGTCCTGCCAGACCTCGCCGACGTTCCCGACCTGCCCCTCCCCCTCAAACACCTAGTCCACATATCCGACCTTATCCACATCCACCCCGTTACTTTTCGCCACCATCACCAACCTCTCACCTCCTCAGCCTCCTCCTCACTTCTCTTGTTAACTTCTTCTCCTTCTATCACATCCTTGCACTTCATCTTATCCCTTGAAACTTTGGTTAAACCTTCCCTTCTTTGCATCTCTAATGTACATGGCTTTGTATTTGTAAATCTGTCACAAAAGCACTAGGCAACGTACACGTCCTTTATTATCATCTCCTTTACTTATTCATACCGGCTTTTACCCATCTCGATCTTCTCTCAGTTCTTCCCAACCCCATCTAATCACCTGGCCAGAGAGAGGGAGTTACCCTTTAGGTGTCCCGCCCCACCCCTTCAGGGTGGGGAATGGAAACAATAAAAAAGCGTACTTATGATAGCTCATCAGGACAGCATGTAGATTAAAGAAGAGTAAGTCGGAAAGATTGAACGCCAGAGTCCCTTTAAAGTCAATAACCGTGCTTAAACTGTAAGACCTATTAAATATGTAGCCCATAGATATTCTTAAAATTCGATTTCATAGAAGAAATCTATGCATTTTCTTCCTAACTCGAACAGTTTTGCAGGAAAACAAATACCATTTTGTGTTTTAACGCAAGCTTTCTCCGCTTTTGCGTGTTAAAGGAGCATTTCGACGTAGGGCGCGGAGGTCCGAACGACGAGGGTGGTACAGCAGTGAGGATTAAGATAAATATTATTAAATGTGCCTGTTGCTGGTAAAAGTTAAACGACAGTTACGGGTTTTCACTCTGTGAGAGCAAAGCTCTGCGTTGGGATGATGGGTGGGTTCGAACCTGACCATCGTCAGTTCTGTGGTTTCCCGTTTTCTCTTGCAGGCTAATGACGGTTCCTTTCTCCTCCTTCTCCAGTCTTATTCGCTGTCATTGATTTCGTCTTTATTATGTATTCAACTGAGATTGGCGTCAGGAAGTGTGTTCGACCGTAAAAACATGCCATACAGTTCCATCTTACCTCATGCTCCACCTCGCATTAGGTAACAGAATAAAGAGATAGTATACTTACAATATGCAGTACTCTGTGAGAGAAACTAGCATATTTAAAGGTGGAAGGCGGAAAGAAAATGTGGGGAAGCCAAGGGAAATGTTCGTCTGGTATCTTTAAAAAATGATTAGGCCTAGACTGCCTTATGTCTTAGAAGTACAACTAATATTACCCGGCCACGTTAATTGATGTGCTAATTAATGTAGAGGCTGTTGAGAGAGATATTGATCTGTTAGAAACAGTGTCCTATTTCTGACTTTATTGTGGTCTGACCCGTGGGTACGGACAGTACAGTAGTAATATATTTGTTTAAAGTTTCTTCCATTGCCATAGAGAGACATCGGATTATTCGGAATTTTGTTCCTCGGGAGTACTTTAACTTTCCAGAAGGTTATAAAGTTATCATATTTAGACACTTTCAAATCTCACCGTCCACAGCCAGGATCGAACCAGGTACCTTGTGAGCAGAAGGATAATGACTAACAACCTGCACGAAAACATTTCTCTTCTCTATAGACATGATACTATATAGGCTTTTGGGCTTGAGCCGTGTCAAGAAAATAAGGTGAAATTCTTTACGTTTGGCAGAGAACTGTGCTCTACGTCATCAGAAGAAAATCTCGACTGTCTAAGAGAAAGGCTTCTTAAACAATGACTTTTTAAATTTAGACGTTGTAATAGAAGAGGAAATGGTACGTTCATTCGCCACTAGATGGCTCCCCGGTAATGACACAGCGCTAACGTTCGATACGAAGCTGACCAAACAATCAGAATCAGTCTAAGAGGTTCACATGACATGTGTACGTAACATATGACACTGACAGGTGTATGATATTGACACAAACCTGGAATGAATCATCTGGCGATGAGGAACGTACCAATTAAGAAAACACCGAGACGAAATAACAATAGTGAGGGGACAGGGAAGGGAACTACCTACGCAAATTCTTAATGGCTTGCAACCAGGTATTACTTAATTGATAGTCAGTGTTCCAGTTGAAATTGTTAGGATTTCTACGTATTTCAATAGCTTCCCGTATAATCCTGGACCTGTAGTGTCTAGTGTGGGTAAGAGCTCGAGCATCTTGGAACATGACATCATGACCCGACGATAGAGCGTGCTCAGCTATTGCCGATTTGTCTGGTTGGTTGAGACGAATATTACGTTCATGTTCCTTGAAACGGGTACCAATAGACCTACATGTTTAGCCGATGTATACCTTATCGCAAGTATAGGGAATTTCGTACACCCCAGGATGTAAAAGTGGGGACAATTTGTCCTTGGTTTTAATCAGACTGTGAGCAATTTTAGTGGCGGTGCCAAACACGGTTTTTATATTGTGTTTGCGGAGGAACTTGGCAATTCGATCTGATGTGTTGTGAATGTATGGCAAATAGGCAGTTCCCCTCACTTCTTCGTTATGTGAACTTTGCTTGGTCGTTTCTCTGGGATGCAGGGCTCTATGAATCTGCTTTATCGTCGGGTCATGATGTCATGTTCCAAGATGCTCGAGCTCTTACCCACACTGGACACTACAGGTCCAGGATTATACGGGAGGCTGTGGAAATACGTAGAAATCCTAACAATTTCAACTCGGACACTGACTATCAATTAATACCTGGTTGCAAGCCATTAAGAATTTACGTAGGTAGTTCCCTTCCCTGTCCCCTCACTATTGTTATTTCGTCTCGGTGTTTTCCTAATTCTACGTTCCTCATCGCCAGATGTTTCACTCCAGGCTTGTGTCAATGTCGTACACCTGTCAGTGTCACATGTTACGTACACATGTTATGTGAACCTCTTAGACTGATTCTGATGGTTCGGTCAGCTTCCGCTTCGAAGGTTAGCGCTGTGCCACGTTCGGGGAGCCATCTGGTGGCGAAAGAACGTACCATTTTCACTTCTATTACAACGTATAAATTTTAAAAGTCATTGTTTAAGAAGCCTTTCTCGTGGACAGTCGAGATATTCTTCTAATGACGCTGAGCACAGTTCTCTGCGAAACGTAAAGAATTTCACCTTATTTTCTTGATAGTGCATAAGCCCAAAAGCCTATACACTATCATGTCTTCATGTCTATAATTACGGGCCGTGAGAGCATCAATGGCAACATTTCTCTTCTCTATTTCTCACATCGTGTAATTAGTGGCAGCGGAACAGAATGTTATTTATTGGTCTGTTTTCTTTTTGACTAGTATGAAAGTTGCTCCTTTCTCGTATTTTAATCGAATATATGGAGCACCCTGTGGAGCCTTACGGATGAACACCTACAAGCACGCCGCACGTGTCCGAATACCAATGCGGTTATCTATCTATATAAATAAAATTGTTTCTGTTTGTCTGTTTGTCTGTCTGTTTGTCTGTTCCACCATCACGTCGAAACGGCTGGATAGATCTCAACCAAACTTCATATTTAGAGTATACTGACCCCGGGGAAGGTTTCGATATGCATATCATTTTAAAATCTTTGAAAAGACGGGGGTTTTATAGGAAAAACGGTTTTCCTCCATTTTCTCTTATACTATTATAGGCAAAATATCGAATTTGTCGTATAAGGACGAGACAAAGCTCAATTTAATCCTCTTGACGCAAAGAACAAAACTCGGTAAGCCCTACGGGCCCGAAAACCATGTTTTAAGGCCCTAAAACCAACCGTTACGGAGATATTGGCACCACACTACCCCTGCTCTAGGAATCGGATAAAGAAATGAACTGCCGTAACCATGGCAACGTCAGCTCCAGGATTCTAGAGCAGTGAGATTATGCATGTACGTTTGGGCATAGCTGTCAACCAAAATAGGTACAAATAAGACTTAATATCTGGGAAAAAAATATACTGTTGTGTAAGGCACTCATAGGACTCCTTTGGGCGGGGATGGAAAGGGGGTGAAGAACGAGTGTAAAAATCTATATAAATAAAATTGTTTCTGTTTGTCTGTCTGTTTGTCTGTTCCACCATCACGTCGAAACGGCTGGATAGATCTCAACCAAACTTCATATTTAGAGTATACTCATCCCGGGGAAGGTTTCGATATGCATATCATTTTAAAATCTTTGAATACACGGGGGGTTTATAGGAAAACCTGAATGGTTTTTTCCACCATCACGTCGAAACGGCTGGATAGATCTCAACCAAACTTCATATTTAGAGTATACTCCTCCCGGGGAAGGTTTCGATATGCATATCATTTTAAAATCTTTGAATACACGGGGGGTTTATAGGAAAACCAGAATGGTTTTTCCACCATCACGTCGAAACGGCTGGATAGATCTCAACCAAACTTCGTATTTAGAGTATACTCCTCCCGGGGAAGGTTTCGATATGCATATCATTTTAAAATCTTTGAATACACGGGGGGTTTATAGGAAAACCAGAATGATTTTTCCACCATCACGTCGAAACGGCTGGATAGATCTCAACCAAATTTCATATTTAGAGTATACTCATCCCGGGGAAAGTTTCGATATGCATATCATTTTAAAATCTTTGAATAGACGGGGGTTTATGGGAAAACCACAATGGTTTTTCCACCATCACGTCGAAACGGCTGGATAGATCTCAACCAAACTTCATATTTAGAGTATACTCCTCCCGGGGAAGGTTTTGATGTGCATATCATTTTAAACTCCTTGAAAACACGTTGGGGTTATAGGAAAACCAAAATGGTTTTTCCACCATCACGTCGAAACGGCTGGATAGATCTCAACCAAATATCATATTTAGAGTATACTCCTCCCGGGGAAGGTTTCGATATGCATATCATTTTAAAATCTTTGAATACACGGGGGGTTTATCGGAAAACCAGAATGGTTTTTCCACCATCACGTCGAAACGGCTCGATAGATCTCAACCAAATTACATATATACAGTACACTCATCCCGGGGAAGGTTTCGATATGCATGTCATTTTAAAATCTTTGAATACACGGGGGGTTTATAGGAAAACCAGAATGGTTTTTCCACCATCACGTCGAAACGGCTGGATAGATCTCAACCAAACTTCATATTTAGAGTATACTCATCCCGGGGAAGGTTTCGATATGCATATCATTTTAAAATCTTTGAATACACGGGGGGTTTATAAGAAAACCAGAATGGTTTTTCCACCGTCACGTCGAAACGGCTGGATAGATCTCAACCAAATTTCATATTTAGAGTATACTCATCCCGGGGAAGGTTTCGATATGCATATCATTTTAAAATCTTTGAATACACGGGGGGTTTATAGGAAAACCAGAATGGTTTTTCCACCATCACGTCGAAACGGCTGGATAGATCTCAACCAAACTTCATATTTAGAGTATACTCATCCCGGGGAAGGTTTCGATATGCATATCATTTTAAAATCTTTGAATACACGGGGGGTTTATAAGAAAACCAGAATGGTTTTTCCACCGTCACGTCGAAACGGCTGGATAGATCTCAACCAAATTTCATATTTAGAGTATACTCATCCCGGGGAAGGTTTCGATATGCATATCATTTTAAAATCTTTGAATACACGGGGGGTTTATAGGAAAACCAGAATGGTTTTTCCACCATCACGTCGAAACGGCTGGATAGATCTCAACCAAATTTCATATTTAGAGTATAATCATCCCGGGGAAGGTTTCGATATGCATATCATTTTAAAATCTTTGAATACACGAGGGGTTTATACGGAAACCAGTATGGTTTTTCCACCATCACGTCGAAACGGCTGGATAGATCTCAACCAAACTTCATATTTAGAGTATACTCTTCCCGGGGAAGGTTTCGATACGTATATCATTTTAAAATCTTTGAATACACGGGGGTTTATAGGAAAACCAGAATGGTTTTTCCACCATCACGTCGAAACGGCTGGATAGATCTCAACCAAACTTCATATTTAGAGTATACTCATCCCGGGGAAGGTTTCGATATGCACATCATTTTAAAATCTTTGAATAGACGGGGGTTTATAGGAAAACCAGAATGGTTTTTCCACCATCACGTCGAAACGGCTCGATAGATCTCAAACAAATTTCATATTTAGAGTATACTCATCCCGGGGAAGGTTTCGATATGCATATCATTTTAAGATCTTTGAATACACGGGGGGTTTATAGGAAAACCAGAATGGTTTTTCCACCATCACGTCGAAACGGCTGGATAGATCTCAAAGAAATTTCATACTTAGAGTATACTCATCCCGGGGAAGGTTTCGATATGCATATCATTTTAAAATCTTTGAATAGACGGGGGTTTATAGGAAAACCAGAATGGTCTTTCCACCATCACGTCGAAACGGCTCGATAGATCTCAACTAAACTTCATATTTAGAGTGTATTCATCCCATGGAAGGTTTCAATATGCATATCATTTTAAAATCTTTCAATAGACGGGGGGTTTATAGGGAAACCAGAATGGTTTTCCTCCATTTTCTCTTATACTATTGATTTTCTGTAAGCTTCGTTTACCGTACGTGAAACGTCTCTTCATTATAAACAACTTTCGTTATGTTCATAGTTTACCTTACTCTTTACATGACGGAGAAATTTACAATTTTCTGCTGGTACCATGCTCTGCATTGAGTAACCGACAGACCGACAACGAACCTACAGGTTACCATGGCAACGTCTCTGACTGCATGCCAGCAGGGAAGTAACGTTTTGCCATTTTCCTCACCATGCTTTTAAATTCGTGGTTGTTCCTTAGGTAGAAGGCAGGAGAGGCGTCAATTGGCCTATCTGCGGGATATTGGCGGAATATCGTTGGATGTTATAACCGCCTTCGAATAGATTAAGTAATAACACCATTAGTCATCTTCTTATTTTTTGTTTACCTAGGAATCACTGGACCTAAATTTCTCCTCTGTTACCGCTTTATTATATCCATAACTCACACTAGCATAATTTATTGAGGGTCATTTGATTTTCCAATACATTAACTAGGCATTTACATATTTGTCGTTTTCCGGCTGTCCTCAGTTATAATCCATTTTCTATTACTTTCAACTCTCTTAACTGTACTATTTTCTTCCTTAATTACGCCGTATGTACGCGAATGCTACAAACTACTGGATGTATTCCCACCAATACTCATATTTAGAATACACCTGTCCTTGATAGGTTTTAGGGCAAATATTGTTTCTAAATCCCTGAACTGACTGGGGGTTTATACGAAACCGAAACAGTGATTTTGCACTTCCACAAAATATACACAACCAACGTTAATTTAAATCTACCTGCCTTGGTAGAAATTTTTTTCTAAACCTTTTTTCTCATGTGCATCATTTCGATATGAGGATTAATAAGGGAGATATCATTAACGGACCGTTTTTCTGTACAAGTCCCAACGGACTTAACTCTCGAGCGGGTGCGTGTAAAGCGTATTCCTTACAACTTGAAAACTACTGAAGACATTCGAACCAAAATTCATATTTAGCATCCACCTGTCCAAAGGTAGGTTTTAAACGTAAATAACATTTCATGTTCCGGAATGGACTGGCGGTTTATAGGGAATCGAAATGGTGATTTTACTCTTCCACAATATATACAGAACAAGACCAACCTGACTGGAAATCGACCAAACGTGATGGAATTCTACCTCTAAACCTTTTTTTCATGTGCATTTTTTCGTCAGGAGGATTAATAAGGGAGATATCATGAATGGTCAGTTTTGCAGGTTAAGTCCAGCGGACATAGCCAAAAAGGTGTTTTACATGGAGCAGATTCCTTATCTACATAAATCAAATCGTAACGACTGTGTGCCTCTACACTGACTATTTTGGCGAAATTTTCGTACAGCTTTCCGTTTAAGGGGTAATATTGACCATCTGCATAATTTTTGGTTTAGTTTCCTGAAAGTCCTAATTTTTACCCGCCTCGCCCAAAATCCAGATTGCGGCATAATCTGCCAGAAGAAAAAGAAGATAATTGAAATTTGACAAAATTATACGTTTTAGCCTGTAACGAACGGAAAACATCCTAGATCATTAAATTTTTCACTTTTTATCCGCGAAGAATATAGAAATATGCAGGCAATTTTAATGATGGTGCAGACCTTCGGAAATTCCTATCACATAACTGATTGCACAATATTCGTTCAATTTGGAATGATCTACAACCTTGGTCTTATGACTTTTTGCCGTATCTGTATCCCTTTTACGTTTGATTTTTCTCTATTAATGGATGTTAAGTCAATTTGGAATTTTCACATGCATAATTCATACCTTCGATTACTTATATGAAATACAGAATCATCAAACTCTTCACGAAAATTGGCCCACCCAGTAGCCATATATCAGCCAAATGCTATGTATGTAGCTGTCACATAATTATCCGAAAAGTAATGTAATGTGAGATAATCTTACAAGAACGTTACCCTGTTCCACGTTTCTAACTCAATCTGACCCAAGAATAGATGACATATCATAGGACCAGGCATTTAGGCCACTAAATCCGGCGTGTCTTATGGTATAATCCTTTGTCGATATGACGTACGTTTAGTAGCAGTTAATCTGTAAATGAAGGTCTTCAATATTGTAAACACGCATATACTTTCGTATGTCGATTTGTAGTGATCGAGAAAGGGTTGGTCTGCTATTGTAATCAGTACTCCCCACACCGACTTTGTGTGTCATACTTTGACTGGCAGTATGAAAAGGTTCCTTCTCCAACTCCTGTGTAACTGTCATTAGTAAGGAAGGTCTACAATTGTAATGAATAGTTCACTTCTCGATTTGACTTGCAGAAGGCAAGTGAGCATGCAGTTTTGTTTAAAACTCCCCTACCCGATTGTGTTTGGCAGTAGGCAAGGGTGCCCGCCATTATAAAGAAATGTCCTCATGTAAAATGTGACTGGCATTAGGCATAGTGGCCTGCTATTTTGATGGAAACTCACCAACTTGGTGTGACTGGCAGTAAGCTGGCTGGAAGTAGGAAAATGGGCCTGGCATTATAATGATAACTGCACAACTCAGTTTCGAGTGATAGTAGGGTAATTGCCTGCCATTATAATAAAAACTGTAATCTGTCTGGAAGTAGGAAAGGGGGGCAGCCATTTTAACGAAAACTCCCCAAATCGATTCTGTGCGCATAGTAGGCAATGGGGCCTGCAATTATAATGTAAACTTCCCAACTCGATTGTGAATGGCAGTAGGCAAGTGAGCCTGTCGTTATATCACAAATTCATAACAAACACTTTACATTGGAAACAACGTACGGGGACCTCCCCATGCTCTTTCTCGGATAACGCTAAGAGACATGCAATTTTAAAACAATCTTATTTACTACATGCACACTATTTACTTCGATATTCGAATACAATGTAGAATACCGTAGCGAAGCACGGGTACATTCGCTAGTTCAGAAATATATGTGCTGAAATTGACTGCCTGTAACAATCGATCAATCAATAAGTCATCGATCTTTTTTAAATTGATTTAGTTGACCTTTGTTGGAACAACATTTGGTCATCCTCCATGTACAAGGAACACTCACAGCACACATACATAAATATAAATTGTCAGTGCAAAGTACATAAAAGAATGAAAACCAAATCGTCCACAGTCTTCAAGTAGAGAACTACACTAATCTCTCCTCCGGGAGAAGAGGGGGAGAACAAACAAAACACTAGCAACAATGCGAAGATCACAAAGTTAAATTCTTATATCCGCGGTTCCCAGAAAGTCCATCACAGCCTTCATCGAACTTTATCCAGTGCTGTCACCCAGGTGGTAGATTCCCTATGAATTCTTTACTTAGTTGTTTCATGATTTCAAAGAACTCAGAAATTTACCGAACATTTCCTTTGATAAATTATTCCATTCCCTAATTCCTATTACTATAAACGAGTATTTTCCGCTATTTGTTTTCTTGAATTCCAACCTTATATTTATCATGACCTTTCCTCCCTTCAATGAGTCTACTGACTCATTTTATTCCACGCCATCTCTTCACTGACATCTCGGAACGTACCAACTTCCTTTGTGCTGAGACTGATACCTTTTCATGTTCGTGGCCGTAGCATGAGAAGAAAGTACCGTATTTACTCGCCTATAGCACCCCCTCCCTCTCACCTATGACATCCGCCCTTAACTTCCGAACTCTTATCGGAAAATAATACTAGGGAAAAATATAAAAAAATATTTCAAGTGACTAGCCAACAAGTACAAAATTTCAGTTAACGATAAAACCCACACGCTTCTGCACCACCAACAACGTACGGGGCTTGGCTACTCCCTCACTCTACCCTATATTTCTCAGTGCCCATCCACCTTCCGAGCTCCATGTTCCGTGCGGCAGCGCGTTGTGCGTAATTAGCAGAGCTAGTAATTGTATAAGAAATTTGGCTCAGAAAGGTGCAATAAATGTGCAAGAATTTAGTTTTTAAAGGTACGAAAATAGGTGCAAATTAAAATGTGAATATACATTGCAAACTATACAAAAAGCTAGTCATGTTACATATTAGGACACAAATGCACACATCACATTTATTAAGAAGACTGCTTAAAAAAGTCCAAACCCACAATTTTATTATGATCTTTTCTCCCTTCAAAGACTACAATCAAGCTTATTCGTCTACTCACTTTATTCCATGCCATCTCTTCACTGACATCTCGTTTGTGCTGCTCACTAAGTAATTACTTGTTTGTCGAAAAGTAACTTCACGTCAGCAGATATACATGGTGAATAGTTTGTTTGTAGCTGCTAATGTAGATCCTTGTGTGGTGCAAAATCCTCAACGTCACGGTTTTTTGCCAAGCTTTGCTTCAGTTTCCATTTTCCTCTACTCTCCAACAAAACAGCCCATTGCGCATCTTTCTGATGGCACTGCTTCTTCAATTTTGTAATGGCAGTTGTTAGGAAAGAGTGAACATGCACAGTAAAAAGTTAATCTTGCAGTTTGTGTTTAGATGCTAGGTCTTCGTCCTTTTTCACAGATGAGGAATCATTCGGAAAAAGCATCTAGCCTTGGAGAAAAACATTGCAGCCTTCAACCCAGTAGTCGATCTAGTGAGAATTGAGGTAGCTGGAAGAGTAAGTCCACAATTTTTACATACATATTATATACTAGAAGGAGCAGCTCAGATGGTAGAGCGCTGGCCTTCTAATCCGAACTTGGAAGGTTCAATCATGGCTCAGTCCGGTGGAAATTGAAGATGCTCAAATACGTCAGCCTCGTGTTGGTAGATGTATTGGCACATAAAAGAACTCCTGCGGGCCAATATTACGGCACCTCGACGTCTCCAAATTCAATAAATATGTAGTTAGTGGAACGTAAAGCCAATAATATTATTAATATTTCTATTTTAGTGCCTCACTAATGGCATACAAATTATGTGCCATGCAAATCACACGTTTTAGATTAGATTAGGTTTCAGATGGCACTAACATATACGACACTTAGACGGAAAGCACTAGCCACACTTGATCATTTTCACTTCCTACAGGCCACAATAGAATGCATGCATTGTTGAAATTTTGCACCACACTGACATTGTCTGTTTTGTTCAGAAATTAACCCCAAAACTCACGTGCTGTCATTTCAGTGGTGCTACTAAAATGTTCAAAAATTACCGGTTTCTGTTCTGTCTATTAGGGTTTCATCTAGAAAAACGATACTGGATTATCAGCTACTACTTCTCTGATCTGTTTTCAGTTTTCTTCGTCTAGAGGTTGGAGATATGATTTTCATAAGATCCTCACATTTTGAAGAGGCAAATGAGATTTCATAGTCGGTATGTTAAGTTTAGAAAGTGGAACACCTCACGCCATAAATGCCTTTACAGTTTTAGTAAGAAACTTTTGTTCCTTGAATTTGAAGGGGCCCGCCTCAGTGATGTAGTGATTAGTGTGATTAGCTGCCAAACCCAGAGGCCCGGGTTCGATTCCCGGCTCTGCCACGAAAATTGAAAAAGTGGTACGAGGGCTGGAACGGGGTCCATTCAGCTTCGGGAGGTCAACCGAGTACAGGTGGGTTCGATTCCCACCTCAGCCATCCTGGAAGTGGTTTTCCGTGGTTTCCCACTTCTCCTCCAGGCAAATGTCAGGATGGTACCTAACTTAAGGCCACGACCGCTTCCTTTTCTCTTCTTTGCCTATCCCTTCCAAACTTCCCATCCCGCTACAAGGCCCCTGTTCAGCATAGGGGTGAGGTCGCCTGGGCGAGGTACTGGTCATCCTCCCCAGTTGTATCCCCCGACCCAGAGTCTGAAGCTCCAGGACACTGCCCTTGAGGCGGTAGAGGTGAGATCCACCGCTGAAGCCGAGGGAAAAACCAACCCTAGAGGTTAAACAGATAAAAAAGAAGAAGAAGACGAAGAAGAATTTGAAGGGGCCAGTGCCTCACAATAAACTAATGTCGCAGTCCACCTTCACTGCACTGAAGTTTCTTGTTCTTGTTTGACATGATTTCGTCGGTGTTTTTCATCAATTGCTACTGAAATATCACAGACGTTGCAACTCAGAACAGGTCCATCGTTTTGAATATCATCTGCACTAAACTGTTTAACATCATGCATTTTCCCACCGTTTATTTTCTGTTTCAATATGCTGAATATTGGAAACAAAGGAAAATTACAAACATACCACGAACTAACCAAAGTGTGCTCTTGACTGAACAATTACAACAGTTTAAATTAGTTCCCCACTCCAGCAGTCAGCAGTACTGATTGACGGGATTGCTAAGTGGTCGGGTTGATTTCACCTTCCACCTTTTCTCTCTGTTCAAATGATTTCGCCTAACTGTAGTGCAATAAAGCTCAAGCTGATTTGTGGACTTTTTGTCTAATAGGAGTTCATTGAAGCGCAAACTAATCTGAAAGCTTTTGCTTAACGTGACTGCGCAGAAGGGAAAGTAATGCGACAAATCTTTGAATACCGTAAATTCTAACAAAAGCATGCAGAAAATAAGAGATTCATTGCTGTATAAAAAACTGAACGGTAGAAAAGTAGATTAAGCCGCAGACATTTGGTTTCCTTTGCTTTATTGCTATGGAAATAAAACGCGGCAAAGGAGGAAAAATGAGGTGGAGGTGAGTGCGAAAAGGTGCTGATATTTAGTTAAGGTGCAAAAGAGTGGTGGAACTGAGAAAAAGTGCAAAAAGGTGCAACCAAACACATTTAAGTTTGTTTATTTCATGTTTTCCTTGTAAGACAAATCATGCTGAATATTTTAATAGCCAACAATTATTAAGATGCAGCACTTAAAATTCCTAGCTCTAGTAATTAGGAATACCGGGCGAGTTGGCCGTGCGGTTAGGGGCTCGCGGCTGTGAGCTTGCATCCGGGAGATAGAGGGTTTGAATCTCCCAGTCGGCAGCCCCGAAGATGGTTTTCCGTCGTTTCCCATTTTCACACCAGGCAAATTCTGGGGCTGTACCTTAATTAAGACTACGGCCGCTTCCTTCCAACTCCTAGGCCTTTCCTATCCCATCGTCGCCATAAGACCTGTCTGTATCGGTGTGACGTAAAGCAACTTGCAAAAAAAGAGAAAGTAATTAGGAAGCGTCCACTACACAAGCAGGAGTGGAAATGAGTAAGGGAACAACATTTACAGAATCTTTCAAGCTGAATGAGTTGGAATGTAATGCAGAATGTGGACTGATTGTGAGAGCAGTGAGTCGTAAACTCGAAGTGCAGCCATGTATGTTATGATTCTTCATTGGCGTAACCAGAGAGACGAATTATTGGGAAAAAGGAAAAAAAAGCAAGAAAATACAAAAATGTAGACATAAAAGTTCTGGAGTGTGTTAGGGAGGCAGAAAATAACGGCAGTGCTCTGAATCACGAAATGATCCAGGTTTAAAGCGTGTGGAATTGCACGAAGTCTTGGTATTGCGCGAAATTACTTCGAAGCAAGTAGCGGACGGTCAGAACGCTCTATGCGCCGGAATGGACTAAGTTCGCGGAGAACAACACCACTATGCCAGCGGCTCCATGAGATTTTACCGACAAAGTGATCTCATGTCCCCGCTTTGTCGCGAGACTTCGAACATTGCATCCCTGCGCAGCCTTGAACTCCGCGCGGCGATATGCGGCAGTGACAGTGTTGCCAACTACTAAGTTCAAATTCTCCCGAAGACCACTTCTAAAATCCCTCTAGATGAAGCAATAAACTCACAACAACAACAACAATAATAATAATAATAATAATAATAATAATAATAATAATAATAATAATAATAATAATAATAATCTATATAAATAAAATTGTTTCTGTTTGTCTGTTTGTCTGTCTGTTTGTCTGTTCCACCATCACGTCGAAACGGCTGGATAGATCTCAACCAAACTTCATATTTAGAGTATACTGACCCCGGGGAAGGTTTCGATATGCATATCATTTTAAAATCTTTGAAAAGACGGGGGTTTTATAGGAAAAACGGTTTTCCTCCATTTTCTCTTATACTATTATAGGCAAAATATCGAATTTGTCGTATAAGGACGAGACAAAGCTCAATTTAATCCTCTTGACGCAAAGAACAAAACTCGGTAAGCCCTACGGGCCCGAAAACCATGTTTTAAGGCCCTAAAACCAACCGTTACGGAGATATTGGCACCACACTACCCCTGCTCTAGGAATCGGATAAAGAAATGAACTGCCGTAACCATGGCAACGTCAGCTCCAGGATTCTAGAGCAGTGAGATTATGCATGTACGTTTGGGCATAGCTGTCAACCAAAATAGGTACAAATAAGACTTAATATCTGGGAAAAAAATATACTGTTGTGTAAGGCACTCATAGGACTCCTTTGGGCGGGGATGGAAAGGGGGTGAAGAACGAGTGTAAAAATCTATATAAATAAAATTGTTTCTGTTTGTCTGTCTGTTTGTCTGTTCCACCATCACGTCGAAACGGCTGGATAGATCTCAACCAAACTTCATATTTAGGGTATACTCATCCCGGAGAAGGTTCTGATATGCATATCATTTTAAAATCCTTGAATAGACAGGGGGTTTATAGGAAAACCAGAATGGTTTTTCCACCATCACGTCGAAACGGCTGGATAGATCTCAACCAAACTTCATATTTAGAGGATACTCATCGCGGGGAAGTTTTCCATATGCATATCATTTTAAAATATTTGAATATATGGGGGGTTTATAGGAAAATCAGAATGGTTTTTCCACCATCACGTCGAAACGGCTGGATGGATCTCAACCAAACATTGTATTTAGAGTATACTAATCCCGGGGAAGGTTTAGATATGCATATCATTTTAAAATCCTTGAATAGACGGGGGGTTTATAGGAAAACCAGAGTGGTTTTCCCACCATCACGTCGAAACGGCTGGATAGATCTCAGCCAAACTTCATATTTAGAGTATACTCATCCCAGGAAAGGTTCCGATATGCATATAATTTTAAAATCTTTGAATAGACGGGGTGTTTATAGGAAAACCACAGTGGTTTTCCTCTATTTTCTCTTATACTATTGATTTTCTGTAAACTTCGTTTACCGTACGTGAAACGTCTCTTCATTATAAACAACTTTCGTTATGTTCATAATTTACCTTACTCTTCACATGACGGAGAAATTTACAATTTTCTGCTGGTATCATGCTCTGCATTTAGTGACCGACAGACCGACAACGAACCTACAGGTTACCATGACAACGTCTCTGACTGCATGCCAGTAGGGAAGTAACGTATTGCCATTTTCCTCATCATGCTTTTAAATTCGTGGTTGTTCCTTGGGTAGATGGCAAGAGAGGCATCAATCGGCTCATCTGCGGGATATTGGCGGAATATCGTTGGAGGTTATAACCGCCCTCGAATAGATTAAGTAATAACACCATTAGTCATCTTCATATTTGTTTACCTAAGAATCACTGAACCTAAATTTCTCCTCTGTTAGCGCTTTATTATATCCATAACTCATGGCATTTATTTATTTGTCGTTATCCGGCTGTCCTCAGTTATAATCCATTTTCTATTAGTTTCAACATTCTTAACTGTATTATTTTCTTCCTTAATTACGCCGTATGTACGTGAATGCTAGAAACTACTGGATGCATTTCCACCAAGATTCGTATTTAGAATACACCTGTCCTTGATAGGTTTCAGGGCAAATATTGTTTCTAAATCCCTGAACTAACTGGGGGTTTATACGAAACCGAAACAGTGATTTTGCACTTCCAAAAAATATACACAACAAAAGTTTATGGAAGTCTACCTACCTTGGTAGAAATTAATGTCTAAACCTTTTTTTCTCATGTGCATCATTTCGATACGAGGATCAATAAGGGAGATATCATTAAAGGACCGTTTTTCTGTACAAGTCCCATCGGACTTAACTCACGAGCGGGTGCGTGTAAAGCGTATTCCTTACAACTTGAAAACTACTGAAGACATTCGAAACAAAATTTATATTTAGCATCCACCTGTCCAAAGGTAGGTTTTAAACGTAAATAACATTTCATGTTCCGGAATGGACTGGCGGTTTATAAGGAACCGAAATGGTGATTTTACTCTTCCACAATATATACAGAAGAAGACCAACCTGACTGGAAATCGACCAAACCTGATGGAATTCCACCTCTAAACCTTTTTTTTCATGTGCATTTTTTCGTCAGGAGGATTAATAAGGGAGATATCATGAATGGTCACTTTTGCAGGTTAAGTCCAGCGGACATAGCCCAAAAGGTGTTTTACATGGAGCAGATTCCTTATCTATATAAATCAAATCGTAATGACTGTGTACCTCTACACTGACTATTTTGGCGAAATTTTCGTACAGCTTTCCGTTTAAGGGGTAATAATAACAATCTCCATAATTTTTGATTTCCTGAAAGTCCTAATTTTTACCCGCCTCGCCCAAAATCCACATTGTGGCATAATCTGCCAGAATAATAAGAAGATAATTGAAATTTGACAAAATTATACGTTTTAGCCTGTAACGAATGAAAAATCCTATATCATTAAATTTTTCATTTTTTATCCCCGAAGAATATCGAAATATGCAGGCAATTTTAATGATGGTGCAGACCTTCGGAAATTCCTATCACGTAACGGATTGCACAATCTCCGTTCAATTTGGAATGATCTACAACCTTGGTCTTATGACTTTATGCCGTATCTGTATCCCTTTTACGTTTGATTTTTCTCTATTAATCGATGTTAAGTCAATTTGGAATTTTCACATGCATTATTCATACTTTCAATTACTTATATGAAATACAGAATCATCAAACTCTTCACGAAAATTGGCCCACCCAGTAGCCATATATCAGCCAAATGCTATGTATGTAGCTGTCACATAATTATCCGAAAAGTAATGTAATGTGAGATAATCTTACAAGAACGTTACCCTGTTCCACGTTTCTAACTCAATCTGACCCAAGAATAGATGACATATCATAGGACCAGGCATTTAGGCCACTAAATCCGGCGTGTCTTATGGTATAATCCTTTGTCGATATGACGTACGTTTAGTAGCAGTTAATCTGTAAATGAAGGTCTTCAATATTGTAAACACGCATATACTTTCGTATGTCGATCTATATATATTCACTGATGTCGATTTAGCGATCGAGAAAGGGTCGGTCTGCTATTGTAATCAGTACTCCCCACACCGACTTTGACTGGCAGTAGGAAAGGGTTCCTTCTCCAACTCCTGTGTAACTGTCATTAGTAAGGAAGGCCTACAATTGTAATGAATAGTTCCCTTCTCGATTTGACTTGCAGAAGGTAAGTGAGCATGCAGTTTTGTTTAAAACTCCCCTACCCGATTGTGTTTGGCAGTAGGCAAGGGAGCCCGCCATTATAAAGAAATGTACTCATCTAAAATGTGACTGGCATTAGGCATAGTGGCCTGCTATTTTGATGGAAACTCACCAACTTGGTGTGACTGGCAGTACGCTGGCTGGCAGTAGGAAAAGGGGCCTGTCATTATAATGATAACTGCACAACTCAATTTCGAGTGATAGTAGGGTAATTGCCTGCCATTATAATAAAAACTGTAATCTGTCTGGAGGTAGGAAAGGGGGGCTGCCATTTTAACGAAAACTCCCCAAATCGATTCTGTCCGCATAGTAGGCAATGGGGCCTGCAATTATAATGTAAACTTCCCAACCTGATTGTGAATGCCAGTAGGCAAGTGAGCCTGCCGTTATATCACAAATCCGTAACAAACACTTTACATTGGAAACGTACGGGGACCTCCCCATGCTCTTTCTCGGATAACGCTAAGAGACATGCAATTTTAAAACTATCTTATTTACTGCATGCACACTATTTACTTCGATATTCGAATACAATGTAGAATACCGTAGCGAAGCACGGGTACATTCGCTAGTAATCTATATAAATAAAATTGTTTCTGTTTGTCTGTTTGTCTGTCTGTTTGTCTGTTCCACCATCACGTCGAAACGGCTGGATAGATCTCAACCAAACTTCATATTTAGAGTATACTGACCCCGGGGAAGGTTTCGATATGCATATCATTTTAAAATCTTTGAAAAGACGGGGGTTTTATAGGAAAAACGGTTTTCCTCCATTTTCTCTTATACTATTATAGGCAAAATATCGAATTTGTCGTATAAGGACGAGACAAAGCTCAATTTAATCCTCTTGACGCAAAGAACAAAACTCGGTAAGCCCTACGGGCCCGAAAACCATGTTTTAAGGCCCTAAAACCAACCGTTACGGAGATATTGGCACCACACTACCCCTGCTCTAGGAATCGGATAAAGAAATGAACTGCCGTAACCATGGCAACGTCAGCTCCAGGATTCTAGAGCAGTGAGATTATGCATGTACGTTTGGGCATAGCTGTCAACCAAAATAGGTACAAATAAGACTTAATATCTGGGAAAAAAATATACTGTTGTGTAAGGCACTCATAGGACTCCTTTGGGCGGGGATGGAAAGGGGGTGAAGAACGAGTGTAAAAATCTTACTATATATAGAAATGGAAGTGTGTGTGTAAATGACACATCTCCAACTAAACCACTGGAGCAATTTCAACCAAACTTGGTACACGAATCACTTACTATCGGGAGACGATCACTGTGGGGGGTAAGCCATCCCTAGCGCCCTTAAGGGAGAAGGTCAGGGGGGTGGTAGTTACAATAATAATCGAGAATAGTGTCGAATTCATAGTTTTCGGGGTCGGTGAGTTGAAAAGTGATACTCTAGAATTTTTTTAAAATCCAGCCCCCTTTTAGGTTGGGAGCAAAGGGTGGGGGGGTGGGGTGAGATATAGAAATAATTAAAAACAGTTTCGAATCCATAGATTTCAGGGTCTCTGAGATGAATAGTATTACTCCGGATTTTTTGCAAATCCAAGTGGGGAGCGAAGGGGGTGAGATATAAAATTAATCGAAAAACTACATATAAAAATATTATCTTCTTCTTCTTACTATATATAAAAATTGATGTATGTGTGTGCGTGGGTGTGTGGGTGTGGGTGTGTATATGACACATCTCCTCCTAAACCACTGGAGCAATTTCACCAAACGTGGTACACTTATCAATTAGTATCAGGAGACAAACCGCGTGAGGGTAAGACACCCCTAGCACCCTTTTGGCAGGGGGCGAGGGGAGTGGTATAAAAATAATCTTATAAATAAAGTTGTTCGTTTCTGTTTGTCTGTTTGTTTGTTTGTTTGTTTGTTTGTTTGTTTGTTTGTTTGTTTGTTTGGCTTAAGTGCGGCCAATATCCAGTATTCGGGAGATAGTAGGTTCGAACCCCACTGTCGGCAGCTCTGAAAATGGTTTTCCGTGGTTTCCCATTTTCACACCAGGCAAATGCTGGGGCTGTACCTTAATTAAGGCCACGGCCGATTCCTTCCAACTCCTATCCCTTCCCTGTCCCATCGTCGCCATAAGACCTATCTGTGTCGGTGCGACGTAAAGCAACTAGTAAAATAAAAAGAATAAAAATGTTTGTTTGTTCCACCATCACGTCGAAAGGGCTGGATAGATCTCAACCAAACTTCATATTTAGAGTATACTCACCCCGGGGAAGGTTTCTATATGCATATCATTTTAAAATCTTTGAAAAGACGGGGGTCTATAGGAAAACCACAACGGTCTTCCTCCATTTTCTCTTATACTATTGATTTTCTGCAAACTCTGTGGACCGTATGTGAAAGGTCTCTTCATCACAAACAACTTTCGTTGTGTTCATAATTTACCTTACTCTTCAAATGACGGAGAAATTTACTATTTTCTGCCGATACCATGCTCGGCATTGAGGGACCGACAGAGCGATAACGAATATATGGGAACCCATGGCAACGTCTCTGACTGCTTGCCAGCAGGGAAGTAACGTATTGTCATTTTCCTCATCATTCCTTTAAATTCGTGGTTGTTCCTTGGGTAGAAAGCAAGAGAGCCGTCAATCGGCCATTCTGCGGGATATTGGCGGAATATCATTGGAGGTTATAACCGTCCTCGAATAGCATAAGTAATAACACAAATATTCATCTTCTTATCTGATTACCTAAGAATCCCTGCGCCTAAATTTCTCTCCGATTACCGCTTTCTTATATCCATAACTCACTCCGGCATAATTTATTGAGGAGCATTTGATTTTCCAATACATTCACTTGGTATTTATATATTTGTCGTCATCCGGATGTCCTCTGTTATAATCTATTTTCTATTAATTTCAACTTACTAAACTGTATTACTTTCTTCCTTAATTACCACGTATGTATGCGAGTGCTAATCCCGAATGCTGTACACTCTTTCCTTTGAGGAAATATTCTAAGCTATGCAAATGTATAACTTCTGGCCCAGGAAAATTCCGAAATATGGATGCAATTTTAACGGCGGTGCAGACCTTCGTTTCGGGGTAATTGGTGGCTAATCAGTAAGTCGTATCAAAAGTCACAAAGCAAATTGCGTTTCATTTTGGAGAGATCTACAACTTTTGTCCTGTGACTTTTCGTCGTATTTCTATCCCTAATACATTAAACACAAGTTGATTTTGTACTTTTACACGTATATGTTATCATTTGGCACACTTATAGGAAAGGTAGAATCATGACATTCGGCACGCACATTGACATGACCATTGGCAATGTTATAGCCAAATTTTATGATTCTAGCTGTCACATGAGAATCAAAAATATAAAGTAGCATTCAAAAACTGTACAAGATTTCACCCCATTCAATGACTCTAACTCAATCTAACCCATAAATAAAGGAGATACGAGAAGATGTCATAGGACCAACCATGTAGAGCACTGAAAGGGGCGTCTGATGGTGAAGTCCGTTTGTAGATACGTCGTACAGTTGCAAAGCAGTAACTATCGAAATAAAGGTCTACACTTCTAGAGTATGTCTGTACATTGACAATTTTGGCGAAATTTCCGTACAGTTATCCGTTTCAGGTGTAATAATGACCATCTGCATATATTCTGTTTTGGTGTCTGTCTGTTTGTTTGTTTGTCTGTTTGTCTAAAACTTGGAAACTACTGGATATATTTCCACCAAACTTGATATTTAGAATCCATCTGTCCTTTGGTAGGTTTTAGGGCAAGTATTGTTTCTGAATCCCTGAATTGACTGGGGGATTATACGAAACCGAAACCGTCATTTTGCAACCAAACTTAATGTAAATTTAGCTGCCGTAATGGAAATTCATTTCTAGGCCTTTTTCCTCATGTGCATCATTTCAATACGAGGATTAATAAGGGAGATATCATTAACGGACCGTTTTCCGGTACAAGTCCCACCGGACTTAACTCAAGAGCGGGTGCGTGTAAAGCGTATGTTTTACAACTTGAAAACTACTGAAGATATTTGAGTCAAACTTTATATTAACATCCACCTGTCCAACGGTAGGTGTTAATCGTCAATAACATTTCATGTTCCCGGAATGGACTGGCGGTTTATAGGGAACCGAAATGGTGATTTTACTCTTCCAGAATATATACAGTACAAGACCAACCTGACTGGAAATCGACCAAACATGATGGAATTCCATCTCTAAAACTTTTTTTCATGTGCATTTTTTCGACAGGAGGATTAATAAGGGAGATATCATAAACGGTCCGTTTTTCCGGTTAAGTCCAGCGGATATAGCCCAAAAGGTGTTGTACGTGGAGCAGGTTCCTTATTTATCTATGTAAATAAAATCGTAACTACTGTGTGCCTGTACATAGACTATTTTGTCGAAATTTTCGTACAGCTACACGCTTAAGGGGTAATAATGATCATCTGCATATTTTTTTGGTTTAGTATCTTGAAAGTTCTACTTTTTACACTTCTCACTGAAAACCCAGATTGCGGCATAATCTGCCAGTCGAGAAAGAAAACTGAAATTTGGCAAAATTTTACGACTTAGCCTGTAACGGGCGGAAAACTTCCAAGAGCTTTAAATTTTTCCCTTTCTATCCCGAAGAATATCGAAATATGGAGGCAATTTTAATGATGGTGCAGACCTTCGGGAAGTATCATCACATAACGGATGGCACAATCCCCGTTCAATTTCGAGTGATCTACAACCTTGGTCGTACGAATTTTTGTCGTATTTATATCCATTTTACGTTTGACTTTTCTCTATTTCTCGATCTTAAGTAAAGTAGTACTTTTCACATACATAATTCATACCTTCCATCACTTAGAGGAAAGATAGAATCATCATACTCTACACGAAAATTGGTCCACCCAGTAGCCATATGTGAGCCAAATGCTATGTATGTAGTTGTCACTTAATTATCCGAAAAGCAATGCAATGTGAGATAATCTTACACAAATTTTACCCAAGTTTCTAACTCAATCTGACCCATGAATAGATGAGATATCATATGACCAGCAATTTAGGCCGCTAAATCCGGCGTCTTATGGTACAACCTTTTCTCGATATGATGTACCGTTTAGAAGCAGTTAATCTGTAAATGAAGGTCTGCAATATTGTAAACAAGCACATACTTTCGTATGTCGAACTATATATATTCACTGATGTCGATTTTGTAGCGATCGAGAAAGGGTGTGTCTGCTATTGTAATCAGTACTCCGCACACCGACTATGACTGGCAGTAGGAATGGAGTCCTTCTCCAATTCCTGTGTAACT
This sequence comes from Anabrus simplex, assembly GCF_040414725.1. Classification (NCBI taxonomy): domain Eukaryota; kingdom Metazoa; phylum Arthropoda; class Insecta; order Orthoptera; family Tettigoniidae; genus Anabrus; species Anabrus simplex. Next base: position 1,371,591,519 of record NC_090265.1, read on the forward strand.
GGCATTAATGAGGCAGGCCTACCATTGTAATGAATAATTCACTTCTCGATTTGACTTTCAGAAGGCAAGGGAGCATGCAGCATACAGTCTTTGGCTGTAGGCAAGCGTTCCCGCAGTTATAAACAGATGTACCCATCTAAAATGTGACTGGCATTAGGCATACTGGCCTGCTATTTTGATGGAAACTCATCAACTTGGTGTGACTGGCAGGAAGCTGGCTGGCAGTTGGAAAAGGGGCCTATCATTATAATGATAACTGCACAACTCAATTTTGACTGGTTGTAGGGAAGTTTCCTGCCATTATAATAAAAACTCTTCAATTTGTAATATGTCTGGAGGTAGGAAAGGGGGCCTGCAATTGTAACGGAAACTCCCCAAATAGATTGTGACCGCGCAGTAGGCAATGGGGCCTGCAATTATAATGTAAACTTCCCAACTCGATTGTGAATCGCAGTAGGGAAGTGAGCCTGTCGTTATCATCACAAATCCATAACAAGCACTTTACACTGGAAACAACGTATGGGGACCTCTGAATATTGTTTCTCGGATAACGCTAAGAGACATGCTATTTTAAAACAATCTTATTTACTGCATGTACAGTATTTACTTCAATATTCGTATACAATGCAGAATACCGTAGCGAAGCACGGGTACATTTGCTAGTCTATATAAATAAAATTGTTTCTGTTTGTCTGTTTGTCTGTCTGTTTGTCTGTTCCACCATCACGTCGAAACGGCTGGATAGATCTCAACCAAACTTCATATTTAGAGTATACTGACCCCGGGGAAGGTTTCGATATGCATATCATTTTAAAATCTTTGAAAAGACGGGGGTTTTATAGGAAAAACGGTTTTCCTCCATTTTCTCTTATACTATTATAGGCAAAATATCGCATTTGTCGTATAAGGACGAGACAAAGCTCAATTTAATCCTCTTGACGCAAAGAACAAAACTCGGTAAGCCCTACGGGCCCGAAAACCATGTTTTAAGGCCCTAAAACCAACCGTTACGGAGATATTGGCACCACACTACCCCTGCTCTAGGAATCGGATAAAGAAATGAACTGCCGTAACCATGGCAACGTCAGCTCCAGGATTCTAGAGCAGTGAGATTATGCATGTACGTTTGGGCATAGCTGTCAACCAAAATAGGTACAAATAAGACTTAATATCTGGGAAAAAAATATACTGTTGTGTAAGGCACTCATAGGACTCCTTTGGGCGGGGATGGAAAGGGGGTGAAGAACGAGTGTAAAAATCTATATAAATAAAATTGTTTCTGTTTGTCTGTCTGTTTGTCTGTTCCACCATCACGTCGAAACGGCTGGATAGATCTCAACCAAACTTCATATTTAGGGTATACTCATCCCGGAGAAGGTTTTGATATGCATATCATTTTAAAATCCTTGAATAGACAGGGGGTTTATAGGAAAACCAGAATGGTTTTTCCACCATCACGTCGAAACGGCTGGATAGATCGCAACCAAACTTCATATTTAGAGGATACTCATCGCGGGGAAGTTTTCCATATGCATATCATTTTAAAATATTTGAATATATGGGGGTTTATAGGAAAATCAGAATGGTTTTTCCACCATCACGTCGAAACGGCTGGATGGATCTCAACCAAACATTGTATTTAGAGTATACTAATCCCGGGGAAGGTTTAGATATGCATATCATTTTAAAATCCTTGAATAGACGGGGGGTTTATAGGAAAACCAGAGTGGTTTTCCCACCATCACGTCGAAACGGCTGGATAGATCTCAGCCAAACTTCATATTTAGAGTATACTCATCCCAGGAAAGGTTCCGATATGCATATAATTTTAAAATCTTTGAATAGACGGGGTGTTTATAGGAAAACCACAGTGGTTTTCCTCTATTTTCTCTTATACTATTGATTTTCTGTAAACTTCGTTTACCGTACGTGAAACGTCTCTTCATTATAAACAACTTTCGTTATGTTCATAATTTACCTTACTCTTCACATGACGGAGAAATTTACAATTTTCTGCTGGTATCATGCTCTGCATTTAGTGACCGACAGACCGACAACGAACCTACAGGTTACCATGGCAACGTCTCTGACTGCATGCCAGTAGGGAAGTAACGTATTGCCATTTTCCTCATCATGCTTTTAAATTCGTGGTTGTTCCTTGGGTAGATGGCAAGAGAGGCATCAATCGGCTCATCTGCGGGATATTGGCGGAATATCGTTGGAGGTTATAACCGCCCTCGAATAGATTAAGTAATAACACCATTAGTCATCTTCATATTTGTTTACCTAAGAATCACTGAACCTAAATTTCTCCTCTGTTAGCGCTTTATTATATCCATAACTCACGGCATTTATTTATTTGTCGTTATCCGGCTGTCCTCAGTTATAATCCATTTTCTATTAGTTTCAACATTCTTAACTGTATTATTTTCTTCCTTAATTACGCCGTATGTACGTGAATGCTAGAAACTACTGGATGCATTTCCACCAAGATTCGTATTTAGAATACACCTGTCCTTGATAGGTTTCAGGGCAAATATTGTTTCTAAATCCCTGAACTAACTGGGGGTTTATACGAAACCGAAACAGTGATTTTGCACTTCCAAAAAATATACACAACAAAAGTTTATGGAAGTCTACCTACCTTGGTAGAAATTAATGTCTAAACCTTTTTTTCTCATGTGCATCATTTCGATACGAGGATCAATAAGGGAGATATCATTAAAGGACCGTTTTTTCTGTACAAGTCCCATCGGACTTAACTCACGAGCGGGTGCGTGTAAAGCGTATTCCTTACAACTTGAAAACTACTGAAGACATTCGAAACAAAATTTATATTTAGCATCCACCTGTCCAAAGGTAGGTTTTAAACGTAAATAACATTTCATGTTCCGGAATGGACTGGCGGTTTATAAGGAACCGAAATGGTGATTTTACTCTTCCACAATATATACAGAACAAGACCAACCTGACTGGAAATCGACCAAACCTGATGGAATTCCACCTCTAAACCTTTTTTTTCATGTGCATTTTTTCGTCAGGAGGATTAATAAGGGAGATATCATGAATGGTCACTTTTGCAGGTTAAGTCCAGCGGACATAGCCCAAAAGGTGTTTTACATGGAGCAGATTCCTTATCTATATAAATCAAATCGTAACGACTGTGTACCTCTACACTGACTATTTTGGCGAAATTTTCGTACAGCTTTCCGTTTAAGGGGTAATAATAACAATCTCCATAATTTTTGATTTCCTGAAAGTCCTAATTTTTACCCGCCTCGCCCAAAATCCACATTGTGGCATAATCTGCCAGAAGAATAAGAAGATAATTGAAATTTGACAAAATTATACGTTTTAGCCTGTAACGAATGAAAAATCCTATATCATTAAATTTTTCATTTTTTATCCCCGAAGAATATCGAAATATGCAGGCAATTTTAATGATGGTGCAGACCTTCGGAAATTCCTATCACGTAACGGATTGCACAATCTCCGTTCAATTTGGAATGATCTACAACCTTGGTCTTATGACTTTATGCCGTATCTGTATCCCTTTTACGTTTGATTTTTCTCTATTAATCGATGTTAAGTCAATTTGGAATTTTCACATGCATTATTCATACTTTCAATTACTTATATGAAATACAGAATCATCAAACTCTTCACGAAAATTGGCCCACTCAGTAGCCATATGTGAGCCAAATGCTACGTATGTAGCTGTCACATTATTATCCGAAAAGTAATGTAATGTGAGATGATCTTACAAAACCTTTACCCTGTTCCACGTTTCTAAATCTGACCCAAGAATAGATGACATATCATTGGACCAGCCATTTAGGCCACTAAATCCGGCGTGTCTTATGGTATAATCCTTTGTCGATATGACGTACGTTTAGTAGCAGTTAATCTGTAAATGAAGGTCTTCAATATTGTAAACACACATATACTTTCGTATGTCGATCTATATATATTCACTGATGTCGATTTAGCGATCGAGAAAGGGTCGGTCTGCTATTGTAATCAGTACTCCCCACACCGACTTTGACTGGCAGTAGGAAAGGGTTCCTTCTCCAACTCCTGTGTAACTGTCATTAGTAAGGAAGGCCTACAATTGTAAGGAATAGTTCCCTTCTCGATTTGACTTGCAGAAGGTAAGTGAGCATGCAGTTTTGTTTAAAACTCCCCTACCCGATTGTGTTTGGCAGTAGGCAAGGGTGCCCGCCATTATAAAGAAATGTACTCATCTAAAATGTGACTGGCATTAGGCATAGTGGCCTGCTATTTTGATGGAAACTCACCAACTTGGTGTGACTGGCAGTACGCTGGCTGGCAGTAGGAAAAGGGGCCTGTCATTATAATGATAACTACACAACTCAATTTCGAGTGATAGTAGGGTAATTGCCTGCCATTATAATAAAAACTGTAATCTGTCTGGAGTTAGGAAAGGGGGGCTGCCATTTTAACGAAAACTCCCCAAATCGATTCTGTCCGCATAGTAGGCAATGGGGCCTGCAATTATAATGTAAACTTCCCAACCTGATTGTGAATGCCAGTAGGCAAGTGAGCCTGCCGTTATATCACAAATCCGTAACAAACACTTTACATTGGAAACGTACGGGGACCTCCCCATGCTCTTTCTCGGATAACGCTAAGAGACATGCAATTTTAAAACTATCTTATTTACTGCATGTACACTATTTACTTCGATATTCGAATACAATGTAGAATACCGTAGCGAAGCACGGGTACATTCGCTAGTAATAATCTATATAAATAAAATTGTTTCTGTTTGTCTGTTTGTCTGTCTGTTTGTCTGTTCCACCATCACGTCGAAACGGCTGGATAGATCTCAACCAAACTTCATATTTAGAGTATACTGACCCCGGGGAAGGTTTCGATATGCATATCATTTTAAAATCTTTGAAAAGACGGGGGTTTTATAGGAAAAACGGTTTTCCTCCATTTTCTCTTATACTATTATAGGCAAAATATCGAATTTGTCGTATAAGGACGAGACAAAGCTCAATTTAATCCTCTTGACGCAAAGAACAAAACTCGGTAAGCCCTACGGGCCCGAAAACCATGTTTTAAGGCCCTAAAACCAACCGTTACGGAGATATTGGCACCACACTACCCCTGCTCTAGGAATCGGATAAAGAAATGAACTGCCGTAACCATGGCAACGTCAGCTCCAGGATTCTAGAGCAGTGAGATTATGCATGTACGTTTGGGCATAGCTGTCAACCAAAATAGGTACAAATAAGACTTAATATCTGGGAAAAAAATATACTGTTGTGTAAGGCACTCATAGGACTCCTTTGGGCGGGGATGGAAAGGGGGTGAAGAACGAGTGTAAAAATCTATATAAATAAAATTGTTTCTGTTTGTCTGTCTGTTTGTCTGTTCCACCATCACGTCGAAACGGCTGGATAGATCTCAACCAAACTTCATATTTAGGGTATACTCATCCCGGAGAAGGTTTTGATATGCATATCATTTTAAAATCCTTGAATAGACAGGGGGTTTATAGGAAAACCAGAATGGTTTTTCCACCATCACGTCGAAACGGCTGGATAGATCTCAACCAAACTTCATATTTAGAGGATACTCATCGCGGGGAAGTTTTCCATATGCATATCATTTTAAAATATTTGAATATATGGGGGGTTTATAGGAAAACCAGAATGGTTTTTCCACCATCACGTCGAAACGGCTGGATGGATCTCAACCAAACATTGTATTTAGAGTATACTAATCCCGGGGAAGGTTTAGATATGCATATCATTTTAAAATCCTTGAATAGACGGGGGGTTTATAGGAAAACCAGAGTGGTTTTCCCACCATCACGTCGAAACGGCTGGATAGATCTCAGCCAAACTTCATATTTAGAGTATACTCATCCCAGGAAAGGTTCCGATATGCATATAATTTTAAAATCTTTGAATAGACGGGGTGTTTATAGGAAAACCACAGTGGTTTTCCTCTATTTTCTCTTATACTATTGATTTTCTGTAAACTTCGTTTACCGTACGTGAAACGTCTCTTCATTATAAACAACTTTCGTTATGTTCATAATTTACCTTACTCTTCACATGACGGAGAAATTTACAATTTTCTGCTGGTATCATGCTCTGCATTTAGTGACCGACAGACCGACAACGAACCTACAGGTTACCATGGCAACGTCTCTGACTGCATGCCAGTAGGGAAGTAACGTATTGCCATTTTCCTCATCATGCTTTTAAATTCGTGGTTGTTCCTTGGGTAGATGGCAAGAGAGGCATCAATCGGCTCATCTGCGGGATATTGGCGGAATATCGTTGGAGGTTATAACCGCCCTCGAATAGATTAAGTAATAACACCATTAGTCATCTTCATATTTGTTTACCTAAGAATCACTGAACCTAAATTTCTCCTCTGTTAGCGCTTTATTATATCCATAACTCACGGCATTTATTTATTTGTCGTTATCCGGCTGTCCTCAGTTATAATCCATTTTCTATTAGTTTCAACATTCTTAACTGTATTATTTTCTTCCTTAATTACGCCGTATGTACGTGAATGCTAGAAACTACTGGATGCATTTCCACCAAGATTCGTATTTAGAATACACCTGTCCTTGATAGGTTTCAGGGCAAATATTGTTTCTAAATCCCTGAACTAACTGGGGGTTTATACGAAACCGAAACAGTGATTTTGCACTTCCAAAAAATATACACAACAAAAGTTTATGGAAGTCTACCTACCTTGGTAGAAATTAATGTCTAAACCTTTTTTTCTCATGTGCATCATTTCGATACGAGGATCAATAAGGGAGATATCATTAAAGGACCGTTTTTCTGTACAAGTCCCATCGGACTTAACTCACGAGCGGGTGCGTGTAAAGCGTATTCCTTACAACTTGAAAACTACTGAAGACATTCGAAACAAAATTTATATTTAGCATCCACCTGTCCAAAGGTAGGTTTTAAACGTAAATAACATTTCATGTTCCGGAATGGACTGGCGGTTTATAAGGAACCGAAATGGTGATTTTACTCTTCCACAATATATACAGAACAAGACCAACCTGACTGGAAATCGACCAAACCTGATGGAATTCCACCTCTAAACCTTTTTTTTCATGTGCATTTTTTCGTCAGGAGGATTAATAAGGGAGATATCATGAATGGTCACTTTTGCAGGTTAAGTCCAGCGGACATAGCCCAAAAGGTGTTTTACATGGAGCAGATTCCTTATCTATATAAATCAAATCGTAACGACTGTGTACCTCTACACTGACTATTTTGGCGAAATTTTCGTACAGCTTTCCGTTTAAGGGGTAATAATAACAATCTCCATAATTTTTGATTTCCTGAAAGTCCTAATTTTTACCCGCCTCGCCCAAAATCCACATTGTGGCATAATCTGCCAGAAGAATAAGAAGATAATTGAAATTTGACAAAATTATACGTTTTAGCCCGTAACGAATGAAAAATCCTATATCATTAAATTTTTCATTTTTTATCCCCGAAGAATATCGAAATATGCAGGCAATTTTAATGATGGTGCAGACCTTCGGAAATTCCTATCACGTAACGGATTGCACAATCTCCGTTCAATTTGGAATGATCTACAACCTTGGTCTTATGACTTTATGCCGTATCTGTATCCCTTTTACGTTTGATTTTTCTCTATTAATCGATGTTAAGTCAATTTGGAATTTTCACATGCATTATTCATACTTTCAATTACTTACATGAAATACAGAATCATCAAACTCTTCACGAAAATTGGCCCACTCAGTAGCCATATGTGAGCCAAATGCTACGTATGTAGCTGTCACATTATTATCCGAAAAGTAATGTAATGTGAGATGATCTTACAAAACCTTTACCCTGTTCCACGTTTCTAAATCTGACCCAAGAATAGATGACATATCATTGGACCAGCCATTTAGGCCACTAAATCCGGCGTGTCTTATGGTATAATCCTTTGTCGATATGACGTACGTTTAGTAGCAGTTAATCTGTAAATGAAGGTCTTCAATATTGTAAACACGCATATACTTTCGTATGTCGATCTATATATATTCACTGATGTCGATTTAGCGATCGAGAAAGGGTCGGTCTGCTATTGTAATCAGTACTCCCCACACCGACTTTGACTGGCAGTAGGAAAGGGTTCCTTCTCCAACTCCTGTGTAACTGTCATTAGTAAGGAAGGCCTACAATAGTAATGAATAGTTCCCTTCTCGATTTGACTTGCAGAAGGTAAGTGAGCATGCAGTTTTGTTTAAAACTCCCCTACCCGATTGTGTTTGGCAGTAGGCAAGGGTGCCCGCCATTATAAAGAAATGTACTCATCTAAAATGTGACTGGCATTAGGCATAGTGGCCTGCTATTTTGATGGAAACTCACCAACTTGGTGTGACTGGCAGTACGCTGGCTGGCAGTAGGAAAAGGGGCCTGTCATTATAATGATAACTGCACAACTCAATTTCGAGTGATAGTAGGGTAATTGCCTGCCATTATAATAAAAACTGTAATCTGTCTGGAGGTAGGAAAGGGGGGCTGCCATTTTAACGAAAACTCCCCAAATCGATTCTGTCTGCATAGTAGGCAATGGGGCCTGCAATTATAATGTAAACTTCCCAACCTGATTGTGAATGCCAGTAGGCAAGTGAGCCTGCCGTTATATCACAAATCCGTAACAAACACTTTACATTGGAAACGTACGGGGACCTCCCCATGCTCTTTCTCGGATAACGCTAAGAGACATGCAATTTTAAAACTATCTTATTTACTGCATGTACACTATTTACTTCGATATTCGAATACAATGTAGAATACCGTAGCGAAGCACGGGTACATTCGCTAGTAATAATAATAAATACCGCCTTGCTTTGTTAATACACCACGCAAATAGCCTTACAACTGCATGGACCGCACAGTCACACTGAAACATGCACCGAGTTACGCTATCAGACTGCTACGTTCACGTGCCGGTAATTCGGGGATTTCCCTCCTACATGACGTTGAAAACTAGTGACTACAAGCGGACCAATGAACTACGAGCGAGACCCGCAGGGGAAGGAAGGACATAGAGAAAAGGCGAGGGATATGCAATGCATGGCTTCATTGTTTTGATGTACGGTAGATGGCAATTCTTATTAATTAAAAAAGTAAGCAGATTTTATATAAATACACCTATCCGGTGGTAGTCAATAAAAATGTAAAACTACGTTCATAAACGAGACGAGAAGAGGGGAACCCAAGGCATGTGAAGGGTTCGTATGTTAATTGCTGTAGAAGAGAACATCATGGCGTTGCATGATTAACTGCAGTGTCTGAGACAGGCTGGCCAACAGTGAAAAAGGAACTGAAGAAAAAATCAATACACTAGTGGAACCAAGCATGCAATTGCAATGAAATAAATAATTATGTCACCCCCACAGCCATTCAAAAATTCGTCAAAAGATAATTTTCCCGCTAACATTCCCCCTGACTCTTCTATCCCCCCCTCCACCACCAAACTTTCCTTCTGGGACGATTAAATCCCCCTAAATCCAGGGGAAAAACCGCTAAGTTGGCAACACTAAGCAGTGACACGAGCGCAGTGTTTAGTCATGTGATCAGTCAGCTGTGGTAATGAAGGAGGGGGCTAATGCAACACTGTTTAAAGGTGCTAATATACTTTTTGTGCGTAAATAAAGTAAGATATAGATCTAAAAAAACTATTTTGTTTGCTGATTTTAAGACCTATATTATGTGAAATTTTCACCCATTATACACTGCCCTATGTTTGAAGTTGACAATTAGGAAAAAAGGCGCGTAATAGGCGAGTAAAAACACTACGCTTACTTAATTCTGAAGCGTAGAACTGAGACATTTCGCAATCCCTGTTTCCTTCAGGCAATGCGGACACTAAACCAATCCTACAGAGAAGGTTCTTCTCAGGCGTGCGACCTTGCTCATAAATGTAAACACCGCATATAAATATGTAAATAGAACTTTATATAGAGATTAACATTGCACTTGGGTTTATGTCTGCGTAGTTATCAGAGTTATTTTCATGTTTGTTTCGTTTTATTGCCTTTAATTAGTGGCCAAGTTAAACTTAGTTTGGGATGGCTTCATTCTACATGCTGTCTCGCTTTACTGGTTAAGTTAGATGTATATTGATTTATATATATATATATATATATATACTTTCTACGTTTAGCGGGTAAGTTAGATTAAGGTGTTTCTTCTTGTTATACGACTTTATGTCTCGTCTTTTTTATCACTTGTTACAGGCATTCTGTGAGCTTGCATTCGGGAGATAGTAGGTTCGAATCCCACTATCGGCAGCCCTGAAAATAGTTTTCCGTGGTTTCCCATTTTCATACCAGGCAAATGCTGGGGCTGTACCTTAATTAAGGCCACGGCCGCTTCCTTCCAACTCCTAGGCCTTTCCTATCCCATCGTCGCCGTAAGACCTATCTGTGTCGGTGCGACGTAAAGCCCCTAGCAAAAAAAAAATGTTACAGGCATTAGTCCTGTTGTTAGATACTCATTTTTTGAATTGCTGAAAATGTATATCTTCCGGCAACCGCCGTCATGAATTACATTGAGTGAATAAAAGTTATGGGAAGTCACCGAATGTGATGTTAGTAACAAGTTGCTCCTCCGCGAGCCCTCAGAACGGCAGCAGTACGGCGGGACATTAAATCTACAAGGTGTTGGAATCGTTCTGGAGGATTATGCACACACGCATCTTGCACTGCTACCCACAATTCGTCTTATGTAGTTGGTGCAGGGTTCATGGAGCGTACACCAGCATCGACAGCATCCCATAATGCTCGATTGGATTAAGATCGGGGGATCTGGGGGGCCAATCCATGGTCGTAACTTCACTAGTGTGCTCCTCCAACCACCTGCGTGCCATCACAGAGCGGTGAAATATCACATTTCCCTGTTGAAACATGGCATCTCAATCAGTGTACTCTAGGGCCGAAAAGGGATGCAGATGGGCTGAAAGAATGTTCACATAACGTGCACCTGTCAGCGTCCCTGCAGCCGGACAATAGGGCCTAATTGCGACCATGAGAACGCCGCCCAAACCACAAGTGAGCCACTTCCCGCCTGGACACAACCTTGTTGACACGCAAGACCCATAGCTTCATGGGGCATACGCCACACTCTCACGCGTCCATCACCTCGATACAACTGGAACCGGGGTTCATCAGACATCCCACACGCCACCACTGTTCCATGGTCCATTACCAATGATCGCGAGCCCATAGACGTGTTGAGCTCTGTGCCGAGGTGTCAGCAAAGGGACACGAATTGATCGTCGGCTGGTGAAGCCTATGAGGTGCAGTTGCTTCCTTACAGTCCTGGAAGAAAAGGGTTCATGACTCACAATATTCAACTGGGCGGTGATCTGACTCAATGTAACTCGTCGAGCACCCAGTATGGTTCTGCGGAAGCGACGTGACGTCCGTTCGTTAAACACCTCTGGTCTTCCCGTGCGGCAGTTTACGCGGATAGCAACATTTTATCTGCGATATTGAAGATCCATCCTCGATTCTGTTGACATCGGAAACTCGAAGCGTGTAATCTCCGCAATGTATTACCCATGCGCCTTGCGCCGATGAGCATCTCACGTTCGAAGTTGGTTAACTCACGGCGTGTTGCCATCTTCACGACACTGGTGGCTGTGACAGACTGCTCAGCTACGCCGCAGCTATCCGCAACGCTCAGGGGTCTTACACGGCACAGTTTTTCATGGAACACCCCTTTCCGTGAGTTTGGCTATTCAGTAGATTTAAGTCCAGAATATCTGACACGCTAATAATGTCTTTACTTTGTGCATTATTATACTGTATCAAAGATACTGTACTAGTCTCAGAATCGTATACCGATTTAAGTTTTAATTATGATCATAACAGCAGGGAAAAACTTAGCTGTATAGAAATGTTGTAGGCTAAGCAGATTGTTCCCTGCTGACGACAGACTATGCAGAAAGCCTGCAATGTAACGTCTTCTTGGAAGGAGGTGCAGTGACTATGATATTTCCAAACATTTCCAAGAATAGAGTGGTGTTATTAGGGAAGAAACCTAAGAGGATTGAACATGAGGTAGAGGATACGACCGAGCTCGGTAGCTGCAGTCGCTTAAGTGCGGCCAGTATCCAGTATTCGGGAGATAGTGGGTTTGAATCCCACTATCGGCAGCTTTGAAAATGGTTTTCCGTGGTTTTCCATTTTCACACCAGGCAAATGCTGGAGGCTTTAGGTTAATTAAGAACACGGCCGCTTCCTCCCCACTCTTTGTCCTATCGTCGCCATAAGACCTATATGAGTCTGTGCGACATAAAGCAACTTGAAAGACAGGAATACGAAACCGGAGCAGGTATCACTCGAAGTACATAGGATGTGTATTCTCCCATGATATTAGTATACGTCTTAAGGGGGGAGACCTAGCTTAACACGGGGAAAATAGGCCAATATTCATTCGATTGTTATAAATGCTACAAACGTTGTTGACAAATACTGCACATATCCCGGTATTGGCATGCTTCAGAGCAATCAGAAGCAAATTCAATAATGTCAAAATTCTAATTATAAATAAAATGTTCAAAATTTCCCGCCTTTTTAACAATATATCACGGTTTCCTTCATAACCCTGTTACTGATTCACGGATAATTATGAATTTTTCAGAGTTTCCTCCCATAGTGTTGTACTACAATCTGTACCTTGTTCAGATAAATAGGATTTAAATTAGATTTTATATAACATTTTTATTTAAAAAACTATAAATATTTTCTGGTGCTCGGAATAAAAACGCGACAAAAATCCAAATCACAATCTATGTTAATGATTGAGGTTCATTTTGTAGCTGGAGTTTTGATACACACTTTAAAAAAGGGAAAGTACGAAAATCCTTATAAACTTGGAATTTATAAGGGGAACAGTGATATATTGTTAAAAAAGCGGGAAATTTTTAACATTTCATTTTAAAATATTAAAATTATTAAAATTCTGACATTATTAAAGTTGCTTCTGGTTGCCAGGAAGCATACCAATACTGGGTTATGTGCAGCAATTGTTAACAGCAATTGTAGCATATTTAACAATGGAATGAATATTAACCTATTTTTCCTTTGTTAAGCTGGGTCACCCCCCTTAATAAGCAATTATGATTCGAGATGCAGAAAAGCTAATATAGTGAGCTCGCAATTGCAATCATCGGAAATTTGTAAGAAAGAATTCAGCTCATGGACGAAACTATATTTAGGCCTACATTGGTCTGTTTTGAGAATTACTTTACTATAGGGGAGTGAAAGCTCGGTTGTCTCAGTATATGTTATCCATAAGTTAAAAGAAACGGACGTGAAAATAGCGAGAAAAATTGTCGGTAAAAACAGGTGGAAACAATGGCAGTGGGATACTCGATATGCTAAATTAAGAATGAACACGGTGGATGACGCTGTACGTATAAACCGGTTTCGGTTGTGAGCTCGTAAGGAAAATAGAGAGACAGACCAAGGATTCGGTTGTAAATCGCGTAATATTACGATGTGTGGTACTAAACGAGACAGCAGTTAATTTGAAATAGGGAAATGTCGAGGTGAGTAGATAATTCAGAGGGGCTTGCAGACTGAATGCTGATGGACTTAACAGGGTACAACGAAGATGTATTTATGTATTCATGTACTGTTCCTGTACCGTCTATTCTGTCCGCTTAACCTGTGGCTACGATTGCAGTGATACAAGTACACGCAAGGGTACGGCACATCCTTAATGTTTAAGCTGGTGGCCGTCTTAGAAGACGCCTGGAATATCGGAAATGTTGTCGAGCAAGAGTTCGTCAACATGCTTAAAACCAGCAGACGGAGTAATTCCGTTTAATCATCTTAAATGCTACAATCTCAGCCAGGACCGTACAAAACCAGCAGATGGAGTAATTCCGTTTAATCATCTTAAATGCTACAATCTCAGCCAGGATCGTACTCGGTATCTTGGAATCAGGACAGTGAAAAATCAACTGAGCCTCATACTTGGCTACTAAGTTCATATAATTGGCTTATCAAAAATTCATTAATTATCGCATAAATGACATAGGGAGAAAGTTTTTTATTTGTATTTTTTAGAATTTGGTTTACGTCGCACCGACACAGATAGGTCTTATGGCGACGATGGGATAGGAAAGGCCTAGGAGTTGGAAGGAAGCGGCCGTGGCCTTAATTAAGGTACAGCCCCAGCATTTGCCTGGTGTGAAAATGGGAAAACACGGAAAACCATTTTCAGGGCTGCCGACAGTGGGGTTCGAACCCACAATCTCCCGGATGTAAACTCACAGCTGCGCCCACCTAACTGCACGGCCAACTCGCCCTGTGGAAGAAAACTATACCCTGTAAGTAGTGTTTCCTTTTGTGTCTTAGGAAGCCTAGACTGATGAGAATTAGCAAAAGGTCTTTGTGAGCAGCATATTGAGAAAGCAAGAATCTTTGAACAATGACAAGGAATACATTCTTAACAACGAAGGCTACTGTATTCAACGAAAATGAATGTGGAGTATGTTCACGCCATACCCCTCAGAACACGGGAATCATACATGAATGAACGTTAAGAGGATTTGTAGTGCAGCAATGCTGCCCAATAATGAGCTAGCCAAATGAAGTTATATATATGTACATTCAACGTCTATTCAATTACTAAACATTTTAAGATAATAATAATAATAATAATAATAATAATAATAATAATAATAATAATAATAATAATAGGCCCCTTGTGGTGTAGTGATTAGCGTGATTTGCTGCCACCCCCGGAGGCCCGTGTTCGATTCCCGGCTCTGCCACAAAATTTTAAAAGTGATGCGAGGGCTGGAACGGGGTTCCCCTCAGCCTCGGGAGGTCAACGGTGTAGAGGTGGGTTTGATTCCCACCGTAGCCGTTCTGGAAGTGGTTTTCCGTGGTTTCCCACTTCTCCTCTAGGCATATGCTAGGAGGGTACCTAACTTAAGGCCACGACTGCTTCCTTGCCTATCCCTTCCAATCTTCCCATCCCTCCACAAGGCCCCTGTTCAGCATAGCAGGTGAGGCCGCCTGGTCGAGGTACTGGTCATTCTCCCCAGTTGTATCCCCGACCAAGAGTCTGAGGTGCCAGAATTATGTTGTGCAGGAGTTCGTATAATTGCCATTAAATCTACTGACACGAAGCTGGTGTAGGCCTATTTGAATATTTTCAAATACCAGCGGATTGGGCAACAACAGAACCACCCACCTAGGCTCAGGCTCAGAGGGCTACTGCTTTACCGTCCTAACACTCAGCCCGCTGTCAAGAAATATTGTCCCTCAGTTCTTTAACGTGTCCGCCTCTGTGGTGTAGTGGTTAGCGTGATTAGCTGCCCCCCCCGGAGGCCCGGGTTCGATTCCCGGCTCTGCCACGAAATTTGAAAAGTGGTATGAGGGCTGGAACGGGGTCCACTCAGCCTCGAGAGGTCAACTGAGTAGAGGTGGGTTCGATTCCCACCTCAGCCATCCTGGAAGTGGTTTTCCGTGGTTTCCCACTTCTCCTCCAGGCGAATGCCGGGATGGTACCTAACATAAGGCCACGGCCGCTTCCTTCCCTCTTCCTTGCCTATCCCTTCCAATCTTCCCATCCCTCCACAAGGCCCCTGTTCAGCATAGCAGGTGAGGCCGCCTGGGCGAGGTACTGGTCATTCTCCCAAGTTGTATCCCCGACCAAGAGTCTGAAGCTCCAGGACACTGCCTTTGAGGCGGTAGAGGTGGGATCCCTCGTTGTGTCCGAGGGAAAAGCCGACCCTGGAGGGTAAACAGATGATGATGATGATGAGTTCTTTAACGTGCCGGAAGCCAGTGGCACAAGATTATCTCATTTAGATACACTTAAACGCTACTAATCTAACCTGGAATCGGAGACATTCCCGGTAAAATAATGACAATGTTTAACCGACTAATCCATTGTGGTCATCCCCTCAGATTGGGAGGCAATAATTCGTCACAGATGACAAAAGAATAATAGGCTAAGAAACCGAAGGAAGTTTATTATTATTAATAATAATAATAATAATAATAATAATAATAATAATAATAATAATAATAATAATAATAGCCGCCTAATAACTTCTTAATACCCCTTCACTTACTACAGATTTTGAGAGAATATGATGTGTCGGAATTTTGTCACACAATCGTTCTGTAACGTCACAGAAGCAAGTGATACACAGCTCTTGAATTTGAGCTCCCTGGAATGTTAGCAGTAACAATACTATTTGTTTTACGTAGCACCGACACAGACGGGTATTACGGCGACGATGTGTTAGGGAAGGACCAAGACTGAAAAGGAAGCGACTGTGGACTTAATTAAGGTACAGCCTGGTGTGAAAATGGTAAACCACGGGAAAACGTATTCATGTCTGCTTTTAGTGGGTTCCGAGCCTCGTAACCCAAACTGTGTATCCAACTCGCTTGGTATGTCACAGACATGTTACTGGACCTCTGCTTCAAATGGATCCCTTACTAGAAGAATATATTTTCCCACAGTGTACAACCGACTTCAGTGCAAACTTTTGGTGCTAAATTTTGAGTTAACACGATTTATGTCAGGCCATGGAAATTTCAAATCATATTTCGAACGTTTCAAAATTATTTTGTGGGTCTACTCAAAGATTTGATCATTTAATATTTGACTGTCCTGTGTTTACAAGAGCAAGATTTGTTTTGGACTCTCATTTGAACTGCTGTAATATTCAGCTTTCACAACCACTATACCATATTTTCATACAGAAATGCTGTTACAAACATTTCCTCATTTTCATTCATCGCATCTTTCGTAGACTGGTTCTGTAAGTTACCATCATTATGTTTAATTTATAATTGCATGTTTCAACTATAACCCTAAAATACTTTGTAAAATAGAGTTCACTTGTATTGGATATTCATAATAATAATAATAATAATAATAATAATAATAGTACTGACCTCATCCGGGATCGAACCTACTATCTTGGGAACAGAAGAACAATTACTGTGTGAGGTCGGCCTGGAAGGATTAAAAGTAGAAAAGGAAGAGATGAACAAATAAATATACATTTGGATTACATGAAGGGAGAAAGAAAATACCACACGGGAAAAATGAGAGAATTTCAGCTCAAACACACTGTCCAGCAATTATTTTGATGACGAGAGGTGTTTACTCAAGAAGTCTTCTCATTATTGCTTGTAGCTGAAAGTGAAGTTGATAAACTATTTTCGTTCTAACACTGCCGCTTTTCCGACACCTTGCAGAGGTCGTGCCGTAATGCGTGTCACACAAATTGACTTGTTTTTCAGGATGGAGTATTCGATCCCGGACGTGTTGGCTAGAGATTTTGGGTCGCATAGCTGTTACCTTGCACTCGGGAGACAGTGGGCTCGAAACCCACTACCAACAGATATGTACGGTGTGAAATGTCACTGACTTCGTACGGCTGTGTACTTCTTACGCTGCCAACCCTACGTGGAGAAATATTTCCAACTATTACGTATCTGTGGTGTTTGGCAATGTGGTGTGTTGTTTATGAATGAAGAGATTCATGTTAAACGAACCCAGAATCCCAGTCACCAAACTAGAGATGTTAACGTGATGTGGCTTAGAGTTTGCTGGCCCGGATGAACTAACATTTCAGTCAAGAAACCGGACATTCTAATAACTTTCTATTTTGGGTTTGACGCAATCAATAGAGAGTCATTTAATATTTGTAAACAGCGCAATTGCAGTCAGGTATAGTCAGAGGAACAGAGGATCAAAGTCTCCAGTTTTCATGCAATGCACACACAGTCGTCTCCTCTTCTAGCAAGTCATACTTCCGGAAGTGAAAGTGAAAGAATTTCCATCTCAACGATCCTATCCTTTCACTTTAGCTCGTTTATGTACACATCCAACCTTGAAAGATTTAATGTCGTAACTCTCGGGGAATTTATTGCTCAATATAGCGGTCCTCGGCGGAGTACTTCTCCTTCCCTATGCTTATAACTGTGCTCCTGTTAATTTTGATCGCATCAGCTGTTCTCTGAACTGCCGTCACAACAGATAAGAGCGGTGCGCCGTTATCGTTCTCCTCGAACAATATACCGGGCCTGGCTCCTTAGTGGAGTAGCGCGTCCGAAGGGCTTTCTTCTCTTGGGAGCTTCATCCTTAGACGTAGGCATCGTCATGACAGAGTATCAAATTCACACACGACCCTAAATTAACCTACTATATAACTATCGAACGAAATATTAAACTAAGCTACTATATAAACTAGAGCACTATTGTACCTTGTTACACACTATTCTCTACAATATAACGCGCTATACTATTAAAAAAACTATATAATAAATTTATAAGTCTACAATACGAAATATAAACGAACAACCTAGCACAAAGACACACAAAGACCGCCAAAGGAACTGAGCACAATACTACAAACAGCTGATAGCACGTGGTTATAGTAAACAACAGATCGACAGCACAGCTACCCGGAACTGGAGTCTAACGCCCTTTATCGGAGCGATCAGCTGCCTATGATTGGCTGTTGGTTAATTCACTTACCCGCCGCCAAGAGGCAGCGCTCAAACGTCAAGTCGAAACCAATCAGAAATTTTGTGAATATTTTCTCTAGCAAATTAAAATTGGGGGGTGTATACAGGCATCCAGCCTATCTGTAAAGCGTTGTGGAAATTTCCCCTTGAAACGCTATAAAAGCTGCTCGCTTTAAGGCCGTATTTTCATCCTGATCGCTCCAATTGATTGTTTGCGGCGTGTATTGAGGATGCAGGGGCCGCAGGTCGGGGTTCGGAAAGCAGCAAAACAACGAAATGCCAGAATTTTCTTAACATGTGATAGCTCCTGCAGATAGCTTGAGAGGAAGGTTTCAAGCTTATTTTATTCATGTCAAGTTCTAATTTCATGATTTAAATGTATATTTTCGGCAAGTCTGAGGACTCTGTTCAAATCCGTGCTGGGAAATCCAAGGTAACAAAGAGTGATCACCCTCTGTTGATTCCCATTCAAACTGGTATGGAGTGACTACAATTGTCTGAACCTATAAATTCTTAACACTCATCCGGTATTTAACATTTTCTGATTAGCCACCTCTCTGTAGAATATGCTTATCCTCTGTAACTTCGGGCCATAAGCCCACTTAGGGTTTTAAGTGTTTTCTAGAATGAGTGCAGGTTTCCTCTCCTATCCTTTTGTGCGCGGCCAATCATGTTAAACCTTTTCTTTTTACATTAAGGCCATTTAGAATGGGCACTCATTACACCTGTTTATTTTGTAATCGTTTATAGACTAGTTTGGAACAAACTGTTGAGCGATAAATAAGCCCAAATCAGGGCAAAGATGTGTAAATAGTTCAACTAAGAACAACATACAGGTTGTAATTGCACTGTAGGAAACTTACGCCTCTGAGAGGCTGGAATGTATTTACTTTTGGAGTTCAAACTCCTAGACTATGTAGGTGAGTGGAGCAAACGTGATCAGAGCTATAATGCTCATTCCCTCTATATTATCGTGTTGATAATTCTCTTTAGATTTTGTACCTGATTTTTGGACTTATAGTCCGCTGTTGTTATCAGACGTAAAGTAAATAACATCATCATATATAGTACTTAAACTTGATTCAGTGTTAAGAGAAGGCTTTATAGCCTCCTTGCCATGTAAAAGAAGACATTATAAATAAATAAATAAATAAATAAATAAAGAATGTGGTGTGTGGGACATCACTGCATGTATTAAATTATTGAACTATATAATTAATTGATAAGATGTATATATTTAATCACTGGTAGGTCATTTTTAAATTAATATATATATTGGGTTTTAATCATCCATTTCACATCATCATTTCATTTCTTTGTATCGCGGCTATAACGTATTCTGAACGAACAACTTATTGTGTAAAGTATTTCAACATCATTCGTATTTATAGCTTGCAGTAAATTTTCCAATAGCCGTAGTGAGGTGACTGGAGTCACCAGGCTAATTTCAGCCCATTTCCAGGAAAAGTACGTCATCAAGATTACGAGAGACCTTACCCTCTCCACCTTATGAAGAGACAGTTGAAACATTATGAACGCCTACTTTTCGAAGTTCGCTACCTGACGCTTTATTTCAGCGGAAAAGTTCAGCCTATGTGAATGAACGTAATGAAGCAAGATAATGGATTCACAGCAATGCATAGGAGAAGGGATGAGACCTCGAATCTTACTGGACCATGTGATATGGTTGATGGAGGGAGATTTTGACGGCTATATACTCGACGACAAGAGCTGGAGAGGACACTCGTATTCACATTCACACTCGTACTCGTACTCTTGGAAGACACGACGATTCTACGTCTGCACATCGAAGAAGAATTAACTTAGTTCACTTCGCATCTGAGTAGTATACTACTCAAAAGGTACTCTCATTGGGACTTGTTATCTCAATGACGAGAGGCAAAGTCAACGGGAGACCGGTTTTGACTAGTATAAGGCAGGAGAACTTTTGTTATGAAGTTAGTTACGCTACTGTTAAGTAATACGGAAGAATATAAGTGTATTCACTCCATGAACATAACCCATGGTGGTTTTCCTGTTGAAATAAGGACTCATTACGATTTTATGTAAGGAGTACAGTAGGGAAGTCATTTTACAGCTAGTGAACTATGCACGATGCAGAAGTAGGACTGGAACCCACAACTAGTGATGACGACGCATGTACGAGAGATCCTTCAATCATCAGCTTCTACATAACGGAGTCTACAAATGGTGAGCTAATGGCATAAATTACTTCAAGTCTTCGCGCAACAGTTGATTTTCTTAGAGTTTATTTCATTCAGTTTTTCTTTTATTTCCGTAAGTTCAGATTTCGTTAATATGCCGTTACGTCACGTTTTTCATCCTAATAAATAGCTGTTTAAATTTGTATTTTCTGAAATTATTATTAATGATCCTTAAATTCTAAATTAGTTTACTTAATGGTTAGTGTTCCGTCACCCCACCCCTGGGAGTTTTTTGAGTCTAATTACGTGTTATTATTATTATTATTATTATTATTATTATTATTATTATTATTATTATTATTATTATTATTATTATTATCAACTATCGTTTTGAGGCCATATGCTTCAAGGCTGGCGCCCATAGGATATTGTTTATGGAGAAAGAATGAGATATCATTTATTTATATTGATATTAAGGTGACCTGCCACGTCATAATTTTGTCACACATCTGTGGGCAGAGTGGGTACGTCACAATAAGAATAAGAATATTGGCTTCACGTCCCACTAACTACTTTCACGGTTTTCGGAGACAACGAGGTGCCTAAATTTAGTCCCGCAGAAGTTCTTTTACGTGCCAGTAAATCTACCGACACGAGGCTGATGTATTTAAACACCTTCAAATACCACCGGACTGAACCAGGATCGAACCTGCCAAGTTGGGATCAGAAGGCCAGCGCCTCAACCGTCCGAGCCACTCAGCCCGGCAAATAAATAAATAAATAAATAAATAAACAAATAAATAAATAAATAAATAAATAAATAAATAAATAAATAAATAAATAAATAAATAAATATTGTTTTTGGCATCCCTACGCCATAAAAATGGGAAGGATAATAATTGTATTCATACCTTAGCTAAGATATTTCCAGATCGCATCTAGACAGTTACATAACCCTCCCTGGCCACACACGTACTATCGCCTAAAACTTCCGAGGTTACACCTGGACTAGAAATCCGATTCTGGCTTGCACATCGGCATTCCTGCGCTGTACAAATGTAATTTATTTTGGCGGATACGAGAAAATAAGTCATGTTCAATCCAAGGAATATAATCACAAGGTTGCGAGTGGCTGGTTGAAGGCATCTACCGTATCGTTGACGATTGGAATATGCGAAGGCATATGGCATGTGTACCCAGATTTAATTCGAGCGTTGGTTAGCTGTGTTTATTGGTTCTTGTCATGTGTTACTGCGTGTTCTTGGAAATGTAGCTATCTATAACTAGCTGAAACTCTTGTCCCATAGTTCGGCATCTTCTCATCTATCGATGTATTCGGTAGTTCCAATTGTGCTTTAGGGGCTAGGAAGTCACAAAGCAGATAATATCAATCTTTAGAGGTCTAGCAATCAAACAGGGGCTTCCAGATCTATAAACTGTTCACCTGTCGTTGCAATCAGCATTTCGTGAAGGTAGACTTATAACCTGTGTATATTTGGAAATACACCGCTATACAATTAAAGAAGCATGCAACAAACGTTAAATTTACATGGAAGTTACAGCATGGTGGAATATACAAATGGAAGGCATTTCAGCGGATTCACAAGGTAGATAGTGACAGCTATAGTATGTGCAAAGGGGAGGATTGCTCGACAGGTTTCTCAGTCCGAAATCGCATTCGAACTTTGGTTGTTCGTGTTCCCTGAAAATCTACTCAGGCGTGTCATTCAAGAAGCAATATAAGTAATATTCGTGTAGTTTAGGATAATAACACTGATCAAAAAATTACTTTCGGCGGATATCGTGGTATCTACGACAACTGAAACATATTGATAAAAATATGCAAAGCATTAGTGTCTTATCACCCACCGTTCTTGAGATAAGCGACATCAACGTTTAACATTGTATCAAGGAAAACAACTCGCAGACAGTAGTTTCACTAGAATACTGATTGCTACATGGAGTATTAATTAACATGGCTTTAGCTAAGATTACTGCAAATGCACCAAATGGCACATATTGGAATTTTTTGTTACATATCAGCACACGTAGAAAAACAGATTTCGTGAATTTACTCAACCTTTGGACACCATAATGTCCACAATCACTGACAATAAACAGAAGTAAATGAAAACGTTCGGCTTTGCATGAAAAATAAGTAAAAACTATTTTTTTTAAATCGCCATGAACGATGTTCCATGACAAATAAAACTTTGTCAACATCCTCAAAATCTGACGTGATAAATCAAAACGTTTTTCACATTTGAAATCAGCATAAAAATCTTCAACAGAAGATCAAACATCATGTCTGATATCTACCACTTGCAAACCAGTGTAATCATTATGTCACGTCTAAGAAGGAGGAACGCCTACCACGTGTCGGAATTTCAATGCGGCAGGTTTGCAGCCTACCGGGATTGCAGACTTTCGTTCCGCGATATTACTAATCGCAGTAGTCGTGACCCCACGGCTAAAATTCGCGTATGGAATCAATGGTTCAATGAGGGTCATACAGAACCCCATGAAGGATCTCGGCTGCTTGCAGGCACTAACGCCCGAGAGGTCAGATATATTGTCCGCACAGCCTAGCGGGATAGTATATTCAAGGCACGTAGCCAGAGACAGAAACTTCACTCGTTTGTAGGACAACAACTGTCCGCGCGGACAGTGCGACAACGTCTGAAGCACTACGGACTATCAGCACAGCGACCATTGTTGCGCATTCTCTTCACGCTGTGGCAAAGAAAGGCGCGTCTACAGTGGTACGCTGAACGACGACCATGGACATAGGAGTGCCATCACGTCGTCTTTTCAGGTGAATCTAGGTTCAGCGTACAGGGTCATGGTGGATGTATCCATGTGTGTAGGCACCGAGGAGAGCGAATGTTGGCAGACTGCGTTCGTCATCGTCATATGGGCTCAGCATCGTATGACGTAACATCAGGTACACATTCAGGTCACCTCTAGTTCACATAGCCAGTAATTTGGACAGTTGCCCATACATTCCTCACGTGTTAAGACCCGTGGCCGTATCCTATCTTCCAGGCCACCGTGACACTACCATTCAACAGCACAATGCACAACCGCATGTTGCCTGTGCTGTCCTGACCTTCCTCAATACAGAAGGTGTTCCACTGTTGCCTTGGCCTGCATCTTCTTCGCTCTGTTATCCACTGAGAAACATCCGTTGTCGAGAGATTTACACGCCACCACTCGCCGGCCACTGCGACTGATGAACTCTGGCATACAGTTGAAGCAGATTTAATGATGTACCCGTGATCCGTAATAATCGTAAAATGACAAAGGAAGCACATGGCGCAACAACTCCAAGAGACTTGGCCTACTTAGCGATCACTCCTCATCCTAAAGACTTGCATATAACGAGGGGTCGTGTGGTCGCTACGATGATTCCTCTTGGCAATTATCCTAGATTTTCTAGACCGAGGCCGCCATCACATCGTCAGATAGCTCCTCAATTGTAATGGGCCTCAAACCAGCCCTGCAATTCATGTAGCAATCTCTGACCTGGCCGGGAATTAAATTCATGGCCTCCGGATAATGGACAGGCATCCTAATCCTACACCACAGGTCTGACATGTCGCATTCTCGGGTATGCTGTAACCTATTTAAAGAAATAATTTGTTACATATGATGGAATTCAATTCCCGAAACATGTTCTAAGAAATAAATGAAGTTTATGCTGATAGAGACTGTATTTTATTAACTTATTATATTGATGTATCCGTATCTCATCCAAGCTCAGTTCGAGACGATGCCCAGCCGGATTACAGCTGTCATTGTTGCAAGAAGTTTATAGCTTTGGGTTCAAATTTCTGCATGCTCTGTACCTCAAACTTATCTGTAAAGTGAATCATGTTTTCCGCCCATCTTACTGAAAGGGTACAATAAACAAGATTCTGCTCTCTGCTTACCTTCCTGGTGTAGATGTTTTAATGACCAGCCGTGTAATTTGCTTTACGTGAAGTGACGTGTTAATTCTGTAGTGAGAGTAAAACTTGTGTTTACTCGGGGAATGCATTGATAAGTATTTTTATTTACATGAAGGGAAGTATCGTGATTTCTACAATAAGGTCTGTATCTGCTGTGGTAGTATATTTGCCGGGCTGAGTGGCTCAGACGGTTAAGGAGCTGGCCTTCTGACCCCAACGTGGCAGGTTCGAACCTGGCTCAGTTCGGTGGTATTTGAAGGTGCTCAAATACGTCAGCCTCGTGTCGGTAGATTTACTGGCACGTAAAAGAACTCCCGTGGAACTAAATCCCGGCATCTCGGCATCTCCGAAGACCGAAAAAGTAGTTAGTGGGACGTAAAGCAAATAACATTATTATTATGGTAGTATATTAGAAAACAAAATTGGTTTACATGAAGTGATCCGTAATAAGGTGTCCTTGAGAGGTAATAGAGAGGGAATAACGAAGAGAACACCGTTCAAGCTGACCATTGAACATTGTCATGGTCGATGTTTCAGATTTACATATATCGAACGGGGCAGTACGGGGCTCATGGCCGCATGTTTTGACGTAAAATCATCATCATCATCATCATCATCATCTGTTTACCCTCCAGGTTCGGCTTTTCCCTCGGACTCGGCGAGGGGTCCCACCTCTACCGCCTCAAGGGCAGTGTCCTGGAGCTTCAGACTTTTGGTCGGGGGATACAACTGGGGAGAATGACCAGTACCTCGCCCAGGCGGCCTCACCTGCTAAGCTGAACAGGGGCCTTGTGGAGGGATGGGAAGATTGGAAGGGATAGGCAAGGAGGAGGGAGGAAGCGGCCGTGGCCTTAAGTTAGGTACCATCCCGGCATTCGCCTGGAGGAGAAGTGGGAAACCACGGAAA
This sequence comes from Anabrus simplex, assembly GCF_040414725.1. NCBI lineage: Eukaryota > Metazoa > Arthropoda > Insecta > Orthoptera > Tettigoniidae > Anabrus > Anabrus simplex. Next base: position 1,371,617,097 of record NC_090265.1, read on the forward strand.
ACCACTTCCAGGATGGCTGAGGTGGGAATCGAACCCACCTCTACTCAGTTGACCTCACGAGGCTGAGTGGACCCCGTTCCAGCCCTCGTACCACTTTTCAAATTTCGTGGCAGAGCCGGGAATCGAACCCGGACCTCCGGGGGTGGCAGCTAATCACGCTAACCACTACACCACAGAGGCGGTTGACGTAAAATACGGACTGAAATATTATGTATCCCAACAAACACTGGATAAAATGAGCTAGAAATATTATTCTTGGCATTTTATTTCCTCATTATAAACAAATTAAGGCATTCTCAAGATGAAGTCGGTGCGCAATGGGTATAAGATATTAGAAGCTACATGAAAAGAGATCGACGTCAAAGTTACGGGCGAAAATTGAATATGAGTAAATTACAGAGCCACGGGAGCTTCGATGGGAGCATTGGAGCCTCTTCATCATCAACCGAATGATTAGTATTCACATATATGATTTCCTGTTTTCCACCATTGGTATAGAAGAGGTACTCGGCTGGAGTTCCAGTAGCGCGAAATTCTCCCCATTAATTTTTAGACTCGTCCGATAAGCCTTTTCACGCTCATTATAATGGTTTTAGTCATTTTAGATTTTAGATAAGCCGCTTTATCCTCTGGAATACATTCTCGATCGTTTTGAATCCATTTGTTGTCCGTATGTCACGACATTTTGTGAAAGGAAAAATGTTCCCACTGTTTCGCATAACACTTCTGTTAGCCATATGGCATGGTGATCCGCTATTGCATCTCCGGTGAAGTCAAACCAAGGGCAGACTTTTATCGCTAGGTAGGGCGATAATTAAATAAGTGTACCTTAGTCCCCCTGTGTGGTGCAGTGGTTAGTGTGATTAGCTGCCACCCCCGGAGGCCCGGGTTCGATTCCCGGCTTTGCCACGAAAATTGAAAAGTGGTACGAGGGCTGGAAAGGAGTCCACTCAGCCTCGGGAGGTCAACTGAGTAGAGGTGCGTTCGATTCCCACCTCAGCCATCGTGGAAGTTGTTTTCCGTGGTTTCCCACTTCTCCTCCAGGCAAATGCCGGGATGATACCTAAAGGCCACGGCCGCTTCCTTCCCTCTTCCTTGCCTATTCTTTCCAGCCTTCCCATCCCCCACCAAGGCCCCTGTTCAGCATAGTAAGTGAGGCCGCCTGGGCGAGGTACTGCTCATTCTTCCCCGTAGTATCCCCCGACCCAGAGTCTGAAGCTCCAGGACACTGCTGTTGAGGCGGTAGAGGTGGGATCCCTCGCTGAGTCCGAGGGAAAAGCCAACCCTGAGGGTAAACAGATTAAGAAGGAGAATAAGAAGAAGAAGTGTACCTTACAGGATCGTGAGAGCTTCGATGAGCACATTGAAGCCTCTTCATCATCAAGCGGATGATTAGTATCCACTTGTATGATTTCCTATTTTCTATCTTCACGATGAGATACTTAATACAATCGTCGCACGTGTTGTTTAGAAATTATTTCGTTTTTAAAACTTCTATTTTTTTCGTAATGCTCCTCGCCCAAGAACGGTGTTGGGACTACATATGTACCCTACGCCAAAATGTCCCACGGTACATACAGCCACTTTTGGGGTTTGGGTTTCCAGGACGTTTGCTACACATCCAAATGGCCCGCAAATATTGATCAGAGTGACAACGTCCTCCACCACATTTCCTGGTTTTCGGGAGCAGGCACATTTAAAAATATTTCTGTATACTTACTCTCATGTAGTTTTCTAAGACTCTAGGCAGTGAGTTTGCACTTTTCCCGTGAAGGACTTTAATTCTATCATGTAGTTTGGAGATAAGCATACTCATCTTTGTGAGCACAACTCAGAAAGAAGTGTGTTCAAATTTTAAAAGCAAATGAGCTTTACGTGATTGACAGATGATGATAGTGCCTATTTCTTCAAGGGCAAGTAAAACTAGACAACCATCTGCTGACTTTGAATATTGTTGTTCTGTTACAATATCCTTTACTAACACAGAAAGGTTTTATGGCAACCAAGGGATAGGAAAGTACTAGGAGTGGGAAAGAAGCGGCCGTGGCCTTTATTAAGGTATAGCCGCAGTATTCACCTGTAGCAAAAATGGGAAAACATCGAAGACCATCTTCGGGGCTGCCGACAGTGGTATTCGAACCCAATATCTGTGGAATGCAAATTGACAGCTACGTAACCCAAACCGCGCAGCTACTAGCACGATACTGTGAATATTGATTCACTTGATTTTCAGATAGTAGATACGATCCTCTTCTGTTTTTTCGTTTTTACAGCAATTTATTTACTTACTTTTATTTATTTATTTATTTATTTATTTATTCACGAAACACAATATACAGCTACACTGAGCAAATTTCACTTGCATTGTCAACAGACTAATTAACAAATGTAAAGTTTCATGATAAAATACAACGAACATCGTATATTTGATATTTTGATGGTAACAAGGGGTCGTCGAGTTTTACGTGGAATCCAGATCATAGGAACGTGATTCTTTCCAAATATTGACGACGTCATACAGATTTACAAGCTCAGTCAAGATCTGCTCTGTCAAGTTAGAATTGTTCTATTACTTTTCTTCATCTCTCTACCTCCCGCTCAATTCGGCGAATAACTCTGTATTACGTAATACACTCATACATCAAGGCTTATTTTCTACCTGTGCTAGCTCTAATTCGTTAAACAAGTAGAAAAATCACAGCTATCAGGTACCGAGCTCCATAGCTGCAATCGCTTGATTGCGGTCAGTATCCAGTATTCGGGAGATAGTGGGTTCGAACACCACTGTCGGCAGCCCTGAAGATGGTTTTCCGTCGTTTTCCATTTTCACACCAGGCAAATGCTGGGACTGTACCTTAATTAAGGCCACGGCCGCTTCCTTCCCAGTCCTAGCCGTTTTAGTCCGATCGTCGCCATAAGACCTATCTGTGTCGGTGCGACGTAAAGCCAATAGCTAATCATGTTTAGAGCCCTGCATTTTCGCGTTTCGCTCGAGTGTGAGCGAGGGATCAGTTTGTTGGCTAGTACATCGCTAGATGGAGTGAGTGTGCGAGGCTTTCTCGCCCGCCAGCGAGCTGGGAGGGAGTGATACCACAGTCTAACATATACAGTCGCGAAGCTCTAATAAGAGGAAGGTTCATCCACTAGACAGCTGGAGCAACACTAGCACTTCTAGCGGCTAGGTAGAGGCAACTTGCGAGCAGACAACAGGGAACGAATTACCACTACAGTCTAAAATGGTCATAACTTCTGAACCATTCATGCAAATAATGTCCTTGACAAGCTTATTTTAATCCTTATGAAATAGTGGAGGAGGTCAAACAATTTATTTCGATGAGGAGTTCGAGGATAATATCGAAATATTTATTTAATGTTAAGCAGTTATGTTTTCTTACCGCGGACTATAACATAAAATCGCTTCTAGAGGGTAAACGCTTCGAAATAGGTATATACTTTCGCGGACTTTTTTGTAGAAGTTTTTATGCTCTACATTTCCTACGCTTACACTTGGGGTCTATCGTTGACGGTTCAGGCAGCGTAATCCAAGAAAGCAAGTGACCGACCATGGTAGAGCGCTGGTCTTCTTAGCCCAACTTGGCAGGTTCGATGTCGGTCGGTCGGTCACTTGCTTTCTTGGCTATCTGCATCATTGGGACACGCAAGCCTCCCCACCGCGGCAAGGTCACATGGTTCGCAGAGGATGGTATCGTTACAATTCTGTCTTAGGACTCTTTCGCATTAGCTGTCATTTTTACCATAACTTCCACAACTTCATGACCAGATCAGTTGAAAATTGTGCTACATTTTAAAAGGATGGCTAAATATTTTCGGTCCAAAAAGATCAGAGGACAGAAAGAAATTTGAGAAGTCGAGTAGTTCAAGAAATCTGTAGTAGACCTTGCCCCAACAGCCCGGTTGATAGAGGTGCAAAGAACAGGAAGCGCCAACGCAGCTGCCTGAACCGTCAACGATAGACCCCAAGTGTAAGTGTACGAATTGTAGAGCATAGAAACCTCTACAAAAAAGACCGCGATGGTATCTGCCTATTTCGAACCGGTTGCCCTCTAAAAGTGATTTTATGTTATAGTCCGCGGTAAAAATAACTCCTTAAGATTAAATAAATATTTCGATATTATCCTCGAACTCCTCATCGAAATAAATTGTTCGACCTCCTCCACTACTTCATAAGGATTACAATAACCTTGTCAAGACATTTGCTTGAATGGTTCAGAAGTTATGACCATTTTAGACTGTAGTGGTAATTCGTTCCATTTTGTCTGCTAGCAACTTGCCTCTACCTCGCCGCTTGGAGCGCTGCAGTCGCCTCGGATGAAAAATATCATTAGAGTTTCGCGACTGTATATATTAGACTGTGGTGATACTCGTAATGAGCAAGATACACTCGAGGTGAGAGTTGCCTGGTCAACCTGGAACGAGAAACTGAAGATGTGGTCAAGGATAAGGAGTAGGCTTCAAAAGTGATGTGTGGGAAATGTCTACTCTTGCAATTAATCATGATGTTATGCAGGTATATTAAGTATCCTGTTAACAGTGTTCTTCATTGTTATAAGGCTACTCTACCACTTCTGAGGTCACACGTTAGAGGGACGTAAAATCAATAATATTACCATTGTGGTCACACGTCTGTAAAGTACGTGTCGACAGAACACAGAAAAATGACTTACACAGAAATGTCTAGAACTGTGCACTTTGATTTACATCTTTTCAGTGTCGTGTCGGGTGATGGCCTTCGTGAGATGTCCTATGAACTAGTATATATTGGTGCACAGTATGGAAAAGAGTATAGGGCGATAATATTCTACCCCCTTCTGAAACTATCCCGTATAACACAAACAAAGGCCGCTGAAATAAGTGCGAAGATGTTCATAAGGTTGATCCTACATGGAACATTAAAATCCTTGTCTTAGCAACATCCGTTTTCCCAGATAAGAGAATAAACTGGCAAAAATATCAGGAAGGAAATCAAAGACAAGCTCATCGAACTGGGAACAGAGTCTGAACTAACACGATATCTGTTTCACGTCCGATCGAAGGTGAAATATCTTGAAGGCCTTTTAACCTTACCGTCATTACCCATGTATCACACGTTGTTTGAATACAGTATTGGAACACGTTTTTATGAACATTACCTGGAATCGAATTAGGAAAATATCATATCACAATCAGTGCAACAACAAAAGTTCGTTTTATGAAAACTGGTTACGTTAATTAATTTCAAAGAACATTAAAACAAGAAATCGAAACTAGATGAACAGTCTGTTTATGATGTTGATATCAGTTTATGTAAAATACGGTACAATTTATGAGTTGGTAGCTATGAAAACAGATACACGGTAAATGAAGTGCAGAAAATAGGTACTTTTCTGTGGCGATCTTCTCTTAAACTAACATTTCTGTCCCAAGAATAGAAACAATTTATTTCTTCAGTGCCGTAAAGTGCATGAGCTCTGATATTCCCACCCCCAGTGATGGTGTGCCTATAAGTCATGTGTATGTACGTTTTATTTTGTTACAGTATAATGCATTCACATATTTGTTGTACATTTTAAGGTCCATCCGTCGTAATAACTCTCCAGTCACCAAGCATAGATTGAAATCACAATTATTTGCAGATTTGCATGATACTTAAACTGATGTGGCAAACACGATGTTGACCTATATCTTGCAATCGATGACGACGATATACTTAAATTGTAGAATAAAAACAGTGCTCTGTACACAAACCTTGCAACAACTGCGCAAAAAAAGAAATTCTATTCCTGAATCTAGTGCAGGAAGTGAGATAATTTGCAATGCTGCTGGATATCTGTTGTCATATAGAGGAAGCTATCTTGACCCAGACAGAGTCAATGATATTTTGTTGATATACAATAGCTGCGTGTAATTCATTTTGTTCGCAGCCGGATAGAATATTTGGTTTTTAATTTCATAGAAGTACACCATTTAGGGTATTACATTTAGATCTGAAACACTGAGAAAAGACCGTACTTAATTTGAATTGTTCTTACATTACTTTTATTTTCGAACCAAGGACAGAGTTTAATCTTGCGTTTACCGAGCGACTGGCTGCGCGGTTTGGGTCGAGTAGCTTTCAACTTGTATTCGGGAGATAGTGGGTTCGCACCCTACTCTCGGCAACCCTGAAGATGGTTTTCCGTGGTTTCCCATGGTTTCCCATTTTCACATTAGTACAACTTCTGGGGACTGTACGTTAAGTAATACCACGGTAACTTCATTCCCACTTTCCTATCCCACCACCGCCATAAACCTGTGTCGGTGCAACGTAAAGAAAATCGTTTAAAACATGTATTTATTCTACATCCCTGTTACGTTTTACCCCAAGATATAATTTAATTTACGTTCAGTCTAGTACACAAGAATAAAGACACATTCTCCTTCTTCTTTAGAATAACCTATTTGGATGGTACGATGAATCAACTTTGGTTACTTTCCATTGTGTTCGATTTCTTTTGCTTAAAGATTTCCTTCATCCTTTTCGAAATTTCCAAAGAAAAATTTAGGGATGTTGTATTTGTTAACGTTGCTTTAATTATTGCATTTGTTTTATTATCGAGTCCTAATTCCTTTATAATATCAATTAGTGCATTTCTGTCAACTGAATCGTACGCTTTCTTAAAATCCACAAAAGTAACTGCATATTTCAAGTTCCTTATTTTCTTTATTTCTATTATATTCTTTAAAATCTGTTCGGCACATGACCTTCCTTCCTAAATTCTGCTTGATACTCTCCTAGTTGTGGGTCGAGCATTTCTTCTGTCCGCGCCTTGGACAGGATCTTGTATGTTACTAGCAGAAGGGAGATTCCCTTGTTACGATCTGTTTTCTTCCCTTTTATATGTGGTGGATGTATTAGAGTAGATGTCCATTCTGATGGTAAACGGTTTGTTTCCCAAATTTCTTTGATGATTTCTGTTAAACACAGTACCATATTGTCACCAGAGTATTTACATAATTCATCAATGATATTGTCTTCCCCAGATGCTTTGTTATTTTTAAGTTCTTTTATGATTTATTTTATTTCTTCTGTTGTTGGTGGCTTTGAGTCTGGTGGTATTGGGACTGTGTTATTAAAATTAAATGTCTCTTTTGGTGCATCACAGTTATACAGTTCTTCGAAGTATTCTGCAAATATTCTGCATTTCTCAGCGTTATTACTTGCCGTTTTCTGAGTTTTGGGGTCTTTGAAAAGTAAAGACACATATTATATTTATTTAAACAACTGCAACGCTAAACAAAATATAAGAAAGGAACTCAATTCACTACTTTATTCCGTTGTTCAGAGTTTTAATTTATATATTATTTATGTAAGATGTTATTGTGTTAACGACACGTAACTCTCTTTCTGCCTGCTATTTATTGCTTACACGTTTAAAATGATAATTATATTTAATGTTGTGTACAAGACAAAAAATACATGTTTTATTTTCATTGATCCAATGCCTGTAATACGAAGATGGCACCAAGTATAAATTATAAAATGGCAAATCAGGATAAACGTAAAAGTTATGGCATTCTTTTATCGCTTTCTAATGACATTTCAAATGATCGCTTGTTGTTTCCTGCGATTGTGCTTCTCGCCAGCATAGTTTCCTCGTCAACATTCTTGCAAGCGCCCTCCGCTCGGAGGAAAGCCGCTCGAGTCCAGGACCTTCGAACGAATACGAGCGAGTGAAAAGCATACATTGCAATGCTGTAATCAGGTTACCTCTCTAATTTCGTAATTATTTAGCTGTCGACTTGCATTATGGAGATAATGGGCTGTACCTTAATAAAGGCCAGTGCTGCTTCCTTCCCACTTCTAGTCCCTTTATATCCTATCGTCGCCGTAAGATCTATTTGTGTGTGTCCGACGTTACCCAACTTGTAAAATAATTGTAACTTCACAAGTTGCCACTATGTTCATGATATCCAAGCACAAAGCACGAGCAATATCAAAAAGAAACCACGATCCGGCTGTGTCGGTTGCAGCAATACGCCTTTCTGACATGCCTTCAATGGTAGAAGATGGTCAGGCCTAAGGTGAGAGCGGCAAGAGCCGCATACGACTAACCTGCTGTATTTACATTTTCGGAGGCAAACTTGACGCTCAGCACTTCTATCACCCGGGCTGGTGGGGCTCTCAAGTCGTAACCAAACACAACACCCAAATGCTTAGCGACGGCTTCCCAGATTGAGCTAACAGACGCACCTCTTCCACTTGAGCCCGGTCATCCTCCACAGAGATGGTCTGCAAGATTATAGAATCACGACAGCACGAAGCAGTAAAAAACAGATTTAACTAAGTTGTGCTTTTGTCTACAAAAGGAGAAAGAATATTATGTAGAGAAAGGATATTAATGGCATTAAAAAAGGTATTGAAAGGTATTTTGGACGATGCTCTGTACTGCACTCTTGCAGACCTTCTTCGTTGTTGACCTGAAGTCCAATATTGCCACAGCTGCCCCGAAAAGAATATTCTTACCGAAGATGTGAGATCTCTGTCCCAGGCGCGCTCAGTCCCCGTCGTCGAATACGGATGCATAGGGATACTAAGGATAGTCTACTCATTATATAAATCATGACACAGATTGATTTTTAAATTTTGTGTATAAAAATTTTATTTGTAAAATTTAAGAAAAATGAAGAATTTAATTAATATTAATTAATGTAATGTTAATTCAGATTCAGATCCTAATATTACAATGTTACATAGACCAAAGTATAGTTTATAAATTGAAATGTGTTACCTCATCACTAAATAATTATTGGAATAATTAATTTGTTAAATGCTAAATTTGAGAATTAAATACCAAATGTGTTATTTAAAACTTGTAAATACAAACGCAGATATACACAATAACATGGTTATGTGGTATTAATAACCTGGATAAACATAATAGTTAGTGGACATAAAATAATAATAATAATAATCATAATAATAATAATAATAATAATAATAATAATAATAATAATAATTGTACCGGGCGGTACAACTCCACGACGCAAGTTCAAATCTTGCGCCAATTGAAACTTCTCTACTGGAGAAACTTGGAACTTTAACTACTGAACTAATTCCACGGTTATTCAGAAGATGTCACCGAGTGTTTTTGATTTGCCTTTGTTTTCCAACGATTAAGGAGTGTGGACAATCTCTAACAGATGTCTCTACCAAAAACTATGATAACGCACTCTGGTGTAAAGGAATGTACTCTCCTAAAGAAATATTGTATTCCTAAGTTTTGTTTTTACTAAATTTTGTTCTGTGGTTTGTGGGTTGGCAACAATTATCCTTTCTTTCCGCCTGTTTTGAATTTAACCAATCATTAATTTTTGTAATTAATTTCTGACCAATAGTGTCTTTCTTTTTCGATGTTGATGTGTAACTTTTAGCTATCCAATAAAATTGAGGGGGTGTGTCTACTCATTCCTGAAAGGTCTCGAATTTTCCACGAGGGTATAAAAACTGCTGATTTTCTTGTCTCCGTGCCACTAGTATAACATCTAATTCAGTGTGTGAATATGTAGCAGGGGGCGGGACGCGCCTCTTTCTCCAAGCAGCAGTTCTTCAACAAGGTAATGGCCTGTTAACATCTTTATTTCTTGCTAGCTCAGCAGTTTAACCCTCGGGGAGGGTTCGAATCCTTTAATATGTAACCCATCTCTTTAAAATGTAAATTCCTTTTCTGTCTATGTAAAATCTACAAATACCTTTTACTGTAAAGCGGGGATAGAGAATGCTTCACCCTCTCGAGCTCCCCTTCATTTTTGAAATTAAGGTGACCACGTTTCCGTAACCGTTTCTTCTCTTCCTTAATGTATTAAAGTTTTCTCATACGGGTCACCTCTCTAGCTTGGGATTAGCCCCTGTATATTCGGCCTATCGCCACATAGGTTTTTAAACAAAAAACTTTAGTGTAGGAGTGCTAGTAATCGCCTCCATTTAATTTTGTATTTTGGGCCATTTATTTAACTCGTTTTGTTTTCCCTCCTGTGAAGGCCCAGTACATTGAGTACGTGGTACCCCTGCACCATTATATTTGTGCCTTGAGGACAATTTGGAGTGAAGTTTGTTGTGGCCTTTGATAGGCTTGTAAAATTGAGAGCGGGTCTGCTCTTTCCTAAATTTGATTTCTGTGTGCATCTAGGAGGCTTAACATTGTAATTAGGAGCAAGTGCTCCTTGGCATGATGGGGTTTTCTGCCCCTTTGTTCTATTTTGTACCCCTGGGTAAAGTTGGGCTAATAGCTCAAGATTTGTGATTGTGGGGCTCGAAGCCCAGACCTTGTAATTATCCCCTTACACTTGTACAGTAATTTCTTTGTATTTGAGTTTGGCTTGTTGTTGACTTGTTAAGTTTTCAAATTCTATGTTACAATTGTTAAGTTTCGAAAATATAACCTTTGTTAAAGTTTTAAATTAACTTAAATTTTGTAGTTGAGACCTATTCCAGCCCGCACCTTCTTTCATCTCTAACTACCACGGATATCTCCGTAACAATAATAATAATAATAATAATATAAGTTTTACTAAATGACCTTTCTAGTGACTATCCATAAATCGATCATAACAAATGCTAATAATCATCCACCAAACTTAATAAAAATTGATAATAAAATATTTTAGAAGTTACAAAAAAAATATATATGTTAATATTTAATTAATTAAATTACAATTAAAATTTCTATGCCTTTATTAAATTCACAACTGACTGTCTTAAATGATTGATATCATGCCTAACTAGGCCTTCTAAATAACCTGTAAATCATACTGGTGACATACTAAAATAATAATAAAATAATAATAATAATATCAATAATTTTCATTATCATAATAATGAAATGTAGCCACTCATGTCCACCACCATTTATTACCATTGTGTATGTGTAGTTACAGAACATTCATAACATATCACTCCACTGGTGATTACACTGATTTTTCTCTTATTTATATATTTAAAGGAATTTCTTGTTTAACATAATAATATCCATGATCTCTTTCAACTCAAAAGGAAAAAGAACTTGTACACTGTGCAAATAAAATATATAAATTGCCTTATATGTGTTTTTCCAAAATATTAATAATAATAATAATAATAAATAATTTTTAGTCACCACATAGTTACTGAATATTCCAAAAATAATTCGTGTTCCATAACACACTCTTTCTAAACACATAAATGTTAATTCAAATTACTCGTTCAGTAACCTGACAAATTTAAATGTTTGTTGTTGTTGTTGCTTTAGAATATGAAAACATTCCTTTATTTCGTACGCGAATCTTTACCCTACCTTAATCTACGTTACAACAAAAGGGAAAATACTCTCCCACTTATGAAAATATCTCCTAAAATATGGTACTATTTACAATAAACGAGAAAACACAGCCAAATGTACTAGCCTAACACGTTAGTCAAAACATCAAACTATCATTAATTATTTACAAAATGTACAGAAAAGATTGATATATGCACAGAAAGGATCGATATATACCAACCATTTCTCCAAAAGAAAATTATTACTTAGGTTCACACACTTCATATATGGATTGGTTAATTTCAGTGTCCATATAGTATTAATTCACTGAAATTTTACCGTTAACCACGACCATGAATAATTTCGTGGCATATTCAATGTAGCATACGATGAAAGCATAAAATAGGGTTCATGTCATTACTAAGGACCATAATACCAAATAAAAAGGAAATAATTAACCTTTTTATAATAATAATAATAATAACAATAATAATAATAATAATAATAATATCCCGAAGTGTCACGCACAAAAATTTATTCCTGAAAATAAACAATATCTAGCATTCTTAATAAATTAATTGGGTGTTCGTCGTGACAATACAATATTACAGTGGCATTCTAAATATCCAATAAAACTCTACTTGTCATCAATCGATGTTGTGTCACAATTTACCCATAAAACATCAGTCACGTAATACACTGACTGACAGAGCAAATGCAACACCAAGAAGGAGTGGTTCGAAAGGGATGAAAGTTGGGGAAAAAAAGCAGAGACGGCACGGATGAATAATTGATGTTTATTTCAAACCGATATGCAGGTTACACAATGCGCACGGCATCGACTCAGTAGGATGTAGGACCACCGCGAGCGGCGATGCACGCAGAAACACGTCGAGGTACAGAGTCAGTAAGAGTGCGGATGGTGTCCTGAGGGATGGTTCTCCATTCTCTGTCAACCATTTGCCACAGTTGGTCGTCCGTACGAGGCTGGGGCAGAGTTTGCAAACGGCGTCCAATGAGATCCCACACGTGTTCGATTGGTGAGAGATCCGGAGAGTACGCTGGCCACGGAAGCATCTGTACACCTCGTAGAGCCTGTTGGGAGTTGCGAGCAGTGTGTGGGCGGGCATTATCCTGCTGAAACAGAGCATTGGGCAGCCCCTGAAGGTACGGGAGTGCCACCGGCCGCAGCACATGCTGCACGTAGCGGTGGGCATTTAACGTGCCTTGAATACGCACTAGAGGTGACGTGGAATCATACGCAATAGCGCCCCAAACCATGATGCCGCGTTGTCTAGCGGTAGGGCGCTCCACAGTTACTGCCGGATTTGACCTTTCTCCACGCCGACGCCACACTCGTCTGCGGTGACTATCACTGACAGAACAGAAGCGTGACTCATCGGAGAACACGACGTTCCGCCATTCCCTCATCCAAGTCGCTCTAGCCCGGCACCATGCCAGGCGTGCACGTCTATGCTGTGGAGTCAATGGTAGTCTTGTGAGCGGACGCCGGGAGTGCAAGCCTCCTTCAACCAATCGACGGGAAATTTTTCTGGTCGATATTGGAACAGCCAGGGTGTCTTGCACATGCTGAAGAATGGCGGTTGACGTGGCGTGCGGGGCTGCCACCACTTGGCGGCGGATGCGCCGATCCTCGCGTGCTGACGTCACTCGGGCTGCGCCTGGACCCCTCGCACGTGCCACATGTCCCTGCGCCAACCATCTTCGCCACAGGCGCTGCACCGTGGACACATCCCTATGGGTATCGGCTGCGATTTGACGAAGCGACCAACCTGCCCTTCTCAGCCCGATCACCATACCCCTCGTAAAGTCGTCTGTCTGCTGGAAATGCCTCCGTTGACGGCGGCCTGGCATTCTTAGCTATACACGTGTCCTGTGGCACACGACAACACGTTCTACAATGACTGTCGGCTGAGAAATCACGGTACGAAGTGGGCCATTCGCCAACGCCGTGTCCCATTTATCGTTCGCTACGTGCGCAGCACAGCGGCGCATTTCACATCATGAGCATACCTCAGTGACGTCAGTCTACCCTGCAATTGGCATAAAGTTCTGACCACTCCTTCTTGGTGTTGCATTTGCTCTGTCAGTCAGTGTATTTAGCCATCCTTTTAAAATGTAGCACAATTTTTAACTGATCTGGTCATGAAGTTGTGGAAGTTATGGTGACCAATGACAGCTAATGCGAAAGAGTCCTAAGACAGAATTGTAACGATACCGTGTGGAACACTCTAGCACTAAGGAGTCGCGTCATAGCAATATTGATTTCAACACATCATGGTGGATCCACCATTTACCGATTATTGAAATTAGCTTCCAAGAATGTTTTCAACCTTCACCTTTTTAATCGTATCATAGACATTCATGATACCTTTCACAGTTGTGAAGTTATGAAACTGTGTGACGTTCGGAGGTCGTTACACGAACGGAGAGAGAGACATCTTCAACGTCAAAAAATCAAACTTAGACACAGATTACGAGAAACAGAAAGAGACCTAACAGACGGCAGAACAGATGTATTTACATATAGGCTATAAGTTGCGACACAGAGTCCTAGACTCAATACTATGAGGCATAACAGTTAATAATTAAATAATAATAATAATAATAATAATAATAATAATAATAATAATAATAATAATAATAATAATAATAATAATAATAATAATAATAATAATAATAATAGCATGAGGCCTCCGGCGAGGCTGGTGCTGATCTTTGTAGTTGACGGCTTGGACCAACAAACGCCACCACGCTGGTCACTTAGCTATGGAAGCAAATAAATTCATATCGTCATCCCGAGGTGGTGCAGCTCTTTTTAGGCACACCTCCAGTGGAGGTGAGCTATGTGTGCCCGTTTAACCCGTCCTACAATTCTTAAATCTCTAGGAGTACCGAGAATCGAATCTAGGCCCCAGAAGTCGGCTGCTAATAGCGCTAATTGCTATTCTACGGAGGCGGACAGCCTTTTATAAAAAGGTATCATTAAGTGTGAGAAAAATTCCGAATTAGTGAAATAATGACACCGCTGTTACTTGCATTTATCACGGTTCCAGGATTTAGCCGCTATAAATACTGTTTATATGGAATTGGAAATAACACAACGAAGCGCAAAATTAACGTGAAAATTCATAATAATGTACATCACTGACACAAATTTAACTAATCCCAAGGAATTAGAGTGGAAACGAAACCACCGCTGCTACGAACCTAGACCTCGTGGGATGCTATTGTGTTAACAACATGCAACTCTCCTTCTGCCTGCTATGTATTGCTTACACGTGTGGAATAAACCGTGCAATTACTGTCAAGCTCATTGCAGGATGTTTTATAAGGATCTATATTCTGAATGAAAATTAAGTTCCCAGAAGGAAAATGTAATTGAATTTCATCATTTCAAATATTAAAATCATCTAATCCCTTTCAGTCGAGAAATTACCTGCGTTTTGCCCCAGTGAGGCAGTGGGTTCATCAGTTGGGTTGCTACACATTTCCAAGAAGCTGGCGGCTAGTGCGCCAAATCAAAAGGCCTGCACCTGGCGAGTCGATCTTGTCCGTGGGTACTCCCAGCACTAAAAGCCATACGTCATTTCATGTTTACCAACTCAACACATATGTTTTGAAGGTACAATTTTCTGGTGTTGTTTTTACCCTTGTTGCAGGTTGGTACACACTGCATGAATAAAGCGTAGGAATTTAGAGCTGCAATTTCCACTGGTGTATAAAATAGAGAAAGTGGCCATCTCCTGGTACCTCGTGTTTTACTGTAGGTCCTAGCCGTTTGGTCAATCGTGTCTACGCCTCCTTTTGTAGATCTGTAATACAGGTTTATATGCGACTTCTTTTTCGGTGTGTCTCCTTCTATCCCAGAATCCATATGTTGAGTAGATGATATGAGTAGATTTTTCTCCGGCTTATGTTTGGTAATGTAGGAAGCAAGAGTAACTGGAGGCTTCCCAGTTAACGGATTCAGTAAATGCGAACTTAGATGAGTAGATTTCTATTCCACTGGTGGTCTTCAGTTCTTCTGGAAATTGTTTCCTATTAGACTTTATTGTCCAAACCAGTGTCAATCTCAAGTCGTTGTAAAGTACATCCATCAAATCAACAGAAGTATAAAATCGGTCAGGGTTAACATTATAACCCGTATTACGTATTTCAGTCTTTTTAATCCCTTTATTTTCCATATGTCGCGACATTTCCCGATAGAGAATGTTTTCGCACTGTTTTGCATGACACATTAATCAAATATTCGCTATTTGAATATTTTCGTCATATACTTGTAAAACTGAGACAACTTATAGGACACCTGGCACGAAGTTCTATCACGCTGAAGTCCAGAACTACAGTAATTGTTATCCATATGACACGTTGATATGAGCACCTTAAGAAGGCCCCACTATTGCACAACCCGGTGACGACTTTTATTGGTAGTGTACCATTACGTTACATTAGCGGCCGTAAATGTCATGGAAGCAGTGGACAAATATGGCGTACAATAGCTTCAGGCAATGTGCAAATGCACAGAGTAGAGATATAGTAAATCGATATCGACCGGTCGCAAAGAAAAGAGTCTCAAGATTAAATAATGATGGACCATAAAAAAATTTGAATGGAACCGATTCTTGACTACCTTGAAAAAAAAGTTACAAGTTGAAGAGGATCAGCACAACCTACTCAAGGAGAAGAAAAAGATTAGTGCAACATTAAATATTAAAGTAATAGTATACAGACATCGTAGAAGACTTTAACTGCAGATATCGGCAGAAAAAAACGAAGATTTGAAGAAGAATATATATTATTGCAACAGCTAAATACAGAAGCAAAAAGAGACTAGAGCCGAGTCGAACATTGCCGAAATCAATATTATAGCGGCCAATTTATGCGAAGGAAGACATAATTTATTGTTTCCAAGTGGGAAACAATATCTGTTTAGGCTAAAGAATTAACGAAAAATAGGCCGAGTTAAAGAAATTATTAAATTAAGAAAGATACTCACAACCAATACGAGAATCACAAGGCAATTAATACGTATTGAATAACCTACTATTCACCAGTGAAATATGCATTCTACTATGTATTTGTTGTTTTGTCATTTCATGAGAACTGGTGACAAGATGAAGTCAGCCTAAACAGATGGATTGATCGCTCATGATGAAAATAGCTCAAGCCAAGATTCCCAGCCGGAGCCGCAGATGACGTAATCTTTGGACTGCAAGGGCTGCCTGTTCCAAGATGTCCTAGACCAGGAGAAATCCAGCAGCAAAATCCCGTTACGAGATAAGTATTATGAGTTGCATCGTATTGAATTTGAAATTAGTTGATGAAAAATATTTCGTATGAGTGCAGGAGTGCTATCAGTAAGAAATTGAGTGCCAATGAACGGATGCAAGAATGTAAATGCCAATTATTAACCGATGATATGTGCCATTTTCTGCAGTATAAATGTAGTGCTTATGAGATAATTTTTGGTTAATGGAAACAAGATCAGAATGAGCATTTGTGCATGTTTAGTGCTAATCTATACGAGCAGACCGTGAAACGTTAAACCAGTTGTGGTTATAGAAAATGCATGTGAGATACGAGACGTAACCTAATATTTGAGGTCAATATGAGTTGCAGACATGGCCAGTACGATAATTGTATTGTAAGGAAATGCTGAAATATTACGGAGTTGCAGTGTGTGAAAGAATATTCAGGCTATTAAGTATTTCTACCGTAACACAGAGGTTATTTAAATGGAGTTAAATGCTTTTTTTTAAATATGGAGGTATATAAAGGAAATGGAATAATAGTATGGCAAGATGTTGTTAGTATGAGGAGATACGTTTTCTGTTCATCGTATGAGTAAGGGATAGCTGATTGAATTGCGAATTCCTGTGTTACATATAATATTTATATTAGAATTAGCATTGCAAGTGAAGGATTCAGGCCATGTTAAGTTGAGTGTATGACTTGAGCCAAACATAATATGTTTCGTAGTAACTTTCAAGCTGAAGGTATTGATAGGTTACTTGTTTATTATACGTTACGTAATATAAGTATACACGAATAAAATTGAGTCTCGCATATATATATATATATTTGAAGAGCAGCGCGTCAACGCTAATATGAAGAACGGTTTTCTTTGAAAAAATCTTGGCACAGCGAAGAGATATTTGAGAATATAAGTAAATACATTGGCATATGATTAGGAATTCGTGGCACGATTTTCGCAGGTTAGACTGATTTACTATTATATCTATGGCACTCTGTAGTAAGGATATTTGGTTTATTATGTACATATGATGGTGTACAGTTTTAATTTACTCTATTTTAGCTATGATTGGAATGTTAATAACTGTGTTGGTGTTTTTGAACCCAGATTTAAACAACGTAATACTTATCTCGTGACGTGATGAGTCAGAAGTGAGAATCCAAACAAGTATCCAAATAAATTCAGACAAATAGACCAAAAGGAAAGATGAAAACCCAAATGTTGCCCCAAAGACAGTCCCAAACAGTAATAACAGGAAGATATTCCACTCCCCCTTGATGAATAAATTTTTTGGTCCCTACCTTTCCCCATAAATCAACTTAAATACTGAAAATATGAAATATTATTGAAGGTTAACGTAAATGTAAACAAATATAATGGTAATTTAAAGATTTTCAACTATGTTTATCTCAGAAGTCAAGAACTTAAGAATGATTTTTGTGATTTCGTACGACTTTCTTTTCTGTATTGCCGATAGATGCACTGATATTCCACTTTATAATATATTAGCATGCTAATAAACTAGATATAGTATTACTATTGCGTTTCTATTCTTAAAGTAACTTATAATTCGTAGTAATAAGATAATATATGGATCAATTGAATTTGTTTATGCCGAATACTAAGCGCTGATCAGGCAATTACCTAAATGTATGGAAACTGAATGACTGATTGAGCATATAGCTACTCTTCAACGGAACCTACGACTTATCTCGAGTATATGGGAATATAATGGAAGTAATTTACCCTGAGAAACGAATATGCACCTTATTGTTATTGCTCGTGTTCATACATGATATCCCTATTTTCATGTAAATTATCGATAAATGATATAATACAGAATCTAGGTATGATTCTTGACCCTATGTTGTGAATTTCGTAGCCGGAGCAATGTTTAAACAGGTGCATATTTAATTAATGCTCCAACGCGGCGCAATAGAGGAAATCACCGCGGGAACATTAATAAACCAAACGGTGCAGTAGGTAGACTGTTCCTTCCTCTTCACCATGAGTTTTATACTAATCATCGCACGAGGGCGATTCTGGAACTTATATACTGAACCCTTTGGTCCACACTGAAGGATACCTACCTTCCTTATCTATCAGCAAAATTTCATGAGATCTGTCTCTTGGGTCGTTACGGGTACTTCGTCACTTGCAGAGGTAAAGGTAGGGTCCAGTAATTATAATCTATCTACTCAAATGAAATGTCTGTTCATAAAATATTTCTATTTTATTTTTGGAAACATTTACTGAAGAAACTAATAATTTGAAATCCATGTATAATTCGGACTCTATCTTGTCCACTTAACACCACAATCATTTTACACAGAGGGGCCGAACGCTGGTTTGAGCCTTTGACTTAACTGCCTGATGGGCATCCTTACTAGAAGCCATTGTCTCAATTATTAAATAAAGAAAGGAAAGTCTGGAAATCCTTAAATTTTGCTTCCACGTGAGACTACATGTACCATCATAATGATTCTTGATGGTCCAGCCCTCGTAACACGAACTCTGCACTCTAGGTATAATTAAGGCAGTCCAATCGGTGTGTGCCACACAGTGGTTATACGGCATGGACCCTTAATTGAATCGATGCGACCTGCAACTATGTCATGGACCGACCTCTAAACTTCTAAGTTACTTTAAAGTCATTGTGGATGATAATCGCAAGGAAAATGATGCTACAGTGGCATACGGCCCTAATCTAAGTCCCTGAGATTCATGACCCCATGACCATCCAAGTTTCTAAGCTGAAGGCTAAACACAATTAAGTTACATCGGTTCATGACCAATGTTTCCACTTTACTAACCCCAGCACATTTACTGATCAATCAATCAAAGTCAAATAATGCAACAACAAAAACGCTCACAATACATTGTGGCAGTAAAATCCATTACCTTCGGATATGTTCCCTTAATCGTTACGTAAACATTTAAATATTCCCAGAAAAATATACTAAGATTTCCAGAATGCATCTCCAAGTTATTCGCTTCCTTTAAAGTTATTTCACAAATACGGTTTCACTGAATTTAATAATTAAATAAATTAAAAATGATTCAATGAAATCTTAATGAACAACAAATTCTATCTCCACGGACGAATGGTTTCTTTCACAAGTCCGTACTCAACGTTTGACGCAGTTATATTCAGTTCATGTTTAATGTTTATCATCTATCATTATTGTGAAGCTGAAAAAATTTACATCATTTATTTCCATTATTATATCTTATTTCATGATATCACACTTTAAATCTAATCTAACCCTAGCCATTATTAATACTTGGATAACCCTAATAATTACGTACAAACCAAAAGTAACTCGCCTTATAATGTAAGCCGATTACGATGTCATATCTTGTCATAAAATTTCATAAAGTTTTTGTGCATCCCACACAAACAAGCAATTATCACTACCACCACTCTATATTTTGGACAACCCTGAAATTGGGTCATAATACTCTAACTCTAGGGTTTCAAATATACATTACGGTCCCAATTAAACAAATTCACAGTATCTAATAACCTACACGTTATTTCCGGATGATATTATCAACTAGTTCCCGCAGTTAATCATCTCCGTTGCCAAGAATGCAGTCTCGTTTCAATACGTAACATTCTACACAACTTCCGTTATACTAAACTGTCCCCTATTGATCAGCTGGTGGCATTGAAACACACACGACCCTCGCTCTGTCTTTCAGATTCAACATTAAACACATGCCTATCGTCATACATGACTGCCTCTAAGAATAAACCCCTTTGACTTCGCAAAATAAAATAAAATACGATATTCTGACCAAACAAAGATGCACATAGATTTACTTTTAAATGTCCCACAATAATTGTACACATCGCAAATTAACACTCGCGTGAATTCTCGCTCTCTACTTTCCATCCCAAGCATATACATCTTTCTCGGGCTCCCACAAAGTCCCGGTATCATCTACAGGTTTCCAATCACCTGATTCGCAAATCCTATCTCAACTCATACGACAAATCTAACCTCTGGTCTCAAACTCGACGACTTTCATTGACAAAGGAACTGGAAATAAAATACTTAGAATCCATGACGCATAATCACGCACAAATACTTTAATAGTGAACAACTTCGCATAAGATGATCTCGTATTTTTAAACTGGATTTTCACGAAAAATGACTGACAAATTTTACTGTTATTATTGTCACTCAGACACGGTTTAAACGGACATAAAATACGTTACACGTCGTGACAAAATTCACCGATTTGCATTACTCAACAGTACATACAGCGCTTCAGTCTGATTGAAAATTGGTAACCACAGATCCCTTTGCACCAATTCCATCAAAATTCCAACTGAAAATATTAAGTCGAATAAACATCTTAATTTGACATCACAAAAGATAGGCAATAAATACACGGAAATGACGATCTACTTTGGACGTGATATCACTTCAAAACCCTCATTAATAAACTTTTACAGCATTACACGGTGCTCGCAATACTTTAAAAATTGATCCAAGCAGAAAATAAAACAAATGACCTTTTCGTCATATTCTGACATTCACGAAGAAACATACGGGTGACCAACTGCGTCATAAATACCTACTTCAAATACATATTTCACATCATAAAACAAGATATAATAGGCGGTAAGATGGCATGTCGCCTACCTTATTTTACGTCAGCGTTCATCTTTGGGTTCACCTGCAACCCTCTGTTATTTATTTAGCCATTTTTACATTTCTGGCTGTACATAGCATTTTTCTTCCTGTTTCCTGGAAATAAAGCATTAAAAGAAAGAAATGCCCTTCACTTGTCGTTTCGTTGATCGCACTCGACTGATTGTATTTATTATCCGCACACGAATTACTTTCCTTGCCGCACAAAATTTTATAAATACTTCTTCGGTATCTTGACCGTCCTTTTTATACAATTACTTCTGCTTAAAAACTATCTCCACATGGAGTCAAGACCCCAGCCACATCGGCTAAAATCTGTCGGTTGGACTTAGCCTACTTTTGTCGATCGATTTACAGAGCAGTTCAACCCTCTGTCTTCAGCCTCAACGATCCAAATGTAGGGGTTTTAACATGGCATCCCTTTATATTTATAGACAGTACCCCCTCTCTCCAGGCATTTTCCCCTTGCCGCCAAGAAAATTTGCGTAACTTTTTCGACTTAAATGAGCTGTATTTAAAAGAGTGTTTGATGAAACTACATACTTGCTACGTTGCTAGCGGTAGTGTTCATGGACATTTAAAATTTATTCTTATTAACTGGTTAAATGACCTCATTTGATAGGCACTATTTTTGTCGACTTAGCGTGGGTAAACTATACACGCGCGTCCATCTGAAATAATCCCCAGAAATGGCTTAGTAGTCTCAAATCCGTCTTACTAAAGACCAAGTGTCTTATGGATAAATACAGGACCCTCATTATATTGCGTTCACCACTAATTCTTTCATTTAATTATGTTCATTCAACCTAAACGTTCTTCTGTATCCTTCCACATTCGACACGTGCCGATGACGTCACATCTCAGAGCATGGGAAGGATGGTAGCCACCTCCTCGCCACGTGTCACTCCCGTGATATCAAGAAATGTTCAAGCTCCTCATCACAATTGATATGGGGCCTCATGTACTTAAAATTCTTAGGGCACAAAGGTCATGGGTTCAATACGTATCCTACGCGAAAATGTCCCATGGCACATATAGCCGTTTTGGGTTTGGTTTTCCAGGACGTCTGCTACCCAGACAAATGGCCTACAAATTTTGGTCAGCGTTACAACATACTTGAATTCGTAAGCAACAAGTTTTGAAAAAGTTTCTGTGTACTTACACTCTTGTTGTTTCCTAGGCTCGTAGGCAGTGAGTTTGAAATTCTCCCTTGAAATACTTTAATAAAATTATGTAGTTTTGAGGTAAATCTACTCATCTCAGAAAGGAAGTGTATTCAAATTCTAGTAGCAAACAAGCTTTACGTGACTGACAGGTAATGATGGTGATTATATTTTCAAGGGCAAGTAGGCAACCATCTGCTCACTGTGATTATTATTGTTCTGTTACAATTTGCTTTTGGTCGCACCGACACAGATAGGTTTAATGGCAACGATGAAATAGGAAAGGACTAGTTATGGGAAGGAAGCGACCGTAGCCTTAATTTGCCTTGTGTGAAAATGGGGAAACATGCAAAACCATGTTCAGGTCTGCCGACAGTGGCATTCGGAAGCACTATCTTCCAAGTGCAAGTTAAGTGATCCAAACCGCGCAGACATTCACTCGGTACTGTGAATATGGTTCTGCTTGATGGTCGGATAGTAGATATGATGCTCTTCATGGTTTGTGCCTTCTATACACCAATATCAATATGTTGATATTTCGATTGTTGCAACGGGTCGTTAAGTTTTACGTGGAATACAAATCATAAGGACGTGATGTTTCTCTCCAAATATTGATGACGTATTTTACATGTTGGTTAACGTCAACTACACAAATAGGTCTTATATCGGCGATGGGATAGGAAAAGGCTAGGAGTTGGAAGGAAGCGGCTTTTGACTTAATTAAGCCTGTAGTGAAAAAGGGGGAGCCATGGAAAACCAACTTCTGGGTTGCCAATAGTTCAGTTTCAAACCACTATCTCCCGAATGCAGGTTGACAGCTACCGGATTGTGACATTAGAGTGATAACCCTTTTCTACTTCTTTAACTAATTAGAGTTAGCACGGGTAGAAAATAAGCCTTGATGTATGAGTATGTTAGGTGAGAATTATATTATGAAAGATAGACAAAGAAAATAAATAGTAAAAGTCTAATTAAACAGAGCGGAACATGACTGAGCTTGTAAAACTGTTTGACGTCGTCAATGCGCTCGCAAATGATGCCACAAAAATATTAGTTCCAAGTTTTTCCACCAGGCGAAAATATGGCGCTCTAAGCAATGATAGGAGTCACAGAAAAATAGGCAGGAAAGATCAAATACATGATAACGGTGGTTCTGGGAGGTTTATTAGCATTTATGGTTACAAACACTGTTCAACATGGCCTCCGAACTCCGCGACATGCTGCGTCCGTAACACGGCATTTTCGACAGTTGCCCGTAGGATGTCGGGTGAAATCAGAGCGAAATATATCTTCGTATGCTAGCCTTTAGGTCAGGCAGAAACCGGATGCATCCATGATAGACACGGTCCTTCAAATATCCGCACAACCAGAAGAAACATGGATTTAGGTTGGAGGACCTCGAGGGCCGCGCATCTGGAGACAACGTGGTCGTTACTGAAGCTTTCTTGAAGCAGTTATTTCACCCGAAGAGCGATACGTGGTGTTGCTCATCTTGCATGAAAATAACCGTGCGGTCACAGTTATGTTCCTGTAAAGCTAGAATCACGTGTTGCACAAGGAGATCCCTACAACGTGCAGATGTCACTGTAAACCTAAAAGACCCATGAGAGGTCATCTCCTTAAAGAAAAACGGACAGAGTATGGAGCAGCATGTAAAACCACACCAAACATTCATGTAAGCTGAATGAAATGGTTGTTCCTGCACAACGTTTGGAGGAGCTGAACCCCATATGCGACAGTTCTGTGCATTCACTACACCCTCCAGTGTAAAATGCGCCTCGTCAGTCCACAGAATATTCCCCGGCCACAAGTTGACCACTTCCATGCGCGCCAGAAACCGAAGAGCAAAGTCACGGCGTTGTGCAACATCTTGGGGTTTTAATTTGTGAACGGTACGACGTTTGTATGTATACCAGTGAAAATTGCGCCGCAAAATCTTGTGAACTGTTGACCGGGCTAGCGACAATTCACATGGCAGACCTCGAGTACTGTTTACAGAATTGGGAGAATGTGCTGCACGGTCTGCTACAGCAACTTTCATCGACAACATCCATTGGGATAGGCCGCCGTCCTCTCCCTGGTGCGACAACTAATTCACCTGCTTCTTCTAATGCCTTAACCCTTTCAGACCGAGTACGCACAATTGTGCGGGTTCGTATTTTAGTTATCCCTGACCGTATTTGATGTTTTTTCGGCGCTACACCGGACTGCTGTGATTGTGCAGGACACGTGGCGTGTATTTCAATTGATTTTAGTATGCGCTTGACCGCCAGGGCGAAGGAAGAAGAGTTTAAAAAGCACAGTTGATCGGCGAGATGGCAGGAAGCAGTAGTGCCGAAAGTAAGTATTTATTTACTGCGTTTATATTAATCTAGAAGCTTTACTGAATACCGGAATATATTCAATGAAGTGTGTACATTGGTTAGTGAACGTAAATTTTGAAGCTACACCATCGTACGTGATACAACGAGGTTTTGAATTTTGATACGCACAATTGTGTGGGTCCTGTTTTTCGGATGTTAGTTTTTATTTTGTAAAATAAACTATTAATATGTGTATTGAGGAGCATTTTAGTCAGTTCTTGACGTACAAACAAAAATTCACACCTCCAGTTTTCTTTCAGGTCTGAAAGGGTTAATCATATTATTCCGCCCATTACTTGTCATGGGACCTCTCCTCTGCTGTTTCTGTCGGTGATATTCCCGCAATACAGCGTTGCTATTCGGATAAAATAATTTCACTAGTAATGCGCAGTCTCTCTTCCAAACAGGCAATACGTCTCAGACGATAAAGTTCAACTTTCTTACGTTAAAACGAAGATTCACTTCACAAAAGGAATCAGCATGCGTCACCAAGCAACAACCAAGGAACTGGCACTACGCAATTCTACCGGAAGAATATTTGGACGTCAGAGTTACGGAATATTGCACGTTATGACCGCTTATGCCAACGGCCGTAGCCGTGTTGAAACACCGGATCCCGTGAGATCTCCTAAGTTAAGCAACATTGGGCGCGGTGAAGATTTGGATGGGTTGCCACGCGCTGTTGGTGGGGGTAAGGGAATGGAGGAGAGGAAAGTAACTAGCCACCCTACCGTACGTAAACACCGGCTCAGGCACACCTCTGTGGATGTTCGGACCTGCATTCGGGCAGAATACACCATTACCTTACCTTACTAACCGGTTAGCGCCATATTTCCGCCTGGTTGCAAAACTTTGAACTAATAATTGTTGAGGCATAATTCCCGAGGGCATTGCTTAGTTATCATATCTACGGACTTGCAGACTTCTGCGATCATTGCAGGCCGTGTTGTACCGCGCTGAATACCATAACTTCACTTCACAAAAGGAATCAACATGCGTCACCAAGCAACAACCAAGGAACTGGCACTACGCAATTCTACCGGAAGAATATTTTGACATCAGAGTTACGGAATATTGCACGTTAGTTAGTAGTTAGTATATTCATAAACTTGTATTGTGTTGTAAGTAGACGCTACATAAAGGGGCTTTTCAGCCTCAGGGACATGCATATAATCATTATCAATAAATTCAATTCAATAACTTTAATTGCAAACACTCAGTGTTCCCGAGAAACCCAACATACACTCCCGTACAACGAAGTTAGCTTGTCTAGTTGACTACATTGTACGAGTCGTGGATCTGTACACTTGTATTCGAGATGCGATGAGTTAAAGGCCTTCCCTTGGCTCCTGTAGATACTTTTCATAGTTTCAATGACAATGCTGGGATTACCAGGCCATAGCCACGGTTTTCCCAATCGTTGCTTTTCCTATCTCAGCACCACTAAAAGCCTGTAAGTGTCAGAGTTAGTTTGAGGCAAACAATATGATAATATATTTTGCAGACGCATTTCTTCTTATCAAGGCACATTTCATTGCAACTGCGATCTCTCTATATAATGATTTTTTAAGTTATTGATCCGGTACCTCTCTCTATACTACCTCAAAGAAGGTAGTGCTGTAGACAGGAACTCTCAAGTCTCCTAAGAGAGTCTGTCATTGTTTCCACTTGTGTCAGCCTCCTCGCTTTAATATTTCCTAACAGACCTCTCTTGCTCAGCTCCTGTTGTCTTCCAACCTCCGTGGTATTAGGAATACTAATTGTAGAGATTCATTTAGTTTTATGACCTTCGTAGCCTTTCCCTTGTCTTTTGCTGACGCCTCTCTCTTCGAAAGATCAGAATTCATTCCCTTCTGATTAGTATTCTACCTAAAACAATAATCACCACCATCACCACTCTCTCGACCAGCCTTCTGAGATAGTTGACATCCTAACAACTGAAATCCACATATTTCAATTCTAAATTTTCCTACTTAGCAGTCAATTCACTAATGTTTATTCCCTGATCCGATGATGATGTGGTTACTATTGTTGTAGGATCCGGAACATCGAAATATCTCCTAATAGTATCTCATACGTGTAGTAAATGCTGATTTTGACATACTCACTGAACTTAATTTCACATTCCAGGATTTTAAACTTTATATTTTTCACGTCACGTGCCATTACAACTTTTTTGTTGCCATTTACTTTACGTCGCACCGACATAGATAGGTCTTATGGCGACGATGGGACAGGAAAAGGTTTAGGAATGGGAAGGAAGCGGCCGTGGCCTTAATTAAGGTACAGCCTGGTGTGAAAATGGGAAACCATGGAAAACCATCTTCAGGGCTGTCGACAGTGGGGCTCGAACCCACGCACGGCTAAATCGCCCGGTAACTAATTTGTTGGCGTAAGCTGGACTGCGCACGTGTACATTCGCTATGCTATTCATACCCTTAAGTAAATGATCCACGTGATCCTCTTACATTAACAATAACCCAAACAGCTTACTCTGACCTATACAGCTAAATTGAGCACAGGATTTAATCCGTCCTGAAGAAAGTTAAGCTCAATTGGTTAGTCATCGCATCTCCACTCAACGTTGTGGAGCAGTCGGGTGTGCTCAAGTTGGAAATATCCACGTCTATATTTATCATTACTTTACATTTATAACAGCCAACGGCCATGCATATATGAGAAAGAAATACACAATAAAACAACAATCAATTGAAAAGCACAATATATACAAAAGGTAAGTGAAACAATCACTAGAAACTGCGTAATCGATAACGTCCTCTTTGTACGCTCTTACGTGATATCTGTCGCGAAATAGCTCACACCATTCACAAATACATTCTGAAGACGGTTCATGAGACTTCTTGTTAATACAAATTCTGTGGTGAAATTCATGCACTGCAAAACGTGTTATAACAGTATGCCTCAATTCAATTCTTGACTGTGTCAAAAAAAAAAAAAAAAAAAAAAACGGCACTTAACTCCCTCGAAAGGGCTTTGGCCTGCCCAGCGACCGCTGCTCAGCCCGAAGGCCTGCAGATTACGAGGGGCCGTGTGGTCAGTACGACGCATCCTCTCGGCCGTTATTCTGGGCTTTCGAGATTGGAGCCGCCTTCTCACTGTCAGATAGCTCCTCTATTCTAATCACGTAGGCTGAGTGGACCCCAAACCAGACCTCATGTCAAGAGAAGAATCCTTGACATGGCCGGGAATCGAACCCGAACCTCCGGGCTAGAAGCAGGCACGCTACCCCTACACCACTGGGCTGGCTCCTGACTGTGTCCACTCAGCAAAAATCGTAGCCACCGTAGAATAGAACTCCAACCAAATGAGCTTCTTCTTCTCATTCATCTCTCGTAATATTGCTTCGCGTTGTAAATTAGATGGTAACATCATCATGGATTTCGAATCTTATATAAAGAGAGACTCTCGTAAACTCACAAGCCAGCCTCAGTTGTGTGTATTTGAAAAAATTGACTCTTTACATATTATGTTACCTTCACTTTTACGATTTCCTTCAGGGTGAAATGATCCCATATCAAATTTAGACCATAAGTCACAAGTGGTATAATATTGATCTTAAAGAGTTTAAGCACTGTTTCTAGAGAAATCTGGAAGGTGATGCGAAGATATCTGAAATGTCAGTATATTTGAGGGTACATTAAGTCAAATACTGTATAGCGCGCTAGGAACATGATTTTTTTACAAGTTGTTTTACGTCGGACCGACACAGGTAAGTCTCATGGCGACGATAGGACAGGAAAGGGCTAGGAGTGGCAAAGAAGCGGTCGTGGCCTTAACAAGGTACAGATCCAGTATTTGCCTGGTGTGAAAATTGGTAGCCACGGAAAACCATCTTCAGGGCAGGCGGCAGTGTGGTTCGAACACACTATCTCTCGAATACTGGATACTGACCGCATTTAAGCAGTAACATGAAAGGGAACATACAATAGGGTAAACAAATGACAGGCCCCAGTGGGTAGAGGAAGCCACAGATGAGATATTCCTCATCCGATAGTGATTTCATGTTTGTCGTTGTCTTTTGTCTCAATATTGTTTGTTCTTTCTCATTACTCTTTCAAGTTAATAGTTATGTAGTTTACGTACTGTTTTCTCCGCACCCAGTCAGTGGGCAGTGAGCTAGTGTAAAAGAAGCTTGCAGTTGCCTGCAATGCTTGTCTTATTCGGATCATCGGCTGAGGTTCGCACCTCTCTTAAGACAGCTGGCGCGCTGGTAGACTACTATATCATTAAGATCATGAACTCTAGCGACTTCGAGAAACATCGATTGGTAGACGGAGAAAATTTACTGTCTTAGAACATATAGTATGAGTTCATGCAATTTACCCTGCGCGCTTTAATCGTAAACGTAATTATTTTCTGAACTATGTGGGTTATCGTTGTTTCTTCGCGCAACGAATGTAACAACACGAATGGGTGTAACATTTTGAAAGGAAGCACGAGTATGAACCCTCGTTTCTGTTCTTCAGTCTTTTCTTTTGTGGGTAGGCCCTTTTAACTATACCTTTTCTTCTTCTGTTGTTGGTTTCTATTTTCCTCGTCACAATGTAGTATGGGATTATCCTCTTTTTAACTCGGCCTCGCGCCCAATTAGCTTTTATTTTACGATAATATTATGGTATCGCTTGGTAGGTTTCTGCGTCCTCCTTCTACTTCTGTCGGCTGATTTTCTAAATTTCGTTTCAGATCTCCTTTCGGACTTTAATTGTTTCTTGGCCTAAATCTAGTATAAAGTCAGCTCCTGTTTCTTTTGTATGGCGAGTTATTGTTACCCTCCTATACTCAGGAAAGGGCAGGGAGAGCTTGGGTGTGTGCACACTGATACCTGCAGGCGTGTAGGCGTTGGAAAATGGGAACTCAAATTATCCCTTGTTATCAGTAAGGCTTTGAGATCACTCGACCTGTTGTAAAGTTTTCTAATCTTGTAAGTCTTATATATATGGTTACCAATTGTTCCAATTGTTACTCAGAATTATCGATCACCCACTACTGTTATTTTGTTTAAAAAAAGGAAGCTAAAGAGAGAAAAAGAGAAAAAAGGAGAGATGCAATATATACACTGACTGATAGAGCAAATGCAGCACCAAGAAGGAGTGGTTCGAAAGGGATGAAAGTTGGGGAAAAAACAGAGACGGCACGGACGAATAATTGATGTTTATTTCAAACCGATATGCAGGTTACTGCGCACGGCATCGACTCAGTAGGATGTAGGACCACCGCAAGCGGCGATGCACGCAGAAACACGTCGAGGTACAGAGTCAATAAGAGTGCGGATGGTGTCCTGAGGGATGGTTCTCCATTCTCTGTCAACCATTTGCCACAGTTGGTCGTCCGTACGAGGCTGGGGCAGAGTTTGCAAACGGCGTCCAATGAGATCCCACACGTGTTCGATTGGTGAGAGATCCGGAGAGTACGCTGGCCACGGAAGCATCTGTACACGTCGTAGAGCCTGTTGGGAGATGCGAGCAGTGTGTGGGCGGGCATTATCCTGCTGAAACAGAGCATTGGGCAGCCCCTGAAGGTACGGGAGTGCCACCGGCCGCAGCACATGCTGCACGTAGCGGTGGGCATTTAACGTGCCTTGAATACGCACTAGAGGTGACGTGGAATCATACGCAATAGCGCCCCAAACCATGATGCCGCGTTGTCTAGCGGTAGGGCGCTCCACAGTTACTGCCGGATTTGACCTTTCTCCACGCCGACGCCACACTCGTCTGCGGTGACTATCACTGACAGAACAGAAGCGTGACTCATCGGAGAACACGACGTTCCGCCATTCCCTCATCCAAGTCGCTCTAGCCCGGCACCATGCCAGGCGTGCACGTCTATGCTGTGGAGTCAATGGTAGTCTTCTGAGCGGACGCCGGGAGTGCAGGCCTCCTTCAACCAATCGACGGGAAATTGTTCTGGTCGATATTGGAACAGCCAGGGTGTCTTGCACATGCTGAAGAATGGCGGTTGACGTGGCGTGCGGGGCTGCCACCGCTTGGCGGCGGATGCGCCGATCCTCGCGTGCTGACGTCACTCGGGCTGCGCCTGGACCCCTTGCACGTGCCACAAGTCCCTGCGGCAACCAGCTTCGCCACAGGCGCTGCACCGTGGACACATCCCTATGGGTATCGGCTGCGATTTGACGAAGCGACCAACCTGCCCTTCTCAGCCCGATCACCATACCCCTCGTAAAGTCGTCTGTCTGCTGGAAATGCCTCCGTTGACGGCGGCCTGGCATTCTTAGCTATACACGTGTCCTGTGGCACACGACAACACGTTCTACAATGACTGTCGGCTGAGAAATCACGGTACGAAGTGGGCCATTCGCCAACGCCGTGTCCCATTTATCGTTCGCTACGTGCGCAGCACAGCGGCGCATTTCACATCATGAGCATACCTCAGTGACGTCAGTCTACCCTGCAATTGGCATAAAGTTCTGACCACTCCTTCTTGGTGTTGCATTTGCTCTGTCAGTCAGTGTATATTAGAGTGTTGTCTTAATTATTCATTTTATTCGTCCGGCTCCATGGTCCTGCCTCCTTTTCCTCCACCCCCGGTGAGCCACCGTAACAATAATAATAATAATAATAATAATAATAATAATAATAATAATAATAATAATAATAATAATAATAATAATTAGTAGTAGTAGTATCATGATTATTATTATTATTACAAGGATACCGTGGAACGAAGAAGTGTAAGAAGGTGCCGAGGTGAATGGGTGGAAGCATCATTTAAAATCAGTAAAATTGGAAATTTCATTTCTTTCCCTTTCTTCTATCAAATCTTAAAATTTGGTAAACAACAACAATGGTTCATGGTGTGCGTTACTGTAGTCACGTCCTACTTCGTGAAGCACGGGCAACGGCTGAGTGGCCCAGTAAGTGGTCCTGAGAGTCAGGATACCAGCTGGCTATGGAATGCTAGTGGGCATCTCGGCCATATTCTGAGTCATGGACTTCCTTCTGCTCAGGCGGCTAGGACTATACAATCTACCGGTGGTCCATAACCCGCTTGAGGAGAGATTCTCACTTGGACTATGTGTAAGTAGGGTATTATCCTGCTTCATGTATTTAACGAGCTCAGAACATTTTAAGCAAGTCTCGGACCTATGGGAGTACCGGAGTCCCACTCCCACTTGACAGGCGAGGGACTCATTGGAAACAACTTGGCGAACGAAATGGAATTCGATGGGGAGCTATCAATATTAATGGGGCTTATGGAAGAAAGAAAGTAGAACAGGCTGAGTCAGCAAAGAGGATGCATCTGGATGTGCTAGGAGTAAGTGATATTCGGGTAATGGGAGATAACGAGGAAGAGATAGAAGATTATAAAGTGTTAGAAAGGGAAGGGCAGAATATGGGGTAGGGCTGTTTACCAGGAATACCATTTCACAAAACATAGTTTCTGTTAGACACGTAAATCAGCAAATGATGTGGGTAGATTTGGCAATTGGAGGAATTAGGACGAGAATTGTCTCAGTGTATTCACCATGTGAGGGTGCAGATGAGGATGAAGTTGACAAGTTCTATGAAGCAATGAGTGACATCGTGGTCAGGGTCAACAGCAAAGATAGGACAGTGTTAATGGGCGGTTTCAATGAGAGAGTTGGAAATAGAACTGATGGATACGAAATAGTGATTGGTAAATGCGGGGAAGATATGGAGCTAATGGAAATGTGAAGCGTTCGCTGGACTTCTGTGCTAGTATGGGTTTAGCAGTTACGAATACATGCTTCAAGCATAAGGCCATTCACCGCTACACACGGGAGGCTAGGGGTACCACATCCATAATAGACTATATCATATCAAACTTCGAATTCACGAAATCTGTTAGGAATATACGAGTTTTCTGGGGATTTCTCGATGATACAGACCATTATATTATCTGTAGTGAACTCAGTATCTCTAGGCCTATGGTAGCGAAAGTGAAATCTGACTGCAAACAAATAAGGGTAGAAAATCTCCAGGACGAGGAAATTAGACAGAAGTACATAGATATGATTAGTGAGAAGTTTCGAATAGTAGATTGTAAGCAGGCTCAGGATATAGAAAGGGAATGGGTGGCATACAGGGATGCTGTAGTAAGAACAGCAAGGGAATGCCTAGGAACAACTGTTGTAAAGGTGGGAAAAGACGAACATCTTGGTGGAATGATGAAGTGAGAGCAGCTTGTAAACGTAAAAAGAAGGCTTATCATAAATGGCTCCAAACAAGGACCGAGGCAGACAGGGATTTGTACTTAGATGAAAGAAACCGAGCGAAACAAATAGTTGTTGAATCAAAAAAGAAGTCGTGGGAAGATTTTGGTAATAACCTGGAAAGGCTAGGTCAAGCAACAGGGGTACCTTTCTGGACTGTAATAAAGAGGAAGGGAGGGGAAAAGGAAATGAACAGTGTTTTGAGTAATTCAGGTGAACTCATAATAGATCCCAGTGCATCACTGGAGAGGTGGAGGGAATATTTTGAACATCTTTTCATTGTAAAAGAAAATCTTCCTGGTGGTTTGCGAACAGCCAAGCCCATGGGGAGGAGGAAAATGAAGTTGGTGAAATTACGCTTGAGGAAGTGGAAGGGATGGTGAATAAACTCCATTGTCATAAAGCACAAGACATAGATGAAATTAGACCTGGAATGGTGAAGTACAGTGGGAAGGCAGGGATGAAATTGCTTCATAGAGTGGTAAGTTTAGCATGGAGTGTTGGTAAGGTGCCTTCGGATTGGACAAAAGCAGTAATTGCACCTATCTCTGAGTAAGGGAGCAGGAAGGATTGTAAACAGCTATCGAGGTATCTCATTGATTAGTATACCAGGCAAAGTATTCACTTGCATCTTGGAAGGGAGGGTGCGATCAGTCGTTGAGGGGAAGTTGGATAAAAAACCAGTGTGGTTTCAGGCCACAGAGAGGCTGTGAGGATCAGATTTTCAGTATGCGCCAGGTAATTGAAAAATGCTACGAGAGGAATAGGCAGTTGTGTTTAGAGAAAGCATATGGCAGGGTACCGAGGGAAAGAATGTTCGCTATACTGGGGGACTATGGAATTAAAGGTAGATTATGAAAATCAATCAAAGGCATTTATGTTGACAATTGGGCTTCAGTGAGAATTGATGGTAGAATGAGTTCTTGGTTCAGGGTACTTACAGGGGTTACTGTAGACAAGGCTGTAATCTTTCACCTTTGCTATTCGTAGTTTACATGGATCATCTGCTGAAAGGTATAAAATGGCAAGGAGGGATTCAGTTAGGTGGAAATGTAGTAAGCAGTCTGGCCTATGCTGACGACTTGGTCTTAATGGCAGATTGTGCCGAAAGCCTGCAGTCAAATATCTTGGAACTTGAAGATAGGTGCAATGAGTACGGTATGAAAATTAGCCTTTCGAAGACTAAACTGATGTCAGTAGGTGAGAAATTCAACAGAACTGAATGTCAGATTGGTGATACAAAGCTAGAACAGGTCGGTAATTTCAAGTATTTATGTTGTGTGTTCTCCCAGGATGGTAATATAGTAGGTGAGATTGAATCAAGGTGTCGTAAAGCTAATGCAGTGAGCTCGCAGTTGCGATCAACAGTATTCTGTAAGAAGGAAGTCAGCTCCCAGACGAAACTATCTTTACATCGGTCTGTTTTCAGACCATTTCTTTACGGGAGCGAAAGCTGGGTGTACTCATGATATATTATTCATAAGTTAGAAGTAACAGACATGAAAGTAGCGATTGCTGGGACAAACAGGTGGGAACAATGGCAGGAGGGTACTCGGAATGAGGAGATAAATTCTAATTTAGGAATGAACTCGATGGATGAAGCTGTATGCATAAACCGGATTCGGTGGTGGGTCCATGTGAGGCGAATGGAGGAGGATGGGTTACCTACGAGAATAATGGACTCTGTTATGGAGGGTAAGAGAAGTAGAGGGAGACCAAGGCGACGATGGCTAGACTCAGTTTCTAACGATTTAAAGATAAGAGGTATAGAACTAAATGAGGCCACAACTCTAGTTTTAAATAGAGGATTTTGGCGACGTGTAGTAAATTCACAGAGGCTTGCAGACTGAACGCTGAAAGGCATAACAGTGTATAATGATAATGTATGTATGTATATAAACAACAACAACCTGGAGCTCGTTGGCTGAAATAACAAGAAATAACAAAGTTCAGGTACACAATACGTTGTAGAACTGAGGTTGTAGCTCCGAAGTTACATTATTCAAAAGAGCGCCATTGCTCCATTCAATTAACACTCAAGGCGACTGACCGGCTCCATGGCAGAAATGTTAGCGTGCTGGCCTTTGGTCGCATGGGCCCGGGTTCGATTCCTGGCACGGTCGGGAATTGTAACCAAAATTGTTTGATTTCGCTGGCACAGGGGCTGGGTTTATGTGTCGTCTTCATCATCATTTCATCCTCATTACGACGCGCAAGTCGTCTACGGAAGTCAAATCAAAACACCTGCATGTGGCGAGCAGTGTTTGTCCTCGGACATTCCCAGCACTAGAATCCATACGCCACTTCACTACTTCAAGGAGACTGCGCTCCAAACTTCATTAGAGTATAGCCTCTCCAAGGCACAATTTCCTAATCTAAATTTCACTTTACCGAGCTCGATAGCTGCAGTCGCTTAAGTGCGGCCACTATCCAGTATTCGGGAGATAGTAGGTTCGAACCCCATTGTCGGCAGCCCTGAAGTTGGTTTTCCGTGGTTTCCCACTTTCACACCAGGCAAATGCTGGAGCTGTACCTGAATTAAGGCCATGGCCGCTTCCTTCCCAGTCCTATCCCTTTCCTGTCCCATCGTCGCCATAAGATATATCTGTGTCGGTGCGACGTAAAGCCAACAGCAAAAAAAATTCACTTTAGATCAACACAGAACAGTTTTTACTGTGCTACTCGCTCGAGAGTCTGATTTACGCCTGAATAGGAATAGTTAAAATTTAACAGAATAAGTGCCCATTCTATATGGCCTTAGTGATCAAAAGAAAAGGTTCAAAATATGGGCCGTAAACCAAAATGATATGAGGCGAACACTTGCACTCCTTTGGGAATGCACTTAAAACACTTAAAACCCTATGTGGGCTTATGGCTCTAAGTTACAGAGGCTAAACCTATGCTAGGGGTAGTGACTAGATGGAGAAAAATACAAGTCCCAAAAGAAGAGGTAAATTTTAAAGATTTACAAAATCATAGTCACATCCATACCAAGTTGAATAGGAATTAAAAAGAGAGTGAACGCTCTTTGTTTGACGAGTTACATTTGAAAAATGAGGTTGAACTTTACATTACGAAAGCATTTTGAGACCTTCTCCTCAAGTCAGCTTTCTGAAACTATCACATAATTAATAATATCTGCCATTACCTTGACCCGGTGGCCTACCGTTGCCGGGCAAGGCTTTCCCGCTGCCTCCACCACGAACGCACTCTAAACCTCCCGGCAACGCTGAGTAACATGCTGCGAGTGTGACTCTGTTTCTTATCTCTTCATAATCTGACGTAACCTGCCCGCTGGCAGTAGTTCCCCTGTTAAAATCAGTTGGTAGATACCCCACACATCACTTGTGCATGCGGGACATTTATAAGTAGAAAGTACGGCGTCCGTGAGCCACCTGGTATATAGATCAGCATACGAAGTACTTGTATGTTTGCAATGTTGCAAATCTCCATTTACAGATTAACCTCCCCTAAACGATACGTCATATCTAAAAACGGATTGTACCATAAGACGCCTGATTTAGCGGTCTAAATAGATTTTTATATTATTCCTATCTTATCTATTTATAGGTTAGAATGAGTTATAAACGTTGAATAGGGTGAAATATGGGTAAGTTTTTCTCACACTGCATTAGTTTTGGATTCTTATATGACAGCTATAAACATAGATTTGCTCAAATATGGATATTGGGTGGTCCAATGTTCATGTATAGATTGATCTAGTTTTCGTAAGTGATTCAAACAATGTATTAGGGCCTATACGTGTATAAAGTGCAACATGTACGATCAATCGATAAATAGGGACAAATCTAACTAATAAGGAATGGAGATAAGACAAAACGTCATAGGACCACAGTTCTCGATCAGTTCAAATTGAACGGAGATTGTGCCGTCCGTTTTGTTATACCACTTGCCGTTTATCCACGAAATACATCGAAACGAGCGTCTGCACCGACACTAACTTTACTTTATTACTTGGATACTTTTCGCTGCTAAAATATGAAATATTTAAAGATCTTGGAAGATTTCCGTCGGTTACAGGCTAAGACATATAATTTTGCCAAATTTCAATATGATAGCTCTTCTGGCAGACTGTGAAGCAATCTTGATTTGGGGGGGGGGGATTAAAAATTTGGACTTTCAGGTCACTAAAGCTAACAAACATGCAGGTGGTCATTATTACATCTGAAACGGATAACTGTACGAACATATCGTCAAAATAGTCAATGTACGGACACACGGTCTTTACGATTTTATTTATATAGGTAAGGAATCTACTCCATGCACAACACCTTTTGGAATATGTCCACCGGACTTAGCCTGCAAAACGGACTGTTCATGATATCTCCCTCATTAATACACACAAGAAAAAATACTTTGAAACAGATTTGCATCAAACTAATGGAAATATACTTGCCTTAATGTAAATCAATTTCTAAACTTTTTCCTTTTGTGTATCTGCTTGCTTGTTGTTTAAAGGGGCCTAACATCGAAGGTCATCGGCCCCTTTTGTGTATCATTTCGATACGAATATTAATAAGGGAGATATCATTAACCGACCGTTTTAGGTACGAGTCTCGCGGGACTTAACTCAAAATCGGGTACATGTAAAGCCTACTTCTTACAAGTTGAAAACTACTGGATATACATTTCAGCCTACCTTATATTTAGCATCCACCTCCCCAAAGGTAGGTTTTTAGGTCCATACCATGTCAAATTCCCGGAATGGGCCGGGGGTTTATAGGGAAACGAAACAGTGATTTTACTCCCACAGAATATATACCGGTACAAGACCAGTCTGACTGGATAACGACCAACCACGATGGAAATCCATTTTTAAAACGACGATCTGCATATTTGTTAACTTTAGTGTCCACAAAGTCCTCATTTTACACCCCCCCCCCCTCCTAACATCACCCCAAAGCAAGATTGCGGCACAATCTACCAGACGAGCTACAATATTGAAATTTGGCATAATTATTTGTCCTAGCCCGTAACCAACGAAAAGCTTCCAAGATCTTTATATATTTCACATTTTACCTCCGAAATGTATCGAAATATTGAGGCAATATTCATGTCGGTGTTGACCTTTATTTCGAGGTATTTCATGGCTAAACGGTAAGTCGTATCTCAAAACGGGTGGCACAATCTCAATTCAATTTGGAATGATCTACAACTTTGGTACTATAACGTTTTGTCGTATCTCTGTTCCATATACGTTAGATTTGTCTCCATTTCTCGATTTTTCGTATATTTTGCAATTTGTACACGTATAATTCATTGAATAAATTGTATGAAAGATAGAATAATCTAATTCTACACAAACTTTCGTCCACCCAGTATCCATATGTGAACCAAATTCTGTCACGTGAGTGTTCAAAAGTAATGCACTAAGAGAGAACTTCACACACAAATATACCCTATTCAACGTTTCTAACTCAATCTTACGCATAAACAGATGCGATAGTAGAAAATATCATAAGACCAGCCATTTAAACCGCTAAATGAGGCGCCTTAATGTATAATCCGTTTGTCGATATGATGTATCGTTTAGCGCAGTTAATCTGATAATGAAGCTCTGCAATATTGTAAACATGCATATACTTCGTATGTCGACCTATATATCCATTGATGTCGATTTTAGCGATACATAAATGGTGTGTCTGCCATTATAAATAATATTTTACAAATCGATAGTGGCTCTCAGCTGAGAGACATTTGCTATTGTAATGGACAAACTCGGAAAATGTGTGAGAAACCAGATTGATTTCATATTGGTAAATAAACGTTTCAGGAACAGTTGCACCGCAGTGAAAACCTACCCTGGTGCAGACGTCAACTCTGATCACACACTATTTGTTGGAGTTTTCAAAGTCAAAATGAAGAAAGTGAAGAGGAAGAGCAGGCAAAATTACAATTTGAGGAAAATCAAAGACCCAATAGTGAAAGAGAACATGCAAGTAGAACTTACCTTGAAGATGATCACAGAGGAAAACATCACCAGCAATAATGTCAAATTAGAATTAACTAAACTACAAAACGCCGTTCAGCAAATAAAAGAGAAGTACATGAAACCAGAGGAGAAAAAGAGAAAGTCATGGATGACAGATGAAATACTGAACCTAATGCAGAAAAGAAGAGTCAATAAAGGAAAACCTGCAGAATACAGAAAGATAAATGCAGACATCAGAAGGAAGATCAGGGAGGCAAAAGAAAAAGAAAAAGTGGAGCAATGTGAGGAGATTGAGTTATATCAAAGAAGGTATGACAGCTTCAATGTACACAGGAAAGTAAGAGAAGTAACAGGGAAATACAGGAATGGCACTGGTGGAAAGTTAATAGATGAAGCCGGGAACTTGATGGTGGATTTAGAAGACAAAAAGGATCTGGGAAAAATATATAGAAGATTTATTTCGTGACACTAGATGTGCTTTTACACAAAATACAAATGAAATAAGCGGCACAGATATATTAGAAGAAGTTCAAAGCCATCAATCAAATGAAGGACGGAAAGGCAGTGGGAACAGATAAAGTAGAAGCAGAGTTCTTAAAACTGAT
Organism: Anabrus simplex; assembly: GCF_040414725.1. Classification (NCBI taxonomy): domain Eukaryota; kingdom Metazoa; phylum Arthropoda; class Insecta; order Orthoptera; family Tettigoniidae; genus Anabrus; species Anabrus simplex. The sequence continues at coordinate 1,371,656,608 of NC_090265.1, forward strand.
GGATGAACATCATGTAAAATGGTTGACCAAAATTTTCAACCGAATTTATGTATCCGGGAATATTCCATCGGAATGGCTCAAATCAGAGTTCATCACCTCGCCAAAAATGCAAAACGCAAACTAATGTGGAGATTACCGCACAATAAGCTTGATGAGCCATCTCTTGAAAGTGTTCTTGAGAGTGATACAGAGAAGAATATACAGACTGTGTGAAGATCAGATAGCCCTTAATCAATTTGGGTTTATTAAAGCAGTAGGTACGAGAGAAGCTTTGTTCAGTGTGCAGGTCCTCTTTCAGAGATGTAGAGATGTAAATAAGAATGTATTTTCTTGTTTAATAGACTACCAGAAAGCCTTTGATTGTATAAAACATGAAAAATTGATGGATATTTTGAGAAATATTGGAATGGAAGAAAGAGATCTGCGAATCATCAAAATGCTGTACTGGAATCAAACAGCGGTGTTGCGTGTTGAAGGAGAACACACCGAAGCAGTCAAAATCCTGAGAGGAGTGAGGCAGGAATGTATCTTGTCACCTATACTATTTAATTTGTATTCAGAATACATATTTAGAGAAGCCTTGGAAGATATAGAAGACGGAATTTTGATAAATGGAGTGAGATTAAATAACATCCGGTATGCTGTTGATACAATTGTATTTGCTGATACTATCCAAGCGCTACAATCACTAATGGATAGAATTGTAAGAGTCAATACGGGCTTGAAATAAACACCGTTATAAGTAAGGAAAATATTTCCGGAATAAACGTGGTTATAAATCAAAAGAGTATAGAAAGGGTGAAACAATATTCATACCTTGGAACCATAATAAATGAAGACTGGGATTGCTCACAAGAAGTCAAGGTACGCATTTGAAAAGCAAGAAGTGTGTTCCAGAAAATGAGTAATGTGTTTAAAAGTCACCATCTAACTTTAGGGACTAAAATCAGACTTCTGCACTGTTATGTATTTTCTGTTCTTTTATGCCTTTGAAACATGGCTTTATAGACGGATCCTGAGAATATCTTGGACCCAGAGAATTACAAACGTGGAAGTAATGAGAAGGATGAACACAACACCTTAGTTGATCAAGATAGTGAAATGCCGAAAGCTGCAGTATCTGGGACATATAATACGCAACACAGATAGATACAACCTACTCCAAAAAATACTGCAGGGGAAAATCAACAGCAAAAGAGGTACTGGAAGAAGAAGAAGAATATCTTGGCTTGACGATCTTAGAGGCTGGTGCAATATGTCATCAGTTGAACTGTTCCGCGCTGCCACAAACAAGACGAAAATAGCCATCATGATCGCCAATATCTGAAACAGATAGACACCGAAAGAAGAAGAAGAAGAATCATTACGCTACACATCGAATTTGACTGGCGGCAGGAATGGGATCCTTCTCCAATTCCTGTTTAACTGGCATTAGTAAGGAGGGACTACCATTGTAGTGAACGATTCCCTTCTCGATTTGACTGGCAGAAGTCAAGAGGGCATGCAATTTGTTCAAACCTCCCCACACCGATTGTGTTTGGGAGTAGGCAAGTGTGCCTGCCAATATAAACAAATTTACGCATCTAAAATGTGACTGGCATCGGGCATTGTGACCTGCTATTATAATGGACGGTGTGACTAACATTAAGAAAATGTCCTGTCAGTATAATGATAACAGCAGAACTAAATTTTGATTAGCTATATGGAAGGTGTCTGGATTATAATAATATATAATTATAATTTTAATTATATTGTAACGAAAACTCCCCAAACCGATTGTGAGCGCGCAGTAGGTAATGGTGCCTGCCAGCCATCATAATGAAAACTTCTGTACTCGATTTTGAATGGCAGTAGGCAAGTGAACCTGCCGCAATCCTCACAACTCCGCAACTCGCAGTTTACATTGTAAATAACGTATGGGAAACTCCCCCTGCTATTTCTGGATAACGCTAAGGGACAGTAATTTACTTCGATATCCGTGGACAATGTAGGATACCGTAGCGAAGCGCGGGTACATTTGCTAGTGAAGGTATACGGTATTATCACCACTGAGATATTACATATATAATTATGCAACTGAAATACAAAATTAAAATCCCAAAAAGCTTCAACCTGGGTTGGTGAACCACATGCATGGGGAACGTACTCATGACCCAGCAACGTTAATATAAGCATTTATTTACAAGCATTCACTTATTACTTGACTTAATTAATAATGGTGATGTTATCTGAAGTATAACGTTTTCAATTAACTGGGTAATGCACATAACAAAAAAAACCCAGTTTGTTGCTACAATAAAAGAAACACAATTCAAATCAGCCTGGAAATACATTTACTAAATCCCTTACAGCTAAATCACAATTATTAATTTAATTATCGAGGTGAAAATTCATGCATTACATTTATTTGCCCGGAAGAGATCTCCCCCTACAGCGTCAAGCAACTTTAAATAAGGACCTGTTGTCCCCATCCATGTTTTAATGACATTTCACGGCATCGTCAGTTGAGGCTGACCCCGGCGGTTCTTGTGATGCCCTCCTTGCCGAGTCCATTGTCCTAAGATTCGTTAGCTAAAGTCAGGGATACCAATCTTCTTTCTTGAGTAGCTTAAGATGTCCGGCTCCATGGCTAAATGGTTAGCGTGCTGGCCTTTGGTACACAGGGGTTCCGGGTTTGATACCCGGCAGGGTCGGGAATTTTAACCATAATTCGTTAATTTCGCTGGCACCGGGGCCGGGTGTGTGTGTGCCGTCTTCATCATCATTTCATCCTCATCACGACGGGCAGGTCACCTACGGGCGTCGAATCAAAAGGCCTGCATGTGGCGAGCCGAACTTGTCCTCGGACAGTCCGGCAATAAAATCCATACGACCGGGCGAGTTGGCCGTGTGGTTAGGAGCGCGCAGCTGTGAACTTGCATCCGGGAGATAGTGGGTTCGAATCCCACTGTCGGCAGCCCTGAAGATGGTTTTCCGTGGTTTCCCATTTTCACACCAGGCAAATGCTGGAGCTGTACCTTAATTATGGCCACGGCCACTTGCTTCCAACTCCTAGGCCTTCCCTATCCCATCGTCGCCGTAAGACCTATCTGTGTCGGTGCGACGTAAAGCCCCTAGCAAAAAAAAAAAGCCGTACGCCATTTCATTTCACTAGCTTAAGATGTCACGAACGAATTTACGATCACATAATGTTTAAGGAAACTGAATTAATAGTGCGTTCACTCTTTGATTACTCTGTCTGCTCAGTCCCGCTCACTCCATCTAACTTATCTAAATGAAATTTTACCGTGAACCTGTCTCGAACAACGGTATGTCTATTCATTTACTGAAGTTTAATGACTAAGCGCAGATCAGATAGCCCTTAATCAATTTGGGTTTATTAAAGCACTAGGTACGAGAGAAGCTTTGTTCAGTGTGCAGGTCCTCTTTCGGAGATGTAGAGATGTAAATAAGAATGTATTTGCTTGTTTAATAGACTACTTACTTTGAATACTTTGTGTAAGAGTTGTTACTGAGGTGCGGCAACCAACTTAACACTATATGATAGTTTGTGAATAAGTCCCTGCGCTTGCCACGACTGATATAGCACAGGAAGTGAGTGTAATTATAATTCCATTGTGCTCAAGTCCGTGCTAAATTAGATCGTTCACAACACTCGCGATATTATGAATATTAATTACAGGTTATATTCCCGCACTCATCATTTTGCTCCTTTAACAAAGTTTCTCACGCTGGGGTTCTCACAAGTTTTTAGGTGTAACTTGTCTCTTCGCGGTAGCGTTCACTAATTCCCGCGACATTACGTTCGCAACTTCTAGAAGAGGAAAATTATTCACAAACAAAAGTACTCGCCTGTAGACTTCACAGACTGACACTGGTCACTAAAACTGATTATGACGGAGAATCAATTTTTCTAGACGTAGAATAATGTTCACACCGCGGACAAATTTTCAGAATAGCAAAGTTCAGATTTGAGAAAAATTTAGACTAACGACCTGGGATAGGATCTACAAGCAGATAACTAGGGGAGAAAGACGTTGAATACTTTGTGTAAGAGTTGTTTCATGATTCACCGCTCCCCTTCACTTATACTCTCTGCTGGTTGATTTAATGGTGTTCGCCAATCACTCGGAACACGCTGGTGACTCTAATTTCTATTGGGCAGTGCATGCAACAACCTACCCTATGACTGACATCTTCACACCATTCATAACAGGGACTAGCTGCGTAAGGAATGGTATTAATAGCACCGCTCATACTTCGGTCACGTTCATATTGTCAAAGCCAGTGATGAGACTAAGACGGGTCATTGAACGTCCCAAGGTCCCAGAAACATGTTCCAAGGTTCGAGAAACAGGTTCCAAGGTTCGAGAAACAGGTTCCAAGGTCCCAGAAACAGGTTCCAAGGTTCGAGAAACAGGTTCCAAGGTTCAAGAAACAGGTTCCAAGGTCCCAGAAACAGGTTCCAAGGTTCGAGAAACAGGTTCCAAGGTCCCAGAAACAGGTTCTAAGGTTCCAGAAACAGGTTCCAAGAAGGATATTCCAGGAATCATCAATGAGCAAGGGGAGTGCGTATGTGGAGATCTTCAAAAGGCAGAAGTATTCACTCAGCAATATGTGAAGATTGTTGGTTACAAGGCTAATATCTAGAAAGAGGAGGTGACTAATGCTAAAGGAGTATTAAAATGTGCATATGATAACAATGGCATTTGGATAACAATACAAATGTTGAAAACTAGAAAAGAGGCAGGAATTGATAAGATTTCTGCGGATATACTAAAGACAATGGGTAGGAATATACTACCATATCTAAAGTACTTATCTGATTGTTGTTTGCATGCAGGAGCTATAATAAATGAATGAAGATTTGCTTTAGTAGCCCCTGTGCATAAAGGAAAGGGTGATAGACATAAAGGTGAAAATTACAGGCCAGTAAGTTTGACATGCGTTGCATGTCGATAGAAGGCAGTTCGGCATTATGAAAAAGTATTCCAATGAAGCTCAACTTGTAGCATTCCAGCAAGATATAGCAGATATTTTGGATTCAGGAGGTCAAATGGACTGCATCACGATTGACCTATGTAAGGCATATGGTAGGGTAGAATATGGGACACTACTGTACTGGCAAAAATGAGTGCCGTTGGACATGACAAAAGAGTGACTGAATGGGTTGCTATATTTCTGGAAAAATTAACTCAGATAATTAGAGCAGGCGAAGCTTTATCTTACCCTGTAATAATTAAGAGGGAATTCCTCAAGGCAGTATTTTTTGGACCTTTATCTTTTCTTATTTATATAAATGATTTCAGTAAAGAAGTGGAATCAGAGATAACGCTTTCTGCAGGTGATGTTATTCTCTATAGAGTAATAAATAAGTTACAAGATTGTGAGCAACTGCGAAATGAACTCGATGATGTTGTGAGATTTGCAGCAGGTAATGGTATGATGATAAACGGGGTTAAAAGTCAGGTTGTAAGTTTCACTAATATTAAATTTCTTCTCAGTTTTAATTACTGCGTTGATGGGATTGAAGTTACTTATGAATATCACTGTAAGTACCTAGGTGTTAATACAATGAAAGATCATCATTGGGGTAATCACATAAATGAGATCTCTGCACATAGTTATGAGGGTTTTTAGGGGTTGTAGTAAGTGTGTACAGGAGAGGGCATACAAGTCTCTGATAATACCCCAATTAGAGCATGGCTCCAGTGTATGTGACCCTCGCTAGGATTACTTGATTCAAGAACTGGAAAAAGTCCAACGAAAAGCAGGTCGATTTGTTCTGGGTGATTTCCGACATAAGAGTAGCGTTACAAAAATGTTGTAAAGACTTGGAAGAAAGACGCTCGACTAAGTACTATGTTCCGAGCTGTCAGCTGATAGACGGCGTGGAATGGCATTTGTAGACGAATATGCTTGAGTGGAGTCTTCGAAAGTAGGAAAAATCACAATATGAAGATAAAGTTGGGATTTAAGAGGACAAATTGGGGCAAAAATTATAGTTTATAGGAAATGCAGTTAGGGATTGGAATATCTTACCAAGGGAGATGTTCAATAAATCTCCAGTTCCTTTGAAATCTTTATAAGGAAAGGCTAAGAAATCAACAGACAGAGAATTTGCCACCTGGCGACTACAATATACGCTGATCCGTTTTGAATTATAAGGTAACAAATTGTTCTAGCCCATACCAGAAAACATACAGCACTTTAAACCCTACATCTCGCCAGGAAGGGCATGATTTCAAGTTAACTTAATGAAAGGTGTTTATTTCAATAGGCCTGATTTTAACAGAGGATAATAAAAGCTGGCTTGCGTCTTCCACTTTACTACAACGTTTCTCCATGTGGCATGTGGCATGGGCCGCATATTTAATTTACATTCGATTTGTAATCAACACGGATATTACATATTTTACCTCGAAGGAGTTGGTAGTGTTGATTATGGTTTCGCGAAAAAACGCGACATCATCCCTTTTTACAAATAATTACAAGAGAAACGATGGAAAATACGGGCGTCGTCAAACGTTAGGAAGGAGTCACGTGAAATAGAATGCCTACTGTACCTAGCCCTAGCACATCTAAGACTGTCGGGTTGAGGTAGTTTATATATGAAAAGCAGGAGACCGGTAAAAGTAGGTGGAATCAATGGAAGCCCCTGTTACGGACATTGTGATTGCCACTACCAGTTACCAGTATGAGAGCCAAAGCAGGATCACAGACTGAAAGATCACTTCACTGTTCCTTAATTCAGCCAATGGAACGTGTTGATAACGTGCTTCCGAGGTACCACTAAAATTTGCACTGCATACATTACATACCTCCTGATGTAGAGGTAACCCGCACTATGTCAGGCTCGTCCCACAGATTATTAAGGAGGAACCTGAAACAGAATTATAAATATAATGTTAAAAGTAAATGTGAATAAGTCCATTATACTGTGTTTTTAAGTAGTGAGAAGGTAGTGCCAAATCCAAATCTGTATGTTGGTCACCTTTATAGCTGTAAGATTACATGGATATTAATGAGGTAGTTTGTCCGGCTCCATAGCTAAATGGTTAGAGTTCTAGCCTTTTGTCATAGGGGTCCCAGGTTCGATTCACGACCAAACCACACCAAACCCCATGGCACTACAGCCCTTGAAGGGCCTTGGCCTACCAAGCGACCGCTGCTCAGCCCGAAGGCCTGCAGATTACGAGGTGTCGTGTGGTCAGCAGGACGAATCCTCTCGGCCGTTATTCTTGGCTTTCGAGACCAGGGCCGCTATCTCACCGTCAGATAGCTCCTCAATTCTAATCACGTAGGCTGAGTGGACCTCGAACCAGCCCTCAGGTCAAAGTAAAAATCCCTGACCTGGCCGGGAATCGAACCCGGGGCCTCCGGGTAAGAGGCAGGCACGCTACCCCTACACCACGGGGCCGGCTCGATTCACGACAGGGTCTGGAATTTTAACCTTAATTGGTTAGTTTCACTGGCACGGGAGCTAGGTGTAAGTGTCATCTTCATCATCACTTCATCCTCACTACGACGCGCAGGTTGCCTACGGGAGTCAAATCAAAGGACTTGCAACTGGCGAGCCGAACTTGTCCTAGGACACTCCCGGCACTAAAAGCGATACGCCATTTCCATTTCACTGAGGTAGTTAATCTAAAGTGTCCTGAGTACTTGAAGCATAGAATAAATTGAAGAACTCGCGCCTTCAGTATTGATAAACCTAGAGATATGAACTCAGTACCATGAGCCCGTTATAATTGTTAGGAAATCGTTTTAAGCGACTGAAGTAACTGAATATAGGTTTGTACCATAGCAGTTATCATCGTACTTCATCACACACCGGCTGCGGAAACAACAAACAACACCGACAAGACATCACTTCATAGCGATTCTTCGTTCGACCACAGAGAGGCAGCACTAGTCACGCTTGCATCACGACCGAAATGAGAACGTGGCACCCTCTTGACTCAGCGGTAGTCGGAGGCCATGTAGATTGAGTCGATGGTCACGCGGGAGGAGCGGGCTTCGGGGGCCCCCCGATTAAAGAAAAAGAAAAGCATACGGGAAAACAAAATACTGTAGAGCTGTTCCCGCCAGGTCTTTTAATACCAAAGACGATATAATACTCCCAACCTGCTTACTCCATAGCCACCTTTGAAAATCGATGAACTGTTAAAATTGTACTTTTAATGTTGTCAAAATAAGAACATGATATTGCCATTTTTAATAAAAATGTCCAATTTATAAATGTCATTATAAAACATAACATGTGATTTTGCATTACAAGGTTGCTGGTTTTATTTCAACGATTTTGGTAACAATGGGAAGTTCTGTTCTTGCGCGCTCACACCAAGTGCTTGAGTTCATGAATATTTTGCCATTGCAGGTGTTATTGTGTGTTAAATTATATAGTTTTATACTTTTTATGAGGAATATGTATATGTGTTGGGTTTTTTGCCTGTTTGTTCAGTGTGGAAAACCACATACTGGTATGTTTCTCGTTATTTCTATTTTCTGTAGGGGGGATGGGTTACAGCACGCAACTGATTTTCTGCACCAGCTGCCATTGGACAAAGGTATGAGTCTGATAATATAGGTCTTAAGAAGGAACTAGAAAACCTAAGGGGAAATTAATACCAGATTCTAGAACAGAAGAGATTGGAAGTATTTGATATACCAGTTCTTCTGCTGAGCTTTTGATTTTTAAATTGGTCTCTTCAGGCATATAGGAGCATGTAATCGGATATACTGCTACACTCGTAAACTGCCATACTCACTACTGTGTGAATCATTATGATGATGTTGATGATTCACCATTTATATTAATTATACCTCGGCAGAGTTCCATATGTGTGCTAATGTCCTGCATATTATAACCACTTTATTACTAGAAACGTAGGTCTTGTACACAGCATTTCAGTGAGAATATCAACCAGTGAATCAATAAATGTGGTAAAATTGTATTTCCACTTCTATACATTCAAGAGATATTTGTGGCCCAGTATTCCTTATCCTTATCAAAAAGGTCTATTTTTTACAATGGTTTGTCGATAATCTTGAAGGTAAAATTACCGGGGATACAAAATATATATATTAAACGTATTACGAGTTCTACACCGATGAACATGTAAGCATCTATTGTGGAAAATCCGATCTAAAACTACATGAATTTCGGGAACTCTCGGTAGCCGTTACTCTTTTTTGCTAGTTGCTTTACGTAGCATTGACACAGATAGGTCCCATGGCGACGATGGTGTAAGAAAAGGCAAGGAGTATGAACTAAGTGGCCATGGCCTTAATTAAGGTATATCCCCAGCATTCGCCTGATGTGAAAATGGGAAAACACGGGAAACCATCTTCAGGGCTGCCGACAGTGGGGTTCGAACTCACTATCTGCCGGATGCAAACTCACAACTGCGCGCCCCTAACCACACGGCCAACTTGCCCGGTGTAGCCGTTATTACATACATATTCCAACATATTGTGACGGTATGTCCGCACTTTTATTTTCTAGACCCTACCATAGTCTAGGGAAGGACGAGCTACCTTGGCCCCACCTTAATAGTTGACGTCACTAAGTAAATATTCGTCCCGCTCCAGTTGCTGGATCCCGTGAGTCCTCCGAAGTTAAGCAACATTCGGCATGGTCAAGATTTGGATTGGTTGCCACGCGCTGTTGGTGGGGGTAAGGGAATGGAGGAGCGGAAAGGAACTGGCCACCCTACCGTACGTAAACTCCGGCTCAGGCACACCTCTGCGGAGGTTCGGACCTGCCTTCGGGCAGAATACACCCTTACCTTACAGTTGCCCGCGCGGCCAACTAGTCAGGACGAAGTGAAGTGTGCAAGGCCAGTCCCTCTCTGACGTCTCTCCATCATCTCCCTGGAAGCCTCCAGCCACTACTAGAAACCTCTAGAAGATTCGGAGCTGAGAAAGTTCTGGACGTATCTAGCTTCTGGACTGTTCGGGAGCTGCTAGGTGCGTAAATAAGCCGAACAGGTGGTTAGCGAGTGGCTCAGTTTGAACTTATGTTCAGTGTGTTGAAGACTCCTTGTCTGAGTACACTGTCTGTATGTACTGCTGCAGAGTACTGAGTACTGCCATGGAGTACTAAGTACTGTGTGTCGCCATGTAATACTGAGCGGAGTAATGTGTGTGTATGTGTGTGTGTGTGTGTGTGTGTGTGTGTGTGTGTGTGTGTGTGCACTGCCATGCAGTAATGAGTACTCGTGTGTACTGCTCTGAGGTACTGCCGTGAACACCGTACAGTCTGAACGTGTGTTTGTGTGGAATCGTTGTGATGTTCAGTTGCGTGAGTGCAGGACAGAGTCATGTTGATTTGGCGGACTGTTCCATTTGTGGAGGGGGTTTCTGTTGTGTTCAGTTCTGTTTTGTCGTAGTTATGAGTTGAAGGGTGCAGGGAAAGAAGGGGATCAGGGCATTTTTTCGAAAAGTGACGATCTTCACTCCGTCTCCTGGTGTTCACTTTCAACCAACCCATTGAGACTTTTTCGTCTGTAACAGTTCGTCTTCCGGTACGTGGTTCGTTAAGGAACGAATTCCAGAAGCGCTTTTTCCCTTAAGGTAATAAAATAGCATACGGTGTCGGAAATGCTCATTGAAATGAAATGTCGTATGGCTTTTAGTGCCGGGATATCCCAGGACGGGTTCGGCTCGCCAGGTGCAGGTCATTCTATTTGACACCCGTAGGTGACCTGCGCGTCGTGATGAGGATGAAATGATGATGAAGACAACACATACACCCAGTCCCCGTGCCATTGGAATTAACCAATTAAGGTTAAAATCCCAGACCCGGCCGGGAATCGAACCCGGGACCCTCTGAACCGAAGGCCAGTACGCTGACAGTTCAGCCAACGAGTCGAACAGGAAATGCTCATTGAAAACTTTCCGTGTAAATAAACACTAGCGTACAGGAACCGCAGCAGATGCTAACGAGGTCACCGACATTTAGGTAACACATTAGTGTCATAAAAAACACGCTCTATGCTCGGCCCATATTTGTAGAGTATGGTCATGACCCAAGATTACTTCTCACGGGCGAGGCGAGCTGCTCGTTCGACCTTGCCCCTTGATACTCACTCCATCACGTGCTATCTGAGTCACAGGTAGAAGTGTTCACCTCCCTCTGCTCTTGCTTAGGCACACTCGGCTATGTTTGTCTCGCGTACCTTTATCTCTCGAAATACTACATTTAGCCGTGATGGTGGACTCAGGATTGTGGACTGTGTTAGTAGTAGTAGAGCTGAAGTTCACCATGCCGCGTGGATCTACGGACAGCGTTATGGCAAAAAATCCAAGCAGTGAATATTCGCTAATTAACAGAGATGGACTCAATTCCATCACCTACTACTACTACTACTACTACTACTACTACTACTACTACTACTACTACTACTACTACTACTACTACTACTACTACTACTACTACTACTACTACTACTACTACTAATACTGCTACTACTACTACTACTACTACTACTGCTCCTCCTACTACTACTACTACTGCTACTACTACTACTACTAATAATAATAATACTACTGCTACTACTACTCCTACTACTGCTACTACTACTACTACTCCTCCTCCTACTACTACTACTCCTACTACTGCTACTACTACTACTAATACTACTACTACTGCTACTACTACTCCTACTACTACTACTACTACTACTACTGCTACTACTACTACTACTACTACTACTACTGCTACTAATAATACTACTGCTACTACTACTAATACTACTACTACTACTCTTACTACTACTACTACTGCTACTATTACTGCTGCTACTACTGCTACTACTACTAATACTACTACTACTACTACTCTTACTACTACTACTGCTACTATTACTGCTGCTACTACTACTCCTATAGCCGGGCTGAGTGGCTCAGACGGTTAAGGCGCTGGCCTCCTAACCCCAACTTGGCAGGTTCGATCCTGGCTCAGTCCAGTAGTATTTGAAGGTGCTCAAATACGACAGCCCCGTGTCGGTAGATTTACTGGCACGTAAAAGAACTCCTGCGGGACTAAATTCCGGCACCTCGGCGTCTCCGAAGACCTTAAATAGTAGTTAGTGGGACGTAAAGCAAATAACATTATTATTATTATTACTACTCCTATATGTTCATTCCCCCCTAGACGATGACTCTGTCACTCAGGCAAGGAGGTTTTTGGTTTTCTTGCAACTGGCTTAACGTCGCACCGACACAGATAGGTCTTGCGGTGACGATGCGATAGGAAAGCCCTAGGAGTTGGAAGGAAGTGGCCGTGGCTTTAATTAAGGTACAGCCCCAGCATTTTCCAGGTGTGAAAATGGGAAACCGCGGAAAAAACATCTTCAGGTCTGTCGACAGTGGGATTCGGACCCACTATCTCCCGTGTGCAAGCTCACAGCTGCGCGCTCCTAACCGCACGGTCAACTCGCCCGGTAGGAGATTTGTATCTGAGGAGATGTGCGGAGAAAGTGATAGTATTGGCGGTCGTGGCATATACTAGGGACTGTACAGGAGGATCGAAGACCACTGAAAACCATTCTCAAGACTACCGACGGTGGGGACCGGCCCCTTTCCATCTCCCGGATACAGAGGAGTAGAACCACGGTAGAGCCGTTACCATTCCTCCTCTGCTCGGTTGGTCGGTCGGAATGCAGAGCTGTCGGACCACGGACCAGCCATGGCCACTTGTGGGCCGAGACCCACTCTGCATCCATCGATTCGTTACTCAACCATTCCATTACTCTTTCCGTCGCCATTAGACCTATCTCTGTCGGTGCGACGTAAAGCAAATAGCACAGAAAAAAAAACTATTTTATGCCTTTGAATTCCCGGCCTTTTCTCTTTGTAAACATTGCTTGCAACGTCATCCTCTGTAGTCAGCAAACTTCGCTTCGAGTTGCCCTGTCGAACAAACTGGAACAAACTCGGGCATATAGCCTTACCCGTTCCATTCATGCGTGATACTGGTTGCATATGCAGCAAGACACACGTTGCTCCGTCTTGGTTACCCGTCTCAAGTTCAAAGAATGGGCACAACTAGTACACATTGAATAGGTGAGCAACTTTTCTCCGCTTACACAAATGAGTGATGCGGCAACTACACTATCGCTGCAGTAGAGCGGGTTGTGGACTCCGCAGGCTGAATATTCCTGCTGTATGGAATGCGAACGGACGTATGTCCCCACGAAGTACTTCGTTCTGCTAAATCTACTTGATATACCGTTGATGATAAACCTATCGTCGTATTTTGAGCTCGCTCCACGAATTAGCTGAAAAAGTCTGCAATTAGAGAATTTTGAAAATCACCTCTGAATATTCATCATTTATAATCTCTCCGGGGATCAGTAGTACAGCGTCGGCCTCTAAATTAGAAATTCGTGGGAATTTTGAAGGCCTGAAATAAGTTCGTTTGGTACTGGTTGTTATACATTGTCATCATACAATATATCTCTTGTGAAACATTTGATATCACCCGAAAAATATAGCTCAACCAACAGAGTCCGTGATTATCTTCTATCTGGTACAGAAAAACTGAACTTCGGAATGTCACGGAGGCACCTTAAATGACGTCATGTCGAAACCCCTGTACACGTTAATTGAGGCTGTACGGTTTTATTATTATTATTATTATTATTATTATTATTATTATTATTATTATTATTATTATTATTATTATTATTATTATTATTATTATTATTATTATTCGCACCTCCGTGGTTTAGTGGTTAGTGTGATTAGCTGCCACCCCGAAGAATCGGGTTCGATTCCAGGCTCTGCCATGATATTTGAAAGGTGGAAAAGAGGAATGGCATCGGGTCCACTCAGCCTCGGGAGCTTAACTGATTTGATGGTGTTCGATTTTGACCTCATCCATCATTGAAGTGGTTTTCCGTGGATTGTCACTTATTCTCTCCTAACTTAAGGGCACGGCTGCTTTATTCTCTTTTCCTTGCCTATTCCTTTCAGTCTTCGAATCCCCCATAAGGCCCCTGTTCAGCATAAAAGTTGAGACCGCCTGGAAATGGTTCTGGTACTACACCCCAGTTGTATCCCCGACGAAATATCTCACGCTCCAGGACACTAAAGTACTATTGAGGTGGTAGAGGTGGGATCTCTCGCTGAATCCGGGGAAGAAACGAAATCTGGACGGTGAGCTGACTACTGTAAATTTAAAATTTTATATTATTTTATATTAAAATATATTTTGTTAATAAAAGAAGAAGACATGGTAATATTTGAGACTTTTCCGTGTCAAAGAAACAAATAGCAGAACTTCTCTATGCTTCATGGAGGCTTTGCTCATCGTGTTCGGTGGAGGAACACTTCCTTGGCTGTTAGTCAAGGACAGAAGTATTTCTCTTCTGAAGTCGCGGAGCAAGATCTCTGCGGAACGTAGATAATTTCTACTATCTGTTTCTTCCACATGGATAAATCCCACACGAACATTATGTCTAGTAATACGGGTCGTGAAAGCTTCAATCTACAAAGTATTATTATTATTATTATTATTATTATTATTATTATTATTATTATTATTATTATTATTATTATTATTATTATTATTATTATTATTATTATTATTATTATTATTATTATTATTATTATTATTATTATTATTATTATTATTATTATTATTATTATTATTATATTTCTGGATTATCATGACTAAGTATTGAGTATTTCATGTGCTCGGATATTTTACACTACTAACGTTTGCTGTTATTCTCAGTAACTGTTGTTTAATTTCTTACAATGTCATTTGGTTTACTTATACTGCCTTTACTATTTGGGGATATGCTGGTCGGGCATCCTTTAATTTTCCCCTTTGGTTAATTTTTGCCACATTTTAGAAGAATGATATCTAGTAATTTCGTTGGATATCTGGTCATCGATATCATGACCCAATAGTGCTTGATTCTTGGCCATAAGTATAGGCTACATCAAATGATAAGAGAGCGCACCGTTGGGGTTTATGAAAACTGAAGAAGTAGGTGCTTGATTTCACCCCTCTATTGAATAATAAGCTTACAGATTGACATTTACTCAAATATTGTGATCATAAGTCACAGAGAGTCTAAATTTTTGCAGAATCTGACAAAAAGGAGTGTGAGAATGTCACATCCGTTGTTTGGGTTTCGAACTTTGCCTTAATGAGATGTTAGTGACAGCATTGACCCAATTAGAAGTTTATACGAATGCAAGCACGCAATTATGCACACAGATTAATCGTTTACTGTGAAGCGTAGAACGGAGGAGTTGTTGGAAAATCATTAAGGATTAAGCTGTAGCTCTGTATATCCCTTCCTGTGAAACATTTTTGTTTAAAGGTCTGGAGTGAGTGAAGGTCGCCTTCATTTTGTTGCTATTTTTATTGCATATATCTTACTGAAACACCTTCCAGCTTCCGTGTGGTAAACTAGCACTAAATCCATTATTATGCCTCGTTACAAAGCCCAGCATAATGCTGATTCATTTCCTAAGAGTAATGCTTTGGCAAGTTATGAGCTTGCAAATAAGGATGTGGCTTTACTTATTGCCAGTTTATGAAATTTCAAGGAATAACTTCACCATGCCGCGACAAGAACAAACTCAATATCTTTGATACTGTGCGTTTGATGATTCACTCGCTTGCAGTCCGCCTCGGTAGCCTAACTATTAGCGCTATTAGTTGCCATCCTTGAGGGCACGGGTTCATTTCCCGGTACTGCCAGAAATGTATGAATGGCAGGTGGGCTGGTGTTTAGTTGAAATGGTACATGCAGGTCACCTCTATTGGGGATGTTCCTGAAAAAGAGCAGCACCATGCCGGGACGAAGACACCAGCTTTTTATTTACTCGCTTGTTTTAAATTAACTCCCTCTCTTACACGAAGCTGAAGTGTAGCGCCTGTGTTGAATGTGTGAGGAACAGAATCTGAGATACGAGTACAAAGGAGAACGTGAAATCTACGCGATATCGGATGTACAAACAAATATTTTCAATGTAAGTCACTAATGATGGGCAGTATTTTGGACGCAGAGATATTAGGAAGACCATCAAGCTCGAAGAAGTAGAAAGAGGTAGATAGCAAATCCCCGCTTTCAGCTCATGAGAACTAACTCGTGAATCGGCGCCTCAGATCCAGGAGAAGTTTGTTTTATCTAGAAATTAGGTTTGAACAGCGATACAAGAAGCGAAATGAATGAGTGACGAAACACATTTTAAAATACTGTTGCGCTCTTGACAGTGATCAGTGAACACAGCCTGAATTATATGAGTGTACGAGAGCAGAGATGGGAAAGGAATTTGCAGAAATATGCCTCTTTGCAAGCTGAAGTGTGCATACTATGAGAATACACTACTACTCAGAAACCCGAATATTTGATGGTTGACTTTCTACATGGTCACTTTTCCACACAGGACGTTTAGCTTTTAACAAGGTCATTTCATTAGTAAATATTTGGTTACAGAGTATCGTCGAAACACTTCTCAATTAAAAGTAACACAAGACTACCACGATGTGCAATAACTATATCAAAAGTGATGAATCATGAACAACATTTTGCCAACTAGCAGCGAATGGTTATGGGTTGCTTCGATGGCATCAAAGAACCAGTAGTCGGTTGGGTAGCCATCTGCTTTGTTCGAGGTTGTAAATAGAACCTGGAAGAGTTGATATTTCAGGAGCACTTACTTGCGACATTAAATCATCGTATATTATTATTATTATTATTATTATTATTATTATTATTAATATTATTATTATTATTACTGTATTAAGAATTGAATTGTTATGGATTTTCGTAAGATTTTTCTAATTTTTTGGATCGTTATATTATTTAAGTAGGAGTAAAAGTACTCTAGCGTACACTACTGGTCGGCAAAGCTATCAGCGTGAACAGTAGGGATATTCTCGTAGAACTTCCGATATTTATGCAATTATTGTTACAAGAACATAATACAAGCTATTGTCAGCGCTGGAAGTACTGCATAAGTGCATGAACCTGAGATTGAAGCTGAATATTTCGAGAACCGGCGTGTCATTTTTCATGAATACAACTTTGTTAATAAACATTCATTTAATATTAATCATGTGGAAAATTACATTTTAAACTAAATTAAAATCATTATTTTGGATCGAGAACGAAAATAATAATCATTTTATTGAATTTACGTCCTACTAACTAAGAGAGGACGAAAATAGAGCGCGTTTACTTTATCCCTTACAAGGAAACCTGAACTTTGGGAGGCAATTTTAAAGAAACGTTTATCGTTACCTAATTTCGGTATCATATTCCTATAATATTTGCAAATATTGCATTAAAATATATCACTAGTTATATTAAGGATTTGTTGTTCATTTTATAGAACCCCAGTGTTTGAAAACATAATGGTCCGAGAATCATCATCCGCTTCGCGTCATTGGCGTCACGAAATATTTAGTACGTAAAGTTAAGTGGATATTTGAGATCGAATTTTCTTTTGTCTTATAATTTTGGTACTATTTAATGACAAACATATTTGGACTATCGCTCGTTGCCCATCCTCACTATCTAGATCTTGTTATTTTCCCTCGTGTCGTCAATTCGTCCCTATATATCCATCATTACGTATGCTCCTTAAGATGTTATTTCCTACCACATAGATTTTCCTATGTTGTAGTGTGACCCGTTATTTCCAGTCTATGCATGAGGCTAGGATATTTAGAATAAAATTTCTCTATAAGAATGACGATAATAATTCTAAGATCGTGCAGCATTTCGGCGATGAATTTTACTCCAAAATATTATTAACTTAGATTATCGACTATCCAACTCTCAACGAGGATCATATTGACCATTGGAGATACTATTTAATAACACATCATCAGTACCATTCATGAGAGAGCTTTATATTGGTTGTATAGATGTAAAACATTCAGGAGATCATGGGTTCGAACCCCATTTTCAGCGGCCATGTTGCTTGTTTTTCTATATTCTTAGTGATTATATTTGTTTGAAGGAGACGACGAAGCAGTCATTCCCTCTTAGCACTAATCAAACAAGAATGTCAGTCAGACAGAGCAATATCATTCATTGCTGTCATTATGCGCAACGAACGTATCATTTCGACACACGTTCACGAGAGTAGGTACTAACGGATGATAAACATGTCACCACTGTACTGTTACCTGGAGGTATTGGCAAAGGAGAGCGAAGAGCCTCGCTAACCTAACACTGTCGGGGCCATTGGAGAACAATACTTCCTGCTTTCACACCAGGAAAGTTTTGGGGCTGCATCTTAAATAAGGTCACATCCGCTGCCTTCTCAGACTTAGGCTTTTATCAGTCCATCGTCAAGCCTGTGCGTGTTAGCGTGATTTTAAACCATTTAAAATCTTAGGAGGTTGGACAGTGCTGTTATTACGTGGTTCTAATTACATTCTCTTCGAAAATTATGAGATGTGAATGAAACAACATTTCAAATGTAATTCTATCATGAACATTTATCTAAATCGTTTACATTATTTGTTTTTTATCGATGTTAGTTCAGGAAGCGCGTTAAAGAAATTGAGTTATCTGGTTCCCATATTAAATATCGAGTTGTGTGAAATGAAATGTAATCCACGCTTTTTGCAAGTTCAACAACAATAAGATATTAATTATTAATATGAAGTGGGGTTGACTACTCTGTTAAGGAGAACACAATATTATAAAACTTCTTGTGTTTAATACTAACTGGACGAAAAAATAAAATTGGTTACACTCTTCGAAGAACGAAGATGTCGGCAAAAGAAAGACAAGTTCGTGAACACTACCTGGGCTTTACGAAAATTATACTGTTTTGGCTTAAAGAGAACAAGAGTTGACCAGTGAAGGTCATACAGCTCTATAAATGTAACTCAAGTAAAGGCCAGTTATGCCAAACTCAACTACAGACCCCGCAGTGTCATCGTCACACGACCCTGAAGGGCAAGGACATTTTGATTATAATAAAGGATATCAAATTAAAGGATGCATTACACACTAATTTATGGAATGATATAAAATGTACACTTCTGGTTTGTTCATTCAGTATAATTTACTCTATTTAATTAGTGAAATCCTTGTAATAACAATGTTTCCGTGGAAATCTCGTTTTCCGCGTTGCTAAGCGCAACGCTGATATAAGCAACGGTACAATTACTTAAGGCTTCACAGAGCGAAAATGAGAGAGAGTGCTACTGTGCTGAAGGGTGAAGAATGCAGAGTCATCTCTGCACAGTATGTTCTGAAAATCAAGCATAAGGGCACTCAAATAAATCAGCAAAATTGTAACTCCGAGTGTTTTATTCATTTATTGGTAAACTTAATTATGCAGAAGTGGTATACAAACATACACAAACAATATCACGAAACTGACATTCACTATCACTTATGAGAAGATTCCAACCCCACAGCACATCGATTTTGCATTCATTCGATTATTAGCCTGTCTTCAACTACTGCTCTTCGATTTCGACAACTACCTTCACTTAACCAATCTTCAGGGGCTCGTGTGATGAGGCAACTACTGGGCCTCTAGTTAAGTTTCTCATAACTGGCATTAACTTCTGTTAGACTCGTCAATTTTATCAACACGTATGACCTCCACTGTTCAACTCTTGTTCTCTTTAAACACCAACAGTACGTCCGGCTCCATGGTTAAATGTTTAGCGTGCTGGCCTTTGGTCACAGGAGTCCCGGGTTCGTTCCTCGGCAGGGTCAGGAATTTAAACCTTAATTGGTTAAATTCTCTGGCACGGGGGCTGGGTGTGAGTGTCGTCTTCATCATCATTTCATCCTCATCACGACGCGCAGGTCGCCTACGGATGTCAAATCAAAAGACCTGCACCTGGCGAGCCGAACATGTCCTCATGAACTTAGTCAGTCAGACAGAGCAATATCATTCATTGCTGTAATTATGCGCAACGAACGTATAATTTCGACACACGTTCACGAGAGTAGGTACTAACGGCTGATAAACATGTCACCACTGTACTGTTACCTTATAACATCTATATATACTCGTATATATACAAATAGACTTTCACCTTGCGGTTAGAACTATATATCTCAACCACTGGTGTTTGTGTGCGGCAGTAGCCTCGAGTCTCTCATCGTGCACTATGGTGGCTACGTGTCGGTAGCTGTGCTGGTGTGGTAGATATGGGGGTTGAAAGTGGACAACTACATATAAAAATAGTCGTGTGTGTTCGTATATTTCACCTTGGTGCCAAAACTATTCACCGCAGACTAGTGATGTTTGCGTTCAGTGGTAGCCTCGCGTCTCCCATTGTGCACTATAGTTGTTGCGTGTCGTTAGCTGTATAGCTGTAGGGGTGTGGTAGATATGGGTGTTGAAAGTGACTGATTATATATAAAATAGACGCGTGTGCGGATGTTAACAGCGACCATAATCCCGTCGTCATGGACTTAACATACGCTCTGACATACCTAAGCTCATCGATACAAAGGGCCTTGACATCCCCGTATTTCGAGCTCAAACAACCTTGAAGCTCGAAGAACGTATTGAACCCATGACCTTTGTGCCCTAAGAATTTTAGGTATGAAAAGTTACTACATTTCTGAAAATTTCTCGATATCACGGGAGTGACACGTGGCAAGCGGGTAGCTACTTTCCATCCCACGCTTTGGGATACGTGACGTCATCCGCACGTGTCGTACGTGGAAGGATACCGAAAAAAGTTTGAGACTGCTAAGCCACTTTGGTGGGTTATTTCAGAAGAGCGCGTGTGTATGGCGTCCCCACGCGAAGTCGACAGAAAAATAGTGCCTATCAAATGAGGTCATTTAACTGGCTAAACTGATAAATACAAATTTTAAATGTTCAGGATCACTACTGCTAGTGAGGTATCAAATACAGGGTTACATCCAAAAATCTTTTAAATACGATTCATTTAAGTTAGAATGATTACGCAAATTTCTTGGCGGCAAGGGAAAATGCCTGGAGAGAGGGGGTAAATGGCTATAAACATAGGAGGGGCGCCATGATGAAACCCCTGCATTGTGTTATTGAATCTTGAGCGAGAGAGTTAGACTGTTCTGTAAATCCAGTGATAAAGTAGACTAAGTCCGACGAACAGATTTTGGCCGATGTGGATGGGGTCTTGAATCCAAATGGATTTTGTTTGAGCAAAGGTAGTCTTATAAAAAGAAGGTCAAGATATTGCAGAAGAAATATAAAGCAGTAAAATATTTTGTGTTGTAAAGGTAATTCGTGTGCGGGCAGTAACTACCATTAGTCGAGTGCGAAGGGTATTTCTTTTTTTTTATGTTTCATTTCCAGGAAAATAAACCAATATAATGATGTACAACCAGAAATATAAAATGGCTAGATAAAGCGACGGAAAGTCACTGGTGGTCCTAATGATGGAAGCTGGCGTCGATTTAAGGTAGGTACCTTACCATCTTACCACCTACTAAGTGTTTTGTGATGTCAAACTCATGTGCATTTGAAATGGGTATTTATGACGCAGTTGCCACCCCTATGGTTTTTGGCGAATGTCAAATATGATGAAAGGTCATTTGTTTTAATTTCTGCTTGGATAAATTTAAAATATTGTGAGCGCCGTGTGACGTGTAAAAGTTATTAATGAGAGCTTCGAAGTGATGTCACGTCCAGAGTAGACCGTCAATTTTCATGAATTTATTGCCTATAATTTTGTGATGTTAAGTGAGATAATTTTATCTGACGTAAAAAAAATCTGTTTGAATTTTGACGTAAATAATGTAAGAAATCCATGGTTACCCATTTTCAATTGAGTGGAAGCGCGCTGTCGGGTGAGAGTATAGAGTGGTGAATTTTGTCACGGAGTGAAACGTTAGTGTATGCCCATTTAAACTGTGCCTGACTGACAATAAAAAATTAGTAGAATTTTTAGTCATTTCGTGAAATCCAGTTTTGGGAAAATACGAGATCATTATGCGAAGTATTCATTATTAATGTATTTGTACGTATTAGGCGTCGTGCATTCCAAGTATTTTATTCCAGTCTTGTTTGTCAGTGAGAGCCGTCCACTGGAGACGAGAGTTCAGATTTGTCGTATTGGGTTGAGATGGGATTTGTGAATTCAGGTGATTGGAAGCCTATAAATGTTCCGGGATATGTATACGCCCGAGGAAGATTTTGTGTAATGTTTGGGATGGAAAATAGAACTAGAGAATCCATGCCGGTATTAATTTGCGACGTGTACAATTAGTGTGGGCATTCTGAAGTATAATCTATGTACATTTTGTTGGTTAGAAATATCGTATTTGTTTATGTCGGCAAAGTTTAAAGGTTTCATTCTAAGAGGCCAGTCAGGTAGAACGAACAGATGTCTCATATAACCGCGCGAGCGAGGGTCGAGGCTAAATGCCGTCAGCTGATAGGAGTTCGCCGCTCGAAAAACGGAAAGTGCAGAGAGTGTTACGCATTGACGCGAGATTGCATTCCTTGGCAGGGGATAACGTTAAATGTTGTATCTAGCTGAAATTTTCATCCGGAAATAACGTGTATGTTATTACGTATTGTAAATTTGTTTAATTGAGATTGTAATGTAGATTTGAGACCACGAACTTAGAGTACAATGAGTAAGGTTAGCCAATTTCAGGGTTGTCCAAAATATAGAGAGATGGTAATGACGATTGTTTTGTTTGTGAGGGGTGCACGAAGCTTCACGGAAATTTTACGACAAGATATGACATTGTAAGCGGTTTACATAGGACGGCGAGTTACTTATGGTTTTGCACTTAATTATCAGGGTTATCCAAGTAGTAATAATGGTTAGTATTAAATTAAATTAAAGTGTGATATCACGAAACAAGATAAATACTGGAAATAAGTGATGTAATTTTTTTCCAGTTACCAACGACAGACATCCGGCATGATTAAATTGAATTACGTCAAGACTTGTGTAGGGACATGTGAAAGAAACTATTCGTCCGCGGAAATAGAATTTGTTGTTCATTAAGATTTCATTAAATCAGTTAAATTTATTTAATTATTAAATTAAGTGGAAACGTATTTAGAAATAACTTTAAATCAAGCGAATGACTTGAAGATGCATTCTAGAAATCTTAGTTTGTTTTCTGGGGAATATGTAAATGTTAACGTAACGATGAAGGGGACATATCCGCCGAAGGTAATGGATTTTACTGCCACAAGGTATTGTGAGCATTGTTGTTGTTGCATTATTTAACTTTGACTGATTGAGCAGTAAATTTGCTGGGGTTAGTAAAGTGGAAACTTTGGTCATCAACCGATGTAACTTAATTGTGCTTAGCTTTCAGCTTAGAAATTTGGATGGTCATGGGGTCATCAACCTCAGTGACTTAGAGTAGGGCCATGTGCCACCGTAGCATCATTTTCCTTGCGGTCATCATCCACAATGACTTTAAAGTATCTTAGAAGTTTAGATATCGGTCCATGACATAGTCACAGCTCACATCGATTCAATTAAGTGTCCATGCCGTATAACCACTGTGTGGCACACACCGATTGGACTGCCTTAATTATACCCAGAGTCCATATTTCGTGATACGAGAAGTGGACCATAAAGAATCACTATGATGGTACATGTAGTCTCGCATGGAAGCCGAATCTAAGGATTTCGAGACTTTGTTTTCTTCAATTAATAATTGAGACAATTGTTTCTGGTAAGGATGCCCATCAGGCAGTTATGTCAAAGGCTCACATCAGTGTTCTGACCTTCTGTGTAAATGATTGTGGTGTCCAGTGGACACGATTGAATTCTAATCATACCGACGATAAAAATGATTAACACTTCAGAGATTACTTGAAAAAAATAAGAATATTTTTAAACAGACCTTTCATTTGAGTAGATAGATTAGAATTACTGAACCCTACCTTTACCTCAGCAAGTGACGAAGAACCCGATACAACCCAAGAGACAGATCTCATGAACTTTTGCTGATAGGTAAGGAAGGTAGGTATCCTTCAGTATGGACCAAAGGGTTCAGTATGAATACAATAAACAACTTGGAAACAGAGGATATTGAATCACAATGGACTGCACTAAAGAACATACTCACTGATACTCAAGAGAATGATATAGGATATTCGAACAGTTCAAAAAACATGGATGACAGAAGATATTCTACAGCTTATGGACCAAAGACGGAAAGTGAAACATGTAAGTAAAGTCCAATACCAAGAACTAAACAGGACAGTGAGGAGAAAGTGTAGGGAAGCAAAAGAACTATGGCTCGTGCAGAGATGCAGAGAAATAGAACTTCTCCAAGAGAAACATGACTTGTTTAATCTCCACAAGAAGATCAAGGAACTTGTAGGGAAATATCACAGGCCATGTAAAGCTATACTGAGGGATGCCAATGTCAAGTTGAAGTGTTGGAAAGAATATGTTGAAAAACTAATCAGCGATGTAAGGCCAGACAAACCACATTTTATTGGCGAAGGCAGCGAAACAAGTCCAAATATAACTCAAGAGGAAGCACTGTATGCAATAAAACTCCAAAAGAATGGAAAAGCTGTAGGTCCGGACAAGATTCATGCAGAAACTCTCAAACTCATTGCTGAAGGCCATGGCAGAAGAATGGAGCTGCTAACTACATTATTCAACGCAATATATCTGATAGAAATCCATTCCGCCGGCCCAGCGGTGTAGGGGTAGCGTGCATGCCTCTTACCCGAGGCCCCGGGTTCGATTCCCGGCCAGGTCAGGGATTTTTACCTGGAGCTGTGGGCTGGTTCGAGGTCCACTCAGCCTACGTGATTAGAATTGAGCAGCTATCTGACGGTGAGATAGCGGCCCCGCTCTAGAAAGTCAAGAATAACGGCCGAGAGGATTCGTCGTACTGACCACACGACATCTCGTAACCTGCAGGCCTTCGGGCTGAGTAGCGGTCGCTTGGTAGGCCAAGGCACTTCAAGGGCTGTAGTACCATGGGGTTTGGTTTTTAGAATTCCATCTGACTGGCTAAGATCTACGTTTGTCACCATACCTAAAAAGGTTAGTGCATCACATTGTGATGATTATCGTATGATCAGCCTAATGTCCCATATGCTAAAGGTATTTCGGCGTATCATCCACACTCGAATCTAGCTCAAATGCGAACGCCAAGTAGGACCTACTCAGTTTGGCTTTAGGAATGGACTGGGTACTCGTCAGGCTCTTTTCTCCTTGAATGTTTTGACGCAGAGGTGCTTAGATATGAATGCAGATGTGCACGCTTGTTCCGTCGACTACCGAAAAGCTTTTGATTGCGTATCTCATGCAAAACTTGTTGAGATTTTAAAATCTACTGGTGTAGATGTTGGTGATCTTCGTATCATTACCCATCTGTACTGAAATCAAACGGCAGAGGTCAAAATAGAAGGAACTACTGCTGAGGACATAGCTTTACGAAGAGCTGCCCGCCAGGGATGTGTCCTGTACCCACTCCTTTTCAACATCTACTCTGTGTTCAGAGAGGCTATGGAAGATGTTAATCTAGGTATCAAGGTCAATGGCTATGTCATTAATAATATCCGATTTCTCATGACACGATTGTGTTAGCCAGCAACCCTAGTGATCTTCAAATCATTATAAACAACATCGTGATGACCAGTGAAACCTACGGTTTATCCTTGAATATTAACAAGACCAAGCTTATTGTATTCTCGAAAACACCAAAACAGGCATACCTTTACATCAACAACAACACCGTCCAACAAGTATCTTCCATCAAATATATTGGAACTCTAGTGAACTAGCATTGTGATTCAAAATGTGAAATCTTATCCAGGATATTAGACAAGCAAAAAATATGTTCAATACCATGAGGACCTTATTCACCAACCGAAACCCCAACCTCCAGATCAGAGTTCTATTGCTACGTTGTTATGTCTTTCCTGTCCTGTATGGTTTCGAAGGGTGGACGCTTACCCCTTTATTGGAGAAGTGGATTGAATCTCTTGAAATGTACTTATACAGAAGAATACTCCGAACATCTTGGGTAGAAAAGAAGACAAATGAACAAGTCCTCAACATCTTGAACAAGAAGAGCTTCTCGTAATCATCAAGGAGCGTAAGCTAAGCTACCTCGTGCACATCATGGGAGGTGAACGATACGAAATTCTCCGACTGCTCATTGAAAGGAAGATTGATGGGAAAAGATCTGTGGGAAGACGGAGAAATTCCTGGCTGAAAGACTTGCGGATGTGGTATGGACATACGTCGATAGAAGTCTTCTGTGCTGCCGTTTCGCGTGTAATCATAATTAATTGGATCGCCAACCTTCGGAGGGAGACGGCGTCATAAGAAGAAGCAGCTCGTATTTTTCACCTTGGAGCCACAAATACCCACCGCAAACCACTTATGTTTGTGTGTAGTAGTAGCTTCGAGGTTCTCATCGTGCACTATAGTGGTTGTGTGTATGTAACTGTGGTGGTGTGGCAGATTTGGAGGTTTAAATTGGCTTACTATATATAAAGTAGACACGTGTGTTTGTATATTTCACCTCGCAGCCGCAACTACTCATCTCTCAGACCACTGGTGATTGTGTGTGGTAATAGCCTCGAGTCTCCCATCGTGCACTATAGTGGTTGTGTGTCGGTAGCTGTGATGGTGTAGGACATGTGAGGGTTGAAAGTGACCGACTATGTATAAAGTAGACGCATGTGTTCGTATACTTCACTTTAGAGCCACAACTATCCACCGCATACCACTGGTGTTTGTGTGCGACAGTAGCCTGGAGTCTCCCACCGTGCACTGTAGTGTTTCCGTGTCAGTAGCTGTGATGGTGTGGGAAATATGAAATCGGCTGACTGTATTTAAAAATAGACGTGTGTCACTTCACCTTGAAGCCACAACTGCTCATCGCGACCACTGTTGGTTGTGTGCCGTAGTAGCCTCGAGACTCCCGTCTCTGTCTGTAACTGTGGCGGTGTTGGAGAAGTGGGGTTGAAATCGGCTGTCTTCTTCATTAAATGAATTAAAATGAGTGAGAATGTACTCTAGGAGGCTGTAATGTGTACTCCTTGGTTTTGTATACCATCCTTGATTCATTTCGTAGGAGTATGATGATCTCAGAACCATGACTGTTTGCTGCTTGATTACATCCGTGAGTAGCTTCTGTCATCATCATCATCATCATCTGTTTACCCTCCAGGGTCGGCTTTTCCCTCGGACACAGCGAGGGATCCCACCTATACCGCCTCAAGGCCAGTGTCCTGGAGCGTCAGACTCTTGGTCGGGGATACAACTGGGGAGTATGACCAGTACCTCGCCCAGGCGGCCTCACCTGCTATGCTGAACAGGGGCCTTGTGGAGGGATGGGATGATTGGAAGGGATAGGCAAGGAAGAGAGAAGGAAGCGGCCGTGGCCTTAAGTTAGGTACCATCCCGGCATTCGCCTGGAGGAGAAGTGGGAAACCACGGAAAACCACTTCCAGGATGGCTGAGGTGGGAATCGAACCCACCTCTACTCAGTTGACCTCCCGAGGCTGAGTGAACCCCGTTCCCGTTTTCAAATTTCGTGGCAGAGCCGGGAATCGAACCCGGGCCTCCGGGGGTGGCAGCTAATCACGCTAACCACTACACCACAGGAGTAGCTTCTGTAATTCTCGAATATAGAGCAGATACTTACTTAAACAGGTCCTTAACAATATCATTAAGGCAGTAATCCTAACTGACAAAGACAAACGAAAATCGGTTTTCCATATCAAGAATTCCATTGACCGCAAATGATCTGTCATTTTTTTAACGCTTACAATTTACAGTAAGTATGACTGTCAGTAAGGCTCAGGGTCAAACGTCCCAAAATTGCGGAGTTAATTTTAAGGAATCCTGTTTCACACAAGCAGGAAATCTGTCTGTGCATGCGCCAGAACAAAAGACATCAAATGTTGTGCATAAGAATGTCATTTTATGACATGGCATAGAATGCACGATATTTATGTAGCCCCAAAAAAGAATAAAAACAAAAGAAGGAACAGAAAAAGAGTGGCTTTTAATGCACATTTTCAGTATTATACCGAGAAAACCAGACCGATGTACAGACAAAATCAGCGAAGCGGGTAATCTTCATCTAGTATAAAATGAATGTTAAGCACCATGAATATAAATAAACATAGAATATAAAAATATTACAATTGAAATTAATGTATCTCTTGTCGT
Organism: Anabrus simplex; assembly: GCF_040414725.1. Lineage (NCBI taxonomy): Eukaryota > Metazoa > Arthropoda > Insecta > Orthoptera > Tettigoniidae > Anabrus > Anabrus simplex. The sequence continues at coordinate 1,371,684,743 of NC_090265.1, forward strand.
GTGCAATGATTCCAGAATATAATTCAGGTGGCAGATATTGTCTCACTTAAACTTGAATACGTTCTTTTGAAGACAGTTAAAATGGTAGCTGAAGAAAGAACGGCAACGAAACATCTAATCTACAGGATAACATAACGTTAAAAATACACTATTCCTTACATAAAATTACCTAATATGCCAAACGGAGTACTTGTTACTCGATAACAGCGCCTAAAAACTATTTACAGCCAAGAAATTGAGGTGATGTTTTATAATTGCTCTCATAGGAAATCTCCTGTAGAGTTTCGGGTTTATTGTCGTTCATCTACTGGTTCTTCCAGTTCACCTACAGGTTGTTTGAGGACAACGTAAGATACATTCATTATACCGAGCTCGATATCTGCAGTCGCTTAAGTGTGACCAGTATCCAGTGTTCGGGGATAGTGGGTTCGAACCCCACTGTTGGCATCCCTGAAGATGGTTTTCCGTATTTTCCCATTTTTGCACCAGGACACGGCCGCTTCCTTCCCACTTCTACCCCTTTCCCGTTCCATCGTCGCCATAAGACCTGTCTGTGTCGGTCCGACGTTAAGCATCTTGTAAAAAGATACATTATTATTTAACACGTGCAACTTGTAAATTAGTGTCATGCAAAACACGCTCTATGCTCGGTTCACATTTGTCGACTATGGTCATGCATGACCGAAGGTTACTTCTCAGAGGCGAGCCATGTTGCCCCTGAATCAACGGACAGTGTTATGGATAAAATTCAAAGTAGTGGATATAAACTAATCAATGGGCTCAGTTCCCCCACATACTACTACTACTACCACCACCAATAGTAAATGTTTTCATTCCACCCCTGAAGGTGGATGCGGGCCTCCAAGACGGTAACGCCGTCTCTCAGGCCGGGAGATTTGTATCAGAGAAGGAGATGTGAGGAGAAGGTGAGAGGGTTGGCGGCCGTGGCCTATACTAGGAACTGTCCCGTTATTCGCCTTAGTGCAGGAGAATGGAAAGCTACGGAAAACCATTCTCAGAACAGCCGACGGTGGGGTCCGGCGTCAGCTCCATATTTGGCAACACAGTGCCTCAAACAATTTGGCAGAAGATGAAGCAACTTCATTTCCACTGGCATCAACGGTTTTACAAAAGGACTTGTATATTGACGATGCCCTGTGTGGTGAATCTAATATCGCCGAAGCATTACAATTGCAAAGTTAACTCATAGCCTTACTCAACATAGGTGGTTTTCCCATCAGTAAATGGTGCTCAAATCATCAAGCTATACTTGCTGCTGTTCAACCTGAAGAGAGAGAAGTTAACTTACCTTTCCAGTTCGATAATGATGACACCATACAAGCATTAGGATTATCATTGCATCTTACGTAAGATAAATTCTTAGTAGCAAACAGAATCAAACCCATTCCAGGGAATAGTAACCTTACTAAATGCACCACTACATCAACAGTAGCTTCAATTTTTGATCCATTAGGACTCATCAGCCCATTAGTAATAACCTACAACATGTTTCTCCAGAAAATATGGTTACACAAACTTAATTGGGATAAAACATTAATGGAAGGTGCTTCAGAGCCATTTGATGCACATTGTAAACATTAAGGTAGGTAGATATGTTTTAGGAGCGGGTGTGTGTTGTAACATTCAAGTGCATGGTTTTTAGACGCCTCTCAAACAGCATACGGAGCTTGCACCTACCTTCGATCTGTAAATCAGCAAGGGGAAATAAACGTCAAGTTGTTGTTCTCAACATCCAGAGTGGCTCCAGTCAAACGGGTTACAGTTCCTCGTCTTGAATTTCTTGCAACTGCATTGTTGGCTCGATTACTTCAAAAATCCATTCTAGGTCCATCATGGTTGTCAGCAACTCAGCTCAACCTGCCACAGCCCCTAGTCATCGATGAAAGTTGTCACACCAGACTGGAAGAGCGAACGGTAGCAACATTACATGCCACTAAAGGCAATGACATCATCGAAAGATTTTCTTCGCTGACAAAACTACAAAGAGGTCTGGGGTATTGAAGAAGATTCATTCACAACTCCAAACATCCAAACAATAAACGAATGGGACCGTTGTCAGTCCAAGAACTTCAGTCATCATTAATGTCATGCATTGGCATAGCTCAGGCGGAGTCATTCAGTGAAGAAATCAAAGACTTGCAGAAGGAAGGCACAGTATCAAGGAAAAGTCAGCTGAAAAATATCTGTCCATTTCTACATGATAATGTACTTAGAGTTGGTGATAGACTGAAGAACACGTTGCTCACATTCTCAAAAAACACCCAATTTAATTACCATCAAAACATCACCTGACAACTCTAATTGTCAAACATGAACACTTACAACAGGCTCATGCTGGACCAGAACTGTTGTTAGCAACACTTCGTCAACTGACTATACTGAGCATAGAGTTCAACCAGCACGTCCATTCAGTGTTTGTGGCATTGATTATGAAGGTCCTATTCTACTTCGCCCAATTAACAAGAGGAGCAATGTCCGTATCAAGGCATACATCGCATTATTTGTTTGCTTCAGGACGAAGGCTGTACATTTGGAAGTAGTCAGCAGTCTTACCACAGATGCCTTCTTAGCCGCACTTCGCCGTTTCATAGCCAGAAGAGGAAAGCCCGCAGATATCTTCAGCGACAATGCTACTACGTTTACTGGAGCTGACAGAGAATTAAAAGATCTTTACCAATTTATGGCATCACAGCAATATCAAGAGGAAGTTTTAAGCAATCTGGCAAACAAGGGTATCAACTGGCACTGCATTACACCTCGATCACGCCATTTTGGAGTATTAAGTAAAGCTGGCATCAAGTCAGTCAAATATAATTTGCATCGAGTTGTTGGAAACTCATCGTTAACATTTGAAGGTCAGACCCGTCTGTGCTCACACAAATTGAAGCCTTTTTATATTCTCGTCCACATACAGTCCTTTCCTCAGATCCTGCTGACCTTCAACCCTTAACTCCAGGTCATTTTCTTCTGGAAACTGTTTAAATTCCATTTCTGAATCCAATCTGACTCTTTTAGTTAGCAATAAACTTTCCGCATGGAAAACGGTTGCAGCAAATGATGCAACACTTTAGGGCCAGATGGCATAAGGAATACTTAACCCAGCTACAAAACAGACCAAAGTAGACCTCCCAACAACCCAGTATACAACTTGGAGCAGTGGTGGTTGTCAAGGAGGACAATTTACCCCTGCTTCAGTGGAGATTATGTGTGGTCGAGGAACTTCACCCAGGTTCCGATGCACTTGTGCGAGCAGTCACCATAAAAACTGTGCATGGAAATTTCAAGAGACCAATTGTGAAATTGTGTCCCCTTCCCATATAACAGTGTTTTTTAATAATGATAATATGATTATTTACCGAGTCAGTGAGTTTATTAGTGTATACAGTTGTACTTGTATTTATTTTGTACAGTGATTTAACAAGATGAACAATTCAAAACTTTCATTGTGCAGGTGAGAACAAAACAAAACAATGCATCAACCTGCACACCAGTGTAGAGGTCTGTTTCATTTTATCTATGCTAATTAGTGACTGAAGTTCATTTAAGTGCAACATTTATTTATTTGTATTCTGATGACATATTCGTTTTATGTTAGTTTTATTTTCATTGAAAATGCTTTTTGTCTCGATTGAATGCAATCAGTATAGGGAAGAATGTTTCGTCCTCTTAGAAAATTTATACAGAGCTCACTCTTGTCCGCGTCTCGTTTGAGTGACCAGAATGCATCTGGTTTCCGGGAACTACAGAACACAGACTTGAGCAGCGACGACATGGCCTCAAACTTAATCGGTAGCCATCCAGGCATTCCATTGTATTGTTTAACGTGTACATAGTTTTTGTGCATTTTGTTAATCATGTTTTATTACGTGTAATATTGGTGAATGACTTGGGCCTATGGTCTAATCACATGCCTAATCAAACTACAGTCCACTACCAGAGTAATTATCGCTGTGTAGTAATACAACATGTGTGCTACAGCATTCAGTTCGTCAATCCAACAGACGGTGTGCAAAGGACTTTCCAAACAGACGTGTTCCTTCTATTACATGTATTTCGCCGAACAGAGCTACAGTTAAGAACTAGTGGATCGTTCAAGGCACATACGAGCAGGATCAGATCCGTCTGTGCAGAATGTACATTAATATTTTGAACACAATCCTTCACGCGGTAAGTTGAACTTCACCTTACTCGGATGATAAAATAATAATAATGATATTGATAATACTATACAAACAATCATTGTTACAACGTGTACATGTTTAATGTTACTTAGGGCAAAGAAAAGCTGCAGACGAGCTAGGAGTATCCTGAGGGTTAATACAAAGGGTCCTAAAGGAGAGAAAACGGCACACACACATGGCACACCTACATCACCAACTATATGGAGATGATTTTCATTGCAGTGTGATAAATTGCCGAAGAACGGCCGCGACATTGCAGCAAGATCCATATTTTATCAGGAATATCGTGTCGAGCGATTAATGTTACTTTTCGAATGATTGCACCGTCAACGCTCACTATCTCCATCATTGGGCTCCAGTAAACCCCCACTGGGTTCGAGCACAGCGTATGCAACACCAGTGGGGCGTTAATGTGTGGTGCGGTATTCTGGCAGACTACATCATTGGGCCTGCTCATCGGTAGGCGTTATCTGAAATTTTCAGAGATCGGATTGTCTCTATAAAACCATCTATAAGTTATTCCACTGCTGCTTGTTCTGCAACATTGGTTCCAGCTTGATGGTGCATTACCTTCGAGCCGTGAGGGAACATTTTGATGCACGATATCCTGAACATTGAACCCTGGTAGTGGCCACCACGATCGCCTAATCCCACCCTTCTGGACTTTCTTCTATGGAAATATATAAAATCGAAAGTGTACGAAACTGAGCCAGAAATGGCTGAACAAGTACAAGAACGAATTCGTTAGGCCGATACTGCAGTGACAACTGAAATGTTGAGACGTGTGCATGAAGCTACTGCCAGACGTGTTCAGCACTGCCTGCACCAACAGGGACATGTTTTTGAGCATACATATATTATGAGTAGTTGTAGAAGGAAACGCCCTGATAGATCCAAATATGACATTATAATGTTCTCAGCTTTGAAGCTTTTGTAGCGTAAGCGTAGAATGTTTGCACGTGTATAAATCAATAAAATTAAATTTTATTTCCTGTTTCTTTGCGGTATTCACAAATGCACCCTGCCATCGAACGAGTGCAGTAAAACGACTGCTATAAATTTTGTATCGCAACATCCGAAATACAGCACGTTGTCGCTCCTCCGAAAATAAGTGATCAGGCTTCCCGTGCATCACCAGTGCATGCGGGACATTTGTAAGTAGAAAGTACGGCGCTCGCAAGCCGCTTGGGTATATATATATGCAAGTCATAGGTTAGGCATTTTCATAAATCGACTTGAACGATGATAGTGTCTGCAGTAGTGGATGCATGTATGGAAGATATTAGCAGGTATTATTCAGGCCACGTTTCGGCATAACCTTTACAAGCTGGAAAGTGCTTCCATAATAGCGTTGAATCAGTATTGGCTTAAATTTAGGGGTTGTCCCAAACCTAGCTAATGTATACTGGTCTCTACTACGTAGCCGCGTGTGTTCAAGTTTTTCTTTTACTTCGAGATTTATCGTTCGGGTGTACGTTATGTTTACGATAGTGCAGTGTGTCGGAACTCAGTTATGGTTTTTGTATTAAGGGATTTACACTACAAATGCGGTTTAGATTCATAAGCTGTTACAAATATTTAATTTTACATTAGACTATTTAGTTGAGAGTTGATCTACCGATCACTTGTAGTTTAGTTCAAGGGAACAAGTGTACTTAGACAGATTAGTAATTGTAGTTATGTAGAATTGGAAAGATTTCATTTTGTTTTTATTATGTTGTGGACTTGCAATTTAATTTAATGACGTAGCTGTCTCATAACCTGAAAGTTGGTGTAGTAAGAAGACTTTTGGAGTGATTTACCACTTTCATTTAACTTCAGTGTTTGGCGTTTATTTGGTTCATTCTGAACATTTGTTTGGGTGATGCAAGTTTCTCCTTGGGATTTACATGTAACTTAAGGGTGTCACGGGATGGCAACACATGGTGAGATTTTATTTCAGACTTAGTTAATTGCTATTAACTTGTAACAAACGCCATGCTTTGAAATAATATTTTGTAACCAACCCAGAGCAACTAACAGTTAATTTGGTTCGATTAAGGATCCATTCGGGGGATGTTCCGGTATCCGAGAGGATATTCGATTGGTGGATAACCTTAATTAAATGCAAATCTGGAATTCTATATGTTGAAGGTCAGATATTGCACGGATCGTGGGGGTTAACTCTCAGTTATCAATTGGGTCAATGTTGCTCGATTTTCAGGTTTTTTATGTTATTTTCTGGTTCTGCTGCCCACATATCTTATATTGCATTTCCAAACCTAGAAAGACCCTAATGTGAATAATTTCAAGATTCTTTCGCCGTTCACATTATGCAATGTGACTTATTTATAATAACATTTTTTGAAAAATGTAATTATTTAATGTTTATTCAGTAACCGAGTTTATCGTGATTTAATTGAATACATTTTTAGTAAGCACTGTTTGCTCCTCGTTTGAAGTAGGCATACTCTTCTCTGAAGCCTGTCGATCGGTCGATAAAGTGACAAGGAAGAATTATATACATCCTAAGATCTACAAATCACCGGGCGAGTTGGCCGTGCGCTTAAAGGCGCGCAACTGTGGACTTGCATCCGGGAGATAGCGGGTTCGAATCCCACTGTTGGCAGCTCTGAAGATGGTTTTCCGTGGTTTTCCATTTTCACACCAGGCAAATACTGGGGCTGTACCTTAATTAAGGCCACGGCCGCTTCCTTCCCTCTCCTAGCCTTTCCCTATCACATCTTCGTCATAAGACCTATCTGTGTCGGTGCGACGTGAAGCAAATTACAAAAAAAGTCTAAAAATCAATATTGCTCTACCGAAGCTGCTGAGGCCGACGACCGACGATGGAACGGTAGTTTCAAGGGTTTAGTGCGAGTTTCACATTCATAAGTAAATGTTGGTGTCACTACGGCATTGAAATAAAATAGTTTGGACTGACAATGAAATCGTGTTAGTTGATGACATTACTCAGGAAATGACTGAACACCGCACTAGTATCCCTGAGGCGATACTGCATTTCAGCATTTATCTTAGTATTTGTCAACAGGTGGGTACTAAGTAAAGCAAAGTCTTATTGGATCATATACTGAACGTAGGCCTATGGCATTTCTCACAGGTGTACACTTTGAAAACGTGTCACGGGAGAAAGTTACCACCTACATTCAGTAAGAATGGTACCACAACAGGATATTATGTGGAAGATCACTGAATTCTGCTTAGCATGAACAAATTTAGATGGTAAAAGTCGAGCTTAAGGAGAACCAAATAATTGCTGCAAACGTCGAACTCTGCTACTAAAGTTATACAACAAAAGATATTCTGCGTCCTATCAGTAGCTGAGCGTTTATTATCAATATATTTGTTCAGAGTAGTGCTGTGAACTTCCTTCAAACTAGACGGATGGTTGTTTATTATGATATTTAACTAAACTGATCTAACTAACCATACACTTTTGTCTTACAGGAAATTGCTATGTGCCTAAACTCAGTACAGGTTCTGCATTTCTCTCTTAAATCCAGGTCATAAATACACACGTCTCCATTCTGAACAATATCCTGAACACCAAGTAATGGAAACTGTTAACTTATCTCGACTTTTAGCTGTTAGATAAAATTATTTGATTACATTCGGTGCTTTTTATAGGTATACGTACATAAAACAGACTTTTTATTGGTTTGTTAAAGATAGAAGTATATGATGTTTAGTAGTTTGATTGAGTTAAAGTAAGAGGACATATCAATCGTAAAATTCACCTGAAGTAACGTGCATTGTTTTACTTAAACATAACTTACATCAGTGACAAATGGCTCACTACCACGCTAAGAAGCTGAAGTAGTTTTGAAGATATGAAAGATGATGTATGTGTACTTAACGTTACATTTCCCTCATTACTTCCTTTATCTCTTTAGGATTCTATACGTTTGTTATTATGCAGTAGCTTTGGTGTAATTACATTTCTTCCAGGCTACTGAATTGGATTTATTAGTCACTGTTTCCCACAGACGTTAGTTAACCCCTTTATGCAGCGTCGACAAAGAATACAATGTATCAGTTAATTTAAAGTGAAGAGAAGGAAAGAGATATACTAGATATAAAACCATCTAAAACAAAGAGAACGTGAAAATTATACCATAAACGTAGATTTGGTTTATGAAAAATATTACTTTTGTTAGTGGCTTAACGTCGCAGTAACTCAGATAGTTTTTTGGTGACGATGAATAATGCAAATTCAAATAGTGTTTAATCAACTAATAAAAATCTAAAGATGAACGTAGAAAATATTGGCTGAATAATAATAATAATAATAACAATAATAATAATAATAATAATATTTTTTTAGTAACGGATATTGGTCAAACAGAAAAGGTAAAGAAATTCAAATATTTGGGTGAGACAATTCAAGAAAATGGTTTAGAAAAATCTGCTATAGAGGAGAGGATACAAAAGATGGAAAGAGCGTACGGTATAACTAAGAATACTTACAACAAAAAGTGCTTATTAAGAAAAGTTAAAATAAAGCACTACAACACAGTAGTGAAACCAGAATGCCTTTATGCCAGCGAATGTCTAGCACTGAACTACAAGCTTGATAAATTAGAAATATTAGAAAGAAGAATTATTAGGGAAATATTAGGTCCTCTAAGAATTGCAGAGTTTTGGAAATTAAGAAGTAACAATGAAATTTACCAGAACGTAGAAAACATATCAGAAACAATAAGAAAAAGGAGATTGCTATTTCTTGGACACATTTACAGAATGGATGACTGTAGACTAACTAAACGAATCTTCAAGTACCTTTGGGAAAAGAAATCAACTACTACCTGGATTCAAGAAGTCAAGAAAGACCTGGAAAGGAACAACATACGAGAAGAATAATTACTGGAAAGAAAGATTTTCAGGAAGAAAGTCCTACAAATGGAAGGATTCTAAGGGAGGAAGGGAAAGAAAACAAGCACAAAGTGGACTGAAGACAGGAAAAAGAAACAAAGTGAAGCAATGAAAGACTACTGGAAGAAAACGAAAGAACAACTAAGGAGGAACAATTGAAATTGTAACGTGGTCCTTAGAAGGCCGGAACGCAAGAAGAAGAAAGAATAATAATAATAATTTGTTACCAGTATAAACTACTTTTACAAATTCGATAAACGCCGAGGAGCTGAATTTTGTGCTACAGAATTTCTTTTACTTGCCAGGAAATCTACCAATTTGCGATCAACGAGAATCAAAACACGATAGGGTAATTTGTTAAACGATGACTTCAGCTTAGCAAAAACTAAGTCATTTCGTGAATGTCGAGCTTAAAAAGAAAGCAAGTTATTACTGTAAGCGTCGAACTCCCTTGCAGCAAAACATAAGGTAGTGATCTCCTGCCAGTGGCTGATAATGTTGGCTACTGAATGCATGATTCGAAGCAGTGTATCGATTCATTCAAGTGTCCGAGTGAATCGATTCACAGGAACGGCGAGCTCACGGCACACGATTCAGCTTACTCCCAGCGGACAGTGCTGAGTGGCGCACTCACTGGACGTTGACGGGGAGCCGAGCTTCCGCTGCAGCAAGACAGTGAATCATGGCACATCGAAAGAATCGTGAACGAGCGCGGCTCAGTGAGACACATGATACACACGGCTCCTTATCGGCTCACTGGACACGCGGAGAGCCCAGCTTCCGCTGCAGCGAGACAGTGAATCATGGCACATCGCAAGAATCGTGAACGAGCGCGGCTCAGTGCGACACATGATACACACGGCTCCTTATCGGCTCACTGGACACGCGGAGAGCCGAGCTTCCGCTGCAGCGAGACATACAGTGAGCCATGGCACACCGAAAGAATCGTGAACGAGTCGGCTCAGTGAGACACAAGATACGCACGGCTTCTTATCGGCTCACTGCAGCGAGACATACAGTGAGCCATGCTACACTGAAAGAATCGTATGCTATAATGGACTCTCGAGCTCAGCTCATTTGAAAATAATACATATTTGCATTCACTGTCCTCTTCTTACAGGGAGGTTTAAAAAATGGATGGATTTATTTGCAGTGTTAAAAAGGTAGTCACAACATAATTCTGAAGTAGCTAGTAAGTAGGTAGGCTATTAAGTTATACTATTTATTAGTTTAATGAATCTTAGTATTATAACTTAGTTGACATTTGACAATTAAACTCGACTCTAGCCTGCCCTATGACTATGAGTCATGCTCATGACCACTCAAAAGTACCTGTTTTATATTGGGCAGAACGGCTCAGTATTTTCTCAGTTCATATGTCACATCGTTGCACAAGACTTCAATCATATGTGGACAGACGCAATGACAGTATGTTGAATCAGGAAACCAGCGGACTACTGTACATCTCGGGTAGCCTATACAAAATATGACGATTTAAAAAAATCCTCAGCTGATAGAAAAATACATATTTTCAAAAATAACTGAGCGAGTTGTCGTGCGGTTAATATCGCGTGGCTATGCGCTTGCATTCGGGGGATGGTGGGTTCGAATCCCAACGTCGGCAGCCGTTAAGATGGTTTTCCGTAGTTTCCCCATTTTCACACCAGGAAATGCTGGGACTGTACCTTAATTCAGGCCATGGCTGCTACCTTCCTAATCCTAACCTTTCCCACCCTGCGTTGCCGGAAACCTTCGATGTATTAGAGTAACTAGCATTTTTTCTAAGAAAGGAGTTCATAGTATGAAGACCAGATGGCAGCTGCGAGCACTGAATGCTGTTGCTGCCGTTTTACGAGCACATACTACACAGATGCAGTAGGAGCGGTGACCAATGAGCCGTGAATCGGATCACTGTATCGATTCAGTAACGTGAACGGAATCAAATGAATCGATTCAGTCAAATGAATCGAATGTCCCATCACTAGTGGCTGAACCTGTACCGTCCATTTATTTGCAGACAGTAGAATTCATTCATACACTTTTCATTCATTTTTCTTTTACAATTTGCTTTACGACGCACAGACTCTTATGACGACGATGGAATAAGAGTAGGAAGGAAGTGACCGTGGCGTTAATTAACGCACAGCCCCGGAATTTTCCCGGTGTGAAAATAGGATACCACGGAAAACCATATTCAGGGTTGCCGACCAGTAGGGTTCGAACTCACTATCTCCTGAATGCAAGGTCACAGATGCGAACCTCTAACCGCACGGCCAACTAACCCGGTTAGTTTTATAACCTACAACATGATTTCTTTGATAACGCATCTCCTTGAAGAACGTAGATTGAATCACCACGCTAAATCCTGAATGATTTACACTTCGGAGATCAAATCGCTTTTGATTTAGATAAAGTGGACTTTTGTGATCAGTGTTGTCGCCCTTTCTTCATTCACTGCTCATGGTAAAAATTGAACATACAGCCTACTTCGATCATTTTGTGAGCTCTGGCGGTGACCAATTTTTTTTTACGAAAATCTTCCTATTTATAGACAGGTAATTTTCGTACCACTTAAAGGTGAATACTCCATCATTCATTTATGAACAAAGATTTTCCATTAGAAGTTACACGGGGTGGGGATTTTTCAATGATTTCACCAAAAATTTGCTTTTTTTGTCCTTGAGTGGGATAGGTTTCTCGTCAGTGGTCGTTACAATTTAAAGCGTCCGTTTACTAAGTACCTTGCAGTACAAGGCAGTAACACACATTTATAAACGTATCAGAGTGAAAACAAGGAATATCGGTAACAAATTTAAAAATCATATCGCATGTGGATATCATGCCATTTTAAAATATTTTAATCGTCTAGTAGCAAGAAACGCATTATTCGGGATCGCGAATACTTTGACAGAATAATCCTACTTCTAAAATTCTGATATTAATGTCAAGGCAATGGACGGATGAACAGTTGAACAGTCACAGAGTCGCAGACTGCAGAGTGGGGCGTGATTTACTCAGTGGCTCAGCTGCTGGCTTCCTACCCGAAAGTCTGAGGTTTGAATCCTGGTCGAACTCTGGGTTGAGATTTTCATCTCAAAAATCAGTCGGAGTCAAGAAGGTTATCCGAATGGAATGCTCCGGCCACAACAGAAAATGAGCCTGGGTGGCTCTGTCGATCCCAGAAATAGCTCGGATAACCTGAAGAAATGTGTATGGTTCCTTACCTGAATGTTCAGCGTACTATAATTCGGTTCAGCGGAAGCTAGGTTCGATTCCCGGTCAGACCGGAGATTTTAACTGCGTATGGCTAATTCCTACCACTAGAAGACTGGGTGCTTGTGTTTATCTCAACACACTCCTCTTCAAATTCACACAAAACACCGCACTACTTACCACCATAAAAATACGAAGTAGTGAATAGGTGTACATGGCTCCGTATAGGCTTGGCGTCGGGAAGAGCATTCGTCCGCAAAACCGAGCCAAATCCACGTGTGTGAACCAGTCCGCACCCCTGCATCGTTAATGAAAGAAGAATAAGAAGTAAATTCTGCCGACGGTACATCATCTTTATCCTGATAATACCTAACTTGACTTAACTTTATATTTGTCCCGGGATCACGTGTCTGACACATCATTTTACATGACCTGGTGTAAAAGTGCATGGTATTGATGGTGTACATGTATTCCTTGTGTTTCTATGAATATTTTTACTAGTAAAATAAATTAGTCCAAACTGTAATTAATTTAAAATGTGTTTTGTGAAACGCTGAATATCAGTTGTAATTCATTGAACGTGTTTTGTAATAATGAAGTGTTTTATCCAAAGCTATCCCCCATACTACTAATCAGAAATCCTGAGCCGAAGTGTACTTCCAATAGGGTATCAAGTTCCTTCCTACCCCTTCTCTCACCAACAGACCGATACAGTTTCTGGTAAACCAAGGAAAACCACTTCGAGCATGGATGAGGAGAGAATCGAATCCCCCTCTACTCAGCTGACCTCCCGAGGCTGAGTGGACCCCGTTCCATCCCTCGTACCATTTCTGAAATTTCGTGGCAGAGCCGAGAAGCAAACCCGGGCCTCCGGGAGTTGGCAGATAGTCACACTAACCACTACGCCACAGAGGCGGACTGTTTTGGTGAATAGCCGACAAAAATATTTTTTTAACTCAGCCATAGACGCCCAAGAGAGATTCGGTTTACTCTGCATCTAGCAAGCCGGAACGTCGAAATTGAGGAACAAGCAACCAGATGGAGTCAAACTGTACGTGATATGCGTACAAGTACAACACGGTTCAACCCGGAAATTAAATTAAATAGATGGAGTCAAATTAAAATTCTTGCACACGAGATTTACCCTAGCTCAGTAAACAGTTACTGTGATTTGTACAAATTGCGAGAGATGAACGAAAAATGATCGTAAAATAACAATATTGAAATTGAACAAAAGGAGAATCAACGTGAATCAAATAACCTAAACTAACAACGCACATAGATAATGTAGTTTATCACAAACGCAATGGAACTTAATCTCTCCTTCGATCGCCCGTAATTGAATGACACTCTACTATAAATAAATCTTGCACTTCACTCACTCATAACCTGGCTACTCATCAAGAATCCACGAACACCCGAGACAACAATCCTCCTCCTTTCTCGAATAAACTGTCATTATTACCCAATACACCAACAATATACAAAAAATAACATTTCAATAGGAATAAATATAATTAAAACCTTCCTCCAGTTTTAGGCAATTGCCTGTCATGTTGTCGGTCTTTTATCAAGCTTTTTTTTAACGTTACAATAGGCTTAATGTCGTACAGACACAAATAGGTCTTATTGTAACGATGGGATAGAGAAGGGCCAAGAGTTGGAGGGAAGCGGCCGTGGCCTTAATTAAGGTACAGCCCCCTGAATTTGCGTGGTGTGAAAATGGGAACCACGCAAAAGCATCTTCAAAGCTACCAACAGTGGGGTTCGAACCGACTATCTACCGAACGCAAGCTCACAGCTGAACGCCCCTAACCGCATGTCTAACTCACTTGGTTTCATCAAGTTTAAGACGTATAAGAGTGAAATATTCTTACCTCTAATAAGTACCGGGGACTCCTCTAAAAAAGACTTGAAAAAATTGAATTTTCAATTCGATATACGGAAGGAAGAAAAGAAAGTTAACAATTTAGGAATAAAACAGACATTATAGTTACAGGTAGGACAATATCCCACAGTCGTGCAAATTTCACATCTTGGAAAGATTTTTTTCTATTCTTTTACATATCGCTTTACCTACACAGATAGGTCTTATGGTGACAACAGGTTAGGAGTGGGAAGTAAGCGGCCGTGGCCTTAATTAAGGTACAGCCCCAGCATTTGCCTGATGTGAAAATGGGAAACCACGGTAGACCGTCTTCAGAGCTGCCGAAGGTGGGGATCGAACCCACTTTCTCCCGAATGTAAGCTCACAGCTGCGCGTTCCTAACCGCACGGCCAACTCGCTCGGTCTTGAAGGAAAAATAGTGAAACTGTGGCCAACGTGACAATTAATAAAACTAGTAAATAAACATTTAAACAATATAAATATAAAAAGTGCTGATGATTATACAATTATGTCCTCGAAATAATATATTCCATGTACTGAAACCTTCACAGTTCAGTCTGCATGTCTCTAATGAATTAAATACGCGTCTTCAAAATCCTCCCATCCTAACTAGCAGTATGGCTCTTTTAATTCCACACTTCTAGTCACTAAATGATGTAAAACCAAATCTAACCGTCCACACCTTTACTCCCCTTACTCGTCATGGCCGTGTCCTTTATTCTTCTTGGTAACCTATCCTCTTCTATACGCCTTACTTGCAGCTTCATCCATTGTAATCATTCAAACTAGTACATTTCTTCCTCATTTCGAGTGCCCTCCTGTCATTGTTGCCGCCTGTTTTACCTGCAATTATTCTCACTACTTCCATGTCTACTATTTCCAACTTATGAATAAGATATCCCGAGTCCACCCAGTTTTCACTCCCATGCAAGTAGAGTAAAGTCTGTCTGAAAACAAATCGATGTAAAGAAAATTCGTGCGGTAGCTGACTTCCTTCATTACAAAATACCGTCTTGGAAATGCTAATTTTCAAATCATGATCACTCCACCCCCTTTACAACTTCAAAATATTATATTGCAAGCTTTAAGCACATTTTGCCCATAAGACCTAGTTATTGACAACTGCTTACTCCATTTTCACCAAACTGAAAACCTCCCTGGCATGTTACATCTGTCAGTAAATTAACCATATATACTGTACTATACTCGTAACTACTTTGAACCAAGAACTAAATCTACCATCGATTCTCACTGTGGCCCGATTTTCAACAGACATGATATTCGGCAATAACCTACCCTTAAAATATACACACTATAGTCGTGATGTACTATATGAAATTAAATGGATAAAATGTTATCATTTGGGCGTGGGCCGAAGACCTTCCATGTTAGGCCCCTTTAAACAACAAGCATCATAATTTGGGTCTGTATTGAAGACTGCGATGTTGTAGGAGAAACGTTGATAATGAAGGAGTCTCTTACGCGAATACCATGGACATTATAATTAAATCGGTTTCAAGCATCCCTGCCGTAACTAATTGGTAAGATGATTATTGATGACTGTGTTTATAAACTTTACACACAGTATATAATACACCTAACAGTCACAACTGATTCATTTGACCATTGTGTTACATCATGTTATTCCAAGACCGGTAATTCAGAGGAATAACGGTCACGTGAGGATATTGGGCGTTCACTGGCCGATCAAGTCAATTCGTTATACCGAAAGAGGAAGTTATTGATCAAAAATAAGTAAATATTCTTAATTCAATCATATAAACCTAAGAATGACAGGAAGTTGGACAAGTATTTTATTGATAAAGGATTTAAGAGGTCCAGAGGAAGTGTAGAAATTACCAAATTCGATAAGAGAAAGTGAGGACCAAATCGGTTCTCCAGGAAAATAATAAAACCTTATATTGTTCATTGACGTGATTGTATATGTTCGTTAAGGAATTTGGAGGAAGGATATCAGCAGTTCTAATCACATTACAAAGAATATGGGAAAGAGATGTGTTTCATGTAGAGCTAATATCTAAACTAGGGACATATTGGGAAGGTAAAGGAACAGAAAATTATTATTGGATTTACGTTCCAGTTTCTCTACGGGGTCGTATGTAAGGTGAGATGAATCTGTCGTGGCGGGTTTTCATGACCGGATGCACTTCCTGACGTCAACCTCTTCAAAGGAGTCAATGAGATGAAGTGAATGACGTGATATATGATACTAGGAAGGGAGAGGGTGAAACCCGGTAGTGGCGCATAGCCTTCTCGTGTCGAATAGCATCGAGAGGTCTGTTCAAGGCTTTACGTCGCCATCCGACGGGCATATCACTATCAACAGCGTCATATGCCCTCACTCCATATGAACACTGCGGTGAGGTTTGGAATTGAATCCAGGATTTTGGCACGCAGTCTAGAGATTGGAAATTGTATACCACCACCTCCCTTACCTTGCCGGCTAACATTCCGATGGTGAAAATTGTTTCGACCAACGGGACTCGAACCGGATAACTACGGTGTCAGACCATACAGATCTGACGCGTTAACGATCATGGCCACCAGGACGGCTTCAAAAGCAGATTTGAATTTATGTTTAGTGAAATGAAACGAACTACTGGAAAAAACATTTCACAATTACGTTGTTCCACTTGCTCGGTAGAATGCCACGATTGTTTGACTACGTTATAATCTCGAAACACGATTATGTCTAGAACTCTGGGTAGCGAAAACGTACATCTAAACCTAAACTACGTGATAGTGAATAAGTCTGAATTCATGTAGCTAGCAAAATGTGAGTTTAGTGAGGAAACTCAGAGCACCATAACAATGGAACTGCTATTTAGCAACACCGTGGATCCAATGGCACAGTCGTATGAAGCTTGAAGAGAAGAGGGGAAACGAAACTCTAGGAAATTACTAAATCGTGGCGACGAAGTAATAGGACATGCGATGGACCGAGAACCAGGACAACAACAATAATTGAGATGGCAGGAAATGAAAAATCAAAGAAATGGTGAACCATATGCCAAAGTAAAAACACCAGGGAGCTCCTTTGGGAGCAATACAAGGAAATTAAAGAAATAAAAACCTGTATAAAGGAAGAATGAACATTGCTTCAGAGAGTCTGGTACAGAATAATAATAGAGGTAGGGAAACAAAACGTTAAAGTGCAGGTGTTTGAAGAAGAAATGAGAGAACTCTAATTTCAAGAGCAGAATAGTAAAGAAAATAAACAAAGAAAGTTTTCATAATACACAGTTTGAACGCAATAGAAAAGGATAATGGGAACCAACTGTTGTCGAGAAGTTGTTGACAATTACAAGGGGACGGAATAAAGTGAATCTATGGAGAAAAAGACGTAGATGAGGTACGTGCATGGAAAGAAATAGAATAAAGAAGCCAGTGGAAGAGAAATTCATAGAAACTTCTAGTTGATAACATTGTAAATTCTGTAAATTGTGAGAGACAATAGAGTAGCCTACTCTAAAGATTTGTCGGTGATATCGACCAGCATCTGAGACTTCTGTAATTGTTCTATCTGTTAGAGATAAGCGTATCACGGCTTTGAAATACGAGGAGTAGACGGAAAATAATACGTGAAGTTGTTGAAATGTTCCAAAAGGTAGATTTAAGGATATATAAATGTGGCATACGGAAATACAGTATAAGAGATATATACTTTGAATGGCGAACATGTAGAGTTTGAAAACGTGTTCAAATTACGTACTGCCCCCTACTTCCAGATCCAGCTCAGGCCATACACGAGAGATCCCGAGGTGGATCGTTCGTTAGCGGGCTGTGCTTTTCTCAGAGGCATTTAAAGGGATAGGATTGACGATCATAAAGAAAAGAACAAATCACAACACAACACAGGTACCATTGTTGTATTCGCTTGTGAATGGTCGGCTGTTGACAGTGCTTTCGCACTATTGCAGTGATAAAGTATTAAAACCTATTGAAATTGTTTAGTTTTGTGTGTGTATTATATATTTAGTGCTATTTATATATTGGTGTATAGTGCTTGTTTGTAGGGATGGGGAGTAGTGATATTTATTTGAATTTTATAACAAGTGGTTCAGTTGGTGTTCAGTAGATTACGTTTTCTATGTTAAATAGGCTAGCTAGGTGTACCTTGTTTCGAATTTAGGTTTATGAAATACTTTTATGTAGTAATATTACGTTTAGTTCGCCTCTGTGGTGTAGTGGTTAGTGTGATTAGCTGCCACCCCCGGAGGCCCGGGTTCGATTCCCGGCTCCGCCACGAAATTTGAAAAGTGGTAGAAGGGCTGGAACGGGGTCCACTAAGCCTCGGGAGGTCAACTGAGTAGAGGTAGGTTCGATTCCCAGCTCAGCCATCCTGGAAGTGGTTTTCCGTGATTTCCCACTTCTCCTCCAGGCAAATGCCGGGATGGTACCTAACTTAAAGCCACGGCCGCTTCCTTCCCTCTTCCTTGTCTATCCTTTCAAAACCACATTTCAGTTGACAATTGTATTATAGACACGGTACCTATTTATACATAGCACCGGATCTAGCCTGCTATATTCGTGTTTATCTTTGTGCGTGTATCTTTCGTGTGTATCTCTTAGAGCATTGTAAGATAAAATAATGCTAATAATAATCTGTCTCAGCATTTAGCTTTGTTGGTAAACATTGAGTAGTTCTTGGAAATATCAAACTTTTAATTTTCATTTCTGTTTGTGCTCAGTAGTAATATACGGTATTGTAATTAGGATACGTCTGAACGTAGTTTAAAATTATCGTAGTGCACTGCAGTATACGAATAATATCTATTCGAAATTAGCGTTCTTATTCTATTATTGCAAAATATTTGTGTAGTAGGCCTATAGTAGAGACATCCGTAAAAACTCTCCTACCAGAATTCTGGTGTAATTAGGACGGACTTAACTGCAGTTTAGAATTGTGTAATTCTTGTGTATTACTTTCGGTATTCAGTAATTAACGACAGTTTTTATCCTGTTAGGGTGTTGTAGGATAAACATAGAGTACAACTAAGCAGCATTTTAGTGTAGTAGTATAATACTTAGCTTATTGTCGTGTAATCTTTGTGTAGGCCTACTATCCTACACAATATTTCTTTCATTTCATTTTTTCACATAATAATTATTTTATTTTCCCTTTCCGTTTCATTTTTCCGTGAATAATGGATAAGGAATGCACGTGTAGGAACTGTGGATATGGCCAGGCATTGAGGACTATGAGGGAGGAGTTGGAGAGTTGGAGGGAGATAATTAGGTTTCTCTCAGAAGACAGGAAGAAAGGTAGACCTCCCTCAAACAATGTGCAGGATACAGTAGGTGTAAAAGAGGGATGTGAAGGAAAGTGGGGAATTGTAGAAGACAGGTGGTCCAATATTCTAAGAGAAAGGAGATTGCAGGCTAAGGGTTCTCTTAAGGGTCTATATTCAGGACAGGTGTCTGTGAGAAATCGGTACGAGGCACTGCAGGTAGAACAACAGAGGGAAGATGAGGAGCAGGGAACTGTTGTTGAAAAGTGTGGAAGTAAGAGGAAGGGAAATGGTAGGAAAGAGAAATATAGAGTAGAGGATAGCAAAAGTCAGGTAGAACAGGGTCATGGGAGGGATAAAATGGAGGAGGAGGTAGCTTCTGCAACTGTCAGTAAAGATAGGGCTGACCAGGACGGGAGGGGATCAGTTGAGGTGGGTAGGGTTGAGGCTCTGCTCATGGGGGATAACATTGTAAAACATGTGGGAAAACTGTGTGCAGGAAAGGGAACCAGGATATAGTGTTATCAAGGAATTGGGTTGAGGCAGAAGTTGAAGAAAGTAGAAGAAAAGGAGGAGGGAAGGAGAAAGTGGTAGTGCTTCACGTTGGTACCAACAACGCAAAGCAAGATAGTATAAGTACCAACATAGTTGGGAATGTGTGAGATCTGGTAAATGCAGCACGGGTAAAAGAAGAATTTGTAAGCTACGAAAAAGTTAAAGATCGCAAACATGAAATCATAGGTATAATGTAACGGTTCAAATCCCGTTACAAAATGATATCTGTATTTTTATTATTGTATGATTTTATCTGTATATTATTATTATTATTATTATTATTATTATTATTATTATGTCAGTATTATTATTATGTTATCTGTGATGTTGTACTATTATTGTAATTATCCGTTTTATTCAATTTCGCAATTGCCTGTTGCTTGCAAGATTGCACTTAGATGTATACATATATACGTATGTGTAGTATAACACTCAATACCTGTACAGTGAGAATTGTTGTATATATCAGAGATCGGATGTGACGTTGGTGCATTGTGCAATATTGTTGGCGATTCTGCCAAGTCATCGCCACTCCATGGCTATGTCATCGTATGTATTTAGATATGCGCGCACGAGTCGATCGCCGCGGGGCTATTTCACCACTGGATGTAATATCTGTCGCGTAGGTGAGAGTATGTCATTGTTATTTCTGGAGATTACGTAGCTGTGTCAACCAAAGTCTATATAAGGTGGGTGCACATTGTAGCGTCAGTCATTACTTATACGGATGCAGTACAGTGAAGTAGTCTACTAGATCAAGAGGCCTTGGTTGGCCAGTCAACCAGTGTGAACGAGAGATGGAGAAGACTCAGTGAGCCATTATTGGTCATTGAGAGAGTGAGACCAAATGGTTGGTCCGTCACTTAGTGGAAGACGCGGACGCAAGGCTTACCAAGGAGTCAGAGAGGGCAACCCTGGACCTGCCAAGAGGTCATACCATATTGACTTACAAAGAAGTCAGATGATATGGAGAAGAAGCAGTCGCAAGGATGTATCACCACGTTAGGCGTGACACATCTACAGTAAACACCAGAGCAATGGATTACGTCGTAATTACACTCAAAGTGTTAAAGGTACAGTCAAGTGAATCAGTGAGGGAAATATTTCGTATAAATTGTTAAATGTCCGGTCAAGAAGAATTCAAATTCATGCCTAGTTTCTGTCAGTTGCAATGTCATAATTTCATATTCTCATCTGTTTTATCGCAACAAGACTCACTATTTTTTTGATATATTATTTAAAGAATATATATTGTTCTATCAAACGAATTCAGAGTTTCATTTCATTGACAGTAAAATATCTTAACCTCAAAATTAATGGGGAAACCGAACGCCAATCTCCTTTTCCCAGAACTTATATGGTATGTTGTCAAAAGTAAGCTTATTACCCCACACCCTAGAGATAGTCAAGAGTCTCATTCTATTATTGCTGTACTGAGTGACAGCTGGCGCCCTTCAAATAACGTATGTGTAAGTAAGCAGGTAACAAGTAAGTGTGAGTACAAGGTCAGACGAGTGTGTATTTTATTTAATGAATGTTAATTTTCAGATTTCCATTTTAAATGCAGATATTCATAATTTCAAGTTAAATGCAGTTTTATATGTTTGTAAAGGAAGTCAGACAGTTAGGAAGTTCTCATTTTGGCGCCCAACGTGGGGCTCGAATAAATTCAGAATTTGTTCTGAATGACAGCATATCATAGGTTCATTTTGGGAGGAGTGTGCGCATTTAAGCCAACGGAAATTATTACCGGTAAATGTCAAGAGTGTAATTTTGTGATATATATTTGTATTTTGGGGATATGTCAAGGGATTTGAAGAGGGAAATTAATTTGAGATCGCGTACTATCACTAGTGAACCAAAGATGGACAAGGAAGACAATAACAAGTCATGTGACGACGAGGTCATTGCTTCTGCGGACATCCAAGGTGAAATTCAGAGTAGGGAGCAGGTGAATACGATGGAACCTTCTGAGGAAATTCAGGAAAGTGCAGAAATTGAGAAGCACACTGAAACTCAAAAAGAAATCGCGGGGGGAATGAACCAAGATATTCTAAGTTTGCTGCTGGCCAGATTTACAGCGATGGAAGAAAAGATTGATACTAGTAGTGAAAATATTCAGAAACGAATGGAGGAAAAGATTGATACTAGTAGTGAAAATAATAATAAAGAGATGAAAGAAATGATTAAGAGTAGTATCGAAAATAGGAATAGACAGATGGAAGAATTAATTGGCAGTTATAAAGAAAATTTTAATGTGACCATTAACAAAATAGATTCTAAGATATTAGAGATAAACAATCAAACATCTAAGTCAGAATATAAGTTAGAAAGTAAGTCAAATGAAGAGAGTGTTGAAATGGGAGATAAAATGATGTTGAATCGGAGCAATATTCATATTCAGATTGAGCATGTCAAAGGAGCATTTACAGAGAATATCGTAGAATTAAGTGATAAAAGTTCTAGTAATCGGGAAGAAATTCATGAGGTAGTCGAGAAGAGATTGGACAGGATTTGCAATGCAGTTGGGGAAGATACGAGGGAACAGATTAGTAGAATTGAACAAATTGAAAGCAAACTTGTGGAAGTCAGTGAACTACGGAACGGACAGGAAATGCTATCACAGCAGGTGAGAGAGAGAGAGAGGAAGAATTGCAGGAAGACGTGAGAATAGTGGAAGAGAATTCTGAGAAAGCAGCGGAAGAAGAAGAAGAAGAAGAAGAAGAAGTTGTGAACTGCCAGGGATTGATTCGGCAGGAATTTGAATTTGCAGGTGAGATGACGGGAGAAATGATAGTGGTGAGTGGTTTGTTCAGTAGGGATCGTGATTTAACCAGGTTTTCTGGAAAACAGTTTAATTCTATAGAATTTGTAAAAGTAGTTGAGAAAAGATTTGCAAGTAAGTTGAGGAATAATGTTATTGAATGGGAATACGTACTGGAAATCTTGTCGAATGTTTTTATCGGTGAAAGTAGAATATGGTTTCGAGTATACTGGGATAATATGTCTAATTTAGGAGAATTGAAAGACAAGTTCATTGATAGGATTTGGAAGGAATGTGAGGAAGGGTGCGCGCGCGAGAGAGAGCCCATGATGTCTAGGGAAAGTAATATTGTAGAGAGAAGGGGGGAAATGTTAGCCGTGTATCAGAGGAGAGGGGGTGATCATGATCCACAGAGGATTAATAGTTGTGTTGATGGTGATAGTGGTCGGAAGAGTAATCAGAGAGAATTGGAAGATGGGAGGCGTATGGAATTAAGTTTTGAGAGAAAGGGTCAGAGGAATAACCAGAGAGAATTGGAAGATGGGAGGCGTATGGAATTAAGTTGTGAGAGAGAGGGTCAGAGGAATAACCAAAGAGAATCGGAAGATGGGAGGCGTATGTACTTGAGTTATGAGAGAGAAGGTCAGAGGAGTAATCAGAGAGAATGGGAAGATGGGAGGCGCACGGATTTGAGTTATCAAAGGGATTATGATAGTCTTAATATGAAGGTTATCAAGGTGTCGTTATCGAGCCAGAGTATTTCAGATTCACAGGGAATCGGATAAATTAAGTGAACAGTTCGAAGGTAGAAGATGAACAGGTATTTAGTATAAGTAGTTATGTAGTGAAAGTAGAGTTAAGAGTAGTGTGATTGTGACCTAAGTAATGTTAAGTGAGATATTTAAGTAATGACGTAGTCGTAGATAATGAAGTAATTGATGGTAGCAGTAAGTTAGACGTAAGAAGTGAAGTGATGTAAGTACTTGTAATGCCGAGAATATGACGTAAGTAGTGAGGTAGTAACTCCAATGATGGAAATTGTGATATGAAGAAGGTAAGTGAAGGTACTATCAGATCTTATAACAGCCGTTGGGTGAGTCAAAGTGAGTAAATAAAAGGATAGCGGTACCGATCATGAGTAAAGATAATTGTAAGTTTCAGCCATACCTTGTACCAAAACTTGTGTATTCAGTTGTTTTAGGAGCTGACTTGGTTGCAAATCATGGAAGCAGAGTAGACTTTGATTCGGGTAGTGTGTGTTTGTCTTGGGGGAAAACTAGCAAACGAGTATGTGTGAATTATGAAGGGTCTGAGGTAAGTGTTGATAACGTGTGTTCTGGTAAAGGTATTAGGGAGGTGAGTGAAGGTGTTCCTAGTGAGAGGAGATGTTTTGACGTGTGTCACTTGTGCATAAGACAGGATCCAAGGGATAGTCTGTATGAGACAGTGGCGAGAAGTAATTTGAGCGAATTACAGGAGGAACAGTTGTGTTCGATGTTAGGTGAGCATCGAGATGTATTTAGTGATAAGCCAGGAAGAACACATGTATATGAACACAAATTTGTAGTAAATGACCATTGATCGTTTGTGGGAGGTAAGTACCCCATTCAACTTAAAAATGCTAGTGAAGTCTAAGAACAAATAAACATTATGCTGGATTACGGAATAATTGAACCATCTTGTAGCCATAGTATTGATTCTTTAATTATCGTTGCCAAGTAGGATGTGATTTATTGAGATATGTAAGTCAATAAGGGCAAAATTGATTCAGTTTGAGTGACAGAGTGCTACTCAGAGTTCCATTTCATCATCTGCAGAGGCGGGAAATATGCTGTAGTTGTTCTTTTATATCAGGGGTATTTCACTGTTGTGAACCGTGTCGGGGAGTGTGCATATTCTTTAAATTCAGGAAGGGGATATTGTCGGTATTTGTAGTATTATATATGTAAAGGAGTACTTCACGTGAGATTTGTTGAGATAATAATAAGATGATTAATTCTGTGAGAAACTGGCAAAATAAAACTAACATCTGCGATTTGCGTGTGAACCAAGTGTCGTATTGGTGCATTGGAAGAATAAGTGCTACATTGTCATGTTCTGTATGGCAAAAGGCGGAGAACAGGACATTGGACAGTTATCTACGATAACAATATGCGAGAAAAGTTCTCATATAAGTGAATTTTCACAAAATGTTTTGATATGTTAAAAAAAAGAAGAATGTAGTGTAATCATTTAAAATTATGTGTGTGTGTTAAATTAAGGGCTATGCTCTTGTGAATTGTATGAGAATGCGACACTGGACAGTTATCTACGATGGCAATGTGCGAGAAAAATTCTCATATATGTGATGTATTATAAAATGTATGGATGTTGAAAAAGAAAATTACTGTTGTATACTCATTTAAAGTGTTTATCTGTGTCAGTGTTATATATATAATTTTGTTCATAAATCAATCGATTCTTTGTTCTTCGATTTATTTATGAGGGAGGCGAATTGTAACGGTTCAAATCCCGTTACAAGATGATATCTGTATTTTTATTATTGTATGATTTTATCTGTATATTATTATTATTATTATTATTATTATTATGTCAGTATTATTATTATGTTATCTGTGATGTTGTACTATTATTGTAATTATCCGTTTTATTCAATTTTGCAATTGCCTGTTGCTTGCAAGATTGCACTTAGATGTATACATATATACGTATGTGTAGTATAACACTCAATACCTGTACAGTGAGAATTGTTGTATATATCAGAGATCGGATGTGACGTTGGTGCATTGTGCAATATTGTTGGCGATTCTGCCAAGTCATCGCCACTCCATGGCTATGTCATCGTATGTATTTAGATATGCGCGCACGAGTCGATCGCCGCGGGGCTATTTCACCACTGGATGTAATATCTGTCGCGTAGGTGAGAGTATGTCATTGTTATTTCTGGAGATTACGTAGCTGTGTCAACCAAAGTCTATATAAGGTGGGTGCACATTGTAGCGGCAGTCATTACTTATACGGATGCAGTACAGTGAAGTAGTCTACTAGATCAAGAGGCCTTGGTTGGCCAGTCAACCAGTGTGAACGAGAGATGGAGAAGACTCAGTGAGCCATTATTGGTCATTGAGAGAGTGAGACCAAATGGTTGGTCCGTCACTTAGTGGAAGACGCGGACGCAAGGCTTACCAAGGAGTCAGAGAGGGCAACCCTGGACCTGCCAAGAGGTCATACCATATTGACTTACAAAGAAGTCAGATGATATGGAGAAGAAGCAGTCGCAAGGATGTATCACCACGTTAGGCGTGACACATCTACAGTAAACACCAGAGCAATGGATTACGTCGTAATTACACTCAAAGTGTTAAAGGTACAGTCAAGTGAATCAGTGAGGGAAATATTTCGTATAAATTGTTAAATGTCCGGTCAAGAAGAATTCAAATTCATGCCTAGTTTCTGTCAGTTGCAATGTCATAATTTCATATTCTCATCTGTTTTATCGCAACAAGACTCACTATTTTTTTGATATATTATTTAAAGAATATATATTGTTCTATCAAACGAATTCAGAGTTTCATTTCATTGACAGTAAAATATCTTAACCTCAAAATTAATGGGGAAACCGAACGCCAATCTCCTTTTCCCAGAACTTATATGGTATGTTGTCAAAAGTAAGCTTATTACCCCACACCCTAGAGATAGTCAAGAGTCTCATTCTATTATTGCTGTACTGAGTGACAGCTGGCGCCCTTCAAATAACGTATGTGTAAGTAAGCAAGTAACAAGTAAGTGTGAGTACAAGGTCAGACGAGTGTGTATTTTATTTAATGAATGTTAATTTTCAGATTTCCATTTTAAATGCAGATATTCATAATTTCAAGTTAAATGCAGTTTTATATGTTTGTAAAGGAAGTCAGACAGTTAGGAAGTTCTCAATAAGGCTCATTTATAAAGATAATAGGCAACTTGATGCCTTTGGAGAGTACAGACCGGAAAAGGGTAATGCAGACGATGATTCAGAATTATTTGATAAGATAATCAGCTATGTAGGAAACGTCATGGAAAGGAATGTGACAGTAGCAGGAGATCGGAATTTACCAAATGTCAACTGGAAAGGTAATGCAAACGATAAGAAGCATGACCAACAAAAGGCAAATAAGCTAATAAGGGAAGGACAGATGATTCAGAAAGTGATGGAAACAACTAGAGAGAAGAACATCCTGGACGTGGCGCTAGTAAAATCAGATGAGCTCTACATAGAAACCGAAGTAATCGCTGCTATTAACGATCATTAAGCTGTTTTTGTCTTAGTTAAAAATACATGTGATAGAAAGGAAGGTCTTAAAAGTAGGCCTATTAGACAGTACCCTCTGGCTGATAAAGCAGGCATGAGGGAGTTATTAAAAAGGTAATACGATCGGTGGAAGACGGCAAATAAATTGTAAACCGTCACTGGGATGGGTTTAAAGTAATTGTTGAGGAATGTGAAAACAGGTTTGTACCTTTAAAAGTGGTACGGAATGGTAAAGACCCACCTTATCATAATAGTGAAATAAAGAGATTAAGAAGGAGGTGCAGATTCGAAAGAAATGGAGTTAGAAATGGCTGTGGAAGTAAGGAGAAATTGAAGGAACTTACTAGGAAATTGAATCTATCGAAGACATCAGTTATGGGTAACACGATAGCAAGCATAACTGACAGCCATGAAAATTTTTTTTTTTGCTAAGGGCTTTACGTCGCACCGACACAGATAGGTATTATGGCGACGATGGGATAGGAAAGGCCTAGGAGTTGGAAGGAAGCGGCCGTGGCCTTAATTAAGGTACAGCCCCAGCATTTGCCTGGTGTGAAAATGGGAAACCACGGAAAACCATCTTCAGGGCTGCCGATAGTGGGATTCGAACCTACTATCTCCCGGATGCAAGCTCACAGCCGCGCGCCTCTACGCGCACGGCCAACTCGCCCGGTATGAAAATTTTAGTGAAAAATGGAAAGATATGTATAGGTACATTAAGGCAGAAACAGGTTCCAGGAAGGACATTCCGGGAATAATCTATTAACAAGGGGAGTGTGTATGTGAGGATCTCCAAAGGCAGAAGTATTCAGTCAGCAGTATGTAAACATTGTTGGTTACAAGGATAATGTCCAGGTAGAGGGGGTGACTAATGCTAAAGAAATATTAAAATTTACATATAACAATGACATTTACATTTAGATACAAAAGTTGAAAACTAGAAAAGCGGCTGGAATTGATAAGATTTCTGGGGATACACTAAGGACAATGGGTTTGGATTTAGCACCATATCTGAAGTACTTTTCCATTATTGTTTGCATGAAGGAG
This sequence comes from Anabrus simplex, assembly GCF_040414725.1. Lineage (NCBI taxonomy): Eukaryota > Metazoa > Arthropoda > Insecta > Orthoptera > Tettigoniidae > Anabrus > Anabrus simplex. The sequence goes on from NC_090265.1 coordinate 1,371,712,827, forward strand.
CTATACCAGATGAATAGAGAGTTGCTATAATAGCCCCTGTGTATAAAGGAAAGGGTGATAGAAATGAAGCTGAAAATTACAGACCAGTAAGTTTGATATGCATTGAATGTAAGCTCTGGGAAGACATTCTTTATGATTATATTAGATACTAGCGAATGTACCCGTGCTTCGCTACGGTATTCTACATTGTATTCGAATATCGAAGTAAATAGTGTACATGCAGTAAATAAGATTATTTTGAAATGAAATGGCGTATGGCATTTAGTGCCGGGAGTGTCCGAAGACAAGTTCGGCGCGCCAGGTGCAGGTCTTTCTATTCGACACCCGTAGGTGACCTGCGCGTCGTGATGAGGTTGAAATGATGATGAAGACAGCACATACACCCAGCCCCCGTGCCATTGGAATTAACCAATTAAGGTTAAAATCCCCGACCCGGCCTGGAATCGAACCCGGGACCCTCTGAACCGAAGACCAGTACGCTGACCGTTCAGCCAACGAGTCGGACAAGATTATTTTAAAATTGCATGTCTCTTAGCGTTATCCGAGAACGAGCATGGGGAGGTCCCCGCACGTTGTTTCCAATGTAAAGTGTTTGTTACGGATTTGTGATATAACGGCAGGCTCACTTGCCTACTGGCAATCATAATCGAGTTGGGAAGTTTACATTAGAATCACAGGCCTCATTGCCTACTACGCGGACAGAATCGATTTGGGGAGTTTTAGTTAACATGGCAGCCCCCTTTCCTACTTCCAGACAGATTACAGTGGAGGAGTTTCTATTATAATGGCAGGCAATTACCCTACTATCACTCGAAATTGTGTTGTGCAGATATCATTATAATGCCAGGCCCATTTTCCTACTGCCAGCCAGCTTACTGCCACTAAGTTGGTGAGTTTCCATCAAAATAGCAGGCCACTATGCCTAATGCCAGTCACATTTTAGATGAGGACATTTCTTTATAATGGCGGACACCCTTGCCTACTGCCAAACACAATCGGGTAGGGGAGTTTTAAACAAAACTGCATGATCACTTGCCTTCTGCAAGTCAAATCGAGAAGGGAACTATTCATTACAATTGTAGGCCTTTCTTACTAATGACAGGTACACAGGAGTTGGAGAAGGAACCCTTTCCCACTCCCAGTCAAAGTCGGTGTGGGGAGTACTGATTACAATAGCAGACCCTCCCTTTCTCGATCGCTAAAAATCGACATCAGTGAATATATATAGATCGACATACGAAAGTATATGCGTGTTTACAATATTGAAGACCTTCATTTACAGATTAACTGCTACTAAACGTACGTCACATCGACAAAGGATTATACCATAAGACACGCCGGATTTAGTGGCCTAAATGGTTGGTCCTATGATATGTCATCTATTCATGGGTCAGACTGAGTTAGAAACGTGGAACAGGGTAAAGGTTTTGTAAGATTCTCACACATTACATTACTTTCCGGATAATTATGTGACAGCTACATACATAGAATTTGGCTCACATATGGCTACTGGGTGGGCCAATTTTCGTGAAGAGTTTGATGATTCTGTATTTCATGTAAGTAACTGAAAGTATGAATTATGCATGTGAAAATTCCAAATTGACTTAACATCGATTAATAGAGAAAAATCAAACGTAAAAGGGATACAGATACGGCAAAAAGTCATAAGCCCAAGGTTGTAGATCATTCCAAACTGAACGGAGATTGTGCAATCCGTTATGTGATAGGAATTTCCGAAGGTCTGCACCATCATTAAAATTGCCTGCATATTTCGATATTCTTCGGGGATAGAAAGTGAAAAATTTAATGATCTAGGATGTTTTCCGTTCGTTACAGGCTAAAACGTATAATTTTGTCAAATTTCAGTTATCTTCTTTTTCTTCTGGCAGATTATGCCGCAATCTGGATTTTGGGCGAGGCGGGTAAAAATTAGGACTTTCAGGAAACTAAACCAAAAATCATGCAGATGGTCATTATTACCCCTTAAACGGAAAGCTGTACCAAATTTTCGCCAAAATAATCAGTGTAGAGGCACACAGTCGTTACGATTTGATTTATATAGATAAGGAATCTGCTCCATGTAAAACACCTTTTGGGCTATGTCTGCTGGACTTAACCTGCAAAAGTGACCATTCATGATATCTCCCTTATTAATCCTCCTGAAGACAAAATGCACATGAAAAAAAAAAAAGGTTTAGAGGGGGAATTCCATCACGTTTGGTCGATTTCCAGTCAGGTTGGTCTTGTTCTGTATATATTGTGGAAGAGTAAAATCACCATTTCGGTTCCCTATAAACCGCCAGTCCATTCCGGAACATGAAATGTTATTTACGTTTAAAACCTACCTTTGAACAGGTAGATGCTAAATATAAATTTTGGTTCGAATGTCTTCAGTAGTTTTCAAGTTGTAAGGAATACGCTTTACACGCACCCGCTCGTGAGTTAAGTCCGATGGGACTTGTACAGAAAAACGGTCCGTTAATGATATCTCCCTTATTAATCCTCGTATCGAAATGATGCACAGGAGAAAAAAGGTATAGAAATTAATTTCTACCAAGGTAGGTAGATTTCCATTAAGTTTGGTTGTGTATATTTTGTGGAAGTGCAAAATCACTGTTTCGGTTTCGTATAAACCCCCAGTCAGTTCAGAGATTTAGAAACAATATTTGCCCTAAAACCTATCAAAAACAGGTGTATTATAAATATGAGTCTTGGTGGAAATACATCCAGTAGTTTGTAACACTCGTGTACATACGGCGTAATTAAGGAAGAAAATAATACAGTTAAGAAAGTTGAAAGTAATAGAAAATGGATTATACCTGAGGACAGCCGGATAACGACAAATATGTATATGCCAAGTGAATGTATTGGAAAATCAAATGCCCCTCAATAAATTATGCTAGTGTGAGTTATGGATATAATAAAGCGGTAACAGAGGAGAAATTTAGGTCCAGTGATTCTTAGGTAAACAAATAATAAGAAGATGACTAATGGTGTTATTACTTATTCTATTCGAGGGCGGTTATAACATCCAACGATATTCTGCGAATATCCCGCAGATAAGCCGATTGTCGCCTCTCTTGACTTCTACCCAAGGAACAACCACGAATTTAAAAGCATGATGAGGAAAATGCCAATACGTTACTTCCCTGCTGGCATGCAGTCAGAGACGTCGCCATGGTAATCTGTAGGTTCGTTGTCGGTCTGTCGGTCACTCAATGCAGAGCATGGTACCAGCAGAAAATTGTAAATTTCTCCGTCATGTGAAGAGTAAGGTAAATTATGAACATAACGAAAGTTGTTTATAATGAAGAGACGTTTCACGTACGGTAAACGAAGTTTACAGAAAATCAATAGTATAAGAGAAAATGGGGGAAAACCATTATGGTTTTCTTATAAACCCCCGTCTATTCAAAGATTTTTAAATAAAATGCATATCGAATCCTTCCCTGGGATGAGTATACTCTAAATATGAAGTTTTGTTGAGATCTATCCAGCCGTTTCGAAGTGATGGTGGAAAAATCATCCAGGTTTTCCTATAAACCCCCCATGTATTCAAAGATTTTAAAATGATATGCATATCTAAACCTTCCCCGCGATGAGTATACTCTAAATATGAAGTTTGGTTGTGATCTATCCAGCCGTTTCGACGTGATGGTGGAAAAACCATTCTGGTTTTCCTATAATCCCCCCGTGTATTCAAAGATTTAAAAATGATATGCATATCGAAACCTTCCCCGGGATGAGTATACTCTAAATATGAAGTTTGGTTGAGATCTATCCAGCCGTTTCGAAGTGATGGTGGAAAAACCATTCTGTTTTTCCTATAAACCCCCCGTCTATTCAAAGATTTTAAAATGGTATGCATATCGAAACCTTCCCCTGGATGAGTATAGTCTAAATATGAAGTTTGGTTGAGATATATCCAGCCGTTTCGACGTGATGGTGGAAAAACCGTTTTGGTTTTGCTATAAACCCCCCGTGTATTCAAAGATTTTAAAATGATATGAATATCGAAACCTTCCCCGGGATGAGTATACCCTAAATATGAAGTTTGGTTGAGATCTATCCAGCCGTTTCGACGTGATGGTGGAACAGACAAACAGACAGACAAACAGACAAACAAACAGACACTAAACGTAAAAACCACCGATTCGGACAGACAAACCGACAGACAACAGACACGAAACGTAAAAACCACCGATTCGGTCTTGAGTTGACCTAAAACGGATAAATATCTGAAAAATTGGCAAAACAAAGGAAATTACAGACAGCGGACCCCCTACAATTTAATTTATATAGATCTATCCAGCCGTTTCGACGTGATGGTGGAGAAACCAATCTAGTTTTCCTATAAACCCCAAGTGTATTCAAAGATTTTAAATTGATATGCATATCAAAACCATCCCCGGGATGAGTATACTCTAAATATGAAGTTTGGTTGAGATCTATCCAGCCGATTCGAAGTGATGATGGAAAAACCATTCTGGTTTTCCCATAAACCCCCCGTGTATTCAAAGATTTTAAAACGATATGCATATCGAAACCTTCCCCGGGATGAGTATACTCTAAATATGAAGTTTGGTGAGATCTATCCAGCCGTTTCGACGAGATGGTGGAACAGACAAACAGACAGACAAACAGACAAACAAACAGACACGAAACGTAAAAACCACCGATTTGGTCTTGAGTTGACCTAAAACGGATAAATATCGGAAAAATAGGCAAAACAAAAGAAATTACAGACAGCGGACCCCCTACGATTTTATTTATATAGACTAGCGAATGTACCCGTGCTTCGCTACGGTATTCTACATTGTATTCGGTTATCGAAGTAAATAGTGTACATGCAGTAAATAAGATTGTTTTAAATTTGCATGTCTCTTAGCGTTATCCGAGAAAGAGCATGGGGAGGTCCCCGTACGTTGTTTCCAATGTAAAGTGTTTGTTACGCATTTGTGATATAACGGCAGGCTCACTTGCCTACTGGCATCCACAATCGAGTTGGGATGTTTACATTATAATTGCAGGCCCCATTGATTACTACGCGGACAGAATCGATTTGGGGAGTTTTCGTTAAAATGGCAGCCCCCCTTTCCTACTTCCAGACAGATTACAGTTGAGGAGTTTGTATTATAATGGCAGGCAATTACCCTACTATCACTCGAAAATGATTCGTGCAGTAATCATTATAATGCCAGGCCCATTTTCCTACTGCCAGCCAGCTTACTGCCAGTCACACCAAGCTGGTGAGTTTCCATCAAAATAGCAGGCCACTATGCCGAATGCCAGTCACATATTAGATGAGGACATTTCTTTATAATGTCGGGCACCCTTGCCTACTGCCAAACACAATCGGGTAGGGGAGTTTTAATCAAAACTGCATGCTCACTTGCCTTATGCAAGTCAAATCGAGAAGGGAACTATTCATTACAATTGTAGGCTTTCCTTACTAATGACAGTTACACAGGAGTTGGAGAAGGAACCCTTTCCTACTGCCAGTCAAAGTCGGTGTGGGGAGTACTGATTACAATAGCAGACCCACCCTTTCTCGATCGCTAAAAATCGACATCAGTGAATATATATAGATCGACATACGAAAGTATATGCGTGTTTACAATATTGAAGACCTTCATTTACAGATTAACTGCTACTAAACGTACGTCATATCGACAAAGGTTTATACCATAGGACACGCCGGATTTAGTGGCCTAAATGGCTGGTCCTATGATATGTCATCTATTCTTGGGTCAGATTAAGTTAGAAACGTGGAACAGGGTAAAGGTTTTGTAAGATTATCTCAAATTACATTACTTTTCGGATACATACATAGCATTTGGCTCACATATGGCTACTGGGTGGGCCAATTTTCGTGAAGAGTTTAATTATTCTGTATTTCATATAAGTAATTGAAAGTATGAATTATGCATGTGAAAATTCCAAATTGATTAAACATCGATTAATAGAAAAAAATCAAACGTAAAAGGGATACAAATACGGCAAAAAGTCATAAGACCAAGGTTGTAGATCATTCCAAATTGAACGGAGATTGTGCAATCCGTTATGTGATAGGAATTTCCGAAGGTGTGCACCATTATTAAAATTGCCTGCATATTTCGATCTTCTTCGGGGATAAAAATTGAAAAATTTAATGATCTAGGATGTTTTCCGTTCGTTACTGGCTAAAACGCGTAATTTTGTCAAATTTCAATTATCTTCTTTTTCTCCTGGCAGATTATGCCGCAATCTGGATTTTGGGCGAGGCGGGTAAAAATTAGGACGTTCAGGAAATTAAACCAAAAATCATGCAGATGGTCATTATTACCCCTTAAACGGAAAGCTGTACGAAAATTTCGCCAAAATAATCAGTGTAGAGGCACACAGTCGTTACGATTTGATTTATATAGATAAGGAATCTGCTCCATGTAAAACACCTTTTGGGCTATGTCCGCTGGACTTAACCTGCAAAAGTGACCATTCATGATATCTCCCTTATTAATCCTCCTGACGAAAGAATGCACATGAAAAAAAAAGGTTGAAAGGTGGAATTCCATCACGTTTGGTCGATTTCCAGTCAGGTTGGTCTTGTTCTGTATATATTGTGGAAGAGTAAAATCACCATTTCGGTTCCCTATAAACCGCCAGTCCATTCCGGAACATGATGTGTTATTTACGTTTAAAACCTACCTTTGGACAGGTGGATGCTAAATATAAATTTTGGTTCGAATGTCTTCAGTAGTTTTCAAGTTGTAAGGAATACGCTTTACACGCACCCGCTCGTGAGTTAAGTCCGATGGGACTTGTACAGAAAAACGGTCCGTTAATGATATCTCCCTTATTAAACCTCGTATCGAAATGATGCACAGGAGAAAAAAGGTATAGAAATTAATTTCTACCAAGGTAGGTAGATTTCCATTAAGTTTGGTTGTGTATATTTTGTAGAAGTGCAAAATCACTGTTTCGGTTTCGTATAAACCCCCAGTCAGTTCAGAGATTTAGAAACAATATTTGCCCTAAAACCTATCAAGAACAGGTGTATTATAAATATGAGTCTTGGTCTAAATACATCCAGTAGTTTGTAGCACTCGTGTACATACGGCGTAATTAAGGAAGAAAATAATACAGTTAAGAAAGTTGAAAGTAATAGAAAATGGATTATAACTGAGGACAGCTGGATAACGACAAATATGTATATGCCAAGTGATTGTATTGGAAAATCAAATGCCCCTCAATAAATTATGCTAGTGTGAGTTATGGGTATAATAAAGCGGTAACAGAAGAGAAATTTAGGTCCAGTGATTCTTAGGTAAACAAATAATAAGAAGATGACTAATGGTGTTATTACTTATTCTATTCGAGGGCGGTTATAACATCCAACGATATTCTGCGAATATCCCGCAGATAGGCCGATTGACGCCTCTCTTGACTTCTACCCAAGGAACAACCACGAATTTAAAAGCATGATGAGGAAAATGGCAATACGTTACTTCCCTGCTGGCATGCAGTCAGAGACGTTGCCATGGTAACCTGTAGGTTCGTTGTCGGTCTGTCGGTCACTCAATGCAGAGCATGATACCAGCGGAAAATTGTAAATTTCTCCGTCATGTGAAGAGTAAGGTAAATTATGAACATAACGATAGTTGTTTATAATGAAGAGACGTTTCACGTACGGTAAACTAAGTTTACAGAAAATCAATAGTATAAGAGAAAATGGGGGAAAACATTATGGTTTTCCTATAAACCCCCGTCTATTCAAAGATTTTTAAATAAAATGCATATCGAATCCTTCCCTGGGATGAGTATACTCTAAATATGAAGTTTTGTTGAGATCTATCCAGCCGTTTCGAAGTGATGGTGGAAAAATCATTCAGGTTTTCCTATAAACCCCCCATGTATTCAAAGATTTTGAAATGATATGCATATCGATACCTTCCCCGGGATGGGTATACTCTAAATATGAAGTTTGGTTATGATCTATCCAGCCGTTTCGACGTGATGGTGGAAAAACCATTCTGGTTTTCCTATAAACCCCCGTGTATTCAAAGATTTAAAAATGATATGCATATCGAAACCTTCCCCGGGATGAGTATACTCTAAATATGAAGTTTGGTTGAGATCTATCCAGCCATTTCGAAGTGATGGTGGAAAAACCATTCTGGTTTTCCCATAAACCCCCCGTGTATTCAAAGATTTTAAAACGATATGCATATCGAAACCTTCCCCGGGATGAGTATACTCTAAATATGAAGTTTGGTTGAGATCTATCCAGCCGTTTCGACGTGATGGTGGAACAGACAGACAGACAAACAGACAAACAAACAGACACGAAACGTAAAAACCACCGATTCGGTCTTGAGTTGACCTAAAACGGATAAATATCGGAAAAATTGGCAAAACAAAGGAAATTACAGACAGCGGACCCCCTACAATTTTATTTATATACATCTATCCAGCCGTTTCGACGTGATGGTGGAGAAACCAATCTGGTTTTCCTATAAACCCCAAGTGTATTCAAAGATTTTACGATGATATGCATATCAAAACCATCCCCGGGATGAGTATACTCTAAATATGAAGTTTGGTTGAGATCTATCCAGCCGTTTCGAAGTGATGATGGAAAAACCATTCTGGTTTTCCCATAAACCCCCGTGTATTCAAAGATTTTAAAACGATATGCATATCGAAACCTTCCCCGGGATGAGTATACTCTAAATATGAAGTTTGGTTGAGATCTATCCAGCCGTTTCGACGTGATGGTGGAACAGACAAACAGACAGACAAACAGGCAAACAAACAGACACGAAACGTAAAAACCACCGATTCGGTCTTGAGTTGACCTAAAACGGATAAATATCGGAAAAATAGGCAAAACAAAAGAAATTACATACAGCGGACCCCCTACAATTTTATTTATATAGACTAGCGAATGTACCCGTGCTTCGCTACGGTATTCTACATTGTATTCGGTTATCGAAGTAAATAGTGTACATGCAGTAAATAAGATTGTTTTAAATTTGCATGTCTCTTAGCGTTATCCGAGAAAGAGCATGGGGAGGTCCCCGTACGTTGTTTCCAATGTAAAGTGTTTGTTACGCATTTGTGATATAACGGCAGGCTCACTTGCCTACTGGCATTCACAATCGAGTTGGGATGTTTACATTATAATTGCAGGCCCCATTGCTTACTACGCGGACAGAATCGATTTGGGGAGTTTTCGTTAAAATGGCAGCCCCCCTTTCCTACTTCCAGACAGATTACAGTTGAGGAGTTTGTATTATAATGGCAGGCAATTACCCTACTATCACTCGAAAATGATTCGTGCAGTAATCATTATAATGCCAGGCCCATTTTCCTACTGCCAGCCAGCTTACTGCCAGTCAAACCCCAAGTTGCTGAGTTTCCATCAAAATAGCAGGCCACTATGCCTAATGCCAGTCACATTTTAGATGAGGACATTTCTTTATAATGTCGGGCACCCTTGCCTACTGCCAAACACAATCGGGTAGGGGAGTTTTAATCAAAACTGCATGCTCACTTGCCTTCTGCAAGTCAAATCGAGAAGGGAACTATTCATTACAATTGTAGGCTTTCCTTACTAATGACAGTTACACAGGAGTTGGAGAAGGAACCCTTTCCTACTGCCAGTCAAAGTCGGTGTGGGGAGTACTGATTACAATAGCAGACCCACCCTTTCTCGATCGCTGAAAATCGACATCAGTGAATATATATAGATCGACATACGAAAGTATATGCGTGTTTACAATATTGAAGACCTTCATTTACAGATTAACTGCTACTAAACGTACGTCATATCGACAAAGGATTATACCATAGGACACGCCGGATTTAGTGGCCTAAATTGCTGGTCCTATGATATGTCATCTATTCTGGGGTCAGATTGAGTTAGAAACGTGGAAAAGGGTAAAGGTTTTGTAAGATTATCTCACATTAGATTACTTTTCGGATTCACACATAGCATTTGGCTCACATATTGCTACTGGGTGGGCCAATTTTCGTGAAGAGTTTAATTATTCTGTATTTCATATAAGTAATTGAAAGTATGAATTACGCATGTGAAAATTCCAAATTGATTTAACATCGATTAATAGAGAAAAATCAAACGTAAAAGGGATACAAATACGGCAAAAAGTCATAAGACCAAGGTTGTAGATCATTCCAAATTGAACGGAGATTGTGCAATCCGTTATGTGATAGGAATTTCCGAAGGTGTGCACCATCATTAAAATTGCCTGCATATTTCGATCTTCTTCGGGGATAAAAATTGAAAAATTTAATGATCTAGGATGTTTTCCGTTCGTTACTGGCTAAAACGCGTAATTTTGTCAAATTTCAATTATCTTCTTTTTCTCCTGGCAGATTATGCCGCAATCTGGATTTTGGGCGAGGCGGGTAAAAATTAGGACGTTCAGGAAATTAAACCAAAAATCATGCAGATGGTCATTATTACCCCTTAAACGGAAAGCTGTACGAAAATTTCGCCAAAATAGTCAGTGTAGAGGCACACAGTCGTTACGATTTGATTTATATAGATAAGGAATCTGCTCCATGTAAAACACCTTTTGGGCTATGTCCGCTGGACTTAACCTGCAAAAGTGACCATTCATGACATCTCCCTAATTAATCCTCCTGACGAAAGAATGCACATGAAAAAAAAAGGTTGAAAGGTGGAATTCCATCACGTTTGGTCGATTTCCAGTCAGGTTGGTCTTGTTCTGTATATATTGTGGAAGAGTAAAATCACCATTTCGGTTCCCTATAAACCGCCAGTCCATTCCGGAACATGATGTGTTATTTACGTTTAAAACCTACCTTTGGACAGGTGGATGCTAAATATAAATTTTGGTTCGAATGTCTTCAGTAGTTTTCAAATTGTAAGGAGTAAGCTTTACACGCACCCGCTCGTGAGTTTAGTCCGATGGGACTTGTACAGATAAACGGTCCGTTAATGATATCTCCCTTATTAATCCTCGTATCGAAATGATGCACATGAGAAAAAAGGTTTAGAAATTAATATCTACCAAGGTAGGTAGATTTCCATTAAGTTTGGTTGTGTATATTTTGTGGAAGTGCAAAATCACTGTTTCGGTTTCGTATAAACCCCCAGTCAATTCAGGGATTTAGAAACAATATTTGCCCTAAAACCTATCAAGGACAAGTGTATTCTAAATATGAGTCTTGGTGGAAATACATCCAGTAGTTTGTAGCACTCGCGTACATACGGCGTAATTAAGCAAGAAATAATACAGTTAAGAAAGTTGAAAGTAATAGAAAATGGATTATAACTGAGGACAGCCGGATAACGACAAATATGTAAATGCCAAGTGAATGTATTGGAAAATCAAATGCCCCTCAATAAATTATGCTAGTGTGAGTAATGGAAATAATAAAGCGGTAACAGAGGAGAAATTTAGGTCAGTGATTCTTAGGTAAACAATTAATAAGAAGATGATTAATGGTGTTATTACTTAATCTATTCGAGGGCGGTTATATCATCCAACGATATTCCGCCAATATCCCGCAGATAGGCCGATTGACGCCTCTCTTGCCTTCTACCCAAGGAACAACCACGAATTTAAAAGCATGATGAGGAAAATGGCAATACGTTACTTCCCTGCTGGCATGCAGTCAGAGACGTTGTCATGGTAACCTGTAGGTTCGTTGTCGGTCTGTCGGTCACTCAATGCAGAGCATGATACCGGCGGAAAATTGTAAATTTCTCCGTCATGTGAACAGTAAGGTAAATTATGAACATAACGAAAGTTGTTTATAATGAAGAGGCGTTTCACGTACGGTAAACGAAGTTTACAGAAAATCGATAGTATGAGAGAAAATGGAGGATAACCATTCTGGTTTTCCTATAAAGCCCCCGTCTATTCAACGATTTTAAAATAATATGCATATCAAAACCTTCCTCGGGATGAGTATACTCCAAATACGAAGTTTGGTTGAGATCTATCCAACCGTTTCGAAGTGATGGTGGAAACACCATTTAGGTTTTCCTATAAACCCCCTGTCTATTCAAAGATTTTAAAATGATATGCATATCGAAACCTTCCCTGGGATGAGTGTACTCTAAATATGAAGTTTGGTTGTGATGTATCCAGCCGTTTCGACGTGATGGTGGAAAAACCATTCTGGTTTTCCTATAAACCCCCCGTGTATTCAAAGATTTAAAAATGATATGCATATCGAAACCTTTCCCGGTATGAATATACTCTAAATATGAAGTTTGGTTGAGATCTATCCAGCCGTTTCGACGTGATGGTGGGAAACCATTCTGGTTTTCCTATAAACCCCCCGTATATTCAAAGATTTTAAAACGATATGCATACCGAAACCTTCCCCGGGATGAGTATACTCTAAATATGAAGTTCGGTTGAGATCTATCCAGCCGTTTCGACGTGATGGTGGAACAGACAAACAGACAGACAAACAGACAAACAAACAAACAGACAGACACGAAACGTAAAAACCACCGATTCGGTCTTGAGTTGACCTAAAATGGATAAATATCTCAAAACTGGCAAAACAAAAGAAATTACAGACAGCGGACCCCCTACAATTTTATTTATATAGATGCTTGCGAAATTAATGACTGGTTTGACAGAAGGCAGTTCGGGTTTAGGAAAGGTTATTCCACTGAAGCTCACCTTGTATCATTCCAGTGAGATATATCATATATTTTGGATTCAGAGGGTCAAATGGACTGTATCGGGATTGACCAGTCTAAAGCATGTGATAGGATGGATCATGAGAGTCTACTGGAAAACATGTGTGCAATTGTACTACACAAAAGAGTGACTGAATGGGTTGCTATATTTTTTGAAAATAGATCTGGGAAGATTAGAGTAGGTGAAGCTTTATCGGACCCTGTAATAATTAAGAGGAGAATTCCTCAAGGCCGTATTTTTGGAACTTTATATATTCTTATATATATAAATAATATGAGTAAATAGTGGAATCAGAGATAAGGCTATTTTCTGATGACGTTATTCTGTGAAAAACCTACAACCAGTTTTCCAGTCAGTGACCGGGTCAGGGATGGAATTAATGAAGGCCCCATCTTGCGGCCAGGGTAGGAATTGTAAAGGCTGCCGAGTCCTGTGGCACTTCTCTGGGTCAATGATTAATGACTGACAAATGAAATGAAATGCTAGTGGAGAGTGTTGCTGTTATGAATGATGACGGAATAGCGGAGTACCCGGAGAAAAACCTGTCCCGCCTCCGCTTTGTCCAGCACAAATCACACATGGAATGACCGGGACGTGAACCATGGAACCCAGCGGTGAGAGGCCGACGCGTTGCCGCCTGGGCCACGGAGGCTTAAGTTATTCTGTACGGAGTAATAAATAAGTTAAATCATAGTGAGCAACTGCAAAATGACCTCGATAATGTTGTGAGACGGTCAGCAGGCAATGGTATGTTGATAAACGGGACTAAAACTCATGTTGTTTCACGAATATTGGAAAAGTCCTCACAGTTTTAATTAGTGCGTTGATGAGGTGAAAGTTCCTTATAGGGATCACTGTAAGTACCTAGGTGTTAATATAAGGAATGATCAAATTACTGGATTCAAGAACTGGAAATAATCCAAAGAAAAGCAGCTCGATTTGTTCTGGGTGATTTTTCGGCAAAAGAGTTGCGTTAAAAAAAATGGTTGCAATGTTTGGGCTGTGAAGACTTGGGAGAAAGAAGACTAGCTGACGAACTGCTCGTCTAAGTGTTATGTTCCGTGCTGTCAGAGGAGAGATGGCGTTGAATGATATTTGTAGACGAATTTGAGTGGTGTCTTTAAAATTAGGAAAGATCACAATCATCATCATCATCATCATCATCATCATCATCATCATCATCATCATCATCTGTTTACCCTCCAGGGTCGGCTTTCCCCTCGGACACAGCGAGGGATCCCACCTCTACCGCCTCAAGGGCAGTGTTCTGGAGCTTCAGACTCTTGGTCGGGGATACAACTGGGGAGAATGACCAGTACCTCGCCCAGGCGGCCTCACCTGCTATGCTGAACAGGGGGCCTTGTGGAGGGATGGGAAGATTGGAAGGGATAGGCAAGGAAGAGGGAAGGAAGCGGCCGTGGCCTAATGTTAGGTACCATCCCGGCATTTGCCTGGAGGAGAAGTGGGAAACCACGGAAAACCACTTCCAGGATGGCTGAGGTGGGAATCGAACCCACCTCTACTCAGTTGACCTCCCGAGGCTGAGTGGACCCCGTTCCAGCCCTCATACCACTTTTCAAATTTCGTGGCAGAGCCGGGATTCGAAACCGGGCCTCCGGGGGTGGCAGCTAATCACGCTAACCACTATACCACGGAGGCAGACAAAGATCACAATATGAAGATAAATTTGGAATTCTAGAGGACAAATTGTGGCAAATATTCATTTATAGGAAGGAGAGTTATGGATTTGAATAAAATACACTGACTGACAGAGCAAATGCAACACCAAGAAGGAGTGGTCAGAAATTTATGCCAATTGCAGGGTAGACTGACGTCACTGAGGTATGCTCATGATGTGAAATGCGCCGCTGTGCTGCGCACGTAGCGAACGATAAATGGGACACGGCGTTGGCGAATGGCCCACTTCGTACCGTGATTTCTCAGCCGACAGTCATTGTAGAACGTGTTGTCGTGTGCCACAGGACACGTGTATAGCTAAAAATGCCAGGCCGCCGTCAACGGAGGCATTTCCAGCAGACAGACGACTTTACGAGGGGTATGGTGATCGGGCTGAGAAGGGCAGGTTGGTCGCTTCGTCAAATCGCAGCCGATACCCATAGGGATGTGTCCACGGTGCAGCGCCTGTGGCGAAGATGGTTGGCGCAGGGACATGTGGCACGTGCGAGGGGTCCAGGCGCAGCCCGAGTGACGTCAGCACGCGAGGATCGGCGCATCCGCCGCCAAGCGGTGGCAGCCCCGCACGCCACGTCAACCGCCATTCTTCAGCATGTGCAAGACACCCTGGCTGTTCCAATATCGACCAGAACAATTTCCCGTCGATTGGTTGAAGGAGGCCTGCACTCCCGGCGTCCACTCAGAAGACTACCATTGACTCCACAGCATAGACGTGCACGTCTGGCATGGTGCCGGCCTAGAGCGACTTGGATGAGGGAATGGCGGAACGTCGTGTTCTCCGATGAGTCACGCTTCTGTTCTGTCAGTGATAGTCACCGCAGACGAGTGTGGCGTCGGCGTGGAGAAAGGTCAAATCCGGCAGTAACTGTGGAGCGCCCTACCGCTAGACAACGCGGCATCATGGTTTGGGGCGCTATTGCGTATGATTCCACGTCACCTCTAGTGCGTATTCAAGGCACGTTAAATGCCCACCGCTACGTGCAGCATGTGCTGCGGCCGGTGGCACTCCCGTACCTTCAGGGGCTGCCCAATGCTCTGTTTCAGCAGGATAATGCCCGCCCACACACTGCTCGCATCTCCCAACAGGCTGTACGAGGTGTACAGATGCTTCCGTGGCCAGCATACTCTCCGGATCTCTCACCAATCGAACACGTGTGGGATCTCATTGGACGCCGTTTGCAAACTCTGCCCCAGACTCGTACGGACGACCAACTGTGGCAAATGGTTGACAGAGAATGGAGAACCATCCCTCAGGACACCATCCGCACTCTTATTGACTCTGTACCTCGACGTGTTTCTGCGTGCATCGCCGCTCGCGGTGGTCCTACATCCTACTGAGTCGATGGCGTGCGCATTGTGTAACCTGCATATCGGTTTGAAATAAACATCAATTATTCGTCCGTGCCGTCTCTGTTTTTTTCCCAACTTTCATCCCTTTCGAACCACTCCTCCTTGGTGTTGCATTGTCACTGTCAGTCAGTGTACCAAGGGAGATGTTCAATACACATCCAATTTCTTTGAAATAATTTAAGAAAATTCTAAGAAATCAACAGGTAGGGAATCTGCCACCTGGGCCACTGTCCTAAATGCAGATCAGTATTGATTGATTGACTGATAGACGTAGTGCCTCGCACGTCTTTTGTCCTGGTTCCCCATAAATGAGGAGCATGTCAACGTATTCCTCTGTGGAAAAAATGCCGAATGACAGCAAATATCACAGTACATTCAGGCCCTAAACAGAGCAGTGCGAGCAGTGCGCGCAGGGCACAAGATGAATAACTGCGTAATTCTACACGTTCAGAAGAGCCTCCGTGGCTCAGGCGGCAGCGCGCTGGCCTTCCTCCGCTGGATACCGTGGTTCAAGTCCCGGTCACTCCATGTGAGAATTGTGCTGGAAACAGCGGAGGCGGGTCAGGTTTTTGTCCGGCTACTCTGGTTTTTCCTGTCATCTTTCATTCCAGCAACTCTCCCCATTAACATTTCATTCCATCTGTCAGTCATTTATCATTGCCCCAGGACATTCCCTTTGAGGTGGTAGAGGTGGAATCCCTCGCTGAATCCAAGTGTAAGCAGATTAAGAAACAAAGAAACTAAGTATGAGACCCTCACCGGAATTACTTGATTCAAGAACTGGAAATAATCCAAAGAAAAGCAGCTCGATTTGTTCTGGGTGATTTTTCGGAAAAAGAGTTGCGTTAACAAAAAATGTTGCAATGTTTGGGCTGGGAAGACTTGGGAGAAAGAAGACTAGCTGACGAACTGCTCGTCTAAGTGTTATGTTCCGTGCTGTCAGTGGAGAGATGGCGTTGAATGATATTTGTAGACGAATTTGAGTGGTGTCTTTAAAAGTAGGCTTCGGCAGCCGGCACAATTCCTATCCTCGCCGTTAGATGTGGCTTCATTCATTCCATTCCTGACCCGGTCGAATGAACGGAAACATGCTGTGAATTTTCGTTTTCATTTTCTACTGTTTGAATGGGGCAAACCTGAGCCTGTGTTTACGTATTCAAACATCATACCGACGAAAAAATTATTTGAAAGATGTAGGTTTCGAACCGACGCTGGAACGTTCCGACGACTGCCAGGCGTCCGCTACGCTACACTGCTGGTAGTACGAAGAGAGCAGTGTACATACGGCATCCGGTTCGGTGTTTAAGACATTAATTACTGCACTGTTACCTAGTTTCATGCGTTGATCCCGCTCTTTGTTACACTCGGTAACAAGGCACGACACATTAATATAATTACATGGTACAAGGACGTTGCTAAATGATTTCAAAGCGTCATGTTTAGCGAACGGATTTCATTAGAGTTCAGAATCGTGTGCAAAATGTGCTCACTGAACTTTAGTACTATACATACGCCTGCTGGGGAATAGCACCCCTATAACCATGTGCACGGTAGTTCGCCGGCAGCAAACTATATTCTAAGGGACTGCTTCATCACACTGTATATTATCACACCTGAAAGCACATTCATACGGACCTGGAGCTAGTGGAATAATATGGACAATAGAAATGAACATTTGCATTGCTAGAACCATGGCTAGTTCAGCTGTTTATCTCGGCAAGAAAAAAAGCACACGAAGTGTCCGCTCCCTTAGCTACGAAAGTGGAAAGGAGAGACCTAAGGGCTAACTCAATATTTTCTGCCAGGAAAAAAAAATTCCGCCTCTGTGGTGTAGTGGTTAGTGTGATTAGCTGCCACCCCCGGAGGCCCGGGTTCGATTCCTGGCTCTGTCACGAAATTTGAAAAGTGGTACGAGGGCTGGAAGGGGGTCCACTCAGCCTCGGAAGTCAACTGAGTAGAGGTGGGTTCGATTCCCACCTCAGCCATCCTGGAAGTGGTTTTCCGTGGTTTCCCACATCTCCTCAAGGCAAATGCCGGGATGGTACCTAACTTAAGGCCACGGCCGCTTCCTTCCCTGTTCCTTGTCTTTCCCTTCCAATCTTCCCAGCCCCACCAAGGCCCCTGTTCAGCATAGCAGGTGAGGCCGCCTGGGTAAGGTACTGGTCATCCTCTCCAGTTGTATCCACCGACCCTACGTCTCACGCTTCACGACACTGCCCTTGAGGCGGTAGAGGTGTGATCCCTCGCTGAGCCCGAGGGAAAAGCCAACCCTGGAGGGTAAGCAGATTAAGAAGAAGGAAAATAAAACGATATTCCTGTACAGAGCCAATGGGCACAGCGCCAAAAATTCTCAAAAATGGGGAAATGAAATTACACAACGTGCGAGCATGTAGTCATAATAAGGCTAGAACGGGAAAATAAGGAAAATTTAAAAGGCCCGCTTTACTCTCTAAGTCAATGATAAAATTCTGGTAACTATGGCGAACTTTTCCAGGTATACCAACTTTGAATCTGTAAATATTAAATCCGGCTATCTTTCAAAATAATACTAAATAAAATATTCTAATCACACAACTTCAAATGTGAGTATTTTCTAAGATCTTCATCGTAATCATTTGCAATAACTTTAATAATTTTTTTTCTTATTCTTATTTTTAATCGGTTTACCCTCCAGGGTTGGTTTTTCACTCGGACTCATCGAGGGATTCCACCTCTACCACCTCAAGGACAGTGTCCTGGAGCGTGAAACATTTGGTCGGGGATACAACTGGGAAGAATGACCAGTACCTCGCCCCGGCGGCCTCACCTGCTATGCTAAACAGGGGCCTAATGGGAGGATGGGAAGATTGGAAAGGATAGACACGGAAGAGGGAAGGAAGCGGCCGTGGCCTTTAGTTAGGTACCATCCCGGCGTTTGCCTGGTGTAGAAGTGGGAAACTACGGAAAACCACTTCCAGGATGGCTGAGATGGGAATAGAACACACCTCTACTCATTTGACCTACCGAGGTTGAGTGTACCTCGTTCCAGCCCTCGTACCACTTTTCAAATTTCGTGACAGAGCCAGGAATCGAACCCGGGCCTCCGGGGGTGGCAGTTAATCACACTAACCACTACACCACAGAGGCGGACACTTTAATAATTTGAGGTATGAAATTCTAGGAATTTACCCTAGCTGGACTGCTATTGGCCGGAGATATACCACGCCAATAAAGACGCTAGAAATCCGCAAAACGTGGAAGACAGGAATCTATTGATATCTTGTCGTTCTATGATCGATTCTTGACAAAATTACGGCGTGCGAATTAAAATTTTCGGACCGTTCAGTGGTGAAAACCTGAACAGGAAGGCCGGACTCCAAATACCGACCCAAGAACCACTCTCTGTCTCTCTCTCGGAGATGATGACCACAGATGAACCAAAGTCGAGGGCAGGAAAGTATAAATAAAGCGTGTCGAAGGATTCGACAGTCACACTTGAACAGTCGGTCGAGACTAGGTTTGAACAGTCCAGGGCGGAATTTCTGCCGTATATCACCAAATTATCCGCGCCGCACTTAAGGTATCTACAGTGAATAATCCGAGTACTTTAAGTTCGTATCCGTTACAGCCATAGTGATCAATTCAGTTTGAGAGTTATCGTGATTCTCTTCACGTAGCCTGTAACTTAATCTCTATATATAAAATAACTTGTCCTGACTGACTGACTGACTGACTGACTGACTGACTGACTGACTGACTGACTGACTGACTGACTGACTGACTGACTGACTGACTGACTCATCATCGCAGAGCCAAAACTACTGGACATTAAGGAATGAAATTTTGGGAATACATTTATATTATTATGTAGGTGCTCGCTAAGGGAGGATTTTCGGATATTCCGTCGCCAAGGGGGTGAAAAGGGGGGTGAATTTATAAAATGAATGTATCTATATCTCGATAACTGAACAGTTTAAAGACATGAAATGTGGTATTTTGAATCTCCTTAAAAATAAAGAAACACGTATTTTTTGTTTTCGGCAAATCCCATTAAGGGGAGTTAAAAAGGGGGAAATTTGGGTTGAACACCTTCTATGTGGACTCTAATATCTCAAAAACTAAATATGTTACAGATATGAAAATTGGTATTTGTAATCTCCTTTAAAAATGAAGAAACACGTATTTTTTGTTTTTGGAAAATCGAATTAATGGGGGTTAAACAGGAGTGACAAATGGGGTGAATTTTTAGAAATTTGTAAGTGTATCTATATCTCAAAACTTTAAAAGTTTAAAGAAATATAAATTGGAATTTAGAATTTAATTTAAAAATAAAGAAACACGTAGTTTTTGTTGCAAGAGGGTAGAAAGGAGATGAAATTTTTAAATGAGGATATCTACACCTCAAAAACTTCAAAATGTTTACAGACGTAAAACTTGCTATTTGGAATCTCCTTTCAAAATAAGGAAACACGTGGTTTTTTTGTTTTCGCAAAATCCGATTAAAGGGTGTTAAAAGGGGAGAAAATTGGTTGAATACCTTTAATGAGAAGATCTATATCTCAAAAAATTGAAGATTTTACAGACATGAAAATTGGTATTTGGAATCTCGTTTAAAAATAAAGAAACACGTACTTTTTGTTTATGAAAATCCAATGAATAGGCGGTGAACGGGTGTTACAAACGGGGTAGAATTTTAAAAAATATATCTAGGCCTACAATATATCTCAGACACATAACCTGTTACAGATTTGAAAACTGGTACTTGGAATTTCCTGTAAAAGCAAAGAGACATAGATAATTTTTTTCACAAAATCCACTTTAGGGGAAAAAAGCGGGTGAACTTTTAGAATGAGCATATCTAAAGTATATCTCAGAAACGTAACATGTTACAGAAGTGAAAACGGGTACTTTTGATCCCTTTCAAAAATAAGAAACACATATTTTTGTTGTCGGAAATACCACTTGGGAAGAGGGGGGGCGGGTAGAAAGGACTGAAATGTGGGTTGAATTTTTTGTATAAGGATACTGATATCTCAATAACTGAATACGTTACACACGTAAAAATTGGCGATTGGAAACTCATAAAGAAATGCTAATTTTTTTTTTTCGGAAAATCCAATTAGGCGGGGGTGAAAAATTGAAGGATTAGTTAAATTGTTTGTATGAGTCTACTTATGTCACAAAAACTATACATGTAGCAGACATGAAAATCGGTGTTTGGAATCCCCTTTAAAAGTAAAATAACACATATTCCTTTGATTTCGGAAAATCCAATTAAGGGGGTGAAAAAATTGAAGAATTTATTGAATTATTTGTATGAGGACACTTATATCCTATAAAAACTAAAGTAGATACAGATATGAGCATTGCTATATGGAATCTCCTTTAAAGTAAAGAAACGCTCATTTTAGGGGGAAAATATACTTGGGGGGAGGGGTGTAAAGGAATTGAATTCCTTTTATGAGAACACATATTTCTAAAACTGAAGATGTTACAGTCCTGATAATAGGTATTTAGAATCTCATTTAATAATAAACACGTATTTTTTTTATTTTTCGGAAAATTATTATTTTTTTTTTTGTTAGAGGCTTTACGTCGGAAAATTAACTTAAGGAGGGAGGGTGAAGGGAAGTGAAAAAATTGAATTATTTTATGTGAATACTTCATCTCAAAAACTGATGGTTGCAGACGTGAAACTTCGTATTTGTCATCTCCTTTATTAATAAACACGAAAATTTATGTTTTCGGAAACTCGACTTGGGGGGGGGGGGTGAAAATACACTGACTGACAGAGCAAATGCAACACCAAGAAGGAGTGGTCAGAACTTTATGCCAATTGCAGGGTAGACTGACGTCACTGAGGTATGCTCATGATGTGAAATGCGCCGCTGTGCTGCGCACGTAGCGAACGATAAATGGGACACGGCGTTGGCGAATGGCCCACTTCGTACCGTGATTTCTCAGCCAACAGTCATTGTAGAACGTGTTGTCGTGTGCCACAGGACACGTGTATAGCTAAGAATGACAGGCCGCCGTCAACGGAGGCATTTCCAGCAGACAGACGACTTTACGAGGGGTATGGTGATCGCTTCATCAAATCGCAGCCGATACCCATATGGATGTGTCCACGGTGCAGCGCCTGTGGCGAAGATGGTTGGCGCAGGGACATGTGGCACGTGCGAGGGGTCCAGGCGCAGCCCGAGTGACGTCAGCACGCGAGGATCGGCGCATCCACCGCCAAGCGGTGGCAGCCCCGCACGCCACGTCAACCGCCATTCTTCAGCATGTGCAAGACACCCTGGCTGTTCCAATATCGACCAGAACAATTTCCCGTCGATTGGTTGAAGGAGGCCTGTACTCCCGGCGTGCGCTCAGAAGACTACCATTGACTCCACAGCATAGACGTGCACGCCTGGCATGGTGCCGGGCTAGAGCGACTTGGATGAGGGAATGGCGGAACGTCGTGTTCTCCGATGAGTCACGCTTCTGTTCTGTCAGTGATAGTCACCGCAGACGAGTGTGGCGTCGGCGTGGAGAAAGGTCAAATCCGGCAGTAACTGTGGAGCGCCCTACCGCTAGACAACGCGGCATCATGGTTTGGGGCGCTATTGCGTATGATTCCACGTCACCTCTAGTGCGTATTCAAGGCACGTTAAATGCCCACCGCTACGTGCAGCATGTGCTGCGGCCGGTGGCACTCCCGTACCTTCAGGGGCTGCCCAATGCTCTGTTTCAGCAGGATAATGCCCGCCCACACACTGCTCGCATCTCCCAACAGGCTCTACGAGGTGTACAGATGCTTCCGTGGCCAGCGTACTCTCCGGATCTCTCACCAATCGAACACGTGTGGGATCTCATTGGACGCCGTTTGCAAACTCTGCCCCAGCCTCGTACGGACGACCAACTGTGGCAAATGGTTGACAGAGAATGGAGAACCATCCCTCAGGACACCATCCGCACTCTTATTGACTCTGTACCTCGACGTGTTTCTGCGTGCATCGCCGCTCGTGGTGGTCCTACATCCTGCTGAGTCGATGCCGTGCGCATTGTGTAACCTGCATATCGGTTTGAAATAAACATCAATTATTCGTCCGTGCCGTCTCTGTTTTTTCCCCAACTTTCATCCCTTTCGAACCACTCCTCCTTGGTGTTGCATTGTCACTGTCAGTCAGTGTAAGTAAAGAAGGAGTTGAATTCTGTTTAAAAGGATACTTATATCACAGAAACTGAAGGTGTTACAGACGTGAAAGTTGGTATTTTGACTCTCCTTTAAAAATAAAGAAACGCATTTTTTTTGTTTCCGGGAAGTCCACTTAAAGGGCGAGGGGTTGGAAGAAAGGGAAAAAGAATTTGAATTCATGTTATCAGGATACTTATATGTCAAAAACTGAAGATGTTACAGATGTGAAATATGGTACTGTATTTTGAATCTCCTTTAAAAATAAAGAAACACGTACATTCTTTTTCGGAAAATCCATTTAAGGGGTTGGAAAGAACTGAAAAAGTGGGTGAATTTTGAAAATGAATACTGGTATATCTACAGTATATGTCAGAAACTTAACATGTTATAGACATGAAATTTGGTATTTGGAAAGTCCTTTAATAATAGAGGAAAACGTACTTTTTGTTTTCGGAAAAGCACAACGGGGTGGGGGGTGAAAAGAAGTGAAAAAAGAAGTGAATAATTTTTAATTAGGATGCTTATATCTCACAAACTGATGATGTTACAGACGCGAAAATTAGTATTTGGAATCTCCTTTAAAAGTAAAGAACATGTACTTCTTTTTGTTTTCGGAAAATGGGAAGGACTGATAGAGGGGTTAAATTCTTTTTATGGAGATTCTTATGGCCTATCTCAAAAACTAAAAATGTTACGACTTGAAGATAGATATTGGAATCTACTTTAAAAATAAACATTTTTTTTTTCGATTTAGGAGAAGACTGTTTCTAACAGGTACAGTTTTGTTTTGCAGGGTCACCTTAGCTCCTAAGGGCAATAACACAAACGTGGTTTACAAAGAGTTTCCGGGGTAAATGAAACTCAGTTTGTCGGTGAATTTTTATACTTTAGGGATTTTCAGATAATGTCTTAGTACAGTACCAAGGAACGATTTTTATTACTTTACGAAATCCACGCGAGCGAAGCCGCTGGTAACTGCTAGTAAAGTATAAATTACCGGTATACGACGGAAGCACTTGTAATGCAGGCAATGTGTCCATCCTGCAATTATCAATATGTAGGCTGTGAATAGACATGCGAAGGGACATTTCCAGCATTCGCCTGGAAGTGAGGCAGGTTATAGTCTTAGTGGTGACAAGATAGCCGTAATATTTCGGGCGGTGAGACTTCGTCATCTGTGGAGAAAGGTTCAGTCAGCGTAGCGAACACTAGACGGTGCCGTGTTGGATCTCGCGTCGGGTTGCTTTCAGGCGTGTAGCAGTATCAACACAGCTAAGCCATGTTGAGTGTTATTACAAGGCCATATCAGTCAATCATCTAGACTGCCGCCTTTGGAACTTCCCAAAGGCTGCTACCCCCCCTTTCGATGAACCATTCCTTAGTCTGGTCTCTCAACAGATACCCATCCGATATTGTTGCACCTGCGGCTCGGCTATCTGCATCATTGAGACACGCAAGCCTCCCCACTACGGCAAGGTTACATGGTTCGCATGCAATTTTTAGAGGGAATTGTTCCAGTTGATGACGGATCAAATGTTATTGAACTGCAAGGAAGAATGTTAGCACATGATGATATCGTGACTGGAATGTATAGCAAAACGTTCACTTCTGCGAAAGATGTCATCATTTTCTAGGAAGTTGCCATTCCTAATTAATTTGAAAGTCATTGGGCTTATACACGGTAGTTCAAAACCATACATTAGCATCAAAAGATTACAGCAGAACCAGTAGTTTCACCAGTTCTGAATGAGGTACTTTCTAACCTCTCCAGTACTTTCAAATACATCATACCTGTCCAAGCGATGTTCTTAAAATTAAGCACTTTTTTCACGTGCTCCTGTAGGGAGTAACTTCAGTAAATATAAATATATATTCCTCCTGACAGGTTGAAGCTTAGCGATGAGACTTTTAAGAACCAATTATTTTAATTATTTTCTTTGTAAAGAAAATGGCAAATTATTTCAAACTCCACAAGCCATTAATGAAAATGAAATTGATTGATCAAGATAATTTCGAAAGTTCCAAACTATATTGCCTATTCTCAATCAGTGATGAGAGCCACCTAAAGTCTGTGTGCTAAAAGACCTCAGAACAAATTAATAATATATTTTCCTCGCAAACTTCGGTATTGTTACAGATTAATGCGAAATAATAGTCAATGATTTCCTTAAGACTAGCGTTATGTAAAGTAAATGTAATTACCTGTTGAAAAAGTAATTTGTTATTGAGTAATATATTTTTCATGTAACTGTAATTTAGCCCAATTACTTCTTTTTTTGTACTTTTTCCATCACTGCTCATTATTTCCCTTGTGCCCGACGCCGTAGCGTAACAGTTGGTACTATTATCTTCCGTCCTCGGTGAGCCGGATTCGATTCCTGGTACTGCCAGAAATTTAAGACTGGCAGGAGTGCTGGTATGTGGTTAAAATAGTACGTGCAACTCATTCTTATTGTGCCTGGAAACAGCTGCACCACCTCGGAACGAGGATGCGAGTTCACTTCATATCGCCCTTGTACCTTGACACACAACCCGTTTATAAACAACAAACTATGTCTCCGTCACAGCAATATAAATTAACTCAAAGAATATAGAAACTTATAAAAATGCTTTGCTGACTAACAACGAAAGAACAAGCTACACGCCAAAGCGCCGTACCTACAATTGTGAAAATGAGGTGTATCTCGCCAACTCTAGCCTTTTCTGAAGAGGGTCATAGAGGTAAAATTTATTCAAATTTATTCACCACCATTATTACTGAAAAACCTGGAGGTTCTTGAATAGTTGCCTGGCGTTCGGAATAGATCCAGCAGCTCAAAATGCACATACAATAAACATATACATTCGGATTGCCTTCGTTTTATTCTGTGTGGAGGTCTGAGGCATTATTTTCAATCAGGGAAATGACACATGAACATCACAGATTCACAAACATTAGAAATAAACTGAACTTCAGCACGCAATATGAGGCACTGCATGATCAACTAAATCACCTAGCAGTCGCCAGTTTTGGCAGGACGCCGTAGTGCCTGCCGTGGAAAATGGCGAGTGTACATGTACGCGGAGAAGTGATCACACTTCCTCTTCTACATGCCATGGCCATAATAAGCCCGAAAAGTGAAGTCTGCACAAAAACCAACGAACACATTGTGGGAAACAGTTTTGTGCGCCTTTTCTACTATAGCCATCTCTGATAGCAACTCAGAACTTTTGAACTGATGTCACAGATTTTTCGTCGATCGTTAGATGGCTTATACGTATATTTTGGAATGAACTCTGGAGGGAGAAACGCAAACTAAATTGTTTGATAGTTTCAATGTTGAAGCTGACGCCTCCTCCAATTCTCCAAGCCTATCAAAAGCTAGAAAGTAAATTATTCACGAACGAGGAATCTGTTTTGTAACTTGTGGCCACCGCATCATATCCTTGGATTGTAAAACTCTACATGTTTCTCCCTTCCTCCCTTTATAAGGGAAGCGACCTTTGCACTCCGCGTCTTCTCTAGCTAGTGCGGTACTGAGAACATAATGAAGGAGGATTGAGAGCTGCTCCCGTGGGAGCTGAGGAGGCGGTGATCACGACCTGACGAAGGTCCAAACTAAAGGGTATGGCAGAATAAATCTAAATAAGTAACTGTTTCAGTGCGTGAAGTGCGGGGAAGACTTCAGAGGGTTTTTTCATTTAGAAGGCAATAGTTAGGCGTTCATCTTCTAGTAATGTAGATTCTTCGGACTTAGAATTGTATTCCAACTGGGAAATTAATCAGATGTAATGGAGCACGAGTGGTTACCCTCGGTATTCCCCTCTTCTATTCGAATCGGGTGACTAAAATGTCTTAACTTCAAAATTTTCAAATTCGTTCTCGGACTCAAATGCTCTTCCCTTTTGTTATTATTATTATTATTGTGGTATTATTATTAACAAATAGAAATACAAATAAAACATAATTACCCAAGAACAACAACAACAAAACTACAACAACAGAAGTACAACAAGCTATTCCACGGAAAGAAAATATTACAAGAAATGCTATTAGTTTAATATCCTAAATCCAGCATCATCATATACAAATTCACACGCAGCTTAAGTATTTCCAGTGCTTAACATTACGGCTTACAATACTTTAGGTTGAGCTTACTGCTAGCTTAGCATTATAAGTGATGATAAAGCAATGTTGAAACCTAACTACCCAACAACACCACTACAACAACAAGACTACAACAAGCAAATCCATGGAAAGAAAGTACGACAAGAAATATTACTAGTTTAACATTCGACATCCAGCATCATCATATTCGAATTCAAACACACCCTGTAGCATTGGATTAGCCCCTTACCTTTTTCTTCCTGGAATTTGTCGAAGTGCTGGTTTTCTGCCTCCATTTAGCTTTTCATACCGGCCTTGATTTTATATTCCCTTTCCCGTTTTCGTAGCCACGTAGTATGGACCATATGCCTCTGCATGAACCTGTCTGTTGATGGTAACCTTGAAGTGAAATAAAATGTGTCACTATGACCTTTTCTGAGGTGAAATTATATTGCCCAATATGGGCATACTAGGTGGTAGGTGTCACCGGGTGGTGACTGTTTTATTGAAACTGTACTAACAAGGGGGCATTCCGTACTCGTCACCACCGATTTCGCTCAAATTTATGCAGGGCTTGGCTAGAAATGAATGTACCCGAAATGGGAACTCCAGATGGCCATGCGTATAGAAAACAAAAATAAAAAATTAAAATGTTGACGCGGCTCTCGCACCGTATAAGCCACTTACGTTAGGGCTCAAGCCGAACAGTTATTGGCGTAGCGGTAAGAGCTTGTACTAGTAATTTGATGGTCGTGGGTTCGTCTCCCGGTGTGGAGAATATTTTTCTCAATTTTTATATTATTATTTTAATTTATTTTTATTTACATGCAAGTCCGCCTCTGTGGTGTAGTGATTAGTGTGATTAGCTGCCACCCCCGAAGGCACGGGTTCGATTCCCGGCTCTGCCACGAAAATTTGAAAAGTTGTACGACGGCTGGAACGGGGTACACTCAGCCTCGGGAGGTCAACTGAGTAGAGGGGAGGTTCGATTCCCTCCTCAGCCATCCTCGAAGTGGTTTTCCGTGGTTTTCCATTTCTAATATTAATGTTATTTGCTTTACGTCCCACTAACTACTCTTTTTACGGTTGTCGGAGACGCCGAGGTTCCGGAATTTAGTCCCGCAGGAGTTCTTTTACGTGCCAGGAAATCTACCGACACGAGGCTGACGTATTTGAGCACCTTCAAATACCACCGGACTGAGCCAGGATCGAACCTGCCAAGTTGGGGTCAGAAAGCCAGCGCCTTAACCGTCTGAGCCACACAGCCCGGCTTTCCCACTTCTTCTCCAGGCAAATGCCGGGATGGTACCTAACTTAAGGCCACGGCCGCTTCCTTCCCTCTTCCTTGTCTATCCCTTCCAATCTTCCCATCCCCCGACGAGGCCCCTGTTCCACATAGCAGGCGAGGCCGCCTGGGAGAGGTACTGGTCATTCTACCCAGTTGTATGCCCCGACCCAAAGTCTCACACTCCTGGACACTGTCCTTGAGGTGGTCGAGGTGGGATCCCTCGCTGATTCCTAGAAGGAAACCAACCCTGGATGGTAAACAGATTAAGCAAGCATTTATATGCAGAAGGCATATACAGTAGGACGTCATTTCTTTAATGAGCGCACAATTGTAGAAAATTTGGACTTGCGAACTTTCCCGACGTGTTCAAACAGAAATTCTTCTTTTTTCTCCTTTACCGGCTATCACCCCTCCTTGGGAAATGTGCCATAAACGTGAATAGTCGTTTGGCTGTAAGATTCGTTTTCACCTGACAAGTGAAGGTTGCTCCTGGCGACTGTACACAAACAATAGTTTCTTGGCACAGGTAGAAAAATATCAGACAATGTAATCCCAATTTTTTACCTTTTCTATGCCTTTTGCGTATAAATAAATAAATAAATAAATAAAATGAATTATTCACCTCTTGGCGTAATTGGAATATGAATAATGTAAAAGTTGACCGAGAAAAACAGTCTTCACACGGAGAAGTCGAACCCACGACCAGCGAATTATGAGCCCGAGCTCTTACAGCTACGCCAACTACTGTATTGCGTGCATACTAACGTAAGTGGCACATACGCTGCGAGAGCCGAGTCAACATTTTTATTTTTATTTTTATTTTCTATACGCTTGGACATCTGGAGTTCCCACTTCGGGTACTTTCATTTCTAGCCAAGTCCTGCATGTTCTATAAATTTGAACGAAATCGGTGGTGACGAGTAGGGAATGCCCCATTGTAAGAGACATGCTCTCTTTTCCACTAAGTATTTCTTTGAATTGTCCGCCTCTGTGGTGTAGTGGTTAGCGTGATTAGCTGCCACCCCCGGAGGCCCGGGTTCGATTCCCGGCTCTGCCACGAAATTTGAAAAGTGGTATGAGGGCTGGAACGGGGTCCACTCAGCCTCGGGAGGTCAACTGAGTAGAGGTGGGTTCGATTCCCACCTCAGCCATCCTGGAAGTGGTTTTCCGTGGTTTCCCACTTCTCCTCCAGGCGAATGCCGGGATGGTACCTAACATAAGGCCACGGCCGCTTCCTTTCCTCTTCCTTGCCTATCCCTTCCAATCTTCCCATCCCTCCACAAGGCCCCTGTTCAGCATAGCAGGTGAGGCCGCCTGGGCGAGGTACTGGTCATTCTCCCCAGTTGTATCCCCGACCAAGAGTCTGAAGCTCCAGGACACTGCCCTTGAGGCGGTAGAGGTGGGATCCCTCGCTGTGTCCGAGGGAAAAGCCGACCCTGGAGGGTAAACAGATGATGATGATGATGATTTCTTTGAATTGTGGATAACCTTTTTTAATACGGGTTTTTACTCTGCTGGTTGTACATTTAAAGAGCTAATATGTTCTACTAGTAGATTAGAGAAGAGATGGGAATTCTGTCCCCAATTGCCTTACCTTTCACGCTCATTTAGAATGTAATAGTTAGGCTTTCTATCTTGTAGTAATGTAGAGTCTTCGGACTTATAATTGTATTCCCCACTGGGATATTAATCATATGTAATGGAGCACAAGTGGTTACCCTTGGTATTCTCCTCTTATATTCGAATCGGATGACTAAAACTTCTGTTTGAGACTGTGCATTCATTATTGTGCCTATTCTGAGCTCACGAGCTCTTTTTCATGTATTCAGAGTTGACGAGCTCCAGTTATATTGTTATCTATCATTTCTTTGAGCACATATGCTCTTTGTTGACTGTTCTTCAATGATTAAAAATTATTTTAAAATTAATCTGAAAGGAAAGCAATAAAATCCCGCGAATCTTATTAGGGTAACTTGTAGTTTAATTCTTTCACTGACCAGCCATTCACCCCATCTGCTTCATTGCCTCTGCTGACCACAAAATCCAGTAATAATAATAATAATAATAATAATAATAATAATAATAATAATAATAATCGCCGCCTCTGTGGTGTAGTGGTTAGCGTGATTAGCTGCCACCCCCGGAGGTCCGGGTTCGATTCCCGGCTCTGCCACGAAATTTGAAAAGTGGTACGAGGGCTGGAACGGGGTCCACTCAGCCTCGGGAGGTCAACTGAGTAGAGGCGGGTTCGATTCCCACCTCAGCCATCCTCGAAGTGGTTTTCCGTGGTTTCCCACTTCATCTCCAGGCAAATGCCGGGATGGTCCCTATCTTAAGGCCACGGCCGCTTCCTTCCCTCATCCTTGCCTATCCCTTCCAATCTTCCCATCCCCCTACTAGGCCCCTGTTCACTATAGCAGGTGAGGCCGCCTGGGCGAGGTACTGGTCATACTCCCCAGTTGTATCCCCCGACCAAGAGTCTGAAGCTCCAGGACACTGCCCTTGAGGCGGTAGAGGTGGGATCCCTCGCTCAGTCCGAGGGAAAAGCCGAATCTGGAGGGTAAACAGATGATGATGATGATAATAATAATAATAATAATAATAATAATAATAATAATAATAATAATAATAATAATACCGGGCGAGTTGGCCGTGCGCGTACAGGCGTGCGGCTGTGAGCTTGCATCCGGGAGATAGTAGGTTCGAATCCCACTATCGGCAGCCCTGAAGATGGTTTTCCGTGGTTTCCCATTTTCACACCAGGCAAATGCTGGGGCTGTACCTTAATTAAGGCCACGGCCGCTTCCTTCCAACTCCAAGGCCTTTCCTATCCCATCGTCGCCATAAGACCTATCTGTGTCGGTGCGACGTAAAGCCCCTAGCAAAAAAGTTAATAATAATAATAATAATAATAATAATAATAATAATAATAATAATAATAATAATAATAATAATAATAATAGATATAGAAGTAGATAACCAAAGCCTGAGCATAAAGAGATGTCCGTGTTTTGCCTGATAAAGAGGCTTTCATAAAAGGCCGGTGATTTTTCTGATAACTAGTTGTGTCGATAATTCCCCACATGTGTGTAAGCAACAGGCTGTATCACCGTCCTGCACAGATATGTCCTGGTAACAACACAGGATATTATGTTATGTAGGCCTACTGCAGTACCGGATGAGGTATGATAAGACAAACATGACCTGAATATCTCAGCGCAGCGTATTTTTCACACACGCTAGTTCAATTCACATTGCGCCTAAAGGACATTTAGATTTCGGTGGTTTTTTTTTTTTACTGTGATTCATTTCATTTCATGCTGTAATAAAACCTGAAAATACTTTGAACTGATGAAACAAACGCTGCCTGAATATGCATTATAGGCTCAAGTGTCATAAAAAGCATTAATATTAGAAAACCACTGCACTTTCCCACAGTAAATAATATTACATAAATATTGTAAAACGCTCCATCCCAGGTTCATTCAATTAATATATTCATGGTTTTAAATTAATAACTTAACATATAATTAATTGATGTAACCGGTAACATGTGTAATATTCTTCAATTTGACGTCCATTACGTAGTGATGATATCAATTATAATGTTTAATGGTTTCTACATAATTAAACCGACCTTGACTACTGCAGGTATGGACTCTTCGTAAATTTTCATTTTATACTCCCTAAGAAATCTGCATTTCAAGGATGTATACCCACTTTCCATAAATCGTATGGGTCCATTTAGCACGTTATATACCAAATTCCACAGTCTTATCCATCTCAAGTTCGAACAATGCACGCCACTAATACTTACCCAGCACCATGTCAAGATGGAGCTTTGCTGCATATGCGACCATCATCACGCGTGAGTGATGCGTGTAAGTAAAACGCAAAATTATCAAGCTAAGTTATGTGAAAAATATGACAGAAGGATTAAGTGTTGGTACCGAGGGAGGAAAAAACAAATTAAATAAACCAATATGGACCTAGGAACCATCATTTGAAGTGCTTCTATAGCGCTGTGATAGATACCTAATTAGTGTGTCTCGATGTCTATTACTACTACTTCTATAATAATAATAATAATAATAATAATAATAATAATAATAATAATAATAATAATAATAATAATAATAATAATAACAATAATAATAATAATAATAATAATAATAATAATAATAATATTATAATTATAATTATAATTAATAAATTATTATTATTAATAAACGGTTGGCGGCGGATGCGCCGATCCTCGCGTGCTGACGTCACTCGGGCTGCGCCTGGACCCCTCGCACGTGCCACATGTCCCTGCGCCAACCATCTTCGCCACAGGCGCTGCACCGTGGACACATCCCTATGGGTATCGGCTGCGATTTGACGAAGCGACCAACCTGCCCTTCTCAGCCCGATCACCATACCCCTCGCAAAGTCGTCTGTCTGCTGGAAATGCCTCCGTTGACTGCGGCCTGGCATTCTTAACTATACACGTATCCTGTGGCACACGACAACAAGTTCTACAATGACTGTCGGCTGAGAAATCACGGTACGAAGTGGGCCATTCGCCAACGCCGTGTCCCATTTATCGTTCGCTACGTGCGCAGCACAGCGGCGCATTTCACATCATGAGCATACCTCAGTGACGTCAGTCTACCCTGCAATTGGCATAAAGTTCTGACCACTCCTTCTTGGTGTTGCATTTGCTCTGTCAGTCAGTGTACGTCAATCCAATTTTAAGATTACCTAACATATTCAGCTCAAACTACAGTGCGAACTTATCAATGAACACAATTAATTTAATAATTTAAGCAAGGTGCTTACAGAAGCATAGATAACTGATTCTTTCCTGATTCACAACTTCCTGAACATGCTGCACACAATACATACGAGTAATACGATGATTTGGTACTGTTCTTTCCACACACATTGGTTCAGTCTGTAAGAGCATTGGCTGGTTGACGGGTTTGATCCCTGATCAGTCCGATGGTGTTTGAAGACGCTTAAATACTCCAGCCTCGATTCAGTAGATTTGCATTTAAATGTACCATGCGGTAAAGAATTCCGATACTTCGCTTTCTGAGAAAACAGTGAAAGTAGTTAGTAGGATATAAAACCAAGAACGTTAAATTATTAATAGTTGAAACCCGTCAAGACATGACGGTGAATTGGGTATATATTTATTGAAGGTTTTTTACAATTTCCTTAACA
Organism: Anabrus simplex; assembly: GCF_040414725.1. Classification (NCBI taxonomy): domain Eukaryota; kingdom Metazoa; phylum Arthropoda; class Insecta; order Orthoptera; family Tettigoniidae; genus Anabrus; species Anabrus simplex. The sequence continues at coordinate 1,371,746,306 of NC_090265.1, forward strand.
CGACGGCGATGATGGAAGAGAAAGTGGCTAGCAGTGGGAAGGAAGTGACTGTGGCCTTACTTAAGGTACAGCCCAATCATTTGCCTGTTGCGAAGATGGGAAAACGTGGAAAACCATCTTCAAGTCTGCTGACAGTGGGGTTCGAACCTACTATCTCCCGAATTCAAGTTGATAGCTACGTGACCCAAACCACGTGGCCACTTGCTAGAAGCATTTCTTGCACAATTACCTTTTGGCACTACTGCAACTTAAAAATATCGTTCTCCAGACAGTGCAACATTTAACTGGCCATGGATGAAAACTGGCTGAGGTAAACAGAGACCTTCGGGTCCCTTCAGGTTTATTGATCGTTATACAAAATGCCAAATGAATTGTTGATAGCTCTTGAAAGAAAATGGAAGTATCTTATTGGATGTTGTTAAGTCAAATCGAGGCATTAAAGCTCTCTGTCCAACTTCATCTCCACCAATTATTTCCAAATCTAAACAATTTTCGTATATACCCCGTACAATTAGGCCCTAATCTGGTTCCGTTTAGGAGCCGCTGGGAAACGTTCCGATTCTAAGGAGCATTACTGTGGCTCCAGTTTTTAGAATAAGAATATACAGGGGCAAACCATTAATTCCAAGGAATTCATGAAGTATGCAGGAAATTGAAGTAGCTAGCTCTCATCTTCAGAATTAATCTGTTGATGCTAATGTATGGTTTGGAACTACCGTGTATAAGCCCAAAGACTTTCAAATTAATTAGGAATGACAACTTCCGAGAAAATGATGACATCTTTCGCAGAAGTGAACGTTTTGCTATAAATTCCAATCACGATATCATGTGCTAATATTCCGGCTTGCAGTTCAATAATATTTGATCAGTCATCAACTGGAACAATTCCCTCGTTTTCACAAAATGATCCACTTTCTTCGTCCGCCGGTCTGTGTTTTCTCAGTGCGCACGGGACCGTCGATAAAAAAATGCTTCTTCTTCTTCTTCTTCTTCTCTTTCTTTACCTGTTTACCTTCCAGGGTCGGTCATTCCCTCGGACTCAGCGAGGGATCCCACCTGGGTCGGGCGATACAACTGGGGAGGATGACCAGTACCTCGCCAAGGCGGCCTCACCTGCTATGCTGAACAGGAGCCTTGCGTGGGATGGGAAGATGGGAATGGATAGACAAGGAAGAGGGAAGGAAGCGGCTGTGGCCTTAAGATAGGCACCATCCCGGCATTTGCCTGGAGAAGTGGGAAACAACGGAAAACCACTTTCAGGTGGGCTGAGGTGGGAATTGAACCCACCTTTACTAAGTTGACCTCCCGAGGCTGAGTTGACCCGGTTCGAGCCCTCGTACCATTTTTCAAATTTCGTGGGAGAGCCGGGAATCGAACCCGGGCCTACGGGGATGCCAGCTAATCACACTAACCACTACACCACAGAGGCGGACTCGATGAAAAACGTATTTTTTGACATTTGAGTTGTTTTGTTGGGGCACGTCAACGATTTCATTAATATAATTGAAAGTTTCTCCTGGTTTACAATGAGCACAATGCCGACTAAATCAGATTTTATATTTGGCACATTAGCTGTTTGTTCGTAATAAAGGTACACACATTTGGGTTTCCATGACAGTAAATTATGACAAAGAGGATCGACTCGCTTTCCTCTGCCGGAGTGGGAGCAGTTCACATCATTAGTGTTCAAATTATGGCATGGAGAAAAAGACTATTGCATCTCTCCGACTCATTTCAAGCTAGGAAATATAGGAAGTTTAACAAAGAGACAGTAACGTTGTGCTGAATACCTTCACTCAACTCAGCGACTCTGTGATACAGCAAAGACTGGAGCAGCGGGTACGCTTGCGTACTTGCCCCCTTCCACCTACTCCCTCGCATCGTATGGCTCAGCGCTTCGTAGGTCCAGGTGGCCTTGAGATACTTCGAACGTATTAGCGAATATGAATGCTACATTTTCTTTATTAACTTTCAGATATACGGCAATAATTTCTATGCTTTTAAAGACACTCTGCAAATCTACATGCCAAGATCTTTCGTCAGAATGCTTTACGATGTCGATCGGTTCAGCAGTTCCTTTACTTCGCACCGACACAGATAGGTCTTATTGCGACGATGACACAGGAAAGGGCAGGGATTATTATTATTATTATTATTATTATTATTATTATTATTATTATTATTATTATTATTATTATTATTATTATTATTATTATAGATGATATACTACTGGTTAGCCAAACACCAAGTTTTCCAGAAGCTGAACAAATTCTTACAGCAGATCTAAAAAAGCTAAATACATACTTCCAAAAGGGGTGTCTCCGTCCAAATCTCCAAAAGACTGTTGCATCTGTGTTTCATCTCAGAAATAAATTTGCCAACTACAAGCCTACAATAACATTCAGAAATCAATCCTTACAACACTGTCCCTTCCCAAAATATTTAGGTGTCACATTAGACAGATCCCTAACATATAAACATCATATTAACAACACAGCCGCCAAGATTAAAAGTCGGAATAATATTCTTCAAAAATTAGCCGGCACATCCTGAGGCGCAAACAACCAAGTGTTGAGATCTACTGCTCTAGCTCTTTGTTATTCAGTTGCCCAATACTGCGCTTCTACTTGGCTGAACAGTGCTCATACTGCGAAGATTGATGCTCAATTAAATCAAGCAATGCGCATTATAACTGGTTGTATTCGCTCTACAAACGTGGCCTGGCTGCCTACACTCAGTAATATTCCACCGCCTTGCTTAAGAAGATCTGAAGCTCTTCTAAAACTTTGGAAGACCAGCCAGGACTCCAACCTCCCCGTTCACCAGGATATTACTCAACCTGCCCTTCCACGACTTAAGTCTAGATCTCCACTCTGGCGCACTGCACTTACACTGGAAGAATCTGGGTTCTCCATCACGAACGCCTGGTTACACCAATGGCAGCAGTCTTCTGTTCCCAATCAATATCTTGTGACTCTACCTCATGCTCAACCTCCCGGATTCCATCCACCCAGACGTCAATGGAGGACTCTAAACAGAATAAGAGTCAATCAAGGAAGATGCGGCTATACTCTTTATAAATGGGGCTGGCAGAAGTCTTCTGGGTGTGATTGTGGAGCTACCTCACAGGCCATCCACCACGTAATTGCCGAGTGTCCACAGAGAGCATTTCAAGGTCCTTTGGAGGACATATACAACGCAACTGAGGAGGCCTTAAAATGGATCAATGGACTTGATTTGGAACTATAGGCTTCTGCTTGTATATATTGTGTATATATTGTATACTTATTTATTTTATCTATCTGTGCACATCATACGATAAATAAATAAATAAATAAATAAATAAATAAATAAATAAATAAATAAATAAATAAATAAATTATTATTATTATTATTATTATTATTGTTGTATGTCCGGCGCTCCCGTCTCGCTCCGACAGCCAGCTGCACGCGCGCCTGTGTATCATTCTGCCAGCTTCGACGCGCAGCCCTCAGTGCGCGTGCCTGAACATCGAGTGTACTATAAATAGGAGCTCCCTGTCTGCTCAATTGTCCACTTGCCCCGGTGTCCAGCTCCAGAATACACCCTACGTCGAGCACGGAGGCTACTCCTCTTGAAAATGTGCTTCGACCAGGTGGACTGAATTTCTGGCAGTACGAGGTTTCACCTCTGGTCACCGCTCCCTTACCTGTTTCCGCTGCCTATGTTCCGTAATTCTTTTACAAGCCATTTTCATTCCCTAACTTATGCAAGCTCCCTTAGTTTCGCTAGGTGGAATTTCTTCAATCAATTGAACTTGCTTTTTAGGAATTCAGGCACTTCAACAAACAAGGACTCTCATGAACATTTATGTTAGTGTGCCAGATAGTTCTCGACTATCAAAGTGTCAATTCACAAAGACTATCTTTTCGAGATAGAAGTGTGTATAAAGACTGCAAACCTGTACATATTGTATAAAGACAGACTTTTCTCAAGATTCAATATTCCTTTTTGCTTCAAAATAAATTTCAGTTATTTGTGTAAATATCATAAAGTGAAGCAATAAAAGTTGTGTTCTGTAAACTTCAACCTTGGTTACAACACAACTCTATGGCGACGAGGTAAAAACGCAACAACCTACAATTCTTCGACTCCAGTTGCCAACTCTATAGTGACGAGGTAAAAGCGACACTACACTTCATCGGCCCCAGTCGCCAACTCTATGGCGACGAGGTAAAAAAGCGACACTACAATTCATCAGCCCCAGTTGCCAACTCTATAGCAACGAGGTAAACACGACACTACCATTCAACAGGCCCAGTTGTCAACTCTACGGCGACGTGCTCAACAACAACGACACTCCAACCAGTTCTGACACACAGCTTACCTTACTCTTTCTTGCACGCATCTCGCAATGGCTACTGCGGAACAACCCGCTACGGTCTTCCAAGCCTTACAGCAGCAACAACAACAATTTATGCAACAACAACAGGCAGCATTAATTCAGGCTATTCAAGCTATTTCTGTCTCTACACAGCCATCAGCTATTCCTCCGTTCTCTGCTTTTGACCCAGCTAAGGAAGAATGGTCAGTTTATTTAGCCCGCTTGCAACAGCATTTCATCTGCCATTCTGTCACAGATGATCAACGCCGCCGCGCACTATTTCTTAGTTCGGTTGGCAATGCTACGTGTGAATTACTACGTAAATTAAGTCCAGAAGAACACTTATCTGAGGTACCCTTCACACAGCTCTTGGCCCGTCTCACGGAACACTATGCCAAAGCTCCTCACATAGTGGCTGCTCGCTATAAATTTTTTCAGAGCAGAAAGCAACCCCATCAGACACATACTGAATGGATAACTGAATTGCGTGGTCTAGCTAAACCCTGCCAGTTCATCTGCTCCAAGGACGGTTGTGGTTCATCCTACACTGATTCTCTCATTCGGGACATGATAATTTTACATACTCCTGAAGACAAAATACGTTTTGACGCTGTCAAGCAGAGTAACCCTTCTTTAGAAGACGTCCAGCGTATTGCTACGGTTTATGAGCTTACTACCAAGACTGCCGCAGCCATAGCTTCTCCACACGAAGTTGCACACGTCTCGCCTCAGGCCCGCAAGCCCTCTGCTACAGTGAACCGTACGGATAAGGCGCTCTCCACTAAGCATTCTCGCCAGGTTCCCTCTCGTAATGCTACACGGAAGCCCAATTCTAAAAGCACCTCGAAACTCCTGCCTTCCTGCCGAGGTTGTTTCAAGCATCATGAACGTCGTGACTGTCGTTTTTTCAAAGCTACTTGTGAACGATGTAATAAACTTGGACACATTAAGACTGTCTGTCAAAGTTCGCTCCGCCCTGCTAAGACTACTGCAGCACGCCGGAAGCATATACAGCCCCGCCAAGACATGGAAGTTGATCAGATCAATCTTATTCTTCCCACAAAGGATTCTCACAAAATCATCATTCCTCTCTCATTCTCTGATCGATCTGTCGATTTTCAATTAGATACTGGATCACCTGTCTCTATTATTAACCTGACTACCTACCACGACTTAGGTTCACCTTCATGCTCTCCAGCTGACATCCAGCTCGTGACATTTAACAAGAAGAAAATTGACATCAAAGGTCAAATCAAGCTTCAGGCTAGTTATAAAGGAATTCAGAAGGCCATTCCTCTTCTCGTAGTTAACAACTACACTGCATCAAACATTATGGGCATGGATCTATTTAACTTATTTGGTTTCCAAATACATGACAACATTAACGTCGTATCTACATTGCATCCTACTTCTGACGTTACCGCTCTCCTAGCACAGTTTCCTGAAGTCTTCGACTCTCAGCTCGGAACAGCAAAAGACTATACAGCTCACATACAGCTGAAATCCGGAGCTAAGCCTCGCTTCAAGTCCAGTACCCCTAGCACTTCAAGACCAGGTCACGAAAGAATTAGAAAGATGGATACAAACTGGAATTGTTGTACCAGTTACTTCTAGTCAATGGGCTACTCCACTCGTGGTAATCAAGAAACCTGATGGTAATATTCGACTTTGTGGCGATTTTCGATCTACAGTCAACGCACAACTTGACACAGATATCTTTCCTATTCCACGTCCAGAAGACTTATTCCGTCGTCTCTCTGGTGGACAATTCTTCTCTCGAGTTGATCTTAAAGAAGCATATCTCCAGCTACTTTTAGACGAAGAATCTAAGAACTTTCTCACACTCAACACTCCTCTAGGACTGCTCCAGCTCCAGCGGCTCCCATTCGGTGTTTCATCCTCAGCGGCTATTTTTCAGCGCTATTTGGCTCAACTCACCGCCTCAATTCCCGGTTGTGCTAACTACCTGGATGATATTATTGTTACTGGAAAAGATCATCAGGAACATCTAACCAATCTCCGCCTTCTTCTCCAGAAATTGAAAGACAATGGCCTACGAGCGAATCTCGCTAAATGTACCTTCTTTCAACCTCAAGTTCACTACCTCGGACATATACTTGATAAGAATGGAATTCGTCCTAGTATGCAGAATGTCTCCGCGATAGTAAACATGCCAGCACCTCAGAACCTCAAGCAGCTTCAGTCCTTCATAGGCAAAGCGAACTATTATAATAAGTTCATTCCACGCTTCGCTACAGTGGCAGCTCCATTAAACGCTCTACGTAAAAAAGGTGTTAAGTTTCAGTGGACTCCGCAATGCCAACAGGCATGGAAAACAATCAACAACGCCTTAATTCAAGCTATACAACTCACTCATTTTCTGCCCGACAAGATCATCACGCTAGCTACTGACGCTTCAGACTACGGTGTCGGTGCCGTTCTCTCCCAGAAGGATCGTCATGGACAAGAACGCCCCATCGCCTTCGCTTCGAAAACACTTAATGACCATCAACGTCGATACTCACAGATAGAGAAAGAAGCTTTAGCCATCATCTTTGGTATTCGCCGTTTCAATGAATATCTTTATGGCAACCATTTCCTGATCATTACCGATCATAAGCCTCTCGTACACTTATTCCATCCTGGTAATAAGATCCCAGAGAATTCCCTCAGAAAGCTTCAAAGATGGTCCATGTTCCTTTCTGATTATTCCTATCAGATTGTATATCGAGCCACATCCCAGCATTGTAATGCTGATGCCCTCTCCCGCTTACCCGTTGGTCCTGATACTGCCTTCGATTCTCAAGAATCTGAATGTCTTCAGTTGGACATAGAACTTGAAGATACTGTATCCAGTTTTCCTATTGATGCTACCTGCATAGCTAAAGCTACGGATAAGGACAGTACACTTGCTACTGTACGTACTTACATCCGCAACGGTTGGCCTCTTCAGAGCACACTTCCTGCCCACCTGGCACCTTATCATCGTATGCAGCATCGTCTCACGACTCGTGCCGGAGTTGTACTACTAGAAGCAGGCACCATCTTCCGAGTGGTTATCCCACTTAGCCTACAGAAACAAGTTCTCGAGTTATTACACCAAAGCCATTGGGGTATCTCCAGAACAAAGCAACTCGCCCGTCAACACTGCTACTGGCCCGGTATTGATGCCGCCATTGAAAAGCTAATACGTCATTGTGAGCAATGTCAAACGAATCAGAACGCCCCGTCTTCTGATCTTGCTTCATGGCCTCCTGCTACTACTCCATGGGAACGAGTTCACATCGATTTCGCAGGTCCTTTCCTCAATTCCATGTGGTTAATAGTCATCGATTCACTGTCAAACTTTCCATATGTAGTGGATATGCATTCGACTACTACCACCGAAGCTACCATTCGTGCTCTCCAGAAAATCTTTACTACAGAAGGTTTACCGCAAGTACTCATTTCAGACAACGGACCTCAATTTACAGCTACTGCTTTTCAGAACTTTTGTACACATAATGGCATTCGTCATATACTAGCACCACCTTTTCACCCTCAATCTAATGGTGAAGCTGAACGCTTCGTACAAACATTTAAAAGAAGTATGAAGAAAGCTGTCTCTTCAGGCTTAACTAAAGACCAAGCCTTGCTCCAACTCTTAAACACCTACAGAACTCTACCCGGCGCTGATAATATCACTCCTGCACAGAAGCTCCATGGACGACCTCACAGAACTTTACTTTCTCTGTTACAGCCTCTTCCGGCCCAGCATAAGACCTCACCAACGAAGTTCTCCCTCAACGACAAGGTCTACACCAGGACATTCAAATCCAACCCACTCTGGATACCTGGAGTCATCTGCAGATCTTTGGGTCATCGTCTCTGCGAGATACAGACTACGGAGAAACGTATCTGCCGCCATCAAGATCAGATACGTCTGCGCTACCGCCCCTGTCCAGCTATTGATGCTATTGCTTAACCTGATAAATCTATTGCTGAACGCGCTTTAGATCATTTAATAACAATAGGTTCCTTTCAGGACGAGACAGCGCCACTCCGCCCAGTTCCAGCTCCGGACAATACAACAGAAACATCAGCAGCTCCGCCCCAGCATCGCAGTCGCCGCCAGCGCCGCCGCCGTTTCACGCCGTACCGGCGTATTTAGGAGGGGAGGGTGTTGTATGTCCGGCGCTCCCGTCTCGCTCCGACAGCCAGCTGCACGCGCGCCTGTGTATCATTCTGCCAGCTTCGACGCGCAGCCCTCAGTGCGCGTGCCTGAACATCGAGTGTACTATAAATAGGAGCTCCCTGTCTGCTCAATTGCCCACTTGCCCCGGTGTCCAGCTCCAGAATACACCCTACGTCGAGCACGGAGGCTACTCCTCTTGAAAATGTGCTTCGACCAGGTGGACTGAATTTCTGGCAGTACGAGGTTTCACCTCTGGTCACCGCTCCCTTACCTGTTTCCGCTGCCTATGTTCCGTAATTCTTTTACAAGCCATTTTCATTCCCTAACTTATGCAAGCTCCCTTAGTTTCGCTAGGTGGAATTTCTTCAATCAATTGAACTTGCTTTTTAGGAATTCAGGCACTTCAACAAACAAGGACTCTCATGAACATTTATGTTAGTGTGCCAGATAGTTCTCGACTATCAAAGTGTCAATTCACAAAGACTATCTTTTCGAGATAGAAGTGTGTATAAAGACTGCAAACCTGTACATATTGTATAAAGACAGACTTTTCTCAAGATTCAATATTCCTTTTTGCTTCAAAATAAATTTCAGTTATTTGTGTAAATATCATAAAGTGAAGCAATAAAAGTTGTGTTCTGTAAACTTCAACCTTGGTTACAACAATTATTATTATTATTATTATTATTATTATTATTATTATTATTATTATTATTATTATTATTATATTACTATTATTCACGGAGCGTGATTAGCTCAGTAACTTAATTGCTGGCTTTCTACCCAGGAGGTGAGACGACGTTGAAAAAAGAAGGTCTTCTAACTTAACATATTATTCGGTCAGTCATGTAAATAACAAAGACAGATATTCGTGAAGTTTGACGAATCCATTATATCTAACGAGAGAGGTTTAGAATTAAAGCTCCTCCCCAAATACGTACCCATAAAAGTAAAACCCACCACAATATCAGCTAAAATTTCAACATCTCAATTACAGTTTTTATGGATAAAATAGGAAATAAAATTCGCATTTATCGAGAAACAACATTTTAAAAATTCAAATGAAAATTAATTTAAAGTGTTTTAATTTCTTATTGTTCTTATGGATTAATCAGTAGGCTGAACCCTTCTGGTTTCCCTGTGCTTAGTGAATTCCCTCTCTCTCTCTCTGTCTCTCTCTAAAACGTTTAGCATTCACCTAAACATAAGCAACGCCGGTAACTGACCCCCACGGACATATTACACTGATTATCTGCAAGAATACATTAAAAGGAGGAGCAATCAAGCGTATTTGTTGACAACACAATCAGTACCTATTCAATAAACAAAGTAGGCCGTAAACGACAAGGAAAGTAAACTAATTAAAGTTCCAAACCAAACCCCCAGGCGCAACAGCCCCGAAGGGCCATGGCCCAACAAGCCACCGCTGCTAATTCCGAAGGCCTGCAGATTACGAGGTGTCATGTGGTCGGCACGACAAATCCTCTCGGCCGTTACTCTTGTCTTTCTAGACCGGGTCCGCCATATCACCGTCAGACGGCTCCTCAATTGTAATCACGCAGGCTGAGTGGACCTCGAACCAGCCCTCAGATCCAGATTTTTTAAAATGTGACCTGGCAGGGAATCGAACTCGGGGTCTCCAGGTAAGAGGCAGTTATGCTACCCCTACACCGCGGGGCCGCCAAAAATATTTGCTCGGGATTCGAACCTTCGAGCACCGTCCACTATCACAACTCCCACGGCGCCCCTGCCAAGTGAGCTATTGCGAGAGTTCCTTAAAACAGCCGAATTAGAAACAATCAAAGCTCGGTATTAAAAACTTTGAGAGCAAAATCAGAAAACAAAACAGAAACGTAATCGGCAAAATATCAAATAAATGAAACAAAACAGCGAAATGATAAAAGACGAGTATATACAGAAAAGAAAGGAATTCATTACAAATTACGGAGCACAAGAAATAAAGCACCACCCAACAAATACATTTCAAAACAAGGTAAAACAAGCGCGATCAAGAAATAGACCTCATTCTCACAAAACAAGAAGAAGAATTACCATCAAAAATCGCAAGCTCCCCGCATTAATGCAAGAGCCCTCCCCAAATACACAATCAGACCAATGCGATAGGAAAGGACTAAAATAGGGAAGGAAGCGCCCGCGGCCATAATTAAGGTACATCCCAGCATTTGCCTGGTGTGAAAATAGTAAACCACGGAAAATCATCTTAAGGGTTGTCGACAGTGGGTTTCTAACCCACTATCTCTCGAATGCAAGCTCACAGCTGCGCGATCCTAACTGCAGGACAAACTCCTTCGGTTGGGAAGGATGTGATCATGGCAATAATTAAGGTACAGCCCCAGCATTTGCCATTTGTGATAATGGGAAACAACGGAAAAACATCTTCAGGTGTGCCGACAGTGGGGTTAGAACCCACTATCTCCCGGATGTAAGCCAACAGCTACGCGAACCTAACTGCACGGCAATTCATTCGATTAAGATGATAATACAGTCGAAGATATTCTTCGTTCAAAATGACCCGATACGTAAAAACCATCAGCCAGGTGCAAGTGTGATTTTTTTCGGATTATGCTTTACGTTTTGTAATTGTTCTTTATTATGCGTTCAAGATATGCATGTTTTGGCATGCCATTGACGGTACCATCCATATTTCGAATATGAAATTAGGCTACGCTTTTTTTTTTGTGGTTGCCCTACATATTGCCAGTGTTACGTGATGATTTTAATCTACATGTGAACAAGGTCATTCGCGATCTTCAATTAAAGGACTCACGCACATGCTTTAAGGTGTTTATATTTGTTTTTTATTTCCCTTATATTACTCTCTCTTAGTCCAACCCTTCGGAAATGTGTAGTGGCATCACGCGACAATGCTTTTGGTGATCTTCCTCCAGGAGTCTCTGCTTTGGGCATGGTTGCTTGCTTGCTGTAGGCTCATCCTGGTCAAGTTCTTGACCTGGTCCATCCATCGTAACGGCGCACGTCCTCTAGGTCTTCGGCCCTCGACTTTTCCCTCTATGATAAGTATTTCCATTGCCTCCTGTCTTCTGGCAATATGACCGAAATACCCGAGTTGTTTCTGGTTGATAAGGGTCGACAGTCTTGTTCTGGTGCCGAGCTGTTGCAGGATCGATTCATTAGTACGGTGTGCTGTCCATGGTATAATATTTGAAATGCATAATTCTAAGTGTCGATATACACTGACTTAGCAAATGTCATGGGATCGTCACCTAATAGCGTGTGACCCTGCGAACTGCAGTGAGACGCCGTGGAAGTGAGTCGACAAGTCCCTGGTAGTCCTCTGGACGCAGCTGACACCAAATCGTTTGCAGAGCGGCTGCCAATGCTGGTCTGTTCGTGGGTACAGGATCCATGGCACAGAGCCTGCGTTCCAGGACATCCCAGATATGCTCGATAGGATTCATATCGGGCTCCTGGGTGGCCATGGCAGTCGTTGGACCTCCGCTGCATGTTCCTGAAACCATTCACGGGCGACGTGGGAGCGATATGACAGCGCGTTATCATCTTGAAACACCGCAGAACCGTCTGGGCGCTGCAAGGCCAAAAATGGGTGGAGATGGTCTCGGAGCAGCTCAACATACCGCGTACCCTTCAAAGTCTCTTCCAGAATAACTAGAGGGCCCATTCCGTACCAGGAAAATGCACCCCAGACCGTAACAGAGACACCAGCGCCTTGGACCACACCTTTGAGGCAGGCGGGAACCATCGCTTCATGTGGTCTGCGCCATACACGGTGCCTCCCATCGGAATGCTGCAGTTGAAACCGTGATTCGTCCGACCATATCACGTTACGCCATTGTTCCAGTGTCCATTCCTGGTGACTGGCGACAAATGCGCGTCGTCTTGTCCGACGACGATGGGTTAACAATGGCACCCGTATGCGGCGCCGGCTCCCATACCCCATAGAACCCATGTTCCTACGGATTGTCTACTGGGAGACGTGTCTAGCACGAAATGTGTTGAATTGAGCCGTGATTTGTTGCACGGTTGCCCGTCTGTCACAATTGACAATCCGTCTCAGATGTCGCCGGTTACGGTCATCGAGGGTGGCTGGACGGCCGGTCGTTCGTCTGTTGTGGACGGTGACACCCGCATTCAACTATTCACGATACACCCTGGACACGGTTGATCGTGTGAAGCCGAATTCCAGCACCACTTCCGAAATCGCACTTCCCATCCGTCGGGCACCGACCACCATACCCCGTTCGAACGGTGTCAGCTCACGATGACGTTCCGTGTTACACCTGTCACATGCGCAGCCACTGCTCACAAGGTCTCCTATACAACTGCCGCTGGCACAGGGGGCGTGTATTGCGCAGACAACACACCTGCGCATCAATGCTCTGCTATCCCATGACATTTGTTCAGTCAGTGTATGTGTTTCCTCCTAACCGCATCTACACTGCACCTCGTTCAGTCCCTCGAGTTGTTCAGTAAATTTTTGAGCTTTTTAGGGATCTTCAGGGTACTTGTTTCTTTGGTCGTAAGTTCGTCCTGGGGGGCCTGGAAATGTCTTATTGCGTCATGCCTGTTTCCTTTCTTATATCTACCTTGATACATCGCTCCACGTCATGAAAATACCCCCCCCCCTTTTCAGTCTCTCCAGATGTGCTGTTAAAAATCATGTTGACTATCAGGAAACTTTCAAGCCCACAGAAACTGCAGATCATCGCTGCGCATCGCTCTAAGTGTAAATACAAATGTTTTCTTCGTAACCAACTACATAAACATTTACCAAACCAACCGACAAGATTCTACACCCCTGATGGGCCTTGGCCTGCAAAGCCACCGCTGGTCAGCCCTAAGTTTTGCAGATTATGAGATGACACACAATTAGACTGTTATAGGCCTATTAGGAGAACAATAATAACGGAAAGGATGGTTTAGGATTGTAGGCTTGACGAATCGCAAGTGGAACTTCGGGATGCATGAGAACAAAACTGCATCGATTATGTACCGTATTCTGTAACACAAAACGAATGTTTTGTATGGTGAATTTATATTTTCACAAATACTTAACGATGGATCATATATCTCACTGAGACACTCTTTTTGATTGTTTTACAGCTGTTGTAACAGTTTAGTTGTATTACAGCTCTTATAGTTTATCGTGAAAATGAACCAGTTAATATTCCCATAGTACGGACGAACAATAATAACGAGTCTGAGGAATAAAGCTCTACATTCTGCATGGAATACCTTTGTCTTGAATTTGTTAGAATTACGCCAGTTTTAAATCACTCGTACGCTATAATATTTAGACAAACTTCTTTTCGAACTCGTGAAAAAGGTCTGGTTATTCCTTCTGTGCGTTTCTACAGAGTTTATATTTGTTCACTGGAATAATTCCCCTGTGTATTTAACAATCCCATCATCAGAGTAAGTAAATAGCACTTACATTCGACTCCGGTTGTGTACGGCACTCTATAGTGTAAACATTACGAAGAAACCCTGGTGGAGATTGTGCCGTTACTGCTGTGTCGATGCTCTCAAACAAGGAATCTACCGTATATTCAGACTCTCAGACGTCGATCAATGGTATACCTTCTAGTGGTAGTCGTTTACATATTTAATAAACTGGGTGGCTTCCTGCTCCTCTTCATACTACTCTATACAGTGCTATACCTTTAAGCGTGAAAGCGTGAAGTCAGAATATCATGTCATCATGAATCATCTTTTCCTTTGCAGATGTCACCGTGGTTAGCTGGGCCGAGTTCCGTTGGTCATAAGAAAGTTCATCACCAGAATATTGGTCGCAGAGTAGGGGATGTGTTGTATACAATTTATAATCACTAGATTGCGTGCTAAAAGCCTGGGTTAATATCCAAACCTCTCCGCAGTGTGCGTATGGGATGAGGAAATATGACGCTGTTGATGGTGATTCGTCCGTCGGATGGTGATGTAAAACTTGGAACAGAACCCCTGGTGCTATTCGACAGGGGTAGGCTATGCGCTGGCACCGGGTCTCATCCTCTCCCTTCTTACTATCATATATCACTCAATCATTTCATCTCATTAACTCCTCTGATGAGCACGACAGGAACGGCATTCAGTCTTAAGAACTCTAAACAAATATTCATCTCATTTCTCTCCCGACCCCGTAGAGAAACGGGACAAACGTTAGACATACATGATAATGATGATACTTGTTGTTTTTGCTATTTGCTTTACGTCGCACCGACACACATAGGTCTTATGGCGACGATGGGACAGGAAAGGCCTAAGAATGGGAAGGAAGCGGCCGTGGCCTTAATTAAGGTTCAGCCCCAGCATTTGCCTGGTGTGAAAATGGGAAACCACGGAAAACAATCTTCAGGGCTACCGACAGTGGGGTTCGAACCCACTATCTCCAGCATGTGAGCTCTCAGCTGCGCGCTCCTGACCGCACGGCCAACTCGCCCGGTGCTTGTTGTTTAAAGGGGCCTAAGATCCAGGTCATCGGCAAATACATACAAAAATGCTAAAATACAAAAATGCATTCTTCAGGATACTAGATTACCGTTTGCCTAGGATGAGATGAATATTTATGCACGATTACGTCCAAAAACGTACTGCTTGCGTTGTAAAGAAGTTTACCGAGAAAGAAACTTTCCTGTTTTAGAGTGACCACCACACTATGTGGTTTTAAATACGATAGGGAACCTATAGAAAAACATTTATAAAATAATTTATCTTTCGAAAGCCACAAATCTTGGCTAGCTCTGGTACGAAATCCAAGAAGCTTGGTTCTTGAGAACCCGAAGAAGAGTGCAGACGTGTAGTAGGTTCAATGGGCAGAAGATATCGGGCTGCTTTAAAAAACAAAGGACTTCTGCACTTAAATGGCATTACACCTAAATGGTAATATTCCTGCTAAATTTGTCTAATTTACAACAAGTAAATAGACGATTTTAGTAAGTGGTTATATTAAATAAACCCTAAGCAAAATATTTACATCATATCTTATTCTGATTTTATGTGAATGTTGCATTAGTGCTGATAATAGTGAGAAAAAAACATACCGAGAAATATCTCGCAGAATATAATTTTTGAATAAGAATATGATTTGACCTGAAAATTTGTTATATCAGCAACATTACTGATTGGTTCCATATTTCATTTTGTATTTTTTATTTTTTGCCCGTCCCATTCTCGAATTTTCCAATTACTTGACGCCTACCGAAAATATGGTCCTCACAGATAATCTGTGGATTAAAAAGACATTGAATTTCATCCAAATTATTCCCCATCATTGATCACATATCCTCTTCAACTTGTCTCTGAACACTTTGCCTGGTATACGAATGTAATACCTCGGTAGTTCTTGCAGTTCCCTTGCTTAAAGATTGGTGTAATTACGGTTTTCATACAATCGGAAGTTATATTACTCACATTCCATGCGAATCCTAGTACTCTATGAAACCATTACATCCCTGCATTCCCACTGTATTCCATAATTCCGTGTCTAATTTTAGCAATTTCAACTATTTCGCAATAATATAGCTTATTTACAGTTCTTTCCACTTCCTTAAGCGTAATTTCACTGCCATTATTATTATTCCTCGGGACTTCAAGGAAATATTTCCTAGGACCTACAATAACTTCGTCTTTTACCATATGCTATCCGTTTCCCATTTTCCTCCCTGTATAACATTCTTTATTGCAGTCCAGAAAATTTTCCTTGTCGCTTGACTTTTTTTTTCATCTTCCGTTTAACGCTTTCGTCTTGCCCAGTCTTCATTATTCCATAAAGATTCCACCGACTTTTCAGTAACCATATCTAAGCACTTCTTTTTAATTTCTTCGTCCAGGTAGTTCTCTACACATATCCGCCTGCAGAAAAACTTTACCTATTTTCTAGGCCTAGTGGTAGTTTGTTCACTGCAGATCAGCTCTGTATCGTCGAAAAGTCCTTAGAATACCAAATCTAAATTCGAAGTCAGCTATGACGTATTTTATGGATCTGGTATCATAAAGCTCCCGTGTATAGTGAGTTGCAAGCGAAGTAAAAAGAAAAACGAATCTCCGTACAGGTCATAGAGGTCCTCGGCACTTGGTAGGGAAAGAGATTTTTGCTCTACAAAATCCAGTAAACTCTTTCCATTCCTATTTGCTTTCATGTCTTACTTCTAGATAACATTCCCTTATCATTCAGTACTATATTTAATTCCCGCGTTGAAATCGCCCATTAGCACTATCCTATCTGTGTTGTTGTCCCTGACTACGATGTCACTCAATGCTTCATAAAACTTGTCTGCTTAATTCTCATCTGGCCCCTCACGTGACACACTGAGACATTTCTTGCACAAATTCTCCAATCTCTAAATCCATCCATATCACTCGTTTCTTTACGTGTCAAACAGAAACTATGTTTCCCACTATGATGTTCGTCACGAACAGCCTTACTCTCCACTCTGCAGTCCTTTTCTCACCTGTTAAGAGCACCTTATAACTCGTTATTTCACCTTACCCGAATATGATTAACTCCTAACACATCCAGATGAATCATTTGTAATGACTAAGGCAGTTCTACTCTCCTTCTTCCATGAACCCCAATGATATCGATTTCTTCCTCCAAGTTGTTTCCAAGGTGTTCCTGGCCTGTTGAATGGAAATAGCCTATCATACCATAGGTCCAAAACTTGCTTAATTATTCTCAGCATGCTCGGTAAAATTCTGTGATGTAGGGTGTTATCCTAATAACACCATAATCCCAGTCAGAATTTCTGCACTAACGGTCTCAGCTGCGGACAGTATAGTCTAGTTACCTATTTGTACTAGTTTCTTTCTTTCTTTCTTTCTTTCTTTCTTTCTTTCTTTCTTTCTTTCTTTCTTTCTTTCGTTTCTTTCTCCCTTTGTATATTTCTTTCTTAATCCGTTAACATCCAGGGTTGGCTCTTCCCTCGAACTCAGCAAGTAATTCCATCTCTACCACCTCAAGGGCGGTGTCCTTTAGCGTGAGACTTTGGGTCTGGGGAATACAACTGGGGAGTAGAAGCGGTACCTCTCCCAAGTGGCCTTACCTGCTATGCTGAACAGGGGCCTGGGTGGGGGGATGGGATGATCGGAAAGGATAGATAACGAAGAGGGAAGGAAGTGGCTGTGTCCTTCAGTTAGGTGGTGAAGTGGGAAACCACGGAGAACCACTTCGAGGATGGCTGAGGTGGGAATCAAACCTCCCTTTACGCAATTGACCTCCCGAGTTAGAGTAGGTCCCGCTCCAGCCCTCGTGGCACTTTTCAAATTTTGTGACAGAGCCTGTAATCGAACCATGGACTCCGTGGGTGGCAGCAAATCACATTAACCACTACACCATAGAGGCGGACATTTATTTATTTATTTATTTATTTATTTATTTATTTATTTACGTACTCGTAATCACCACGTTTCCTAGTTATCTCAATACATGAAGAGATTACTCGAAGTTGATAATGTGTTCACTTTACGATTATCTCGGTCCACTCATTTTAACTCAGTAATCCACGAGACGCGGTGATGAATAACAAACATTCGCAATTTAGCTTAGGCAATTAGACTATATGTTTCGCTCTTATTTCATGAGTGTAGGAATAAAATGTATACTAATGGTGAGCTGCTCCAGAGCTGTATTAGAAATCCAGCTCCCCGTAGTATGAATCGCCTTGATTCCTGAATTCAGTACGAGCTTTCGTGTTTTCTTAAAAGTAGTCCATACCCAAGTATTGATGAATGGGTGGAGAAGTTCGTAAGCTTCTTATTGGGTCAACGTGTTATCTTAGTAAACAGGACTGTCTCGAGGGAATAGCACCAGAATAAAGCACTGCATTTCTACTCTCTCACAGAATAGAAAATCACAAAGAATAAAACATAGATTCTTATATTCTTGACGTTGGTGATAGAATTCTCGCAAAGGTCCACAACGGAATAACTGCCTGAAAAGTAATACCTGATTTATGCAGATTCTTCTATGCTGATTTCTATACAGAATTGTAGACAGCATCCATCTTCGTCCATCCTAGGCAACGGACTGCTATGATAGGATGGTAGATAGTCTCCACAACGGCTGAATAAACCAAGCTCTTACACAGAGTTGTCAAATTGTACATATGACCCGACAAAACCCCAGAGGGTGGAGCCCAATTATTCTTTATTGAAACCATGAGAATGTTATGAAGTTGCAAGGCTTGGATGATATCATCTGGATTGCGATAGTATCAAGTGGCTCAAGGCAGAAATGTTTAGAAAAGTATGAAAGATGTCTGCAAATTCCAATGGATGGTTAAAGGGTGAAGAAAGAAATTATTTATTGCTAGAAAATACAAGCTCGACATCTTCAAAATGGACATGATAAGATGAATCTTCAAGCATATGAAGAAAGGAAGAGAATGTATACAGGGGATAAACGAAGAGATAGATAATGTGATAGCGGATAGCATATCACAAACATCGTGAGAAGCAGACAGATCCAGTGGGCTGTAACGTGGAGAAGATACCTGAGAAGGCAATGACTACAGCTGGGTTGAAAGGAATGTTACACTGAACACTTCCCCTTGCTTTACTGAGACTATGACGGCGAACTGATACCTACACCATTTGGACGTCACGGGAAGCACTGAATCGCAGTGAAGGCATCTACTAGTTAAGGTAGCGCGACGAATTCCGTGCTCAATGATACAGATAACACCGATATATTCTATTTATGCCATATTTAGCTACTGTATTTTTTGGAAATATTTATTCACATTGTTCTGTCATTTTACGTCATCGACACCTAAACTTTGCTTATCACACAACGATATATGCGCTTTACTAGGCGCTGTACCCATTATTGACGGGTTATTTTTTGTGCAATTGCAGCAGGAATGACACCTAGTGAAGACAAATGATAGCAGAAGAGACAGAGCACAAGTCTGCAAATAATAGATGGTGTAATGGTGATCTTGATTACGTCCAGCGCTCCACAAATAATCTGTCATGGCATAAAATACAATTTAAATGATGATGGTTTTGATACATTTCTCAATAAAGCTAACTTTATAAAACTGTAATAAATCATTTCTAATTCCCTCATAGTACCATTTCTCCTTTCAGTACTGTAATTCCGATTAGTCAAGCACCGAAGTTGACGTTAAATTTTAAAATCCATGCCGAGTTTTACAAAAGGACGCCACTTCCGTTTTCAGATCATTCTCAAAAAGTATACAAAATTGTTTAGTCAAACTAAATGATTTTACGTAATGTACGGACAAAAAAAGGAATTGTGTTTATGGACAAAAACGAATAAATCTTCTGGCCGATACACGTGAGAGAGTACACTTGTAACGTAATAGAATCGTATTTAATTCAAGTACCTCGACCACGGCTGCAAGGCATGCTTACGTCCCTGAAAACATTCAGTATCCCTAGAAAAATAACACGGAAGCAAATGAATATGCTTTAAAGAAATTCCATCGTTGGAGAAGTAGGCCGAGAGAGGGTTTTAGATTTCTGCAAATTCACTCCGAGCACATATGTAACTCACTAATATTGTTATAGCTACACGACTTTTAGTTGTAATATGATCATACATATCTACAGTATTAGCTTAGAAAATCCGTATAATATTGAAAACAACGCTGGTAATTCGAATCATCAATGAGTCACGTATTCTCACAGTGGCACGCGTCGTAAGTTTGCGTTGCTCGTAATCACTGTGAAATCTCTTGGAATGGACGTAGATATCTACCACTGCATCTCCTCTCATCACAAACTTCAAAGTCGTGAAGACAACAGGTCATGATTCATTGCAAGTAGTAATAGGTTTAACAGTACGTTCCGCAACAGGAATATCGGAGTCGAAAATGAGAATCTGTATATTCTTTACCTCCAACGAAGAGAAATTGCCTACTCCTCCAGGAGAAACTAATACGGCAAAAAATTCATTAATTATATTCATATTAATACCGACCTTTAGAACCTATAAAAACAACACAAATCCTATCCAGATTTTTGACTGCTTAGGGTAGTGGTAGATCCCCGGGTTCGATTCCCTATTGGGTTCAGTATTTTAATTTCTCTTCTATGGTTAATCCCTCTGTCTCGTGAACTGGGTATCTGCACTTGATTCTTAGGCATCTCTTCATTTGCATGCATCTTCAGCTACATGACCAAATGGTCAGTATCATGACCTTTGACACTTGAGCCTCCTGGTTCGATTCCCGGAGGGGTCGATGAATTCTAATTTTTGATGGTTAGTTCCTATGGGTCTTGGACTGATTACTTGAGCTTCCCCAAACATTCCGGAGACTACTACACCACATACAACCATATTAATCGCACAAACATGCAGTTTCCTACATAGGGTGGATACCGCCCACCCCCGTCGGAGGGTCTGCTACCCAATCAGATGAAGTGGCATGTGGTCAGCGTGGTTGGCTTCCCCAGCCGTATTTCTCCGCTCTTTTCACTGGTCCCACTACCTCTCGTATCATCATCCTCTCAGTTAATAATACTGCGTGTGACATTTCCTAGCTTGGTGCAGCCCTTGTGAGGCAGACCCTCCGACGAGGGCGCGCGTCATCTACCAGGCATGTTGGGGACAGCACAAACAACCAGTTCCCGAGACAAGGAAATTAACCGTTTAAGATCAACATCTCCGACGCGGCCGGGAATCAAACCCGAAGCTCGCTTAACCAAAGCCCAGAATGCTGACCATTCAGGCAAGGAGTCGGACATCTTCCAAGTTGATCCAACGAGACGGACTGATCCGCGTTCAAGCCCTTTAAAGTTTCTCATTTTTCAACCGATTGAAAATCCCATATGATTGCATTCACTCAAACTAGATAACACTGAAATTTGTGGCATCCAAACAAATCATTTGAAGGTGTTAAACTGCGACGACTTCGTGTCGATGACTTCAAACGGGCTGAAGAACTTCCGAGGCATAGCATTCCAGTATTTTGATCTGTCTTACAATATACACAAGAGAGGGAACCTTCAACTAATAATAATAATAGTAATAATAATAATAATTTCACAAACAAGCATCTAAGATTCTAAGACAAAATAAACGGAAATACGCCAACGACCAACCGATGACAATTGAAGATGATTTCAAAAATTAAAGCACACACGAATTTTACAAGACCTTCGCCAACTAAATTAAAGGGTTTTCACCACAGAACCTTTGCTTTCGGAAGCAAGATGGTAAACTTGCCTTGTCAAAGAAAATTGCCTCGAACTAGTCACGTATTTTTCACAGCTTTTAAATTGTACAGAACCTACAGAGATATTCCCGAAGATGCAGACAGATATCACACTAGAAAATTCGTCACAACCAACACAAGATGAAACTTTAAAACAACGAACCATCAGGGAAGGACGGAATTTTACCTGTAATTTTGAGAAGTTTAGGCTCAAATTTACTCAAAGGAATTACAAAAATAATTCAAGACATTTGTCAAAACTGATAAGCTCTCGGGTGACTGGAAGTTTGCTCTAATCCATCTACTACATAAAAAAGGTGACAAATCAGATGTAAATAATTATGGAGCGATCTCTCTTGTATCAGCCGCCAACAACATTTTATCAGCATGTCTCTTTCATAGAACACAGAAGCAATTTGAACCAAAATTAGCTGAATATCACGCAGGATTCAGAAAAACAAATTTTTAACCTCAAGACAATACTCAAAATGTGAGCTCTCAGACAAAAGTCCGTCGTAAGCACATTTGTAGATTTAAAAAAAGGCTTACGATTCGATCGACAGGCCCTCAGTGTTCCAAATTCTAGAAGAGAGGGGACTAGGTCCCAAAATACGACAACACATAAAACAAACACTGACCGGCACGAAATCTAAAGTGAAATTTATGGGGGAAATCTCAGAACCTCTGGACATTCAAACAGGCGTGAGACACGGTGATGGACTCTCTCCTATTCTGTTCAACGTCTTCCTAGACAAGGTTATGGAAGAAAAACTCAATAAATGTGAGTTTTGGAAGCCAATCCGCTTGAGCTTTCCCAGAGATACCTCTACATACCAAACTATGCTATTGCAGATAATAATAATTTCGCGTGGCTATTTCTAGCCGAAAGGCAGACCCTCCGAAGAGGAAAAACTTCTGTCACCCCGAGGTGATGCATCTCTTTCCAGGTACATCCCCAATGAAGGTGAGCCTTATGGGCCATTTCAACCACATACCAGCCCTCCTACCATTCTTAAACTTCTGGTAGTACCGGGAATCGAACGCGGGTCGCTGAGGACTGCAGCTAATCACACTAACCGTTACACTACGGAGGCGAACGCCTTTGCAGATGATCTGGCGATACTAACAGAGGATGAGAAGACTGCCGTTAAACAGCTAGAGATACTTAAAACAAGTGCAGAAAAGGTGGAACTACAGATATCATTTCTTATTCTTATTCTTATTCTTAATCTGTTTACCCTCCAGGGTCGGATTTTCCCTCGGACTCAGCGAGGGATCCCACCTCTACCGCCTCAAGGGCAGTGTCCTGGAGCTTCAGACTTTGGGTCGGGGGATACAACTGGGGAGAATGACCAGTACCTAGCCCAGGATACTCCCAAGACGGTTACAGGTTACAATCAATCTAAACAACAGAAAAGTTCTCCAACATCGAAACTGACATTAGGAAAAGACGAATTAAATTCCTTGGTCATCTTACTAGATTACCAGAAAATCGATTGACAAAAAGGATAGTAGATTATGTAACCTCATTTAAGAACTCAACACCCTGGCTTAACGAACTTCGAAAGGACCTCAAGAACTCAAACGTATGTTCAACAGACATTCTATAAAGGGACATATTTGGACACAAAATAAACAATTGGGAAGCTACTTCAGAGCAACCAAAACAAAAGCAGTGCAGTTCAAAGTGGTTGGATGAACGTAAACAAGCCTTCTCGGAAAGAATGAAAGCCTATTGGATCAACAAGAACTCACAGAAGAACTGATTGACTAATTTGCTTAACGTCTTCCAGTATTGGGAAAATTCGCTGCTGCTACTGCTATTACTCTTAATAATAATGATAATTCAACGTTTCTAACTCACTTTTACCCATAAACAGATGAGGCAGGACAAAATATCGTAAGGCTAGCTATTTAGACCGCTAAATGAGGCGTCCTATGCAATATTGTAAACGTGCATATAATTCGTATGTATATATTCGCTGAAGTCGATTTGTAGCAATGTAGAAAGGGTGTGTTTGCCATTATAATTTATTCATATATTACCTCGATAGCGACTCTCAGCATGAGGGCGTCTGCTATTGTAATCATTACTCTCTACATCGACTTTGACTGGCAGGAATGGGATCCATCTACAACTCCTTTGTGACTAGCATTAGTAAGGAGGAACTACCATTGTAATTAATAATTTCCTTCTCGATTTGACAGGCATAAGTCAAAGGAACATGCAATTTTGTTCAAAACTCCCCCAGCCGATTGTGTTTGAGAGTAGACAAGTGTGCCCTCCATTTTAAACAAATGTATCCATCTGAAATGTGACTGGCATTAGGCATAGTGGTCTTGCTATTATAATGGAAACTCACCAACTTGGTGTGACTGTCATTAAGAAAAGGGGACTGCCATTATAATGATAACAGCACAACTCAGTTTTTGACTAGCAGTAGGGAAGTTGCCTGTTATTATAATAATAACTCCTCAACTGTAATATGTCTGTAAGTAGGAATGGGCGCCCGCCATTGTAACGAAAATGCCCCAAATCGAGTGTGACCGCGCAGTAGGTAATGGGGCGTGCCATTACAGTGAAAACTTACCTGCTCTATTGTGAATGACGGTAGGCAAGTGAGCCAGCCGTTATCATCACAACTCCGCAACTCGCACTTTACATTGGAAACAACGTATGAGAACCTACTCCTGCTGTTTCTAGATAACAATAAGCGACATGCAATTAAAAACTCTTATTCACTGCATGTACAGTAATTTACTTGGATACCCGTATATAATGTAGAATACCGTAGCGAAGCACGGGTATATTTGCTAGTTTAAAAATAAAATGTGTTCGTTTCAACAATGTAACTGTCATGAGAAATTCAACAGCGAATTTTATTGCAAAAGAAAAACAAGATTATAATGAAGTACGGTGAACGGTTAAGGCATTGCAAAATATATGTGTACAGGTGTATTTAGGTACCGAGCATGTCGGGCCATTTCGTCCAGGTGCCATTTCGTCCAAGTGCCATTTCGTCCAAATTCCACGAACAGAGGCAGGTAGTTAACTATCTACCGGCCCACTAGTGATATTTCGTCCAAACACCTACGATTGACAGTTTGACAGGTCTACAACAACTGTTTCATTTCATTGTGTTCCTTGTTAGAAACAGGTAATTTTTTGATGTTTGTAATAATGGACGTTACTCGCTCCGCTCGTTTACCACCAGTCAGCTATATTTTAAAATGAAATGCTTATAATGTAAACAACACAGTGAGAATAAAAACAAATATTTTCACAAATCAGGTGAGAATTAAAATATATCCAAAGTTGCATTACTAAAACATCTGTTTAAATAAATATCTTATATCAAGCAGGAACACTTGTTTATTTCATTAAAATTACATAGGGACTTTGAAGGGCTTTGAGAAGAGAGCCCTAGGGGAATTTAGGGAAATCATGTCCTTTCGAAACATCTGGGGAAAGTTACCTTTATTTTGACACCTCAAACATCAAGATCGGACTTATAATAAAAAAGTAGTTCACTGGACAAAAAATTCCTAAGGGAATTAAATATAAGTCCGCCTCTGTGGTGTAGTGGTTAGTGTCATTAGCTGCCACACCCGGAGGCCCGGGTTCGATTCCCGGCTCTGCCACGAAATTCGAAAAGTGGTACGAGGGCTGGAACGGGGTCCACTCAGCCTCGGGAGGTCAACTGAGTAGAGGTGGGTTCGATTACCACCTCAGCCATCCTGGAAGTAGTTTTCCGTGGTTTCCCTCTTCTCTAGGCAAAAGCCGGGATGGCACCCAACTTAAGGCTACAGCCGCTTCCTTCCCTCTTCCTTGTATATCCATTCCAAACTCCCCCCCCCCCCCACAAGGCCCCTGTCCAGCATAGCAGGTGAGGCCGCCTGGGCGAGGTACTGGTCATCCTCCCCAGTTGTATCCCCGACCCAATGTCTCACGCTCCAGGACACTGGCCTTGAGGTGGTAGAGGTGGGATCCCTCGCTGAGTCCGAGGGGAAAACCAACCCTGGAGGGCAAACAGATTAAGAAGAAGAAGAAATGAAATATAAGATAATACACTCACTATTAACTGCGTTCCTCGAGAGTGCTATGAAGTCACGTTCAGCCAATTTTCACATTACTACAAAGGTTTGATTAAAAACACAAACCAAACCGGGCAATGGAAGAAGCGACCTTTCAGCCTTGCCAAGTTTTGTGTTTATTTACAAATACATACAGTGTGTACAATGTATGCAGCAGCTAATGCGTTGTCCGATGATGCAAATCAGTAAGTTTTTGGTTCCTCTTAATCCATTTTAATTATGTTTGAGACGTTTCTCAAAAACTTTTCAATGTCTCGTGACTTCTCCAATTTCTCAATTGCTCTTATTCTGTTGTCCATTACAATGTACTTGTTTCTCCCCTTTAGACCTTCTAAATTTAGGTCAATACTGATGATTTTCGTGTCAGAATAATCTGGTTCTTTCTTTAGTGCCATAATTAGATGTTTTATTCGAGGGTGTGGTTTGCCAATGATTGCATTCAAGCGATGGTTCCATTCTTTCACAGCGTTGTTGGTACGATGTCGCCTACCGGTACAATTCCATGCATCAATTGGGAAATGAGGGTTTTCTAACCACTGGTTAATGAAATAGTCAAAAACTCATTGAGTTTCTCATGTGCTACAGCAACACTGTGGATGTGTAGCCAGCCTTCCTCCACATCTGTCGTCTTTAAAAAGGCCAGAGCAGCGCACATTCTCACGGAGTCTCGTATTTTCTGGAGTGTGTCGTAATCTTTGGCAAGCCCAAGCTTTTGTACATTCCTGCATAGAATTTGTGAAAAATGAAAAAAGCAGCCATGAAATTCTTCAGCGGGAAATAGTGTTGATTACCTCGATCACTCCAGCTTCGAAATCTGCGTTTACTGTCTCAGGGGATCAGTCTGGAATCACTCGAATAATGGCGTTAAACAGGCGAATGTAAGTTGGCTTTCTCTTGTCAGGAACGAATGCAAAACTACGGGGGTTACGTTTGTTTCTTCCACAGTGCTTCCTAAATCTACATGGGTGGTGTACAACTGAGAAAATTGTTTGCTAACACTCTTAAAGGTGCCATCCATGAAAAAATCTTATTTTCTTTCAGTACAGTTTTTCCTGTGGAACTGGCAAATATAAGTATCCGCTCACCACCACAGTCGTCAGCTAGTAAGACATTATTTCCATCTGCCATCTTCAAACTTTCTGAATCCAACTCAACTTCATCTCGATGATTGGGTTCAGCCTGAATTCCCTGAGCATCCCTTCGCTGTCTATGCAGAGTAGACTTGCAGTTATATAACTGAGGAATTCTGGTAACTAGTTCAAATCCGGATTGTAGAAGAAGTTTGAATTCGTCGTCCAAAATCCGAAACCAAAAGGAACTATGCTATTTATATTAATAAAATAAGAGTTCTGTCTCTATATTACTTGGAATAGTGAAATTTTGGCATAATTTCACTATTACTTGGAATAGTGAAATTTTGGCATAATTTCATGTATTATACATCGTAAAAGCCGAATCGAACTTTATCTCAATGTCTGTCTGTCTGTCTGTCTGTCTGTCTGTCTGTCTGTCTGTCTGTCTGTCTGTCTGTCTGTCTGTCTGTCTGTCTGTCTGTCTGTCTGTCTGTCTGTCTGTCTGTCTGTCTGTCTGTCTGTCGAGCAACACGTCGCTCGCAGAATCCATCCTCAGGATTTGCAAAGAGTTCAAAATCAATTTAAATTAATATATGCCCATTTAAAAGCCAGTGGAGCGGAGTCCTAGAGTCCAGGGCGTAAATATTGCCACTAATAAAAATATAAACCTACCTGTGAAATCGATTTATCGGTTTTTTCGCAGGCTCTCTTCTTTCCCTGTACCATAGCCTTGTGGACTTCTTGTGCAGCCACACCAAGAACACACGTATTATATATTTCTTCTTTAATAATTTCACGGTTTATAGTAAACACTTTTCCACTACAAGAACGGTTAACACAACGCCACACAAATTCACCACACTTCTTCTCATTCTTAACCGTATACCGATACCCGTTAAGTAATAAACTAGGTTGACCCCTTGTGGTGGTTGAAAACTCCATAATTAACAAATATGTTAATTCACAGAGATCATTCGAACGAATGAAGTCCCTGTTCATAAACAAAGGTGGGGAGGGTAGGAATGGAATTTCACAGCAGGGGTGAGTGGGAAATACCACAACCTGTGGTTTTGCACGTAAGCGTAAACCTGCACTGCCTCAACCCTTGTCAACATTTCGTCTGGACGAGATGGCACTCATTAAGTTGAGTAATAATTTGTAAAACCGAGCTGGACAAAATGGCACGTTTTTCAAGGAAATTTGTTGCTGGGCGAAATGGCACTAAACCGTACCGAGAAGTTGCCTAGCACTGGATTTATCCAGGTGAGTCATCTTTAGCCATGAAGTTGCGCAGAACTTAGGGCTTGGTACTTCCTGTAAGGAGTCGCTTCTTAGAGGCTTTTCCATGTGACTCCAGAGAAGTGCATGAAACTGAGTCGACGTTTATAATGGTGTCTGAACAGTGACTGGTAGTTATTAGCCTATTCCATGAAGTAAATTAGAGTTGATGGTTTTGTCCACAGCATGTGACTTAATACAAGTATCGTCGAGTCAACAAGGAGTATCCAAGGTATCCAATATTTCTGTGAATCAATATAAATCAGAAGTAAGTAAGTAAGTAAGTATGTTAGTTAGTTAGTAAGTAAGTAAGTAAGTAAGTAAGTAAGTAAGTAAGTAAGTAAGTAAGTAAGTAAGTAAGTAAGTAAGTAAGTAAGTAAGTTAGTTGGTTAGTTAGTTAGTTTGTTTGTTTGTTTGTTTGTTTGTTAGTTTGTTAGTTTGTTAGTTAGTTAGTTAGTTAGTTAGTTTGTTTGTTTGTTTGTTTGTTTATTTGTTAGTTAGTTAGTTTGTTTGTTTGTTTGTTTGTTTGTTTGTTTGTTTGTTTGTTTGTTTGTTTGTTTGTTTGTTTGTTTGTTTGTTTGTTTGTTTGTTTGATTGTTTGTTTGTTTGTTTGTTTGTTTGTTTGTTTGTTCTATATACACGTCTCCCCTGATCAGTGCCAAAGTTTAAACCAAGGAACATGAGGCAACCGTATGGTTCGTCAAATTGAAAATCGTCAAATTGAAATTGAAATTTCAACCTCATGCTGTAAGGAGACACTAAACAAATAAATGCTGTAAAATAGGGAAAATACCGAAGTTGTCGTAGATGTACCAGACACAGCTTATTTTACACCTCTCACTACGAGAAACAATACTCGGTAATTCCCACATCTTACAGGCAATGTGTTTTGAAGAAAACTGGAGGCAGTCGACGTGGTGTAAACATAATTCATCATAATACCATTGAAATATCGAAGTTATATTAAACTTACTAAACCTAGATTATTGAGAAGACAATAAAGACAACGCGCGAGAAAAAGGGAGAAGGATATTCTATGTTGAACTGGAAACAAACTTATAATTAAAGTGGATTTCCATTAGTATAAATTATACAAGAAATAGAGAGGAACACAAAACGACCGTCCCCAAGATTCCCGCTAAATAGCAATATGATATATAATGATTTAAATCTTAATACGCTGCTTATTTTGTTGCCTGGCATAGTTAACA
This sequence comes from Anabrus simplex, assembly GCF_040414725.1. NCBI lineage: Eukaryota > Metazoa > Arthropoda > Insecta > Orthoptera > Tettigoniidae > Anabrus > Anabrus simplex. The sequence goes on from NC_090265.1 coordinate 1,371,775,679, forward strand.
TGGAATTATTATATTTTTGCGGGAAGGTTCTTAACCAGGAGAGGAAAATCAAGATCGGCGTTTTGGGAAATTCCAAAATCAAAAATAATTCTTTGTAATGCAACACTGCCATTTCCTCGAAAATTGGGTGAAATGATTCAGTATTTAGAGGTAATACTGTAATTTTTTACCTATTTAACTACAGATGATAAATTGAGAAATGTTCCTACTACACAAGATACAATAATTCTGGGGTTGTAAGCACCGAGGAACTGGATTTGGGTAGATCGTCATTTACTACGGTGATGGACAAGTCGATCCCACTTTCATTTCCGTAACTCTCGGAGATCATGTTAGATATGTGTGAAACTCATGCTATCTCCACATAAGGTATGAAGTCCCTTGGACAAATGGAAGGTAAAAGCCTCTGTTATCAGTAACCTCAGGACTAAGCAGGATAGAGTTATTAGATTTCTGCCAGGCTGTCTTTGAACCCAGGAATTAACTTGTTACTCATTTCTTTTGTAGGCTGAGTAAACCTCAGAGCCTGTGCATCTCTAGAGGTGCAAATTCCATTTCTTCAATATTTCTATTGCCTGGCTTGGAATCGAACCCATATCCTCATGACATTCTATTATTCCAGCAAAATACCTGCAATTGATACAGATTTTAACAAAGGCCAGGATATTGGAATCTCGTCCCAAAGGATTATTTCAAAACCTGAAACTAACGAGTATCTTACCTATGTCAGCCGCGATCGAACCCACTACCTTGGAAACAGAAGAAGAACAAATATGGCACTGATGATGAAGAACTCGTGAACAAAATGTTTGAACAATACAGAGTTTATTATTGGTTGAACACAATCACTAAAAAGTGAATGTGTGTTTTGAAGAAAGTAGTAAGCAGACGAAAACTAAGTAATGTAGTTCATCATATTATTATAAATGAAAGAACAAAAATATATTGAACTATGCGTATTATTATAATGATTATAGAAAAACAAATTTCATGTCAATAAATTTCTAAACGACCTTTGCCAACTAAACAACTGCTTCTCAGTTCGAAGGTCTGCAGATTACGAGGTAATCAGCAAGACGAATCATCTTGGCCATTATTAGGCTGTCTATACCATGATTGCTATCTCATCGCTAAATTGCACTTCAACTGTTATCACGTAGGATGTATGAACCTCAAACTAGCCCTCAGATCCAGGAAAGAATCCTAGGCCTGACCGGAAAAACGAACAAGGCAGGTTCGCTACCCCAGGAGCCTAGAGTGTGAATGCTTATAGACACAATCGCCAAAATACGTACAAGGTTAGTGGGACGTAAAACTATTTACATAATTATTAATTTTGATTATTATTATTATTATTATTATTATTATTATTATTATTATTATTATTATTATTATTATTATTATTATTATACACAATGAAAAGTTTAAATAACTAGAGTTTAAACTGCAGAACATTAAAAATGTGCTAGTTGTTGTGTTGAGTATTTATTTTACGTTGAGAAAGTTTGGTTATTAAAAATCTGTGTACTGAAATAGGAAACTAAACGCATTTGTTCACTAGACATCACTAGAGACAATCCCTGCCAATTTTTTTGTTTTTCCCGTTCTCCTTCTCGAATACTAAAATCTGCAAAATCATCAGGTTCAATTCGTTTATAGCCTCTAAATTCTTTATCTTAATAAATCTGTATTTACCTGTATTTTAGTGATGTACAGATCAAATCATGCTGTATTAATGTTTGGAATCTTTTAAATCATGCAGCAGAAAAACTGCCGTATTTAAGATTTGAAAACGCTCCTTACGCTGAATAAATCATCGCTCAATTATTATATCTACCTGTTCTCGTAGAGTGCTGAATGAATATTTTACATCAAACCCTCGAGTTAATCATGAGTTAATCAGGATTTTAAACGTCGCACTTTGTCCCATTTCCGAGTTTAGTCTAACTCTGCTGCGCTGTTCTCTAACATGACGAGTTATCAACTGCACTGGTGGCAGTCGATTCGATATATCACTTTGCAGTACTTTATGATAATGCTGTGCCTTGACCTTTACTTAAACAGTTGTTTTTATTAAGGCTGTACTCTGTTTAAAGAGAGAATGATGAAAGGTTTTAATATATGCTGGGTCTGGCTTCTGTGAGATTTGTTAAGATGAGTTTGCAGCGAATAAATCTGTGGAAATTTAACACACGATGGTTAACTTCATATAAGAGAGCAAGAAACTGCAATTGTTGTTTTCCTTCTCATGAATTTCTTAATACATATTTGTAAATAATATATTAGCCAACATCATTCATCGCAAAAACGATGAATAAAACTTGAGAGTGAAATGACTAAAGATAATCATCATGATCGTGATAACGAAACTAAGACTGGCCTATGAATCGAATCTGCAGTATTTATGGTCAATACCTACGATTCTGGTTGCTACTACCATTGCTGACCTATCAGAATTTCTTTAGGCTCAACAACAATGGATGGAATGGTGTCAATTACATAAACTTACATAAATTCTTGTAAATGCAATTTGCACTAGAAGTAGCTTACAGTATATATGCAATTTAGATATTCTTTTAATGTCGATGCATAGTTTTGTTCTTCTACTCCTTCATGCTTACAAATCAATCTTCTGATTCCAGTTCGGAAACTGCACTTAATCCACTCGCTTTATATATTGTTGAGTTGCGGTGAATTTAATCCAGTCATAAGCCTGAGTAACTAATCTCCGTAGAAGACTGCATACAACTCGTGACAAGGTTAATGACTAACCTTCTCCCATTCCTTTATGGAAACCACGTTCAGCTTAATATTTCATACGTAACTTCATGTTGTGAACAGAAGACAACGCACTACATCTTGCTTTGTTAGTTAAATGTAACAATATAATACCTGATATTATGCATATTGTTCCTTAAACCAGTATACACTCTTCAAGTTATTATTTTGTGGCATTCAGAATGAACATAAATTTCACCTTTGTGGAGGTTCATTTCTTCTGTAATTTACAGTGAAATTGATAAATGCCAACGAGCACAGTAAATATAACGGAAATATTTCTCCAAGCGAGTGAATCCCCTTCAGATTTTGCATGCAATGCAAAAGGCTTAACCTGCTTTAAGATAAAAGTTAACTTTTGTACACAAAAAACCGTGTGCCAAAATTAAATCATACATTCTTGAAGAACTTGCTTCATTCTCTAAGCTTGTTTCACTTTTATCCTTACAAACATTTAATTTGCATTTTGAGATGTAATACGCTAGTGTGCTTAGCTTTATTAATTTGATAATTAGGATCGTAAGGACGCAGTGAATTTGTCTGTTCTATTGATGTATATTCCATACTTTTCAATTTCCTCGTCTCTTCTTTCCCAGTAAATGATAGCAAGTCTATTATTATTAGGATGTGTGTATTTATCTATGTATTGAACCCTTAAGCTATCGACCGTTGGTAATCTACCTCGGCTATATCGGCGGCAAATATTATGTCACTCATACCTCTGGGGGTTTATGAATTTTTCTTATCACTTCATCGACTGATCTACAGGATTCCTAGTAATACATAACTCCTTCAAATGAAATACGAAAGTATACTAAATCAAGTTTATTAATCTAAATGAAAATGTGATAAAGAAATTGAATTTTCAAAAATTGACAACGAAGAAAAATAAACAGTCACACGAACGATTATTGCTGAAGAATAATCGAAAATAAATTCATCATTTCCTTAACCGCACTTCCATTGACATCTAAAATGTTTATGGCATAAAACGATCATGAAAATTTGAAAAACCAAAAAGTTGTAAACTCGGCAACCACGTAGAACCTTGCGTTAATCCGCTTGATCCGTGGAAAGTTTGATTTTCTTAATCAAACTCGGAACCTTCATTTAATTAAGGTTGTCCACCGATTAGGTACATGGTCAGCGCAGGGTACTGAACAAGCACCGAATGGACACTTAATAGAATCGAAAAATCCCTCAGTTACATTGGGCTGGTTATAAATTATTATCTGCAAAGCCTGGTACTCCAGAAATTAAATTGCAGTAATCAAAGGAATAAAATAATATTGCACCATCTTATGTTACAAGAAGACATCATAGTATTTATTTTTCTTTCTTAATCTGTTTACCCTCCAGGGTTGGTTTTTCCCTCGGACTTAGCGAGGAATCCCACCTCTACCGCCTCAAGGGCAGTGTCCTGGAGCGTCAGTCATCGGGTCGGGGATACAACTGGTGAGGAGGACCAGTACCTCGCCCAGGAGCCTCACTTGTTATGCTGGACGGGGGCCTTGTGAGGGCTGTGAAGATTGGAAGAGATAGAGAAGGAAGGGGAATGGAAGTGGCCGTGGCCTTAAGTTAGGTGCCATCCCGGCATTTGCCTGGAGGAGAAGTGGGAAACCACGGAAAACCACTTCGAGGATGGCTGAGGTAGAAATCGAACTTACCTCTACTCAGTTGACCTTCCGAGGCTGAGTGGACCCGGTTTCAGCCCACGTAACACTTTTCAAATTTTTGTGGCAGGGCCGGGAATCGAACCCGGACCTCCAGGGGTGACAGCTAATCACACTAACCACTACACTACAGAGGCGGACATGTAGTACTTATTAATTAACAAATTCTCAAATACGCATAAAAACTGGAAATTACTGATCAATACAATAATTAACTCTGGATGAATTAATTATCTTTCATGTTACATTGAAATTATATAACACCAAAATCATATTTTTAACTGTTAATCTTTTCCTTTGCTTTTAATACAGTTGTAAATTACATGGTTTGCAAGGAATGTGCTCACAAATTTGTCTGTGCCACCTTAGCGTTTCACCAAGAAGTTAAATGAAATTAACAACACAGAAAACAAACACTCACGTGCCGGCTTAATAAAGTATTCAGCCATTACTAATGAATATACGCTGCACTCGAGTAATACACGGAAACACAAATATTTACAAGATTAATCCATCTTACAACGTATCATAACAACCATAATGACCTATGTAATTCAATTAACATAAAAGAAACAAGAAAACTCTTTCAAACAACCATACTTTGCGGTTGATACTAGTCAACGTTAGCCGGGCTCCCTTGCAGTATGACACCTACTTCATTCTTGATTCTGAAATACTAATTCGAAAAACACATTACAGCTTATTCACTGAAAAATGAAATGGCCCCCGTGCCAGCGAAATTAACCAATTGTGGTTAAAATTCCCGACACTGCCGAGAATCGAACTTGGGATCCCTGTATGCAGAAGCCAGCACGCTAACAATTTAGCCACGCAACCGGACGTAGGTCCCACTAACACTCTCTCATTGACCTATCCTTCCACTGAAATGAAATAGCGTATGGCTTTTAGTGCTGGGAGTGTCCGAGGACAAGTTCAACCTACCACTAATAAACGAATACTAATCAAACAACAATCTCAATGACTGAACCTCAAAACTATTTACAACAAAAAATGCCTGCTCATCCTATATTGAGTCCATGTCCAACAATGCAAACAAAATCCAAAACTGAATAGTTAACTCATGATCTCATAACACTATCCGTATTAAGCACATATATTACACATGAAAACACAAACTACCTCAACTGTCAATGGCTAAAAACTATGATCCAATCTACCCCAAGTTTAATTGATCACAAAGTGAAGATTCAAACTATACAATGAAATTATCCTATGTTCAATATCAAACGTGTACCACCCTAACAAAATATCAGTCTACCTATTTTATTCAAACTCTCCGACCGGCAAAATATGTCAACAAACGAAATTTGACTAACGTAAAGTTGTAATATGAAGGAAATCTTTACGTTTTAACCGAAATACATTTTCATTTCCAGTCCCCAAATATTTATTTATTTATTTATTTATTTATTTATTTATTTATTTATTTATTTATTTATTTATTTATTTATTTATTTATTTATTTATCTGTCTATTTATTAGAAGCCTAATGATATTCCACATGCTAACTGTAAAGTTATTTGACGGACATAAACAATCCATAATGATGACAACAAAACCTCCGATATTTCGACCTTAAATGATGAATTCTAAAATACTTCTGATTTAAGACAGTACTTCCTGATTCTCCAAATATTTAAATCTGTCTCATTTTTTCCCGGTATTCACGTTTTACTTAACGGGCAAACTGATTAGTTATCAATAAAGTATTTGTGTTGTTATTACTCATTACTGACACAATATGGACACAGAATTACACAACTACATATGTTTTAGACATGGATACTTTAGAATGATATACACACCGAAATACGCGTCATTTACGTTTTCACACGCGTATTATGGATTAGGAAGATATTTAAGCACCTAACACACGTACATTTATGGCGAAATTTGTCATCGGGGAAACGCTAAATTGACACGACCTGCACATTTATCTACAAATAATGACAATAATTGTACAATTCTGTTTGCAAAGCGTCCCTCCCATATTTCATTGACGAGCTACCTCCTAATAATTACTGTATTCCATTGTAACAAGCATCATGGAATCCATAGGACTCATTAATACAACAGACTGCAGCTAATTCTTCAAGATTACTCATAACATACAGAGTTTGATTCACCACCCCTTTCAACACCGTTTGCTGCAGCCCATGGTTTTTACGGGTGCTATTCCCCTGCAGGTGTGCTGTATGGTACTAATGCCAGTGAGCACATTTTTCACAAGATTCAGAACCCTAGCGAAGTGTTTTATATATGTATATAAAATTTATTTTGCTAGTGGCTTAACGTCGCATCGACACAGATAGGTCTTATGGCGACGGTGGGATAGGAAAGGCCTAGGAATTGGAAGTAAGCGGCCGTGGCTGGTGTGAGAATGGGAAACCACGGAAAACTATCTTCAGGGCTGCCGACAGTCCGAATCGAACCCACTATCTCCTGGATGCATGATCACAGCCGCGGGCCCCTAACCGCACGGCTAACTCGCCCGGTAAATGTTATATAATCCGTTCGCGAAACATAACGCCTTGGAATAATGCAGCAACGTCCCTTTACCGTGGAACTAGGTTAATGTGTTGTGTGATTCGTGACCGGGTGTAACGAAGAGCGTAATCAATACATAAAACTAGGTAAGAGTGCAGTAATTAATGTCTTAAACACCGAACCGGATGACGTATGTACTCGCTCTCGCCGTACTACCAGCATTGCTCCAGCAGCGTAGCGTAGCAGACGTGGTTAGGCGTTCGCCTAGCACTCGACGGTATGTGCCAGCGGCGGTTCGAATCCTATATCGTTCAAATGTTCTTGCATCGGTATAATGTTTGAATACGTATACACAGGCCCACGTTTATCATATTCAAACAGTATAATGACGCTGTTATTCAAATTGCGCCCTGCGCATACTCGTTTTTTAGGGTCTGAATGTACTGTAACCTCTGCTATCATTCGGCATGCTTTCCACGGAGGAATACTTTGACATGATCCTCATTTACGGGGAAACAAGACGAAATGCGTGCGGCGCTACATCTGTACCAGGAGCGGTATCCCGACTGGCGACACCCGGCTGCTACGATATTCTGCCGTGTTGAAAGACGCCTAAGGACAACAGGCGTGATTTCCAACCAGCCACCAGTCAGTGATAGACCCGTTACATAGGGTGAAACAGAAGAGGCCGTTCTGGAGGCAGCTCGTAATAATCCACACATTAGTACAAGGGCGACTGCATGACAGGTGAACACCAGCCAACCGTCCATCTGGCGAATACTGCATGAACATAAATTTTACCCAACCATCTTGAGCTAAACCTAGAGATCCAGGGGCGGAATTTCGAAGCTCGAATGGAGTTCCGTCGGTGGTTATTAGACAGGCTGGACAATGATGCAGTATATGTATTGCATATCTTGTTCTCGGACGAATCGCTCTTTCACAATAATGGAAACGTCAATCCCCACACATGCACTATTGGAGTCCGGACAATCCTGACTGGGTACGACAGGCGGGCCATCAGGTACGATAAGTAATGAATATTTGGTGTGGAATCTTGTGGGATCGCCTGATTGAACCATATTTCTTTGAGGGCCATTGGACGGGCCCACGCTACAAGCACATTCTACATCAGGAACTCCCGCTGCTGCAGGAGAATGTGCCCTTGCACGATCGTTTGACGATGTCGTTGCAACCGGAAGGAGCTTCACCACATTCGACCTTGCCCGTTCGTAATCATCTGAACGAGGAACTGCCAGGGAAATGGATAGGACGAGGAGGATCTGTTTCTTTGCCCGACCGTTCACCGGGTTTAACGCAGTTAGACTTCTTCTTGTGGGGATATTTGAAGAACGTCGTTTACACTCAAGCGCCAGAAAACCCCGACCAGCTCCGAAAACTCGTCAAGGACGCCTGTCGAGCAATTACACCTGGAATGCTGCAGCGCGCAAGACGATCTATTGGACACCGGGCCAGAATGTGCATAAACAAAAACGGTCATCACATCGAGCATTCGCTCCGATAAAACTTTGGCAGAGCAGTTGTGGTTCTATTACTTCCGGTCTGTATGTGTACGGGCTGCTAACTAATCGGCCCTTCTTAGGGCCACAAACACATTCATTCACACACAATTTGCATGAAGGCGAGTATTGAACTTAATTGCGTGCGGTACGTATTATACAAATAATTCCAAAATTTGCATCCTCGCTCCGGACGCGAACCTCCCACCTGACATGCAAGCCTGCTCCGCCACGTCTTTAACAACTACAGTACTGTTCCGTACGGAACACTGCGCAGCTTATAGCAAGTATTAGTTTTACTATGGTCACAATATCAATTTAGTGTTTCGCCGGCGTGTCAGGTTCATATGATCCAGAAGGCACGCGCATTTCATCCAATGCTTAATACGAGTGTAAGATTACAGAGTCCTATCATAGTGAGGCGGTAAATACCAATAAATCCGTTGTGTCGTCTGAGCATGCTGTGGGTTGCATAAAACTACATTGGAAAGGGCGGCTGAATCACGCTGTATATCGTCGCTGCCGGGACAAATCCTTCTATGTGAAATATTTTATCTTAGAACTTTGTCCAGTAATGTTCTATCATCTAAGGTGAAATATTGTGTGAATGTTGTCAAGGCATTCTCGCTATTCATAATGTATGTGCTGCGGGTCAGTATATCTCCAAAAATATTATCACATCGGAGGTTTAGTCCCGGCAACGATGATATTCACATCCCTTCACTATATGGTATCGTCACTACAGCCTTAATATCATTCTTCCTGCGAGACGATTCGTATTTCACCCACTACGGTGCCCAACTGACAAAGATTGTCCTCTCAATCAGGAAGTCGGCCGATACTCCTATTATCTGGAATGGTCTCCGACACTCGAGCAAACGTATGTTTATCTTTGAAGCCAGACCTAAAATAACTCTGTTCCCTCGCTTGCTATTAACTGGACTGGTAATATCGTAACTGCAATGTAAAGTAGAAGTCTTTCCCCTTACTATACCAAGTTAACTATCAATATAGCCGCCAAGAATCTCATCAGCCGTACTAGCGTGACATTAATATCCTCAGTTTGGTAATGTATAACTTAAAAATAATTCAAAGTATCGTTGTGTCATTTAAATTTTGTAAAAATCCTAGCATCTACACCCTAAACATCTAAGGGAGTCCACGTACATTTTCTCTAAGTTGGAATTTGAATTCCTTTGTACTTGAAAATTCTTCTGAGTGTCGATTTCGCATCTCAACATCTGCCAAAGTCTTCCGATCACATATCCACATAGCTGAAAAACCACAAAAGCCGGCCCTGCGGTGTAGGGGTAGCGTCCCTGCCTCTTACCCGGAGGCCACGTGTTCCATTTCTGTCCAGATCAGGGATTTTTATCTTCATCTGAGAGCTACTTCGAGGTCCACTCTGTCTATATGGTTACACTTGAGGAGCTATCTGACGGTGAGATGGTGGCCCCGGTCTAGAGAGCCAAGAATAACGGCCTTCAGGATTCGTCTTGTTGACCACACTACATCTCGTAATCTGCAGGCCTTCGGGCTGAGCAGTGGTCACTTGGTAGGCCATGGCCCTTCGGGGCTTTTGCGCCATGAGGTTTGTTTTTGTTTTTTTTTTGGAAATCGATAGAGTCCCTCCAATACTGAACTTGCGACCAGAAGAACACATGTTCCGCCTTTTGTGACTGATCGTCAACTACAGAGAGACCTATTACTTTCATGACTTAGCGATCGTACCTCTGGAGATTGCTCTAGATCTTCCTTCACACCTTCTCCCCGGTTTAGACCAGTTAAGCACAGTGACCACCATTGCTCCTCCAAAAGTCAAACATGTCCATACCCCCTTAATGCTTGAGCAATACTATTCTTCACCGGTTCCTCGTCATCCTTCCCTGATCTTACTAAATTGCACTTTAATCGATCCAGGTGGGTAACACTCATACTGTGCCGTATGCCATCAATTCAACTGCTTCACTTAAGCCTACTCCTTTTTTCATCATGCACTGTCCAAATTTCAAATTTGTATATACGGTAGTTACAATGTTATTGATCTACTTCAGTTTCGGAAAGTCTAACATTACGACACTCAAAAAAGTGTTATAATGGCTTACTTTACAGCACTGTATTTTTTAGTAAACCTTAACTGTAACTATCGTAGCACAAACGGAGCAACCATACTCGTGAACGGACTGTATATCACAGCTGACACTCGAATCTAATAAGTAAAAGGAAAATGAACCATAAATAATAATAATAATAATAATAATAATAATAATAATAATAATAATAATAATAATAATAATAATACCGAGCTCAATAGCTGCAGTCGCTTAAGTGCGGCCAGTATCCAGTATTCGGGAGATAGTAGGTTCGAACCCCACTGTCGGGAGCCCGGAAAATGGTTTCCCATTTTCACACCAGGCAAATGCCGGGGCTGTACCTTAATTAAGGCCACGGCCGCTTCCTTCCTACTCCTAGCCCTTTTCAGTCCCATCGTCGCCATAAGACCTATCTGTGTCGGTGCGACGTAAAGCAACTAGCAAATAATAATAATAATAATAATAATAATAATAATAATAATAATAATAATAATAATAATAATAATAATAAAGTTTTGTTGTTGTTGTTTGAGTCATCGGTCAATAGAGTGGTTTGATACAGTTCTCCATGCCCCCTATCCTGAACTAACGTTTTCATTTCTATATAACTAATTCATCCTATATCTGCTCTAATATGGTTGTCATATTCGTACCTTGGTCTACCCCTACCGTTCTTACCACCAACATGTCCCTCAGAAACCAACTGTACAAGGCCTAGGTGTCTTAAGATGTGTCCTATCATTCTATCTCTTCTTCTTCTTCTTCTTCTTATTCTGCTTCTTCTTAATCTGTTTACCCTCCAGGGCTGGTTTTTTCCCTTGGACTCAGCGAGGGATCCCACCTCTACCGCCTCAAGGGCAGTGTCCTACAGCTTCAGACGCTGGGTCGGGGATACAACTAGGGAGAATGACCAGTACCTCACCCAGGCGGCCTCACCTGCTATGCTGAACAGGGGCCTTGTCGGGGGATGGGAATATTGGAAGGGATAGACAAGGAAAAGGGAAGGAAGCGCTGTGGCCTTAAGTTAGGTACCATCCCGGCATTTGCCTGGAAGAGAAGTGGGGAAACCACGGAAAACCACTTCGAGGATGGCTGAGGAGGGAATCTAACCACCTTCTACTCAGATGACCTCCGGAGGCTGAGTTCACCCCGTTCCAGCCCTTGTACCACTTTTCAAATTTCGTGGCAGAGCCGGGAATCTAACCCGGGCCTCGGGGGTGGCAGCTAATCACACTAACTACTACACCACAGAGGCGGACTCTATGTCGTATTTTGGTCAAATTTAGCCAAATAGGTCTCCTAATTCGATTCAGTATCACTTCATTCGTGATTCTATCTACCCATCCCATCTTCAGCATTCTTCTGTAACATTACATTTCAAAAGATTCCATTATCTTTCTTTTCTGAGCGAGTTATCGTCCATAGAATGTCACGCTTCAGATGAATGTCTTCAGAAACATGTTTCTAATTCCTATATCAATGTTCGAGGTGAACAAATTTCCGTTCTTAATAAAGGCCGTTATTGCTTGTGCTAGTCTACATTTTTATGTCCTCCTTGCTTTTACCATCATTAGTTATTTTACTACCCAAGTAACAATAGCCATCTACTTCCTTTTAAGTCTTCATTTCCTAATCTAATATTTCTTGCATCACCTGACTAGTAGTACCCTGCTGGGGTATAATAATAATAATAATAATAATAATAATAATAATAATAATAATAATAATAATAATAATAATAATAATAATAATAATAATGTATCCTGCAGAAGTACGTAAATACGTAAATACATCATGCATACAGTGCAGTTCGGTGCGGTACAGTAAAGTTCCTTTACACATAAATATAGGAAAAAGAACACAACAAGGTCCGCCTCTGTGGTGTAGTGGTTAGTGTGAGTATCTGCCACCCCTAGAGGCCCTGGTTCGATTCCTGGTTCTGCCACGACATTTGAAAAGTGCTACGAGGGCTGGAACGGGGTCCACTCAGCCTCGGAAAGTCAACTGAGTACAGGTGGGTTCGATTCCCACGTCACCCTCTATGGAAGTGGTTTTCCGTGCTTTCCCACTTCACCCCAGGCAAATGCCGGGATGGTACCTAACTTAAGACCACGGCCCCAGGCCGCTTCCTTCTCTCTTCCTTGTCTATCCTTTTCAGTCTTCCCATTTCTCCGCAAGGACCCTGTTCAGCATAGCAGGTGAGGCCGCCTGGGCGAGGTATTGGTCATCCTCTCCAGTCGTATCCCCGACCCAGAGTCTGAAGCTCCAGGACACTGCCCTTGAGGGATCCCTCGCTTGAGTCCGAGGGAAGAAACGACCCTGCAGGGTAAACAGATAAAGGAGGAGAAGGAGAAGAAAACAAGAATTGTTCTGATGGACTGCATATACATATGTGGCTGGAAGGCGTGACCATCCTTAAGGGAAATAATGGATAGGAAGAGCATTGTGGGATACGAGGTTTGGTTCGTGCAGCGACGATATAAAAGGTTGTACGATTTTTATGCCGTAACGTCACAGTATAGTACTCGGTAAATTATGAAACTTTTCCATCTCGTATTGTAGGCCTAATATGATAAGTTGTGACATTTATTTCGTAAATAACTACGTTACAACGGTTCGATAATTTCTGGCGTATTATGTGAAATTCGAAATATTCGAAACGAATATACGAAAACCTTCAGCTGGTGTAACGGGTAATATTTCTTTTGATAGGAAAAGTAATAAGGGATAATTTACCAATGGTGATGTCCGATAAATTTCCAACTTCGAAATTATTTAAGAAAAGGTAAACAAATGATATGGAATCTGCCACCTGGGGGACAGGCCTAAATGCAGTCAGTGCTTCAGCAAGGGGCAAGATGATCCAGGAATTAACTTGGCATTGTGTACTTAGTGTGACGCAGATTGTATCCACTACTTTTTAAATGCCGGGCGAGACTCCCCTGTATGTCAAAAAGAAACGAGGTTGTCCGAGAGGTGAAACGGCAGCTAAGAAAGCCAAGATATATAATCTAATTCACTACTCCTTTTTGTCAGAGGACAGTTGCACATCCAGGCCTGCTAGAGCAACTGCCATTCGTCAGTAATACTCATGATGACATACTCAATTTAAGTGTGAGTGTGAATAATGGGGGTGTACGAGACCTTTCCATATCGCGATCTGCGGGAATGCTATTTATGAGTGCGCCTCGCGTAACAGGGTCTACGCTAGACCGGGCGAGAAACAAGGTCACAGTAATTGCTTAAAGTGACTCCGTCGGCACCCAAAAGGGAGCGCAACACAATGGGCGTTCCCCCAACTTTGATTAACCATAATTAACGAAGAGTAACAGTGTATTGCACATGCTCCTTGGTATATTATCATCTTTACCCTCTTCCCAATCAATACCTAGCGTTTTGCCATACAATGGAGACTCGCCATATATATTTCCAGCTCCATGGCTAAATGGTTAGCTTACTGGTCTTTGATCCAAGGGGTTCCGGGTTCGATTCCAGGCTAGGTTGGGGATTTTAATTAGTTAATTCTTATGGATCGGAGGCTGCGTGTCTGTGCCGTCTTCAACATTAGAATTCTTCTAGGTAAGGCCCCATTTTAACAGACGTGCAGATCTGCACCAGGCTTTCCGGAGGTCATACGCCGTTGTTATTATTATAACCTATCTCACTACCTTTCGATAAGCGATAATACCATCCCAAAATTCCTTGACGTAATTCACTTGTTTCAAAACTGATTTTTTTTACACTGATGAGTGCCTAGAAGTCAGCGGAGAAATGAATAAAATACATTTGAATCGCAAGGTAAACTAACTCCAAATCCTTAAACTATGAGAATATCCACCATGTTAATCACAAGGAGAGCATCTAGGAAGTATTCCAAAGGTACGCCACGTCTACAAACAATATGATATTAATATTACGTTAATACTATAATTGAATATACTAGGTAGAATGTATGTTTGAGTGAATATTATGTTTCAGCCGGGAAAGAGGTTAAACCATTCCGCCACTTTCCTTTATCCCACTTCAAGCACAGCTAGTACTCATTTGTGGTGTAGGCTGAGTGAAATTCAGTGCGTCGTACCTTTACAAAAGTGAATGATATTTTCTACCCACAGAGAACCAAACCAACTTCCTTGTGAGTGAACTGAGCACGCCTTTAGCACTTCATGTAGGCATATCCTAAATAGCCTACACATTAGAGGTTACAATTATGAAAGGAACTAGTTCGTATCAAATAACCTAGAATGCCATTGTACATTGCCACTTTATGCTAAATTTAACGTTAAAAGCTTTTGACCTAGCACCACAGTTGATCACAATGTTCATTATTTACATTATTTTCATATGACATCATCATATCATGCCTTGCCTATGCTCTGTAACGGTTCATATCCCGTTACAAGCATTAATCTGTATTTTATTATTATTTTATTTGTTTATTATTATTATTATTATTATTATTATTATTATTATTATTATTATTATTATTATTATTGTAACTATTATTGTTGTTTGATTCGTTTCCATAGTCTGATTTCTCTATGTATTGATTAACTATCGTTTGATTCATGTTATTTAATTTATTCTGTAAGTGTGTGTATGTTAGCATTAAAATAATGTAGAGTGAGAGTTGCTGCCTAATATCAAATATGGATATATTTTGTGAAATAACTTTAAAACATTGCAACATATGGTGTAATACTGTTACAGTAGCTGTCGAGTCATCGCTCTGTCATTGTATGCATTTAGAACCACGAGATAATTCAGAGAGTTCCTACTTTGCCCGAGGCTATTTCAACTCAACCTGCAATACATTGGAGCTGGGTGGGAGTGACAACATGCACTCTTTTAACTCTGACGTGGGTGTTATAACATGTGGCAGCTTATGTCTATATAAGCTGCGGTATCATATAGCGGCTAGTCGGTTGAATGGAGAGGCTTGCCATGAAGTGTTGTAGTCAGATGGAAGTGGACTCTCAGTGAGTCGGTCAGTGAGAATGATGGTGAACTGTGACATGGATATGTAGTCGTCAGTGCGCAAATGGATTAAATGTTCGGAGTGTGTTTCGTGTATCTGTTCGGTCCAGTTCTTGTGTCAGTTCGGTGACAGCCAAATATTGAGTCGTCGTAATGCAGACTAACAGTTATCAGTGAATTACTTGTAAAGTTGATTGTGAAGTGTGGTTATATATTTTCAATCCAATCTATATCTCGTTTGTGAAACTAAAAGGATACTTCACCAAATTAAGTTTGGCCGGGCTGAGTGGCTCAGACGGTTGAGGCGCTGGCCTTCTGACCCCAACTTGACAGGTTCGATCCTGGCTCAGTCCGGTGGTATTTGAAGGTGCTCAAATACGTCAGCCTCCTGTCGGTAGATTTACTAGCACGTAAAAGAACTCCTGCGCGACTAAATTCCGGCACCTCGGCGTCTCCGAAGACCGTAAAAGTAGTTAGTGGGACGTAAAGCAAATAACATTATTATTATTATTATTATTATTATTATTATTATTATTATTATTATTATTATTACAAATTAGGTTTGAGATATCTACACCTGATACTATCAAAGGAATACGTCGTTATGACACTCAAAGTGTTCAAGGTACTGACAAGTGATGCAGTGTGGGATAAATTTATTTAAATATCCGGTAAAGAGGATTTCAAATTTAATACCTAGAGTTTCTATCAATTATAATGTCAGAGTTTTGTATTATCTTTTAAATTATCGCAGCAGGTCTCACTTGTTAAAGGCAACATTTAAAGAATATATTTTGTTTAGATGCCTTTGCTTGTGAGATGTAGTGTTTACAGTGCACTACGTCTTCTGGTATGGGCTTTATCAAATTTGTTACATTCATTGACCTGTCTTAGTCTCATCCTTGGCTTTGACAATATGAAAGTGACTGAGCTATGGATGATGCTAGTAATACCATTCCTTATGCAGCCAGTCCCTGTTATGAATGGTGTGAAAATATCGCTCATAGGGTCGGTTGGTGCATGCATTTCAGCAGGCTTGGCAGACCGATATGTAATAGCAAGGGCTGGCTCGGTGAGGAAAGCAACGGGAACTACCTCACTCCTCGTTTCCCTAGGGCGCTTCTTCAGTGACGCCTAGGCTATTTATGACAGCTATTGGCGGAGCTGCAGAGGATCAAACCAGCCTTTGGGCTGAATACCCAACATACATACATTTTGTTTAGTATCAAATAGAATTAATTGTTTTATTTTAATGGTAGATTAGATAACCTCAAATGTTAGTTGGGAAACAAAACTTCAATGTCCTTTTCCCAGAACCTATATGGTATGCTGTCAAAGTAAGCTTATTACCTCACACCCTAGAGATATTCAAGATTCTTGTTCTATTATCGTTACATTTATTTGTAGCTGGCGCCCATCAACAATTGTATGTGTAAGTAATCAGTATACTTTGGATTTTTAGGTGGTAATAGGTTAGAATGCAAAGTAATTTGGTTTGTAGGAAGTGTGATGCAACCCGTTGTACCATAATGTAGGAAGAGTAGCATAAATTCAAGGAGCTATAGGCTGTACCCCTAATATCTATGCAAATCTCATAGCATAACCGTTGTACAGCGTAGGGTATACTTGTTACTGGCTTAAGTAAGTTTGCATTCTAACCTATCAGTACCTAATAATCCGGACTCTAGTAATCAGGTAAGTACTAAGTGAGACTACATAGTCCGACGATTATTTTATTTCATGAAGTTTCTTAATTCAGTCTCATTCATATATATTTACATGTATTTGTGACCTAACCACAGCTCATTTCAATGCACCTGGTGCTCACTACATTCAAATCCTTCCTTCCTCTCTCTCTCTCTCTCACTTCCACGCGTACACACACATATATACGCTGATAACATAATCACGTAGTGCAGTGTCAACGAATTTCTCGACTATGGTATTTCTGGAAAATACCTCTCTATGCACCTGCGTTAATCTTAAATCTGAGTAAACACTAACACAACACACCGCAATAATACGAGTAACACTGCAAAATCGACTGCTATTTGCTTTACGTCGCACCGACACAGATAGGTCTTATGGTGGCGATGGAATAGGGAAGGCCTAGGAATGGGAAGGAAGCGTTCGTGACCTTCACTAAGGTACATCCCAAGCATTTGCCTGGTGTGAAAATGGGAAACGACGGAGATAAAACCCATACAAGGAAAAACACTGAACTGATGATTCGAAATATAACACTGGTTTCTAAGTAAATCCAAACAACCATCTCAGTAACAGCCACACATGTCTGCTCACTACCTCAGCTCAGCAAAACTGGCATATAAAGAAGTTGTCAAGTTTATTTTTGTACAGTGTTTTCCTTGACCTCATAGCATATGGTAGCCTCGGCTTTAACATTTAGCATATCTCCTCCTTATTCTTTTTGTTCTCGAATGGACGTGGTGTCTTCATGAGCCGATTTTCTCCATGTGCCTCTCTGGTTAGCCATCCGGGTATTTGCTTGGAAACTTAAGCCAGCATGATTTACGATCTGCATAATCCATTTCATCGGGGGGTGACCTTTGGTCATTGAGCCTTCCAATGGGCCCAGAATAATTTTCTTTCCTGGAGAGTGGCTCCCGCCACGAACCAAAGGTCTCGATGCTTGTTTCTGATCTCCGGTGGACATTCGAGCTAAACTTCCGACTTATTTTAGCATAAAGTTATAGGTGCGATGTGCTGTCCATATAATGTGTAGCATCTTTCTGTAGCGCCGTATCTCAAATTAATCATTCCTTCGTTGGTCACTCTTGTTTGCTGTCCGTGAAGTATCAGCATATGTGGGGACTAGAAAACCAAAGCAAATCCCATGGCACTACAGCCCTTGAAGGTCCTTGGACTACCAAGCGACCGCTGCTCAGCCCGAAGGCCTGCAGATTACGAAGTGTCGTGTGATCAGCACGACGAATCCTCTCGGCCGTTATTCTTGGCTTTCGAGACCGGGGCCACTATCTCACAGTCAGATAGCTCCTCAATTCTAATCACGTAGGCTGAGTGGACCTCGAACAAGCCCTCAGGTCCAGGTAGTGACTAGAAAATGAGGAAGTTGATTAGTCTCAATTCTAGCAACCGGGATTTGTGATGACCTCACCACATTTTCTTTATTTTCAATGTGACTGCTCTTCTGATCATCTGCTCTTATTCGGATTCATTTCTTCCATTTACGAGAGTTTACTTTCAGTGTAGCCAAGGTAGATAAAGATTTCGCTGCTTCACAATTCCCAACCTTTTTCAAGTGGCAGACAATTTTTGAACGATATATTATAATTACTTTGATCTAGTTAGTATTTGGCATATCTGCGGTGCGCGAGCAATACCTCGTATCCCACAGTGCTCTTCCTACCCAGTATCCTCCTTAAGACTAGTCGCGCCTCCCAGCCACACATGGATATGCAGTCCATCAGAACAGTGTCCGTTGTGTTCATTTTCCTGTGTTTATGCCTTAAATACATTATACTGTAGGAAAGCGTAAATACTTCACGAAGGTACTGTACAGTACAATAAGGTTCATTTTCCTTTACATATCGGCATAGGGAAATGAACGCAAGGAACATTGTTCTGATGGACTGCATGTACATGTGTGGCTGTGAGGCGTGAACTGTCTTAAGGAGAATAATGGATAGGAAGAGCGTTGTGGGATCCGAGGTATTAATCGCGCACCGTCGACATACAACTTCGTAAGTGCACGAAAATCCGGCCGTGCGGTGTAGGGGGCAACGCGTCCGCCTGTCACCCGGCGGCCCCGGATTCTATTCCCGGCTGGGTCAGGGATTTTTAATTTTAATGAGTAATATCCGTGGCCTGGGGACTGGGTGTTTGTGATGTCCTTGATCTTCTTTTCCTCACGCACAACATTCCACACCACCGCCATTCCAATTACACGCAGGTTCTTACAATATGGTGCCAGTAAGAGCAAAAGATCCACTTGGGTCTCCGCCCCGAACAAATAGCATTAACAAAAGTGCACTAAATAAAATACGAACCCTTAAACGCAAAAATAAGTTTATTCACCTTTGACATCCATTACTTCCTCATTAACATCAAATCATGCTTATTCATTGTCTAAGGAAAATAGCCCTTCTACGTAAAACCGTTCTATAGACCTATTTTCACTTCAGATTAACAAACAGTAAATAAATAAGTGAGAATTGCAGAAATCACTTGCTAATTTAAAATAAGAGTCCGCCTCTGTGGTGTAGCGGTTAGTGTGATTAGCTGCCACCCCGGAGGGCCGGGTTCGATTCCCGGCTCTGCCACAAAATTTGAAAAGTGGTATGAGGGCTGGAACGGGGTCCACTCAGCCTCGGGAGGTCAACTGAGTAGAGGTGGGTTCGATTCCCACCTCAGCCATCCTGGAAGTGGTTTTCCGTGGTTTTCCACTTCTCCTCCAGGTAAATGCCGGCATGGTACCTAACTTAAGGCCACGGCCGCTTCCTTCCCTCTTCCTTGTCTATCCCTTCCAATCTTCCCATCACCCCGTAAGGCCCCTGTTCAGCATAGCAGGCGAGGCCGCCTGGGCGAAGTACTGGTCATCCTCCCCATTTGTATCCCCCGACCCAAAATCTGAAGCTCCAGGACACTGCCCTTGAGGCGTTAAAGGTGGGATCCCTCGCTGAGTCCGAGGGAAAAGCCAACCCTGGAGATTAAGCAGATTAAGAAGAAGAATATAAAATAAGTTAAAATGACATATTTTAGGTGATAAAATGCCTTAAAACTCTCATTCTAATTTCAAATTTTGCAAATTTCCTCAGTCACCAGCTCACTGCTTCCCCCAGACCGCTCGAAACTGCACCCATTCTCCCTCCTGTAAGTAATTCCACCGGCACCCATACTGAGCTCTTAGTTGTGCTGCCAAGGTACAGTACCTGTACCGGTAAACATTATCCTTAAAGAAAACATCGAGAGAATTCAAACTAGTGTTTGATGATGTAGCACTCAAGCATGGACTTCCTTTATCAATTATTGTTGGCAAAAGTTTAGAGAGTCACAGATAATTGCTGCTGAATTGAAGCACTCTGTGTAGACGTTCAAAGCGAACAGGGCTCTTATCACAACACAATCTTCTGCCAATTAAGATATCAAACGATTCTCACAATTGGTTTACAAAGCGCCGAATGCTTAATAAGACATTCAACTGCTCGATTACATGAGTACCTCACAAGAGGTGAAATTCATGAGTTTCATGAATTCATCTGCTGCGAAAACTGTGTATACAATTCGCCTTTATTATGCAAAAGTAACTGAATTTTTACACGCGGTACTAAAAATCGGACAAAGGATGAAATAGAGGCATTTTTAAAAAAGCAAACGTGTTTGTTATTATTAAGGGAGAGTGTAATATGGTGCAGTTCTCAATTTCCCTTGCTGAAATCCATAAATAATTTCTGACTTCTTTTACCATCTCCGTCTGAGAAAACTTTATGATTTCAGGGTCTTAGAGTAATGCTCTCTAAGCCACATCTCTAAGCGTTTTGCGTACTTATTTATTGACAGATTGATGTCGTGTAGCCTTCATGCTGATATTTCTATACAGTATGAGGCCAATGGGGTAACCAGCTAAAAATGGTGTCATATTATATACTTGACACCTTAATGGTCATGCGTACCAGGTAGGATTACGTATTTGTTCAAGTACCCAAACAACGATATAAACTCCCGAATGTGCCTACAACCAAATATCCAAAAGTCAGGAATATAACAAAAATTTTGAAGGAAAATTGTAAATGTTTTATGTAAGAATATATATGACTAAGGAATAAAATTATTTCATTCATTGCTTTCAAAAAGCGCAGAAAATATTCCATAATGTTGTAACGGTTCAAATCCCGTTACAAGATGATATCTGTATTTTTATTATTGTATGACTTTATCTGTATTTTATTATTATTATTATTATTATTATTATTATTATTATTATTATTATTATTATTATGTCAGTATTATTATTATTTTATCTGTGATATTGTACTATTATTGTAATTATCCGTTTTATTCAATTTTGCAATTGCCTGTTGCTTGCAAGATTGCACTTAGATGTATACATATATACGTATGTGTAGTATAACATTCAATACCTGTACAGTGAGAATTGTTGTATATATCAGAGATTGGAAGTGACGTTGTTATATTGCTATACCAGTGGCGATTCTGCCAAGTCATCGCCGCGCCTTGGCTATGTCATCGTTTTTATTTAGGATATGCGCGCATCGATTCGTCGCCGCGGGGCTATTTCACCACTGTGCGTAATATCTGTCGCGTAGGTAGGAGTATGTCATTGTTATTTCTGGAGATTACGTAGCTGTGTCAACCTAAGTATATATATGGTGGGTGCACATTGTAGCGTCAGTCATTACTTATACGGATGCAGTACAGTGAAGTAGTCTACTAGATCAAGAGGCCTTAGGTGGTCAGCCAACCAGTGTGAACGAGAGATGGTGAAGACTCAGTGAGCCATTATTGGTCATTGAGAGAGTGAGACCAAATGGTTGGTCGCTCACTCAGTTGAAGACACGGACGCAAGGGCTTACCATGGAGTCAGAGAGGGCAACCCTGGACCTACCAAGAGGTCATACCATATTGACTTACAAAGAAGTCAGATGATATGGAGAAGAAGCAGTCTCAAGGATGTATCACCACGTTAGGCGTGACACATCTACAGTAAACACCAGAGCAATGGATTACGTCGTAATTACACTAAAAGTGTTGAAGGTACAGTCAAGTGAATCAGTGAGGGAAATATTTCGTATAAATTGTTAAATGTCCGGTCAAGAAGAATTCAAATTCATGCCTAGTTTCTTTCTGTTGCAATGTCATAATTTCATATTTTCATCTGTTTTATCGCAACAAGACTCACTATTTTTTGATATATTATTTAAAGAATATATATTGTTCTATCAAACGAATTCTGAGTTTCATTTCATTGACAGTAAAATATCTTAACCTCAAAATTAATGGGGAAACCGAACGCCAATCTCCTTTTCCCAGAACTTATATGGTATGTTGTCAAAAGTAAGCTTATTACCCCACACCCTAGAGATGGTCAAGAGTCTCATTCTATTATTGCTGTACTGAGTGACAGCTGGCGCCCTTCAAATAACGTATGTGTAAGTAAGCAGGTAACTAGTAAGTGTGAGTACAAGGTTCGACGAGTGTGTATTTTATTTAATAAATGTTAATTTTCATAATTTCCATTTTAAATGCAGATATTCAGATTTACAAGTTAAATGCAGATTTACATATGTTTGTAAATTTAGTCAGCGAGTTAGGAAGTTCTCATTTTGGCCCCGCAACGTGGTGCACGAAGAAATTCAGAATTTGGTCTGAATGACAGCATATCATAGGTTCATTTGGGAAGAGTATGCGCATTTAAGCCAACGGAATTTATTACCGGTAAATGTCAAGAGTGTAATTTTGTGATATATATTTGTATTTTGGGGATATGTCAAGGGATTTGAAGAGGGAAATTAATTTGAGATCGCGTACTATCACTAGTGAACCAAAGATGGACAAGGAAGACAATAACAAGTCATGTGACGACGAGGTCATTGCTTCTGCGGACATCCAAGGTGAAATTCAGAGTAGGGAGCAGGTGAATACGATGGAAGCTTCTGAGATAATTCAGGAAAGTGCAGAAATTGAGAAGCATACTGAAACTCAAAAGGAAGTCCCAGGGGGGAAGAACCAAGATCAATTTTCCTTGTTGATGGCCATAATAATTAGTAGAAATGAAAGTCAGAAACGAATGGAGGAAAATAATAAGAAAGAGATGAAAGAGATGAAAGAATTATTTAGTAGTAGTAGTGAAAATTATAAGAAAGAGGTGAAAGAGATGAAAGAATTATTTAGTAGTAGTAGTGAAAATTATAAGAAAGAGATGAAAGAGATGAAAGAATTATTTAGTAGTAGTAGTGAAAATAATAAGAAAGAGATGAAAGAATTAATTAGTACTAATAATGAAAATTGTAATAAACAGATTAACTCTGTGAGTAGTAAGATGGAAGAATTAATTGGCAGTAATGAAGAAAATTGTAATGCGATCATTAGTAATATAGATACTAAGATATTAGAGATAAATAATCAAACATCTAAGTCAACATGTAAGTTAGAAAGTAAGTCAAATGAAAAGTGTGTTGACCTTAGGGAAGAAATGGAGTCGAGTCGGAGCGATTTTCATATTCAAATTGAGCATGTCAAAGGAACTTGTACAGAGAATATCAAAGAATTAAGTGATAAAAGTTCTAGTAATCGGGAAGAAATTCATGAGGTAGTCGAGAAGAGATTGGACAAGATTTGCAATGCAGTTGGGGAAGAGATGGGGGAACAGATTACTAGAAATGAGCAAGTTGAAAACAAACTTGTGGAGGTCACAGAACTACGGAACGAACAGGAAACGCTATCACAGCAGGTAAGAGAAAGAGAGGAAGAAGTGAGAATAGTGGAAGAGAATTCTGAGAGAGCAGACGAAGAAGAAGAAGAAGTTGAGAACTGCCAGGGAGTGATACGGCAGAAAGGTACAGGTGAGACGGCGAGAGAAGTTGTAATAGCGAGTGGTTTGTTCAGTAGGGATCGTGATTTAACCAAGTTTTCTGGAAGACAGTTCAGTTCTGTAGAATTTGTAAAAGTAGTTGAGAAAAGATTTGCAAGTAAGTTGAGGAATAATATTATTGAATGGGAATATGTGTTGGAGATTTTGTCTAATGTTTTTGTCGGTGAAAGTAGAATATGGTTTCGAGTGTACTGGGATAATATGTCTAATTTAGGAGAATTGAAAGACAAGTTCATTGATAGGTTTTGGGAGGATTGTGTGCAAGGGCGCGCGCGCGAGAGAGAGCGCATGATGTCTGGGGAAAGTGGTATTGTAGAGAGAAGGGGTAAAATGTTAGCCGTGTATCAGAGGAGAGGGGGTGATCATGATGAGCAGAGGATTAATAGTTGTGTCGATGGGGATAGGGGTCAGAGGAGTAATCAGAGAGAATCGGAAGATGGGAGGCGTATGTATTTGAGTTATGTAGTGAAAGTAGATTTAAGTATAGTGTGATTGTGATCGAAGTAATGTTAAGTGAGATATTTAAGTAGTGACGTAGTCGTAGGTAATGAAGTAATTAATGGTAGTAGTAAGGTAGACGTAAGAAGTGATCTGTTAAAGTGATGTAAGTACTTATAATACTGAGAATATGATGTAAGTAGTGAGGTAGTAACTCCGATGATGGAAATTGTGATGTGAAGAAGGAAATATTAGATATTATAACAGACGTTGGGTAAGTCAAAGTGAGTAAATAAAATGATAGCGGTACCAATCATAATTGAAGATAATTGTAAGTTTCAGCCATGCCTTGTTGTACCAAAACTTGTGTATTCAGTTGTTATGGGAGCTGACTTGGTTGCAAATCATGGAAGTAGAGTAGACTTTGATTTAGGTAGTGTGTGTTTGTTCTATGAGGAAACTAGCAAAGAAGTACGTGTTAATTATGATGGTCTGAGGTAAGTGTTCGGTGACGTGTGTTCTTTGAAATATATGAGAGGTAAGTGAAGTTGTTCCTAGTGAGAGGAAATGTGTTGTTGGGTGTGTTACGTGTCTATACGACCAGGATCTGAGGGATCGTCGGTATGAGGCAGTGACGTGAGGTAATTTGAGTGAATTACAGGAGGAGTACTTGTATGCGATGTTAGGTAAGCATCGAGATGTATTTAGTGGTAAGTGAGGAAGAACACGTATATGAACATAAATTTGTAGTACATGACCATTTATCATTGTGGGAGGTAAGTACCCCAGTCAACTTAAAAATGCTAGTGACGTCTAAGAACAAATAAACATTATGCTGGATTACGGAATAATTGAACCATCTTGTAGCCATGGTATTGATTCTTTAATTGTTGTTGCCAAGAAGGATGTGATCTGTTGAGATATGTAAGTCAATGAGGGCAAAATTGATTCAGTTTGAGTGACAGAGTGCTACTCAGAGTTCCATTTTCATCATCTGCAGAGGCGGGAAATATGTTGAAGTTAATATTTTGTATCAGGGGTATTTCACTATTGTGAGCCGTATCGGGAAGTGTGCATATTCCTTAAAAGATCAGGAAGGGGATATTGTCGGTATTTGTAGTATTATATATGTAAAGAAGTATTTCACGTGAGATTTGTTGAAATAAGAGTAAGATGATTAAATTTTGTGAGAAACTGGCAAAATAAAACTAACATCTGCGATATGCGTGTGAACCAAGTGTCGTATTGGTGCATTGGAAGAATAAGTGCTACATTGTCATGTTCTGTGTGACAAAACTGAGAACAGGACATTGGACAGTTATCTGCGATAACCATATGCGAGAAAAGTTCTCATATAAGTGATATTTCACAAAATATTTTGATATGTTAAAAAAAAGGAGAAGAATGTTGTATATTGATTGAAAATTATTTGTGTGTGTTAATTCAAGTGCTATACTCTTGTGATTTGTATGAGAGAAAGAGAGAGAATGGGACACTGGACAGTTATCTACGATGGCAATGTGCGAGAAGAATTCTCATATTTGTGATATTTTATAAAATGTATGGATGCTGAAAAAGAAAATTATTGTTGTATACTTATTTAAAGTGTTTATCTGTGACAGTGTTATATATATAATTTTGTTCATAAATCAATCGATTCTTTGTTCTTCGATTTATTTATGAGGGAGGCGAATTGTAACGGTTCAAATCCCGTTACAAGATGATATCTGTATTTTTATTATTGTATGACTTTATCTGTATTTTATTATTATTATTATTTTTATTATTATTATTATTATTATTATGTCAGTATTATTATTATTTTATCTGTGATATTGTACTATTATTGTAATTATCCGTTTTATTCAATTTTGCAATTGCCTGTTGCTTGCAAGATTGCACTTAGATGTATACATATATACGTATGTGTAGTATAACATTCAATACCTGTACAGTGAGAATTGTTGTATATATCAGAGATTGGAAGTGACGTTGTTATATTGCTATACCAGTGGCGATTCTGCCAAGTCATCGCCGCGCCTTGGCTATGTCATCGTTTTTATTTAGGATATGCGCGCATCGATTCGTCGCCGCGGGGCTATTTCACCACTGTGCGTAATATCTGTCGCGTAGGTAGGAGTATGTCATTGTTATTTCTGGAGATTACGTAGCTGTGTCAACCTAAGTATATATATGGTGGGTGCACATTGTAGCGTCAGTCATTACTTATACGGATGCAGTACAGTGAAGTAGTCTACTAGATCAAGAGGCCTTAGGTGGTCAGCCAACCAGTGTGAACGAGAGATGGTGAAGACTCAGTGAGCCATTATTGGTCATTGAGAGAGTGAGACCAAATGGTTGGTCGCTCACTCAGTTGAAGACACGGACGCAAGGGCTTACCATGGAGTCAGAGAGGGCAACCCTGGACCTACCAAGAGGTCATACCATATTGACTTACAAAGAAGTCAGATGATATGGAGAAGAAGCAGTCTCAAGGATGTATCACCACGTTAGGCGTGACACATCTACAGTAAACACCAGAGCAATGGATTACGTCGTAATTACACTAAAAGTGTTGAAGGTACAGTCAAGTGAATCAGTGAGGGAAATATTTCGTATAAATTGTTAAATGTCCGGTCAAGAAGAATTCAAATTCATGCCTAGTTTCTTTCTGTTGCAATGTCATAATTTCATATTTTCATCTGTTTTATCGCAACAAGACTCACTATTTTTTGATATATTATTTAAAGAATATATATTGTTCTATCAAACGAATTCTGAGTTTCATTTCATTGACAGTAAAATATCTTAACCTCAAAATTAATGGGGAAACCGAACGCCAATCTCCTTTTCCCAGAACTTATATGGTATGTTGTCAAAAGTAAGCTTATTACCCCACACCCTAGAGATGGTCAAGAGTCTCATTCTATTATTGCTGTACTGAGTGACAGCTGGCGCCCTTCAAATAACGTATGTGTAAGTAAGCAGGTAACTAGTAAGTGTGAGTACAAGGTTCGACGAGTGTGTATTTTATTTAATAAATGTTAATTTTCATAATTTCCATTTTAAATGCAGATATTCAGATTTACAAGTTAAATGCAGATTTACATATGTTTGTAAATTTAGTCAGCGAGTTAGGAAGTTCTCAATGTATATAAATATATTCTTGAAGTTACAAAGTATCGTATATTTATTTACTGTCTGCATGTCGTATTTCTTTCACTTAACCTAATTATCTCGAAGATGATAATGAGACCTTGAATACAAGAAACTGAATACGGGAAGAGCCCACACGAAAAGCCTTAATAAAATTAAACTTGGTTTTTAACTCCTCTGCGTATTATTGCAAACTAGCAAATGTACCCGTGCTTCGCTACGGTATTCTACATTGTATTCAAATACTGAAGTAAATACTGTACATGCAGTAAATAACATTGTTTTAAAATTGCATGTCCCTTAGCGTTATCCTAGGAGGTCCCCATACGTTATATCCAATGTAAAGTGTTTGTTACGGATTTGTGATATAACGGCAGGCTCACTTGCCTACTGCCATTCACAGTCGAGTTGGGATATTTACATTATAATTGCAGACCGCGTTGCCTACTGCGCGGTCACAATCGATTTGGGGAGTTTTCGTTACAATGGCAGCCCCCCTGTCCTACTTCCAGACAGATAACAGTTGAGGAGTTTTTATTATAATGGCAGGCCCGTTCCTACTGCCAGTCAAAGTCGATGTGGGGAGTACTGATTACAATAGCAGACACACCGTTTCTCGATCGCTATAAATCGACATCAGTGATGTCCCCGACTAGGTCTGCCAGAGAGCTAGAGACACCCCAGGGGTGCTCAGTTCGATGGCCGTAGGCTCAGAAAAATATATGAAAAGTGGCAGGATTTAAATAGGGTTCATAAAATAAGCATGTTCAAAATGTAGAACAAATATTACACATTTATTGATGAAAATGAAATATTACCCATCCTGATACCTACGATAATGGAAATGATCGCTACTTTACGCAATTACTGTGGCTCTTGATGTAACAAAGAAAATGCAAACAAATGGGATGGTACACGTAACTTATCTTCCCTACCATTCTAACAGAGTGTTTTAACATAACATTGCATTTCTTCGTTTTAAAATTATTAATTTAGTAATTTAAAGTCGAATCAAATTTGTTAATGAAAATAAAAAAATGAGGTCTTCACTATCCACGAACAATCTGAAAAATTGAATTAATTTTAATGAAGTGTATGATAAAGAGATATTCAAGATTAATTAATTTTACTACCATGACAATAAGAATGAAATTCTGTCTATCAAAAATTTTGTTGACATAAAAAATGAAAAGTTGAATTTGCCTTTATTTTCTACAAGTTAACTCGAGACGTCGGATATATCTGTTCACTTCTTCCCACATATCTCCTCGTGAGAACTAATAATAAACTTATAATCACTTGGTCATTAACTGGACAAAAATAATTAACATCATGACGTACGAAAATCGACAAATGGAGAAAATATCCTCAACGTGGACATCCCGTCCGCAATCAATTAACACTATCAATGTGTCGCATATCAGCACACAATAAGTACATAGAAAATAAGTGTCTTACAACTAGGAAATCTCTACATCTACTACTAGCTACTGAAAATATCAAAGAAGAAAATATCTACAATATTTACACATCATGAAGTGTCAATCAAACTTGCCACTCTTCTATAACACGTTCCATTGTGTTCAGAAGATAAAGTCACCACGTGAGTATGAAATAATACCTTGAAGAATGAGCATGCCTGGTTTCGAACTGAATATTATTAGAATATTTAACTAAGGATCTGTTCACAATACCTAAGGTCTTCCAATAAATTTACACGTACCTTAACTCGGAATTATTAACTTTCACGAACACAATTAGGATATTATCTCGAATTATGGAGTACATCGATTAACATGGACTTGTCTTTATCATCAGAAGACACTATCATCCTAACTAAACCTCATAACGTCTCGAAGATCCCATATTCTCCTCATATCCTGATCAACATCAGGCATAACAATATTACAACATTAACATGTGAAAAACTCAGTTTCACGAAGATTCATATCGAACGTACGAAATCCTCATAAATTACACGCACAGTGTATCATAACGACGACCCTAACTCGTCGTAACCCATTATCACTCATGTGTAGCCATGAAAATCATAAGGACCTATCATCGTCCTAAAATACCTAATATCCTCCTGAAATTCGTCCCGATGATTAACTAATCCATCAATTATCGCATACAATTATGCACGTACTCTAAATGAATTCTTACACAGGTTTCGGAATTAATATCCTGATGACACGCTATCATAAATGTAAGGTACAAGTAAAAGTCCTAATTCCATGAAAATGTGAAAAATATCAGAAAAATATCACCTCAATAAATTCGTCGAACACATATTAGCTCACTATCATAATGAAATTCGTACAATAAGGATGGTTTCGATAACACATGGATCACTTTAACTGAACCATCGTCGTCAAGCTCGTTAACACGTGGTCATGAATCAAGCAAGTATGCAAAGTAGGCAGCGTGTCCTATCTTACATCTAGAAAAACAACCAGTGAAAAGTCGTGAAATAAATCTACTAAATATTTTAGAACAAAATCTAAGGAAAGATGAAGAGTAGAAATAAAGAACTACATAGAACAGATATAGATAAGACGTAGTCGACTTAATTTATGCAGATGCCTTCACATCTTGAAGTCTGGGTCCTCAGTCAGCCATGCTAAGGTGAAAATCTCTGCATTTCGTCGCTGCCGACGGCGGTCGTTGGCTTAAAACTTCATGGCGAAACACATGGAGTCCATGACACGAAATTCCATAATCTCCTGGCGATGATAACGTAGAGGTCCTCTTCCACGTTCACTCGTGAGGTAGCTGAAACTTGTACAAATGTGTTAAAACAAATCCTAAACACACACGTAATTTTAGGTTGAAAATAACACGTACTTTATAAATTTTATCTGCCCTTTCGACGTCTGTTCACTGCACGAACTCCGGTTGTAGATTAATATAATTGTAGGAAGCGTTGAATACAGGAATGGGTCCACTATCCCTGATGATAGTATTACACAGCTGTCCTAAGTTGAAATCCTTTAACAACGTCCACGAAGTAACAGTAGATCGCCGGTCAGGAACATGTCGTCATGTGAGCATGAGTACTTGTCAGCATGTGAGAGCTTGTACTCATATGACTTGCCTTAAATATTGTGCATGGCCCTCATGGTCGGAAGTGAAGTCAACTCAAGTACTGTATTCTTCTGGGGTTTGACTACATAATTTTTACCATCATTCTAGCCGAAATACCATTTAAATTAAATAAAACTTCAATCTTTGATTTTTATGTTTCACACGTGATATTACTAACACAGTTCAGTAAAATATGATCCCTGAGCACTTTCATAATTATGCATATCACGCCATCAATGATTTTATAAATATTTCATTTCTTTCCGATCGATGTAATTGCAGGTGACACACACTGGTTACTTTTTTCTCTCATCCACTTTTATTTTTATTGTTATTTTGTCAATCATCCAGCCACCCTCTTCATGTCAGAAACTGGTTTCCTATCACCGGGCCAAAGCCGCACGCGCCCCTCGCCGACAAAGCGAACCTAGTAGCACACTAACCCATATTCAGTCAGCCGTGATGGTCACATACGAAAGTATATGCGTGTTTACAATATTGCAGACCTTCATGTACAGATTAACTGCTGCTAAATGTATGTCATATCGACAAAGGTTTGTACCATAAGACGCCGGATTTAGTGGCCTAAATGGCTAGTCCTATGATATCTAATCTATTGATGGGTCAGATTGAGTTAGAAACGTTGATCAGGGTAAAATTTTGGTAAGATTATCTCACATTGCATTACTTTTCCGATAATTATGTGACAGCTACATACATAGCATTTGGCTCTGGGTGGGCCAATATTCGTGAAGAGTTTGATGATTCTCTATTACCTATAAGTGATTGCAAGTATGAATTGAATGGATGAAAACCATAACGGTATAAGTAGAATTTTGGTCATTCAGAGAAAAAGGCATTTAAACATCTTCAACACATATATAAAACATGCTATTTGTAGTTATACCACCCATCACTAGAGCGCAGAATATTACTGCTATCACTTGTATCTCTTTGCTGGTGAAAGGATACATACTCCCGGAGTAACATCCTGCACTTAACTAATTTTTTTTAAAATTTCACTTATAACGTTATGGTTTTCATCCATTCAATTATACATGTGAAAAGTCCAAATTTACTAAACATCAATTAATAGAGAAAAATCAAACGTAAAAGGGATACTGATACGACAAAAGTCATAAGACCAAGGTTGTAGATCATTCCGAATTGAACAGAGATTGCGCAATCCGTTATGTGATAGGACTTCCCGAAGGTCTGCACCATCATTAAAATTACCTCCATATTTCGATATTCTTCGGGGATAAAAAGTGAACAATTTAAAGATCTTGGAAGTTTTCCGTCCGTTACAGGCTAAAACGTAGAATTTTGTCAAATTTCAATTTTCTTTTTCGTCTGGCAGATTATGCAGCAATCTGGATTTTGGGCGAGGAGGGTAAAAATTAGGACTTTCAGGAAATTAAACCAAAAAATATGCAGATGGTCATTATTACCCCTTAAACGGGTAGGTGTGCGAAAATTTCGCCAAAATAGTCAATGTAGGCCTACAGGCACACAGTCGTTACGATTTTATTTATATAGATAGATAAGGAATCTGCTCCACGTACAACACCTTTTGGGCTATGTCCGTTGGACGTAACCTGCAAAACTGATCATTCATGATATCTCCGTTATTAATCCTACTGAAGAAAAAATTGCATATGAAAATAAAGTTTTGGAGATTGAATTCCATCATGTCTGGTCGATTTCCAGTCAGGTTGATCTTGTACTGTATAGTAAATATAGTATAGTATAGTATAGTAAATATTGTCGAAGAGTAAAATCACGATTTCGGTTCCCTATAAACCGCCAGTCCATTCCGGGATCATGAAATGTTATTGACCTTTAAAACCTACCCTTGGACAGGTGGATGCTAAATATGAAGTTTGGTTCGAATATCTTCAGTAGTTTTCAAGTTGTAAGAAATACGCTTTACACGCACCCGCTCGTGAGTTAAGTCCGATGGGACTTGTACCGAGAAACGCTCCGTTAATAATATCTGCCTTATTAATCCTCGTATCGAAATGGTGTACATGAGAAAAAAGTTTAGAAATTAATTTCCATTAAAGCAGGTAGATTTCCATTAAGTTTAGTTGTGTATATTGTGTGGGAATGCGAGATAACGGGATTTCGTATAAACCCGCAGTCAGTTCAGGGATTTAGAAAGAATATTTGCCCTAAAACCTACCCAAGGACAGGTAGATTCTAAATATGAAGTTTGGTGGAAATATATCCAGTAGATTCTAGCACTCGCGTACATACGGAGTAATTGAGGAAGAAAATAATACAGTTATGAAAGTTGAAATTGATAGAAAATGGATTATAACTGAGGACAGCCGGATAACGACAAATACGTAAATGCCAAGTGAATGTATTGGAAAATCAAATGCCTCTCAATAATGCTGGTGTGAGTTATGGATATAAGAAAGCGGTAACAGAGGAGAAATTTAGGCGCAGTGATTCTTAGGTAAACAGATAAGAAGATTACTAACGGTGTTATTAATCTGTTCGAGGACGGTTATAACCTCAAACGATATTCCGCCAATATCCCGCAGATATGCCGATTGACGCCTCTCTTGCCTTCTACTCAAGGAACAACCACAAATTTAAAGGCATGATGAGGAACATGGCAATACGTTACTTCGCTGTTGGCAAGCAGTCAGAGACGATGCCATGGTAACCTGTAGGTTCGTTATCGGTCTATCGGTCACTCAACGCAGAGCATGATACCCGCAGAAAATAGTAAATTTCTCCGTCATGTGAAGAGTAAGGTAAATTATGAACATAAGGAAAGTTGTCTATAATGAAGAGTCGTTTCACGTATGGTCCACGGAGTTTACAGAAAATCAATAGGATAACAGAAAATGGAGGAAAACCATTCTGGTTTTCCTATAAATCCCCCGTCTATTCAAAGATTCTAAAATGGCATGCATATAGAAACCTTCCTCGGAGTATGCTCTAAATATGAAGTTTGGTTGAGATCTATCCAGCCGTTTCGACGTGATTGTGGAACAGACAAACAAACAGACAGACAGACAGACAGACAGACAGACAGACAGACAGACAGACAGACAGACAGACAGACAGACAGAGAGACAGACACGAAAAGTAAAAACCACCGATTCGGTCTTGAGTTGACCTAAAATGGATAAATATCTGAAAAATTGGCAAAACAAAAGGAATTACGGACAGCTGACCCCCTATAACTTTATTTATATAGATACAAGCACAGAACTAGTCGTTCAGGAGACTTGAATTATTGACGCAGTTAATGTCAACTTATCTGACATGGTAAGAATCGCAATGCATGACTGGATCTGAGTAACAAAATAACAATCACAGAAAACGTATCTTAGGTTTCGTTCCTTACGATTGAATAAGCACGAAATAGCTCACAATGAACTACACAGCGTGCATCAAAACGCACAGTACTCAAGTTATAAACATGCTCTCAACATCAAGTTATATGTAAATCCCGTTATACGCGGATTCGTTATCCAAGATTTCGCATTTAAGCGATTTCGGTTTTAAGCCTAATGCTGCCATCTGTTAACAGCACCTGGAAGCTGCAATGCCTTAAGGTGGGAACAGACATTCGTGCCAAACTCTGTATCGTAAACTACGTCGCGCGCCAGGGTTAAACGCGGTAAGCGTATCCCTACGTACATCTTCTATCGTGTTTGTCGAGAAGTAAATGGTCAATTCCGGTTAATATTCGTATTTAAAACGCCGGGTAAAAGGAAGGGAAGTGTGCCTGTTGAAGGAATGAAGAATGCATCAAAGTCGTATTCGTTAGAAACAAAGTTAGAGTTTTCTTTCCAACATGGCAGATGGAGAAAACGTGTGCTTAGTGCTGTGAGTTTATTTTACCGGTTTACGTAGAAGAAGGAAACGTTAAGAGGTAACTACTAATGTAACATAAAACCGTAGCAAGATTAATAATAGGTGAATAATAAACTCACTAGTAATTTCAGAAATACTGTTCATATATAAATGTTAACTCAGCTTTGTGAAACATTTGGTGAGGTTATGGGTGGCAAACCAAAGAATAAAGTAGGTGAGAAGATGCCGGAGGAAAAACAGCGACCGGAGCGATGTCACGCGGAAGGAAATGGTACTACCTAGTCTTCTAATGACGAATGTGCATCGACCGATCTCATAGATGTTGTTAACAATATAATGTGCAGCTCCAATTTCATAGACTCGCTTATTGGGAGACTGGTAGAGAAGTAGTTACTAGATTAAGTGAAAGCATTCATTTTAATACAAGAGTCATTGAGGACTTGAAGGCAGAGCTGTGTAAACGCGATCAAAAGATCAGAGAACTTCAAGAGCAGTCTTCAAGCTCAATGACGAGGCAAATGAAGACGTAGAACAAGTGAACCAATACCTAAGAAGAAATAATGTGGAAATACATGGTGCACCAGAAATCCAAGGTGAAGGCGTTTATGAATTTGTTAAGAATATAGATGCAGCTGTGGGATTCGAAATCAAGGGGACTGATCTTGATATTGTTCACAGGATCCCATCTGTCAAGAATTTTTTTTGTCTAATCATCGTCAAGTTCGTCAACAGGTTAGAAAAGCACGAATTAATGATAGCCAGGAAGAAAATTAGACAACTGCAGTCCTCGGCAGTTGGAATAAATGCTGCTAGCCACACGGTCTACATAAATGATCACCTCACTCCTAAAGCTAAAGTCTACTAAAGAGAGCTAAAGAACTGAGGATAATGGGCTATAAGTATGTGTGGACCCGGGATGGGAAAATATATGTGCAAAAAGATGATACCTCCCAAGTAATTATTGTCAAAACAATTGATGATATTGTCAGTCTAGAATCATGAATTGTACAGTTTAGCCACTTGTACGAAAATTACCATCATAATCATCATAATCAAAGGATAGGTCAGAAAATTAATTACACAGCTTAGGAGAAGATAAAGGGAACAAAATTAGGATGTTATAATTATATTAATGCTCAGAGTATATGTAACAAATGTATCACATTATCAATTCTCATTGTGCAAGTACACATGGCGGATGTTATAGTTATTACAGAAACTTGGCTGAATCCAGATGAAGAAATATATTATAACTTAACAAATTATGATGGTTATTTTTGTTCAAGACCATTAAAAACGGGTGTTCGGATTGTCATCTATGTCAAGCAGTGCTATGAAGCTAAGGTGCTAACAAGTGTGACGTTTAATGTGTTATTAGTTGAAATTTCTGATTCTGATAGACAGTCTCTTGTTTTAGCTTGCTATAATCCAAATATTACATATGCTGATTCATTCATCACTTGTCTAGAATAGATGTGGAGTAAATATAACAGGAAGTTCTGTGTTACTGTTGGAGACTTTAATATAGATAAACTGGAACAAAACCAGCAGTCAGAGAAATTCTCAGGCTGAGTGTATGTTATAATCAAATATCCTGTAATAATGTTTTTTCACAATAGAGTTACTAACAATAGTGCAACCTTGATAGACCATATATTGCACCCATAAGCTCATTGACATAATGGACGCATTAAATTATTGAAATTCGTATATGTGAATACTGCAGAAAGCAGGGAAGAGCTGGCAGTTTCACAAAGCACTACGCAGGGACCACCCTGGCTGGAAATACATCCCCTGAAACCACTTAAAGTCACGTACAGGAAATAGGTGGCTAAAAGCCTTTCAAATATAGTTTTATGACACCGAATTGTGCGAAACTTTCTACAAAAATATTCCCACGGGAGAGGACACATTGGAATGCACCACTCCCAGTTTGAGTGACAGAGACAGAAATAATGCCTGCAACCCCTTGGCAAAAATGGTCTTGCCCACGCCAAGGCGCGGCGGCAAAATTCTAGCCAATCAGAAATTCCGAAATTAAACTGCCCTACACACGCGGGAATATTTATCCAGTAGTTCGTGATTTGGTGTCGGAAGAAGTAGAGAAATACTGTGTCCTGATCTGCAAATAATATTTGAGGAGTTATTTACGCGAATACGTGATTAGCAATTCCATAAATAATTGTTATTGTTGGATGCGCTTGAGAACGGTTGGCTGTTGAGAGAGCTCTTGCATTATTGTAGTGATAAAGTAGTGAAAACCTATTGAAATAGCTTAATTTTGTGTATTTCTGATTCATTTAGTGCTGTTTATATAGTGGTGTTTAGTGCTTGTTGGTAGAAATTGGGAGTAGTGATACTTATTTAAATTTTGTAACAAGTAATTCAGTTGGTCTTCAGTAAATTACGTTTTCTAGGTTAAGTAGGCTAGCTAGGTGTACCTTGTTTCGAATTTAGGTTTAGGAAATACTTTAGGTAATAATATTAACTTCAAAAATATTTGCAAATATCTGTAGGTTCGTTGGTTGTACTTACAAAGACAGATTATCATAAGGAATAGTACCGTAACTTCTGCAGCAACTTCTCCGGTATTTCGTATAGATATACTGTAATCTTTCCTAAATGCCTGACTAACTTTTACAAACATATAAAACTGCATTTAACTTGAAAAATCTGAATATCTGCATTTAAAATGGAAAATCTGAAAATTAACATTTATTAAATAAAATACACACTCGTCGGACCTTGTACTCACACTTACTTGTTACCTGCTTACTTACACATACGTTATTTGAAGGGCGCCAGCTGTCACTCAGTACAGCAATAATAGAATGAGACTCTTGACCATATCTAGGGTGTGGGGTAATAAGCTTACTTTTGACAACATACCATATAAGTTCTGGGAAAAGGAGATTGGCGTTCGGTTTCCCTATTAATTTTGAGGTTAAGATATTTTACTTTCAATGAAATGAAACTATGAATTCGTTTGATAGAACAATATATATTCTTTAAATAATATATCAAAAAATAGTGAGTCTTGTTGCGATAAAACAGATGAAAATATGAAATTATGACATTGCAACTGACAGAAACTAGGCATGAATTTAGATTCTTCTTGACCGGACATTTAACAATTTATACGAAATATTTCCCTCACTGATTCACTTGACTGTACCTTCAACACTTTGAGTGTAATTACGACGTAATCCATTGCTCTGGTGTTTACTGTAGATGTGTCACGCCTAACTTGGTGATACATCCTTGCGACTGCTTCTTCTCCATATCATCTGACTTCTTTGTAAGTCAATATGGTATGACCTCTTGGCAGGTCCAGGGTTGCCCTCTCTGACTCCTTGGTAAGCCTTGCGTCCGCGTCTTCCACTAAGTGACGGACCAACCATTTGGTCTCACTCTCTCAATGACCAATATTGGCTCACTGAGTCTTCTCCATCTCTCGTTCACACTGGTTGACTGGCCAACAAAGGCCTCTTGATCTAGTAGACTACTTCACTGTACTGCATCCGTATAAGTAATGACTGACGCTACAATATGGAGCTACCTTATATAGACGTTGGTTGACACAACTACGTAATCTCCAGAAATAACAATGACATACTCCCACCTACGCGACAGATATTACATACAGTGGTGAAATAGCCCCGCGGCGATCGAGTCGATGCGCGCATATCTAAATAAATACGATGACATAGCCAAGGCGTGGCGATGACTTGGCAGAATCGCCAACACTATTGCAATATAACAACGTCACTTCCAATCTCTGATATATACAACAATTCTCACTGTACAGGTATTGAGTGTTATACTACACATACGTATATGTGTATACATCTAAGTGCAATCTTGCAAGCAACAGGCAATTGCAAAATTGAATAAAATGGATAATTACAATAATAGTACAATATCACAGACAAAATAATAATAATACTGACATAATAATAATAATAATAATAATAATAAAATACAGATAAAATCATACAATAATAAAAATACAGATATCATCTTGTAACGGGATTTGAACCGTTACAATACGTTCAAACTATCGCGAAGGTAAAAATTTACTACATTAAAAAACACGATACGCCTGTAAACTTCCATTTAAAAAGAAGTTAAAGAGATTACACGGTAATAGTAAACAGTCGTTGTATTGTTATTTTTTTGCTAGGGGCTTTACGTCGCACCGACACAGATAGGTCTTATGGCGACGATGGGATAGGAAAGGCCTAGGAGTTGGAAGGAAGCGGCCGTGGCCTTAAGTAAGGTACAGCCCCAGCATTTGCCTGGTGTGAAAATGGGAAACCACGAAAAACCATTTTCAGGGCTGCCGATAGTGGGATTCGAACCTACTATCTCCCGGATGCAAGCTCACAGCCGCGCGCCTCTACACGCACGGCTAACTCGCCCGGTGTATTGTTATTGATTATTATCGTTCCTCATATTCAAATATTGCATTGTTGGCTACAGTCGTGAACAATGGGTGTAGTGTAGTCAAGTAAATATAAATTTAAAAAAATCAGCTGACCTTGTATTCCATTCATTTGTACTTCTGAGTAGGTAGTTAGTATCCGTAATTTATATTTCGCTCCCTCGATCTTTCATTATTCATGAGCGGTTAGCTAATAATAATGAAGTTCATATATCCCAGTAATATCACTTCAAGTCCCTGGAGTAGTAGTAGTTTTGATAGAAATATTTGAGAAATTATTGTAGACAACTTCGTATTTTTCAGTAGGCCTAATTAAGGGCAACTTTTTTTTTTCTCTCCGTCCCGTGGAGTAGGGAAAATAATAGTAATCCACCAGCTGTAATAAACACATAACCACATTTCAGTACAATTGTAGTGAAGATAAGGTATAATATATTAGATAGTATCTTGCCAGTTATATTCGTGTTTTTCTTCGTGTACGGCAATCCTTTTGATACTTAAGCATTTAACCAAACGCAGTGTAGTGTAGTGTAGATACATTGTAGTATAGATACAGTACATTTAGATAGTGTCGTATCTTGCCTGCTATATTCGTGTGATATTT
This sequence comes from Anabrus simplex, assembly GCF_040414725.1. Lineage (NCBI taxonomy): Eukaryota > Metazoa > Arthropoda > Insecta > Orthoptera > Tettigoniidae > Anabrus > Anabrus simplex. Next base: position 1,371,815,387 of record NC_090265.1, read on the forward strand.
TTCGTGTGTATCTATTAGACCGTAATACTAATAATAATTTGTCTAAGCATTTCGCTTCGTTGGTAATCTTTGAGTACAGTAGTTCTTGCAAATTTCATTTCTGTTGTGCTTAGTAGTGACATACGGTACGGTACCGGTATCGTTACTAGGATACGTCTGAAAGTAGTTTAAAAATTACTGTAGTGTACTGTACAGTAGTATACGAGTAATATCCTATTAGAATTTAGTGTGATTATTTTATTATTGTAAAATATTTGTGTAGTACTGGTGTAGTAGAGGTATCCGTAGAAACTGTTACTAAAATACTGTTGTTGAAATTAGGATAGGCTCGATTGCAGTTTGGAATTGTGTAGTTCTTGTGTATTACTTTCGATATTCAGTAATTAACAGCAGTTTTTATCCTGTTAGGGGTTGTAGAATAAAAAAAATAGAGCACGACTAAGTAGTATTGTAGTGTAGTCGTATATTAATTACCTTATTGTTGTGTACTATCCCAGACAATATATCCCTCCGTTCGTTTTTTTGCAAATAAGTTATTTTATTTTTTAATTTAAATTTTTTCCCTGTAAATAATGGCTAAGGAGCGCAAGTGTACTTATTGTGGGTGTGGTGAGGCATTGAGGGGTATGGGGGAGGAGTTGGAAAGTTTGAGGGAGATAATTAGGATTCTCACAGAAGACAGGAAGGAAGATAGGACTCCCTCAAACAATGTACAGGTTACGGTAGGTGTACAAGAGGGAGGGCAAGGAAAGGGAGGTGTTGTAGAAGACAGGTGGTCTAATGTTCTAAGGGGAAGGAGATTGCAGACTAAGGGCTCTATTCAAGATCAGAATTCAGGACAGGTGTCTGTGCGAAATCGGTACGAGTCACTCCAGGTAGAACAACAGAGGGAAGATGAGGGACAGGGAACTGTTGCTGAGATGTGTGGAAGTAGGAGGAAGGGAAAAGGTAGGAAAGCGAAATGTAGAGTAGAGGATAGGAAAAGACAGGTGGAACGGGGTCATGGGAAGGAGAAAAGGGAGGAGGAAGTAGCTTCTGCAGCTATCAAGAAAGATAGGGCTGACCAGGAGGGGAGGGGATCAAATGAGGTGGGTAGGGTTGAGGCTCTGGTCGTGGGGGATTCCATCGTTAGACACGTGGGGAAAGTGTGTGGAGGAAAGGGAACCAGGGTAGAATGTTATCAAGGAATTAGGTTGAGGCAGATGTTGAGGAAAGTAGAAGAGAGGGAGGAGGGGAAGGAGAAGGTGGTAGTGTTTCACGTTGGTACCAACAACGTAAGGCAAGCTGATATAAGTACCAACATAGTTGGAGATGTGTGGGATCTGGTAAATGCAGCACGGGTGAAGTTTAAGAAAGCGGAGATTGTTATTAGTGGAGTACTGTGTAGGAGGGATACTGACTGGAGGGTGATTGGGGATTTAAGTGAAACTATGGAGTGGGTATGTGGGAAACTGGGAGTGAAATTTCTAGATCCTAATGGGTGGTTAGGAGATAGGGATCTGCGCTCGGATGGCCTTCATTTAAACCGCAGTGGCACGTATAAGTTAGGAAATTTGTTTGGAAGGGTAATAGGGAGGTACATTCAGGGAAACGGGATGGCTTAGGGAGCGGTGATAAGGGAACAGGGAACTGGAAATCAAGTAGGGATGACATAAAATTGTTAGTGTTGAACTGTAGAAGTATTGTAAAGAAAGGAATAGAATTAAGTAATTTAATAGATATATATTTACAAGATATTGTAATAGGAGTTGAATCATGGCTGAGAAATTATATAATGGATGCAGAAATTTTCTCACGGCACTGGAGTGTGTATTGTAGAGACAGGATAGGAATGGTGGGAGGGGGAGTGTTCATTCTGGTGAAAGAAGAATTTGTAAGCTACGAAAAAGTTAAAGATGAGACACATGAAATTTTAGGTGTAAGGCTCATTTCTAAAGATAATAGGCAACTTGATATATTTGGAGTGTACAGATCGGGAAAGTGTAGCACTGACGCGGTTTCAGAATTATTTGATAGGATAGTCAGCTATGTGGGAAACGACATGGAAAGAAATGTGATTGTAGCGGGAGATCTGAATTTGCCAGGTGTAAATTGGGAAGGAAATGCGAACTACAGGAAGCATGACCAACAAATGGCAAATAAGTTAATATGGGAAGGACAGCTGATTCAGAAAGTGATGGAACCAACCAGAGGGAAAAATATTCTGCTTGTCGTGCTGATAAAACCAGATGAGCTCTATAGGGAAACTGAAGTAATAGATGGTATTAGTGATCATGAAGCTGTTTTTGTGGTAGTTAAAAATAAATGTGATAGAAAGTAAGGTCTTAAAAGTAGGACTGTTAGGCAGTACCATATGGCTGATAAAGCAGGCATGAGGCAGTTTCTAAAAAGTAACTATGATCGGTGGTAAACGGTAAATAAAAATGTAAACAGACTCTGGGATGGGTTTAAAGAAATTGTTGCGGAATGCGAAAACAGGTTTGTACCTTTAACGGTGGTAAGGAATGGTAAAGACCCACCTTATTATAATAGAGAAATAAAGAGACTAAGAAGGAGGTGCAGACTGGAAAGAAATAGAGTTAGAAATGGCTGTGGAAGTAAGGAGAAATTGAAGGAACTTACTAGAAAATTTAATCTAGCAAAGAAGGCAGCTAAGGATAACATGATGGCAAGCATAATTGGTGGTCATACAAATTTTACTGAAAAATGGAAGGGTATGTATAGGTATTTTAAGGCAGAAACAGGTTCCAAGAAGAACATTCCAGGAATAATTAATGAACAAGGGGAGTGTGTATGTGAGGATCTTCAAAAGGCAGAAATATTCAGTCAGCAGTATGTAAAGATTGTTGGTTACAAGGATAATGTCGAGATAGAGGAGGAGACTAAGGCCAAAGAAGTAATAAAATTTACATATGATAACAATCACATTTACAATAAGATACAAAAGTTGAAAACTAGAAAAGCGGCTGGAATTGATCATTTTTCTGGGGATATACTAAAGACAATGGGTTGGGATATAGTACCATATCTGAAGTACTTATTTGATTATTGTTCGGTTGGAGGAGCTAAACTAGATGAATGGAGAGTTGCTATAGTAGCCCCTGTGTATAAAGGAAAGGGTGATAAACATAAAGCTGAAAATTACAGGCCAGTAAGTTTGACATGCATTGTATGTAAGCTTTGGGAAGGCATTCTTTCTGATTATACTAGACATGTTTGTGAAATTAATAACTGGTTCGATACAAGGCAATTCGGTTTTAGGAAAGGTTATTCCACTGAAGCTCAACTTGTAGGATTCCAGCAAGATATAGCAGATATCCTGGATTCTGGAGGTCAAATGGACTGTATCGCGATTGACCTGTCTAAAGCATTTGATAGGGTGGATCATGGGAGACTACTGGCAAAAATGAGTGCAATTGGACTAGACAAAACAGTGACTGAATGGGTTGCTATATTTCTAGAAAATAGATCTCAGAGAGTTAGAGTAGGTGAAGCTTTGTCTGACCCTGTAATAGTTGAGAGGGGAGTTCCTCAGGGCAGTGTTATCGGACCATTATGTTTTCTTATATACACTGACTGACAGAGCAAATGCAACACCAAGAAGGAGTGGTTCGAAAAGGATGAAAGTTGGGGAAAAAACAGAGACGGCACGGACGAATAATTGATGTTTATTTCAAACCGATATGCAGATTACACAATGCGCACGGCATCGACTCAGTAGGATGTAGGACCACCGCGAGCGGCGATGCACGCAGAAACACGTCGAGGTACAGAGTGAATAAGAGAGCGGATGGTGTCCTGAGGGATGGTTCTCCATTCTCTGTCAACCATTTGCCACAGTTGGTCATCCGTATGAGGCTGGGGCAGAGTTTGCAAACGGCGTCCAATGAGATCCCACACGTGTTCGATTGGTGAGAGATCCGGAGAGTACGCTGGCCACGGAAGCATCTGTACACCTCGTAGAGCCTGTTGGGAGATGCGAGCAGTGTGTGGGCGGGCATTATCCTGCTGAAACAGAGCATTGGGCAGCCCCTGAAGGTACAGGAGTGCCACCGGCCGCAGCACATGCTGCTCGTAGCGGTGGGCATTTAACGTGCCTTGAATACGCACTAGAGGTGACGTGGAATCATACGCAATAGCGCCCCAAACCATGATGCCGCGTAGTCTAGCGGTAGGGCGCTCCACAGTTACTGCCGGACTTGACCTTTCTCCACGCCGACGCCACACTCGTCTGCGGTGACTATCACTGACAGAACAGAAGCGTGACTCATCGGAGAACACGACGTTCCGCCATTCCCTCATCCAAGTCGCTCTAGCCCGGCACCATGACAGGCGTGCACGTCTATGCTGTGGAGTCAATGGTAGTCTTCTGAGCGGACGCCGGGAGTGCAGGCCTCCTTCAACCAATCGACGGGAAATTGTTCTGGTCGATATTGGAACAGCCAGGATGTCTTGCACATGCTGAAGAATGGCGGTTGACGTGGCGTGCGGGGCTGCCACCGCTTGGCGGCTGATGCGCCGATCCTCGCGTGATGACGTCACTCGGGCTGCGCCTGGACCCCTCGCACGTGCCACATGTCCCTGCGCCAACCATCTTCGCCACAGGCGCTGCACCGTGGACACATCCCTATGGGTATCGGCTGCGATTTGACGAAGCGACCAACCTGCCCTTCTCAGCCCGATCACCATACCCCTCGTAAAGTCGTCTGTCTGCTGGAAATGCCTCCGTTGACGGCGGCCTGGCATTCTTAGCTATACACGTGTCCTGTGGCACACGACAACACGTTCTACAATGACTGTCGGCTGAGAAATCACGGTACGAAGTGGGCCATTCGCCAACGCCGTGTCCCATTTATCGTTCGCTACGTGTGCAGCACAGCGGCGCATTTCACATCATGAGCATACCTCAGTGACGTCAGTCTACCCTGCAATTGGCATAAAGTTCTGACCACTCCTTCTTGGTGTTGCATTTGCTCTGTTAGTCAGTGTATATATATAAATGATATGAGTAAAGGAGTGGAATCGGTGGTAAGGCTTTTTGCGGATGATGTTATTCTCTATAGAGTGATAAATAAGTTATAAGATTGTGAGCAACTGCAACGTGACCTCGAAAATAATGTGAGATGGACAGCGGGCAATGGTATGTTGATAAACGGGGTTAAAAGTCAGGTTGTGAGTTTCACAAATAGGAAAATTCCTCTCAGTTTTAATTACTGCGTTGATGGGGTGAAAGTTCCTTTTGGGGATCATTGTAAGTATCTAGGTGTTAATATAAGGAAAGATCTTCATTGGGGTAATCACATAAATGGGATTGTAAATAAAGGGTACCGATCTCTACACATGGTTATGAGGGTGTTTAGGGGTTGTAGTAAGGATGTAAAGGAGAGTGCATATAAGTCTCTGGTAAGACCCCAACTAGGGTATGGTTCCAGTGTATGGGACCCTCACCAGGATTACCTGATTCAAGAACTGGAAAAAATCCAAAGAATAGCTGTTCGATTTGTTCTGAGTGGTTTCCGACAAAAGAGTAGCGTTACAAAAATGTTGCAATGTTTGGGTTGGGAAGAATTGAGAGAAAGAAGAAGAGCTGCTCGACTAAGTGGTATGTTCGGAGCTGTCAGCGGAGAGATGGCGTGGAATGACATTAGTAGACGAATAAGTTTGAATGGCGTTTATAAAAGTAGGAAAGATCACAATATGAAGATAAAGTTGGAATTCAAGAGGACAAACTGGGGCAAATATTCATTTATAGGAAGGGGAGTTAGGGATTGGAATAACTTACTAAGGGAGATGTTCAATACATTTCCAATTTCTTTGAAATCATTTCGGAAAAGGCTAGGAAAGCAACAGATAGGGAATCTGCCACCTGGGCGACTGCCCTAAATGCAGATCAGTATTGATTGATTGAAGTTTTCAACATTGTGTGAAAGAGTGGTTTCGCCCGGGAAGCTAAGTGTCATGGCGGGAAAGTGCCGTGCTGCGAGTGTAAATAGGTCCTACGACGCATTTCAATTCATAAAATATTCTACGATCATTTCTGATAGAGCAGTGCAACATGTGAATCAAAACAAATTTTGGAATATCTGGAGTGTATTTTCTGAACATTTAACCTACGGACAAGTGGAAAAGTGATCCAAGGTGCAATATCACTAGGCCACATCCCCTCCAGTGGGACTACTTTGAGGCGGGGATGTGTGAATTTACAAAACCGGCAGCGACAGTGTGCCGATTCCCCAGTCTTAGTTGAAATTTCTGTGTATACAGGCGACTCTTCGAAATGTGCAGCGCTAAGTGACGGCCGTAGCTTTGAGTGAGTAAAGTCATTGATCAGACAATGAACAGTTGGGGAGAACTTTTATAATAACATCAGATCAAAGGGAAATATTCAAACACTTATTACAGTAGTAATGACGATGATGTTTATTTTTATAAAATACTTCCTAAATGAACACTTAACGTGGTGAGCACGGCGGAGAACGCAGATAAACATTGGGACCTTTCAGAACATATGGTTGTACAACATTTCCTTAGATCACATGTAGCTTACGCACTAGTATTTGGGTGGAGAAATTATGATTCCGGGAGGACTGTATTTTCATAAAATTTCTCTGTGACTTACATGGGAGCATTGCAATCAAATTTCCGCGGTCTATGAAAATTACTGTTTCATTGGAGACATTGGGAGCGAGCATTAGTTGTGCTAATTACAGAGAGAGACTTGTTTACTATTGGGATATAACGGGACAAGGACTGCACGTCCACTTTCTACGTCCGAGCGAGATGAATGACTGGTAAATCCCTTGTATAAACAAACTGTAAGGGGCGAGCTTGGGAGACATGTCGTGAAGGACACCAGGCCAGGTAGTTTTGTTGCTGACAATGAACAACAACTCAACGGGTGCTAATTCATATGCTGTGTATAGTTGAGGACAAAACATGACTGCCTCAGTTCCTGGAAGCGACCTGGAAGCCAGCTGTAAATCCCACCCAGCACCCTGCTGAGTTAATGAGCTTCATGTGATCCTTCCTTGGTATGGAGAGGTTGCCAAATCACTCTCTTCAGTCTTGACTCTTTTTTCATGCCGAGTGCAGTGCAGTGACCTAGTGAGCATTATTAATAGTAAGATATGAAATAACTGACATTTGTAATATTTATAACTTATCAGTTTAGCGCGAGAGCAGTAATATGTCGGTATTCTTCCGGCCGTAGGGAAATCAAGAATCACAGTGTAGCAAAGCGGAATTAAATCAGCTGCCTGGAGCTGCTTCTTCTTCTTCTTCTTCTTTTTCTTCTTCCTCATCGAGATCTCCAACCAAAAATGACAAAAATGTGATTGGCAGAGGTGTTACATTACGAAAACAAATCGTGATTTGGTGAGGAACATTAAAAAGTTTCTTATGAAGTGTTTTAGGAAATGGCGGTGTTATAACTTGTAAAACTTTAAATAATTTAGCGCCGGAAGCGACAGGAATCTCTGTTACTACGGTGAAAAAATAGTTAAAATCAGTGATATCAACACCTACGTAACCCCCACTAAAGAGAAAGTTCGGAAGCAGAAATTTAAATTTGATAAAATAGACGATTTCACTCGGGACCTGCTTCGTCGAACAGTTTTTGAGTATTTTTGTATTACTTTTTATCACATTAATATAAGTGACCATTGCCGCCTGGTCCCAACTGCGATGTATTTGTTAATAATAATAATAATGATAATAATAATAATAATATTTTTTTCTGGGGACCCACAGGTCAAATAAATGTATTTTTCCCTTTTACAAATATTTATGAAAATAAAGTAAATAAAGAACAATAATCCAAACCTATTTGAAACATTTTATGGTTTGCATAACACCCTAAAGTGGGAGTTAACGCCTTAAAGTGTATTGATTTCCCTTAACTATCAGAAGCCAACATCTGGGACACGGAGGAGCCAATAATTATACTAATTATGAATAGTTAAAAATAATTCAGTTTTCTCTTCATTCAGTATGGATACATTATCATTTTCACTTTTCAAAATGGTTTACATTAAAAACTGTGCAGCCTATTGGTGGGATAAAATTGGGTAATTTGAACATGCATTCTGTTAACAATTATATGATAACAGCAACAACAACAGAATGAAATTATATTATTATTATTATTATTATTATTATTATTATTATTATTATTATTTATGTGGCTGTTTCAGCCTTATAATGTTCCAGCATTTACGTGAAATGGAAACCTACAGAAATCATTTCAAGAACAACCGGTGGGATTTGAACCCATGGCACCTGCCGACTTCGGGTTACTAGCCCTTCGCACTATCACTGAGCTAGTCCAGTTTTATGGGTCGTTTAAGTTTGCGTTTTAGTATTCAGGGTCTCTCTTCGTTACCTCATAACCTACTTTAGATCGCCATAATGCAATATTAATATGTTTTCATGGCTATGTTCCAGAGCTACAATAATAATAATAATAATAATAATAATAATAATAATAATAATAATAATAATAATAATAATAATAATAATAATAATAATTCAGCTTACATCGGAATGACAAATAGATTCCATAAGAATATTTTATTCCTGCTCTGGCTCGTTTGGTGCTAATGAGGTAGACGATTTGGCAACTCTGACTACGACAGACATAGTAAATCCTATTAGCTCCTAATAAACACCGGGCTGCCGCTGGAGGGTAGTGGTGTGAGGCGAGGTCGTTATGTTTTGTCGCCAACTATAATTTATATTTTACTATAATTGCTAAGAGTGCGTGTGTTGCGATAAATCTTACGTGTGCTACGCAAATATTAAACATGGATCCTGATCGTGTGCACGAAGTGTTAAATATTCTGAACAAGATTTGGAAGATGGAGTAGATCCATGTAACGGGGGCTAAGGAGGATCCAGCCTGCCTTCCAGCACTAAGGTAATGAGCATGTTATAATTTTGTACTATGTAATTGAGGATGACATGAACAATTCGTGGTCAATTTTAGGTCAGTAAATTCATGCATCCTTGTATATAAAAATTTCACGTATTGGATGGTGTAGTTATGTTTTTAGCCGTCATTTGCAGTATAGAGTTAGGAGAGACCAGGATAATTACATCTCACGACTCGGGATGTAAATGTCATGGTGGCAACTTAATAATAATAATAATAATAATAATAATAATAATAATAATAATAATAATAATAATAATAATAATAATAATAATAATTGTACCGGGCGGTACACCTCCACGCCGCTCATTTAAAATGTGCGCCAGTTGAAACTCCTCTGCTGGAGGAAGTCTGAACTTTATCTACGCTATTAATTCTCTACTTTCTCAGAAGATGTCACCACGTGGAAAACTTTGAGTTTTTGAACTGTGTCATTTTTTATGTGTTTTTGTTTAGCTTGAAGTAAGAAGTGTGAACTTTCTCTTCTAGAGGACACTACTGAAGATCAACAATAGTGCAACCTAGTGCGGAGTCAAAGAACTATTTTGTTGGAGAAATTTTTATTTCAAATGTTTGTGCTTTGTTAAATTTCTTTCAGTCATTGTTTAAGTTGGCAATATTCACCCCTTCTTTCCCCTTGTGTTGAACCTAACCAATCCCGAATTTCTTAAATTAATTTCTATCCAATCAGATGTATCTTCCCCCAACTTGAATATGTTACTGTGTCCTACCCAATAAAGAGTTTGTGGGAGGGTGTTTTCATTCCCCTAACGCCTAGAAACTTCCGCGAGAGTATTTAAACTGCTGATTTTTGGGTCTCCGGGCCACTTCTGTTCCATCTTTCAGTGTATTAAGTACATAGCAGGAGGCGGGAAGCGCCTCTTTCCTCGGCAGCGGTCAACAACAAGGTAATGGCCGATTAATAAATTCTTTCTTTGCTAGCTCAGCAGTTTAACTTTCGGGGCGGGTTCTAAGCGTTCCACTATGTAACCTTTTCCTAAAATGTAACTTCTCTTTTCATCTATTCTCTTGTAAAGCTACATACTGGGATAGAGAGTGCTAACCCTCTCGAGCTCCCACTCACATTGTCTTGAGGTGAACTTATTTTCTCAACCAATTCTTCCGTAATGTAATGTAAATTGTTATTTTCTTAAGTCACCTCTGTAGTATGGGATTAGCCCTTGCACTAACGGCCTAAGGCCAAGTAGGTCTTAAACAAAGGGTATTAGGAGTGCAAGTTCGCCTCCCCTCAAATTGTATTTTAGAGGTCATGTATTAACCTTTTTGTCATTTAATAGACCTCAGTAGGTTGGGTATTTTACCCCTGTGTATATGTCCTTTGTGGACAGCTTAAAGGTGGAGTTTGGTGTGGCCTGGGAGAGGCTTAAATTTGAGAGCGAGTGGCTCTTTTGAAAATTGTATGTTGTATGCCCCGAGGAGGCTTTTCAGTGTAATTTGGAGCAAGGGCTCCTAGGTATGAATGGGGTTTTCTGCCCCTCTGTTAAAATTGTGTTTGGGGTTAAACTGAGCTGATTGCCCAAGAATTTTGTTTCTGACTTTTGAAGCCCCAAATGGGGTACCTATGTAAATGTATTTTTCAATCGTGTTTCGGCTACTAAGTACCTGTTCTATTTGTTGTTACCTAATTTTGAAAAGAAAATATAACCTTCTTAAATTTTAAAAATAATTTCACTTTAGTAGCTTGAGACCTATTCACCACCCAGCACCTTCTTTCATGCATAACTACCACAAAAACACGGTAACAAGTGGTAGCAGAGCGTGGTTGAATGGGTCTCAATTTAGCCCCTTTTGACGGCTACACATTGTTTTGATCCGAACTCTAACCATTTTCTCAGTTGCTGGAATTTTTGACCTTTTCAAAATTGGTCTGTCATCATGCCCGGCCCTCGCGATGTTCTCCTTCTTAACTATTTGCGCAAGGAGGAGTTGATCTATGAATTAACTATCAGAAATGTGCAATCTGGAGGCACGGTTGCAATAGACACTAACAAGTTTAGAGAGTCCCTTGATTTGCCCATTTCCATCCCCAATTTGGGGGAGAAAGAAATTGACGACTCTCTTTCCACGATCACGGAGAATATTACTGGGCTAGCTTCGGTAGTTAGTTTTTTTGATTAAAATGATCCGTCTCCTAATCAAATTAAGCGTGTGCAAGGCAGGCTATATCATTTTTCGAATAGGGTTAACGATCTGTTGTCTCTAAAACTGAATGACGTTCAGAGGAAGGAAGCTAGTACGCTCCTGGAAAATATTTCCGAATTATCTAGTAAGGTCACTCAATTGTTAACTGGGGAAGTTCCTCCCAAATCTGATCTACCCACCATAGTGAATGCAGGTAGTGAGGAAGCGCCTCCCAAGGGATAAGTTAATAGAATAACCGTTGCTGCTCAAACTATCTCTGCCCCATTGGACAACGAGTCTGAACGCCGTGCATCGTTGAGTAACATCCGTTCTGAATTAACTTCTTTGCCCCTGAAACCTTTACCTACTATGTCACCCGGGGTTTAGCAGCTTGCCTCAACCATTGGCAATGTTGCTCAGAGGTATCTCTAAGTTTTCCGTTAATACCACCAGTGATGTAATTTCATTTTTAAGATTTCTAGTGGAATTTCAGGATCATGCCCTTGTTTTTTCTCTTTCTCCATGTCAAATCTTGCAAATTATCTATCCGTATGCTATTGGTATTCTCTCTGATAAAATCGTAAGAGCCATTGCCGAGCAATCATCAATTGAGGATTTCCATGCCCATTTGCTAGCTAACTTCATCCCGGCTAGGGCCAGGTCCTCCCTTATTCAGAAATACTATTATCGGGTACAGCGCTTGGATGAAAACCTGGCAGACTTCATCCAAGATATTAAGTTTTATACTAGGGTGTTTGCTCTCCACTTCCCTGAGGATCAGATCGTGCAAGCTATTGTTGAAGGGATCTCATCACCCTACAGGTCATATTTGTGTTTCGCGGCATGCCCGCAAACCTTCTCGGAACTTGAAGCATTGGCCGTCTCAGCGGAAGGGGTTAGATACGCCGATTCTTTGCGTGTCGCGAAAGAACCCCCGCCTTCCTTTAGTAACACTCGGCCTCCACCTCGCCGACCAGTCAATCCCCGTAAATGTTATGCTTGCGGGTCGCCTGACCATCTGCGCGACAAGTGTCCACTGATCAAGTCAAGTGGGACAAGGAATGGAGCCGGGACATCACAAGGCTGTTTTAAGTGTGGGGCCTTCTCACATATCGCCAAGAATTGCCCAAACTCAAATAGCACCCCCTCCTGCTCAACTTCTGGTGTAAATTCCAGCTATGCCAATAATAAAAAGTGACTAGTGGCTTCGGCTGAGTCAACTAATCCATCTTCCCGAGACTCAGCCCCTAGTAAACAGGTTGTAAATGCAGAGAACGATGAGCCTTCAAATTCATCTTTTGAATGCCCTAAAGAATGTCTTAGGATTGCGGCGGATACCCCCGCACCTGTTCCTTTCCTTAAGATTGAGTTAAATAACGAGCCTATAACAGCTCTCTTAGATTCAGGCAGTGTTTGTTCGATTATTTCGGCTGAATGGTATTCTAATTTGAAATCTGTTTGTAAACTACCTGACTATGTCTCATCTCCTATTCAATATGTTTCGGCTAATTCATCTCCATTAGAAATTCTAGGTTCCGTACTGGTCAAAATTCGTATTTTTAAATTTACATGGAAAATTAAATTGTTTGTGGCTAAGCACTTGTCTTGCCCCATCATACTGGGAGCGGACTTTATTTCTCACACTGGTCTTGTGCTCGATCTTCAGAGTAAGTCGTGCACATTCAAATTTGCGTCCAATTGTAAAATTCCCTTGTTAAAGTGTAATTCTGTGTCATGTTCATCTATTTCGCCTACCCAGGATGAGATGTTGTTAGACCTTAGACATCTACCTGAGGAGCAGGCTGATAGTATTCGTAAATTATGTCAGTCATTTCCAGAGGTGTTCTCTGATACTCTTGGTGTTACTGACCTTATTGAATACAAAATTGAGGTCACGGATTCGATTCCTGTCCGTTTTCCACCTTATAGGCTATCTCCACCTAAAATGAAGGCTCTGAGAGAAATCATCGATCAGATGTTGAAGGATGGTATTATTAGGCCCTCTAAGTCGGCGTATTCATCGCCTATTTTTCTAGTCCCGAAACCCCAAGGAGGCTTCAGGCCTGTCATTGATTACAGGGCTCTCAATCGGAAGGTAGTGTTGCAATCTGTGCCCCTTCCTGACCTTCATTCTTGTTTTTCATGGTTTCGTAAGGCCAAGTTCTTCACTATCTTGGACTTGAATCAGGCCTATAATCAAATTCCCCTTGCCGAAGAGTCTAAACACCTTACAGCGTTTGCCACGGACTGGAATTTATACGAATACAACCGCGTGCCTTTCGGGCTCCCCACGGGGGCAGCTGTGCTCACTAGGCTACTAGATAGGGTCTTCTCCGACATCAAATTCGAGTACTTATATCACTACTTAGATGATGTCGTCGTATTTTCAGAGACTTTTGAAGAACATCTAGATCATCTGCGAGAAGTTTTCGATCGCCTTCGTAAGGCTGGGTTAACTGTGAAGTTGTCCAAGGTTGCCTTTGCTAAGCCCTCTATGTCATTCCTAGGGCATATTGTGTCACCCGATGGTGTAGCGGTCGATCATTCTAGAACACAGGCCATCCGTGATTTTAAACCTCCCAAGGACATTAAAGGCATCGCCAGGTTTATTGGTATGGTGAATTTCTTCAGAAAGTTCATTCCTAACTTTGCTAATAGAGCGGCGCCCTTAAACCTCCTTCGTAGGAAAGGCATCAAATTCGAGTGGGGACCTTCTCAACAAGCCGCTTTTGAAGATCTTAAATTAGCGCTTTGTAATGCCCCTGTCCTTGCTATGCCTGATTTCTCGAAGAAATTCATTGTCCAAACCGACGCATCGTCGTCAGCAGTAGCTGCAGTCCTTCTTCAAGAGACTGAACTAGGGAGGCGACCCATCGCCTATGCGTCTAGGACATTGTCGGCCCAAGAAGCCAAGTATTCCATCTATGAGCTTGAAGGTTTGGCAGTCTTATTCGCCTTAGAAAAGTTCCGTCTCTATCTGGAACACGTCAAACTCGACCTGGAGACGGATAATCAAGCATTAAGCTGGGTCTTAGGCAGGCCGCGTCGTACTGGTCGTATAGCCCGTTGGGCCATCCGTATTTCTGCCTTCCAATTCAATGTCAGGCATATCCGAGGTACCGAAAATGTTGTCGCTGATGGACTCAGCCGTATGTTTTCAGACGACGTTGAGAACCATGAACAGGTCGACAGTTCATCACCTCCCGAGTCCATGCTATCTGAGGTTAATGCCATCCTAACAGATGCTCCCATGCTTTTTAGGGATATCGAGAAATACCAACGTGAAGATCCGACGCTGGCTCCGATAATGGAAACCCTTTCTTCTGGGGAACATGTTGTCCCTTATGTTCTGAGGAATGGTGTTTTATGTTGCCCTTCGAGGCATGAAAAGACGATGAAAGTTGTCGTTCCAGCTGTTCTGGTACCTATGATCTTCAAGTATTATTATGAGACCCCATTAGGAGGGCATCTGGGTATCTTTAAAACTCGTGAAAAGATTCGTGAAATGTTCATCTGGAAAGGTATGGACGGTGAAATCCGTGAACTTGTAAAAGTTTGTAAATCTTGTTTGCTCAGTAAACCCACCATGTCCACCAAGGTAGGCCTCTTGTCTTCGCATCAAGCGTCGCGCCCCATGGAACGCCTGTATATCGATTATGTAGGACCCTTCCCCCAGTCAAAGGGTAATGCTAACAAGTTCATCTTTGTGTGCGTAGATGGTTTTACCAGATTTTCTTGGTTATTTCCGACTAAGCTGGCTACCGCTCTGTCTACCATTACCTGCTTAAATTCTATTTTTGCTTCTTTTGGTCCGTGTCAATATATTGTATCTGATAATGCTAAGGCTTTTACATCTAATTTATTTCGTAAATTCTGTTTTGACTTATCAATCTCTCATGTAACTACTTCTGCTTATTACCCTCAACCATCTCTGGCTGAACGGGTTAACCGTAATCTCAGGTCCGCACTTATTGCCTATCATCATGAAGATCATTCCAGGTGGGACACGTCCCTGCATTGGATAGCTTTTGCTTTGAATTCGGCAGTTCATGAATCTCACAAGTTTACTCCAGCTTCTTTGATGTTCAAGTTTGTTCCCAACTCGCCGCTCTCTAACCTCTGGTCTCTGAATGACATTCTACCCGAGACAATAGATCCGGATAACATTAAAGATCTTTGGAAGAAGGCTAAAGCCAATCTTAAAGTGTCTCATGAAAAGGTTAGGGAAAGGTATGATCGTGGACGGAGACCCACCCCTTTGAAGGTAGGTGACCAGGTTATGGTCAAAAATTTTGTTCCCGCGGGCAAGCTTGCCCTCAGATTTCATGGGCCATGTATCATTCTCGATTTTCTCACACCGGTTACATTGTTAGTAAGTAATCCAGCCACCGAGAGGATATTTAGGGTTCACCTGTCCCAGGTGAAACTTGTGTAAATTTTGTGTCAAGTTGCTTCATATAATTTGATAGGAATATGATGGTTATAATTTTTTTTTGAGTTCCACGCTTAAGGCATTCTGCTCCTTCTATAATATTTTGTTTTATATGTAAGCATTTCTTGTAAACCTCCCCCGATTGCTAAACTGCCATCCGGTCCTTGCCACGGCCATTACCACGCTCCCGTCTCCTGCTCCAATACACACTGTGGCTTCATAATATTAAATGCCATGGATATCTACACGCCGCTGGCCCCTCAACCTCTCCATAATGCCTGTGCCCTCAAAAAAGACGATGGTCCAACACAATTCTGCCGCCTAGCTTTATGTTTCAGTGCCCCCGCAGCCGCGCGGCGCTGTGCCGCGGCTGGGTTCGAGGACGGGCCCCCTCGGCCCCAGCGAGGACGACATGTGCACGGCGAGCCGGAGCTCTCCTCCCGGCCAAGGCTGATGTGCGGCACACGACCTGCTACTTGCCCGCAGCCTGTATATGTTCACCGCGGGCGCGGCGTGCTTCAACACCTCTGCTCCCCTCATAGTGCGGGCGAGCGGTATCTCAGGGTACTTGAGGGGTCCGAGCGACCTCCTTTGGACGCAAGCTACAACGGCCGGTCTGGCCATCCAACTTCATTAACCTCAACTACATGAACAGTTACTATAAGTAATGACTACACTTGGGAAACCAACAAGCAATATTTGGTGGACATTGCAAAATTCTTCATCACTTTTAAGTATTAAAAGTTTATCTTCAGAAATCTACTTCTACAAACTTAAAGACTATACTTCACCTGCAACAACAAAATTTTGAAACTGAAACAAACCAAATCAAGAAAATCTTATAAATTTTTTTTGGGGCAATCAATCTCCATATCTACATCAAAACTTGGACCTGGTTTTCAAACAAATTTCATATATCACCCCTGGTGGAACTTTTGGGGGGGGGAGGTCTGTACCGGGCGGTACACCTCCACGCCGCTAATTTAAAATGTGCGCCAGTTGAAACTCCTCTGCTGGAGGAAGTCTGAACTTTATCTACGCTATTAATTCTCTACTTTCTCAGAAGATGTCACCACGTGGAAAACTTTGAGTTTTTGAACTGTGTCATTTTTGATGTGTTTTTGTTTAGCTTGAAGTAAGAAGTGTGAACTTTCTCTTCTAGAGGACACTACTGAAGATCAACAATAGTGCAACCTAGTGCGGAGTCAAAGAACTATTTTGTTGGAGAAATTTTTATTTCAAATGTTTGTGCTTTGTTAAATTTCTTTCAGTCATTGTTTAAGTTGGCAATATTCACCCCTTCTTTCCCCTTGTGTTGAACCTAACCAATCCCGAATTTCTTAAATTAATTTCTATCCAATCAGATGTATCTTCCCCCAACTTGAATATGTTACTGTGTCCTACCCAATAAAGAGTTTGTGGGAGGGTGTTTTCATTCCCCTAACGCCTAGAAACTTCCGCGAGAGTATTTAAACTGCTGATTTTTGGGTCTCCGGGCCACTTCTGTTCCATCTTTCAGTGTATTAAGTACATAGCAGGAGGCGGGAAGCGCCTCTTTCCTCGGCAGCGGTCAACAACAAGGTAATGGCCGATTAATAAATTCTTTCTTTGCTAGCTCAGCAGTTTAACTTTCGGGGCGGGTTCTAAGCGTTCCACTATGTAACCTTTTCCTAAAATGTAACTTCTCTTTTCATCTATTCTCTTGTAAAGCTACATACTGGGATAGAGAGTGCTAACCCTCTCGAGCTCCCACTCACATTGTCTTGAGGTGAACTTATTTTCTCAACCAATTCTTCCGTAATGTAATGTAAATTGTTATTTTCTTAAGTCACCTCTGTAGTATGGGATTAGCCCTTGCACTAACGGCCTAAGGCCAAGTAGGTCTTAAACAAAGGGTATTAGGAGTGCAAGTTCGCCTCCCCTCAAATTGTATTTTAGAGGTCATGTATTAACCTTTTTGTCATTTAATAGACCTCAGTAGGTTGGGTATTTTACCCCTGTGTATATGTCCTTTGTGGACAGCTTAAAGGTGGAGTTTGGTGTGGCCTGGGAGAGGCTTAAATTTGAGAGCGAGTGGCTCTTTTGAAAATTGTATGTTGTATGCCTCGAGGAGGCTTTTCAGTGTAATTTGGAGCAAGGGCTCCTAGGTATGAATGGGGTTTTCTGCCCCTCTGTTAAAATTGTGTTTGGGGTTAAACTGAGCTGATTGCCCAAGAATTTTGTTTCTGACTTTTGAAGCCCCAAATGGGGTACCTATGTAAATGTATTTTTCAATCGTGTTTCGGCTACTAAGTACCTGTTCTATTTGTTGTTACCTAATTTTGAAAAGAAAATATAACCTTCTTAAATTTTAAAATTAATTTCACTTTAGTAGCTTGAGACCTATTCACCACCCAGCACCTTCTTTCATGCATAACTACCACAAAAACACGGTAACAATAATAATAATAATAATAATAATAATAATAATAATAATAATAATAATAATCAGATAATATTCGTGTTTTCTCCTGAGTTTTTCTCGCATATTTATCTGAATCATTTTGACATGAGTTTATTTGTTTTTGACGTAATAATGAATCATTTTTTCAGTAGATATTTCATGCCCAGTGTAATTTCAGATTTGAATGTAATAATAATAATAATAATAATAATAATAATAATAATAATAATAATAATAATAATAATAATAATAATAATAATCAGTGTTATGGTGATATTTTGATTCTCGTGGATGTTGCCGAGTAATTTTTAATTTAACTAGACACGATTACGGCACATCCAATTTTATTTATTCATTCGCGTGATCACATTTAGATGACCGTTTTCTTTGGATTTCATATCCTTATTTTTGGTGGTGTAGCGTTTAATACGCGATTTTATTTTCTTTGGGAGTACGCGTAATCGTGTTTTCAGTAGTCGTGTATTTGACAGGCAATCTTGTTGTTACCGTCATAACTAAAGAGGGAAACATTGCCGGTCAGCTCTGATAATTCATGGCAGCATGTGAATGTGAGATTAAAGATCAAAGTATGTGAACAAAGAGGTAGTAATGTCCCTGATGATAATAATCAAAGAAATGGAGAATAGAGGCTGGAGGACCATGTTGTATAATAGTGTCGTATCTCTGAATAAGTGAACGACACAAGGAATTAATAAAGTTATTGGCCTGTGTGGATATGAGCGAGGCTACGTTGAGAGTAACAAGATGAATACGAGAATTGAAAGGTAAACTGCTTAACTAATAGAGTTAAATCTACGACGACATATGTGATAATTGTAGGCGGAAGGCTTATATATTCAAATATTTTCCAGGGACGAAGTAACACTCGGAAATAAGCAATCAGGGGCCGAGTTGAGACATGGAACAGAGCGAGCTAGCAATGTGTAATTTTGACAGTCATTTGTGATCATGATGATGTGTAATTTTCTTAGTCCTTAGTCCTTAAAGTTGCGAAATATCATGTCCAGACATTTACGTCTGTGGTCAGGAGATTGCCGCCAAATCCACCTCAGTTGTTACGTGAATTTCAGTTTGATAGCGATGTTCTGGATTTTTGATTTTGCGTGTTTTCTTTAATTTTTGATAGGCAGTGATCACGTTTATTTTAAGATTTTCTTCACTGTTCTTTTTCTCTTTTGGGATATGTTTTGTCACCGTGTTTTAAAATAGTGTGACTGAAGGTACGTGAATTTTTGTTTGTGGTTACATGATTTTTAGTAATATAGGTGTAGTTAGGTCATTTTTGAATTTATTTCTTTTGGGAGCACAGTTGCTTCTCCAGTGCCGTGTATATCTCAACACGTGTTTTAAAATAGTGTAACTGAAGGTACGTGAATTTTTGTTTGTGGTTACATGATTTTTAATAATATAGGTGTAGTTAGGTCATTTTTGAATTTATTTCCTTGGGAGCACAGTTGCTTCTCCAGTGCCGTGTATATTTTGTAAATACTAATTTCAAGTGTTAGGTTAGTAAGACCACGGATTTCAAAGTCAGACTCAAATTAAATATTTATGCTCAAAG
Organism: Anabrus simplex; assembly: GCF_040414725.1. NCBI lineage: Eukaryota > Metazoa > Arthropoda > Insecta > Orthoptera > Tettigoniidae > Anabrus > Anabrus simplex. Next base: position 1,371,834,915 of record NC_090265.1, read on the forward strand.
GCATCGTAATCACTAAGCTTTTGGACCCCACTACAATTTAATTAGGGAAATGAACCGACCTTTAATAAGAAGTTATGTGATAAATGCCGCAAACTGAGTAAATAAGATGGAATCTTCCTTCATCAACAATGATATCAAGCAATTTTGGTTATTCTCAATTAAAATGCAGACAGCGGCGGCTAAAATTAATGTTGTAAAAGGGTCGAGTTCATTTGATAAAAGTAAAGCTGAGGCACTTGGCCTAATTTATTTATTTTAAGTGTCCGCACTATCACAACTAATAATGAGTAAATTGACAAAATAACTGAGTGTTCATAATCAATGTTTGGTTTGGTAAATTGTGTTTGTTCAGCCACCAGTTATTTATGTGGTGACAAAGTTATACAAATAATAATAAGATACCGTGTTCTTGGAATTTCTTTATTGTTATCCATGTTTATTTTACATAATTGTGGTTTTACAATTGGGTAGTTATCAAATTAACAAGTACTTGGAATCAAAAAGCTTGGGATACCCATAAATGAAATCAGTGTAATTACTTAATCAATTAATTAATAATTTATGCAAGTCCATTTTAATTGAAATGACGGTTTAAATGTAATTCGTGAGGTGTTATTCATGAATGCTGAATCTTGGTTGATCTCTGGTCTGTTGTTGTTGTGTCATGGACATTGAAGGCACTAGTTCGATGGTGATGATAATTATTTAATTTTTGTTGACCTTAAGTCAGGTTCACTAATGCAGGTGTTTGATTGTGTTAAGAAGACTCGAATTGTTTTATTTCCAATAATTTTATTTCATTTTATTTTAACTTCATTTCATTTAAATTTCATTTTATTTACTTATTTTTGCCGACTTGTTAATAAATTATTTCGCTTATTTCAATTTAATTCAGTTTTGTGGGTACCGTTATTTGGTAGTTAGTTGACCCTCCGTCTTTCACTCCCTCCACCCCGATCATATGTGGCCCGACAACTCCGAGGAAAGATGAAGGACGTAACCACACCCAAGGAGATAAGAGTCTATGTGAGCGGTAGGTATTATTTGATGTCTTTATTTACAGGAGCAGCCGACGCATCAATCAAGCAAGAAGAATACCGCAATGTCTGCCTCCAAAAGGGCACAATATATATAAACGAACACCACTGTTTTCAGTTGAACAATATTTTTAATAACATTAGTGACCATAATATATTAATATTTGACTTAGAAAATCAGATCGCCATCCAAACAAACAATAAACGTCTTGTAAACAAAAGAATAGATGTTAAAAGTTTAACTGAACACATGTTTAATAATCCCTTAATAACTGATAGGAATGACAAGTGTAACACAGTATTAAATAAACTAATTAGCTATATAGACGAAAAGTGTACGCTGTTCGTCAATTACCGAGGTAACATAAACAGTAAGGGACCAATATGCCCATGGATGACCCCTGACCTCTTGAAACTTGTTGAACAAAAGAACAAGTTTTATGCCAAAATTAAAAGGCAATAAGTTAGAAACAGAATGGGGTGTGAATATTATTCAGAAGAACTGGTAGGAGACCACAAATCACTATGTAGAAAAGTAACTAAAGTGAAAGGGGAACTAGAGAGTTCATATTTTATTGACAGATGAAATACAAACAAAAAACTATTGAAAAATGGTCAATGAAATCCTAACCACCGACAGCGATAATGATAGTAAAGAAATACACTTGAGAGTACACGATACGGTTATCACAAATCCACTAGAGATATCAACAACATGTAATGAAATTTTACTAATACTGGTCCAAACCTACCTGCTAATATTCCAAGTAAAACCACTCCCAGTTTAGGTTCAGGTCCATGTAGTTCTCTATTTTGCACCCTGCCATCGATAATTAAGTATTAAATACAATCAGAAAACTGAAAAATACCAGTAGCCGTGACTATTACGGTGTAATTAGCAATCTTATAAAGATATTGCCTCCGTACCTAGTCCCCTATATTACACAATTTATAAATACATCGTTTAATGAGGCCAATGACCCCAAAATGTTGAAGGTCGCAAAAATAGTACCAATATACAAAGGTTTGGATAAATTTGACGCAAATAACTATCGTCCAATTTCTGTACTACCTATCTTATCTAAAAATTTTGAATACATAGTTAAAGAGAGATTGCACAGTTTTTACTTTAAAATAATTATTTTTACAGATTTCAGTATGGATTTTTTATCAAATTCTAGTACTTACTGTGCAATAGAAGATATAATAAATACTCTTCGGGAAAATTTAGACTCAGGAAATATAGCTGCGGGATTATTAATTGACTTCAAGAAAGCTTTCGACACAGTGGATCATTATATTTTAATCAGGAAGCTGGAAGCTGCTGGAGTTATAGAAACAGCATTAAACTGGTTTATCAGTTATCTTACAGACAGATAACAATTTGTGTCCTGTAATAATGTGAACAGTATCCCATTGCCTATAAATATCGGTGTACCTCAAGATTCAGGACTAGGTCCCATTCTTTTCCTCATATTTATTAATGACATAGGATCATTCAGATTGTACGGACGATTGTCTCTATTTGCTGACGACACTAACGTGTTTTACACGGACACTTCTCCGGATAACCTAGAAATCATGATGCAGTCCGATATTACTTTATTTCAGAATTAGCTTCTTGTAAATCGTCTAGCTATTAATCTGACTAAAACAAATTTTATCATCCTTCATAAACCAGCATGAAGGCTTTTTGTGGATATTGCACTCAAAATGTATAACTGCAAAATACCTAGATGTAGGGCGACAAAGTTCCTAGGATTAATTCTTGACGAATTCCTCTCTTGGACCGTTCGTATGTTTCACCTTGCAGTCACAACTACCCACTGCAGGGCACTGTTGTCTGTGTGGTATTAGGCTCGATTCTCCCATCGTACACCATAGTAGTTGCGTGTCTGTATCTGTGGTGGTTTGGGAGATGGGGTTTGCAAGTGGCTGACTTCGTCATTGCATGTATTAAAAAGTGATAATGCAGTGAAAGGATCGGAGAGAGAATGTACTCCAGAAGGCTGTGATGTGAATTCCCAGGAGTACTCTGATCTCAGAATCATCAGAGTTTGCTGCTTGAGTAGCCTAAATCTGTGAATATTTTCTGTAATTCTTGAATGTAAAGCAGATACTTACTGAAACAGATCCTTAACAATATTATTGTGGCAGCAATCCTAACCGGAAAAGGCAAAAAATAATGGGTTTTCGTACCAATAATTCCATTCATCTTGAATGATTTGTAATTTTGTGTTGCCGGGCTGAGTGGCTCAGACGGTTAAGGCGCTGACCTTCTAACCCCAACTTGGCAGGTTCGACCCTGGCTCAGTCCGGTGATATTTGAAGGTGCTCAAATATGACAACCTCGTGTCGGTAGATTTACTGGCACGTAAAAGAACTCCTGCGGGACTAAATGCCGGCGCTTCGGGGTCTCCGAAGACCGTAAAAGTAGTCAGTGAAACGTAAAGCAAATAACATTATTATTATTATTATTATTATTATTATTATTATTATTATTTTGTTTCAAACTATTACAATTTCCAATGAGATTAGCTCATAGCCATTAAGTAAGATCATCAATAAGGCTCAGGGTTAAATGTTCCACAAAACTGTGGAGTTAATTTGAAGGATTCGTGTTTCACACATGGTCGGCTCTACGTTGCTTTCTCCCACGTCGGACGAGCAGAAAAACTATTTGTGTATACGCCAGACAACAAGACAACAAATGCAGTGTATAAGAACGTATTTTTATATAGTAACTTAGTTTGTAAGATATTTATGTACCCTGAAAAATAAAACTAAGAGAAGAAACAGAAAAAGCATGGTCTTTTAATGCACGTATTCTGTATTATATAGAGAAAACCGCACGGTTGTACAAAAGAACCCAGCGAATCGCGTTGCCTTCAGCTAGTTTAACATAAATCCTTTCTTTGGCGTTATTTCAAGTATTAAATCCATATAGAGGTTGGTCCAAAACAACGTGAACAGGGTATAAGAGCATTAATGGGTTGGTCATACTGATAAGTAATTGGAATAAAGTAGCCTATATCTCGCGGCGTTGTTATTTTATCAGCCAATCAGATGGCTTCGCGTGCGACTTCAGATGGGCTTTGTGAGGTGGTGTTGCTATATCTGCACGTGGCTTATGACCGGCATGAGAGCGCCAATAAAAGAAATTCCGGGCAAGTTGGCCGTGCGGTTAAGGGCGCACAGCTGTGTCTTTGCATCCGAGAGATAGTGGGTTTGAGCCCCACTGTCGGCAGCCCTGAATGTGGTTTTCCGTGATTTCCCATTTTTACACAATACAAATGCTGGGGCTGTACCTTAAATAAGGCCACTGCCCCTCCATTCACACTCCTAAACCTGTACTATCCCATCATCGCCATAAGACCTATCTGTGTCGTTGCGACTTAAACATTTTGTATGTAAAATAATAAACTTCTCCAGGGGTGGAACTCGAACACGGACGTCCCTTCTGATAGGCTGGACTCATAGCAAGCACGCTACGGTAGCATTAGCTGAAACCCACGATATTTCAGTGATACTCAACACACAGTTCCGGTCACAAGATCCACTCGCTCCAGTACAATACGACATAACATCGTATTTACGGTTTTCATATGTATTATATACTGACTTAGTATTGTTTTTATGCTCACAGAGGAACATCATCCACTTCTTTCAACGTATTTAACATTACCGCATCGCACTTAGCATACATTTCTCTACATATGTTGGCTGCTAATGCTGTACAATGCACCCAAATCTAAAAATTTTAAGACTGTCAAAGACTTCGAACTTAATTTCTACGAGGCTTCTTAGTTTCAGTTTTTTATTTTATTTGTGACTAACAAGTTGTCAAACTTGTAGTAATTACATATTCAAACCTGGACATTTAGCATAAATATGCTTTGTATTTTAATTTTTTTTTGCTAGGGGCTTTACGTCGCACCGACACAGATAGGTCTTATGGCGACGATGGGATAGGAAAGGCCTAGGAGTTGGAAGGAAGCGGCCGTGGCCTTAATTAAGGTACAGCCCCAGCATTTGCCTGGTGTGAAAATGGGAAACCACGGAAAACCATCTTCAGGGCTGCCGATAGTGGGATTCGAACCTACTATCTCCCGGATGCAAGCTCACAGCCGCGCGCCTCTACACGCACGGCCAACTCGCCCGGTTTTAAATTGTTATAGACAATTTTAAGTATGAGGGTCAATTTTGTGTGTTTTAACTTGAATGTGTATCTTTGTATAATGACCCTATTTGGCTGATGATGACATCCATGGATGTTGAAACCGGTACCATTTAATAAATGATGTTGTAATTTTTATCAACAACATGTCTTGTATTGAAAAGGTGGATCTTGTAAAATTTGACTTCTTGTTTTATTAATCTCTATTCAATACGGACCAAACATGAAATTCTTGACTTTAAATAAAACCAAAACCAAACCATACCCCATGGCACTACAGCCCTTGAAAGTCCTTGGCCTACCAAGCGACCGCTGCTCAGTCCGAAAGTCTGCAGATTACGAGGTGTCGTGTGGTCAGCACGACGAATCCTCTTGGCCATTATTCTTGGTTTCGAGACTGGGGCCGCTTCTCACCGTCAGATAGCTCCTCAATTCTAATCACGTAGGCTGAGTGGACCTTGACTTTAAATAGAAATATCACCACTTCCCCTACCCTGCTGGCCAATATTCTGATGGTAAAAATATTTTCGACGAACAGGACTCGAAGCAGCTAGTCATCGTGTGAGACCGTATAAACCTAGCGTTTTAACGTCCGCAGCCAAAAATGACTTGCTATGCCGTTTGCTTAATGATACAAATAAGTGTTTTCATACTCCAGAATGGTAAAAAATCATTCGTTTCATTGAAAGATAGTATTTTCACTAAACAGTTCAAGTGACAATCATTACATTGTTCTTGAAACCCGGATCTGATACCAAATTTTTCTCTCAAACGTTTCCGTTTCCTCAATATGCTGCGCCCTGGTGGGGGTGTGATAGGCGTCATTCAATTGTAATTAATTATTGAGGAATATATCTTTCATTTCAGAAGCAAGAATATGTTACTTTATATATTGTAAGAACAGGCCAGGCCGAGATGGTATTGTGAAACCTGCCACAGACTGTTGTCGCCTCTAACATTAAGAAGTACAATGGCCAGCAGAATTAGAATTCTCAGAAATTGTGACGAGGGGGAAGAGAAAGGCAAGAGTTATTTCCAAGTCAGTGGAAAAGTTTCAGAGCCACGGGCGAAGTTATAGTGCGAGACACCGGATGGGTTGAGTGCAGAATTCCTAGAAATGACGTCAGGAGATCTCCAATGTACTAGCGAGGGCTGAACGCAGGGTTGGTACTTGAAGAAAAAAAATATGAAATTTCTCAGTCCCGCGTAAGCTGGGACCAATCGTAAAATTCGCAGGCCAGAATCAGACACGACAACTTCGTATTGTAAGAAGCACTATCAACGTTAACTCCACGGATTAAATTTATAGAAGGAAGTGATTTATAAATTCGGGATACGGTGAAATTTAGAAGCCTAACCATATAAGTTATTAAAAGTTATAAATTGAGGGAGATTGACTGGCGTAATTCTGAGAATTCATGAATGCTATCCGTTGATTGGCTGCAGGCAAGAGACGCTACAAAACAGCGCGAAATACCCCGCCTGGGATACAGGAGCTAAATTCACGATTATATCAATTACCAGTGAACGATATCATTCGAGAATTGGCATACTACGTATCTATGGAAGGCAACAGAAGTGAAGATATACGTAGTCAGAACTCATGCCAATAGATACAGTTGTGTATTACGTCCTCATATCGAATGTGAGACAATAACGCCACTCACAGGAACGTATTTTTATTCAAGGAAAGTGCAAGAGTCGTGATCGTGAGAGGTCTATTATATTTTTCTTGTAAAGAAGACCTAACAAATTTTAACTGGTACTAATTTCAGCTCTTGAACCATTCTCTTCTCCCAATGTCACTGTGAATGACTGACAGAAAAGGGATTTTATAGATTTATATAACAAAGCAGAAATGTACAGTATAGTCCAGTCCATTACAGTCTTGAAGATGTTTTACATGGTTTCCTATTTTCACACCAGGAAAGTGATGGGGTTGTACCTTAATTAAGGCCACGTTCTCTAACTTTCTAATCCTAGCATTTTCGCACCCTTCCATCTCCCAAAACTCTTTTTTTGGAAGTTGCTTTACATCGCACCGACACGGATAGGTCTTATGGCGACGATGGGACAGGAAAGGGCTAGGAGTGGGAACGAAGCGGCCATGGCCTTAATTAAGGTACAGCCCCAGAATTTGCCTGGTGTGAAAATGGGAAACCACGGAAAACCATCTTCAGTGCTGCCGACAGTGGGGTTCGAACCCACTATCTCCCGAATACTGGATACTGGCCGCACTTAAGCGACTACTGCTATCGAGCTCTGTGTCCAAAACCTTCTATGTGTTAGTGCGCCATTAAAGAAGTAGCACAAACATTTTATTGATATTGGCATAGTTCTTCAGGAATTTTAGTCTGGAATTAGCAGCTTCATAAAAATTAGAACATGTTCGATATACTGTATTCCCCATTCTCAGATGCTGCTAAGACAGGCAGTTCCGCTTCTAGACCTGCATTTTATGATGCTAGAGCAACTGTGAGTCTTTAGTTATAATCACAACATGCCATTTTAATGTAAGTGTGTACCAGACCTCTTCGTACTGCAATCTCCGGAGAGATTGTTGATGAGTGCGCCTCATATAAAGGGGTCTATGCGGTGCCAGACGTAAAGCAGCATCAAAGCAGTTGCTCCAAGTGGCTTCCATCGACACGTGCGCAAACTTCACACTGCCGTCTGATGGTAGGGATAACCTTCCTTACCAGCAAAGGCTGAAGCCTGATGTTACCTCACTCAATATTCCGTATGTGATCGAGGGTTCTTTACGTGAACGAACTTCGAAATTTCGTTGCGTATATCGTTTCCTTCATATAGACCTACAAAGAAAAAACCAACGGAGTTAAATCAGGGCATCTGACGAGATCAGATTTACAACGACCAATCGATCTTACCGAGCTTGATAGATGCAGTCACCTAAGTGTAGCCAGTATCCTGAATTCGGGAGATATTGGGTCAGAAACCCACTGTCGGCAGCCCTGAAGATGGTTTTACCGTGGTTTCACATTTTCACACAAGGCTTTACTTAAGGCCATAGCTCCTTCCTTCCCACTCCTACCCTTTCCTATCCCATCGTCTAAATAAGACCTATCTGTGTCAGTAAAACGTAAAAAAATCCATCTTCGGTATAGTTCGTGTTCAGTCATTGACGAAGTAATGGGAATGTGCACGGTCATGTTGAAACCACGTGTGCAGGCCGTACCTTGAGACGAACCTCCTCCTCCAACAACAACAACGGCAATATCTCTCCAAGGAAGTGAATATAGCGATTACCAACGAAACGTCACTCCAGTACTTACGTAGGATCCAATCAAAGTATTCCCGCCCGTACGTGAACTGAAAAACATTCCTGATAGAAGGAACATCGCACAGTACGAGGGCTCTCCATAGCCCAAGCTTGTGCGTTGTGGACGTTATTTCGTTGCTAAAAAGGCAGGCTCATTATGAAGTTTTGGCAGCAACCGCTGAGAGAAACGGAACCGTTCTTTTTCATCCCCAGGCTGTTCCGCTTTCACAGGTTGGGAATTAAATGGTTATAGCTTATTCTGATAAAGTACGCCATTCCAAGCGTTGTGATTTTCCAGCGCAATCTGTGACTTGGCGTGTTATGATTGAAGAACGTCTTCTTCTACTTCAACACCCCGTTCCTTGTGTCCAACTGCTGATCCCCTGCGTACTGTACCGCTTTATCGTCTATTGCGGTTCACTACCCCAAATACGTATCTGTGATGTTACTACCTACTACGAAATCGACGCCGATATCCCCTCACGGCCGCTAGGGCATTTCAATCATACAAACAGAATGTATAATGAATGTCAGCGTTTTCCGCGTTTATGATTTCAACATCGTTCTCTATGTTACTTGTGAGACACAACAATCTGGCTCACATCGTAACGAAGGGAAGGAGAGAAGGGCTGTTTTCGATTACGCTTGTAAGTGGCTTGGACCGTATTAATTAATGCCATATTTATGTTTACTCTTTCAACGAGTGCATAGCTTGTTAGGTCAGACGTGCTACGATGAACAAAAGCCGAGCAGCGTGAGGAGAGCTTCCACAGTAGTGAACTCACACAAAGAGCGGATATAAATTAAATACTGTACATACGTACACACAACAGGCGTGAGTTGTATATCTAACTACTACCTTCTCAGCACCACAAGTATATAAGTTCTACATACACTATCAGAACAGAGTTATACATCCTACACCAGGAGAGTTGGCCGTGCAGCCAGGGGCACGCGGCTGTGAGCTTGCATCCGGGAGATAGTGGGTTCGAATCCCACTATCGGAAGTCCTGAAGATGGCTTTCCGTGATTTTTTTTATATTCACACCAGGCAAATGCTGGGGCTGTACCTTAATTGAGGTCACGGCCGCTTCCTTCCAACTCCTAGGCCTTTCCTGTCCCGTGCTCGCCATAAGACCTGTGCGACGTAAAGCAACTAGCAAAAAAGAAAACCTCCAATAATATTTACACCACAAATATACAAACACTACATCATCATCATCATCATCTGTTTACTCTCCAGGTTCGGTTTTCCCACGGACTGAGCGAGGGATCCCACCTCTACCGCCTCAAGGGCAGTGTCCTGGAGCTTCAGATTCTTGGTCGGGGGATACAACTGGGGAGTATGACCAGTACCACACCCAGGCGGCCTCACCTGCTATGCTGAACAGGGGCCTTGCGTGGGATGGGAAGATTGGAAGGGATAACAAGGAAGAGGGAAGGAAGCGGTCGTGGCCTTAAGTTAGGTACCATCCCGGCATTCGCCTGGAGGAGAAGTGGGAAACCACGGTAAACCACTTCCAGGATGGCTGAGGTGGGAATCGAACCCACCTCTACTCAGTTGACCTCCCGAGGCTGAGTGGACCCCGTTCCAGACCTCGTACCACTTTTCAAATTTCGTGGCAGAGCCGGGAATCGAACCCGGGCCTCCGGGGGTGGCAGCTAATCACGCTAACCACTACACCACAGAGGCGGACTACAAACACTACATACACTATAAAAATAGATTTTTCCGTGTGTTAATTTAAATTTACTTGTGTCTTTAAAACCTTCACGGGCGAGTTGGCCGTGCGGTTAGGGACGTGCAGCTGTGAGCTCGCATCCGGGAGATAATGGGTTCGAACCCCACTGTCGGCAGCCCTGAAGGTGGTTTTCCGTGGTTTACCGTTTTCAAATAAATTTATGTTACAGGTGAGCAATGGTTCCAGGTTCAATATATACATATTCTTCTCTTGCATGTCGATTGTCAATAGATGTCCTCGGCAGCATGCCATATATATATTATATTTCAAGGGTTTCGGGCTCTTCTGTCACTTGTTGACATAAACCGACGAGTTATAAATGGAAATATACGTTACATGAAATAAAATCTAAGAAGAGAGGGAAAAAATAATTTCTTTACCGTAAAACTAAAGCTTGGAAGTTGAACAAATGATGTGAAGCATGAATGAAAAAAAGGAAAATTTTACATCACAGATGACAGAAAATTTTATATGTACTGTAAACTAACTTAGAACTTCCTTAGTAAATCTCTACGTTTTCTTGTATAATTATTTCCATTGTTATGGAAACATGAAAGGAAAGAAGATAAAACCTGAAAATGGTTCCATAAGACCTATCTGTGTCGGTGCGACGTTAAGCAACTAGCAAAAAAGAAAACCTCCTATAATATTTACACCACAAACATACAAACATTCACGGGCGAGTTGGCCGTGGGGTTAGGGGCGCGCAGCTGTGAGCTCGCATCCGGGAGATAGTGGGTTCGAACCCCACTGTCGGCAGCCCTGAAGGTGGATTTCCGTGGTTTACCGTTTTCAAATAAATTTATAAATTTATAACTAAACTTTCTTTTATAAATGGGGTCCTATAGATAGATTTTACCTTCTAAGTTCGGTATTTTAAGATGCAGAAGATATCCAGTTGTTGTACATAATTATAATTTATTGATGTAAAATTCAGAAAATTTTATATGTACTGTAAACTAAGAACTTCCTTAGTAAATCTCTACGTTTTCTTGTATTATTATTTCCATTGTTATGGAAACATGAAAGGAAAGAAGATAAAACCTGAAAATTGTTACATCGGATTTCAAGTAATACCGTCGGTTGATTTACTTGACCCCTGAAAATTCCGTTTCCGTGACCGGACTCTGAGTTTTCTTCACTAAAGTTATCCACCATTAATCAATATCACGAAGGATACTACAACCAGCGAATGTATTCTTACTCGAATCGAAACAATCTCTAGTTTTACTTGAATTGGCCATTCTACAATAAAAATGAATTAATTAGATAACTTGCTCATCTGCGTGGCATAGTGCTCCAAAGTTCAATAAAACTAAATATTGTTAAAATGAACATACAAAATGATCGCACCATGTCGTGTCGCAAGCAGATACCAGGAAAACATGTTACATTTACCATTTAAAACACGCATCTACTTCAAATGTTCCATTGAACCACAAATCAATTAATTACATATAATTAATCTTGAAGCTAACAAACAGAGCCAGGTTATGTGAGAATGAAATTATGAATGGAAAATCCAATAAGCACGCATGAAAGTTAATTAAATTCATTTAACCCGCCGTTTATGACCGAAAACAATCAAAGAAAAAAAATGAAAAATGTAATACTCTATAAACGCTCTATGAGGTTAAATGGAGCTCATGATCTCTCCGATGATATGATTTTTTGAGAAATCAGCCGTCTGCAAGATCTGAAATAAATAGTACATAAATTATTTGACGTTGTCCTGCTAAGCAACCATAACTTAATACCAATTTAAATTAAGTGAACCATCACTTGTGGAATCCTATATTGCCGGGCTGAGTGGCTCAGACGGTTGAGGCGCAGGCCTTCTGACCCCAACTTGGCAGGTTCGATCCTGGCTCAGTCCGGTGGTATTTGAAGGTGCTCAGATACGTCAGCCTCGTGTCGGTAGATTTACTGGCACGTAAAAGAACTCCTGCGGGACAAAATTCCGGCACCTCGGCGTATCAGAAAACCGTAAAAGAGTAGTTAGTGGGACATAAAGCAAATAACATTATTATTACTGATTCCTATATTAATAATAATCATCAGTACCCACGAGTCAAACTGCACTCGGTTAGCACATGGTACACACTGATAATACCACATCTTTAAATCTACAGCACTGACATGAAACTAAACTCTTACCAGTCCTATCTTAATTCCAAAGAAAAGTACGAGTAAAACGTAAATCAATCTCTGAATTTTACATCAATAAATTATAATTATGTACAACAACTGGATATCTTCTGCATCTTAAAATAGCGAATTTAGAAGATAAAATCTATCTATAGGACCCCATTTATGGAAGAAAGTTTTCTTCTTCTTTCTTTCTTTCTTAATCTGTTTACCCTCCAGGGTTGGTTTTTCCCTCGGACTCAGCCAGGGATCCCACCTCTACCGCGTCAAGGGCAGTGTCCTGGAGCTTCAGACTCTGGGTCGGTGGATACAACTGGGGAGAATGACCAGTACCTCGCCCAGGCGGCCTCACCTGCTATGCTGAACAGGGGCCTTGTGGAGGGATGGAAAGATTGAAAGGGACAGGCAAGGAAGAGGGAAGGAAGCGACCGTGGCTTTAAGTTAGGTACCATCCCGGCATTTGCCAGGAGGAGACGTGGGAAACCACGGAAAACCACTTCGAGGATAGCTGAGGTGGGAATCGAGCCCACCTCTACTCAGTTGACTTCTCGAGGCTGAGTAGACCCCGTTCCAGCCCTCGTACCACTTTCAAATTTCGTGGCAGAGCCGGGAATCGAACTTGGGCCTCCGGGGGTGGCAGCTAATCACGCCAACCAGTACACCACAGAGGCGGACATCTGAGAAATTACTCACTAAATTACTTTAATTACAAATAAAGTTCTGGAAATCCCTATCATCGACTTCCATGTAAGTCCACTTGTGATGCCATAGCGATTCGTGATGATCCAGTACACGAGATCAGAGTTCTGGATTCTAAATATATTTAAGGTCATCCAATCAATATTGACCACGCAGGATTTGTACGTCATGGATCCATAACTGAGTCGGCATAACCCGCGACGAGTTCATAGATCGATATCTCTCCTTATTGAACTTAATTTGCACAAGTCACTGTGGTTGATGACAAAAGGAAATTAGCTAATGTGGCTGAGGGGTCTAATATGATGTCACTGAGGCTGATGACCTGAAGGAAATCTGAATAAATGCGGCTGATGGCCAAAACAGGGTTAAGCTAAGATAGCTGATGGCTAAGGTTTCCATTTATTAAATCCTAAGCACTTCTAGTGCCCAACAATACAAAAATCAAAATAACAACAACAAAATGCTCACATCACATGTGGCGGTAAAGTCCCTTACATTCGGACATCTCCCCTTAATCGTTATGTTGACAAGTTAACTTCCCCAGCAAATAAAACTAAAATATCCAGAATTAATTTTAGTCTAATACTTAAGGTTACATTGTTTCAAAGTACGGTTTTGATAATATTAATCAATTAGATAATTGAGCAATGAATTCATCATCTAATTATGAAATAGTAAATGTAACTAACACCGAAGAAATGATTTCCCTTACACGTTTAAAATTTCCGAAGAATAATTTGTTAATTATTTATTGTTCACGGTCACGTTATGGTGTTCCTGTATTGGAGATAAAAACATGTGTATCACAAACTACCAGGAATTGTGTGTTTACTTCAGCGTGTCAACCATTTGGTCCTAACTCTAATTTGTTTACATTACTTCCTGAACAAATCTGAAAGTTGGGTAATCCCTATCCTAATATAATCCTACCTCATCTAATGTCAAATACATACCACACAAAACGCACCGTAAAATAACCCTATAAATTATTTACAACGTGTTTGACACCCCTTGGAATAATTCATGACACAACAACAACAACAACAACAACATAACCTGTCGCCATGAAAAGTGTAAACACTGAAACTCATATGAAAATAATAAACAATCGCAGAAGGTTATTTGGGCACCTCGCAAGAACACAAACAACTCGAGTGTGGCCCCTACTTGCAGACAAGTAGACAACACCCGGAATCTGGGCCTCCCTTGACAACATCAACAAGACCAGTGTGGTATCAAGCCCTGAAACCTCTAAAAATAGTCACCTGAACAACCCCTATCCTACTGTTGTTTTTCCCGTCGTCATTAATACTCAAATTAATTCTCTTGATCAACTACCAAAGAACGTTCCTCAAATCCTGACAATGAATGACAATTTTGACTTCATTTTCCCTGTTAATGAAATATGTGATCTCGAACGATAGCTAGACCTGAACGGTAATGAAAGAACATCTGGTCCATTATTTACCTGAATAGCCTTTGTTTTTTTTTTTTTTTTTTTTTTTTTTTTTTTTTTTTTTTTTTTTTTGCTAGCGGCTTTACGTCGCACCGACACAGATAGGTCTTGTGGCGACGATGGGATAGGAGAGGCTTAGGAGTTGGAAGGAAGCGGCCGTGGCCTTAATTAAGGTACAGCGCCAGCATTTGCCTGGTGTGAAAATGGGAAACCACGGAAAACCATTTTCAGGGCTGCCGATAGTGGGATTCGAACCTACTATCTCCCGGATGCAAGCTCACAGCCGCGCGCCTCTACGCGCACGGCCAACTCGCCCGGTGCCTGAATAACCATTCTTATCTCTCCCATCTCTCGAGCGTGAAATAATTCTGTCTCCTCTACACACGACAAACTCTGTTAAATACTTCTAAACCTCAGAATGCAAATTTTGTCTCAAATAATTAGCATGACAGAGATTAACAACAAACAAACAAACAAACACATATACGAAAGGATTCAAATCAACACGTCTCGTGGAAGTGTTTACGAATATTTTATTCAACGGGACCTAAAGTTTTATGTGAAACTCTTTCTACGGAACGACTCAATAGTCCAAATATGCCAAGAAAGACGTAAATAATTCATCAGACATCTCTCTAACACAGATTACCGGCATAAATATCACTTCAAAAGTACGTCAGGAACCTCCTGGCAACCTTAATCTTATTACATGTAACAAGTTTTAACAGCTTCATTTCTAATACTAATAATCCTGTATTGACTATACTGTATGTCAAATAGCAATTTTTTTTCATTTACTGTACATACCCTCTGCATGCTTTGCTACATGAGCAGTACTACATGAGTTATGTTCCCTGCCTACAGTTTCCGAGACGGGAAGTCATATTCACTCAAGACCGCTCGAGGAAACCAGATATCAGTTTTAAACTGTAAATAGATAATTAATATTTTCGTGTCGCAGGACATTAGGAATGTGTTGTTCCGACCTTAAGACTGTAAATAGATGATTAATGTTATCATGTCCCAAGACACAAGGAAGGCTACCGCCTGCTAATGTGACTAATGTGTTTCTAAAAGTGTAAATAGTTACTTATTGCTATCATGTTCCCGAGGAAAGCTGCCGCCAACTAATGTATTTATCGCTTAAGGCAACAGCTACTTCCTCTTATTGACTGTTTGTCCCTTATCTTATGTATGTCATGCTGGAGCCAGCGGCACTGTTGACCTAAACCAACATCCGCTCAAATGATATTTCTGTCATACTTGTTAATGATAAGTAAAAGTTATCTTAATATAAAAGCAAGCTCCACATATGTATCAGGGCTCACAACTCTAGATTAAGTCTTAGTGTGTAGACCACCAGGTCATATTCGACTTGAAGAATAAAACATTGATAAAATTTGTGACTTCTTACTCTACCAGTCAGTACTGCGAACCGACGGTCGAACTTGTGACCATTGTAGTGAATCCAAAAACGACTACAAAAACTTAACTCATGCACTTACAATACATTTCCTTACAAATGCACAAACATAAATTACATGTGAATAAGTACATTTCTAGATAACTGTTAATCTTACCAATATCAATCAATATCAGTCTTCCTTTTTCATGACAGCTTGAAATTCCAGAACATTAACAAATTTGGAAAATTCCTTTAAATACTTTTTAGTATCACAGATTTCTGCATTGGCCAATTATCACCTCTTTTAACATTATTTATGAAGATTTGTCTAATATTATTCACTTCACTGCACTCAAAATTATATGATCTATTGTCTGAAGGCTGCTGTTTCAGGAACACTCGGAGTTACGTATAATTTTAAGTCTGCATAAGTGCGAAGCAATATTTCCATGTCCAGTCAGTATTGTAGTCATATTTGGTGTTAAGTTGATTTTGGATTGTAATCTGCCTGCAACTGTTGGAAAGAATTCCTTTGAAATTGTGCCTTTTGAAGTATGTTCCCATTTTTTCTGCCATTCATGAATTGATTATTTCTGAGATTTTTCTTTAATGTAGAGATGGGTATTCTATCGAAACAGATTTCACTCTATTTTGCAGTCTCCTTTGCAGTTTTATCAGCCAGTTCATTGCCTTCAACTCCTTTATGTGCCTTAACCCATTCTAATTTTATTCTCCAATTATTTCTTTTTAGAATAGCTGTAGTCTTTCTTATATTCTCAATCAGTTGGTTACGATTTCTGAAGTCCTCAATGGAGTCAATTGCTATCTTACGATCTGTGTAAATAATTGCTTTCTTATCTTCGTTATCCTCTGTCCAGAGATTTTAATATGGCTAATTGCTCCGCCTGATTATTCGAACAGTTATCTTGCAATTTAAATTTAAATTGATCTATTAATTCAAGAGATCTGTATATAGCGATGCCAGCTCCCACTCCTTCTTCACTTTTGCTTCCATCTGTGTAAATATTCCATGGGATATATTCATTTAATGCTATTCTTGGGTCTTCGGTACCAGGAAACCTGGCTGGGTGGAGCCATCTCATAGGTTTTTCTGGGTGATCAATGACATAATTCATAGTTGTTTTGCCTGATTTGATATTGTATAGAGTAACAACCTCTCTAGCCTTGATATCTATTGGAGTAATTCATGTGATGATGCACAGTGCCTCATGAGATACAGTGCGGTACGATCTTGCTATTCTCGATATAATAAGTCTTTGCACTGTAACGTATTTAATCAGATTGCATTTCTTTTCCAGGGATTCTATTCAGATCGGTGCAGCATATATCAGCATTGGTAATATTGCTCCTTTATATATTATTTCCAAAGCCTGGTGTTTTAGACCCCATCTTATTCTTGCCGATTTTGATAACGCGTTTATTGATTTAATACATTTTTAACTGACTTTATTGATGTGGTTTTTGAACTTGAAGCGAGTCTATAGTTATTCCTAGATATTCTATCTTGTCTATTTGTTCAAGACGTTCCCAATTCATAAAGATGTCAACTGTCTTCTTTGCTTTTCTTCTTCTTGAATTTAACATAACTTTTGAGTTACTTTCATTGAAACGGGTTTTGTTGTCTGCTGATCACTTAGTAACTTTCCGTAATTCCATATTCACAATATTTTCCGCTTCAATTTCAGTTTCAGCTCTGACTGCAATTATAAGGTCGTCAGCAAATGCTATAGCTTTGGTGTTTTTCCCGTATTCCAAAATGAGCAGTGCATTATACTGTACATTCCAGTACCCCGGTCCACAACATGAACCTTGAGGACATCCTTTATTAACTACTGTTTCGACTTGGATACTATTGGAATTCAGGAATGCTGTTCTATCCTCTTAGTAAGGTAGTAGAAATTTATCTGGCATTTAAAATCTTTTAGGGCCTTTAGGACACATGGCCACCACGCAGAGTCAAAAGCTCCTATTACATCAAGACTAACAATAATGGTAATTTGACCACTTTTTAACGCCTCAGTTATAAATTCCTTAAGTGCCATAGCTGCATCAGTAGTACACGTTTGAGCTGTGAAGCCATATTGATTTTCGTTCAGTAGTTTACTGGTATAAAGGTAGTGATTAATTCTATTTATTAGAAGTTTCTCTAGTACTTTGCCCGCCACATTTAGGAGGCTTATTGGTCGGAATTTGGATGGATCTTGAAGCTTCTCTTTCCCTGGTTTTGTGATTGATATGATTTTCGCATTTTTCCAGCTCTTCGGGAAACAAGCATTCTTCAAGCATAGTTTTAGGGATACTTTCATACGTCCGCCAGAATATATTGCTAGTGATTCCATCTTCACCCGGTGTCTTTTTAAGACCTATATCTTTGATTGCAGATTTTATTTCTTCTTCTGTAAATTCCCAGTCGTCCGGAGTGTCTATTGGTTCCTCTACTTCCTTCCTTATTTGCTTTTGGTGAACAGTATCTTCCATTTCATCATCTTCCATGAGATGGTTTAATACGCACTCCATCGTTTCCTTTAAATCTCTTGTGTAGAGACCATTGTTCATAAGAGTTGATACAATTTGAGTATTCTTAATTTTACCTGACGCTAATTTATAGACTATTTCCCAGGGATTTGAAGATATTTACTACAGTATTCTTTCCAAGACAGTATCTTCGCATTTCTGATTTTTGCTTGGTATTTAGCTTTTTCAGAAAAGTATTCAGTTTTGCGCTGATCTCGGAGGACATTGTTGTTTAACATTCTCTGGAATTTTCTTCTAAATGCATTTACTTTCTTCCGCATTATCGTAAGTTCTTCATTCCACCAAGGCACTGTTCAGTGTTAATAGTTTTTTCAGCTGGTCTACATACAAGCTTTTATTTAGGCAGTGCTAAATTTATTTACTATGTCCTCCATATCATCAGAATTATTTATGTGCACTGATAGTCTATTGTCAAGATCTTCAGTAAGTTCTTCGTATCTTGTACTATTTCTTTCATTAATATTTCTTGATATCATTCTCGATCCTCTTCTCTCGTTATATATTTTATACCGGTGAATGTGGTTCCTGTTGAATCATAACACAAGTTTTGTGCTACTGAGAACTGTAAGATTCTGTGATCTGAACAGCTCTCTTGTTCGCTTATCCTCCAGTTATATATTTCCTTAGGAAGTTTATTATTGCTGATGGTCAAGTCCACAAACAAACACATATGCGAAAGGATTTAAATCGACACGTCTCGTGGAAGTGTTTGCCAATATTTTATTCAACGGGACCTACAGTTTTATGTGAAACTCTTACTATGGAACGACTCAATAGTCCAAATATGCCAAATAAAAAATAAGCGAATAATTCATCATACATCTCTCTAACACAGAGTACCGGCATAAATTAATAATAAATTAATAATGAAATAATAATGAATGAATAACAATGAATGAATAATAATGAATAATGAAATAATAATTAAATAATAATAAATTAATAATTTATTAAAGCTGACGATGTCCCTGAGGGGACGAAACATGTACTAATTATAATAAATTATATATTGTATTGAATAGGCGGACCACTTGTTTATAATATTTAAGTTTATTTAAATATTTATGACCGAAACGGTATTTAGTCGATGTCTACGGTTAAACAATGCCTTTGTATGGCTGCCGCATTGCAGAGACGTCATTTATCACTTAGACAATGTCTAAAACCGATGTTCAACCGGTCATGTTTAAACACTGCCGAGTGTACTGTTTAACCTCAAATGAGAGGAGTGAATCACAATCAGAGGTCATGTACCACGAAATACGTAATTTGCATTATCATGTTGAGACGATTCCGGGAAGAAAGGTTAGTCGACGACCTCTCTGTGGGTCGCCCGCTGCTAAATCGCAGCAATTCGTTTGACATGTACGGGGAGATGGATCTTAAAATAAGGTTTCGCTTTTCGAGAGACTTGTTTCTTGAGACTGAAAAGTGACAGTCCAGTAACTGTCAACTTGAATACAATTCTTGGCAACCGATATATTTTGTTATATACATGAGGTAATTTCCATGGAATTATAGGTCACTTCGAATACATACATATCAGAATTACGTGTCCCGATCGTCAGAGGGCTGTCACATACATCAACCGGGGTTTTCATTTATATTTACTGCCAAGTAAGCACGCATAATAGTGAAAACTAAAAAGTAGGTTGTATGTGGTTTTTATGTATATAATCGTATAAGTTTTCGGCAACTATCAGATAGGAAAAGGAAAGTGGTAGTGATTATTGTTTAAAGAGGACTGGGGAAGAAGAGTCGTGGCCATAATAACAGCCCTAGCATTTGCCTGGTGTAAAAATAGGGAAACTACGGAAAACAATCTTCAGCGCTGCCGATGATGCGTTTCGAACCTACGATCTCCAGAATGCAAGCTACATCTATATGGCCCGTACAAAACACTCGTTACACATTACTATTACTTCATCCTCTCTTCGTTGAAGCTACCGTACTTATGAGTAGATTACACTCACTGTAACAACGCTATAATCAAAGCTACACTTCCCCGTACGGTGGCGTGTCGCTTTAGTGTC
The DNA here is from genome assembly GCF_040414725.1 of Anabrus simplex. Taxonomy (NCBI): domain Eukaryota; kingdom Metazoa; phylum Arthropoda; class Insecta; order Orthoptera; family Tettigoniidae; genus Anabrus; species Anabrus simplex. The sequence continues at coordinate 1,371,855,451 of NC_090265.1, forward strand.
GATAATATTACGATGAGATTTAATTTCCACCGAAAGTTATATTCTTATCTGTGGGCAAGTTATGCTCGTGCTTAGCCATATTTGAGTAATATGTAGGAAGACAATCAGCTGACTGGCGTTCGGCGCGCGCACCAACGAATTTCATTGGTTGCGACAAGCAAAGAGTTGCATGAAAGATACTTCTCTTTCCATTTTCAAACCAAATTTCAAACTTTAAGCGATGTCTAGTTAAACATCGACTGAACATTGTTTATGCAGTGCAAGATCGTGCTGGATTTAAACGTTGTTTAGGTAAACGTTGGTTAAGGCTTAAAACTAGTCATCGTTTCTGCAATCGGCCCTTACTATTTGATTTCACTTTAGTCTTGACGACTACAGGACTTGAACTGCCTGAGCTATATAACACTTCTCCACACAACACCGGCATGGAATATCTGACCTGCGTGACCCTGTTCTACCATATCAAAATCTCCATGGCTAAATGGTTAGCGTGCTGGCCTTTGGTCAAAGGGGTCCCGGATTCGATTCCTGGTAGGGTTGGGAATTTTAACCATAATTGGTTAATTCCGCTGGCACGGGAGATGGGTGTGTGTGTCGTCTTCATCATCATTTCACCTTCATCACGACGCGAAGATCGCCGATGGGAGTCAAATAAAAAGACCTGCATCTAGCGAGCCGAACTTGTCCTAGGACACTCCCGGCACTAAAAGCCATACGCCATTTCATTTTTACCATAACAAAATGCACTTCAGACGGCCAAGCCTCCCTTCCCACATACATCTCAGTCAGACAATAAATTTACGAATCGAAAACTGGAGCTTAAGCTCACCGACAAATAATTTCGACATTTAAGATACAAAATTTTACACCACATTTCCTTGACACTCATAGGTGTATCTCCCTTCCAAAAGCCTACAGTAGACAGCATTTACAATTTTAACAGAGGAGACCTTCGAAATTCTCCAAAACGTACGAGGTTCACGCGCTTAGAGATATAGATGGCGCGGCATTATTGCGCAACTCACGTCATACATTACAAATACCAGAAAGTTGTATAAAGATTTAACATTTTACTCTCCAATCGGCAAGATGGGTATCAAAACACGACAAATCTTACAACGGACATAACTAAACGATTCCCAACTCCAACAAACGCCTTTGAAATTTCATGAAATACCCTTTCGCCGACTTCTCCCTCTGAATGACTGTCCTCATGAAATACATTAACCGGGCCAGTTGGCCGTGTGGTTAGGGGCGCACAGCTGTGAGCTTGCATCCGGGAGATAGTGGATTCGAACCCCACTGTCGGCAGCCCTGAAGATGGTTTTCCATTGTTTCCCATTTTCACACCAGGTAAATGGTGGGGCTTTATCTTTATTAAGTCCACGGCCGCTTCCTTCCCACTCCTAAGCTTCGCCTATCCCATCGTCGCCATAAGACTTATCTGTGTCCGTGTGACGTAAAGCAAATAATAATAATATATTAAATGATCCACGAACATGCAACATCGCTTCGCGCAATGATTACCCAGGAAATACAAAATCACGTCATACATTTTTGACGTTGCAACACAAACAAATGGGTGAACAAAATTCGCCACGAAATTTACAAGACATTGTGACATATTAAAACAAGTACTTTATGAAAGGGGTTTTAATTTCGTGTGGCTATTTCCAGCCGAGTGCAGCCCTTGTAAGGCAGACCCTCCGATGAGGGTGGGCGGCATCTGCCATGTGTAGGTAACTGCGTGTTACTGTGGTGGAGGATAGTGTTATGTGTGGTGTGTGAATTGCAGGGATGTTGGGGACAGCACAAACACCCAGCACCCGGACCATTGGAATTAACCAATGAAGGTTAAAATCCCCGACCCGGCCGGGAATCGAACCCGGGACCCTCTGAACTGAAGGCCAGTACGCTGACCATTCAGCCAACGAGTCGGACATGAAAGGGGTAAGTCACTTTACCTTACGAACACATCAATTTATTTCGCGGAGGTTGCAATCAGCATTCTCTATGCCTTCACCGGCCATCATAAATACATTCCTGGATTTGTGATACGTTTTTATTCCCTTATTTGGGATTTTCCTTTTGCATTTTTCTCTGAGCACGAACACGCAATTTTTGTTTTAAAAATACGCAGTCGTTTGTATGAATGTTTTCCCGCACAGGCTTTAATTGTACGTACAAGAACACCCATTTTAATTCAGTTCGGAACTTCGGCGTAAGTACGACCGTCTATGAATTTTAACAATAATCCACATCTGGAATACCAACAATACTTTTAACTGACAATCTGATTTGCGATTCGAAGTGTTTTACTAATTCTTTGGCTACTGCAAAATGCCTGACTAGCAATTATTGAAGACAAAGTTGACTAGTGATACAGAAATACTTTCACCTCTACTGCTGGAGGGAATGTTACAGGCAAGCATACACAACTAAAACCTAAGTCTCGTCTTCGGAATTAGTCTCCAAAGCGTTGATTTGGAGCGGATGCAAAGCGACGTTGATTCATTTCGAGTTATCAAGCGAAAATGACAAAAATTAAGATGGCGGGAGCTGGTTTAATGCATCGTGACGATGTCCTAGCTTAGACACTGACAAACGTACATGTCCAAATAATTTTAACCGATACTCGTCACATGTTATTGGAAAATACACTGTTACTTGTTCTATTCATCCAAGTATGAAGAGACTTAGAAATCTTTACCTTCGAAACTGAAAGTTCACTCAGGCACTATGCTTCCGACGATGTCGCAGAGTTTTAACAGTCAGGCGCGTCTTTGCAGGATGCCTCCTTATGTGAGCAACTAGAGACATAAATCCTTCGTCGTTAACAATGAATTAATTACACTTGTAGTCCTTGTAATTTTCCTTCCGTCAATTTTGTCCCAATTCCTCTGCAGCTCAAATATGACTGGCATAAACTCCTACCAAACATCCACACGTAGATCATTTCTTCATTCGTGGGAAACAAAATAATCACTTTTCTTTCCACGGGTTTAAGGCTGATCAAGTGAAAAATATGAGTCGAACTACTCACGTTGATTGTCCACCTGATTCAAACCTTTCGAATTTCTCGGTTACGGACTCTGGTTCACCCCTTGCGTTCAAGATTCCGGTTCTTCCTAGCTTAAAGGTTATAGGTTCAGTATTCCGTCCTTTTTAAGATTAAGTTCTAAACGTCTCTTTGGACATCTGGAAACTTGGATATCATCCTACTACGCTATGGTCCTTTGTTTAATCGTAGTGACATCACCGACTATCGGCCTGTCAAGGACGGATACGTTCTGCTTGTTATAAAATGAAATGAAATTTTAAAAATGCTATGTAAGTGCTTTTATTGCCTTGCGCTGTGAAGAATATGTGTTGAGCATAAAACGCACGACGAAAACGTATGCAGCAGCGTGTACCTATCTGTAAAGGATAGCCCTTAATAAGCGTATTCATGTTTCGGTTTGCAGTGACAAAAATTAAATTCAGAACCTCAGTTTGGGTGACGTAATCCTTGTCCAAATACAGTAAGTGATTTATTCACCTCAGTAATCTTATTAAGATAAAATTACTGTTTACGGTATGTAATTTACATATACAATTCCGAAGCTATCGCCATTGTAGTGAAAGCTTAGGAAGATTTTAAGTATGTTAATGGGAGAAGGAAGCGAACTAACAGGCCCTCATATATGTAGAGTAGATCAGGAGGAAAATAAGTATTATCCTCTACAAGCGAATATTGGAGGGCTTTCTTTTCTCTTCTCTTCCCCGCATTTTACGGCAATTAATACCTTGGCTCGGCACTAATGTGGATCAAGCATAGTTTTACAGCTGGCCCTCCTTGACGCCAACCCTATGTGGAGGGATGTATTCACTACTGCGATTTTTTGCGGTGATTTGTAGTGTGGTATGTTGTAGGTAAATGGAGCCCCGACCGCCCGGGAATCAAACCAGGGATATTCTTAACCAAATAAAACTACGCTGACCACTTAGCCAAGGAACCAACTATATTTTATAAGGCCTATCACCTTAAATTCAAGTTTGCTCCCACGTGAAGCCGGGAGAGTTTCTGCTATACTCTGTACATACAATCCAGGTTCATGAAAATCATATTATAGGACAATATACCTTTTGTCCAGTTACAGAACACACCTGATCGAGCGACATGGAATGGCTTGATGGATTATAATAGCAAGGGGACGTTATTATAGGTAGTTAAAGGCATCTGTCTTGATTATTCCAGACAGTGACGTTTAGGATGATGTCAGATAATAACCAATTATGATCATGGTTCTAACAAAGTACTCCTTCATCCTGTGAGAATGTAACACTGTGTAACGAAGTGAAATTATAGGCTACTGTAAACTGGAGATATCCCAAAGATGTCTAAAGGAATAATATACGGACAGTTTAGCTTACTTAACTATACCCGTAATAACAGATGTAGCTTCGTCCTGGTTAGAGGCAATAAAGTACGAAAGACGCAAAAGGAAGAATATATAAAATGTCTGATATATTCCACGAGACAATGACATAGAAAAATGGAAATCAAGATTAATACTGGATGGCATGGTAATAATGTACAAGAGGTATTAATCAAATGAACGCGGAATGAATACCAAAAAGAACTCCATAAACACAAATTGAAGGAAACGAGCCAGACAATACCCAGGTTGCAATGAAGAAATGTTTGAGAATAACGGAGAGGCAATGGAACATGTACCGGAAAAAGGTGATGGTGAAAATTGCTTAAGAGCTACAGTCACATTAAGTGCAGAGAAACCCTGTTACATCCGGATCATGAGATATTTTTCCTTGATGTTATTGATTTAACTTCCCACTAAGTACTTTCTGGGTTTGCGGAGACGCAGATGTATGGGAAAGTTGTCCCACATAAGTTCCTTTATGTGTTTGTAAACTTAGTGTTATGAGGCTGGCATATTTGAACACGTCAACTACCACCGGACTGAGCTGAGAGCGAATCTGCCTACGTGGACTCATAAAGCCAGCGGTCGACCGTGTGACCCTCTCAACCCAGGTGTATAAGGAGAAATGATGACTAATGTAGTAGAAGTGTATGTCATCATCATGATCATCATCATTATCATTTCCTCAATCCAAACTTTGTGGGCAATATGGAGGTAGTGTATTGCATGCCTTCTTTCAGCACGTTTTACTTCGTGATGAGGTTATCCTCTACCGATGCTATCGAATGCTGTTATAGGTCTTCATCGGAGTATTCCGCTTTCAAGACATTCTTCCAGTGTGTGGTGCATCAATTGGAGTGTCATATCTGGTGACCGTTAAATCGAATTTTCCTTTCTTCCATGGAATCTATGTAGAAGAATGAGCGCTTCTTGGTTTTCCTTTCTGCCTCACGGTATCTCTCGATTGATCGAATGGAGCGCAAATCATAATCTCCAATTAAATGTGGCTAAGACCCAGCTTATTTGCATAGGTTACTCAAAACTCCTGAAAACTGTTGACCTCAAATCCCTCCCACCAATAAAAATTCTAGATTCAGATATCCATTATAGTGACACCGTTAACAATCTAGGACTCATTTTCGACAGAACCCTATCCTGGTCTGATCATACGTCAAATGTGATCAGAAACGTTGTGTCATCCATGCATATTTTGAAACGTAACGTGTCATGTACACCACCTTTTATGCGGAAACTACTTGTTCAAAGTCTTATATTCCCCATAATTGACTATGGATCAGTCGTATACAACGACTTAATCGAAACTTTGAACATACAACTACAGAGGGTGCAAAACGCATGTGTTCGTTACGTGACAAATGCCAGGCGTGATGAACACATAACACCCTATTACATTCAGCTGCAATGGTTGAAACTCCATGAACGACGGGAAATCTCAGTAGCCGTTGCTACGCACAAAATTCTCAAACTGAAGACCCCACCCTACCTATATAATGCATTTAAATCTATGGAGTCAGTACATAACAGAGATAATAGGTTTACAAAAACTACCCTTCAAATTCCCCTTCATCGTACCACTAAATTTAACAAATCTTTTGTTTGCACTGCATCCCGTATCTTCAATGTCTTTAACCTTCACCGTTTCGCAAATGACAGGAACTGCACCCAACTAAAGCAGTCCTTAACATCTATCTGGAGGAGTACGCAAGGGGCTGAGATCAGGTATTCTTGTGTCCAATAATAAGAAATATGTATATTTCTAAGAAAATTGTTTCTGTTTTTTATATTCCTGAGATTCTTGTAGCCTAAAATATTAAAAAATCGAATGATATGCTTTTCTACTTCTTATATGATTTATGTTTTAACTTTATTGGAATTGGTATCTATATTTTAATTTTAAGTTTAATTTTAAGTTTAATGTATAATTTGATATTTTAATATTCTAAAATGTAGTTAGTATATTCATAAACTTGTATTGTGTTATAAGTAGACGCTACATAAAGGGGCTTTTCAGCCTCAGTGGCATGTATATCATCATCTTCTATATTGTCTGTTTGTCTGTCTGTTTGTCTGTTCCACCATCACGTCGAAACGGCTGGATAGATCTCAACCAAACTTCATATTTAGAGTATACTGACCCCGGGGAAGGTTTCGATATGCATATCATTTTAAAATCTTTGAAAAGACGGGGGTTTTATAGGAAAAACGGTTTTCCTCCATTTTCTCTTATACTATTATAGGCAAAATATCGAATTTGTCGTATAAGGACGAGACAAAGCTCAATTTAATCCTCTTGACGCAAAGAACAAAACTCGGTAAGCCCTACGGGCCCGAAAACCATGTTTTAAGGCCCTAAAACCAACCGTTACGGAGATATTGGCACCACACTACCCCTGCTCTAGGAATCGGATAAAGAAATGAACTGCCGTAACCATGGCAACGTCAGCTCCAGGATTCTAGAGCAGTGAGATTATGCATGTACGTTTGGGCATAGCTGTCAACCAAAATAGGTACAAATAAGTCTTAATATCTGGGAAAAAAAATATACTGTTGTGTAAGGCACTCATAGGACTCCTTTGGGCGGGGATGGAAAGGGGGTGAAGAACGAGTGTGAAAATCTTACTATATATAGAAATGGAAGTGTGTGTGTAAATGACACATCTCCAACTAAACCACTGGAGCAATTTCAACCAAACTTGGTACACGAATCACTTACTATCGGGAGACGATCACTGTGGGGGGTAAGCTATCCCTAGCGCCCTTAAGGGAGAGGGTCAGGGGGGTGGTAGTTACAATAATAATCGAGAATAGTGTCGAATTCATAGTTTTCGGGGTCGCTGAGTTGAAAAGTGATGCTCTAGAATTTTTTTAAAATCCAGCCCCCTTTTAGGTTGGGAGCAAAGGGTGGGGGGGGGGGGGTGGGGTGAGATATAGAAATAATTAAAAACAGTTTCGAATCCATAGATTTCAGGGTCTCTGAGATGAATAGTATTACTCCGGATTTTTTGCAAATCCAAGTGGGGAGCGAAGGGGGTGAGATATAAAATTAATCGAAAAACTACATATAAAAATATTATCTTCTTCTTCTTACTATATATAAAAATTGATGTATGTGTGTGCGTGGGTGTGTGGGTGTGTATATGACACATCTCCTCCTAAACCACTGGAGCAATTTCACCAAACGTGGTACACTTATCAATTAGTATCAGGAGACAAACCGCGTGAGGGTAAGACACCCCTAGCACCCTTTTGGCAGGGGGCGAGGGGAGTGGTATAAAAATAATCTTATAAATAAAGTTGTTCGTTTCTGTTTGTCTGTTTGTCTGTTTGTCTGTTTGTCTGTTCCACCATCACGTCGAAACGGCTGGATAGATCTCAACCAAACTTCATATTTAGAGTATACTCATCCCGGGGAAGGTTTAGATACGCATATCATTTTAAAATCTTTGAATACACGGGGGGTTTATAAGAAAACCAGAATGGTTTTTCTACTATCACGTCGAAACGGCTGGATAGATCTCAAGCAAACTTCATATTTTGAGTATACTCCTCCCGGGGAAGGTTTCGATATGCATATCATTTTAAAATATTTGAATACACGGGGGGTTTATAGGAAAACCAGAATGGTTTTTCCACCATCACGTCGAAACGGCTGGATAGATCTCAACCAAACTTCATACTTAGAGTATACTCCTCCCGGGGAAGGATTAGATATGCATATCATTTTAAAATCTTTGAATACACGGGGGGGGGGGTTATAGGAAAACCAGAATGGTTTTTCCACCATCACGTCGAAACGGCTGGATAGATCTCAACCAAATTTCATATTTAGAGTATACTCATCCCGGGGAAGGTTTCGATATGCATAACATTTTAAAATCATTGAATACACGGGGGTTTATAGGAAAATCACAACGGTTTTTCCACCATCACGTCGAAACGACTGGATAGATCTCAACCAAAATCCATATTTAGAGTATACTCATCCCGGGGAAGGTTTCGATATGCATATTATTTTAAAATCTTTGATTACACGGGGGTTGATAAGAAAACCAGAATGGTTTTTCCACCATCACGTCGAAACAGCTGGATAGATCTCAACCAAACTTCATATTTAGAGTATACTCCTTCCGGGGAAGGTTTCGATATGCATATCATTTTAAAATCTTTGAATACACGGGGGTTTATAGGAAAACCAGAATAGTTTATCCACCATCACGTCGAAACGGCTGGATAGATCTCAACCAAACTTCATATGTAGAGTATACTCCTCCCGGGGAAGGTTTTGATATGCATATCATTTTAAAATCTTTGAATACACGGGGGGTTTATAGGAAAACCAGAATGGTTTTTCCACCATCACGTCGAAACGGCTGGATGGATCTCAACAAAATTTTATTTAGAGTATACTCATCCCGGGGAAGGTTTCGATATGCATATCATTTTAAAATCTTTGATTACACGGAGGTTTATAAGAAAACCAGTATGGTTTTTCTACCATCACGTCGAAACAGCTGGATAGATCTCAACCAAACTTAATATTTAGAGCATACTCCTCCCGGGGAAGATTTCGATATGCATATCATTTTAAAATCCTTGAATACACGGGGGTTTATAGGAAAACCAGAATGGTTTTTCCACCATCACGTCGAAACGGCTGGATGGATCTCAACCAAATTTCATATTTAGAGTATACTCATCCCGGGGAAGGTTTCGATATGCATATTATTTAAAAAAAATTGAATACACGGGGTGTTTATAGGAAAACCAGAATGGTTTTTCCACCATCACGTCGAAACGGCTGGATATACCTCAACCAATCTTCATATTTAGAGTATACTCCTCCCGGGGAAGGTTTCGATATGCATATCATTTTAAAATCTTTGAATACACGGGGGTTTATAGGAAAACCAGAATGGTTTTTCCACCATCACGTCGAAACGGCTGGATAGATCTCAACCAAATTTCATATTTAGAGTATACTCATCCCGGGGAAGGTTTCGATATGCATATCATTTTAAAACCTTTGAGTACACGGGAGGTTTATAAGAAAACCAGAATGGTTTTTCCACCATCACGTCGAAACGGCTGGATAGATCTCAACCAAATTTCATATTTAGAGTATACTCATCCCGGGGAAGGTTTCGATATGCATATCATTTTATAATCTTTGAATACACGGGGGTTTATAGGAAAACCAGAATAGTTTATCCACCATCACGTCGAAACGGCTGGATAGATCTCAACCAAATTTCATATTTAGAGTATACTCCTCCCGGGGAAGGTTTCGATATGCATATTATTTTAAAATCTTTGAATACACGGGGCGTTTATAGGAAAACCAGAATGGTTTTTCCACCATCACGTCGAAACGGCTGGATATATCTCAACCAAACTTCATATTTAGAGTATACTCATCCCGGGGAAGGTTTCGATATGCATATCATTTTAAAATCCTTGAATACACGGGGCGTTTATAGGAAAACCAGAATGGTTTTTCCACCATCACGTCGAAACGGCTGGATGGATCTCAACCAAATTTCATATTTAGAGTATACTCATCCCGGGGAAGGTTTCGATATGCATATCATTTTAAAATCTTTAATACACGGGGGGGTTTATAGGAAAACCAGAATGGTTTTTCCACTATCACGTCGAAACGGCTGGATAGATCTCAACCAAACTTCACATTTAGAGCATACTCCTCCCGGGGAAGGTTTCGATATGCATATCATTTTAAAATCTTTGAATAGACGGGGTGTTTATTGGAAAACCAGAATGGTTTTCCTCCATTTTCTCTTATACTATTGATTTTCTGTAAACTTCGTTTACCGTACGTGAAACGTCTCTTCATTATAAACAACTTTCGTTATGTTTATAATTTACCTTACTCTTTACATGACGGAGAAATTTACAATTTTCTGCTGGTACCATGCTCTGCATTGAGTGACCGACAGACCGACAACGAACCTACAGGTTACCATGGCAACGTCTCTGACTGCATGCCAGCAGGGAAGTAACGTATTGCCATTTTCCTCATTATGCTTTTAAATTCTTGGTTGTTCCTTGGGTAGAATGCAAGAAAGGCGTCAATCGGCCTATCTGCGGGATATTGGCGGAATATCGTTGGATGTTATAACCGCCTTCGAATAGATTAAATAATAACACCATAAGTCATCTTCTTATTATTTGTTTACCTAGGAATCAATGGACCTAAATTGCTCCTCTGTTACCGTTTTATTATATCCATAACTCACACTAGCATAATTTATGGAGGGGCATTTGTTTTTCCAATACATTAACTTGGCATTTACATATTTGTCGTTTTCCGGCTGTCCTCAGTTATAATCCATTTTCTATTACTTTCAACTATCTTAACTGTATTATTTTCTTCCTTAATTACGCCGTATGTACGCGAGTGCTACAAACTACTGGATGTATTTCAACCAATACTCATATTTAGAATACACCAGTCCTTGATAGATTTTAGGGCAAATATTGTTTCTAAATCCCTGAACTGACTGGGGGTTTATACGAAACCGAAACAGTGATTTTGCACTTCCACAAAATATACACAACCAACGTTAATTTAAATCTACCTGCCTTGGTAGAAATTAATTTCTAAACCTTTCTTCTCATGTGCATCATTTCGATACGAGGATTAATAAGGGAGATATCATTAACGGACCGTTTTTTTGTACAAGTCCCATCGGACTTAACTCACGAGCGGGTGCGTGTAAAGCGTATTCCTTACAACTTGAAAACTACTGAAGTCATTCGAACCAAAATTCATATTTAGCATCCACCTGTCCAAAGGTAGGTTTTAAACGTAAATAACATTTCATATTCCGGAATGGACTGGCGGTTTATAGGGAACCGAAATGGTGATTTTACTCTTGCACAATATATAGAGAACAAGACCAACCTGACTGGAAATCGACCAAACGTGATGGAATTCCACCTCTAAACCTTTTTTTCATGTGCATTTTTTCGTCAGGAGGATTAATAAGGGAGATATCATGAATGGTCAGTTTTGCAGGTTAAGTCCAGCGGCCATAACCAAAAAGGTGTTTTACATGGAGCAGATTCCTTATCTATATAAATCAAATCGTAACGACTGTGTGCCTCTACACTGAATATTTTGGCGAAATTTTCGTACAGCATTCCGTTTAAGGGGTAATAATGACCATCTGCATAATTTTTGGTTTAGTTTCTGAAAGTCCTAATTTTTACCCGCCTCGCCGAAAATCCAGATTGCGGCATAATCTGCCAGAAGAAAAAGAAGATAATTGAAATTTGACAAAATTATACGTTTTAGCCTGTAACGAACGGAAAACATCCAAGATCATTAAATTCTTCACTTTTTATCCCCGAAGAATATCGAAATATGCAGGCAATTTTAATAATGGTGCAGACCTTCTGAAATTCCTATCGCATAACAGATTGCACAATCTCCGTTCAATTTGGAATGATCTACAACCTTGGTCTTATTACTCTTTGCCGTATCTGTATCAATCTTACGTTTGATTTTTCTCTATTAATGGATGTTAAGTCAATTTGGAATTTTCACATGCATAATTTACACCTTCGATTACTTATATGAAATACAGAATCATCAAACTCTTCACGAAAATTGGCCCACCCAGTAGCCATATATGAGCCAAATGCTATGTATATAGCTGTCACATAATTATCCGAAAAGTAATGTAATGTGAGATAATCTTACAAGAACGTTACCCTGTTCCACGTTTCTAACTCAATCTGACCCAAGAATAGATTACATATCATAGGACCAGCCATTTAGGCCACTAAATCCGGCGTGTCTTATGGTATAATCCTTTGTCGATATGACGTACGTTTAGTAGCAGTTAATCTGTAAATGAAGGTCTTCAGTATTGTAAACACGCATATAGTTTCGTATGTCGATCTATATATATTCACTGATGTCGATTTGTAGCGATCGAGAAAGGGTGGGTCTGCTATTGTAATCAGTACTCCCCACACCGACTTTGACTGGCAGTATGAAAGGGTTCCTTCTCCAACTCCTGTGTAACTGTCATTAGTAAGGAAGGTCTACAATTGTAATGAATAGTTCACTTCTCGATTTGACTTGCAGAAGGCAAGTGAGCATGCAGTTTTGTTTAAAACTCCCCTACCCGATTGTGTTTGGCAGTAGGCAAGGGTGCCCGCCATTATAAAGAAATGTCCTCATCTAAAATGTGACTGGCATTAGGCATAGTGGCCTGCTATTTTGATGGAAACTCACCAACTTGGTGTGACTGGCAGTAAGCTGGCTGAAAGTAGGAAAATGGGCCTGACATTATAATGATAACTGCACAACTTAATTTCGAGTGGTAGTAGGGTAATTGCATGCCATTATAATAAAAACTCTAATCTGTCTGGAAGTAGGAAAGGGGGGCTGCCATTTTAACGAAAACTCCCCAAATCGATTCTGTCCGCATAGTAGGCAATGGGGCCTGCAATTATAACGTAAACGTCCCAACTCGATTGTGAATGGCAGTAGGCAGTGAGCCTGCCGTTATATCACAAATCCATAACAAACACTTTACATTGGAAACAACGTACGGGGACCTCCCCATGCTCTTTCTCGGATAACGCTAAGAGACATGCAATTTTAAAACAATCTTATTTACTACATGCACACTATTTACTTCGATATTCGAATACAATGTAGAATACCGTAGCGAAGCACGGGTACATTCGCTAGTTATCAATAAATTCAATTCAATTCAATTCAAGATATTAGTACTATGTGTCACCAACGGTCCGCCTCTGTGGTGCAGTGGTTAGTGTGATTAGCTGACACCCCCGAAAGCCCCGGTTCGATTCCCTGCTCTGCTACGATATTTGAAAAGGGCTGGAACGGGGTCCACTCAGCCTCGGGAGGTCGACAGAGTAGAGGTGGATTCGATTCCCACCTCAGCCATCCTCGAAGTGGTTTCCCGTGGTTTCCCACTTCTCCTCCAGGCAAATGACGGGATGGTACCTAATTTAGGGGCTGCCTGGTTGAGGCGGTAAAGGCGTGCTCGGTTCGCCCGGAAGGACGTGGGTTCGAATCCCCGCCAGGAAGTCGTTAAATTTAAGAAACGAGATTTCCACATGCGGAGGTGCACATGGCCGTCAGGTTCACTCAGCCTATACCAAAACTGAGTACCAGGTTAATTCCTGGGGGCAAAGGCGGCCGGGCGTAGAGCTAACCACTCTACCCCATCAAGTACCGAGGTTACGGATAGTGGAAGCCTTTACTTTCCACCCTTCCAAAGGCCTTCATGGCCTGTACGGAGATGACTTTGCTTTGCTTTGCTTTTGCGTCACCAACACCACATATAAAGCACTCAGTATATTCTTCTCGGTACTTCTGAGAATGTTTCCGACGCGTAGGTATATAGCGATGTACCATACTTTTGTTTTCATAATTCTCTTCCGTGTTGTTAGCCAAAAGGTTCCAATTTCCTCTCAACGTCTTCCATTACATGCTATCGTTCTATGTTACCAGTTATGGAAGAGATTTAGCGAGCTTTCTACCAAGAAATAGAAGATACACAGTATATTATATTTCAGTACCCTAGATTGAATTTAGCTCAAACTAGCGTGTGAGTATATAAAAATGTGTTGTGTGAAACTACGAGAAATAAAATATTAACGTTATAATACATTTAGCATGTACAGTACTTGATGGCATGATTGTCGACTATTTATTGAGCATTCTACGCAGAACTGGGATTTAGGAATACCCGGATATTAATTTAATATCTTAATATCTCGAGATACGCTGTTGTGAACACGCTGCCTGAACTACTGTAGTTTCGTCAAAATTGGATAGGTAAAATGAGTAGCTCATACTGAAAAGCTAATTTTTTTTTTGCTAATTGCTTTACGTCGCACCGACACAGATAGGCCTTATGGCGACAGGAAAGGGCTAGGAGTGGGAAGGAAGCGGCCGTGGCCTTAATTAAGGTACATCCCCATCATTTGCCTGGTGTGAAAATGGGAAACCACAGAAAACCATTTTCAGGGCTGCCGACAGTGGGGTTCGAACCTACTCTCTCCCGAATACTGGATACTGGGCGCACTGAAGCGACTGCAGCTGTCGAGCTCGGTAAATGCTCATTTGAAAAGCATCATGTAATGTTTCTTATAATGGCGTGAATTGTCTGGTGAAGTTGTTTATGTGACGTTTCAAAGATTGTTGTGCTGAAGTGATGAAATATCAATATCACAAAGTAAGGAAATGTATATATATATGTAATGCTTGACTACGGACGTACTCGGTTATTTCAGCTCAACAAAGAAGTTTTATATATTTGTACTTGGTTTTCTCGTTGGGGACTCCTCCACCAAACCCCAGAGACTTTTCTTTGTAATTGATGTCATTCCAACGTTGACATTTTTACTTGCTCTCTCAAATTCCTACAGTTACAGCCTTCAAAATTGACAGACCAAACAAATTTTGAAATATTTACAATTCTTGTCCTATAATATTTTGTTGGATCTCCGTCAGTTTTGCCTACATTGAGCCAAAAACTTACATCTAGTGTAATTTTTGTACATTTTTCACACATTCTTTTAGATTCTCTATACTTGTAGCACAACTAGATTTATTAAATTTGGAAAAATTATGGCAGTTGGATATGCCAATATGTCCTTCAAATTTAATTATTCTAGCTGTCCAGAAAAGTGTTAAAAATATAAATAATTTGTGGAAAATATAGAAATTTCCCCTAAAATGTAAACAAAAAATCAGTTCTATCCAATTTAATGTTGCGTCCGACATTTTGATTTTTTTCTGGGAACAAAATTAAAAGGATTGGACGTTTTTGTCATTTCTCCGTTGGTCTTTTATGTTCCGTCCATCATTTTTATGTTTTGAAGGGTAAAAACATGCGCGTTCCAAGGTTTTGGAACGTTCCGGTCATTTTCAGGTTAAAGGCTGTAAGTTCGCCAAATATCAATTGCGTCGGCCATTTTATATTTTTTCAGGAATAATAAATTTAGAATTTAAACTTTTTGAACTTGTTGACATCGAGTACAGGCTAAGTTTGCGTCCAACATAGTCAACACTTCAAGAGCTCCTCAAAATAAACAACACACGATCAAAGTTAAGAAGGAATTAAGAGAGCTCAAGAAAATATGCACCTCGAATTCTGAATATTCCACTCCATTCACTCCAGAAGAAGTAACAATAGCACTGAAAGATATGAAAGCAGGAAAGGCTCCAGGTTTCGATGGTATTCATCCAGAGTTCCTTCTCAATTGTGATAAAAATGTAAGAATATGGTTAGCTAAATTTTTCACAGACATTCTTCTATCAGGCAATATACCCCATGAATTAAAGAGGGCAAAAATCATTGCTATTCTTAAACCTAGCAAACCTAACAACGAACCTCAAAGCTATAGACCCATTGCTCTGCTTAGCATGATCTATAAACTTCTGGAAAGAATTATTTATAACCGTATTTGCCATATCATTTTCAAAAACTTACCTGTTGAACAAGCTGGCTTCCGCCCGCTCCGAAGCTGTACACATCAGGTCCTTTCTATGACAACATTCATAGAGGCAAATTTTCAGAAACACCAGAAAACTTCGATTGCCTTCGTTGATCTAACAGCAGCATATGATACTGTGTGGAGACAAGGATTGATTCTCAAACTTCTACGGATCATTCCATGCCTGCACATTGGAGAAATTACAAAAAGACGTAGGAACAAACTTTTAGATCTCTCGAATTCGTTTTATGATACGACTTACCGTTTAGCCATAAAAAGAAACCTCCAAAGAAAGGTCTGTACCGTCTTTTATGTTCCGTCCATCATTTTTATGTTTTGAGGGGTAAAACATGCGCGTTCCAAGGTTTTGGAATGTTCCCGTCATTTTCAGGTTAAAGGCTGTAAGTTCGCCAAATGTCAATTGCGTCGGCCATTTTATATTTTTTCGGGAATAAAGAATTTAAACTTTTTGATCTTGTTGACATCGACTACAGGCTAAGTTTGCCAAATGTCAAGTTTCTAGTTCATCTGGAAGTGGGTAAACATTAAATCCAGTCAATCAGTTAGTCAGCCATGTGGCTTCATAGTACACTAGCATTTGCACACGTTCTTCGCCAGAGATTTTGCAATGGATCACATGTGTCCTTCATGAATATATGTAAAGTACATGGTTCTATTTGCACCTTTAATACGACATGTTACTCTGATATTTTTCTCCGAACCGAACTCGATAGCTGCTGTCGCTTAATTGCGGCCAGTATCCAGTAATCGGGAGATAGTGAGTTCGAACCCCACTATCGGCAGCCCTGAAGATGGCTTTCCGTGGTTTCCAATTTTCACACCAGGAAAATGCTGGGGCTGTACCTTAATACAGGCCACGGCCGCTTCCTTCCCATTCCTAGGCCTTTCCTATCCCATCGTCGACGAAAGCACGTGGCAGTAACGTTGAACAAAGTCGAGACAGAATGAGGACGATGTCTGTATTCATTGCACGGTATAGTTCCTGGTCCGAACTCACTGCTTCTCAGGTTGCATATTATTGTTTGTCTGATAACTGGCGTGGCATTGTGGCTGAAGACTCACGAAACCCATCGATGATGATACTTCCATATGCTCTGTCGAAAAGAGTAAAATTGCTCTTACGTTTTCCCCGGTACTCCACCTCTAAATGATATGCACAAAATATTCCACGGGACCTGGATTAAATATCCAATTCTTCGCAACCATCTCTCTTATTATTCGTCGTACTATTAATACGTTTAAGGAATAAACGAGTGGCAATAATTATATTCTTAAATTTTCTTATATACAATCTTTCGATGGACATTAACGAAAATATTTGTGAATAATCTTCCCATAAATCCTATATCCTTGACGGCATATGAACGTGATAACATAATCCTCCATGAGCAGATTCCAGATATGTAGTCCGGTTCAATTGTGTCCAGCAGTTTTCCAGTTTTAGGAACACAAACAGATAGATAACCAGACAGGCTGACATCAAAGGGAAAAGTCCTTTACATGATCAGTATCTCGTATGAAACAAATAACTGAAAGGAAATCTCGCTCATATAATGAATGTACAGGCACGTGAGTCTTACGATTTTATGTATGCAGATGATGGTTATGGTAATGATTATGATGAACATGACTATTATTATTAGTAGTAGTGATACTAGAGGGGCTGCCTGGCCAAAGCGGTAAAGGCGTGCTCGGTTCGCCCGGAAGGACGTGGGTTCGAATCCCCGCCAGGAAGTCGTAAAATTTAAGAAACGAGATTTCTAATTCCGGAGGTGCATATGACCCTGAGGTTCACTCTGCCTACACCTGTGGCAAAGGCGGCCGGGCGTAGAGCTAAAATCACTCTACCCCATCACGCGCCGTGGTTAACAATGGTGGAAGCCTTTACTTTCCACTCCTCCAAGGGCCTCCATAGCCTGTACGGAGGTGTCTTTGTCTCAGTAGTAATAGTAGTAAAAGCCGAGTGAAATATTATACGTCCTCTGATTTTATCCCATTATGGATCCTTCAATTCACCATTCATCACTTTTCTCAAAATACTGCAGGTTTCTAAAACCACTATATTCTGCAGTTCAACGTAGATGTACTAATTGAGGTATGGGTGACGAAATGCCTAATGCGCCTGGTGGCGAAGTGATCCTGGTTAGCGCACGGCTATTCTAACATCCACAGGATATTTCTGATTAGCAAACACTTTTCTTAATCCATTCTTCCTAATAAATCCAATTCATAAAACTGTTGTCCCAACAAATGTGGATTCCCGAGTAAAACATTTGCAAATGCACTTGTTCCATATTCAATAAAATGGTATTTTATGCCCAAAAACTCTTAAGTACATTCTATATTGTTGTAATTTGTGATATAACATTTGCTATAAACTGTGGGACTCTGTAATTTCTTGATGGCGTTGTCGCAGTTTCCTCACCGTTTGACCAAGTTGGAGTTGGTTTAGTATTGTTTTAGTGTCTGCATCGTCGTACGATCACAATTTAACAGGTAATTTGGGAGGATTGCCTCGATAAGTGCATCTACACGTGATCTAACTCCATAAGTAGTGGGATATTACTTTATGAAACACGATTAAATACTAGTGGCCATCCCCTACTCTATATTTACAACAATCAATACAGGCTAAGTAATCAACGTACTTACACTGGATCAGGTGGGGTGAAAAGCTTACATACTACACTGACTCGACATGTGAAACTCGCTTCACCAAAAATCAACTCATCACTCGGGCTATTCCCCAGTAACAACAAGACATCAAACAAAATCACAATGAATCATACAAATACACAATCCTGTAAAGAAATAAGTCAACATAATTCAATATACATAAAGAAAACAACGGGCTACACTCCCGTTCATTATACTGCATCGGAGCGCAGGCTAACGCCCTTCGTCAACTCTAGATTTCTTGCTTGGCAATCAGCTGATAAATAATATTAAGACACAAGACTGCTCTCAAGGCTTGGTTTCTGTTTTGACAAGGTTACTGCACGGAAGCTACTCTTCACTTCACAACTATAATTCTGGCTGATGATCTGACCTTCATAGCAAGCAAATATTTCAACAACAGCTCGTAAACTCACATTCTCACATATACATTGCAGGCATGCTAACTTCTTTCTCATCACCCTGATACTTCATTCACGGCATCTTTAATTCTATATAATATTTCTCCATAAAATCATCACAGGCCCATTCTCGCTTCACATATATCTCACAATATTACCAAACGAGCATACTGCCCGCATCATTAACTTCATATATATTTCACCATGCATTAAACTCACATAGATATCCTGCATTTTCATCAGCCCTTTCATTAGAAATTTAGGTTCGATTCCCTGCTTGACCATTGCCCAAAAGAGTTTCCAATCCATTTTAAAAGATCCTATTATAATTCAACGGCGTATATTCAGCTCCGCACACCTTACAGCACCTGAAATTCATGCAAACAAGCAGCCTATCTGAATCTAGTTTCTGAAAAAGTTAAATAAGAATTTAGTCTTGACGCTGTGAGTGTACGACTCTTGATGTTGATGATTTCAGCTATCTAATCCTTCTAACTACATAAAAAACACATGAATAACACTAAGCAAGATAAGATGCATAAATTCACACAAATAAAGATCAACATAAAACCTTCCGAATCCAAGTGGGTGGCATTAGTGGTTTAACACGCTGAATTATGTTTATTTATAGGCTGATTCGTATACTTTGTGGCGTATTGAGGTGTATAGTGTCCCAGTTGAAGTTATCTATCATACCTGTGCTCCCATTATAGAAAATTTTCACTAAATAAGTGTGCTGAATTTTTGCCAAGATGACAGCCATTTTGATTTATGTTGTTCGGCGTTGATTTATATGTCCAGTAGCTTTAAGTGTGTACAAAGGAGCTAACGTTAAACCAACGACATCTAGGCGGTAATTCGAACATATTACTAAGGTAGCCGCTTGTTATCATATAAGTGTTCTGTGTCCATTAATCATTCAACGTCTGAATTAGGCTATGTTCTCAATATTTTTGTTTCTCTCTTCCTGCCATCTTTAACTCTCTTTAAATATCCCACTATAATACCTTCAATTCATGGTTTGCATTTACAAGACGAAATAATTTACACATCCCTACTTTCTGATATATTCTACAGTTTCATAGTAATAATGTCTATGCGCCTAATAAATTATCATCATTGACAAATATAATCTGTAACTATATTATCGAGATTATACATCCTGTACTATGTCTGCAAATGACACCAATAAGAGTACCACTGATAACAAAACACTATGTCAATTTTGCGGGCAAATGTATAAAGGCCTTAAGATACATATAAGTAAATCACACCCAGAGCAATACAGAGCCAGCTTGTTGAATCCATCTATGACCACACCCAGCCAGTATGACCACACCTAGCCAGTCTAAGAATCCACCTTCAAATCCTGTTCCTATTTCTAGTAAAAATGGTCAGTCAACGAAGTTGGATATAACCTCTGATCAAAGAGAGCAAAAAAATAAACCTTACCACGACGAACTGAGTAAATGGCTAGGTATTTTTCAGCATGAACTGAGTGATGCTGAATTCAATGAACAAGTCACTAATTTTGTAAACTTCCTTGCCACAGCTACAGACCTACTGCCAGGTCCAAAGAGTCCAGTTACTAGATATATTGAAGCTCGTAAACGTGGCACATACAAAAATAACAACCGACAGTATAAAACCTCCAGTAACCCGCAGAGATCCTCTAAGAATCATCGTGAAAGTCGGAAGGCTAAATTCAAGTATGAACTGACTCAATATGAATATTTTTACCAAAGGAGGAAAGCAATTAGAAAAATTTTAAGTGGCAAAAGAACTAATAATTTGAAACTAGAGAAAGGTGTTGTTGAAGGATATTTTAGGAACAGATTTGAAACTCCTAATAATTGCATGAGAGACTCCTATATTGATTATACGAATGAAACCTTAGACGACTTAGACAATTTCAATATCTCAAGAGTTAGTTTTCTCTATTATCAAGAGCATAGCAATTGACACTAGCCCAGGTCCGGATAAAGTTTTATTGAAATCTATTTATGATCCACTTGCTGCTAATATTTTAGCCCATATCATCAGAAGAATATTTGAAAGTGGGTTCATTGCTGAGGTTCTTAAGGCAGCGAGGACTGTTCTTATACATAAAGGCGGTGAAGAGAATGATCTGTCCAAATGGAGACCGATTAGTATTTGCTCCATTATTCGGCGCATATTAAGTAAAATCCTTGATAAAATTGTAAGGGAATACATCCATTTGAACCAGTTCCAAAGAGGTTTTGTCATGACCCCTGGCTCTTTCATTAACGTGAATATTGTTGATGGCATTTTACGAACAGCTGTAATGAAAAAGATTTCAGGCTGCGTAGTATTCCTCGACATCAGCAAAGCGTTCGATAGTATTGGACACAATCACTTAAAGGCGACAATAGAGAACTCTATACTACCCAGATCCATTAAGAAGTTACTAGTCAACCTTCTCACAGAAAAAGCAACACAAATTCAAACTGCTCGTGGTCATACAGATAAGATAAACATCAAATGTGGAGTGATGCAAGGAGATCCCATTTCACCTTTCTTTTTTAACTTGTGTATAAACCACATCCTTGATGAACTCACAGACATCAAAGTATCATATGTATGGTTTTCAATTGAGTCCTAACACTGTACCTTTAACATCCCTATGCTTTGCCGACGATCTAGTGATCATAGCTAAAGACCAAGCAGCATCTTCAGTCCTAGTCACTTCTGTCGTAAATCTGCTTCAAGAAATAGGCTTGCATATAAATGCAGACAAATCAAATGCCATTATTATAGAAAATGGTAAACTTCATTCTGATGATATCGTGACGGTCTCTGGAAACATTAGAAGTATAAATGATAGTGAAGAAATAAAATATTTAGGGGCAACTTTCAGACAGACTTTAGTCTTCAATGAACATCAGGTACTTGAAAAATTGAAAGCTAACTTAGATCAGATTACCAGGACTCACTTACTCCAACCGCATCAAAAATTGACTGTAATAAATCAGTTTATTGGCCCTACACTGGTATACCACTTCCAGACTGTTTCGGTTGAGAAAATTCCCAAATCAAGTCTGTTAAAAGCCGCCAACATGATCAGAAGCGCACTAAAATAAATTCTACAACTTCCGAGTGACACACCGACAAGTATGATCTATTCGAGCCACAAATATAAAGGGTTAGCACTAATGCGCGCTACTTGGGAAGCGTACCTTCAACAGCTGAACATCATTCTTAAGCTAGAAGCTGTGAATGATTCGCACGTAAATGCTGTTCGAAATTTCACAGCAAAAAAAAGCTCGCTGCCTATCTGAACTTCAACTCAATGAAGAGACATCAACGAAATCTGTTAGACACCTGCGCGATATACTTAGAACACGCGAATTTGAAGCTTGGTATGCATATCCACAAAAAGGAAGAGGTGTTGAGTTATTTGCTCAAGTTCCTGCTGCTAATTCTTGGGTTACCAGAAGAGATGGTTTAACTTGTTCGGAATGGAGGGAGATGTTGAAGATGACCGCGATGGTTGCACCAGTACGTACTCTGCCGGGACGTTCTACCAGCACAGGCCACTGCAGACACTGCAGTGAGTATGAAACCTTACCACATGTGCTGGGGAGTTGCCCTCAAGGAGAACTGCTTGGGATCAAACGCCATAACATCATCAAAAACCTAATTGCTAATACTCTTCGTCTCAAAAATCTAGAAGTGTTCGAAGAAGTCCACTGCCTCGCCGAAGGAGGCAGCACTCGCAGGATTGATATTATAGCGATTGACGGACGGAGGAACGAAGCAGAAATTATTGATCCTACGGTACGCTTTGAATCTTCAGCCTCTCAGCCGACTGACGTAGACAATGAGAAAAAGGATATCTATAATCCAACCATCCCTTTATTTCTTGAGTCGTATAACCTTAAAAGAATTACGGTGAATGGACTTTTCTTTGGCGCGAGGGGAACAATTCCCAAATCTTTCGTCACATGGCGACAAAAATATAAACTAGCGAAAAGCCTACAAGATGAGACAGTCGTCTCACTCATCAAATACTCCGTTTCGATTCTTCGTCACCATTTATATGGAGTTCATGCCATTTAACATGGTTAATTGTAACCTATCATTTTTTTAAACATTAATGTTTTTTATCTTCCCTCAAAATTGTTATTGTGTATTATTCTGTGTCTTATGGCAAATCTAGGGTGTCCTGGATCAGACTAAATAAATAAATAAAACATATATAAAATAACTTGTACTGACTGACTGACTGACTGACTGACTGACTGACAGACTGACTGACTGACTGACTGACTGACTGACTGACTGACTGACTGACTGACTGACTGACTGATTCATCATTGCCGAGCCACTGGACATAGAGAAATGAAATTTTGGGGATACATTCATATTAACATGTAGGTGCTCACTAAGGGAGGATTTTTGGATATTCCGTCGCTAAGGGGGTGAAAAGGGGGTTAATTTTTAACGCGAGGATATCTATATCTCAAAACTAAAAGGTTTAGAGTAATAAAAATTGGTATTTGGTATCTCCTTTAAAAATAAAAAACACGTATTTTTTCTTTCCGGAAAATCCCATGAAGGGAGGGGGGTAAAAAGGGTTGAACACCTTTTATGAGGAGACTTATATCTCAAAAACTGAAGATGTTATAGTCATAAAAATTTAAATATGGAACCTCCTTTAAAAATAAAGAAATATGTATTTTTTGTTTATGGAAAATCCAAATAATAGGGGTGAAAAAGGGGGTGAATTTTTAAAATGGGTGTATCTATATCTCGAAACTGTAAAAGTTTTCAGACCTAGAAATTGGTATTTAGAATCTCCTTTCAAAGTAAAGAAACACGTATTTTTTGTTTTCGGAAAATCTCAATAGGAGTGGTGAAAAGGAGTTAAAAATGGGTTGAATGCCCTTAATGAGGATACTTGTATCTCAGAAAATGAAGATATTGCAGACCTGAAAAAAGGTATTTGGGATCTCCTTAAAAAATAAAGAAACATGTACTTTTGATTTTTGGAAAAACCAAATAGTGAAGGGTTGAAAGAGGGGTGAATTTTTAAAATGAGTGTATCTATATCAAAAAACTTTCAAACTTTACAGATGTAAAAATTGGTACTTAGAATCTACTATCAAAATAAAGAAACACATATTTTTTTGTTTTCGGAAAATCCCAATAGGAGGGGTGAAAAGGGTGAAAAATGGTTGAATGTCTTTAATAAGGATCCTTATATCTCAGAAACTCAAGATGTTACAGACCTGAAAATCGGTA
The DNA here is from genome assembly GCF_040414725.1 of Anabrus simplex. NCBI lineage: Eukaryota > Metazoa > Arthropoda > Insecta > Orthoptera > Tettigoniidae > Anabrus > Anabrus simplex. Next base: position 1,371,879,761 of record NC_090265.1, read on the forward strand.
TTTGGGATCTCCTTTATAAATAAAGAAACATGCACTTTCTGTTTTTGGAATATCCAAATAGAGGAGAGTTGAAAGGGGGATGAATTTTTACAATTAGTGTATCTAATTCTCAAAACTTTCAATCTTTACAGATGTAAAAGTTGGTACTTAGAATCTCCTCTCGAAAAAAATAAACACATATTTTTTTGTTTTCGGAAAATCCCATGAAAGGGGTTCAAAAGGGGGGAAGGGGTTGAACACCTTTTATGAGGAAAGTTATATCTCAAAAACTGAAGATGTTACAGTCATGAAAAGATATTACAGACCAGACAGTTAGTATATAGAATCTCCTTTAAAAATACCGAAACATTTATTTTTTTGTTTTTGGAAAATCTAATTAATGGGGGTTAAACAGGAGTGACAAATTGGGGTGAATGTTTAGAAATATTATATCTACAGTATAGCTCAGAAAAGTAAAATGTTACAGACGTAAAAACTGGTATTTGGAACTCCGTGTTAAAGTAAAGAAACAGGTATTCTAGGAAAATCCAATGAAGGGAGGGGGTGAAAAATTGAAAAATTAATTGAATTAATTCTATGAGGATACTTACATCTAATAAAAACTCAAGTAGTTACAGACGTGAAAATTGGTATTTAGATCTTTTTTAAAAATAAAACGACGGATTTTGAGGGGTGCGGGGAATCATCTTTGGGGGCGGGTGTGAAAAGGAGTTGAATTCGTTTCATGAGGACACATATCCCAAAAATTGAAGATAATCGGTATTTAGAAGATCCTTTACTATTAAGGAAACAAATATTTTTTGCCGGAAAATTCACTTAAGGGGGGAGTGTGGAAGTAAGTGAAAAAAGTGAATTATTTTTATGGGAATTATTATATCTCAAAACTGTAGTTAACACGTCAACATTGGTATTTGGAATCTCCTTTAAACATAAAGAAACACGCATCCTTTTTTTGAGAGGGTGTAAATCAACTTCACCGCGGTTTGGTGAAAACGGAGGTGAGACCAATTGATTTTACTCCTCCCAATGTACTTATAAGGAGCCTCCATGGCTCAGGCAGCAGCGCGCTGACCTCTCACCGCTGGGTTTCATGGTTCAAATCCCGGTCACTCCATGTGAGATTTGTGCTGGACAAAGCGGAGGCGGGATAGGTTTTTCTCCCGGTACTCTGATTTTCCCCGTCATCATTCATTCCAGCAACACTCGCCAAAATCATTTCATTTCATTTGTCATTCATTAATAATTGCCCCAGAGGAGTGCGACAGGCTTCGGCAACCGGCACAATTCCTATTCTCACCGCTAGCTGGGTGCTCATTCATTCCAATCCTGGCCCGGTTGAACGACTGGAAACAGGCTCTGGATTTTCAGTGTACTTATTCTGATCATAAACTGATCATTTTTAATCTTTCCTGGGTTCGTTTTCAAGAGCCATTTTTTTTTTTTCCTTTGGAGAACCTTCTTAGATTACAGTAGATTATTTTGGCATATAAATAAAAATTTAAACATATTTGAAATAAACGATAGGAATGAGGTTGACCGTCCAATTGTTCACCTCTATAATAAGGTCAATAATGCACGGAAGTATGTTATTCGTATCGCCAGAATTCTTGCGCACTTGCCCACGGGCGACAATGGTGCTGCTCATACTGTCATCAATGACAATAGCGGCAGATGTAATTTACTGCCAAGTAGAGGGCTTGCATCTTTCTGTGGGGTCCAGAACATCAATAATAATAATAATAATAATAATAATAATAATAATAATAATAATAATAATAATAATAATAATGTTCTGGACCGTCGTCAAAATGTGCGGAACGTGCTGGAAACGGGTCCTGGACGGGTAATGACTACGATTGCAGTCCGGCCGCCGGTTCAGTACCGCCAAGGCTCCCAAGACGACACCATGCCGGATCTCCTCAAGGATTTGATCCACATTAAAAATGCTTATAGGGAAAGGTGGCAAAGAGTTAGGGACCCAAGTGACCGGGCGGAATACCTGGACCTAGCCCGGGAAGTACGAAATCGATTGCTGGAAAAAAAAAAATTGAAAAATGGGAGGAACCTTGCCGTAATCTCTCAGAAAACGAATCAGATCGCGAATTTTGGCGGAATCTCTCAGAAAACGAGTCAGATCGCGAATATCGGCGGGTTATATATAAAACGATAACCATTCAATTATAAATTTCAGTATAATACCGTAGCGAAGCACGGGTATCTTGCTAGTAAAGCAATAAAAAGAAAAAGAAAACATGCAACACAAAATGTCAATACTATATTTACAATTACACACATATAAAATGAAATCATGCCATCAGGCTTAAATTAATGATATAAATCCCTAATCTAAACCTGACTATTTTTAACGTATTTCACAAAATATGCCATTTAAGTATCACATGCGACTTATCTTGGCAACTCCCAGGACGTCTGTAGCGAGTTATATTTTTGTGTACAGGCTTTCCTCTCTGACTATTTTTCCCTCCACATGGATCGCAAATTTCGGTATGAAAACCAAACATCAGCAGCCTAATAATCTAAAAGTACAGGCCATGGGCGCCCGCAGGATCTTTTCCAAGGGGGGCACATTAACAATTTTCTTGAATATAAATACCAATATAACGTCAGCAACATTGAATTGTTTACAGAAATTTGTGAATATAACAGATGCTAGATGACTGTCAGTAAGTTCAGTTTATGAAATAACCTGGTATGATATTAAACAATTGAACATCAACTTTTTTAGAATTCCAGGGGGGGGGCAAGCGCCCCCCTTGCCCCCCCCCCCCCCCTTGCGGGCGCCCATGAGTACAGATAAATATACAATGTAGTTAAAACTTTGCTCCGATGATCTCCGGAGTAACGCTCCGTAGAGTTAGTTATCGGCTCTTGGACTCGAATTTTCACAAGAATGTTACTGATGTTCCGCTTATACGCTTCACTGTATCAGAAAAACGTACTTAGAAGAACTACTATAAAATATTCTAAATAAATGTTGTAATTATCATTTTTCTTTAAAACCAACCACAGGGGATGCACAGTTTTATATTTTAGTTACCGTCTGAAGCGCCTGTCCTGGTGAATTCTCTAAACAGCATATAGCTAATGTACTACACGCCCTTATCCTAGCCTCAAATGCCAAGGTTCACGAATATTCACGTAATCCTTTTCCAGTGATGCTGTGACAGACAATCATACAAAAAATAAACTTATCTCATTTTAACCATTAATTTTCCTGTACGGTATGAAAACCAATCATCAAGTTAATATTCGAAATGTACAGACAGAAAATTGATATATAATTAAAGTACATCTGAGCTTCCCGCCCATTGCTTTTAGCACGGATTGACACTAACGAACGAAGCAGAATTCCCCACTCAGAATACATAGGCCATAGAACATAAATCAGAACATTTGATCAAAAGCTTCCAACCGATAAATGCTGTATGGCAGTAGCATATTAATGTAATGAATGACATGTTAATATAACAATCAATTTGGATCATCAGCCCATACACTGGTTTGATGAAGCTCTCCATGCCCTATCCCTTGCTAATCCTTTCTTTTTCATACCTGTTGCATTATATAACTCATTTTATCTGCGTATTGTTGCGAATAATAACTGTCTGTGTTGCTCGTTGTTTAAAGGCTCCTGTCATCTAGGTCATCGGTCCAACATAGTCTGCTTTACCGATTTAATTTAATTAGCACACACAATTATATCTGAGAATTGATGACAACATTTCCTTAATAAGTGGTCTTCATGAACTTTACCAGAGTCTTGGAACCTCCTAAGTCTAAATGAGCAGTGATAGTTCGCTTAAAAACGTCTCACTCAGCAGCATACGCGGGAAGTTGGTGTTACGAAAATCAGCTGCATAAAACACAGGCTATTCCTGCCAACCATCAGCGATCATTCAATAATCTGATATCAACAATTATTTCAGGCCCCAGTTAAAAGCCACACCGACAAATTTCGCGTGATAATACACATCCTATTCCTGAGAAGACCTCGTGATTTCAGCGTGCGGTTACACGCGCTCAGTACCTGTTGAATGTCATAGCGAATGAATGTGTCGACCGATTTAAATGACTGAAGTTTCGCATTATTCTAAACCAAACAGGATAACAAGTTCAAGTGAAATTATAGCAAATGTAACAAAAATTGCGAATAAATTACAGTGAAAATTGAAAATTTACACCAAACATTTTAAAAATCGTTAATTTGGTCAATTACAAACCCTCGTCTGGGATACCAAAAGAAATCTCTGCTTAAGGCCAAGATAACTGTCATGATCATCATGAACATTCTAAGCCATTGTAATAGTGCTATTTTAATTGTAATATGTGCATTAAAACAGGATATCAGGACGGGTGCTTATGTATCTTAGCAAAAAGTTTATTCAGGGTCAAATATGAGAAAAATATTAATTTGCTCCGTATCAACTTCTGAATGTAAATTCCGAGATCTATGTTGTGAGTGTCATTGAGTTGGGTATCTAACACCCGACATGACGGTACCTTTGAGGTAGGCTTAGGACAATTAGGGTAAATTTTACACAGAGTAAAATATTGTGAAAATTACCAGAAGCACTGAAACATATTATTCTGGGGATGTGCAATTTGCCATCATGCATGTCACCAGAGTTCCATTCTAAAAGCCAGCATGTGCTTGACAATCGGGAGTAGGGGCACGGTATCTCAAAAATTCTTTGAATTCTGCAAGCAATTCCATCAACTAGCCTTTAAGTAGTACGTTGCACTTCCTGCCTTAAAATGTTCGATAAGTATTTTAAGAAACTGGCAGTTCCTTTAAAATTCAATATTTTTTTCATTTATTTCTCCATTACACTCTCTTAGCTGGTATAAACAGTACTTTGTCTTTTACGCAGTCTCTAAATTGAAGAAGTAGTGCATTGTAATAAATAACCAATATCAATAACATAGCAGGCGCAAAAGATAATCAGCTAACTGATTTATATTTATTTTGTTGACGTGACAATTCCTACTCGTCTTCTTACCGTACAGCAGTTATCTCTGGTGACTTGTAAATGAATTCATTATCTAACGCGACTTTAATTTAACCCCAGTCAGACCGCGTGACGTCACCATGGAATATCTGCGAAGCAGTCACTCTCCTGTCTCTACCAGTACTTTTTCTCCAGTTAGTTCAAGGAAATTTGTAATGTCTCTTCTTTTTAGAGTTTTTGTATGGTTTTCTTAAAATCGTTTGCTTGTGTCAATCAAAACGCCAATATTCTGCTGCCTGCCGTTTACGATGATGTCGACATATTTATCAAGCCCTTTAGCTGTCATACACAGTAGTTTTGCTAAACAATATTGGTTATAACGCTGTGATATCGGCTTTTACCTAACTCCCCTGTAAGTCAGAAACCAAGCATGAGAAGTGTTTGTCTCGTTACAGTGACAGAGGCAGGTTTGTTCACTCCTACAAAGAATTTTGCGTACTGCGGTATGATTGCAACTATTTTTTTGGGAAATTTTTCCTCTGGTTTTTCTTGGTATAAATCCCGTTCTTTAATTTAGATCCTTGTGGTTCACTTTTAATTCGAGGTAAACTATACCATAAGTTGTCTCTTTCTTAAGATGTTTGAATATTCACACTTTAGGCTGCTTACTGGGGGCAAAACACAATCATTTCTTGCTCTCTTGTATATGGAGTTAAGTTGGCTGAAATTCTTTATAGATCAACTAGCAAATGTACCCGTGCTTCGCTACGGTATTCTACAATGTATACGGATATCGAAGTAAATTACTGTACATGAAGTGAAAAAAAAATTTAATTGCATGTCTCTTGGCGTTATCCGAGAAAAAGCATAGGGAGGTCCGCAGACGTTGTTTCCAATGTGAAGTGCGAGTTGCAGAGTTGTTATGATAACGACAGGTCCACTTGTCTGCCGCAATTCACTATGCGTAACGTCAGTCACATTTTGATGGGTAAATTTGTTTATAATCGGGGGCACCTATACCTAATGATCAAGAGAATCAGGTAAAAGAGTTTTAAAAAGTGCACGCTCCCTTGCCTTCTGCTAGTCAAATCAAGAAGGGAATTATGCACTACAATGGTACATAAGCGTTGGAGAACTACCCCATTCCTATTGCTGGTTAAAGTCGATGTGGGGAGTACTGATTATAACAGCAGACGCCCTCCTGCTGAGAGTCACTATTGATTTGTAAAGTATTAATTACAATGTAAGACACACCCCTTTCTAGATCGCCATCCGTTTTGTGATACGACTTACCGTTTAGCCACCACTTCGAAATGAAGGTCTGCACCGTCATTAAAATTGCCTCCATATTTCGATATTTCTTTGGGGCAAAAAATAATTTTTTAAACATCTCGTAAATTATCCATCGGTTACAGAAAAAAGCTATAATTTTGCCAAATTTCTATTTTCTAACTCGTCTGGGAGATTGTGCTGCCGTCTTTATATGGGGGAGGGGGTTAAAAATAAGGACTTTCAGGAAACTTTTAAGCCCATAAAACCTATAGGTTATCGTTCAGGATAAATATCACCGACTGTGTTCTTATGCAGATTTCAAACTCCCAACTTGTCACTCTCAGAGAATTTTGAGAATTTTAGATTTTGCTAGGGATCCTGAAATCATCAGGTTGTCGTGTACCAAGTCTTAACTTTATAGAATGGTCTCATTAATTCACGTCTGTTTTCATTTTTATGCCTTAATTTATATATGTATAGTACAGTATATATAGATAGCGCCAAACTGACTTCTATTTATTAATATGGATTATATATTTCACCCGCTTCCGAAGTGGTTCTAGGGGCGTCTTACTCCCACAGTATGTTTTTCAGGTAGTAAGTCATACTTGAAAGTCATACTGGAACATACATACGTCTATTACCTTGGGCATTCTTGGCAATTTATTTTTTCACCCTTTCTCACCCTCTGTGTCAAAGGGGGGCATTTTTGACAATTTATTTTTTCACCCTTTCTCAACCTCTATGCCATAGGGGGCTTAAGCTGGACTTTAAAAATCCGGAATGTTACTATTCATCTCAGCGACCCGGAAAACTATGGATTAGGCAGTATATTCGATTATTATTATTATTATTATTATTATTATTATTATTATTATTATTATTATTATTATTATTATTATTATTATTATTATTATTATATCTCACTCCCCTCCCCCCTCAAGGGGGTTAAACTTTGAGTTCTAAAAAATCGGGAGTGTTACTATTCATCTCAGCGACCCCGAAAACCATGGCTTCGACACTATTTTCGATTATTTTTAAATATGAATCACCCTCAGCCCCCACCAAAATGCGTGATGAACTTGGACTTGTAAAATGTCCTGGGTCTCACCATTCATCTCAGCGACCCCGACAACTATGGATTCAACATTATTTTCGTTTATTTTTATATATCACTCTCCAATTGCCACCCACCACGAAGGGGGCTGAACTTTAAAAAGTTCCGGAGTGCCATTATTCATCTCAGCGATCCCGAAAAGTATGGATTCGACACTACTTTCAATTATTTTTATATCTCAGCCCCTCGCACCCCCGCCCCTAAGAGTTCCTGGGGTGTCCTACCTCCGCGTGGTTTGTCTCCTGATACTAAAATTTCGAAGTGTACAATTCACCTCGGCGAAATCGAAAACTATGTATTCGACACTATTTTCGATTCATTTTATATATCACTCCCCCCTCGTCCCCCACCCGAAAGGGAGATGAACTTATAAAATATCCGGAGTCTCACTATTCATCTCAGCGACCCCGACAACTATGTATTCGACACTCTTCTCGATTATTTTCATATATCACTCTCCCATCGCCCCCTACCACGAAGGGGACTGAACTTGGACTTAAAATAATTCCGGAGTGTGACTATTCATCTTAGCGACCACGAAAAGTATGGATTCAACACTACTTTTGGTGATTTTTGTATCTGAGCCCCCTTGCCCCCCTGCCCCTAAGGTTTTTTGGAGTGTATTACCCTCACGTGTTTTGTCTCCTGATACTAAAAATCCGGAGTGTCACTATTCATCCCAGCGACCCCGAAAAGTATAGATTCAACACTATTTTCGTTAATTTGTGTATCTTACTCCCCTCACCCCCACTGCTGTCTTACCCCCACGTGGTTTATCTCCTGATACTAAAAATCCGAAATGTACAATTTACCTCGGCGACCCCGAAAACTATGTATTCGACACTATTTTCGTTTATTTTTATATATCACTCCCCCCTCACCCCCCAAAGTGGGCTGAACTTGGACTTTTAAAAACCCGGAGTGTCACTATTCATCTCAGCGACCCCGAAAAGTATGGATTCGACACAATTTTCGTTAATTTGTATATCTGACCCCCCTTGCCCCCTCCCCTAATCTTTCCTGGGCTGTCTTATCCCCCCGTGGTTTGTCTCCTGATACTAAAAATCCGGAGTGTATAATTCACCTCGACGACCCCGAAAACTATGTATTCGATACTATTTTCGTTTAATTTTATATATCAGTCCCCCTAGCCGCCACCCAAATGGGAGCAGAAATTTGACTTTTAAAAATCGGGCGTGTCACTATTCACCTCAGCGACCCCAAAAACTATGGATTCGACACTATTTTCGATTATTTCTTTACCTGACCCTCCTAACCCCCCATCCCTAAGGGGACTAGTGGTGGCTTACCCCCACAGTGCTCGTCTTCAAATAGCAAATAATATGTGTTCAAAATTTAATTGAAATTGCTCCAGTGGTTTAGGAGGAGATGTGTCATTTACACACATACACCCATCATCAGTCCCCCTCGCTCCCCACCCAAGTGGGAGCAAAAATTTGACTTTTTAAAAATAGGGAGTGTCACTATTCACCTCAGCAACCCCCAAAACTACGGATTCGACACTATTTTCGATTATTTTTACCTGACCCCCTAACCCCCCACTCCTAACGGGGCTAGAGGTGTCTTACCCCCACAGTGCTCGTTTCAGGATAGCAAATAATATGTGTTCAAAATTTGATTGAAATTGCCCCAGTGGTTTAGGAGATGTGTCATTTACATACATACATCCATTTTTATATATAGTAAGATAAGATAAAACGTTTATCAGGCCTCTTTCTTAACACGCAAAACATAAATCTATGCAGAGATGTTGTTTCAAGACAATTGTTTCATTCACCAAATATTCTGGTAGGTTTACGTACAAATTTCCAAGGCGCTACTTCTATTTTAAAGAAATGGAGTACTACAGTGGATGATAATATTTGACCAAACGAGTAGATCTGCAAAGCGCAGTATTAGATTCGTTGTTGAGGAATCAGCAAACAAGCGATCAAGCAGGCGATTTGGAAGTTTTACGTATCGACTGATATCGTGATCGCAAACATTAGATTTCAAGTTTAAAACAGAATCTGAACCACGGTGATGAGAAATTTTGTCTCAAAATGGTATTATTTGGGTGGTATTCGAGCCAAGGTAATTCTGGTGAGAAGCCACATACCCCGTTACCCGACCACGCTACTACACCCCTTGTCGAGGAATGCTGAGCTAAGAAGTTTTAAAATTCTGTCTTGGTGATGAAGTATATCTGTAAAAACAAAATGTCCAACGTTATTATTTTCATCTACGAATTCTATCTGAAGTATATTTCTTGTTTTAATGTACGTCTTATTTCCAGAACCGCAGTTTCTAATTACAGAATATTACTGTAAGCTGACTTGAAGTAGGTGTTGGTAAACAATGTCACTTGCTAATTTCTGGATATCGAAGCATTATCGTCAGCAAAAACTCAGGTTAATAACGAGTTCTGAAATTTTGTATACTGAGAAACATGAACATGGAAACCTGCAACCTGTTTTCCAGTCTTTGACAGGGCAGGGGTGGAATGAATGAACCATAGCTAGGCTATTAGTACAATGGGGTCGCCACTCCCAAAGTGATTTATGAATGACTGATAAATGCTATGAAATGATAATGGAGAGTGTTGCTGGAATGAAAGATGACAGGGAAAATCGGAGTACCCCGAGAAAAACCTGTCCCGCCTCCGCTTTGTCCAGCACAAATCTCACATGGAGTGACCGGGATTTGAACCACGGTATCCAGCGGTGAGAGGCCGACGCGTTGCCATCTGAGCCACGGAGGTTACTGAGAAACATGTATAATTAATTTCTGAGTGATAAAGGAGGAGTGTTAATTGATATAATTTTTTTAGCTAGTTCTAGTTGACTTCGATAAAACGTTACATCTAATACATATGGAGGTTTTGTGTAACAAGTGTTAGATGTGAGTTCCACTATAAATTATCGTACATTCAAGTAAACACCATTTCATTATATGGATCTACCTCACAAGAATACTGCGGTAGTCTAATTAGCGCGACTGGTAAATAACATGCGCTAATAGAGACACTCAGTTAAGTGAGTCGCTACCATGGGATAGCAATAAATTTGACAACGAACGTCATAAGTATGGTATTCATATATACAAGTACCATCGTGTGTAAATACTGTATACCACATTTATACCCGACCTTCGTACGAGAATTTGCAAACGATTACACGTGAAATATATTTTTATCCGAAAGCGCGTGGTAGTAACGTGAAGTAAGAAAAAGCTGAACAATGTTGAGACAGTATGGGGACAATTTCCGAATTTATTGTACGGTGCAGTTCCTGATTTGAAGTTGTGCGAAATTCCCCCTGCTTTTCAGTTGCATATTGTGTGGCGCTGTGACTGAACACACATAACACACACATCGTTTCTGATGAAATGAAATGGCTTATGGCTTTTAGTGCCGGGAGTGTCAAAGGACAAGTTCGACTCGCCATGTGAAGGTCTTTTCATTTGACGCCCGTAGGTGACCTGCTCGTCGTGATGACGATGAAATGATGATGAAGACGACACATACACCTAGCCCCCGTGCCAGCGAAATTAACCAATTATGGTTAAAATTCCCGACCCTGCCGGGAATCACACCCGGGACCCATGTGACCAAAGGCCAGCACGCTAACCATGTAGCCATTGAGCCGGACATGGTTTATGATAACCTGACTCTTTAGTTCTCCCCGTTAACCCACATTGAAGCGACATGCAACAAGTGTCCCACAGGACTTCGAATAAAAATCTTTCTTTTGCATCTCCGTTATTATAAGTCGTACAATAAATTGGTATATGGCATAAACGAACGGAAATAACTTATTCCTAAACGTTTGTTATTTACAGTCTTTATATAGACCTAAGGTTAATGAATAAATTTGGGAATAATCTTCCTATAAACCCGAACTCCGTGTGGTGACCTTGACGTCATATGCACCTGATAACACAATCCTGAACGAATAGATTCCAAATACGCAGTTTGGTCCAACAGACCTCTAGTTTTATGAACACAATCAGATAAGTAACCAGACAGAATGACACTATGGGAAAAAGGATATATCCTTATAAGAACATCCCCATTAATTGTAAATTATAGACGTAATGTATTTATACCCTTCTACTCCCTGTTTAATACAGTATTTGGCACAGTGGTTTAAGCAAACATGCCACTAAGTAACTCTACGTAGGTGTAGTATGTTTTCAGGTATAAACAACTATCGGTGCAAGAAACATTAACATGTTTGGCAAGTGCCAACCTAGTAGTTATAAAAATACCATATGGTATTGGCAACAGCTGCGGTGGTGGTGATTATTGTTTTAAGATGTAGTACAACTGGACCACCATACCCTGCTTGACACATTTATTGCCTTACTGCTACACCAGCGCATCGATGCACGCATCATATTGGGGATAAAATATTAATACCACTACTACTACTACTGCTGACGTTCCTGCTGCTGCTGCTGTTACTGCTACTACTAGGGCCTACCACTTTGTGCAGACATTTGAATTTGACACCATATATTCCAGTTTTAACGTTTCGTTTTATTTTACCAATTTGGCTGAGAAAACTGGAACTGTCTTGAACAGTCTATGTCTGAGTTTTAGTTCATTTTGTCGGGTAAACAAAAAAGTATCCTCTGCAAACCATATGAACTTGCCAGAATAGGAGGGGGGGGGGGTGGCTTGAGTGTCCCAATGAAGCAGACTGCCCAACCGCAGGTGCAACCATATAGGATGGATATATGTCGAGAGACCAGACTAACGAACGGTTCATCGAAATGAGGGTAGCAGCCTTTCGAGAGTTGCATGGGCAGCAGTTTGCATGATTTACTGATATAGCCTTGTAGTAATATTTAATAAGGCTTAGCTGTGTTGATACTGCAACATGGCTGAAAGCAACCGGAAACTAAAGCCGTGAATCTCTCCTGAGGATATGCAGCTCACCGTCTGAATGATGTACTGGTGATGGCTTCTTACTAGGTAAAATATTCCGGAGGTAAACTAGTACCCCATTCGGATCTCCGGGTGGGGACTACACGAGAGGGGGCGATCATCAGAAAGATGGATACTGACATTCTGCGAGTCGCAGCGTGGAATATTAGAAGTCTGAATCGTTGTTAGAGAATCAGGAAAGGAAAATGGATAGACTAAATTTAGATGCAGTTGGTTTAAGTGCAGTACATTGACAGGAAGAGCGGAATTTTTGATCAGGACACACCAGAATTATCAACAGAGAATCGAACAGGGGAAATGCAAGAGTTGGTTTAATAATGAATAAGAAAATAGGGTAGTGGGTAAGCTTCTACGACCAGCATAGTGATGGATTAGTGTAGTCAAAATAGACACCAAGCAAATTCCCACCGACACAGTGCAGGTCTATTTGCCTACTACTTCAACAAATGTTGGAGAAATCGAAAGAATAATAGAGAGAGAAAAATGTAATACAATATGTAAAAAGTGAAGAGAATCAAGTTGTGGCACGAGACTGGAATGCAGTAGTAGGCCATGGAAGAGAAGGCAGTGCAGAAGGAGGATTCCGCTGGTAGTCGTCTGGTAGAATTCTGCACCGATCATAATGTAGTCCTTCCTAATACTTGGTTCAAACACCACACACTGGTGGCTGTGTACGTGGACGAGATCTGGAAACACTGGAAGGTATCAAATAGACTTCATTGTGATTAGGTGTTGGATTGCAAGACTTTCCCAGGAGAAGACGTGGTCTCTGACCGCAACTTGGATGTCTGGGTGGAAACTACACGAGAGGAGGAAATCATGAGGAAGATGGATACTGACATTCTGTGAGTCGCAAATCGGGTATCAAATCGGAACTCCTTCATCTGGCGAGCCGAAATTGTCCTCGGACACTCCCGGCACTAAAAGCCATTATGCCGTTTCATTTCATTTCCTTTCTCCAGGAGAATACTTGAAGGATGGGTAAATCTGTTACAATTTATCACCTAGTTTGTGAATTCCATCAGGATTTATTTATTCTTTTGGAATTCCCTTTTCCTTTAACATGATTTATCTTTCTTTTTTTCTATTATACATTACTTTAAGATTTTAATAATGACTTCTAGACCACTGTTCAGACTTCCTGTATACTTCTCTCGAGCAGAGTATCTTGTTCCGCTAAGTGTTTGGAGACTAATGTTTACTGATATGGAAATGAAGAAAGAAATATTAAATCGATGGGTTGATAGTGAAGAGAAGTTGTATATAACTTGTAGAGTTGTTGTGTTAGGAGCATTATAATTATCGTAATGTCTTATGGCGATCTCTAATTATTTTTAAAAGTGAAATTAATTGCACAATAATTATTTAATTTGACCTCATATCGCGGAAATGAAAACTCATAATATTGGCTTGCATGGATCCCTCAACACATTTACCTGTGTAAAAATCGTGATCACACTCGAGACGTGTATCATTAAAATGAAAACACAAAACAAATCTTATAGGCACCAATGTAATCACGTTACAAAATAAATACAAATATTGTTTAACGTGAGTTCTGTTTATGTCTCAGAGGTGGATCATAGGCTTGCGATATCCATACTTACGATCTTACCTTAGTACCTGATGAAATAAATTAAATATGGTGGGGACATAATATCAAGGCTAATCATCCCAAGAAACTCATACATATAATCATAACATTACTTATCAATTTTGTTGTACACCTTCTAATCCACACTGATTCCGTATACATAATTACACTTAAAATATATCTTATTAGTTTGGTTGACAACCCTCCTAATATTACAAGATGTACCCAAGTTTCTTAGGCACTCGCCTATCATAAAATTATCACTCGGTACAGTCGTCCTGTGCTGCATTCCTTGGTCCTCGATTAAAGTCTCGGTCCACGCAATTACACGTATTCTTCATCCACAGAATTTATCTATATAAATACAATTGCAGGGAGCCCGCTGTCTGTAATTTCATATTTTTTCCATCTTTTAAAGATATTTATCTGATTTAGGTCAACTCAAGGCCGTATCAGCGGTGTTTAGCTTTTGTGTCTATATTACAATTATAAGCAAATGAACTCGTGCTTCACTACAGTATTCTACATAGTATGTGGATATTGAATTAAATTACTGTACACGCAGTGAATGAGATTTTTTAAAATTTGGATGCCACTTAGCGTTATTCAGAAACAGCACGGGCAGGTTCGTATACGTTGTTTCCAATGTAAAGTGCGAGTTGCGGAGTTGTGATGATAACGGCAGGCTCACTTGCCTACTGCCATTCACAATACAGTAAGAAAGTTTTTCATTATAATTGGAGGTTCCATTACCTACTGCGCGGTCACATTCGATTTTGGGAGTTTTACTTACAATGGCAGGCATCCTATTCTACTTCCAGACGAGTTTATATTATAAAATCAAGCACCTTCCCTACTGCCAGTCAAAATTAAGTTGTGCTTTTATCATTATAATGCCAGGCCCCTTTTCTTAATGACAGTCACACCGAGCTGGTGAGTTTCCATTATAAAAACAAGAGCACTATGCCTAATGCCAGTCACATTTTAGATGGGTAAATTTGTTCATAATAGAGGACACACTTGCCTACTCCCAAACATAATTGGTTAGGGGAGTTTTGAAAAAACATTCATGCTCCCTTGACTTATGGTAGTCAAATCGAGAAGTGAATTATTATTTACATTGCTAGTCCCTCGTTACTAATGCTAGATAAAAAGGAGTTGGAAGGAGTCAAATTCCATGGGGAGAGTAATGATTACAATAGCAGACGCCCTCCTGCTGAGAGTCACTATCAACGTAAAATATTAATTATAATGGAAAACACACCCTTTATATATCGCTACAAATCGACTTCAATGAATATGAATAGATCGGCATACGAAATATATGCGTGTTTACAATATTTCAATCCTTCATTTACAGATTGATTGCTTCTAAACGATACATCATATCGGCAAACGGATTGTACTATAAGACGCCTCATTTAGCGGTCTAAATGGCTGGTCTTAAGATATTTTCTCCTGTCTCATCTATTTATTGGTGAAATTGAGTTAAGAACGTTGAATAGGGTGAAATTTGGGTAACGTTTTCTCACAGTGCATTCATTACTTTTGGGTACTAATATGACAGCTACAGACATAGACTTTGGCTCACGTATGGATACAGGGTGGGCCATGCTCGTGTGGAATTAGATGATTCTACCTTTCCTATAAATGATTCGAACTACGAATTATACGTGTACAAAGAGCAGTAATCGAGGTATAATCGAGAAAAAGAGACAAATTTAACATATAAGAAATAGAGATACGACAAAACGTCTTAGGACTAAAGTAGTAGATCACTCCAAATTGAACTGTGATTGTGCCGTCTGTTTTGTGATACGACTTACGATTTAGCTGCGAAATACCTCGAAACGAAGGTCTGCACCGTCATTAAAACTACCTCAATATTCCCATACTTTTCGAGGGTAAAAAAATGAAATATTTAAAGATCTTGGAAACTTTCCGTCGATTACAGGTTAAGGCATATATCTTAGCCAAATTTCAATTTTCTAGCTCGTCTGTCAGATAGTACCTCAATCGAGATTGGGAGGGGGCTTAAAAATGAGGACTATCAGGAAACTATAGCTAACAAATATGCAGATTGTCATTATTACACTTGGAACAGATAGCTGTACGAAAATTTATCCAAAAAGGTCAATGTACAGACACGCGGTCGTTACGAATTTATTTATGTAGATAATGAAACTGCTATACGTAAAACACATTTTGGACTCTATGTCCGCTGGGCTTAAGCTGCAAAACAGACCGTTCATGATATCCATTATTAATCCTCCTACCGAAAAAATATACCTGAGAATAAATTTAGAAATGGATTTCCATCAAGGTTGGTCAATTTCCAGTCAGATTGGTCTTGTAGAGTTGTATATATTGTGGGAGAGTAAAATCACTGTTTCGGTTCCCTATAAACCCCCAGTCAGTTCCGTAAATTTGAAATACTATGGACCTAAAAACTTACATTTCGACAGGTGGATGCAAAATATGAAGTTTGGTTGAAATATCTCCAGTAGTTTTCAAGTTATAAGAAATACGCTTTACACGCACCCGCTCTTGAGTTAAGTCGGGTGGGACTTGCACAGGAAATCGGTCCGTTAATGATATATCCCTTATTAATCCTCGTATCGCAAGGTTTAGAAATTGATTTCCATTAAGACAGGTAGATTTTCATTTTGTTTGCTTGTGTATATTCCGTGCGAGTGCAAAATCACGGTTTCGGTTTCGTATAAACCCTCAATCACTTCAGGGATTTAGAAACAATATTGGCCCTAAAACCTACCCAAGGACAGGTGGATTCTAAATATGAATTTTGGTAGAAATATATCCAGTAGTTCTCGAGTTATAGACAGACAGACAAACTGACAAACAAACATACAGACAAACAAAGACACGAAAGCTAAATGAAAACATGCAGATGGTCATTATTACACCTGCAACGGATAACTGTACGGAAATTTCGCCAAAATAGTCAATGTACAGACACATGATCGTTACGATTTTATTTATATAGAAAATTTTATTTATTTTATTTTTTAAAAGCGAATGGGCCACTAAGGATCACGCTGCAACTTCACGTATTTCTCTTCGTGCGAAGTTTTCTCTGTGTCCAATACTCCTTCATGCTCTTGCTAGCCTGCTTCCGTTGTTCATCTGTCCAGACTCTTCCAGTCTTCTTAGTTCTTCCTGCGGCTTGAACACTTTCCAAATTCTTCAGTGTGTTCCTAAACGTATTCCTTTCTAACACCTGGACTTCGAGGATGCTTAACCTTTCCATGCCTTCTTCGTTTCATTAATCCATGCTATAGTGGTTCTTTTTCTCCAGAAGTAATCAAATATCTGTTTGGTAAGTCTGTTTGCGTCCATTCTGTAGAGATGTCCGAGGTCTCTGAGATTCTCTCCACCTTCGGGTAAACTTCTTTGTTGCTCCGAAGATTCCATCCGCTTTCAGTTTGGACAGCTCCCATAATTTTTTTGAGGATTCTTCTTTCCAGGACCTCCAGCTTCTCCAGCTTGTAGTTCATGCACAGGCATTCACTGGTATACAGGCATTCATTCTGTTTTGACCACGGTGTTGTTATGTTTTTTGGAATTCCAAGATAAGCACTTCTTATTGTAGATGTTTTTTGTCAAGCCGTATGCTCTCTCCATTTTTGAGATCCGATCATCCACTGCAGATTTTTCTAGCCCATTCTCCTGTATCGTCTCACCAAGGTACTTGAACTTCTTGACCCTTTCTATCCGTCCTATCTCTGTTTCCAGGAATTTTGGTCCATCTTTGATGTTCGTCATGAATTTGGTCTTTTCTGCTGAGATCCTCAGTCCTGTTTGGCTGGCAATTCTTTCTAAGAGGTTAATCCAAGAGGTTATTATTATTATTATTATTATTATTATTATTATTATTATTATTATTATTATTATTATTATTATTATTATTATTATTATTATTAATAATAAATACATCATAAATGGGAATATCCCAGTGGCAATGGTCACTTACAGTAGTGTAATAATAAAGTAAATTTTATATAATTACCCAACAACAACAAACAAACAAACAAACAAACAACAAAAAGAGTACAACAAGCAATTCCATGGAAAGAAAATATGAAAAGAAATACTACTAGTTAAACTTTCTAAATCCAGTATCATCCCACCATCGCGCGAAACAGCTGGATAGATCTCGACCAAACTTCATATTTAGAGTCTACTCATCCAGGAACAGGTTTTGATACCAATATGATTTAAAAATCCATGGATAGACTGGGAATTTATAGGAAGACCAAGAAAGTTATTCATCGTTCTCATATACTATTGATTTCCTCTAAAACCTGCGGACTATATGTGAAACAGCTCTTTATTTTAAATTATTTCTGAACATAATTTCGATTACTATTCAAACGAAGGAACAAATTAATGTTTTATATGGGTTTCATGTCGTGCCGCGAATGACAGATACCCTGATAGACCAACAGCAAGTCTATCGGTTACCACGGCAACACGTCAGTCTGCCTTCTAGTAGTGTCTCATGGAAACAAGAGAGGTCCACCTATTCAATACCATATCATCTATCTATATAAATAAAATTGTTTCTGTTTGTCTGTTTGTCTGTCTGTTTGTCTGTTCCACCATCACGTCGAAACGGCTGGATAGATCTCAACCAAACTTCATATTTAGAGTATACTGACCCCGGGGAAGGTTTCGATATGCATATCATTTTAAAATCTTTGAAAAGACGGGGGTTTTATAGGAAAAACGGTTTTCCTCCATTTTCTCTTATACTATTATAGGCAAAATATCGAATTTGTCGTATAAGGACGAGACAAAGCTCAATTTAATCCTCTTGACGCAAAGAACAAAACTCGGTAAGCCCTACGGGCCCGAAAACCATGTTTTAAGGCCCTAAAACCAACCGTTACGGAGATATTGGCACCACACTACCCCTGCTCTAGGAATCGGATAAAGAAATGAACTGCCGTAACCATGGCAACGTCAGCTCCAGGATTCTAGAGCAGTGAGATTATGCATGTACGTTTGGGCATAGCTGTCAACCAAAATAGGTACAAATAAGACTTAATATCTGGGAAAAAAATATACTGTTGTGTAAGGGACTCATAGGACTCCTTTGGGCGGGGATGGAAAGGGGGTGAAGAACGAGTGTAAAAATCTATATAAATAAAATTGTTTCTGTTTGTCTGTCTGTTTGTCTGTTCCACCATCACGTCGAAACGGCTGGATAGATCTCAACCAAACTTCATATTTAGGGTATACTCATCCCGGAGAAGGTTTTGATATGCATATCATTTTAAAATCCTTGAATAGACAGGGGGTTTATAGGAAAACCAGAATGGTTTTTCCACCATCACGTCGAAACGGCTGGATAGATCTCAACCAAACTTCATATTTAGAGGATACTCATCGCGGGGAAGTTTTCCATATGCATATCATTTTAAAATATTTGAATATATGGGGGGTTTATAGGAAAATCAGAATGGTTTTTCCACCATCACGTCGAAACGGCTGGATAGATCTCAGCCAAACTTCATATTTAGAGTATACTCATCCCAGGAAAGGTTCCGATATGCATATAATTTTAAAATCTTTGAATAGACGGGGTGTTTATAGGAAAACCACAGTGGTTTTCCTCTATTTTCTCTTATACTATTGATTTTCTGTAAACTTCGTTTACCGTACGTGAAACGTCTCTTCATTATAAACAACTTTCGTTATGTTCATAATTTACCTTACTCTTCACATGACGGAGAAATTTACAATTTTCTGCTGGTATCATGCTCTGCATTTAGTGACCGACAGACCGACAACGAACCTACAGGTTACCATGGCAACGTCTCTGACTGCATGCCAGTAGGGAAGTAACGTATTGCCATTTTCCTCATCATGCTTTTAAATTCGTGGTTGTTCCTTGGGTAGATGGCAAGAGAGGCATCAATCGGCTCATCTGCGGGATATTGGCGGAATATCGTTGGAGGTTATAACCGCCCTCGAATAGATTAAGTAATAACACCATTAGTCATCTTCATATTTGTTTACCTAAGAATCACTGAACCTAAATTTCTCCTCTGTTAGCGCTTTATTATATCCATAACTCACGGCATTTATTTATTTGTCGTTATCCGGCTGTCCTCAGTTATAATCCATTTTCTATTAGTTTCAACATTCTTAACTGTATTATTTTCTTCCTTAATTACGCCGTATGTACGTGAATGCTAGAAACTACTGGATGCATTTCCACCAAGATTCGTATTTAGAATACACCTGTCCTTGATAGGTTTCAGGGCAAATATTGTTTCTAAATCCCTGAACTAACTGGGGGTTTATACGAAACCGAAACAGTGATTTTGCACTTCCAAAAAATATACACAACAAAAGTTTATGGAAGTCTACCTACCTTGGTAGAAATTAATGTCTAAACCTTTTTTTCTCATGTGCATCATTTCGATACGAGGATCAATAAGGGAGATATCATTAAAGGACCGTTTTTCTGTACAAGTCCCATCGGACTTAACTCACGAGCGGGTGCGTGTAAAGCGTATTCCTTACAACTTGAAAACTACTGAAGACATTCGAAACAAAATTTATATTTAGCATCCACCTGTCCAAAGGTAGGTTTTAAACGTAAATAACATTTCATGTTCCGGAATGGACTGGCGGTTTATAAGGAACCGAAATGGTGATTTTACTCTTCCACAATATATACAGAACAAGACCAACCTGACTGGAAATCGACCAAACCTGATGGAATTCCACCTCTAAACCTTTTTTTTCATGTGCATTTTTTCGTCAGGAGGATTAATAAGGGAGATATCATGAATGGTCACTTTTGCAGGTTAAGTCCAGCGGACATAGCCCAAAAGGTGTTTTACATGGAGCAGATTCCTTATCTATATAAATCAAATCGTAACGACTGTGTACCTCTACACTGACTATTTTGGCGAAATTTTCCTACAGCTTTCCGTTTAAGGGGTAATAATAACAATCTCCATAATTTTTGATTTCCTGAAAGTCCTAATTTTTACCCGCCTCGCCCAAAATCCACATTGTGGCATAATCTGCCAGAAGAATAAGAAGATAATTGAAATTTGACAAAATTATACGTTTTAGCCCGTAACGAATGAAAAATCCTATATCATTAAATTTTTCATTTTTTATCCCCGAAGAATATCGAAATATGCAGGCAATTTTAATGATGGTGCAGACCTTCGGAAATTCCTATCACGTAACGGATTGCACAATCTCCGTTCAATTTGGAATGATCTACAACCTTGGTCTTATGACTTTATGCCGTATCTGTATCCCTTTTACGTTTGATTTTTCTCTATTAATCGATGTTAAGTCAATTTGGAATTTTCACATGCATTATTCATACTTTCAATTACTTATATGAAGTACAGAATCATCAAACTCTTCACGAAAATTGGCCCACTCAGTAGCCATATGTGAGCCAAATGCTACGTATGTAGCTGTCACATTATTATCCGAAAAGTAATGTAATGTGAGATGATCTTACAAAACCTTTACCCTGTTCCACGTTTCTAAATCTGACCCAAGAATAGATGACATATCATTGGACCAGCCATTTAGGCCACTAAATCCGGCGTGTCTTATGGTATAATCCTTTGTCGATATGACGTACGTTTAGTAGCAGTTAATCTGTAAATGAAGGTCTTCAATATTGTAAACACGCATATACTTTCGTATGTCGATCTATATATATTCACTGATGTCGATTTAGCGATCGAGAAAGGGTCGGTCTGCTATTGTAATCAGTACTCCCCACACCGACTTTGACTGGCAGTAGGAAAGGGTTCCTTCTCCAACTCCTGTGTAACTGTCATTAGTAAGGAAGGCCTACAATTGTAATGAATAGTTCCCTTCTCGATTTGACTTGCAGAAGGTAAGTGAGCATGCAGTTTTGTTTAAAACTCCCCTACCCGATTGTGTTTGGCAGTAGGCAAGGGTGCCCGCCATTATAAAGAAATGTACTCATCTAAAATGTGACTGGCATTAGGCATAGTGGCCTGCTATTTTGATGGAAACTCACCAACTTGGTGTGACTGGCAGTACGCTGGCTGGCAGTAGGAAAAGGGGCCTGTCATTATAATGATAACTGCACAACTCAATTTCGAGTGATAGTAGGGTAATTGCCTGCCATTATAATAAAAACTGTAATCTGTCTGGAGGTAGGAAAGGGGGGCTGCCATTTTAACGAAAACTCCCCAAATCGATTCTGTCCGCATAGTAGGCAATGGGGCCTGCAATTATAATGTAAACTTCCCAACCTGATTGTGAATGCCAGTAGGCAAGTGAGCCTGCCGTTATATCACAAATCCGTAACAAACACTTTACATTGGAAACGTACGGGGACCTCCCCATGCTCTTTCTCGGATAACGCTAAGAGACATGCAATTTTAAAACTATCTTATTTACTGCATGTACACTATTTACTTCGATATTCGAATACAATGTAGAATACCGTAGCGAAGCACGGGTACATTCGCTAGTATCTATATAAATAAAATTGTTTCTGTTTGTCTGTTTGTCTGTCTGTTTGTCTGTTCCACCATCACGTCGAAACGGCTGGATAGATCTCAACCAAACTTCATATTTAGAGTATACTGACCCCGGGGAAGGTTTCGATATGCATATCATTTTAAAATCTTTGAAAAGACGGGGGTTTTATAGGAAAAACGGTTTTCCTCCATTTTCTCTTATACTATTATAGGCAAAATATCGAATTTGTCGTATAAGGACGAGACAAAGCTCAATTTAATCCTCTTGACGCAAAGAACAAAACTCGGTAAGCCCTACGGGCCCGAAAACCATGTTTTAAGGCCCTAAAACCAACCGTTACGGAGATATTGGCACCACACTACCCCTGCTCTAGGAATCGGATAAAGAAATGAACTGCCGTAACCATGGCAACGTCAGCTCCAGGATTCTAGAGCAGTGAGATTATGCATGTACGTTTGGGCATAGCTGTCAACCAAAATAGGTACAAATAAGACTTAATATCTGGGAAAAAAATATACTGTTGTGTAAGGCACTCATAGGACTCCTTTGGGCGGGGATGGAAAGGGGGTGAAGAACGAGTGTAAAAATCTTACTATATATAGAAATGGAAGTGTGTGTGTAAATGACACATCTCCAACTAAACCACTGGAGCAATTTCAACCAAACTTGGTACACGAATCACTTACTATCGGGAGACGATCACTGTGGGGGGTAAGCCATCCCTAGCGCCCTTAAGGGAGAGGGTCAGGGGGGTGGTAGTTACAATAATAATCGAGAATAGTGTCGAATTCATAGTTTTCGGGGTCGCTGAGTTGAAAAGTGATACTCTAGAATTTTTTTAAAATCCAGCCCCCTTTTAGGTTGGGAGCAAAGGGTGGGGGGGTGGGGTGAGATATAGAAATAATTAAAAACAGTTTCGAATCCATAGATTTCAGGGTCTCTGAGATGAATAGTATTACTCCGGATTTTTTGCAAATCCAAGTGGGGAGCGAAGGGGGTGAGATATAAAATTAATCGAAAAACTACATATAAAAATATTATCTTCTTCTTCTTACTATATATAAAAATTGATGTATGTGTGTGCGTGGGTGTGTGGGTGTGGGTGTGTATATGACACATCTCCTCCTAAACCACTGGAGAAATTTCACCAAACGTGGTACACTTATCAATTAGTATCAGGAGACAAACCGCGTGAGGGTAAGACACCCCTAGCACCCTTTTGGCAGGGGGCGAGGGGAGTGGTATAAAAATAATCTTATAAATAAAGTTGTTCGTTTCTGTTTGTCTGTTTGTTTGTTTGTTTGTTTGTTTGTTTGTTTGTTTGTTTGTTTGTTTGTTTGTTTGTTTGTTTGGCTTAAGTGCGGCCAATATCCAGTATTCGGGAGATAGTAGGTTCGAACCCCACTGTCGGCAGCTCTGAAAATGGTTTTCCGTGGTTTCCCATTTTCACACCAGGCAAATGCTGGGGCTGTACCTTAATTAAGGCCACGGCCGATTCCTTCCAACTCCTATCCCTTCCCTGTCCCATCGTCGCCATAAGACCTATCTGTGTCGGTGCGACGTAAAGCAACTAGCAAAATAAAAAGAATAAAAATGTTTGTTTGTTCCACCATCACGTCGAAAGGGCTGGATAGATCTCAACCAAACTTCATATTTAGAGTATACTCACCCCGGGGAAGGTTTCGATATGCATATCATTTTAAAATCTTTGAAAAGACGGGGGTCTATAGGAAAACCACAACGGTCTTCCTCCATTTTCTCTTATACTATTGATTTTCTGCAAACTCTGTGGACCGTATGTGAAAGGTCTCTTCATCACAAACAACTTTCGTTGTGTTCATAATTTACCTTACTCTTCAAATGACGGAGAAATTTACTATTTTCTGCCGATACCATGCTCGGCATTGAGGGACCGACAGAGCGATATCGAATATATGGGTTACCATGGCAACGTCTCTGACT
Organism: Anabrus simplex; assembly: GCF_040414725.1. NCBI lineage: Eukaryota > Metazoa > Arthropoda > Insecta > Orthoptera > Tettigoniidae > Anabrus > Anabrus simplex. The sequence continues at coordinate 1,371,904,150 of NC_090265.1, forward strand.
GCTTGCCAGCAGGGAAGTAACGTATTGTCATTTTCCTCATCATTCCTTTAAATTCGTGGTTGTTCCTTGGGTAGAAAGCAAGAGAGTCGTCAATCGGCCATTCTGCGGGATATTGGCGGAATATCATTGGAGGTTATAACCGTCCTCGAATAGCATAAGTAATAACACAAATATTCATCTTCTTATCTGATTACCTAAGAATCCCTGCGCCTAAATTTCTCTCCGATTACCGCTTTCTTATATCCATAACTCACTCCGGCATAATTTATTGAGGAGCATTTGATTTTCCAATACATTCACTTGGTATTTATATATTTGTCGTCATCCGGATGTCCTCTGTTATAATCTATTTTCTATTAATTTCAACTTACTAAACTGTATTACTTTCTTCCTTAATTACCACGTATGTATGCGAGTGCTAATCCCGAATGCTGTACACTCTTTCCTTTGAGGAAATATTCTAAGCTATGCAAATGTATAACTTCTGGCCCTGGAAAATTCCGAAATATGGATGCAATTTTAACGGCGGTGCAGACCTTCGTTTCGGGGTAATTGGTGGCTAATCAGTAAGTCGTATCAAAAGTCACAAAGCAAATTGCGTTTCATTTTGGAGAGATCTACAACTTTTGTCCTGTGACTTTTCGTCGTATTTCTATCCCTAATACATTAAACACAAGTTGATTTTGTACTTTTACACGTATATGTTATCATTTGGCACACTTATAGGAAAGGTAGAATCATGACATTCGGCACGCACATTGACATGACCATTGGCAATGTTATAGCCAAATTTTATGATTCTAGCTGTCACATGAGAATCAAAAATATAAAGTAGCATTCAAAAACTGTACAAGATTTCACCCCATTCAATGACTCTAACTCAATCTAACCCATAAATAAAGGAGATACGAGAAGATGTCATAGGACCAACCATGTAGAGCACTGAAAGGGGCGTCTGATGGTGAAGTCCGTTTGTAGATACGTCGTACAGTTGCAAAGCAGTAACTATCGAAATAAAGGTCTACACTTCTAGAGTATGTCTGTACATTGACAATTTTGGCGAAATTTCCGTACAGTTATCCGTTTCAGGTGTAATAATGACCATCTGCATATATTCTGTTTTGGTGTCTGTCTGTTTGTTTGTTTGTCTGTTTGTCTAAAACTTGGAAACTACTGGATATATTTCCACCAAACTTGATATTTAGAATCCATCTGTCCTTTGGTAGGTTTTAGGGCAAGTATTGTTTCTGAATCCCTGAATTGACTGGGGGATTATACGAAACCGAAACCGTCATTTTGCAACCAAACTTAATGTAAATTTAGCTGCCGTAATGGAAATTCATTTCTAGGCCTTTTTCCTCATGTGCATCATTTCAATACGAGGATTAATAAGGGAGATATCATTAACGGACCGTTTTCCGGTACAAGTCCCACCGGACTTAACTCAAGAGCGGGTGCGTGTAAAGCGTATGTTTTACAACTTGAAAACTACTGAAGATATTTGAGTCAAACTTTATATTAACATCCACCTGTCCAACGGTAGGTGTTAATCGTCAATAACATTTCATGTTCCCGGAATGGACTGGCGGTTTATAGGGAACCGAAATGGTGATTTTACTCTTCCAGAATATATACAGTACAAGACCAACCTGACTGGAAATCGACCAAACATGATGGAATTCCATCTCTAAAACTTTTTTTCATGTGCATTTTTTCGACAGGAGGATTAATAAGGGAGATATCATAAACGGTCCGTTTTTCCGGTTAAGTCCAGCGGATATAGCCCAAAAGGTGTTGTACGTGGAGCAGGTTCCTTATTTATCTATGTAAATAAAATCGTAACTACTGTGTGCCTGTACATAGACTATTTTGTCGAAATTTTCGTACAGCTACACGCTTAAGGGGTAATAATGATCATCTGCATATTTTTTGGTTTAGTATCTTGAAAGTTCTACTTTTTACACTTCTCACTGAAAACCCAGATTGCGGCATAATCTGCCAGTCGAGAAAGAAAACTGAAATTTGGCAAAATTTTACGACTTAGCCTGTAACGGGCGGAAAACTTCCAAGAGCTTTAAATTTTTCCCTTTCTATCCCGAAGAATATCGAAATATGGAGGCAATTTTAATGATGGTGCAGACCTTCGGGAAGTATCATCACATAACGGATGGCACAATCCCCGTTCAATTTGGAGTGATCTACAACCTTGGTCGTACGACTTTTTGTCGTATTTATATCCATTTTACGTTTGACTTTTCTCTATTTCTCGATCTTAAGTAAAGTAGTACTTTTCACATACATAATTCATACCTTCCATCACTTAGAGGAAAGATAGAATCATCATACTCTACACGAAAATTGGTCCACCCAGTAGCCATATGTGAGCCAAATGCTATGTATGTAGCTGTCAGTTAATTATCCGAAAAGCAATGCAATGTGAGATAATCTTACACAAATTTTACCCAAGTTTCTAACTCAATCTGACCCATGAATAGATGAGATATCATATGACCAGCAATTTAGGCCGCTAAATCCGGCGTCTTATGGTACAATCTTTTCTCGATATGATGTACCGTTTAGAAGCAGTTAATCTGTAAATGAAGGTCTGCAATATTGTAAACAAGCACATACTTTCGTATGTCGAACTATATATATTCACTGATGTCGATTTTGTAGCGATCGAGAAAGGGTGTGTCTGCTATTGTAATCAGTACTCCGCACACCGACTATGACTGGCAGTAGGAATGGAGTCCTTCTCCAATTCCTGTGTAACTGGCATTAATGAGGCAGGCCTACCATTGTAATGAATAATTCACTTCTCGATTTGACTTTCAGAAGGCAAGGGAGCATGCAGCATACAGTCTTTGGCTGTAGGCAAGCGTTCCCGCAGTTATAAACAGATGTACCCATCTAAAATGTGACTGGCATTAGGCATACTGGCCTGCTATTTTGATGGAAACTCATCAACTTGGTGTGACTGGCAGGAAGCTGGCTGGCAGTTGGAAAAGGGGCCTATCATTATAATGATAACTGCACAACTCAATTTTGACTGGTTGTAGGGAAGTTTCCTGCCATTATAATAAAAACTCTTCAATTTGTAATATGTCTGGAGGTAGGAAAGGGGGCCTGCAATTGTAACGGAAACTCCCCAAATAGATTGTGACCGCGCAGTAGGCAATGGGGCCTGCAATTATAATGTAAACTTCCCAACTCGATTGTGAATGGCAGTAGACAAGTGAGCCTGTCGTTATCATCACAAATCCGTAACAAGCACTTTACACTGGAAACAACGTATGGGGACCTCTGCATATTGTTTCTCGGATAACGCTAAGAGACATGCTATTTTAAAACAATCTTATTTACTGCATGTACAGTATTTACTTCAATATTCGTATACAATGCAGAATACCGTAGCGGAGCACGGGTACATTTGCTAGTATCTATATAAATAAAATTGTTTCTGTTTGTCTGTTTGTCTGTCTGTTTGTCTGTTCCACCATCACGTCGAAACGGCTGGATAGATCTCAACCAAACTTCATATTTAGAGTATACTGACCCCGGGGAAGGTTTCGATATGCATATCATTTTAAAATCTTTGAAAAGACGGGGGTTTTATAGGAAAAACGGTTTTCCTCCATTTTCTCTTATACTATTATAGGCAAAATATCGAATTTGTCGTATAAGGACGAGACAAAGCTCAATTTAATCCTCTTGACGCAAAGAACAAAACTCGGTAAGCCCTACGGGCCCGAAAACCATGTTTTAAGGCCCTAAAACCAACCGTTACGGAGATATTGGCACCACACTACCCCTGCTCTAGGAATCGGATAAAGAAATGAACTGCCGTAACCATGGCAACGTCAGCTCCAGGATTCTAGAGCAGTGAGATTATGCATGTACGTTTGGGCATAGCTGTCAACCAAAATAGGTACAAATAAGACTTAATATCTGGGAAAAAAATATACTGTTGTGTAAGGCACTCATAGGACTCCTTTGGGCGGGGATGGAAAGGGGGTGAAGAACGAGTGTAAAAATCTATATAAATAAAATTGTTTCTGTTTGTCTGTCTGTTTGTCTGTTCCACCATCACGTCGAAACGGCTGGATAGATCTCAACCAAACTTCATATTTAGGCTATACTCATCCCGGAGAAGGTTTTGATATGCATATCATTTTAAAATCCTTGAATAGACAGGGGGTTTATAGGAAAACCAGAATGGTTTTTCCACCATCACGTCGAAACGGCTGGATAGATCTCAACCAAACTTCATATTTAGAGGATACTCATCGCGGGGAAGTTTTCCATATGCATATCATTTTAAAATATTTGAATATATGGGGAGTTTATAGGAAAATCAGAATGGTTTTTCCACCATCACGTCGAAACGGCTGGATGGATCTCAACCAAACATTGTATTTAGAGTATACTAATCCCGGGGAAGGTTTAGATATGCATATCATTTTAAAATCCTTGAATAGACGGGGGGTTTATAGGAAAACCAGAGTGGTTTTCCCACCATCACGTCGAAACGGCTGGATACATCTCAACCAAACTTCATATTTAGAGGATAATCATCGCGGGGAAGTTTTCCATATGCATATCATTTTAAAATATTTGAATATATGGGGGGTTTATAGGAAAATCAGAATGGTTTTTCCACCATCACGTCGAAACGGCTGGATGGATCTCAACCAAACATTGTATTTAGAGTATACTAATCCCGGGGAAGGTTTAGATATGCATATCATTTTAAAATCCTTGAATAGACGGGGGGTTTATAGGAAAACCAGAGTGGATTTCCCACCATCACGTCGAAACGGCTGGATAGATCTCAGCCAAACTTCATATTTAGAGTATACTCATCCCAGGAAAGGTTCCGATATGCATATAATTTTAAAATCTTTGAATAGACGGGGTGTTTATAGGAAAACCACAGTGGTTTTCCTCTATTTTCTCTTATACTATTGATTTTCTGTAAACTTCGTTTACCGTACGTGAAACGTCTCTTCATTATAAACAACTTTCGTTATGTTCATAATTTACCTTACTCTTCACATGACGGAGAAATTTACAATTTTCTGCTGGTATCATGCTCTGCATTTAGTGACCGACAGACCGACAACGAACCTACAGGTTACCATGGCAACGTCTCTGACTGCATGCCAGTAGGGAAGTAACGTATTGCCATTTTCCTCATCATGCTTTTAAATTCGTGGTTGTTCCTTGGGTAGATGGCAAGAGAGGCATCAATCGGCTCATCTGCGGGATATTGGCGGAATATCGTTGGAGGTTATAACCGCCCTCGAATAGATTAAGTAATAACACCATTAGTCATCTTCATATTTGTTTACCTAAGAATCACTGAACCTAAATTTCTCCTCTGTTAGCGCTTTATTATATCCATAACTCACGGCATTTATTTATTTGTCGTTATCCGGCTGTCCTCAGTTATAATCCATTTTCTATTAGTTTCAACATTCTTAACTGTATTATTTTCTTCCTTAATTACGCCGTATGTACGTGAATGCTAGAAACTACTGGATGCATTTCCACCAAGATTCGTATTTAGAATACACCTGTCCTTGATAGGTTTCAGGGCAAATATTGTTTCTAAATCCCTGAACTAACTGGGGGTTTATACGAAACCGAAACAGTGATTTTGCACTTCCAAAAAATATACACAACAAAAGTTTATGGAAGTCTACCTACCTTGGTAGAAATTAATGTCTAAACCTTTTTTTCTCATGTGCATCATTTCGATACGAGGATCAATAAGGGAGATATCATTAAAGGACCGTTTTTCTGTACAAGTCCCATCGGACTTAACTCACGAGCGGGTGCGTGTAAAGCGTATTCCTTACAACTTGAAAACTACTGAAGACATTCGAAACAAAATTTATATTTAGCATCCACCTGTCCAAAGGTAGGTTTTAAACGTAAATAACATTTCATGTTCCGGAATGGACTGGCGGTTTATAAGGAACCGAAATGGTGATTTTACTCTTCCACAATATATACAGAACAAGACCAACCTGACTAGAAATCGACCAAACCTGATGGAATTCCACCTCTAAACCTTTTTTTTCATGTGCATTTTTTCGTCAGGAGGATTAATAAGGGAGATATCATGAATGGTCACTTTTGCATGTTAAGTCCAGCGGACATAGCCCAAAAGGTGTTTTACATGGAGCAGATTCCTTATCTATATAAATCAAATCGTAACGACTGTGTACCTCTACACTGACTATTTTGGCGAAATTTTCGTACAGCTTTCCGTTTAAGGGGTAATAATAACAATCTCCATAATTTTTGATTTCCTGAAAGTCCTAATTTTTACCCGCCTCGCCCAAAATCCACATTGTGGCATAATCTGCCAGAAGAATAAGAAGATAATTGAAATTTGACAAAATTATACGTTTTAGCCTGTAACGAATGAAAAATCCTATGTCATTAAATTTTTCATTTTTTATCCCCGAAGAATATCGAAATATGCAGGCAATTTTAATGATGGTGCAGACCTTCGGAAATTCCTATCACGTAACGGATTGCACAATCTCCGTTCAATTTGGAATGATCTACAACCTTGGTCTTATGACTTTATGCCGTATCTGTATCCCTTTTACGTTTGATTTTTCTCTATTAATCGATGTTAAGTCAATTTGGAATTTTCACATGCATTATTCATACTTTCAATTACTTATATGAAATACAGAATCATCAAACTCTTCACGAAAATTGGCCCACTCAGTAGCCATATGTGAGCCAAATGCTACGTATGTAGCTGTCACATTATTATCCGAAAAGTAATGTAATGTGAGATGATCTTACAAAACCTTTACCCTGTTCCACGTTTCTAAATCTGACCCAAGAATAGATGACATATCATTGGACCAGCCATTTAGGCCACTAAATCCGGCGTGTCTTATGGTATAATCCTTTGTCGATATGACGTACGTTTAGTAGCAGTTAATCTGTAAATGAAGGTCTTCAATATTGTAAACACGCATATACTTTCGTATGTCGATCTATATATATTCACTGATGTCGATTTAGCGATCGAGAAAGGGTCGGTCTGCTATTGTAATCAGTACTCCCCACACCGACTTTGACTGGCAGTAGGAAAGGGTTCCTTCTCCAACTCCTGTGTAACTGTCATTAGTAAGGAAGGCCTACAATTGTAATGAATAGTTCCCTTCTCGATTTGACTTGCAGAAGGTAAGTGAGCATGCAGTTTTGTTTAAAACTCCCCTACCCGATTGTGTTTGGCAGTAGGCAAGGGTGCCCGCCATTATAAAGAAATGTACTCATCTAAAATGTGACTGGCATTAGGCATAGTGGCCTGCTATTTTGATGGAAACTCACCAACTTGGTGTGACTGGCAGTACGCTGGCTGGCAGTAGGAAAAGGGGCCTGTCATTATAATGATAACTGCACAACTCAATTTCGAGTGATAGTAGGGTAATTGCCTGCCATTATAATAAAAACTGTAATCTGTCTGGAGGTAGGAAAGGGGGGCTGCCATTTTAACGAAAACTCCCCAAATCGATTCTGTCCGCATAGTAGGCAATGGGGCCTGCAATTATAATGTAAACTTCCCAACCTGATTGTGAATGCCAGTAGGCAAGTGAGCCTGCCGTTATATCACAAATCCGTAACAAACACTTTACATTGGAAACGTACGGGGACCTCCCCATGCTCTTTCTCGGATAACGCTAAGAGACATGCAATTTTAAAACTATCTTATTTACTGCATGTACACTATTTACTTCGATATTCGAATACAATGTAGAATACCGTAGCGAAGCACGGGTACATTCGCTAGTTATAAGATAAATTATAACATTTTATTATACTTAGTACCGGTTTCGATGCTGGTGTGCATCATTATCAGCCAAGTAATAAGAAAAATATACATTGGCAAGGTTACAATAAATAATGCAGAAAGTATACACAAATTTTACAAAACTGGCAAGACCTAATTAAAAACAAGATCCATAAACATTAGCTTATGACCTAAACCTAAAAATAGCACCAACTGTCATAAAACTTTGAATATGCGTCCTCTTGACAAAATTCATCCGAATCTAAAAACATTAAACCATGTGCGAGCAGATTAAATTGAGCCGAGGACAAAAAACCAATGCTACACTATCATAAAAGTCCAAGAGCATACCTTTTTATTTTGTAAGAACATACGCATAAAAGGTGTTCTTGCTGAACATCCACTGAGTGTTAGAGTAACAGGTGCAAGAATTACGAAACCATTTTTCTATTGGTTAAAAATGACTGTCATTAAAATAACGTAACCAGTAAAAAGACGTAACAACTTCCAGTACTAAAAAAGAACATGAGAGAACTTCAGACAGTGTTTTGCGTAGTAAAACATAGGTCTTCTCTAACTTAAAGAACGCGGCTGGATTCAGTCTGCTACGTATTAAATAACAAGATATTTTTAAATTAAAAATGGCGGAAGCCGTGTTTCCCAGGGTACTGAACGATGTTCTCGGTTCAAATTAGGACCTCTGGGAGCGTATATATTATGTGTGTTTTTAGGCGTTAGGGAAGAGGAAGAGCTGTTTCATTCACCTGGATCAATACTTTAATGCTGGATTGATCAAATTTGCTGGATCTCACGGAGGGCATAAAGTCTGGGATGTTTTTATCCTTTATCCTTGTTATGCCGTGAGTTGAGATATATGTTCTCTATTATTTACTATATGTGTGTTTACTCTCTTGCTTAATTCCTCCTCCAGTAGTAGTACTTGGTGTACGATCCATGTTGTATTCTCGAATGCTTGTTCTTTATAAATATGTCTTTGTGGAGGTGGAGTACAGGTTCTCGACTTCAGGAATTTATAATGAACTCAGTTCGTGGCCTGAAATTGGTAAATGTCTCCATGGCATATTTTGATAAAAACGTGTGTGGTGTTGTCGACGAAACTCATTGCTAGAGGTGAGGTTCCGGTTTTATTCATGTTTCAGCGATGCCTGCGTGATTAAGGTCATGGTTACGGCCGTGTCTTGGTAATAAGACACTAGTTCGACGTTAAGTGTTTAGGCGAACGGAAGACTACGCATCCCTGGAATTATTGAGCGCCTTTCCTATCACATACTGAATTGATTTATTGCACTACTGTTTTTGATGGTGGTTTCTATGTGTATGAGGAGTGTGTGTGATAAATAAATCGTTCACCACTACTGACTGGGAGAAAGAGTTTAAGTTTTATTCCCTTTACTTTTATTATCTTTGTTACTATATCTTATTTATGTGTGCGTTTACGGCCTGGGTCAGTATTTTCGTTCATTTATGCTTTCACTTTTGTCCGGGGCCATGGTAACTTAGCGTGTTAACTCAATGTCCTCTTTTATGGCGGCACCCATCTTTAAATTTGATCATTGCCCAAATCACTCGTTTTTTCTCCCTTTATGTTTGGGACTTTTATTTCGTCACTTTTCCCCTTCGTTATCTTATTATTCTCAAGGGAAGGTGGGAAGATCCTCCGTGGCTCAGGCGGCAGCGCGCCGGTTTCTCACCGCTGGGTTCCGTGGTTCAAATCCCGGTCACTCCATGTGAGATTCATGCTGGACAAAGTGGAAGTGGGACAGGATTTTCTCTGTGTACGCGGATTTCTCTGTAGTATTTCATTTCAGCAACACTCTCCAATATCATTTCATCTGTCATTCATTAATCATTGCCCCAGTGGAGTGCGACAGGCTTCGGCAACCGGCAGAATTCCTGTACTCGCCGCTAGATGGGGGCTTCATTCATTCCATTCCTGACCCAGTCGAATGACTGGAAACAGGCTGTTGATTTTCAAGGGAAGATGAACTCTATTTTTTGGCATGGGTGTGGCCAATTACTTGGCCCGTGCTGTAATTTTATTTTCGTGTCATATATCCCGTTTTCAGTACAAGGAGTTAGTCTTTCAATACTGAGAGTTTATTACATGTTCGATCGAGATGGATCATCGAGGTCCTAAATGTAGGTGATGTAAGACTAAGTTATTCCACCATCAATGTTGATGCTACTGCCGCATTTTGAACGAGCTTCTACTGAAAACCTGTATGTATTTTGTGAGTATCATCTGCTTTGATTTAATGGTGTTCAACTATTTGGCCTGCGTATATCATTTTATCTTTGGTTTATTTTTCCAATGAATATTGTATTTTTCTTATCTGTTTGTCTTTACTTTTTGTACTTTAAGTTTTCTTAGGTACTTGGGTTTTTGGATTAGGAGAACGAGTTCAACTTCAAACTGTTTTACCGTTCGCTCTGGTCGGGGGTCCGCAGCGCGATATATTTCGTTTGCTACTTCTGCGTTCATATCTCTGCTTCATTATTATCTTGGCTACCTCTTCGTACATCTTTGCTGTGTTTTGGTAATTTATGTGCAAATTGCTCTCTATCCGACGAGTATTTAAGCTTTTGGGGAAGGGTTCGTTCCATTACCTCGGAGTGTAGCGTATTATTTAACAACGCAGGGTGTTTTTGGCATTTGTTATAATATTGTTACTGTATTTCTCCTCTACTTCCGTTTTCTGCTTTAATTAGGTTTAAGTAATAACACCAAATGTCGTCACCTTGTGTGAATACTTAACATTCCCTGCGCCTAATTTTCTCCTCAATTACCGCTTTAAAAATTTCATAACCCATATGATCATAATTGAATGCGGTACATTTCATTTCATGCTCATAGCAGGCCAGGTTCAGTCCGTAGGGAGAACGTCAATGAAAATCTAGGGCGTCTGAAGGTGTTTTTAATAATGTTGCTTTAAGTCACAAGATTTCTGAAGGCACCGAGGAGTCGGATGTTTTGTGCCGCTAGAGTTCATTTACGTATACAGTAGGTATATCTACCGACACGAGCTTTGCAGATAACCAGCTATCCTCGAACGGCACCTTTCCACGTACCATCAAACTGAAGTATGATCAAATCCAGTAATTTAGGGACAGCTAGTGAACGCTCAACTATTTAACCTATTAACACATCGGGACTGCTTCAGAGCACGAGGCCACTCTCTCTGCCAACACAATTAAGAAGAACACTGCCCGACATTCAATGTGTGATACTGATCGTGAAGTCCTGCTCTCAGGGAATTTGATAGAACCGTTTAAGTGAAACTTCGTTGGATGGATCCGATAAAACTGGTAGAAGGGTCCTTTCATTTACACAAGAAAGCCCAACCACACAGGAATATTTGCAGGCGTTACAAGAACAATGAACTAGCTATACATCGTCAAATAACAGATTGCTCTGCCGAAATAGGTAAGACGAGTAGATCATTAACACAAATCAGAGACCACTGATGATTACAAACGCATAACAGGATATAAAGCAAGATTTGCAATTATTACAAAATTAAGCTCAACCTCAACTGGAACTCACGAAAAGGGCTGACAGATACCTTAACCTTAAAAATATCATAAGTCAGGACAAGAGAGCATTCCTTTCAAGCGGTTTCACCTGACTAACTCGATGTATACGAAGACATTAATGTGTAAATATACCTGATCCGACCATTCAGTTCCAAGTACAATGAACCCGAAGTGTAAGAAATGTCGTCTAAAACGTTCAGTCACCCAGTGTTCATCACAATATTATATAACCTGCATTTCACTTGAAATTAAAAGTTCACATGGACTTACTAAACAAAGGTCAAATATATGGACAAACTCTTCGTTTTATATCCTCGTCTGAGTGGCAGGTGCGAGGTTTGCTTGTACTGTTACGGACCGAGGTTAAGATACTATACACTAGAGGTGGGGACGGAGCGAGTAACACAGGTGAGTAATCCGGTTGTAGCGGCAGAGCGCACCACCGATCCCCTCCGCTTACAACTGCGAGTACTCGCGGAGGACCTGAGCACAGTGTAGCGCACAACACACGTACGAAAGTACCTGTATTCAATCTGTGTGTTTCGAATGTACGTATATATATTTCCTACGCTTGTTATGTTTTGTAGATAATGTAAAGTCTGTTAGATTATATTTGTGGTGTTAGTGTGATATTTAAACATATTCGTAGATAGTAGTTATATTTTTAGAACATTTAAAGGAATTTAAAGAAATTTTTGCAGAACGTTGTTCCACAAATGCCACGAAAACCGTCCGATGCCTGGCAGTTTTTTGACATCACTGATAATAGGAAACACGCAAAATGCAAATTTTGTGGCCGCACATACGCGACGGGTGGTGGCACATCAAATATAATATAATATAATATAATATAATATAATATAATATAATATAATATAATATAATATAATATAATATAATATAATATAATATAATATAATATAATATAATATAATATAATATAATATAATAACTGTATTTATAGAAGCATTCTACTGATAGCTGTATGGCATTGGAACGTGTAGTAGTATGTTGTCAGATATTTTTTGTAATCACATTTGCAAAGAAGGACATTTCAGTCAACGTTCATTTACGTAATTACTTTTGTCATCCTGTAGATGAAATTACGTCAGTGTTTTTCATTATATTCTGATAAGATTCTTTATATTCAGGTTATTCTTCTCATTAACAGTATACCGTATCACATGAACTTACGAAATAATTGTTAATACATTACTTTTCTGTTAACTTCCAATCCCCTTGTATACAAACCCTTTCGGTAAGTATGCGCCATACTTTGTTTCACTATTCGAATGAGTTAACTATACGAGTTACTAACATTTATTCCATATACTACCTCCTACTCCCTAGCAGTTACGTATATAACAATTATAGTGAATATATATGCAGTTATTTACAGTTGTTACGTTGTGAGAGAAGGGTATTAATAGCGGAATGCAATACTTTCGCAGTGCCATACCTATAACGTGTTTAAACGTCCCGCGTCAGGACATTCACTCGGTAGTTCACTCGGTACTACCGGGTGATGACGTCACAACAACTGCTCCGCTCCGCTCCGTCCCCAGCACTACTATACACCGCACGGCCTTACTTCTAAATTGAAGTTTTGCAAAACAAATGAGCATCGCCTTCCCACTGTTGCCAGCGCGCTGCACCCGCGAGAACAGCTGATGCAATACGACCGCGGTAAACAGCCCTTTTAAATTGTAATACAGTAATCAGAAAAACGAATGAATATGGATAGAAAACAAATTCACAAGAACTACACTTTCTGACAATATCTGGCACTAAAAGAGAATATATTATTAACAATAAAAGAGAATGAGGAAATAACACAAGGCTGGCACAGAAAGGAGGTTATGGCCTACAAAGGGAACACTCTACTGATCTCAGAGTTAATGGAACCCTCCAACAATATGAAAAACACACTAAATATTGAAGGAAAATGCAAAAGATCGCAAACCGTACCGAATACCATACACGCTGAGCGTTAACCACGTGGCGAATGTAAATATTAGAGTTGGCAACTAGGTTTCGAGATCGTGCTCTGCCGATATAAATCGATATGAATGGCAGCTTGGGATTGGTTGGATGTCTATGCTTCAGCACATAACCACCAGACAGAGCCAAAATCTGCTGAAACGTCAATTTAGAAGAGCCGTACGGAGTATAACTCCCGACATTGATAAGATCATTAACGCTGAATTGGCAGAGAAATGTAATGACAGAGAGCTTTCCAGCTTCGTTATGCTGCAGTTCATGGACTATGGGGGACTATGAAGTGGCGCTTGCTATGCATGAAAGACGAGCAATGTTCTAAACGGTATTCGTGAGTTTTGATTAAGTGAACGCCCATGGGCGTTAGGAGTCCATAAGCCGCGGGTACTGATTGAACCTCATATTCCACCACTTCAGCATCTACATGACATGCTCTACACACACACATATATATTATCAGATATGTAGTGTGGAGATCCGTGCATTCTCATCAATGATGGACAGCTCAGCTGGTAATCAAAAACAGAGGGAAAATTATGTGTGATTTAGCGTTTGCGCCCCAATCGTAAGTTGTCAAACACTTTTAAACTTGCCTTGATGGTGTTCCACAGGAATTCCTTCCAGCTGGTGATAATTTTCATACTGATATTCGCACAAGACGAACAAGGGGAAGCCTACAACCAATTCCTCCTCGATATCCACTAGAACGATAGAACCGATACGGTGCAATACTTCACCAACATTCGAGGACTCATAACATATCGGAAGAGTAGTATAGTCGCATACAAGCCGTTGTGGGACGCCATCTTCGATGTTTTTCTTAGTTCTTAAGCGAACTAACTTACGAAACAACACGTAGACTCTGAAAGAGTACTAAATCAACTACAAGTTGGTCAATCAGTGACGAAATTACGACGCCGACGTCAAGAAATTACAGAGTGCTACATTTTTAACATTATTTTCTAAATTCCAACAATATAAACTATACTTAAAATCAATAGGACATAACATAACATTATACTGAAGTTGGAACTCGGGTGTTTGCAAATGTTTCATACGTGATACTGATCATCTGAATGATTATTCCTTGGTATCAGTCTTCCTGTTTGTTGTCCGGCTCCATAGCTAAATACTCAGCGTGCTGGCCTTTGGTCACAGGGGTCCCGGGTTCGATTCCCGGCAGGGTCGGGAATTTTAACCCTAATTGGTTAATTTCGCTGGCACTGGGGCTTCATCATCATTTCATCCTCATCACGACGAGCAGGTCGCCTTCGGGCGTCAAATTAAAAGACCTGCATCTGGCGAGCCGAACTTGTCCATTTGCCATATGCCATTTCATTTCATTTCCTGTCTGTTTATCTCCGCGTTTGTGTTCCTAAACCTGGAATACTACAGCACATATTTCAACCAAACTCCGCATTTTGAATCTACCCATTCAACATAGTGTTTTCGGGTGCATATGACGTCGAGGTCTATATATGAAGTTTGGGTTTATAGGAAGATTTATCTTAAACATCTTCGTTAACATTACGCCTGTCAAAATATTGAATATAACAAACTTTTAATAATGCGTTATTCCCGTTGTCATATTCCACATACGGCGTAAAATAACGCAGGTGCCGTGCGGCACTTTGTACATGACACTTCAAGGTGGGATTACAGGGGGAACAAAAGAACCATTTTGCATTTTTTCTACAGCGCAGATAATATGGGAGGAGTCATCAACAATGAGTTTCGTGGGTCTTCAGTCACAGCGCCACACCTATGCTCAAAGAAACAACGATATGTTACTGAGAACTGGGGTGATCTTCGGACCGGAAACTGTATCGTACAAAAATGTAGAAATTGTCCTCGTTCTCACTCTCTATTTTGTTCAGTTTTGTCGTACTTCGCGTTACCGCCACGTGCCTTCGGAGGAAAATATCAGGTTAACATACCGTATTAAACGTGTGAATGGAGCCATGAAACTTCACATAAATTTTTGAAGGAAACACATAATCGATTTCAAGTTCCCGTTCGAAGAACGGGTATCAATGGTAGTTTAACATATAATTTTACTCACAACGTGTACACTTTTTCACCTAGAATTCTGTGTGCAGTTATGAATTCCCTAGCGTAGGACGGGTACATCAGTTAGCACTAATAAATTGAGGCTGTGAGTTTGTTTGTATGTAAAATCTCAGAAACGACTGGACTGCTTTTGATATTTCTTTTACCATTTGAAGGAAAATATAATTCTTGTGAACATTGGCCATTTATCGTACCAAAATATCAAATACTTCTCGCGAGAACTGTGATTGAAGCAAAAGAAAATGGCAGCAATATTAATCCTGAATATTTGAATGGCGATTCTTAAGACCATTATCATACAAGAAGGCTTTGCATTTTTCAATATGTTTTCACTAATCTCTTCTATGATTTAGTATTTCCCGATTGCGCAAGACACCTACGTCATGGACCTGTAAAGAAGAATATGGGGGAGCTGTCCAGAGGAAACCCAGCCGATTTGACGGGCAAAGCAGAGCTCGATTCCCGAGGAAATGACTGACGACGGAACAACGATGCTGACCAATGCAACTGATGGCTAAACAGAATTAACGCAATCCCTGCAGGCGGAGAATAAGATAAATTTTAGAGTAATATCAATTGAATTCCATAGTTTTCATGCATTGTAGATTGTTTGTATTTTGATTGTCATGTGATAGATCGTTTATATCTTCGAGACATATCAATCTAAGCTATTTTCTCGCGAGTGACCCAATAGTGTGTCGTTTTAAGGAAGGAATTAGGCAGTCTTCTTAACAAAAGAAGATCATATCCAATTAGGGAAGAGACTATATTATATGATAGTATGATTTCTACGATATCAATCAGTTACAGTATATCATGCCCATAACATGTGTGAAATATTTTAAGAATCGAATGCCGTAGAAAGTTAGGGGAAATGTAGGATATCGTATTTAACAATAATATAGGTTACGTGTTGCTATAAATGAGTGAGATAAGGTTAGATTGGGATATACAGATAGACGGAAGACATGTTCATATTGAAAATGTAAATATTGATCCGGATATTTATTTTAAAGATGAAGGGAATCTTTGCGTCAATGTTGGTTATATACTGTAAGATAAATATTGAAAGGTGTTACGTTAGATATGAATTGAAATATGAGAATAGAGATATAAGATGTTATATGAAGATAGGAAGGAAATAATTGATAAAATATGTTAATGCTGCGAGGATATAATTGAAGTGAATAAAATATGAGAAGAGAAAGGATAAAATATTTGCGCAGACGTACATCATTAATGTTTATTGAAGCAATAATGATGTTTCGTTGGTATATAATCAATTTCGCATAATAAATGGGAGCATAATACGATACTTATGAATAATATGGCAGGAATTGATCATCAAAATAAACTCTGAAATGCATGATTATTCGTTTAAATGAATATTTCAACATTAAATACCTCTTATACGTTGCATTTGATAGTATATCAAGTATGGCAGGCATTTATTGGCATATATAGTCATTCATACATCTTAATAACATTGAGAGGTTGACAGTCATTTCAAGTCTTCATCCATTGTATTCCCAATACTTAAAGTTGAACTTCATGAGGTCATATATTGAATTTCCAATTCAATTGAGAAGTTATTTGGTTATTTATGATATGTTTATTTGATTTTGAAACATAACAGATGTTTTAATGCAATGCTAATCACTAGTAATGTTTTAACTTTGAATGAATTGTAGTCCATGAATGCTATATAGGTACGAAACTGATCTTATTCTTTATGCCAAGTTTATGAAAAGTTTAATATGAAAAACGAAAGTCATTGTACTTGAAATCAAAAATGAACTTACGATAAAATGAAGAATGTTTTGTGTGAGTAAGATTGAACAATTAATTTAACCGGATTTAACTCACGCGAATTTGTAAATAATTTATTTTACTTTATTGTGTAATGTTAGACAAATATGAAGCGGCCATTCATTTCAATGACGATTATACTCACTCATACGACGACTAATGACTATGTACAAATAATTTGAAGACTGTAATCAGAATTAATTTATTAATTTTGGGATTTTCAAGCACATACTTTAGAATGTATCCATCATATTCCCTTTCCATGAATAAATATTAGTAAATAAGATATAATTTAATTTCATTTGTAGTTAGTTGGGATAGTACGTAAGTTACAGTTAAGGTAGTCCAATTTATGATAACCGATATTACTATTGAAAGTTTTGGTGGAGGCGTCCATCAATATTTTTTTGGATCAAATAAATGCGTACTTGCGTATCTCCATCATATGCAATCCACGTAAAAATAAAAAAGGATAAAAAATCAAATTTAACTTCGATATTTACCCTGAGATGCCCACCGACCTTGCCTGAAGTTTTCTTCGACGCCAATCATCTTGGACGCGGTATGGTGCAGTACATACAGTAGGGAAACAAGAAACATACCTCCGTTAACACCTTTGGAAAAAAAAATCCGTTAGTCATTTCTGTTTGTTACCGTTAAGCTCTTCTCCCCTTACGTTGAAACTTCTCGGCAATACCACGCAGCCGAGATTTCTTAAATAGAGCTTGTCATCCGCGACTTCGGGGATTACTTTCACACGTGACTGGTAATTAATTCACACCCGAGAAACAGCAAGGCTTCACGGATTTTCCGATAATTAGAAGTTTCAGTTCTCGGTTCCTGTCATAATAGCTCCCAACAACATTTTAAACCTTTCTTTACTTGTTAACTGTTCTTCATAAGCCAAAAATGCCGTATTACACAGTTAATGTTGCACAAAATTCGAGTTTTTCTTCAAGGGAAGAAAGGTTTGCGAGAAATTCGTGTAACTGAATTTCGAGTGAGAGATAAATGAATACACGTGAAAAATAGGACAAACGGCAGGGAAATTTAAGTTACTTCGAGATGCTAAAAATTCGAGAAATGGAGGTTCGAGATATCGAGGCTCGACTGTTTTATCCTTGAGGCTAACAAGTTGGAGAGGCACTAAAGATGACTGAAATATGTTAGCATCAGAGTCACTGTTGTTTTAAATTTTTGTTTAAACTGAATTTCCTGTGAACCATCACAACCGCATTTATTAGATAAGTTCCAATGATTGTATGTCATCATGTGGAAGACCATTTAAAACCTCTTCCAAATATAATATTAATCGCGCACATGTGTGATTAAGAAATGCTTGAAGTTGAATCTCCGCACATAAGGCAGTCACCTGATAGGATTCAGTGACAGGGTAGCATTGATTTTTTGCCTCTTGAAGAATACTGTAACAGGGATATATCTTCGTATCAGCTGTTCGGATTATTTCATATTGTTTCCTTGTCTGCGAGACTTCCACAAAGATTGACAAAGATTGAATATGTGAAAGTCGTTTCTTGTCTTGTAAGTCTCTGCGACTACTCCGATCTAATGCTTGTCTGTATGTAGCTCCTCGTGTAGGAGATGAAGAGACATCTTTTAACCGCTTTGGACGCCTTAACATTTCAAGATTCTCGGAGCTTCATTTGACTGGCATTAATTCTGTGGCGTCAAACTCGCTTCTCAATAGCTGTGTCTTACGCCTTTTACTGCGTTCGCTTAACTCTACAAACGACTTTGATGGCCTGCCAACTCGAGTTTTGCAACATGGAATTGTAATGGTACTTTGCAGCCAATTATGGTTTTTTTTAGAAGGTGCTTTCAGTTTTGTGTGAAGCAAGCCATCTTTTCTTTAACTGTAACTTTATATAAGACAGCTTATATTTAAAACCTTTCTTTCCATCATTAGGGAAGGTAGGATCTGATAATATAGAATTTTCCTAAAAATCCAATCGTTTTACAAAATAATTTTCAGAACATCACTTCATAAGATTATAGAGGTATTTTCTAGTCATCAGTTTGCATTTCGAAGGACCTAGGATAAAACAAAAATGCGTTCACAGTTCATTGCGGAAATGGTATTGGTTATAACTGACACATCATTCCTGTGAACAAAGCGTACAAAACGAAACTGCGGTATTCAGTGGCTATTTTTTTATATTTTCTGTAGAGGAATGATTTGTCTATCACACTGCATTAAAACATCAGGGAAACACCCCGAACTATAACAAAACCTTTGCATTACTGTACTTATAAGGGGCATTTCCTTTGCTACACCGGTTAATGTTAATAGACGTATTACTTTTACACATTAGTGAAATGAAATGCCGTATGGCTTTTAGTGTCTGGAGTGTTCGAGGACAAGTTCGGCTCGCCAGGTGCAGGTCTTTTGATTTGACGCCCGAAGGCGACCTGCGCGTCGTGATGAGAATGAAATGATGATGAAGACGACACATACACCCAGCCCCCGTGCCAGAGAAATTAACCAATTAACGTTAAAATTCCCGACCCCGCCGGGAGTCGAACCCGGGACCCCTGTGGCCAAAGGCCAGCACGCTAACCATTTAGCCATGGAGCCGGACTTTACACATAGTAAATAATATGAATGAAATTAATTATAATTAACAGTACATACCCGGATCTTCAGAATCCATAACGATTTTTACTCCACTTCACGTCACAACACACTTTCCAACAGTCACCTTAATTTCAAGCCAGTAAAGATGTTTCAGATGCTCTGCACGCGAGACGTAACTACAGACTAGCTCGACAGCTTATCTATGCACACAATACGCAAACAAACCACTGCCGCAGCAATGCCCCATCTATCGGACTATCACAGGAAGTTATTCATTCTGAGAATTACTCGCATTTTAAAAATTGACTTTTGGCCAGCTTTTCGGGCCAAATACCCCTCTCCGCGACGGCTGGTTTTATCCGTAACTTCTCTCCTTACATGTATTCTAGGGAAATGAGGTGTGAGGTAGTTTCCCGTTGCTTTCCTCACTGAGCCAGAAGTTGTTATTACATAACAGTCTGCCAAACTCACTGAAATGCACGCACTAACCGACCCTATGAGTGGCATTTTCACATTGTTGTTAACAGGGACTAGCTGCATAGGAAATGACATTGCTAACATCACTCATATCTCAGACAGTTTCATATCGTCAAAGCCAAGGATGAGACAGACAGTTCAATGAAAAACAAATTTGATCTAGCCCATACCAGAATACAAAGCGCACTGTGAACGTTGGGTCTCACCAGCAAAGGCAGCATTTAGTCTCATATAGTCAAAGCCAAGGATAAGACAGACAGTTCAATGAAAGAACAAATTTGATCTAGCCCATACCAGAAGACAAATCGCACTGTAAACATTAGGTCTCACCAGCAAAGGCATCATTATAATGGGGCGGACATTAAAATAGAAATATTGAATGTGTAGAAAGAACAGTTAAAATGTGCACACACCATGAGCGTTAATGACCAAAAATGTGTAGAACAAATATGAAAATTCAATGGAAATAGAAGAGAGGATAACAATGGAATAAATGAAGATTTCTGGACAAAATTAAACTAAAATGTCCTCAAAAATGAAAAAAATGCTATTAGATGAACAAATGTATCTTAACATATTCCACTTCACACAAAAACATGTAGATACAAAACGAACTGTGTATCTGTGTTGCCAGATAAGTGATGAAGTTTTGTCAAAATCCTAGCCCGATAACACACAATGCAGACACGATCGTTTTTGGAAATTCTGTATCTCTGTCTGTCTGTCTGTCTGTCTGTCTGTCTGTCTGTCTGTCTGTCTGTCTGTCTGTCTGTCTGTCTGTCTGTCTGTCTGTCTGTCTGCCATCCTGTTTACATTGAACAAACGCAAAAGCCACTAACAGTTTTTTTTTTCATAAAACTTGTCAGTGTTAAAGTAGATACGTCCAGAATTTCCCTGCAGTTGGTTTTATCTCAATCTTTTACGTAGGAGCTGAGAAATAGTGTTCTTAAACTCAAGAATGCCGCCTCTCAGTCAGAGAGAAGTGAACAATGAGTCAAAGACATCCCTCGTGGGTCATTATCATCCTCCGGGTCCACTGTAGGGTTCTTCCTAACAATAGTGGTTTTGTACAGAACTTTCTTGTCCTCTGTTCGCTGCATGGAATCTAAAGCCATCCGAACTTCAGTATGTACCTTATTCTGGCACCACACATGTTGTTTTGAGCCCTCAGTTTTAGTGGTAGGTATAAAACGTAGAGGCGCAAGTAGGCCTACTAGTGTTTCAGACCCACTGTTTCAGCTATTTTAAATGGGGTGATGCTTTCTCTATATTGATACTCCCCTTCTCTCAAAATATTCAACTTCTATCTACAAATCAACAGAAACAAACCAAATTCAACATTACTAAACATATATTGAATGTACTTTGATACAGTTTCCAATATTCATCGGTCAAGAAATTAATTTCCATGCGCACAAAGCCGCAAGCAAAAGCTTATAATAATAATAATAATAATAATAATAATAATAATAATAATAATAATAATAATAATAATAATAATAATAATAATAATAATAATAATAATAATAATAATTGCCTGCAGCAATACAAGAATGGAGTAAGAGGGAAATCGCCTAAATAACAAAATTATTCGAATTCTGAAAATCAGTTCAAGGCAGAGTCTGGAGGAACCTGGAAGCACAGTACTACAAGAAACCGTCGAAACCATGAAGCAAAAGTTGGCCGCATTATCGAAGCGCCTCAAAAGATACCAAAACACCACAGAGAGAAAATCACAGAACGCAATGTTCGAAAGACATGAGAAACAGTTCTACAACAATCTGAGCGAGAAAACACAAGATGCAGCACAAGATGGAAATACGCCCAGCGAAGAAAAAATTCACAGCTATTGGTCGGGAGTATGGTCGAACCCAATAGAGCACAATGCGGAAGCCCATTGGATCAGTGAACTGAAAGATAGAACTAATGAAGTGAAGCATATGGCAACCAAGGCTGTTGAGATCGGAGAAATACAACAGAGCATTAAGAAACTGCAGAACTGGAAGGCCCCAGGCATTAATCGTATGCACAATTATTACTACAAGAAATTTACATGTACTCATTTCCTTCTGACTCAACATTTCCAGAAATTTTTAGACAACCCGACAACATTCCCAGCTTTCCTGTGCACTGGCCTCACATATCTGAAACCAAAGGATGAAAATCTGCAAAATCCAGCGAAGTATCGGCCTATAACATGTCTATCTACTCTATATAAGATATTTACATCTATAATAGCCAACATAATTCTGAAACACTGCGAGGAAAACCACATCATTGCCGAAGAGCAAAAGGGTTGCAAGAAGAATACCAAGGGGTGCAAGGAGCAACTGATTATCGACACTGTGGTCCTGGAGCAAGCACACCATAAATCCAGGAACCTATACACGTGCTTCATTGACTATCAAAAGGCCTTTGATTCAGTACCACACACTTGGCTCATACATGTTCTGGAACTATATAAAGTTGACCCCTCAATCATTCACTTCCTGAAGACGGTAATGGCAGACTGGAACACCTCACTTCACGTTTCTCTAAGGAACTGCAGTGTTGCAACGAGACCCATACGAATAAGACGAGGGATCTTCCAAGGGGACTCACTGAGTCCATTATGGTTCTGCATGGCATTAAATCCACTATCCTGCCTACTGAACACAAGTGGGTATGGATTTAGCATTAAGAATAAGCGAGAAGAGCTATTCAAAATCAGCCACCTACTCTATATGGATGACATTAAGCTGTATGCCTCTACCAAACTCCATCTCCAACATCTCTTCTCAATTACCAAGACGTTTTCTTCAGATACAGGCATGCGGTTTGGATTGGACAAATGCTGAACCCAAACTGTCATCAGAGGATCCTACTCATCACAAGGGACACCTAGTTTAAGCGACGAATCCATACAACAGCTGGAGGAAGAAGAAATGTACAAATACCTCGGTTTTCATCAGAGCACTCGTATGAAACATGCCGACATCAAGAAAAATGTCACGCAGCAATATTTAACACGTCTCTACAAGGTACTATCATCAAAACTGACAGCTAAACATCTTACCAAAGCAGTCAATACGTACTCCGTACCACTGCTCACATACTCCTTTGGTATCATAAAATGGACCCAAACAGAACTTCAGCAGTTACAAACGAAAACAGCAGTTTCACTCACCCGGTACCATATGCACCATCCTAAATCTGCAACCGAACGTCTTACACTCCTGAGACCAGAAGGTGGTAGGGGCTTCTTATCCATTGTCAATTTACACAGCAATCTGATGTCAAGTCTAAGAGAATATTTCCACTCGAGAACTGATACACGTTTCTTCATCATGCTGTTTGCAGAGCTCATATAAACTATACACCTCTCAATCTGTCGTCGCCAGAAATGCCTGTTTCTACCCCACCTACAAAAGAGATGAATATGGCCATGTGGAAGCAAAAACCTCTTCACGGGAAATACCCCCATGAACTGGATCAGTCTCATATCGACAAACCTGCGTCGCACGCTTGGCTGACCTACTCCGGTCTTTTCCCAGAAACAGAAGGATTTGTTCTGGCCATCCAAGATCAAGTAATTGCTACACGGAACTACCGTAGATTTATCACGAATGATCCAACAGTTGTCTCAGACAACTGACGCCGCTGTTCCAGAACTACAGAGAGCATACAGCACGTTATCTCTGGTTGCCCACACTTGGCCAACACCGATTACAAGCACCGACTTGATCAGGTAGCAAAAATCATTCACCTGAAACTTTCTGTAAAATGTGGATTTCTTCAGTCATCAACTGCATATTGGAAATATACATCTCCACCCATTCTCGATAACTCTTCATATAAACTACTATGGGACCGAGAAGTTATAACCGATGTCACGCTCAGCAACAATAGGCCAGATATTATTCTAATCGATAAATCAAAAAGATCCGCATCCCTTATAGAAATTGCTTGTCCAAACACCTCCAATCTGCAAACAACAATAGCCACAAAGATATCAAAATACACAGAACTGGCTATAGAAATACAACGCCTGTGGAAACTAGAATCAGTCGCCACAGTTCCAATAGTAATATCATGAACCGGTGTTATTCCAAAATGCTTGCACAGCTCTCTGGCCGCATTAAACCTGCATCATCACACATACGTAGAACTACAGAGAGCCACCCTCCTGAGCACCTGCCACATTGTGAGAAAGTTCCTAGGAACGACTTTTCCTCTGACTCACGCCAAACAGCATGAAGTTCCAGGCCGCAGTTCGAGTAATACTGAAGAACAGATTCCAAAAACGGAGACATAAGAAGTCTGAAGTTGTTTGTATTTATTGTATAAAATGTATATGTTGTAATTATTTCTGTTGTAAATATTTGTACATATATGTACCTGTAGTTTTTTAATCACGAGGGTGACTCCTTGCTTAGGCCGAGTCAGCCCATTATGTTACCGGCACAAGCCGAGCCTTCCTAAATTGATACAAATAATAATAATAATTGTACCGGGCGGTACACCTCCACTCCGCTAATTTAAAATGTGCGCCAGTTGAAACTCCTCTGCTGGAGGAAGTCTGAACTTTATCTACGCTATTAATTCTCTACTTTCTCAGAAGATGTCACGACGTGGAAAATTTTGGGTTTTTGAACTGTGTCATTTTTGATGTGGTTTTGTTTCACTTGAAGTAAGAAGTGTGAACTTTCTCTTCTAGAGGACACTACTGAAGATCAACAATAGTGCAACCTAGTGAGGAGTCAAAGAACTATTTTTTTTGGAGAAAATTTAATTTCAAGAGTTTGTTCTTTGTTAAATTTCTTTCTGTCATTGTTTAAGTTGGCAATATTTACCCCTTTCTTCCCCTTGTTATGAATGTATCCAATCCCGAAATTCTTCTATTAATTTCTGACCAATCTGGTGTATCTTCCCCCAACTTGTATCGGTTGCGGGGTCCTACCCAATAAAATTATTGTGGGCGGGTGTTTTCATTCCCCTAACGCCTAGAACCTTCCGCGAGAGGATATAAACTGCTGATTTTCGGGTCTCAGCGCCACTTCTGTTCCATCTTTCAGTGTGTTAAGTACATAGCAGGAGGCGGGAAGCGCCTCTTTCTTCGGCAGCGGTCAACAACAAGGTAATGGCCGATTAATAACTTCTTTCTTTGCTAGCTCAGCAGTTTAACTTTCGGGGCGGGTTCTAAGCGTTCAACCATGTAACCTTTTTCTAAAATGTAACTACTCTTTTCATATATTCTCTTTTAAAGCTTCATACTGGGATAGAGAGTGCTAACCCTCTCGAGCTCCCACTCATATTGTTGTGAGGTGAACTTAGTTTTCTCAATCTATTCTTCGTTAACGTAAAACAAATTGTTCTCTTCTTAAGTCACCTCTTTAGTATGGGATAAGCCCTTGTATTAACGGCCTAGGGCCAAGTAGGTCTTAATCAAAGTGTATTAGGAGTGCAAGTTCGCCTCCTCTCAAATTGTTTTAGAGGTCATTTAATTAACCTGCTTTTCATTTAATAGACCTCAGTAGATTGGGTATTTTACCCCTGTGTTTATGTCCGTTGAGGACAGCTTGAAGGTGGAGTTTGGTGTGGCCTGGGAGAGGCTTAAATTAAAGAGCGAGTGGCTCTTTTGGAAACGGAGTGTTGTATGCCTCGAGGAGGCTTTACTGTGTAATTTGGAGCAAGTGTTCCAGGGTTTGATTGGGGTCTTCTGCCCCTTTGTTAAAATTTGTATATCGGAAAGTTGGGCTAGTTGCTCAAGAATTGTGAACTCAGGGCTCGAAGCCCAAATTCTGTAATCCCTGTAATTGTACATTTCAAGGTGTGTTTCGGCTACTAAGTACCTGTTCTTTGTTATTACTTAATCTTGAAAAGAAAATATAACCTTGTTAAATTTTACATTAACTTTGATTCCGTAGTTTGAGACCCATTCACGCCCGCACCTTCTTACACCTCTACCTACCACCAAAACACGGTAACAAGTGGTAGCAGAGCGTGGTTGAATGGGTCTCAATTTAGCCCCGTTTGACGGCTAAATATTGTTTTTTCCGAACTCTAACAATTTTCTCAGTTGCTGGAATTTTTCTTGATTTTGTTTCAAAATTGTTCTGTCACCATGCCCGGCCCTCGCGATGTTCTCCATCTTAACTATTTGCGCAAAGAGGAGTTGATCTATGAATTAACTATTAGAAATGTACAATCTGGAGGCACGGTTGCAGTAGACACAAACAAGCTTAGAGAGTCCCTAGATTTGCCCATTTCCATCCCAAATTTGGGAGAGAAAGAAATTGACGACTCTCTTTCCACGATCACGGAGAATATTACTGGTCTAGCTTCTGTAGTTAG
Organism: Anabrus simplex; assembly: GCF_040414725.1. NCBI lineage: Eukaryota > Metazoa > Arthropoda > Insecta > Orthoptera > Tettigoniidae > Anabrus > Anabrus simplex. The sequence goes on from NC_090265.1 coordinate 1,371,930,810, forward strand.
TTTTTTTGATGAAAATGATCCGTCTCCTAATCAAATTAAGCGTGTGCAAGGCAGGCTATATCATTTTTCGAATAGGGTTAACGATCTGTTGTCTCTAAAACTGAATGACGTTCAGAGGAAGGAAGCTAGTACGCTCCTGGAAAATATTTCCGAATTATCTAGTAAGGTCACTCTATTGTTGACTGGGGAAGTTCCTCCCAAATCTGATCAACCCACCATAGTGAATGCAGGTAGTGAGGAAGCGCCTCCCAAGGGAGAAGTTAATAGGAAAACCATTGCTGCCCAAACTATCTCTGCCCCATTGGACAACGAGCCTGAACGCCGTGCATCGTTGAGTAACATCCGTTCTGAATTAACTTCCTTGCCATTGAAACCTTTACCTACTATGTCACCCGGGTTTAGCAGCTTGCCTCATCCATTGGCAATGTTGCTCAGAGGTATTTCTAAGTTTTCTGTTAATACCACCAGTGATGTAATTTCATTTTTGAGATTTCTAGTTGAATTTCAGGATCATGCCCTTGTGTTTTCTCTTTCTCCATGTCAAATTTTGCAAATCATCTATCCTTATGCTATTGGTATTCTCTCTGATAAAATCGTAAGAGCCATTGCCGAGCAATCATCTATTGAGGATTTCCATGCCCATTTGCTAGCTAACTTCATCCCGGCTAGGGCCAGGTCCTCCCTTATTCAGAAGTACTATTATCGTGTACAGCGCTTGGATGAAAACTTGGCTGATTTCATACAGGACATTAAGTTTTACACTAGGGTGTTTGCCCTTCATTTTCCTGAAGATCAGATTGTACAGGCTATTGTCGAGGGAATTTCACCTCCCTATAGGTCATACTTGTGTTTCGCGGCGTGCCCGCAGACTTTCTCTGAACTCGAAGCGTTGGCCGTCTCAGCGGAAGGAGTTAGGTACGCCGATTCCTTGCGTGTGGCAATAGAACCCCCTCCTTCGTTTAGTAACACTCGGCCTCCACCTCGCCGACCAGTCACACCCCGTAAATGTTATGCTTGCGGGTCGCCTGACCATCTTCGCAATAAATGTCCATTGGTCAAAACTAGTAGGGCAAATACTGGAGCTGGTTCAGCGCAAGGCTGTTTTAAATGTGGGGCTTTCTCACATATCGCCAAGAATTGCCCAAACTCAAATAGCACCCCCTCCTGCTCAACTTCCGGTGCAAATTCCAACTATGCCAATAATAAAAAGTGACTAGTGGCTTCGGCTGAGTCGACTAATCCATCTTCCCGAGACTCAGCCCCTAGTAAACAGGTTGTAAATGCAGAGAACGATCAGCCTTCAAATTCATCTTTTGAATGCCCTAAAGAATGTCTTAGGATTGCGGCGGATACCCCCGCACCGGTTCCTTTTCTTAAGATTGAGTTAAATAACGAGCCTATAACAGCTCTCTTAGATTCAGGAAGTGTTTGTTCGATTATTTCGGTGAATGGTATTCTAAATTGAAAACGGTCTGTAAACTTCCTGACTATGTCTCTTCTCCTGTTCAATACGTATCGGCTAATTCATCTCCATTAGAAATTCTAGGTTCCTTACTGGTCAAAATTCGTATTTTTAAGTTTACATGGAAAGTTAAATTGTTTGTGGCCAAGCAATTGTCTTGCCCCATTATATTGGGAGCTGACTTTATTTCTCACACTGGTCTTGTGCTCGATCTCCAGTCTAGGTCGTGCACATTCAAATTTGCTTCTAATTGTAAAATCCCACTATTAAAGTGTAATTCTGTGTCATGTTCTTCTATTTCGCCTACCCAGGATGAGATGTTGTTAGACCTTAGACATCTACCTGAGGAGCAGGCTGATAGTATTCGCAAACTGTGTCAGTCGTTTCCCGATGTGTTCTCTGATACTCTTGGTGTTACTGACCTTATTGAATACAAAATTGAGGTCACGGATTCGATTCCTGTCCGTTTTCCACCTTATAGGCTATCTCCACCTAAAATGAAGGCTCTGAAAGAAATTATCGATCAGATGTTGAAGGACGGTATTATTAGGCCCTCTAAGTCGGCGTATTCATCGCCTATTTTTCTAGTCCCGAAACCCCAAGGAGGCTTCAGGCCAGTCATTGATTACAGGGCTCTCAATCGGAAGGTGGTGTTGCAATCTGTGCCCCTTCCTGACCTTCATTCTTGTTTTTCATGGTTTCGTAAGGCCAAGTTCTTCACCATCTTGGACTTGAATCAGGCCTATAATCAAATTCCCCTTGCCGAAGAGTCTAAACATCTTACAGCGTTTGCTACGGACTGGAATTTATACGAATACAACCGCGTGCCTTTCGGGCTCCCCACCGGAGCAGCTGTACTCACTAGGCTACTAGATAGGGTCTTCTCCGACATCAAATTTGAGTACTTATATCATTACTTGGATGATGTCGTCGTATTTTCAGAGACTTTTGAAGAACATCTAGATCATCTGCGAGAGGTTCTCGGTCGCCTTCGTAAGGCTGGGTTAACTGTTAAGTTGTCCAAGGTTGCCTTTGCTAAGCCCTCTATGTCTTTCCTAGGGCATATTGTGTCACCTGATGGTGTAGCAGTCGATCATTCTAGAACACAGGCCATCCGTGATTTCAAACCTCCCAAGGACATTAAAGGTATCGCCAGGTTCATTGGTATGGTGAATTTCTTCAGGAAGTTTATTCCTAACTTCGCTAATAGAGCGGCGCCCTTAAACCTTCTTCGTAGGAAAGGCATCAAATTCGAGTGGGGACCTTCTCAACAAGCCGCTTTTGAAGACCTTAAATTAGCTCTTTGTAATGCCCCTGTACTTGCTATGCCTGATTTCTCGAAGAAATTCATTGTCCAAACCGACGCATCGTCGTCAGCAGTAGCTGCAGTCCTTCTTCAAGAGACTGAACTAGGGAGGCGCCCCATCGCCTATGCGTCTAGGACGTTGTCGGCTCAAGAAGCCAAGTACTCCATCTATGAGCTCGAAGGTTTGGCAGTCTTATTCGCCTTAGAGAAGTTCCGTCTCTATCTGGAACATGTCAAATTCGACCTGGAGACAGATAATCAAGCCTTAAGCTGGGTCTTAGGTAGGCCGCGTCGTACTGGTCGTATAGCCCGCTGGGCCATCCGTATTTCTGCCTTCCAGTTTGATGTTAGACATATCAGAGGTACCGAAAATGTTGTTGCTGATGGACTCAGCCGTATGTTTTCTAACGACGTCGAGACCCACGAACCGGTCGACAGTTCATCATCTTCCGAGTCCATACTATCTAAGGTTAATGCCATCCTAACAGATGCTCCCATGCTCTTTAGGGATATCGAGAAATACCAACGTGAAGATCCGACGCTGGCTTCGATAATGGAAACCCTTTCTTCTGGGGAACATGTTGTCCCTTATGTTCTGAGGAATGGTGTTCTATGTTGCCCTTCGAGGCATGATAAGATGATGAAAGTTGTTGTTCCAGCGGTTCTTGTACCTATGATCTTCAAGTATTATCATGAGACCCCATTAGGAGGGCATCTTGGTATCTTTAAAACTCGTGAAAAGATTCGTGAAATGTTCATCTGGAAAGGTATGGACGGTGAAATCCGTGAACTAGTGAAGGCTTGTAAATCCTGTTTGATTAGTAAACCCACCATGTCCACCAAGGTAGGCCTTTTGTCTTCGCATCAAGCATCGCGCCCCATGGAACGCCTGTATATTGATTATGTAGGACCCTTCCCCCAGTCGAAGGGAAATGCCAACAAATTCATCCTTGTATGTGTAGATGGTTTTACCAGATTTTCTTGGTTATTTCCGACTAAGCTGGCTACCGCTCAGTCTACCATTACTTGCCTAAATTCTATTTTTGCTTCTTTTGGTCCGTGCCAATATATTGTATCTGATAATGCTAAGGCTTTTACATCTAATTTATTTCGTAAATTCTATTTTGACTTATCCATCTCTCATGTAACTACTTCTGCGTATTACCCTCAACCATCTCTGGCTGAAAGGGTTAATCGTAATCTCAGGTCCGCACTGATTGCCTATCATCATGATGATCATTCCAGGTGGGACACGTCCCTGCATTGGTTAGCTTTTGCTTTGAATTCGGCGGTTCATGAATCACATAAATTCACTCCAGCTTCTTTGATGTTCAAGTTTGTTCCCAACTCGCCGCTCTCTAACCTCTGGTCTCTGAGTGACATTCTACCCGAGACAATAGATCCGGATAATATTAAAGATCTTTGGAAGAAGGCTAAAGCCAATCTTAAAGTGTCTCACGAAAAGGTTAGGGAAAAGTATGATCGTGGACGGAGACCCACCACTTTGAAGGTAGGTGACCAGGTGATGGTCAAGAATTTTGTTCCCGCGGGCAAGCTTGCCCCCAGATTTCATGGGCCATGCATCATTCTCGATTTTCTTACTCCGGTTACATTGTTAGTAAGCAATCCAGCCACCGAGAGGATATTTAGGGTTCACCTGTCACAGGTGAAACCAGTGTAAATTTTGTGTTAACTCGCTTCATATAATTTGATAGGAATATGAAGGTTATATTTTTTTTGTGAGTTCCACTCTTAAGGCTTTCTGCTCCTGCTATTATATTCCTCTATATTTAAGCATTTCTTGTAAACCTCCCCCGACTCGTTAAACTGCCATCCTGTCCTTGCCACGGCCATTACCACGCTCCCGTCTCCTGCTCCACTATACACAGTGGCTGGCTTAGATGAAATGCCATGGATATCTGCACGCCGCTGGCCCCTCAATCTCTCTACATGCCTGTGCCCTCAAAAGAAACATGATGGTCCAACACAATTCTGCCGCCTAGCTTTAATGTTTCAGTGCCCCCGCAGCCGCGCGGCGCGGTGCCACGTCTGGGTTCGAGGACGGGCCCCCTTGGCCCCAGCGAGGACGACATGCGCACGGCGAGCCGGAGCTCTCCTCCCGGCCAAGGCTGATGTGCGGCGCATGACCTGCTACTTGCCCGCAGCCTGTATATCTTCACCGCGGGCGCGGCGTGTTTCAACACCACTGCTCCCCTCATTGTGCGGGCGAGCGGTATCTCAGGGTACTTGAGGGGTCCGAGCGGCCTCCTTTGGACGCAAGCCGCAACGGCCGGTCTGGCCATCCCACTTCATCACCATCAACTACATGAACAGTTACTATAAGTAATGACTACACTTGGGAATTTAACTGCAATATTTGGTGGACTATGCAAAATTTTTCATCACTTTTAAGTATTAAAGGTCCATCTTCGGAATTCTACTTCTACAAACTTACAAACTATTCTTCATCTGCAACAACAAATTTTGAAACCAAATCAAACCAAATTAAGAAAACCTTATAAATTTTTTTGGCAATTAATCTCCATTTCTACATCAAAACTTGGACCTTGTTTTCAAACAATTTCATGTGTCACCCCGGGAGGAACTTTTGGGGGGGGGGAGGTCTGTACCGGGCGGTACACCTCCACTCCGCTAATTTAAAATGTGCGCCAGTTGAAACTCCTCTGCTGGAGGAAGTCTGAACTTTATCTACGCTATTAATTCTCTACTTTCTCAGAAGATGTCACGACGTGGAAAATTTTGGGTTTTTGAACTGTGTCATTTTTGATGTGGTTTTGTTTCACTTGAAGTAAGAAGTGTGAACTTTCTCTTCTAGAGGACACTACTGAAGATCAACAATAGTGCAACCTAGTGAGGAGTCAAAGAACTATTTTTTTTTGGAGAAAATTTAATTTCAAGAGTTTGTTCTTTGTTAAATTTCTTTCTGTCATTGTTTAAGTTGGCAATATTTACCCCTTTCTTCCCCTTGTTATGAATGTATCCAATCCCGAAATTCTTCTATTAATTTCTGACCAATCTGGTGTATCTTCCCCCAACTTGTATCGGTTGCGGGGTCCTACCCAATAAAATTATTGTGGGCGGGTGTTTTCATTCCCCTAACGCCTAGAACCTTCCGCGAGAGGATATAAACTGCTGATTTTCGGGTCTCAGCGCCACTTCTGTTCCATCTTTCAGTGTGTTAAGTACATAGCAGGAGGCGGGAAGCGCCTCTTTCTTCGGCAGCGGTCAACAACAAGGTAATGGCCAATTAATAACTTCTTTCTTTGCTAGCTCAGCAGTTTAACTTTCGGGGCGGGTTCTAAGCGTTCAACCATGTAACCTTTTCCTAAAATGTAACTACTCTTTTCATATATTCTCTTTTAAAGCTTCATACTGGGATAGAGAGTGCTAACCCTCTCGAGCTCCCACTCATATTGTTGTGAGGTGAACTTAGTTTTCTCAATCTATTCTTCGTTAACGTAAAACAAATTGTTCTCTTCTTAAGTCACCTCTTTAGTATGGGATTAGCCCTTGTATTAACGGCCTAGGGCCAAGTAGGTCTTAATCAAAGTGTATTAGGAGTGCAAGTTCGCCTCCTCTCAAATTGTTTTAGAGGTCATTTAATTAACCTGCTTTTTATTTAATAGACCTCAGTAGATTGGGTATTTTACCCCTGTGTTTATGTCCGTTGAGGACAGCTTGAAGGTGGAGTTTGGTGTGGCCTGGGAGAGGCTTAAATTAAAGAGCGAGTGGCTCTTTTGGAAACGGAGTGTTGTATGCCTCGAGGAGGCTTTACTGTGTAATTTGGAGCAAGTGTTCCAGGGTTTGATTGGGGTCTTCTGCCCCTTTGTTAAAATTTGTATATCGGAAAGTTGGGCTAGTTGCTCAAGAATTGTGAACTCAGGGCTCGAAGCCCAAATTCTGTAATCCCTGTAATTGTACATTTCAAGGTGTGTTTCGGCTACTAAGTACCTGTTCTTTGTTATTACTTAATCTTGAAAAGAAAATATAACCTTGTTAAATTTTACATTAACTTTGATTCCGTAGTTTGAGACCCATTCACGCCCGCACCTTCTTACACCTCTACCTACCACCAAAACACGGTAACAATAATAATAATAATAATAATAATAATAATAATAATAATAATAATAATAATAATAATAATAATAATAATAATAATAATAGTAATAATAATAATAATAATAATAATCTGTGAGCTTGCACGGTCGGATCGAATCCCACTGTCTGCAGCCGTGAAACTCGATAATAATAATAATAATAATAATAATAATAATAATAATAATAATAATAATAATAATAATAATAATAATAATAATAATAACACCGTCACGAAACTGGTCATAAAAATGCATTAAATCGTCACTGTTACTAACTGAATATTGGGTATTTTAATGTAATACTTTAATGTCAATGGTGATATACAGACAGAGTGCATTTGTCGGTGACTCTGACTCTATAATATCAGTGCTACTAGCTTTAACATTTTACAATTGCTTTACGTCGCACCAACACAGACAGGTCTTACGGAGACAATGGGCTAGAAAAGGGCTAGTAGTGGGAATGAAGCGACCGTGGCCCCAGCATTTACCTGGTGTGAAAATGGGAAACCACGGAAAATCATCTTCAGGGCTGCCAACTGTGGGGCTCGAACGCAATATGTCCCGAATGCATGCCGATAGCTACGTGACCCAAGCTACCAGCTTTATGCTACACTAAAATGAAATATGTAAATGGAACTGTATGTAACTCACAAACACAATAAATATACTCTACATCTTCATAATATACCGTTGTCCTCTACTGTCGTAGAAATTCACCAGAACAATTTGCTGGTGACTAGAAAAATTGGCTTTACATTGTTGTACGAGTGGATTATGCAATTATACTTGAATTATTTTGTTTCGAAATGGACTATGTTAGACAGGATTACAAAACAGTATTGCGTACTGCAAGGGGAATATTTAAGCAAAGTAATCTCCGTAAAGGCCATTCAGGCCCTTGGAGGAGTGGAAGGTAAAAAACTTCCACTATCCGTAACCTAGGCACTTGATGGGGTAGGGTGGTTAGTTCTATTTCCGGCCACCTTTGCCCCCAGGAGTTAACCTGGTACTCATTTTTGGTGTAGGTTGAGTGAACCTCAGGGCCATGTGCACCTCCGGAAGTGGAAATCTCGGTTCTTAAATTTTACGACTTCCCGACGAGGATTCGAACCCACGTCCTTCCGGGCGAACCAAGCACGCCTTTACCGCCTCTTCCACGCAGCCCCTAAGGAGAATATTTACTCGGGATTAATCTCTGGAATAAAAAATCTTCCCTGCATATTCAGGAATAATTCTTGAAAACCTCAGTGATTCTAATGTTGTGGGTATTGACTGTACAGTGTACAAGCCCGTACTTTCTACCTCTTTGAGTAAGCTTCCGTCCCATATCTAAATAACTCCACACAGCTAATTTTATAATTGGTGTTACACCTCAATCAATCAATCAATCAATCAATCAATCAATCAATCAATCAATCAATCAATTTAATCAATGATTTGCTTTTAGGGCCCTCGCCAAGGTGGCAGATTACCTATCATTTATTTACCTAGACTTTTCATAAAAGTTTTCAAAAAACATGGAAATTTACCGAGCATTTTCCTCGATAATTTATTCCAATCTTTACTCATCGTCCCATAAACGAATATTTGCCCCAATTTGTCCTCTTGAATCCCAACTTTATCATATTATGCTCCGTCCTACTTTAGAAAGCTCCATTCAAGCTTATACGTTTTCTAATGTCATTCCACACCATCTCCCCACTGACGGCTCGGAACATACCACTTAGTCGAGCATCTCGTCTCCTTACTCCCATGTCTTCCCAGCCGAAATTTTGCAACATTGTTGTAACGCTACTCCTTTGTTGGAAATCACTCAGAACAAATCATGCTGCTTTCGTATGTCCCATACACTGGAACCATACCCTAAATGGAGCCTTACCAGCGACGTATAATGCACTCTCCTTTACATCCTTGCTACAACTCCTAAATTAATTCCCTCATAAACATGTGAGGAGATCTGTAACGTCTTAACAACCCCGTTAATGTGATCACCATAATGAAGATCATTCCGTATATTAACACCTAGGTGCACACAGTGTTCCCTATGAGGTACTATCAACCCATCAGCACAGTAATTAAAACTGAGACGCCTTTCATCGGGATGAAACTTACAACCTGACTTTTCATCCCGTTTACCATCATACCATTGCTCGCTGTCTATCTCATAACACTGTCTAGGCCCCGCTGCAGTCGGTCACAATCCTGGACTGGGTGAGCTGGTCGTGCGTTTAGAGTTGCGCAGCTGTGAGCTTGCACCTAGGAGATAGTGGATTCGAATCCCACTGTCGGCAGCCCTGAAGATGGTTTTCCGTGGTTTCCCATTTTCACACCAGGCAAATGCTGGGGCTACAGGTATACCTTAATTAACGCCACGGCCGCTTCCATCCCACTCCTAGGTCTTCCCTATCACATCGTCGCCATAAGACCTATCTGTGTCGGTGCGACGTAAAGCACATAGCATAGCACAATTCTGGATCGCATTTACTACTCTATAAAGAGTATAATTTCATCCACAAATAACCTTATCTGTGATTCCAATTCTTTGCTCATCTCATTTGCATATGAAACTATAAAGGTCCAATAATTCTGCCTTGCTGGACCCGTCTTAATCATGACATGATCAGATAACACTTCACCAACTCTAATTTTCTGAGTTGTATTTTATAGGAATTTAGCCACCAATTAAAACACTCCTTTGTCTATAGAGCCCTACATTGTCCCGTTTCGCTCGAGCGTGAGCAAGGGATCGGTTTGTTGGGTAGTAGACCGATAGATGGAGTAGTGTGCGAGGTAGGGATGTGCTACTCGACAGCCTGCTCGAGCAGGCTCGAGTGCTGACGTCACGAACTGGTGTGTCGAGCTTAAGGGGCCCATAGACGTGCAATATTATTTCCCAAAATGGATTGTACAATATATTGTTAGCTGGCTATAGACGTACAATATTATTGCACAACAATCGGGTTTGTGCAATAAATACACTCGCGTGGAGATAACATTTAACTTATGGTTGTGCAATATATTGTGCAACGCGGTCATAGACGTACAATATGCGTGGAAATATATATTCAGTCCATGCCGGTATTTTGTTTGGTGAACATGTTTAGTGACACTGATCTGCTGCGTTTTGATAACCGTGGGCATAAGTGCCAAAAAGAAGCAGAAACGGAAAAGGACATGGGCCAAACAGTGGTTTCTAGACAGAGAAAATTACACCCATGAAAATTTACTCAATGAACTGAGAAAATGTGAGCCAAATTATTTCCTAAACTTTCTGCGCATGAAGAGTGAATTGTTTGATGAACTCCTCGCTTTGGTTACTCCTCCGGGTATTTTTCACGATATTTCTCAATAAGCACCTCGTACTGTTCACCTTTTTTTTTAACGCGATTACTGTAATCTTTGCTCTTAACGTCCTATAGAGCCGGAATGCCATGGTACACCTCGATTAACTCCAAAATAATCTATTTCTCCTTCTGTTTGTCTGTCATCACGATACGTTCTCCCCCCACGTGTTGACACCAGCAATATTGCCAACAAACGGCGCAGTATTTTGCGATTTGCGAAATATATTTCAAACTTTTTTGATTTCGTACAATATATTGCACAACCCTTCAATATTAAATACACACTATCAATGATATTGCACAAACCCCAATATTGCGCAATAATATTGCACGTCTATGGGGCCCTTTAGTCGAGTAAGATCAAGCAGCTCAAAATTCCCTCGTGACGTAGGCGTGCATGCGCTCTAAGTAGGGCGTGTGTGTTGTGACTCGAGCCACACTCCCGTCTTCACTCATTCTCTTTGGTTTTCACATTCCAGCATGACATTGTAGTAGAGTAATTAGCGATCATTCTACAGAAGTACGGACGTACCACCAGTCGTAGTGGACGCATCAGTTTATTAAACCCATATATGCCCAGAATAAATTTGTGTTATCAAATTTAACTGACTGCTCGACACAAAGATGAGCTCTGCATAGTGATCATATTTCTGTGGTTTTCCTGTCGTTGTTTGGTGTTTACTTCAATTTACGGTTCTTCTGATCATTGGATGTACCATTTTAATAACATATTCTTTTCAGTTTTATTATAGTGCTATGATACTATTCCTTCTACAGGAAGACGGGACCTTCGATATTTAATTTGTACCCATTCAATTTATAATTATTTTGCTGTCGTATATGCTAATTAGGGAAAGGGACAGGAGGAAGAATAGTAATAATAAGAATAATAAGAAGACAATCTAAACAGAACTGAAGCCCTGAGTCCGATAGTATATAACTGAACTTTCAGGATTTTTTTAATTACATCTCACAATCTGTGGATATTGCATGTTGCGAAAATGCATCACTGGACACATAGGGCTGGTATTATGTTCATATAATTCTAGTGCATTAGTCATTAATAATTCATTATATTTCGATACTGAAACGGGAATGCCCTGCGAGCATTCGAGTTCATGTATTTCTTGAGAAAACGCGCTGGCACCCGACTGTATATGGATTCAAAACGAGCGCCGAGCGCGCAGGCATCATGGTGGACAACATGCAAGCAAGCGCTGCTACAGAGTGCCAGCCAAGGCCAAGTGACGTCACACCGAAAGTTCTATTCGATTCTATGGCATTTCATCACGAACGGAAGGGTAAATCGTAATTTCGAGAACGCCACCTTGTAGGCCTGGACAACAAATGCTACTTCCCAAAATTTCATTAAAATCGGCGGAAGGATGGCCGAGATGTGAATTTTTTTGAACCTCATATTTTCAGTCTCGCCGTCCGATCTTGAGCAATATAAAGGGGTCGCCAGCCTCGAGGTGATTAGAGTGTGTCAGTGTGCCACAGTGTGTGTCGTAGTACTTCGTTATGAACCATTCGTCTCGCTGATGTGATACAGTTCGTTACTCTGTCCGGCTAAGGACCGGGGTTTGAAAGTATGTAATACTAGTATTGAAAGCCTTCTCTGTGGACACTAACTTCTCGTGTAAACGAAAGCTTATTCACTGATAATATCGGTCTGTCGAGCCGAGTAACATTATTTCGTTTTGTGAATTGTGCAATTGAAGAAACTGTACAGTAATCACTTGATATTTTGAAACTGTGCTTAAAGGTCTTAGGGCATAAAGACTGTGCTTTAGTTGTTTCCTCTCCAAGAGACTGTGTTAGGTTATTTCGTGAAACTGTGCCCTAGTGAAAGAACAATTCTTTTTATGGACAGTGTCGATTTGTTTCATAAAGGACAGTGCCAACCTTCCTTTTAAAGACTGCGTCAATTCACCCCGTGAAAAATCAGTGTCGACATTTTCTTTCATTTCATTTTCAAAAGACTGTGTCAATCCATTTCACAGAACTGTGCTAACATTTACTTTCATAAAACTGTGTCGATATTTCCTTTCAAGGACTGTGCTGATTGTGAAATACGGTACCTTTATTTCTTTTTAAGGGACTATGTTAATTCCCCTCATAAAGACATTTACATTTACGTGTAACATTGTGCCTCAGTGGAAAATTTACCTCTGAGAAATTACGTGATTGTTGTTAAGACTGAGTAGTAACAGAACTTGGTTCTTTTTCACGAGACTGTGTCATAAACTCTTTCTTTTCTGTCTTCGCAGAAACTTTAATTTATTTCTACGTGTGTCTGTGCTAGAACATTGCATGTACTCATTACAAACAGTGCAGAGACTGTGTCAGAAGGACTTAATTTATTTTCTTTTGCACTGAGATTAAGTGGTATAGCATCGTATCTCAGAAAGTTCCAGATTCTTTTCATTGCCTATCACTTAAAGTTCGATAGTGACTATTGCACGAACAATATTAATCATTCTCACAGAACTGTGATTTTGAATTCATCTCTTTTTTTAAATGTGCGTCCAATACCATTTATAGTGGAACTTATTCGGCCAGTAAACAGTGTCTCGCCATAATTTGCAGTGCACTGCGGTAGAGAAGAGTCGTATCAGATTCTATTGACATTCTGTGCGAAAGTTTTACATTATTCTGCTCCTTTCATGGGACTTAGTGGAATAAAACACTCAACAACTATTTCACGCTGCACTATCGTCAGACGACCGCCCCAGGTTCGAGTCTCCTTCAACATCAAGGGCTAGCAACCGTGGGACGACGGCGACGCCACATCTTCGAAGACATTCAAACTATTCGTCTGTAAAAGGTGATATAATTTCCATGCATGTTTTGAATAAACTGCAAGTTCCACTTTAAAGAATGAACTCATTTCACTACCCTTCTCTCGTACTCTCTAAAGCATGTACCGTACACGCCTTGGCGTTATCCATGCTCTCCACAAAGCTGAAATACGGGCGTTCCTGTTTCAATATAAACTTATTTTATTACCACGAACATGCGGTATTTGACCTCAAAGAGCAAAGAAGATTGCCACGCAACTGATTTAGTGCAAGGAAATCACTCATAGGTGGGGAAGGCGTCGAGTACTGCTCGACATCGAGCTATGACGTCATCAGCTCGAGCTGCTCGAGCTACGCTCAAGCCCATCCCTAACAGTGACTCTATATGTGGGGTATAGTGTGGCCAACGAGAGCCTCATTCTGATTGGCACCACCATGTTTTACCCAAATGTCCCGTCAGGTGATTTAAACCTATTCCGCACAGGGTAAGATCACTCTTTACGCAATTTCAGCTAAGTACAGGCTACCTGCTTTAACCTTAATACAACCGAAAATATGTTTTTATTAAACACGGAACATTACTCAGTACTATTATTCGAAATGTGTGTGAATTTAAGTATTTCTGAGGTCTGAGTTCTGAAGAAAATTACACCAGGCTGCTGTGCTTATGGTTGCAGAAACAGATCCGGAAAGGGTTTTAAAGTGAAATTGGACAATTGCTCCCTTTCAACTCTAAAAGTAGCACGTTATAAGACGCTCCCACCAACGAGTAAAGTTGCCTCACACATTATAATGGTAACATTAATAACAAACTGGGTGAGTAATTTTATGGAGGCGATGGCAGTAAAGGTCAGATTTCTCCGTTAATATTCGCCGTATCGAAAACCTGTACACATGTTGTTTAGAATATAATTTCCGATCTTTTATGTTTCGTGCGATTTTACCGTATAAGGAAGAGTAACAGAGATTTTTTACGATTATGTTACTTTTCACAAATTTCCAAATGTCACCGAAAATATCTGTTTTATCTAAAATCCGTGCATAACAAAAGTTACAGGAAAGGTCACTCCCGATCATTTACTGTAAGTCTCATTCATTTTCACCGTATGAGATATCATGACTGACATATTCTCGAATTCAATTTTTATGGCTATTCGTCTCTTAAAGGACGTGGTTATAAGTTCCGCCTAGCGTCAAGTTGAATTTTCCCATACATTATAATGATAATAATAGTCCGACTCCGTGGCTGAATGGTCAGCATACTACCCTCCTTTTCAGAGTGTCCCGAATTCGATTCCCGGCCAGGTGGGGTATTTTAATAGCTCAGGCTTGGGGACTGGGTGGTTGTGTTTGACCCAGCACTCTTCTCTTCATACGATAACATACTACACTACAAATCACAACAGAAACACGCAACTGTGATTACATCCCTTCATACAGGATTGGCGTCAGGAAGGGCATCCGGTCGTTAAACAGGGCTAAACTCATATAAATGTGAAGCAGTTCCCACCCACAACCCCACGGTTGTGGGAAGAGAAGTAGAAAAGGAGAAGGTAATTATAACAGTAATAATAATGTCACCGGGCGAGTTGGCCGTGTGGTTAGGGGCGCGCAGCTGTGAGCTTGCATCCGGGAGATTGTGGGTTCGAATCCCACTGTCGGAAGCCCTGAAGATGGTGTTCCGTGTTTTCCCATTTTCACACCAGGCAAATGCTGGGGCTGTACCCTAATTAAGGCCACCGCCGCTTCCTTCCAACTCCTAGCCCTTTCCTATCCCATCGTCGCCATAAGACCCACTTTATGTCGTTGCGACGTAAAGCCACTAGCAAAAAAGTAGTGTCCTTAACAAAACCGTTAGTAGCAAATAGAATGTTTAAAAATACAGCGGATATCTACCAGTTCTAACCGAACCGGGGCACAGAATTAGTCGCACATCACGGGGATCGAACTGCGGGTTGTCGGTAATTGGCTCCTGAATACAAATAGGCCTACTTCGGGACCAGGATAACTGTTTGTTTTCACCGACCAACAAGTAGTATTTTCTCACTGTATACCTAATTTATAGCGATACTAACATTTAATTCTTCATTGTGGGGATCAATCCGTAGTCATAATTAAAGGAGCGCTATACACAACAACCCGAGGACCATGGCAGTTGCTTATTTTCACCACTAAAGAGTAGCAGGTTTTCCTTGTTATTCTATTAGTACCACGAGTAGAATGGTGCAGTATATTAACTTATATTATGATAACATAAATATGGAGGTAAGTAATACAATTTTGTCTATCCATCGCTTAACTAATCATATTATTTTCTATCTTCTACGTGTGTTAAGTTTATATATATACCGATAAGTCATATATAAATAAGTACATTTCTATGTATAGTTTGATGAACCTGCGTTTCATATTCCGATATGTAAAATCATGTAACCTGGGATATGGTAATGATACTTTTTAATTTAAATGTAGGCTAACTTCAGTCATCACATTCATTATACAAGACAATGACCATACTATTTTATCCCAAATGTATTATAATATAAATGTTATTATAGACCTAGCTACCTACACAGAATTTCTAACCTCTTCAATAATTGTGACTTGTACGCCTATACCATGTATAAATCTAAATGTTGAAGTCTTACGTCAGGTAGTAACACTCTGAATATAACACATACTGATAGGCCTATGTACACACAGCATTAGCTAATTATATAACATCCTAAAACAATGAACTAATCTATTTTAATTAAAACAATAATAATATCACCCTCCTTCATCTATCAGCTGATTGAGTACTTGGCTAAAACATGTCGGCTGGACTGGACTCGGCCACACTGTACATATAGAATCACTGTACTCTTGACGAGCAAGCAACGCTTGTGGTAAAAATTGAAATGGCCTATGGCTTTTAGTGCCGGAGTGTCCGAGGGCATATTCGGCTCGCCAGGTGCAGGTCTTTCGATTTGACGCCCGTAGGCTACCTTCGTGTCGTGATGAAGATGAAATGATGATGAAGACGACACATACACCCAGACCCCGTGTATGCGAAATTAACCAATGATGATTAAAATTTCCTGCCGGGAATCGAACCCGGGACCCCTGTGACGAAAGGCCAGCACGCTAACCATTTAGCCACGGAGCCAGACAACGCTTCTGTTGATAGTTGCCTAGTCAACACGGAACTGGAAATTAACGAGGTAGTCAAGGATACACTTGTAAGTCACGAATAAAGTTTAAGGAAGACAGTAGACTTCAAAAGCGATGTGTGGAAAAAGTTTCCTATTTGCAATTACTCATGATGGTAACCAGGTAGATCATGTAACCTGTAAACAGTGTTCTTCATTGTGAACATACAGTATAAGGCTACAACACCACATTCGAGGTCAATAACTATCATTGAGGTCATACGTCTGTAAAGGATCCGTAAAGTACGTGTTGATAGAAATGCGCACTTCTGATTTAAGTCCTTTTAGTGTCATGTCGGGTGATGGCTTTCGGGAGATGTCCCAGAACTAGTAAATATCGATCCGCTGTATGGAAGAGTAAATTGGGATGATATTCTACCCCCTTCTAAAACAATTTCGCATAACACAAAGGCTGCTGAAAAAAATGCTAAGATGAAAGGCCTTGTTTAGCAACGCCCGTTTTCCCAGACAAGAGAAGAAACTAGAAATAATATCAGAGAGGAAATCAAAGACAAGCTCATCGAACTGGGAATAGAGCCTGAACTCACACGACATTTGTTTCACGTTCGACCGACGATCAAATATCTTGAAGGCCCTTGAACATTACCTAGTGAAAGCAAATTATTATTATTATTATTATTATTATTATTATTATTATTATTATTATTATTATTATTATTATTATTATTATTGCATTTTTATTTTTTATTCTTTTGTAATTTGGTTTACGTCGCACCGACACAGATAGGTCTTATGGCGACGATGAGAAAGGAAAGGACTAGGAGTGTGAACGAAGCGGCCATGGCCTTAATTAAGGTACCACCCCAGCATTTGCCTGGTGTCATAAAAGGGAAACCACGAAAAGCCATCTTCAGAGCTGCCGACAGTGGGGTTCGAACCCACTATCTCCCGAATACAAGCTCACAGCTGCGCGACACTAGCCGCACGGCCAACTTCTTCGGTCAAATTATTTTTAAAAGTGCATTTTTTCTATAGCATTGTTACTTTTTACCCCAAGACATGTCCGGCTCCGTGGCTAATTGGTTAGCCTGCTGGCCTTCGTTCCAGAGGGTCCCGGGTTCGATTCCCTGCCAGGTGGGAGATTTGAACCTTAATGGTTAATTCTACTGGCTCGATGACTGGGTGTTTGTGCTGTCCCCAACATCCCTGCTACTCACACACCACATATAACACTATCCTCCACCACAATAACACGCAGTTACCTACACATGGCAGATGCCGCCCATCCTCATCGGAGGGTCTGCCTTACAAGGGCTGCACCCGGCTAGAGAAAGCCTCAGGAAATTATAATTGTAACCCCAAGACATAATTTAATTTACGTTCGGTGTAATATACAAGAGCTGGCCCCATGGTTTAGGGGTAGCGTGCCTGACTCTTACGCGCAGGCCCCGGGTTCGATTCCCTGTCAGGTCAGGGATTTCTACCTGGACCTGAAGGCTGGTTCGAGGTCCAATCAGCCTATGTGATTAGAATTGAGGAACTATCTGACGGTGAGATAGCGGCCCCGGTCTAGAAAGCCAAGAATAACGGCCGAGAAGACTCGTCGGGCTGACCACACGACACCTCGTAATCTGCAGGCCTTCGAGCTAGCAGCGGTCGCTTGGTAGGCCAAGGCCCTTCAAGGGCTGTGGTGCTATGAGTTTTTTTTTGTAGTATACAAGAATGAAAAGAAAATATAGGAAACTGAATTATGTAAACAGAAGGAACACAATAAACTATTTTATTTCGTTATTCAGAGTCCTAATTCATATATATTTTATACGAATGTATTGCTTAAAATGATAATTATGTTTAATGCTTTTAAAAATTGTCTATTTAGTTTTCATCGATTCAGTGTCTGTAATATGAAAATGCCACCGAGAATAAATTGTAAGTAATAAAAAGACAAATCAGAACAAACGTAAATATTATGGCATTATTTTATCGGTTTCTAATAGCATGTCAAATGCTTGCCTGTTGTTTCCTGCGATTGTCCACGCGAGCATAGTTCGTCCTTCAACATAGTTCCAGGCGTTCTCCATTCGTAGGAAACCCACTCGAGTCCAGGACATACTAACGAATACGAGCGAGTGAAAAACATACATTGCAGTGCTCTATTTGTCTAGTCCAACAGCCATCATTTTTGTCAGTAATCTCCCTTGATCTACCCTATCAAAGGTCTTGAGTAGGTCAATAGCGATACAGTCCATTTGACCTACTGAATGTAAAATATCTATTATGTCTTGCTGAAATCCTACAAGTTGCTCCTCACTGGAGTAAACTTTCTTAAACCCGAACTGTCTTCTAAAAAACCAGTTAGTAATTTTCACAGATGTGACTAATATAATCACAAAGAATGCTTTCCCAGAGCTTACAAACAGAAAGTGTCAAGCTGACTGGCCTATAATTATCCACTTCATGTTCATCACCCTTTCCCTTGTATACTGGGGCTACTGCTGCATATATCCTTTCATTTGGTATCACTCCTTCATGCTAACAGTGATCATGATCAAATAAGTATTTCAGATATAAAACTATACCTCAACCCATTCCTTTTAATCTCAGTATTAAAAGAGAGATCTACAGGTTCCGTGAACATTAGGAGGCGAATTCTATATATTTTTAAAACATGACATTCCGTTGAATTCTATGTTTTAGCATGAAATTTGAGCTTTGATTCCTCTCCAATGTGGATGCTTTTCCTTTAGGCAAATGTATTGTTCAAACACCCGAACAGTGTTCCACAAAGCAGGACGATTTCAAACAGCATCAATTAATGCCTCCCAATCCAAAATAGGCATTACTTTCATCATTTGCCGGGAGTCCTGGTTACCAATGTGAATAGCCAGACTACTAAATTCCTTATGTGGAATTCCGTGACGGGTCATAAAGATGGTACAGCCTTTTTTTGTCTCTCAACCTGGTGGCCTGAGTCACAGGAAGCCAAGTCTGAAGGGGTCGAGGAGGTACTTCTTTGAATACATAGACCTACCTTGTCCGGTACACGCCGCGTCGCTTCATACAGAGGCTCTGCTCCGAGAGACTAGTGCGAAAGTGGCTTATCTCTCCTTCACCAAGGAAGACGACCATTTTTAACCGTTTCGAGCTGCGCACACTGCGTAAATTCAGGAATCTAGCCGGCCAAAATGGTATCTCGGAGACTAATGGACCTATTTATATAAAACTTAGTGTGTAACTGCCATTATTGGAGATAAGTGTGTGGTCAATCAAGTACAAAGTACAAATTACTACGCCAGGAATAGAATTAGTAATCTTTGAAATTTTAATCATTTTTCGTTGTAGCTTTAAGAAATTAAACAGATGTTAATAGTTGGACATGCTGTTTAGAATGTTTAAAAACAGATACAGGAATACATGTACTTGCCAAACAATTTATTCATTAGATGCAGTTACATCAGAATCGCTATCGTCACTGTCATTATCTCCTTCGACAGAACCAGATACAAGAGGCTCAGTTGAGCACTTCTCGTGAAAGCAGAATCAACTTCCTCCTCATTGGTTTCCCTAAGCTGGTAATATAAAGGTCCGACGATATAAGCAACCTATGGAAAAGGCCAGTATTTGTGTCTTTCTGAAACGTTTCCAATTATCCTTATTCCTGGTCTCCTGGGCTTCCTCGGAGAGTTGTGCAATAGGTATAATACAGTGCCTAATGACCTCCTCTCCATGACCCAAGAGTTTGTGCAAAGTTACAGGCATGTAGTACGACTTGTATTTTTGTATGTACAATTGTGTAGTTTTCTTTGCGTGCATGCCAAATGTCACTATCAATAGCATACTCACACGAAAGAGTTTCTACGATGGCACGTAGATGGTTTATTAAATTTATATATATTCCAGTAATATCCGCAGAAGTGGAAGCCTCTCTGAAGAATCTTCTAGCGGTTTCCATCATTGGTATTGTCAGCACTTTGCTTCGGATATCAACCAATAGACGCGTTTCTTCCCTGAACTTCTGTAGTGAAGTAATCTACAGTATTTATTTATAGCGTGTGTATTTTAGGCTTTAAATCAGTGCGTAAATGTATTGTGGTGAATGAGAGTTATGCGATAAGCCTACGTGTGTGATTTATTTCTTTAACATTAATACTGTGATCTTTTGTAGTCATCTGCAGTATTTATTTGTTGTGTCTGTTTTCTAGCTTTTATTGTCTGGATAAATGTATTAAATGAAATTAAATACATCCATCGCCCCTCGAGCCCATACAATTATTTGTCTACTTTCTTTCGCAATTTGCCTTATATTTCAGTGCTGAGGTTTCTTATGTGCCGTAGTTTACCTCGAATACAAACCAAAAGTGGCCCCTGTAAACCCCACGTCCCCTTTAGTTCATAAAAGTAATTTGTAGCGTAGTTTCTTCAGCTTTTTGTCTTGAACTTACATACTGAATTTCACAAATTTATGTGCCGCCGTTTTCCCGTGATGGCGTTGAGCGGAGCTGTTCGATATGGCAACCCTGTTGTCATAAAAGCAATACTGTTTTCTTAATATGGAATGAGCTATAGTACTAGCAGGCTCATCCTGACATTGTTGTGATTCACGTCCTTCTGAAAGGCTCATTCTCTGCTCGAACCAACTTTTATTGTACTTCAGCAATTTGTTCCTTTTTCTACTACATTTTGTCCAGCGTGATCGAATTTTCACACATAATATACTGACGGATTTCCTTATTGACTTGGATATATCCTCGGAACAATCCTCAAAGCCTAAATTCGCAATATCATCGTTCCGCTTATATTCCCTGCTGTTCCTCAACAGCTCGAAATCCGACCTCCGGGTTACAGAGTACATGGCTTCTGAAAAAAAATTAACTGCTCTCAAGGTCGCGCCTGGTCGCAGCAAAAAGTCACAGTTTTCTATTCATTAAAGTATAGATAACTTATCCAAAAGACTTCCATTGCGGAAATCAAAGGCAATCCATTTTGAAAATCGGCTCAAATTCGTATAATTAGATAACGCTTGGACACCGAGTACCTGAATTTTAAGTGCATATTCCAGACAACAACATAGTAATTTCCATAAAATGCTACATACTATATAAAAATACACAGTTTCATCTAAAAATCACATTGCAAACTAAAGAAATATTTCGTTCTGACGTCTTTACTGAGCCCTCACTGCGTGCTCACCTCGCCAGAATATGATGCCCTACCGGAGGAGAGCCACTTTAGGCCTTCGGTGAGATTAGATAATCAGACAGCGCGACTTTTTAATACTTAATTACTGTACCCAAGAGTCTTATAAACACGACTCACAGAAAATGCGCGCCAAAGACAAAGGTTGAAAATATTATTTTTGGCCGGCTGAACGCTAGAAATTACCCACTGTGCTGCGGTGAGTTCGTAAGGCCCTTTTCACATTTCACTTTTCTTCTCATCTAACGTATCGACAGTTTCTCCGCATAACCGAATTCTATGACAAGCATGTAGTCCCTTGGAAAAGTGCTTCCAGTGGCGAAGTTATGCCCTTGCGCAATGGTGTTAGAGTACGAAATCGATTGATTGTGACCATTGTCATTCATACAAAAAGTGTGAATGTAATGTTGCATGATTTTAAGAATCTATTATGATCCCCTTTTACCGCACAGCCATCCTACGTTTGTTCGAAGAGGATACTCTGCACGTGTGTAGTATTCACATGGATAATGAATGCATCAAGCCTTACCACAAAAACATCCCTGATTTTTGATCAGGGGATGTCCTCCCCGGAGAAAAATCCTAATTGGGCTTCCTGCAGGTGTATTACATGAGGTATGTGCAGTATTAATGATGAGAGACGAAACGGTAATACATACAAGTCCGTTTAGTTGTGACCCCTCATTCATACGCCCACTAATGAATGTCATTCCAGTCTACATTGAAATAATCATGCTATCACAGATACGGACTTTGGTATTAAACTCCTGTCTATACACAGGTTAATTGAAATCGAAATTGTCATTCAAATGTTGCAATTAGGTTTAACATACCATTACACTCTGCATTGCAGTAGCACTCTAATTTTTGATCGATGAATTGTTATTCTGTCCGCCTCTGTGGTGTAGTGGTTAGTGTGATTAGCTGCCACCCCCTGAGGCCCGGGTTTGATTCCCGGCTCTGCCACGAAATTTGAAAAGTGGTACGAGGGCTGGAAGGGGGTCCACTCAGCCTCGGGAGATCAACTGAGTAGAGGGGGATTCGATTCCCTCCTCAGCTATGCTCGAAGTGGTTTTCCGTGGTTTCCCACTTATCCTCCAGGCAAATGCCGGGATGGTACCTAACTTAAGACCACGGCCGCTTCCTTCCCTCTTCCTTGTCTATCCCTTCCAATCTTCCCATCCCCCCACAAGGCCCCTGTTCAGCATAGCAGGTGAGGCCGCCTGGGCGAGGTACTGGCCATCCTCCCCAGTTGTATCCCCAGACCCAGAGTCTGAAGCTCCAGGACACTGCCCTTGAGGCGGTAGAGGTGGGATCCCTCACTGAGTCCGAGGAAAATACCGACCCTGGAGGGTAAACTGATTACGAACGAACGAACGAACGAACGAATTGTTGTTCTTGTTGTTGCTAGATGCCGAAAAAAGGTTGACGTAGCAATTAACATACATACATACATACATACATACATACATACATACATACATACATACATACATACATACGTATTTAGAGCGTGCCGGGTTGAATAGATTAGACGTTAGAGTTCTGGTCATCTGAACTCAAGTTGAGAGGATCGATCTCAGCTCATTTCGATGATATTCCAAAGCAAATATGTCAGCCCCGTGTCGGTAGATTTACCGACAAGTAACTCCTCCAGGGTCTGGCCCCGCGGTGTGGGGGGCAGTGCTTCCGCCTGTCACCCGGCGGCCTCGGGTTCGATTCCCGGCTCGGTCAGTTGTTTTTAAATGTAAATGATTAATATCACTGGCCTGGGGATGGAGTGCTTATGTCATCCTTAACGTTCCTTTCTTCACATTCGACACTCTAAACTTCCTCCATTCCAGTTACACGCAGGTTCAAATCACATGGTGCAAGTAGGGGCAAAATATCTCTTTGAGGTCGACGCCCAGAATAAATATCATT
Source organism: Anabrus simplex (assembly GCF_040414725.1). Lineage (NCBI taxonomy): Eukaryota > Metazoa > Arthropoda > Insecta > Orthoptera > Tettigoniidae > Anabrus > Anabrus simplex. Next base: position 1,371,954,118 of record NC_090265.1, read on the forward strand.
TTTATATTTAAAAACCTCCTCCGGGACAAATTATAGCACCTCATTGTCTCTGAAAACCATAAAATAGTTAGTAGAACGTGAACCTGTTATTATTATTATTATTATTATTATTATTATTATTATTATTATTATTATTATTATTATTATTATTATTATTATTATTATTATTATTGAACCATGAGTTTCGAATATCCCCCTCAGTTTTTATCTTTTTGGTCAGCTCCATCTTCTGTAAACAGTATGAGCTACCTCTCCGTTCCTGATCTGTGGTTATTACACCTCCTAACTGATGTCCAGCTTACTACGCTATCTAGGCATTGAACTATAAATGACTGTTTTCCTCCTTTCCCCATGGATGGCTCTGGATTAAAGGGACGATTTTTCCCTCTAATGATTAATAGTTTGCCATAGGTTGGCCATCGTGTAATGATTATCGTTTGCCTCCATTCCTTCATAGCAACAAGCCACGTCTCTCCTTAGTTACCAATAAGAGCCCTTCCTTGGTTCTATATAAACTGAGTCAGTTGTCGAAAGAGCTTTTGTCTGTGAGTTGAACACTTCTAATTGTAAGTGCTCGCTTTTCTCTTTCAGGAGTTTACTTTCAGGAGGACCAGGATGGAGAAGCCGACCGTACCAGTGAGACTGGACGACCACGACTACGAGGGAGCCTTCGAGAAGCTACAAGACGCGCTCTATACGATGGAAGCCCCCGATTATCAGCGCACGGAGCTGGTGGTGTACAACCGGTGGGGGGGAGGACAACCACCAGGGGATGCTCCACGTATACGACCACCTTAATGCGACCGCGGATTCCATCGGGGAGCCACTCCTCCAGATCATCGGCCATATGATCCCTGCCTGGGCGATCATCATTCGCCCTAACGACGCAGCTAGCTTAAAGGTTTACGAGGAGCGCGCGTTCCAGCAGTTCCAGGTTGTCCGGCTACCAGGACTCAGGGAGCACCTGAACGTCTCAGGCTACCAGGAGGCAGCCACACAGACGGAGCCGAGGACCGAGGACGAAGGCGGCGCTCCCGAGCGCCGCGACGGCGCGACCCCAGTTGAAGAGCTGTACTTTACGAAGTACATGCAGACCAACAAGGCCGCCAACCAGGATCGTCGACCACATGCCAGGGCCAAGTGGACGCAGACGCAGGCCTACCAGAAGGGGCCTGTAACCCGGGCGCAAACCAGGAAAGCGCCCGCGATGGTGGATGGCAGCACGGCAGTGGAGAAGAACGCCCCCTGGCGTGCTGAAGCCGGTGTCCAGGCCCTGCCTACCAGCATGTCTGTCGAGATGCAGACCTCGATGTGCGCCCCAGAGGACAGGGAATGCAGTCGAGTGCTAGCACCGACCGACGCCGCCACCGCCAGCCAGGAGAAGGAATAAGACGGCGACGCAGCGGAGCCACCAGCTACCCCGAGGTCACCAGGCCGGGAGGAGGGCCACCAGGACGAGGCCTCTTCCCCTGCCGAGAAGAAACCCCCGGGAAGAAGACGACGTCGGACCAGGAAATAGAAAGCGACGCCGGCCCTCCAGGAGAGGGCCGCCCAGCCGCAACCGAGGACTGCTCCCAGGACAGCAGCCGAGCGAGGAGCCAATCAGGAGAGGAACTCAACGGGTAACGGCAGTCAGGTGAGAGTAAAACGTCCCCCTCAGCAGTTCTTGCAGTGTTTCCGCTGTCTGAGTTGGGGCCACCGGCAGGAAAGGTGTGGGCTCCAAGTAAGGTGCAACCGATGTGGTGGTGATCACCACTACACGGCCTGTGCAGTGCTTAAGGAGGTGCCGGTGTGCGCGAACTGCGCGGGGGACCACCCGGGCTCCCATCGCAGTTGCCCTGTCTACCGGGCCATGGCGCGGGCAGAGAGGAAGGAGGCCCGGCGTCATGACCCACCCCCTTCCAGGAGGCCCCCGCCCCGGCGGGCTTGGCCTCATTATCCGGGATCGGAGACTGGGTACGAGGGACCCCAAGGGAGTCGGGCGGTGCGACAGGCCCTAGTGGCTATTGCAGCATGGCTCGGCAACCGCCAAGGCCCGAGATATCCACAGCAGTGCCCAGAATGACTGATCCCCTGAATAACTGGACTGGCGAGGAATAGGCTTATAACTTGTGCATGATACCTATTCCCAACTAACGCAATTACCTGGACCTCTCCTGAACCACATCCTTGCATGTGATATCTACAAAATGTCAGGTTTTACATGTAGGCATCTTTCTATTTCCGCCTATGTGGTTTTGTCCTGACCCTTATTACCTGATTACACCGCTATTGATACCCACCACCATATCTGGCCTGGTAGCATGCTGAGCATGGGGACAGGCAGATACTCCTGTAGTATCACACTTCCACTCCTCCCTGCTATCTTTCTCTTCTTAGAACTTCGCCCCTCCCCCCTGAATAAAAAACCTGGAACTTGGTCCTGGAATCGCCGTTAGGGGCTAGAAGGACTTGCTGTGATTGTAATGCGTGTCATAAAGGTAAGACCCTAAAGTCAACTCAAGAGTTTCAAGAGGGGATGATGGGGGACTTAATTTCCTTTTTTGCTAGGGGCTTTACGTCGCACCGACACAGATAGGTCTTATGGCGACGATGGGATAGGAAAGGCCTAGGAGTTGGAAGGAAGCGGCCGTGGCCTTAATTAAGGTACAGCCCCAGCATTTGCCTGGTGTGAAAATGGGAAACCACGGAAAACCATCTTCAGGGCTGCCGATAGTGGGATTCGAACCTACTATCTCCCGGATGCAAGCTCACAGCCGCGCGCCTCTACGCGCACGGCCAACTCGCCCGGGGACTTAATTTTTCTTATCGTGTGAACTTATAGGCGGTACTTCATTTTATAGAATGTAAGATGGTGTGTGTGTGTATATACCCTTGAAACCCCTTCTGTAGTTTTATTTTTCAGTGACTAGTTTTCAAAATTGGTTGTCACCTTTCAGAAGTTAATTATCCTAGTCACCCTATAGAATGGATTAGCCGCTGCTTCATAGACGTTCTGCCGCTTAGGTTTTAACCGGCCTTATTTCTCATGGGATAGCCTTTTGTGATTTATGGCCTATTAAACTAGCCCTTTCTAGTTTAATTTTTCTATGCTTATGGCCGTTTAGTATGGGTTTGCACCCCTGTAATATAGATCTGTGAGCGTGAAGTTAGAAAAGACCAGTGTGGTTTATTGTAAAGTGCCAGTGCATTCTGCAACCCTTCCGGTTCTTTTCTTATTCTCGAAGTTTGGCCGTGCGGAAACAGAAACCCTGTCCTTCCTGTGGTTTCATTTTCATTTTGCTAGTTACCTCCCTCGTGAGTTTAAGTACCTTCTAAGGTTTTTCTGTTTGAAAACTTCAATGGCCTTCGCGTTTGATTTGTATGTTTTATATTGTCCAGAACTATCTGGTACTATATCTATTAGTTAAATGTTAGAGACACGTCTCTTCGCATTAATTAGAAGCGTAAAATGCTTCATCCTGTTAATTGTTATTAAATGGAAGCCTAAAAGCTTTATCTTGTTAATTTGGCTTAGTCCCTGCTGAGTTTTGAACACTGATAGCTCAAAACTATTATTTATCTTCTTATATTTTATCATATACTAACGTTTTCATATTTATTTTTTTGAGAGCAAAAACCATAAAAAGAAAAACAAAACTTGAAATAAATTTATGGTGAAACTTTAATACTTGTGCTTTCTGTGTCCAGATCCAGTTCCGCACCGGTAATATCCGGAACAATTACTATTATTATTATTATTATTATTATTATTATTATTATTATTATTATTATTATTCGTTGACTTTAAGAGGGCGTATGGTTCAATCGACCGACAGAACCTCTTTCTTTGAAATTCTACAATAACATGGACTTTACCCAAAGACAATAAATCTCATCAAGCAAACACTCAATGACGCAAAATCAAAAGTAAAATTCATCGGTAGAATATCAGGTCCTTTCCAGCTTAAGACTGGCGTTCGACAAGGCAATGGATTGTCACTACTCCTTTACAATCTCGTCCTGGATAAAGTTATTAGAGAGTGGGAGAAGAAAGTATAAATTAAGAACCTCCCGAAAACAATTCAACTTGGACGAATTAACGATGGTATCAAGATCAGTTGCTTGGCATTCGCAGACGACCTAGCAATACTAGTGGACAGCGAAATCACAGCAATCAAACAGACGGAAGTCCTCAAGGAATGTGCTGAAAAAATTGGGCTACAAAATTTCATTTGAGAGAACGGAATTCATTTGTACTAGATTCAACATTCAGAAACTAAACAGAAAATACAAACAGATAAAACGGTTTCCACACCTCAAATAATTTGGTGAAATTGTAGAACCAACAGGATTAGAAAAGGAAGCACAGAAAGTTGGCCTACAGAAACTCAAGACAGCGTTCTGGAGAACATGCGACATTTACAACAAAAAATTTCAGGTTCACAAACACAAAGTGATCAAACCTGAAGTTTTATACGCGAGCTAAACTGAGTAGAAAAAGGTATCTAGGGAAAAAATGAAATGTCGTATGGCTTTTAGTGCCGGGATATCCCAGGACGGGTTCGGCTCGCCAGGTGCAGGTCTTTCTATTTGACTCCCGTAGGCGACCTGCGCGTCGTGATGGGGATGAAATGATGATGACAACACGTACACCCAGTCCCCGTGCCATTGGAATTAAACAATTAAGTTTAAAAAACCCGACCCGGCCGGGAATCGAACCCGGGACCCTCTGAACCGAAGGCCAGTCCGCTGACCGTTCAACCAACGAGTCGGACTCTAGGGAACATTATTAAGGAAGAACGAAAGATCGTGAGGAAAATTGTTGGTCCAGAAAAGAACTGAAGACGGATTCAGACTAAAATCCCGTTAAGCAAGCGAGAAACTGGGCATCAGATATTAGAAAACGAAGACCTATCTGTGTCGGTGCGACGTAAAGCAAATAGCAAAAACAAAAAAAAAACAAAAAAATACTCTTGCTGACGATGGCATAGGAAAAGGCTAGGTATGGGAAGAAAGTGGCCGCGGCCTTAATTAAAGTTCAGCCCCAGCATTGTCCTGGTGTGAAAACTGGAAACCACGAAAAACGGCATTCAGGGCTGCCGACATTGGGGTTCGAACCCACTATCTCCTGAATGAAAGCTCACAACTGCGCGACCCTAATAGTACGGCCAACTGTGGTGTTTAAATTGGTGTGTGTATTTAATGTTAACGAGGGTTAGGACTGAACAGATAATGACCGTGGCTACAAAGAGGGTACAATCCCGAAATTCACCGAAGTTAAAACGGTGTAACTTTTGAAGACTACTGCAAACAAAAAGACAATATTATTGCACATGCATCCCCTTTTAAGTGTTTGCTTGCTAAAACGACAGCTGCCAACCAGATGGCCTGCAGAAATTGAGTTCTCGTGTGATCATTCATAAGGATCCTCAATCGTCTAGCTTGGTCTTCACGAGTGGCCCTCTGTTTTTCATAGTCAGCTCCTCAGTGGATCTCGTGAGGAAGAATGGACCATGTTGCAGTTCTCAGTCCAAAATTGTTCCTGAGGTAGCCGGGTATCAAACCTGCGTTCTTCTTATAAACAACAGGCACGTTACCCCTTCACCACGTGGCTGTGATTTCTACAAATATTATAGATAAATTTTGCGAGTTTATTCGTATATGGAGGGTAACCATAGGAATCACTTGACCTATTTCAGTCATTCTTTCGCCATTAGAATGATTATTCCATATTATTATAGACGATCGTTCAATATGAGCAAAGCATGATCCTCAGCTGTAGGTTTGGTATATGTTACAGAGTGCGCCAGCCATTAGCAGTATAAGACGAATTGGCTTCAACCTGATTAAAGTAATCCAAAGATTGTGCAACGGGGTCTTATGTCCACCAGTTCTTCGCAGCAAAGTTTCCTTGGAAATATGATCGTGGGAGGAGGCATGCATGTCACTATGGCTCATACTGGTGCTCAGATACGTCAGCCTCGTGTCAGTAAATTTACTGGCATGCAAGAGAACTCCTGCGGAACAAAATTTCGGCACCTAGGCTTCTCCAAAAATCGTCAAAATGTAGGTAGTGTGGCGTAAATACAACAACGTTATTCTCTCTCTCTCTCTCTCTCTCTCTCTCTCCCTCTCTCTCTCTCTCTCTCACACACTCTCAAAATAAATGTTCTGTTCTGTTATTTTGCCTTTTAACTGAATGATCAGTCGTAGTTGGCACTGTAGTGTGTTGTGTCTAAATGAAGAGGTCTATTTTAAGAGCTGCAGGAAATAATCAGACGCCCAAGAATCGGGCTTGGGTCACTCTGAACGAAGTCCGCTAGACGTCGCTGGAATAGTGTTCGACTTTATGCAGAACCTACCTCTACCTTGTCTGCCAGTGCAGGAAACGTTTTACCTGTGTAAACTATGACAGTTTGTCTTTGTTTGTCTTCCATGTGCATATTTTGAGGGATAATACGGCAGTATTTATACTCACCATGAAGGTGAAGCTAAGAAACGGCCTAACGAATTTGGTACGTTTCGTAACGATTACATTGGAAATAATGTTTCACCCCAAGTTAAGGATCTGAACATCTTTACTGAAACTTCCCCGGGCCAAAATCGGAGCCACACATTACTGAGATGTATAACGGGCCTATCTGTTTCTGGCAGATTCAAAAATATCAACGTATATTTTTCTGCTCGCGATCACAGCTTCTTCCCACGTGACCGTGACTTTGGAATCATAAAACGAGTAATTCGTCACCGTGACAAAATATATTCACCTGAAAAATACTGAAAACCTACAACCTGTTTTCCAGTCTTTGACCGGGTCAGGGATGTAATGAATGAACCATATATAGGCTATTAGTACAATGGGGTCGCCACTCCCAAAGTGATATATTAATGAGTGATAGATGCTATGAAATGAGAATGGAGAGCGTTGCTGGAATGAAAGATGACAGGGAAAACCGGAGTACCCGGAGAAAAACCTGTCCCGCCTCCGCTTTGTCCAGCACAAATCTCACATGGAATGGCCGGGATTTGAACCACGGTATCCAGCGGTGAGAGGCCGACGCGCTACCCTCTGAGCCACGGAGGCCTGAACAATATTATTACTTAATATTTTGAGCAAAATGAAACAACCTTTGTTCCAAGTGAAACGTCTAAGAAGTGAAGAAATACTGTATTATAAAAAGTGGTGGCCAATATTTTACAAGAAAACTGCGAAGAGGTTAGGCACACCAAAATAATCTTTTAAAATCAGCACACACACGCATTTTATTTTCAAACAGGAAGAAACAGGCTATATTTTACAAGTGAGTTCATTGATGGGATCAACTGTAATGTGTTCAAACTCTTCAAAGGGGGAAACTTCGTGTTACCTAAACACGTGACCTATACGGGACGAGTTCCTATCAAGATGCAAAAGGTACAAGATATTTCAAAATAACTCATTACATACCTGATGAATACAAAGAATTGTATACAAACATTTTAATGTGGCCTACTGCAAACACTGCTGAAGATCATGAGGACAGTGAATAGACCTTATCTTATCTTATCTTTCAGCACAACAGATCAGCAGAAAATGTTGTTCATATGAGAAAGATCATAAATTTTCAGAACCATTTTGTAAATATGGATTTAAATTAAATTCTTTTTTGTAATATTTAATGTAACATTATATACAAATAGAAAGAAATTAACACAATACTATGAATTTTCATTAAACATAAGTTTTTAATATGTGTTCAGTTGAAAAATGAAAACATACCACATACCGTACTTTATACAATTTTATTCATAATGGTGCGCGTATACAGAAGTTTTGATGACACAAAAACGATTGCATCAGTGCGTTTTTTGATCGAGAAGGCAGTGACTGATGATGTTCGCGAGTAAATACCTTGCTCAAGTTTTGGTATTTAATAGATGTTCATAATCGTTACATTAGTGTAAGAGTGATCAGAAGTAAATATTTAGATCACCTACTATATTCTTGTAAGTAAGATACCTGACATTATTTCCGTGGTCCTTGTGTGAAGTGACGAACTATAGAGATAACCTAAAACCCTTTGTTGACCCACTCAAAATGGCCACCTCTCTTGATAGAGGTCGGCATTTATCGAATTCAATGAATGAAAAAATCAATGATATTTTTCCTCAACAGACACCATGCAAGCCAACAAATAATAATAACAACACCGTAAATAACCCTCCACATCCTAACAGTGCATCAGGTAACCAAATGACAACCGTCACAAGTAGGCCTAGTAACGAAGGTAATTCAAGGTTAAGCTATTCTGCTGCAATACAGTCGTACCCCTCCAAAGAACAAGCTATTGTAATCGAATCTCATGACGGGATCAGTATCAAGGATTATGTGCTAGCTATAGGTAAACTTACAACCCCTAGCAACATTCGGTTTGTTTCACGTATATCGAACGGAAGGATATGCATCTTTCTCTCTAGTAAGAAAAATGTCGAAGATCTGATATTGACAAACCCTAAGATCTTAATAAACAATGTATCACTGGAAATACGACCCCTTCTAACAAAAAACAAGCGTATTATATTATCCAACGTCTGTCCTGTGATCCCAAACTATGTTATTGAAGAGGAATTGTTAAAACTCGGTGTGAAAATCATGTCTAGGATTACCCCAATCAGAGCAGGTTTGTCAATTCCTGGATTCTCCCACATTTTAAGCTTTCGAAGACAAATGTACATTCAGAATGAAGACTTTGATAAACTCCCCGAATCCCTTCATCTCGAATACGATGGTACAAACTACTGGATTTACCTATCATCCGATTCACCCACTTGTTTTCTTTGCCATACCGAAGGACATCTGGCCAAAGATTGTCCTAACAACGTATCACTTCCAAAAGATGAATCCTCTTCCAATAATTTTCCTCAGTTCCAAGAGATTTCACAAAAGTCACAGGTCGAAAACCCCAAAACAGACATCGGTACTTCTAGCTCTTCTAGCTCACTCCCAAAAGATAGGCCTACTCAAGAAGCCACTTCAATGACCAACCCTGACTTAGCACTTAGCCAAGTCTGTAATGATCCTCCCTCCTCCAGAATTCAAATTGAGAGAGAAATTGCAGCACCTATGGAAACACACGCCACCCCTACAACAGTGAATTTTCCTGGATGTAAAAGGCCAATTTCACTAGCTAGCAGTGAAACAACTAATCCAAATCCTCCTGATGGCAACAAATCCATACTGGCCTCTCCTGAACAAATAGAAAACCGTAAGACAAATCACACTTCCAAGAAACCCAAGACAGACACGCAAAAATCAATAAGTGATATGCTCCTGCCAGTAAAACAAGTTTTGGAAGCTGACCCATCAATATTCCCCCTCAGTTACCTACAGCTCCAGTCCTTCTTTGAAAATACAGTTGGTGCCAAGGACATATCAGAAATTGCTTCAAACTACACACAAGACTTAGAAGGTCTTGCTAAAGCCCTTCAAAAACTCTATCCTTACTATACCGATAAAAGCATAAAAAACAAAAGCACTCGAATAGTAAAAAAACTACTGAAATCCGCCAGTCAAAGTGAAGACCCAACGCATATCAATGTAACGCCAGACTATTCCAGCGACGACAATTCCTTCCCAGTATAACAATGGAGATAAACCTCGTTCTGCTTTTGATCATTATTATGGCAACATTACTCCAATGGAATCTTAACAGTTATCGATCACAGTTAGAATATCTACAACTCCTAATAAACAAACACCAACCATCTGTTATCTGTCTCCAAGAAACAAACTTTCAGAACGACTTTGCTGCCAATCTAAGACTCTACAGTGTCTACCACAAAAATAGAACTAATGTGAATCATGCGAGTGGAGGAGTAGCTACTTATATCAAAAACAATATCTATGCAAAGGAAATTACTGTTAACACTAATTTGGAAGCTGTAGCAATTTCAGTCCATCTACCACCTTCTCTATGTATCTGCAATGTTTATATTCCAAACAGTTATTTGTTTCAAGGTGACGATCTACGAAACCTTATCCACCAACTACCTAAACCATTCATCCTAGTAGGCGACTTCAACAACCACAACACGTTATGGGGTAGCCATAGTTCTGATGCAAGAGGAAAAGAGATAGAAAAGATACTTGATGAATTTGATTTAATTCTAATGAACTCTACTGCTCCAACTCGCTTTGACATAGCCCACGGCACCTGTAGTAGTATAGACCTAACCATCTGCACACCGGACGTAGCAACCCTTTTCAACTGGTCTGTTTATTCAACACTCCAAGGAAATAGTGACCACTTCCCGATACTAATCAATAATGAAAATTCTTCTGTCAACTCCTCATTTATTAACAACTCCAAATGGAACTTAAATAAGGCAGATTGGACAAAATTTAGGCAGACAGTCAATAACCACTTAAAAGACTTAACCCCTCCAAATGATTTCCCTTCTAAGCACATAAATATCATTGTTCAAGATTTCACAGAAGTTCTTGTTAAATCTGCAGACATGAGTGTTCCAAAAGTAACCTCAAACTCCTTTAAGAAAAAAGTACCTTGGTGGAATGACACTTGTAAGGAGGCTATTAAGAATAAGAATCGTGCTTTCTACCTCTACAAAAGAAAACCCACACCTGAAAATAAAGCCCAATTTCAGAAATATAGAGCAATCGCTCGAAAAGAAATTAAACTCAGCAAAAAGAATTCATGGCTATCATTTGTCTCCTCGCTAAGTTCCCAAACCCCACAAAAGGAAATGTGGAATAAACTTCAAAGAATAAATGGCAAATATAATCACTTCTACATTACTTCCCTCAGAAACTCTGTTGATGGAACCTTCATAAACAAACCTCAAAACATCGCTGATAAATTAGCTGACACATTTGCCGAGATCTCTAGTGACAAAAATTATGATCCTGAATTTCTCCATACAAAGAAATCCAGTGAATCCGTTGATCTAAGGAAAGCTATCTCTGACCCTAACTATAATCTAACGATACTTTTCAACTACAGGAAATAATTACTGAACTTGACAAATGTGGCAAATCTAGTCCTGGCCCAGATACAGTCCCTTATGAATTTCTAAAACAGCTTCCACTAAGTGCAATAAATTATCTTCTGGCCATTTTCAACCACATATGGAGCTCTAAGACATTTCCTGACCAATGGCGAAATGCCATTGTAGTTCCAATACCCAAACCAGGGAAAGACAACTCAATTGCAGAAAATTATCGCCCTATTGCTTTAACTAATGCGATGTGTAAACTCATGGAGAAAATAGTCAACAAAAGATTACGCTGGTATCTCGAGCACATAAATTTCTTCAGTAATGTGCAAAACGGGTTCCGTAAAGCACACTCCACAACAGACACTTTGATAAGTCTGGAATCTGAAATACAGGAAGCGTTTCTCAATAACCAACACCTAATAGCAGTCAGTTTAGATATTAATAAGGCATATGACATGGTATGGAAAGACTATGTAATCAAAGTTCTGACACATAATATATCTGGAAATATCCTATATTTCATTTATAATTTTCTCCAAATGCGCCGAATTCAAGTTAGAGTAAATGGAATGCTGTCAAAGGAAGTAGTAATCAACAATGGAGTCCCACAAGGATCAGTTATCAGTGTAACACTGTTTCTTGTGGCAATTAATGGTATAGTCTCTAACATCCACTCACCAGTTAAGTGTTGCCTTTTTGCTGACGATTTGATAATCTTCTGCCCAGGGAAAAACATTACAACGACTCAACTCCTATTACAAGAATCAATTGTAAATATTCAAAACTGGACTAAAACCACAGGATTCAAATTTTCTAAAACTAAAACCAAATGTATTCTCTTCTCCAAAAATAAACATACTATCGCTAACCCTGAATTATATATGGAAGACCATAAAATTGAATCAGTTAAAACTATTAAAATTCTAGGACTTCTATTTGATAACAAGCTCACCTGGACCCCATACCTTAAAAATCTTAAAGACGAGTGTCAAAGAAGAATGAATATCATGAAAATTCTCTCAGCAAAAAACTGGGGAGCAGACTACCATGTCCTAATGAACACATACAGAGCCACAATCAGAGCCAAACTGGATTATGGCAGTATAGTATATTGTTCTGCCAGACCATCTACTCTTAAGATCCTTGATACCATCCAATCTTCAGCTCTTCGAATTGCCCTAGGAGCCCACCGCACCAGCCCCATAGCTAGTATAGAGATTGAAGCCAACGAACCACCACTTGAAATCAGACGTAAACAGCTGAGTTTGACATACGCACTCAAGATAGCTGGTACAAGTAACCAACACTTGAAAAAACACCTAATTTCAAAGAGACATAAAGGAAAACTAACTGGATCTCACCCCCAACCCTTTAACATCAGAATATCCAATCTTCTCAAAGAAATAAACCTCAGCCTTCCACCCATTTTATTTCCACACAACTCACTAGATACCCCTCCATGGAAAACTCATTTGCCTCCAGTCAACTGGGAATTGAACAACAATCTTAAAGCTCAAACTGACACAACAAAATTCCAACAGTTATTTAATGAAATTTGTAATAGATACTCATCATATAGTGCAATTTATACTGATGGATCAAAATTCAATGAGAGAAATGGTTGTGCAGTGAAGTATAAAGACTATAGTAAGCTATACAGATTACCAGATCTTTTTACAGTGTTTACAAGTGAACTGTATGCTCTTAAACAGGCCATGATTCATATTTCAAAAGCAAGCTACAACAACTCATTCATAATATTCTCTGATTCCAAAAGTGCATTAACTTCAATACAAAATCCATCAACAACACACCTACTTGTTAAAGAAATTCAAATGCTGTACCACAAGATCAAGATCGCAGGAAAAAATGTTATTTTTATGTGGATCCCATCTCACAGAGGAATACCAGGCAATGAATCAGTTGATCAAGCAGCAAAAGAAGCTACTAGTCTCCCAATCAACGACCGTCAAATTGCTACGCCACATTCTGATATCATCGCTTATATCAAAATCAAACTACACGAACAATGGAAAATGAACTGGCTTAAAACTTCCACTAGCAACCTCCAAAAAATTAAAATATCTACAAGAACATATCCTCTCCAAAACCTCACCAGACATGAACAAGTCTTAATCTCCCGACTAAGGATAGGACATACGAAGATCACCCACAACTATCTCCTAGAAAAGAAACAACCTCCCACCTGCAGCAAATGTAACTGCTCTCTCACTGTCAAGCATATCATCTCAGAATGTCAACTGTATGACCATTGGCGCCAACACCACAACATACCTAAAGGAATGGAACTGACACTGTCTTCTCCAGCACTGAGTCATCAAGTAATCAACTTCCTCAAAGACACTGGCTTGCACTCCAAAATGTAATTACATTATACTTATTTTTTTTCTTTACATTTTTATAATTACAATATTATTATTATTATTACCATTATTCTGTAATCATATGTAAGAGTCGCGATAAGACCTTGGAGTTAAAGCGACTATAAACAACCCTAATAAAAAAAATAAAAAAAACGATTGCTTTGAGAGTGGTAAATAACTTCGTAATTGTAACTATTTGAGTAAAAGAATTAGTTCACAAACTAGACAGATTTATTTTTTGTTTTTCGAAAACTAGAATGTTTGGAATGTTTTCCTTTTTCATCTAACCAATTTGAATTTATCACGTGCTTACCGACCAAAAAGCACAAACATATCATGTATGTACCGACTAAAAAGCCCAAATGTATCATGCATGTGCTGGCCCGTTGAAAATACTAAATTTAACGCGTACCGATCGACTGACAGTTCTAGACGTACTGACCGACTGTATCATATACTGACCAACTGAGCAGCTGAAATTTATCACCTGCTGACCAACTGAAAATCCTAACCAAATGACCAACTGAGAAGCCCAGATTTATCACATGACGACAAACTGGGAGGTCCAAATTTATCGATTGTAAAACCCATCATTAATCCTTACTATTTCCACCTTGAAATACAGATCTATAGGTATAGGCTATGTAAAGCAGAATGTCTGTCTGTCTGTCTGTCTGTCTGTCTGTCTGTCTGTCTGTCTGTCTGTCTGTCTGTCTGTCTGTCTGTCTGTCTGTCTGTCTGTCTGTCTGTCTGTCTGTCTGTCTGTCTGTCTGTCTGTCTGTCTGTCTGTCTCCTATACAAATTCATACCGTTCTACCAATCTGAACCAAATTATGTATACTTAACTTTTAGGACCCTGCGGGTAACCCATCTACAAGAAATTTTAACAGCCCTCTCCATTCCCTAGATTTAGGCCCTTTGGCTCATTAACATAGCTTAATACAGGATAAATATCCAATATATTCGTCTCACAAAAGGGAGACAAATCTCACTATAAGCTTCAAGATGCGAAGATCAAAACTCGGTAAGGACCCATGGGCCCCGAAAACCATGTCTTAAAGGCCTAAAACCAACCGTTATGGAGATATTGGCATCACACTACACCGCTCTAGGAATCGGATGAAGAAATGAGCAGCCGTAACCATGGCAACGTCAGCTCAAGGATTCTACAGTAGAATACAGGCCTGGTGTTCAAAGTAGGCACGTGCGTAAATGTAGGCTAGGTCAAGGAGAGATTCTGCTAAACATATGACTGTCTGGAAAAATGCACTGGGGGGAGGGATCCGTAGGGGTGGAGGTGAGAAGGGGGTGACATATGAAAATAATCGAAAATAGTGTCCAATCCATAGGTTTTGGGGTCGCTTAGATGAATAGTGGTACTCCACATGTCGTTTAAGTCCAAGTTCAGCCCCCATTGGCATGGGGGCAGAGAAGGGGTGACGAAAGTCCAAAATGGCCGACTTTGCGGATGCATGTGTGTGTACCCCTCATTTTTTTACACAAGTAGGTCTTATGGTGACGATGGGATACGGCAGGGATGGGACTGGGAAGGAAGCGGCCGTGGCCTTAATTAAAGCACAGCCCCAGCATTCGCCTGGTGTGAAAATGGAGAAATCACGGAAAACCATTTATAGGGCTGCCGACGGTAGGGTTCGAATCCACTATATCCCGGATGCCAGGTCACACCTGCGCGCCCCTAACTGCACGGCCAACTCGCCGGGTGTTACCCCTCTCGGCGGGGGTGGGAAGTGGATGAAGTATAAAAGGAATAGAAAACAATCGATGTTGAAGTATAATCCATAGTTTTCTGAGTCACTGAGGTGAATAGTACCACTCCAGATGTCGCTAAATTCCAAGTTCAGCCGTATCGACCATGGGGGGTGTTTTGACAAGGGTGAAAAACAAAATATTCAAAATAACCGAGATTACGCATGAATGTGTGTATGTTCAAGCATAGATCTCAACCAAACGTAGTGCACATATGACTTACTACCTGAAAAAATGACTGGAAGCAGTACTCTCCGAAGACCGTGACACTTGGGATGCCGATTAAGTCCAGTCGTATGGATTTTGAGGAGTGAAAATTAATGTCCAAATTGGCCGATATTATATGTGTATGTGTTATATTCCAGCATAGCTGCCAACTAAACTTGGTGGACCCATGACTTGATATACTATCTGGAAAATAATTGTGTGGGGTAAGACACCACTAGCATCTCTAACGGAAGGGATGACATTAACAATGATCGAAAACGACGAATATTACTGTCGAATCCATAGTTTCTGGGATCGTTTAGATGAATACTGAGTCCACGGATGTCTCCAATTTTAAGGTCACCCCCATCGGCAAGAGGGAGTGAGAGGTGTGATAAGGAAAATGTCCAAAATGTCCGATATTATGGATGGTTGGATGGATGTGAGGGTGTCCCAGAACACCTCTCAACCAAACTCGGTACGGATATGAATTACTATCTCAAAAGATATTGTAGGACTAAGACACGCCTAGAAGAAGAGGTGACAAGTAAAATAATCTAAAATGCCCAATATTAGGGTCGAATCCATAGTTTCCAGCGTCACTGAGATGAATACTGACACTATGGATGTCGTTTAAGTCCAAGTTTGGCACCCATCGGCATGGTCATTCAGAAGGGGTGAAAAAGAAAATGTCCAAATTAGTGTTGATTACACAGTTTTCAAGGCCTCTCGGATGTTTCGTGACAGTCCCAGTGACAGCTGGAATCGTGTACATCATATCTATTGTACCGGGCGGTACACCTCCAAGCCGCTAATTTAAAATGTGCGCCAATTGAAACTCCTCTGCTGGAGGAAGTCTGAACCTTATTGATGGTATTAATTTTCAAGTTTCTCAGAAGATGTCACTACGTGGAAAATTTGGAGTTTTTGAACTGTGTCATTTTCGACGTATTTTGTTTTGCTTGTAGTAAGAAGTGTGAACTTTCTCTTCTAGAGGACATTACTGAAGATCAACAATAGTGCACCCTAGTGCGGAGTGAAAGAACTGTATTTTTGGAGAAATTTTTATTTCAAAAGTTTGTTTTTTTGTTAAATTTCTTTCTGTTATTGTTTAAGTTGGCTGTATACCCCTATCTTTCCCCTTGTTTTGTATGTATCCAATCCCGAATTTCTTCAATTTATTTCTGACCAATCCGAGGTATCTTCCCCCAACTTGAATATGTTGCTGTATCCTACCCAATAAAGTGATTGTGGGCGGGTGTTCTCATTCCCCTAACGCCTAGAACCTTCCGCAAGAGTATATAAACTGCTGATTTTTGGGTCTCTGCGCCACTTCTGTTCCATCTTTCTGTGTGTAAAGTACATAGCAGGGGGCGGGAAGCCCCTCTTTCTCCGGCAGCGGTCAACAACCAGGTAATGGCCGATTAATTACTTCTTTTATTGCTTGCTCAGCAGTTTAACTCTCGGGGCGGGTCCGAAGTTTTTCCATTATGTAACCTTCCTTAAAATGTAAAGAAACTTGTATCTATTCTATCTTTCAATCTACATATTGGGATAGAGAGTGCTTAACCCTCTCGAGCTCCCACTCACATTGTTTTGAGGTGAACTTATTTTCTCAACCTATTCTTCCATAACATTATGTAAATTTGTTTCTTTTCTAAAGTCACCTCCGTAGTATGGGATTAGCCCTTGCATCAGTGGCCTAGAGCCAAATTAGGTTTTGAAACAAATACATTAGGAGTGCAGATCGCCTCCTCTCAAATTGTTATTTTAGAGGTCATGTAATTACCCCCTTTTTTATCTAATAGACCTCATCAGGTTGGGTAGTTTACCCCTGTGTCTATGTCCAGAGAGGACAACTTGAAGGTGGAGTTTGGTGTGGCTTATGATAGGCTTAAAGTTGAGAGCGAGTGGCTCTTTTTCTAAAACTGAGTGTTGTATGCCTCGAGGAGGCTTTGCTGTGTAATTTGGAGCAAGTGCTCCAGGGTTTGATTGGGGTCTTCTGCCCCGTTGTTGAAATTGGTATATCGTAAAGTTCAGCTAGTTGCTCAAGAATTGTGTTTTCAGGGCTCGAAGCCCAAATCCTGCAAATACTGTAATTGTACTTTGTTGCCTTGTTACACCGTACCTGCTATTCTTGTTATTTCTTTATTTTAAAAAGAAAATATAACCTTGTTAAATTTTACATTAACTTTGATTCCGTAGTTTGAGACCCGTTCACGCCCGCACCTTCTTTCACCTCTACCTACCACTAAAACACGGTAACAAGTGGTAGCAAAGCGTGGTTGAATGGGTCTCATTTTAGCCCCTTTTGACGGCTAAACATTGTTTTGATCCGAACTCTAACCATTTTCTCAGTTGCTGGAATTTTTTGAGTTTTTCAAAATTGTTCTGTCATCATGCCCGGCCCTCGCGATGTTCTCCATCTTAACTACTTGCGCAAAGAGTAGTTGATCTATGAGTTGACTATCAGAAATGTGCAATCTGGAGGCACGGTTGCAGTAGACACCAATAAGCTTAGAGAGTCCCTTGATTTGCCCATTTCCATCCCCACCTTGGGAGAGAAAGAAATTGACGACTCTCTTTCCACGATCGTCGAGAATATTACTGGGCTAACCTCTGTAGTTAGTTTTTTTGATGAAAATGATCCTTCTCCTCATCAAATTAAGCGTGTGCAAGCCAGGCTGTTTCATTTTTCAAATAGAGTTAACGATCTGTTGTCTCTAAAGTTGAATGACGTTCAGAAGAAGGAAGCTAGTACGCTGCTTGAAAAAATTTCTGAGTTATCTAGCAAGGTCACTCAATTGTTAACTGGCGAAATTCCTCCCAAAAGCGATCAACCCACCACAGTGAATGTAGGTAGTGAGGAAGAGCCTCCTAAGGGAGAAGTCAATAGAATAACCGTTGCTGCTCAAACTATCTCTGCCCCATTGGACAACGAGTCTGAACGCCGCACATCGTTGAATAATGTACGTGCTGAATTAACTTCTTTGCCATTGAAACCTTTACCTACTATGTCACCCGGGTTCAGCAGCTTGCCTCATCCATTGGCAATGTTGCTCAGAGGTATATCGAAGTTTTCCGTTAATACCACCAGTGACGTAATTTCATTTTTAAGATTTCTAGTTGAATTTCAGGATCATGCCCTTGTGTTTTCTCTTTCCCAATGTCAAATTTTGCAAATCATCTATCCTTATGCAATTGGTATTCTCTCCGACAAAATAGTAAGAGCCATTGCTGAACAGTCATCTATTGAAGATTTTCACGCACACTTGCTTGCAAATTTTATTCCTGCTCGCGCGAGGTCATCTCTGATTCAGAAGTACTATTATCGTGTACAGCGCTTGGATGAAAACTTGGCTGATTTCATACAGGACATTAAGTTTTATACTAGGGTGTTTGCTCTTCACTTCCCTGAGGATCAGATTGTACAAGCCATTGTAGAAGGCATTTCACCACCCTATAGGTCATATTTGTGTTTCGCGGCGTGCCCGCAAACCTTCTCCGAACTTGAAGCGTTGGCCGTCTCAGCGGAAGGAGTGAGATACGCCGATTCCTTGCGTGTCGCGAAAGAACCCCCGCCTTCTTTTAGTAATACTCGGCCTCCACCTCGCCGATCAGTCACACCCCGTAAATGTTATGCTTGCGGGTCGCCTGACCATCTTCGCAATAAGTGTCCACTGATCAAGTCGAGTGGGACAAGGAATGGAGCTGGTTCATCACAAGGCTGTTTTAAATGTGGGGCTTTCTCACATATCGCCAAAAATTGCCCAAATTCAAATAGCACCCGCTCCTGCTCAACTTCTGGTGCAACTTCCAACAAGAATCAAAAGTGACTAGTGGTTCCGGCTGAGTCGACTAATTCTGCTTCCCAAGGCTCAGCCCCTGGCAAAAAGGTCGTGAATTCAGGGAACGTTCAATTTGCAAATCCTTCTTTTGAATGCCCCAAAGAATGTCTTAGGATTGCGGCGGATACCCCCGCACCTGTCCCTTTTCTTAAGATTGAGTTAAATAACGAGCCTGTAACCGCTCTATTAGATTCAGGCAGTGTTTGTTCAATTATTTCGGACCAATGGTATTCTAAATTGAAATCGGTTTGTAAACTACCAGACTATGACTCCTCTCCTGTTCAATATGTTTCGGCTAATTCATCCCCATTAGAAATTCTAGGTTCTTTGCAGGTCAAAATTCGTATTTTTAAATTTACATGGAAAACCAAACTGTTTGTGGCTAAGCACTTGTCTTGCCCCATCATACTGGGTGCGGACTTCATTTCTCACACTGGTCTTGTGCTCGATCTTCAGAGTAAGTCGTGCACATTCAAGTTTGCGTCCAATTGTAAAATTCCCTTATTGAAATGTAATTCCGTATCATGT
This sequence comes from Anabrus simplex, assembly GCF_040414725.1. Classification (NCBI taxonomy): domain Eukaryota; kingdom Metazoa; phylum Arthropoda; class Insecta; order Orthoptera; family Tettigoniidae; genus Anabrus; species Anabrus simplex. The sequence continues at coordinate 1,371,973,829 of NC_090265.1, forward strand.
TCATCTATTTCGCCTACCCAGGATGAGATGTTGTTAGACCTTAGACATCTACCTGAGGAGCAGGCTGATAGTATTCGGAAATTGTGTCAGTCGTTTCCCGAGGTGTTCTCTGATACTCTTGGTGTTACTGACCTTATCGAATACAAAATTGAGGTCACGGATTCGATTCCTGTTCGTTTTCCACCATATAGGCTATCTCCACCTAAAATGAAGGCTCTGAAAGAAATCATCGATCAAATGTTGAAGGATGGTATTATTAGGCCCTCTAAATCGGCGTATTCTTCGCCTATTTTTCTAGTCCCTAAACCCCAAGGAGGCTTCAGGCCTGTCATTGATTATAGGGCTCTCAATCGGAAGGTGGTGTTGCAATCTGTGCCCCTTCCCGACCTTCATTCTTGTTTTTCATGGTTCCGTAAGGCCAAGTTCTTTACTATCTTGGACTTGAATCAGGCCTATAATCAGATTCCCCTTGCCGAAGAGTCTAAACATCTTACAGCGTTTGCCACGGACGGGAACTTATACGAATACAACCGCGTGCCTTTCGGGCTCCCCACGGGAGCAGCTGTACTCACTAGGCTACTAGATAGGGTCTTCTCCGACATCAAATTTGAGTACTTATATCATTACTTGGATGATGTCGTCGTATTTTCAGAGACTTTTGAAGAACATCTAGATCATCTGCGAGAAGTTCTCGATCGCCTTCGTAAGGCTGGGTTAACTGTCAAGTTGTCCAAGGTTGCCTTTGCTAAGCCCTCTATGTCGTTCCTAGGGCATATTGTGTCACCTGATGGTGTAGCTGTCGATCATTCTAGAACACAGGCCATCCGTGATTTTAAACCTCCCAAGGACATCAAAGGTATCGCCAGGTTCATTGGTATGGTGAATTTCTTCAGGAAGTTTATTCCTAACTTCGCTAATAGAGCGGCGCCCTTGAACCTTCTTCGTAGGAAAGGCAGCAAATTCGAGTGGGGACCTTCTCAACAAGCCGCTTTTGAAGATCTTAAATTAGCTCTCTGTAATGCCCCTGTACTTGCTATGCCTGATTTCTCGAAGAAATTCATTGTCCAAACCGACGCGTCGTCGTCAGCAGTAGCTGCAGTCCTTCTTCAAGAGACTGAACTAGGGAGGCGACTCATCGCCTATGCATCTAGGACCTTGTCGGCTCAAGAAGCCAAGTATTCCATCTATGAGCTCGAAGGTTTGGCAGTCTTATTCGCCTTAGAGAAGTTCCGTCTCTATTTGGAACATGTCAAATTCGACCTGGAGACAGATAATCAAGCATTAAGCTGGGTCTTAGGTAGGCCGCGTCGTACTGGTCGTATAGCCCGTTGGGCCATCCGTATTTCTGCCTTCCAATTCGATGTCAGGCATATCAGAGGTACCGAAAATGTTGTTGCTGATGGACTCAGCCGTATGTTTTCCAACGACGTCGAGACCCGCGAACCGGCCAACAGTTCATCACCTCCCGAGTCCATACTATCTGGTGTTAATGCCATCTTAACAGATGCTCCCATGCTCTTTAGGGATATCGAGAAATACCAACGTGAAGATCCGATGCTGGCTCCGATAATGGAAACCCTTTCTTCTGGGAAACATGTTGTCCCTTATGTTTTGAGGAATGGTGTTCTATGTTGCCCTTCGAGGCATGATAAGATGATGAAAGTTGTCGTTCCAGCTGTTCTTGTGCCTATGATCTTCAAATACTATCATGAGACCCCATTAGGGGGGCATCTTGGAATCTTTAAAACTCGTGAGAAGATTCGTGAAATGTTCATTTGGAAAGGTATGGACGGTGAAATCCGTGAACTTGTAAAAGCTTGTAAACCTTGTTTGCTCAGTAAACCCACCATGTCCACCAAGGTAGGCCTTTTGTCTTCGCATCAAGCGTCGCGCCCCATGGAACGCCTGTATATTGATTATGTAGGACCCTTCCCCCAGTCAAAGGGAAACGCCAACAAGTTCATCTTTGTATGTGTAGATGGTTTTACAAGATTTTCCTGGTTATTACCGACTAAGCTGGCTACCGCTCAGTCCACCATTACTTGCCTAAATTCTATTTTTGCGTCTTTTGGTCTGTGCCAATATATTGTGTCTGATAATGCTAAGGCGTTTACATCAAATCTTTTTCGTAAATTCTGTTTTGACTTGTCCATCTCTCATGTAACTACTTCTGCTTATTACCCTCAACCATCTCTGGCTGAACGGGTTAACCGTAATCTCCGGTCCGCCCTTATTGCCTATCATCATGAAGATCATTCCAGGTGGGACACGTCCCTGCATTGGTTAGCTTTTGCTTTGAATTCGGCGGTTCATGAATCACATAAATTTACTCCAGCCTCTTTGATGTTCAAGTTTGTTCCCAACACGCCGCTCTCTAACCTCTGGTCTCTGAGTGACATTCTACCCGAGACAATAGATCCGGACAACATCAAAGATCTTTGGAAGAAGGCTAAAGCCAATCTTAAAGTGTCTCATGAAAAGGTTAGGGAAAGGTATGATCGTGGACGGAGACCCACCCCTTTGAAGGTAGGTGACCAAGTTATGGTCAAGAATTTTGTTCCCGCGGGCAAGCTTGCCCCCAGATTTCATGGGCCTTGTGTCATTCTCGATTTTCTTACGCCGGTTACGTTGTTATTAAGTAATCCAGCCACCGAGAGGATATTTAGGGTTCATCTGTCACAGGTGAAACCGGTGTAATTTCTGGGTTAACTTGCTTCATATAATCGTGAAAGGAATATGAAGGTTATATTTTTTTGAGTTTTCAATTTGTAGGCATTCTGCCCCTTCTATAATATTTTGTTTTAATATGTAAGTATTTTTGTAAACCCTCCCCGCACCGTTAAGCTGCCATTCTGTCCTTACCTCGGCCATTACCACGCTCCCGCCTCCTGCTATACACACTGTGGCTTGCTTATATTAAATACCATATTAAAGGCCATGGATATCTGCACGCCGCTGGCCCCTCAACCTCTCCACAAAGCCTGTGCCCTCAAAAATGATGATGGTCCAACAAATTCTGCCGCCTAGTTTTAATGTTTCAGTGCCCCCGCAGCCGCGCGGCGCCGTGCCGCGACTGGGTTTGAGGAAGGGCCCCCTCGGCCCCAGCGAGGACGACATGTGCACGGCGAGCCGGAGCTCTCCTCCCGGCCTAGGCTGATGTGCGGCGCACGACCTGCTACTTGCCCGCAGCCTGTATATGTTCACCGCGGGCGCGGCGTGTTTCAACACCTCTGCTCCCCTCATAGTGCGGGCGAGCGGTATCTCAGGGTACTTGAGGGGTCCGAGCGGCCTCCTCTGGACGCAAGCTGCAACGGCCGGTCTGGCCATCCAACTTAATCATCATTAACTACATGAACTATTACTATCAGCAATTACTGCCCTTGGGAATTCAACAGCAATATTTGGTGGACCTTGCAAAATTTTTCTTCACTTTCAAGTATTAAAAGTTTATCTTCTGAATTCAACTTCTACAAGCATAAAGACTTTACTTCACCTGCAACAACAAAAATTTTGAAACTGAATCAAACCACATTAAGAAAATCTTATAAATTTTTCGGCAATTAATCTCCATATCTACATCAAAACTTGGACCTGGTTTTCAAACAAATTTCATGTGTCACCCCTGGAGGAACTTTTGGGGGGGGGGAGGTCTGTACCGGGCGGTACACCTCCACGCCGCTAATTTAAAATGTGCGCCAATTGAAACTCCTCTGCTGGAGGAAGTCTGAACCTTATTGATGGTATTAATTTTCAAGTTTCTCAGAAGATGTCACTACGTGGAAAATTTGGAGTTTTTGAACTGTGTCATTTTCGACGTATTTTGTTTTGCTTGTAGTAAGAAGTGTGAACTTTCTCTTCTAGAGGACATTACTGAAGATCAACAATAGTGCACCCTAGTGCGGAGTGAAAGAACTGTATTTTTGGAGAAATTTTTATTTCAAAAGTTTGTTTTTTGTTAAATTTCTTTCTGTTATTGTTTAAGTTGGCTGTATACCCCTATCTTTCCCCTTGTTTTGTATGTATCCAATCCCGAATTTCTTCAATTTATTTCTGACCAATCCGAGGTATCTTCCCCCAACTTGAATATGTTGCTGTATCCTACCCAATAAAGTGATTGTGGGCGGGTGTTCTCATTCCCCTAACGCCTAGAACCTTCCGCAAGAGTATATAAACTGCTGATTTTTGGGTCTCTGCGCCACTTCTGTTCCATCTTTCTGTGTGTAAAGTACATAGCAGGGGGCGGGAAGCCCCTCTTTCTCCGGCAGCGGTCAACAACCAGGTAATGGCCGATTAATTACTTCTTTTATTGCTTGCTCAGCAGTTTAACTCTCGGGGCGGGTCCGAAGTTTTTCCATTATGTAACCTTCCTTAAAATGTAAAGAAACTTGTATCTATTCTATCTTTCAATCTACATATTGGGATAGAGAGTGCTTAACCCTCTCGAGCTCCCACTCACATTGTTTTGAGGTGAACTTATTTTCTCAACCTATTCTTCCATAACATTATGTAAATTTGTTTCTTTTCTAAAGTCACCTCCGTAGTATGGGATTAGCCCTTGCATCAGTGGCCTAGAGCCAAATTAGGTTTTGAAACAAATACATTAGGAGTGCAGATCGCCTCCTCTCAAATTGTTATTTTAGAGGTCATGTAATTACCCCCTTTTTTTATCTAATAGACCTCAGCAGGTTGGGTAGTTTACCCCTGTGTCTATGTCCAGAGAGGACAACTTGAAGGTGGAGTTTGGTGTGGCCTTTGATAGGCTTAAAGTTGAGAGCGAGTGGCTCTTTTTCTAAAACTGAGTGTTGTATGCCTCGAGGAGGCTTTGCTGTGTAATTTGGAGCAAGTGCTCCAGGGTTTGATTGGGGTCTTCTGCCCCGTTGTTGAAATTGGTATATCGTAAAGTTGAGCTAGTTGCTCAAGAATTGTGTTTTCAGGGCTCGAAGCCCAAATCATGCAAATACTGTAATTGTACTTTGTTGCCTTGTTACACCGTACCTGCTATTCTTGTTATTTCTTTATTTTAAAAAGAAAATATAACCTTGTTAAATTTTACATTAACTTTGATTCCGTAGTTTGAGACCCGTTCACGCCCGCACCTTCTTTCACCTCCACCTACCACTAAAACACGGTAACATCTATAATGCGACGTGTAAATACATTACATTACGTTAAACATTATTTTTATTATTTGTTTGAAGGGATAAACCTCTTCCCGCACAATCTGAGATACCACAAGGAAATACTGTACATTAATGTGAAACCAAATAATCTCAGACTAAAATGTAAAATTACACACGTAGCCTAATAATATTTCTAAATACACAAAAGAGTTCATAAATTATCAGGCAAAGTCACAATAAAGAAAACTTTAAAATATCACTTCAAACAGGTAATGCAAATGCTTTGTGAAAGAAAAAATTACTAAAATGATCGAAACTGTAGATGCATGTGTGGACAGTATCTTCCAGAATAGCCGTCGACCAAACTTCGTACAAATACGAATTACTATGTCGAAAAGATATTGAGGAGGTAAGACTCCCCTAGCAAGCCTAGGGGAATGTATGGCATGCAATAATAATCGAAAACGACCAATATTAGCGTCGAATCCATAGTTTCCACGCTCTGAGATGTACTCTGATAAGCTGGATGCCATTTAAGTACCAGTTCGGCTGCATAGGCATGGTGAAAAGTGGTGATGAAAATGTCCAACGAGAAACAAAAGAAGCTTAACTAAAACTTAAAATTAAACACACAACAATATCTATTAAACTAAAAAATAGTCCTTAAAATTTCAGTCAACGACACAAAAATAAACCTACAAAAATTTGCTTCACACATAATTAACAGGTAATACAATAACTAAAATAATCAATAAAGTGCCCGGGCTGCGTCGGTTAATATAGAAAGTCTTAGAATAAAATACGCAATACCGTGAACTGCCTTCGTTTATTTCTTCTAAAGACAGCCAGTGTAGCACTAGAAGTTCCTCACTAGTCGATTTCCCCTGAGAAACTATGAAGAATTCCCCACCGCTGATCAGACCATTACTGTTATTGCTTTAGAAACACTGGTTCACGTTACTGAGCAATTCTCTTGGTAGCTCTTCTGTACTCTGAGTGATTTTCTTCAATGGATGAATATATATTCATATAGCATTCAAAAACTGCACGTTTCTAGATCATGATTATAAAATAGGCCTACCAGTTATCTGATGATTTTAATCAGTTATAAAGAGTTGGAAAAAGGAGGTATGGTGAGATAAATTGAGAGGGGAGGAGGGTTGGATAAAAGTGGAACGGTATACCAAGGTGGTTTTATTTTACACTTTTACCGGGCGAGTTGGCCGTGCGATTAGGGGTGCGCAGCTGTAAGCTCGCATCCGGGAGATAGTCGGTTCCAATCCCACTGTCGGTAGCCCTGAAGATGTTTTCCGTTGTTTCCCATTTTGACACTAGGCAAATGCTGGGGCTGTACCTTAATTAAGGCCATGGCCGCTTCCATTGCATTCCTAGGCCTTTCCTGTTCCATCGTCGTCATAAGACCTATCTGTGTCGGTGCGACGTAAAGCAAATAGCAAAAAAATATTTTACACTTTTGCTTAACGTCGCACCGACGCAGGCCTTATGGCGACGATGAGATAGTAAAGGGGTAGAGTTGGAAGGAAGCGATCGTGGCCTTAATGAAGGTACAGCCTCATCATTTGCTTGGTGTGAAAATGGGAAAAGACGGAAAATGGTTTTCATAGCTGCTGAGTGGAGGGTTCAAACCCACTATCTCCCGAATCCAAGCTCACAGGTGCGTGACACTAACCGCACTACCAATTCGCTCGGTAGACCAAGGTTTCAGGGCTGTCTCTGAGTTCCATGATTTTGAATTACGACGCCAAATGTATTAGCGTGAGTGGGATGGATTCTTACCTAACTCCAGGTAATACTGAAAGTAAACCTTATGGCAATATCTGAAGTATATCTACCGTTACTACCAACGCAAGTATGACACAATCAGGCAACTGCTTACGCGTACTAAATTGTTTTCTAGATACTGCAGCTGTTAGGAAATCGATTGACGAGTATCCAGATGACTTTTATTCCTTTCATACTGCAACCTTTCCACCCCACGCCATTTGCCCCATAGAACCAAATGACTGCATGATAATCCCTAAAATATCGGGGTACCACCATATAGCACCATACGCCAAGGCACTTGATGGAAAGGGACCTTTTTAGTCTAGAGTCAAATGCCACCTCATCAGGAAAGAACGAAAAAGAAAATTTTTCAGAATGATGGGTGAGCAAAAGCTCTTCCGACCGTGCAAGGATCTACTGCACCCTTCCGTTCCATAGAATTAAACCATCGACCTCCCAGGGCCATGGTGCATTCGCGGCAAAAGATCAAAGAAAATAACACATAACTAGCTTAAAGGCATAAATGAACGGAAGGAAACTTGGGATACAATGTTATTCGGCAAAATGACAGGCAAACAAAAGTGTAATTACCTATTTATTAAGCCTTGATAAATCAAATTAATTAAAATTGACCCTGAATACTTATAATATAAACATAATTGAATTAGCAATGTTCAATGTACTAAATACAAAATTGTAAAATGTCAAAGTTGATTTCTCCTTTCCCTCTTTCTTCTTCCCGACATAACGATAAATATTACATTATAATTTGTATAACATATTTTTTAAAATCAGAAATGTCCTTATAAATGCGACGGTTATCATTAAGAACTTTCTTCACTATCAGAAGAAACAATTATCTATACAACAACAAAAATTGAAGATAACTTGAAGTGGTCACCTAGCTAAATTAATTATATTACAAAAAAGTAAACAAAAGAATAAGTGAATGCTAGTCGATAAAATCCTAATCAAAATAAAATGACTGATGTCGGGTCCAGAAATCGAACCCACATCCCAATGAATCCATTGACAAAAGAACGAAATAAAACTCGTTTTGTTATCCACATAAGGAGTAAAACACGACTAAAAGAATGTATAAAAGAGCAAAATATGTACACATAATATAAAAATAAACAATAAACAATATACACATGCAATTGGCTGTATAATGTGACAACAAAAATCCGTGGTTGCCTCAGAACTCGAACCGATGATATCCAGGATGGCATCGACAAACGGGTCTATAAAAACTCCCTTTCTTAATTAATCATATGGTCAACAAATAAATAATAATACTGGCGTTCCGGTTATGTTATTTCATTATCAAATTAAATATGAAAAAGTAAAAGAATCCTTTAAACTACAATCGGTTTTGTGGTTTACTTCCCTGTCTTCATTCTAAGTGGAATAGCTCGAACAATACAGTATACAGTAATCCTCTACAAGGAGCAAGCTCTCTTCCGTCTCCCCTTCAGGTTGTAAATCTCTGGACGTCAATGCCCTAGCAAATAATGGCCTGGTGTGGCAGAAATCTCTTTTCAACATCTCAAGGCGAAACCAAATCGTCTCGGTTAGAATCCATCATTGTCAAATAATCTCATTTCATTACATATTCTCATTATTTCCAAAGCTCCACTGGCTTATTAGTTCACTGCCTTATCACAATTCTTTAACTCAGTATCAGGCCACATTTTATCTTATCGTATTCACATCCTTCAACTCAGAATGACCAGGTTCGCTTCCATCCGATTACAGAATACAGCCTAGGTTTTTCCTACATTTTAAACTCAAACCAATAAAATCAAATATGGATTTTAAACATATCCATAATGTTATTCTCATATACAGAAAGAGAAAATATTTTACATTAAAGGAAAACACTAATCTCAATAGGAGGGCGTTTGTTCGTTGTCCAGGCTTGTCACAAGTTACGCAAATAATTAATACAGCCATCTGCAAATATTATCATACAAATTACGTGAAAATAAGAGTGCCTTCCTATCCTGATGTTAACAGCCGATAGTCCATTTTGAAGGCATAATCACCATGCATTATCACAATGAGCTTGGATATCACGTAAATAAATTACACATATTACGGTTTGGGATCAGTACAAATACAAATCTGCATTTTTTATTTTAATTTACCTAATCTAAGCACTCTCAGACTAACTAATATTTTTCATCAAATCATGTACATGCATTACGTTAGATATATATTTCTAAGCCCATGAAGTAGACTATTAATTCCATGAAGATGAACATAAATGAATATGAAGACCACTCACAAGTTCTCTCTAATTCAAGAATACGTGCAATTTACATTTCTAACCTAACTTATGAGATCTACATATAAAATAACCGCGCATTTGTTTAGAAAAAAACATTACATTTTAGTACTTATCATCATGTCGTAAAAATCCAAGCTTGGGCCTAGGGAAAGGCCCTCATTTTTCCTTTTTAAGCTTCCATTGTGCTATAGTTGGTCTCGGGTTCATGTCCACTGCTACTCCCGCTGAGCGCATTCATAATCCATGGTTATCTTCTACACTTATAACAGCTTCGATGATATTAACATCTGTTGCGTCACTTTAACATAAAAACACTAACACTTTAATGATATTAACACTTGTTGCGTCACTTTCTTAAAAAAATACAATAACCGTTCTTGCGGTCACATAACTTCAACCCTTTTACTACTATCGTTTGTAGATAATTATAATAGTCTCGAAGATGTAAACTGTATATTTCCAGTCTGAAATACTAAATAAATTAGAACACCAGCAAATCGTGGTTCTGCCTTGGATCCTTCACGTCAAGTGGATACTGGTGTCATCATCGCCATTCCTTTTATAATCTTTCCCCCACTCATGCAAGAGACAGTGGCAAATCCCCACATTTTTTTTTTAATTAATACTTCCACGTGTCGTATGACATCGGTAATACACTCAAACGTGTGACTCAGATTCTTAAGTAGTCTAGTTATGTGCGGAACCTGGATCGTTCGGCAGTTTATTTAAAATTAATTATCAAAATAATGCCCCTACAGTGTCCTCCATGAGGGTGCTACGTACATAGTAAGCGTCCTAACGCTTAGCTTGTTATATAATGTAATGATCGCGTATTTTTCCACACGTTAATATATTATAAAAAATTGGAATTTTGGCAGAGGTCTATTATGAAACCGTATAACATTCCGAGGTTTCCCATATTAATTGTTATGCATATCTCGAAATCTCATCATACAAATGAAGCTTGCACGCTGGCAACATCGGGTTTCGGCCATTGTTTCAACGGGTGGAGAAACCATTATTGATTTTTCTGGCTTGACATTTTCCATCTCTCCCTCTCTATCGGGGATTCTTTTAGTTAAGACGGAGTGGTGTTTAGCAGGCTACAAAGTTGTGTAAACATGTGCAACCTAATGCAACTTTTTGTAACATGTACGATGGAGCTTAATAAAGGTTTTTCACTGCCTAAAATTATTAATAAATATGTATATGACCGATACGGTCACAATACAACTATATTATAATAAATATATATGTATATTGTATATGTACAGAGCCTCCGTGACACAGACGGTAGCGCGCTGGCTTCTCGCCACTCGGTTCCGTGGTTCAAATCCCGATCATTCCATGTGAGATTTGTGCTGGACAAAGTGGAGGCGGGACAGGTTTTTTCCGGGTACTCCGGTTTTCTCTGTCATATTTCATTCCAGCAACACAATCCAATATCATTTCTTTTCAGCCTTCATTCATTGATCATTGCCCATGAGGAGTGCGACAGGCTTCATCATCCGGCACAATTTCTATTTCTATCCTCGCCGCTAGATAGGGCTTCACTCATTCCATTCCTGAACCGGTCGAATGACTGGAAACAGGCTGTGGATTTAAATAAACTTACAGTGCAAGAATGCAAGGAACAATATTTAAGTTCATTACTTACAAATAACAGGTCCACTGCTCCACTTCGACTTACACATGAGAAGTTCCACAACAGGTCTGTAACATTAATACAATCTCATGAATTTCAGTGCAAAGTGTAAAGAATTTGCAATTATATCTACAGACATGGATCCTTTATGAGACTCAGCAAGCATTACGGATTGTTTATGAGATCTGAGTTTTTAAATTATGCCAACTTCTTGCGGTTGTCTTGAGTGGACTTATTTCTTACCTACCCCTTGGGAATTCTTGAATCATAACTTGTGCTAAACCGGAAAGACATCTACCATTAATAGCAGCACAAATATGCCACAATCCGTTAAATTTTTAGGCATGACGAAATGAGGAGAAATTGTGTCCTGGGACTTGCTTACTCTTCGAATGTTCTCATTACAGTGCCTTCTAACAAATCAAACACCACTTCAAAATGTAATTCCAGAATTGAAAACCACAATTTCGAACATCCATATACATATATCCGAAATAACTCTCCATTCCCAGTCTCCCCAAGATCCAAAGTATTTATCATCCCCCTCAGTGTCGGAGGACCCGTACCACTAAATCGGTACACCATCCTCAGTGCTATTCAAGATCTTGTTCAAACGCACATCGGCGTAATAGGAGAAACTCATAATAACCTACTGCTAATAACTGCACTCAACGACCACCGCTCCGAAGATATTGCAGACCGCTTATCGGCACTTGACGACATCCCCGCACCAGTAACCATCCATCGGACACATACCCCGTCCACAAGCCAGGAGACTGCATTGACGTGGGAGAAGAAGACGACTCGAAATACACAGATATAGAAGGAGAAGAAGAAGAAACAACGGAGGAAGGGCCCACATACAGTGAATGCGGCTCCTGAACCACATCTCAAACAACTGAACAAGAAATCCAAACTGATCGTTGTTTCCAAACCATACCTCAAACTACAGAAAAAGAAATCCAAACTGATCCACCAACTGAACCCACAGAACTTCCAGGTAATAACCATACCCCTACTACATCTCCACGACCTCCGCCAACCAAGAATCGAACCCGCGCCCCACCAAAGGAGCCTCAACCTCACTCACTACTCATTATGTGCTTCATCTGTTTACAGCTGAACCATTCAGCTGCAAGCTGCAAAAACCAAACCCGTTGTAATCGATGTGGTGACCATCATCTCCAGTCAATCTGTCCAGATCCCCGAGACCAGCCCAAATGTGCAAACTGCAGCGGCAAGCATGCCGCCTCTTACCCAGCTTGCTCTTTCTTCAAAAAAGCTATTAAAGCCCATCACATAGCCAGAAAATATATCCGACAATCACAACCAACAAACCTCTCTACCGAAGTCTCAAATCAAGGCCACCACCACATCTCAAATATGCTCTCACTCCTGGATCTCAACATAAACCCTTATCCTGTAAACAACCAAAGCCGCACATCACAACCCAACCTCAGTACACAACTTCTCAAGAATCTCCTCCTACTAACCAATATCACATAAACCAAGTATCCCCCACCCCCACCCAGCAATACTGCATGCCCCACATCAACGTGCACCTACCTAAAGAATGACTATCTCCTTACCGAAGTCTCAAATCAAAGCCGCCACCACATTTCAATCGATCCATTTCGCCTCTCCTATCCTTCGAAGTACTGGAGTTTTACTAACAAAACCAAAATTCTACGCCCTCAGGGCCTCACATCAAATTGAGGTAAAGGACCAAGTAGGTCGGGGATCTCAAACAAACCCACAATGCGAGGTTCAGGTTCAGCACCCCCGCACTTTGGAATGACTGTGCGTAACCGGTTAAATGAAGCGTTTCCAGGGAAATGGACGTGGAGGTCCAATGTTCTGGCATCCACGTTCCTCGGACCTTAATCCACTAGATTTTTATATGTGGGGACACTTAAAGGAACATGTTTATAGTACTCCACCCATGGATGTACAAGACCTAATAGCTGGCGTGCATGCTGCATCGGCAATGGTGGATGCATGAATGTTGCTTAGGGACCTTCAAAGTATGCTCCAGCGAGTGGCGAAGTGTTTGCAAATGCAAGGTGGTCGCTTTGAACACCTGCTGTGAAGTGAATGTTGCTCGTAAGTGTACGTACCGGCTCTGTGAAGATAAGACTGGACGTCACACGTACACTTTGGAATTATTGTGCGTAGCATAATGGGCAGTCCAGTGTAGCCTACCTACTGTACTGTATTGTGTTTCCTTGTACCGCATTGGACAGAGACGATGTTACTGTATCCACTATTACGTTCTACGTATTCGTTTTATTTGTGCCATGGACGAAACAAAGTGGTCGTTTACGTCTGTGAGAAGTTCATGTTAAGTTTGAATGTTTAAATAAAGGTAAATATAACAGTAAGACAGAACATGGTGTATTTCATAGTGGAAGTGTACAATAGATACAATTTGATACATTAACTGAAAAAGTGCGCCACTGTGGTGTAGTGGTTAGCGTGGTTATCTGCCACCCCCGTAGGCCCGGGTTCGATTCCCGGCTCAGCCACGAAACTTGAAAAGTGGTATGAGGGCTGGAACGGGGTCCACTCAGCCTCGGGAGGTCAACTGAGTAGCGGTGGGTTCGATTTCCACCTCAGCCATCCTCGAAATGGTTTTCCGTGGTCTCCCACTTCTCCTCAAGGCAAATGCCGAGATGGTACCTAACTTACAACCACGGCCGCTTCCTTCCTTCCTTGCCTGTCCCTTCCAATCTTCCCATCCCTCCACAGCATAGCAGGTGAGGCCGCCTGGGCGAGGTACCGGTCATCCTCCCCAGTTGTATCCCCGACCCAGAGTCTGAAGCTCCAGGAGAGCGTATCTACACGACGCCACAGAAGATGACTACCGCAGCAGTAGTCGAAACGTCTGGGAGAAGCGAGAGGAGTGGACCACGGCATAACAGCCCGGAAGAATTTTATTATAAAAGTAAAATAATTAAGATTTTAAATTATTTACACTCATTCTCATTCAGTGTTCAAGTTCATATTAGTTATTTACTTCTACAGTATATTCGTAGCCATGTTCCGAAGTGTATTTGATTTACTTTAATTATATTTAAAAGATCACTGAGCAATCACGGTCTCCATATAAATACTCGATGTGAATACTGTCACGATAATTATATTAATTATTCTCACCACATTTAAGTCAGTTCACTGTGATAAAAATGGATGGTTTGCTAAATTGAAACGTAATAAAAATTAAATGGGATAAAGTCAGATTGCAAATGTAAATCTGATCATATCTTTGCGTATGTATCTCCCAATCAAACTCTTGGGTGAGTATGAAATCGTAAAAGAATATCACATGTTTACTTAGTCATGAGCCTAGTTAAACCGTATATTAAAGAACTCTCTTGTATTCGGTACGTACCATTTACCAATGTCAGATAAAAACTGTCACGATACACAATTCTACCATAATACATGTCAATTTTACCTTAAAATGGGTCATCTGCGCGATGTTCACTCATTTGACATATTCTTTCCATATGACACAGAAAACACACCTCATGTTAATCTAACGCAATGTTTCTTGGCGAATAGCAATTCTTTTTCATACCGCAGAACATAAACAAACATCTGCATTTCAAATAATCCTTAATATACTCCAAGAAATAACCATATTTTAACACCATTCCAATATACATTATCATACCACCGGCATACTTATTGCCGTACACATATAGCCGATTACACTTAAAGCTATATGCCAAACATTTTAGAATTGCCTTATAATAAACGCATTTTAATAACCTCTCATCTTTAAACAGCAGTTGGAGTTCAATGCCCTCTTTCTATAAAGAAAGGAATACGTAACTAAACTATATTCATCTGTGTCGCGCAGGTAAATTCGTGACGTAATCATTGTACAAGTAATACGAGATTAATCGAAGTTTCACTAGTTGTATAGACTCATTGCTATTAGATCTTCACAAGTAACACTTCTTTCATTTACTCATGCTAGTTTCTACTGTATGTATGCAAGTGCGGTAGCATGTATATGATATAATAGAATTCTAATTGTACACTGCCATCTTATCTTATAGCCTTAAATATCTCACACTTCACTTTATGATTCACACACGTTCTTAAGTAATTCATAAATATCACCAATTAATCAGCACATGCCGAAGTTAGAGTGAGGGTGTAGGTTGCAAGAAACTACTCTACTAAAAAAATGTATGGACTTAGCTCGTCAGATGTTATGTTTGGTCTGGTTGTCGCTCCAATCCTTGGTTGTGGTTAGACCCTCGGTTAGGATCTGGATCTCCGGTTGGACTACGTCTTCCCGGTCATCGGCTGGTCATATGGCTGGGTGGTCCAATCCTTGTCGGCTGGTCCTCTGGCTGGCCGGTGCCCATCCTCATCGTCTGGTCCTCTGGCTGGCCGGTCCAATCCTCATCGGCTGGTCCTCTGGCTGGCCGGTGCCCATCCTCATCGTCTGGTCCTCTGGCTGGCCGGTGCCTGTCCCCAGTTCAGTCCATCATGTAGATTTAGCAAGCAGTCATCATTCCAAATCTGCAGACAGCGTAGAAAATTCCTTTTGCGGAGCAATCAGTCATGATATCTTCCATAGTTCTACTGCTTATTCTTAACGACGAAATTTTCTTCGGTTGGGATAAGTTCTCCGTATATAGATATTAAGTTTATAACAACAGGGGTAACTTTCTTCCCATACGAAATTATCGGTGCTCCGATATAGTGAGTCCTTCTTCTTCAATCGCAGAGTGGTTGCTCACCGGATCCAAGTCAGATGTATCTTACCGCGATTTACTTATTTTTATAATATCTCGTCTCTTTTATAATGTACGCCGGTGAATTATTTTGTCAGATTTGATCGTCGATCGTAAAATAGTCAATATCTTCTTCAAAATTTTAGGATAATCTTCAGATGTAAAGCTTAGCTTGTGCTTGCGTCTTTCTTCTGCCGTTGAAATTTTTAGAGTATATTTTTTTAACAATTAATCCGCTGCTATATTTTTTTATAAATAAATTCAACTGAACCTCTACTGTCCTGCAGTGTCTTCCAAATCAGTCCGTTCCGTGACGTGCATGGTCTCCTATATGCCGTATTAATGAGAAGTTCATTGCCTTAATAGATCGCATGGGCCATACCTTCCTACGCCGCCATTTTGTAAATGGTCTACGAGATGCGAACGGGCACAACCTGTATTTCTTGCAATGTGCCATGCTTTGTCTCAACATTGTAAAATCCGTATGCATTTTCCTGAACGTCTCCAGTAATATTAAAAAGTCCTTTGACATTTTCTTGGTCAGAAATGGATATGGTGACGTTATCCCCATGTTTTTATGGTGAGTGAGACTCGTCAGAATTTTTTAATCTTTTTGTCTTGTTCTTGAAGGTTTTGCATAGCAGCTGTCTGTGTTTCTGAAATGTTTTTTGATGTTTCCAGTAATTAATTTCCATTCATGTCCTCGTTCCCCTTACACAGAAATAGTAATAATTCCTCCAAAACCACTTGACTTTTGCACTTGAAATTTTACATAAGGTTGTTGTTCCATTTTTAAATGTTTTAACGAAATAATTTTAAAAGCACCATTCTTGGAATGATGGTTAACTCCGAAAAAATGTTCATTCCTCCCAAAAATTTCAAGTTCGAGTTTGAAATTTCACATATTAAGCAAGAAATGGCCTTGAAACCTCAGGGTTTTAAATGGGGGTTATGTCCTAATTGCAAATATATTCATTCTTCCCAAACCGTTTGGTATACGAAGTCAAAATTTCGCATACTTCTTGCTCCTTTACCCTTTAGTTGAGAAATATGAATTTTTTAAACATCCTTACCTCAGAAGGTTAAATGGAGTTAAGACGAAAAGAGAAATATTAATTCCTCCAGAATGGTTGTCCCCACAATGGTTTCGAAACCTCGGGTACACGTCAGTCTAATTTCTTCTTCTTCTTTATCTGTTTACGCTCTAGGGTCGGTTTTTCCCTCGGACTCGGCCAGGGATCCCACTTCTACCGCCTCAAGGGTAGTGTCCTGGAGCGTCAGACTCAGGATCGGGGGATACAAATGGGGAGGATGACCAGTACCTCACCCAGGCTGCCTCATCTGCTATGCTGAACAGGGGCCTTGCGGGGGATGGGAAGATTGGTGGGGACAGACAAGGAAGACGGAATGAATCGGCCATGGCCTTAAGTTAGGTACCATCCCAGCATTTGCCTGGAGGGGAAGTGGGGAAACCACAGAAAACCACTTCCAGGATGGCTGAGGTGGGAATCGAACTCACCTCTACTCAGTTGACCTCCCGAGGCTGAGTGGACCCCCTTTCAGCCCTCATACCACTTTTCAAATTTCGTGGTAGAGCCGGGAATCTAACCAGGGCCTCCAGGTGTTGCGGCTAATCACACTAACCATTACGCCAGAGAGGTGGACCAGTCTAATTTAAAATGGAAAATAGGTCAGAGGTACACACGAAAGCAGCTCTTTCTGCCACTGCGAGGTAGGGAGCAGGGTACAGAATTGCTTTATCTGTACAATGGCTGGCTGAGCATTGCCAAAGCCACGGTTATACGAGCCGTGGCAGTGTGGCGTGTTTGTAACGGGCAGATGTTGTGCTTGTGTATAAGAACAATTTAAATGTTATTTTAATTGACGGTCATATTTATTGACATGGTACTGCACTCTCAATTGTAAATACGTTTCAATTTTCGGCGTAAAGAGGAAAGTATGTTTAACAAATATTATTGTGTATTTGATGAGCAGTAATAGCTACCTCCCGTCAGCCGATAACATAATGTAAAAAATACATTTTTGTCACTGAAGATGTGAAAAAGAACGACCGAATTAATTATGAAATTGCTTATACTGATACCCTAACTACCGAGCTCGATAGGTGCAGTCGCTTAAGTGCGGCCAGTATCCAGTATTCGGGAGAAAGTGGGTTCGAACCCCACTGTCGGCAGTCCTGAAGATGGTTTTCCATGGTTTCCCATTTTCACACAAGGCAAATGCTGGGGTTGTACCTTAATTAAGGCCATGGCCGCTGCCTTTCTACTCCTAGGCCTTTCCTGTCCCATTGTCGCCATAAGACCTATCTGCGTCAGTGCGACGTAAAGCCAATAGCAAAAAAAAAAAAAAAAAAAAAGGATACCCTGACTGAAGAAAATATAGAAACCTGGGTTTAAATTTTAGCGTTCTTTGATCTTTCTTCTTTTCGCTTATGTTGAGCATGTTACACGAACTGAAGCCGTGAAGTTTGTTCTCAACCACGATTGAAAACACACCTTCATGTGCGAGGATTACAGTAACAAACAAGCACCAGAGCGACAAGTCTGGGAGGACGAAGAGGGATAATTATCACCTGATAACTAGACGACTGATCGGGATGCAAGCTCGCAGCGGCAGGAAAGAACCTCATCAGAAGCTAGTTTTGTGTACCTCTGAAGTACCTCACATCTCGTGAGCTGGCGCGGTTGGTATGTTGTATGACAGAACGTTTGCTCACATATATCTCAATGGTGTCGTTGTAAAAAAGAGTGATTTGTCCGAGTAGCAAGAAAGGGAATGGTTATGCACTAGGGGTGATAGCAGAGCGGCATCATCGCTGGCTTTTCAACAGCACAGCCACGCTTCGAATATCGGTCAATGAATGTGGAAGTTTTGAAAGAAAAGGTCACGCTGTTGCGACTCCGCGTAAAACAGGAGATCATGTGACAATGATCACGATATGAACAGTCACGAAATCTACAAGCTAGGACAGTGATAGTCGAGTGATATTGCCACTGACTTCTGACCAAGGGGTCCGGATTCTTTGAAAAACTTTAAGTCCCGTGACTATTCACAATACCAACATACAAACTATAAGCCAGCTTGCTTTTCTTTCAACGTCTTGCCGTGAGCACGGTCCCCAAAATGCTGCAAGCCTGTAGTCGGTCTTCTATCTCGTTGAAACAGTCATTATCAACTCTAAAGACGAGCATAATACTGGCAGGAGATGGTTTCCTCAAATTTGTATTTCGTGATCATATTACTGTTGAGTTTTCTGTTCGGATTTGCGTACAGTGATACGTTTCTTCAGCTTGGTGTTTATGCTGCGTTTGCTGGTCTCGATCCATACCTTACCACATATATAACAGCTGGGTTACTTTTTATTTGGTTTCAATGATAGACTTGCTCTTAGGACGCATTTGAAACTTTTCCAAGCCAATCAGTAATTGTTGAACGTTATAGAAGAATGTTTTCTCACGTGTACCTTCCCCTTTATTGTAGAGTGCGGGGGTGACTCAGCAGTTCTCTTGATCTAATGTATACTGCACCCATTAGCTTGTGAAGTCGTGCGAGATACTTCACTTCACTTTGGTAGCGATCTGATTGACGTAACCTTTTAGCTCGCTCTGTCTGTGACAAGCCGATACCATTGTCACCACGTAGCTTTCCACAGATATAAAGGTATGAGCGTCAGTTCGGCCCTGTCATTTTGTATTGGCAAGAGCTTCGAATGAGTAATTGAAACGTCAACGCAGCTTAATATCTTGTGTCACATAACCTAAGTTGCAAGTAACAACCAAAGGGGAGTAGAAGCGTAGGATAATTCTGGGCAGTAGAGGTTATGTGGATGGTATATAAACAAGAAGATTAAAATTCAAGGCAAAATCGAAGATGTACAAGTTACCACAAGTATATTTAGAAAGTGAGCAATCAAAATATGCGATAGGATTGTAAAGGAAGAAAACACTACGTATATGACAGTAAAGAAAGTACAAAGCAAAGCAAAGTCATCTCCGTACAGGCCATGAAGGCCCTTGGAGGGGTGGAAGGTAAATGCTTCCACTATCCGTAACCTCGGCACTTGATGGGGTAGAGTGGTTAGCTCTTCGCCCGGCCGCCTTTGCCCCCAGGAATTAACCTGGTACTCATTTTGAATGTAGGCTGAGTGAACTTCATGGCCATGTGCACCTCCGGAAGTGGATATCTCGTTTCTTAAATTCTAAGACTTCCTGTCGGGGATTCGACCCCACGTCCTTCCGAGCGAACCGAGCAAGCCTCGGCCAGGCAGTCCCTAAAGAAAGTACAACTGTTTTCAGATAGATATGTATTCCAATTCAAGAAAACCTAATGACTGCTTCACCCATACACATTTTCAGAGAGATATATGTGATAAAACAGGAACATGGTTAACAAAGAGGTGGATGAAAGAACACCTCATATCAAAATACTGAAATAGAACAGTACTTTTTCAGAGTTCCCAAAATCGAAGTTGACATAATATCGCCCGTAACTAATTTAAGGAGAAGAACAGAGTAGCGGCGCTAAGACGTTCGGGGCCCCACAGCAATATTTCAAAATGGGCCCTCGTTTCATGATAAGGAATGTTCTTTCTTTCTTTCTTTCTTTCTTTCTTAATCTGTTTAGCCTCCAGGGTTGGCTTTTCCCTCGGACTCAGCGAGGGATCCCACATCTACCACCTCAAGGGCAGTGTCCTGGAGCGTGAGGCATTGGGTCGGGGATACAACTGGGGAGGATGACCAGTACCTCTCCCAGGCGGCCTCACCTGCTATGCTGAACAGGGGCCTCGGTGGGGGGGTGGGAAGATTTCTTTGCCATTTGCTTTACGTCGCACCGACACAGATAGGTCTTATGGCGACGATGGGATAGGACAGGCCTAGGAATTGGAAGGAAGCGGCCGTGGCCTTAATTAAGGTACAGCCCCGGCATTTTCCTGGCGTTAAAATGGGAAACCACGGAAAACCATCTTCAGGGCTGCCGACAGTGGGGCTCGAACCCACTATCTCCCGATTACTGGGTACTGGCCTCACTTAAGCGACTGCAGCTATCGAGCTCGGTGATGGAAAGATTGGAAGGGATAGACAAGGAAGAGGGAAAGAAGCGGCCGTGGCCTTAAGTTAGGTAGCCTCCCGGCATTTGCCTGGAGGAGAAGTGGGAAACCACAGAAAACCACTTCCAGGATGGCTGAGGTGGGAATCGAACCCACCTCTACTCAGTTGACCTCCCGAGGCTGAGTAGATCACGTTCCAACCCTCAAACCACTTTTCAAATTTCGTGCAGTGCCGGGAATCGAACCCGGGCGTCAGGGGGTGACAGCTATTCACACTAACCACTACACCACAGAGGCAGACGATAAGGAATGTTACAAGTTTATTTCGTAGTAGAAGGTTGCATATTATTACAATGAACAACAACGACGCAACGACGATAATAATAATAATAATAATAATAATTGTTACCGTGATTGGTAGATCAGCAGATGTGAAAGAAGGTTCCGGGATGAAAGGGTCTAACTACAGAGACAAAGTTATTTTAAAATATTTAACAAAGGTTATATTTTTTTCTCTTAAAAAATGCAAGTAACAAAGTCACAGGTACCAGTAGCAAAAGAAAAGTCTAGTTGAGACAAGATTGGTGGAATAAACAGAACTTGGGTTTCAATTCCTCACTTAACAATTCCTGAGCTACTAAATTAGCTTTACAAAGATCGCCATATTATGAAAGGGCAGAACACCCCTTAATACACGGAGCACTTGCTCCCAATTTTTTAGCTCCCACTTTTTTAACATAAAGCCTCCCAGAGGCACTTTTACAACACTTGAAAAGAGCTGACACGCTCTCAGTTTTTCCAAGCCTATTCAAGGCAACACCAAAAATATCTTACACTTCTCGGCCTTCCATGGGCCAGCTTACAAAATTGAAACATGGGTATCTTGTAGCCAACCTACAGGGCCTTCGTGTAAAAGAAATAACAGTTAAATAACTGTCCCGAACACAAAATGAAAGGAGGCGAATACCTGCACTCCTCGATGTGACTTCTTAAAACCTAAGGGGCACTAGGCCGATGAAACAGGGGCTATTCCCAAACTCTGGAGATGACCCGTATACGAAAGAAATTTAAAATATTACGGAAAGGAGGAAAACCAGTACAAAACGTAGTCACCTCAATATGAAGGGGAGCTCGAGGGGGTAAATCACTCTCTATCCCCGAATTACAGTTACAGATTTTATTAAGTTTTTACATAAGCCGGCCGAAAATTACATGTTTATATAAGTAGGTTACATGGTAAAGGTTTCGGACCTTTCCCGCGGGTTAAACTGCTGAGCTAGCAAGAAATAAAGATTTTAAACGGCCATTACCTTGCTGAAGAACAGCTGCCTGATGAAAGAGGCACCTCCTGCCTCCTGCTTCACATCCACACACTTAGATGTTGATCGAGTGGCCGAGAGCCGTGAAAATCCGCAGTTTATAAACCCTCGGGGAAAGTTCGAGACCTTTCATGAATAATCAAGACACACCCACAGAATTTTATTGGAGGATACAAAATTTACACTCAAAATCGAAGAAGAAGCCTGTGATAGGCTGAAAATTAATTACAGAAATTAGGGATTGGCTGAATTCAAAACTGGCGGAAAGAAAAGATCAATATTGGCAACCCAAAAATGAATGAACATAATTTAGTAAAGAACAAACTTATGAATACAAAATTTCTTCAAAATAAAGTTCCTTCACTTCGCACCAGGGTGCATGATCATAGTTTTTTGTAGTGACATCTATGAGAGAATGTCCAAATTTCTTGACGAACGGAAAACAAAAACAGGTTGAAATACACACAGTACTGGAAACGTCACCATCACAAAATTAAGGTAGTGACATCTTCAGAGGAAACGTTTAAATAGGTCTAGTTTCGAGTTCAGTGTTTCTCCTGTAGGGGAGTTTTAATTGACGCAAGATTTAAATGTGCGGCGTAGAGGTGTACCTCCCGGTACAATAATAATAATAATAATAATAATAATAATAATAATAATAATAATAATAATAATAATAATAATAATAATAATAATAATAATAATAATAATAATAATAATATATTTGTATGACGCTTTTTAAGGCACCGATTCTCTTATTCGTAGTTTTACTTTCAGTTCAGATTTGTTAAGAATTCGCGAAGAAGACGTCTGTGGCTCTCGTAAGAGTACCGTTCCCGATTCCAATACTTCCCTGGTAATGAAAATGAGAACGGCTTTTGCAGGACAACCAACGTGGGATTTGAACCAGCAGTCTCCCGAGTGCATTGATAGACCCAGACAGCACACGAACGCTCTAACATAAGTGGGCTGAAGCTGATAATGCCTCTTAACCACTTAGTGCGGTTTGAGATATGAACTCGGGAGTGAGTATTGAGGTGAGATTCACTCAGTAGGCTACAAGTTTTATGTCAGTATGCCTTTCCTTAGAGAGTAGTGGTGAATTGGATGAAACAAACCAGCAGTGGAATGTGTGAGCAGAATGAAACAGGAAAACATGCATCGCCTACACCTTAAAAAAGTTGGTATAGGACACTCAGGGGCCCCTCCCCAACCCCAGCCCCGCGGAGTCTGCGGGAGTAGATAATTCTGGGGGCTCTGCGGCATCCGCTGACGGTGGCCCCTCGACGGGGCCTGATCCGGTGAGTGACGTCATAGCTCGGTGCAGGCTGCTAGCAAAGAGGTCACGATGTCCGCATCACCGATTTCGTTCAAACTTTGTAGGTTGGTAGTACTAGATCTCGAAACCACACTCGCAAAGTAGTAGCGCGCAACTCTAAAACATTCGAAAAAATCTATTTTGAAAATGTCGAGTAAAGTTGCGAGAGATTTAGCATGCCAGGTACCATCAAGCGAGAGGCTGTGGCGAGGTGGTCGAATGGTCGAGATAATTTGGGAAGCTAACATGGGAAGGACAGCTGAATCAGAAAGTGATGGAACCAAATAGAGGGGAAAATATCCCGGACGTGGTGCTGGTAAAACCAGATGAGCTCTAGAGAGAAACCGAAGTAATAGATGGTATTCGTGATCATGAACCTGTTTTTGTATTAGTTAAAAATAAATGAGATAGACAGGAAAGTCTTAAAGTAGGACAATTAGGCAGTACCATATGGCTGATAAGGCAGGCATGAGACTGTTTTTAAAACGTAATTTTCATCGGTGGAAAACGGTAAATAAAAATGTAAACAGACTCTGGCGTGGGTTTAAAGCAATTGTTGAGGAATGTGAAAATAGGTTTGTACCTTTAAGGTTGGTAAGGAATGGCAAACACCCACCTTATTAAAATAGAGAAATAAAGAGACTAAGAAGGAGGTGCAGATTGGAAGGAAATAGAGTTAGAAATGGCTATGGAAATAAAGAGAACCTTAATAGGAAATTGAATCTAGCAAAGAAGGCAGCTAAGGATATCATGATGGCAAGCATACTGTAATTGGCAGTCATACAAATTTTAGTGAAAAATGGAAGGGTATGTATAGGTACTTTAAAGCAGAAACAGGTTCCAAGAAGGACATTCCAGGAATAATTAATGAACAAGGGGAGTATGTATGTGATGATCTTCAAAACGCAGAAGTATTCAGTCAGCAGTATGTAAAGATTGTTGGTACAAAGACAATGTCCAGATAGAGCAGGAGACTAATGCTAAAGAAGTATTAAGATTTACATATGATAACAATGACATTTACAATAAGATACAAAAGTTAAAACTAGAAAAGCGGCTGGAATTGATAAGATTTCTGGGGATATAATAAAGACAATGGGTTGGGATATTGTAGCATATATGAAGTACTTCTTTGATTATTGTTTGGTTGAAGGAGCTATACCAAATGAATGGAGAGTTGCCATAGTAGCCCTGTGTATAAAGGAAAGGGTGATAGACATAACGCTGAAAATTACAGGCCAGTCAGTTTGCATGTAAGCTTTGGGAAGGCGTTCTTTCTGATTATATTAGACATACTTGCAAAATTAATAACTGGTTCGATAGAAGGCAGTTCGGTTTTAGAAAAAGGTTATTCCACTGAAGCTCAACTTGTAGGATTCCAGCAAGATATAGCAGATATCTTGGATTCAGTTGGTCAAATGGACTGTATCGCGATTGACCTGTCTACAGCATTTGATAGGGTGGATCATGGGAGACTACTGGCAAAAATGAGGGCAACTGGACTAGATGGGAGGCTATATTTCTAGAAAATAGATCTCAGAGAATTAAAGTAGGCAAAGCTTTATTTGACCCTGTAATAATTAAGAGGGGAAATCCTCAAGGCAGTATTATTGGACCTTTATATTTTCCTATATATCAATGATATGAGTAAAGAAGTGCAATCAGAGGTAAGGCTTTCTGCGGATGATGTTATTCTGTATAGAGTAATTTATAAGTTACAAGAGTATGAGCAACTGCAACATGACTTCGATAATGTTGTGAGATGGACAGCAGGCAATGGTATGATGATAAACGGGGTTGAAAGTCAGGTTGTGAGTTTCACAAATAGGAAAAGTCCTCTCAGTTTTAATTACCGCGTTGACGGGATGAAAGTTCCTTTCGGAGATCATTATAAATAACTACGTGTAATATATGGAAAAACCTTAATTGGGGGAATCACATAAATAGGATTGTAAATAAAGGGACAGATCTCTGCGCATGGTTATGAGGGTGTTTAGGGGTTGTAGTAAGGATGTAAAGGAGAGACTCCAACTAGAGTATGGTTCTAGTGTATGACACGCTCACCAGGATTACTTGATTCAAGAACTGGAAGAAATCCAAAGAAAAACAGCTCGATTTGTTCTGGGTGATTTCCGACAAAAGAGTAGCGTTACAAAAATGTTGCAAAGTTTGGGCTGGGAAGAATTGGGAGAAGGAAGGCGAGCTGCTCGACTAAGTGGTATGTTCCGGGCTGTCAGCGGAGAAATGGCGTGGAATGACATTAATAGACGGATACCTTTGAGTGGCGTCTTTAAAAGTAGGAAAGATCATAATATGAAGATAAAGTTGGAATTTGGTGACATTTGGTAAAAATTGTGAAAAAATCAATGTTTAGTTTTTTACGTTCTTATAATGTTTATACCTTGTAGTTTCTTTTTGAGCTTTATTTTATTTAAATATCAGCCATTTAAAGCCCTTAGCGGCCATTTAAATGAGCCGGCGAAAGTGGGCGTTGCCGCCCATCGACACTATTCTCATGAATATATTTCGTTTTGTTTTTCGAAGATTTTGAATTGAGCGCAAGGGTTGAATGTAAGAAATTTTGTTCCTGTGGGTCTTTGTGTTGGCTATTCGGACGGACTATTGATATATCGAGTGGAATTGGCGCTTATTTAAGTAATGGAGCTTGTCCATGTGTTGAATGTAAACAAAGAGTTGTAATAGCACGTTTTGAGTTTATCATTTGTGTTTTAGCCCTATACTCTGCTTTCCTGTAATTTCTTAAATGTTATATTTGTAATAAGTGTGTCCATAAAATATAACAGGATCTATTTAGTGCAAGCAGCTTAGTTTTTGAGGTTGGGATTTGTGAGGTTGTGTAATTATCAGTGTACATAATGGGAAGAAGAATTGAGACTTGTCGTCACCGGAAGAAACGTCCTAGTAAAGTGTAGGATAAAGTGAAAAAATGCCATTTCTAACAGGAATAAGAATGTAAGTACTAGTTTACAAGATCAAGTAGGGGAAGTTAAAATCCCCACACTAAATATTGTGCCCAGGGAATGCATAGTGTAATTTGGGCTAAGTGTCTGAAGATAGTGTATATGTCAAATAAAGAACTGGAGATTGCTGTAACATCAGCAATTGCTGAATTCAACATGGGTTGTGAAACAAGTGAGAAACTAAAAGCTAGTGTTAGGAGTGTTAAAGTTAGAAGCTCAGGACAGAATATTAGTGTAATGAGGGACAAGCGTAGAATTGACCACAGTGGAGTGTCTGGGCGACAAAACAGCCCGAAACTCAAAACTGCTAGTAAGGCCAGGAAGAAGGCAGCAGAGGGTCCAACATACGGTGCTGGGAAGTTTTAAGTCAACTAGTTTCAGGTATTGGACTATTGTTGATCTCTAAAATTTCAATCTCTTTTTCGTCAGAATTTATTTTCCAGCACTTTTCGAGATTCAAAATGCTCCTCATGCCACAGTGTTCAATCAATCTACTTGAAACTTTTAGGATAGTTTCAGATACAACATAACAACAAACTGATTTGCAAATTTTAAAATACATGCAATAGTGCAGTGGCAATCTAGTTTTTTCTCATCATGATCATCATAAAATATATTTTGAAAGTTAAGCCTATGTGAAATAATTTGTTCCTTTCAGTGTAATTAAAATTTGTCAAAACCCACACATCACTTCTTTTATATTGGTCTTTTACAACCAATATTAAATTTTAAGCCAGATCTGTTGAACCGTTTGGCATGAGGAGCATTTTATAAATACGTCTAAAATTGTTAAAAATATTGATAAATTTATGAATATCACAAAACCTGTTACTGATAGAAACTTGAAACTGTGTATGGTGTATCATACTGATCATCATCATCATCATCATCATCTGTTTACCCTCCAGGTTCGGTTTTTCCCTCGGACTCAGCGAGGGATCCCACCTCTACCGCCGCAAGGGCAGTGTCCTGGAGCTTCAGACTCTTGGTCGGGGATACAACTGGGGAGTATGACCAGTACCTCGCCCAGGCGGCCTCACCTGCTATGCTGAACAGGGGCCTTGTGGAGGGATGGGAAGATTGGAAGGGATAGGCAAGGAAGAGGGAAGGAAGCGGCCGTGGCCTTAAGTTAGGTACCATCCCGGCATTCGCCTGGAGGAGAAGTGGGAAACCACGGAAAACCACTTCCAGGATGGCTGAGGTGGGAATCGAACCCACCTCTACTCAGTTGACCTCCCGAGGCTGAGTGGACCCCGTTCCAGCCCTCGTACCACTTTTCAAATTTCGTGGCAGAGCCGGGAATCGAACCCGGACCTCCGGGGGTGGCAGCTAATCACGCTAACCACTACACCACAGAGGCGGACATCATACTGATACTGACATTAAATGATCAAAATTCTAAGGAGATATGATGAAAACTGTAGATTTTAGGATTCTCACAGATCCATTCCCTTAAGAGGACAAATTGGAGCAAATATTCATTTATAGGAAGGGGAGTTAGGGATTGAAATAACTTACCAAGGGAGATGTTCAATAAATTTCCAATGTCATTGAAATCATTTAAGAAAAGGCTAGGAAAACAATAGATAGGGAATCTGCCACCTGGGTGACTGCCCTAAATGCAGATCAGTATTGGTTGATTGCGGTTAAGGTTCTCCATTTCAGTATGAAGATGGTGAGTTCGAGTCAAGCTGCTACCAGCTTTTACCCCTCCCCCTTCCCCCTTTTTATATATTGCAAATTAATTTCCTTCTATTACTGCCTAAATACAATTTTAAAATGTCTTTCCTAATTATTCGGGCTCTTCTGTAATCTCTACAGAATCGTCAGGATCCAGTTAGCGATTTATACAAAGAAGGTGCCAGACATAAGCCATGGCCATTTTCAACTGTTTATTTGTTGTTTGCTCTCAACGGAACTCGTTTGCACTTTGCGTAACTTCACATTCAAAAACACTTCCTTTCGAACATAATTCAACATGCGAGATCTCTGTGCCGATCGAACTTGTGAAGATGATGCTAGGGACTTTACGTCGCACCGACACAGATAGGTCTTATGGCGACGATGGGATAGGAAAGGCCTAGGAGTTGGAAGGAAACGGCCGTGGCCTTAATTAAGGTACAGCCCCAGCATTTGCCTGGTGAGAAAATGGGAAACCACGGATCGAACTTGTGATGAGCACATCTGGTTACATCGCACACAACCGTTACAAGACACAACACGGTCAGACTGACTAACTGCTGTTCTCATTCGCAACACGAGGAAAGAGGAGATCAGGAAATGTCAGAAAAAAAGTTTAGACGAGCGTGACTCGAACTCGCCATCTTCATAACAGAAGTGGAAAACTTTCACCACTCAACCACCGCGCTGCAGTCTCTCGGTTGATGATACCTGGCATGCTAATCTCTCGTAACTTTTCTCAACATTTCAAAATCGCTCTTTCGGATTTTTATAGAGTTGCGCGCTACTAATTTGCCAGTGTAGTTTTGCGATTTACTGCTACCAACCTACGACGTTTGAACAAAATCGGTGATGCGGACATCATGACCTCCCATTGTACGAGCGTGCTTTTAACCTTACATGACCTTACGCTGGTTACGTGCCCAGGCTCAACCTTACTGAGCTCGGATTCGACCCTAGGCTTAAGGGCCTTAACCTTACAGGCCCATGTTCGATGACAAAAAACGCAAGCTTATCCTAACAGCCAACGTGCTTATGGTTAAGAGGATAAGCTTAAGATAACAGGCATAACCTGTCTAGACTTAACCTCGCAGATCCCGGATTCGACTCCAGGCCTAAGGGCGTTAACGGTACAGACTCTTTTTCGAAGCCTCGGAGTACAAGCCTTAACCAAATAGACTCAAAGTTCAACACACGGGCTAACCGCATAAGAGTGGAACCTTAACCTAACAGACATCAAGCTCGTTAATGGGGCTAACTGCAAACCTAACGTTACGCTGACTACGCGTTAACGTAACTTAACCTCCCAGGACTTGAAGCTGATCTTTGAACAAGATGTATTCTTTATTCATAGGGACGCAATATCGGAAGGTGACTTCGGGAGCTTAGAGCTGAACTGGGAACAAGATGGTGGCTGCACATGGGACTAGGCAGTTGGTGTAAGGTTTAATACATCTACTTTATTCATAGGGGAAGTAACGTTCGAAAGCGATTTAAGGGACCTTGGAGCTGAGCTTGGAACAAGATGGTGCCTGTGCTGACGCGTAACGAGCTCTTCGTTTTTTAGGGTCTGGAACACTAAACTCTTGATGTGAATTTTAGAACTTACGGATTTGAACTCAGAGACTTACAGTAGCCTACAATATTATTGATATTATCCAGAGACTAAACCCTCGTGTTTAGAACCGAAAACCGTTTAGTGTTACCGGGTACCAAACAAGAGAGGTTAAGACTTGCCTGGTAGGCCTATATACTGACGATATTTTCAGGGCATGAATTGGAACATAACTAATACCCGTAGTACGTTGCAAAAAATTATACTGGATAGCTGTGCATATGTTCATTGATGAAAATAGATTGCGGTATTAGGAGTAGTGAATAAATAAATAACGTTTCTTTGGTTTATCACATAATATATTAACACATCTGAGATACAGCTTTAAAAGTACATAGCTTTAAAATACATTGCTTACTTTACGCATACACCGTCTACAGTCCTTTACCATTGGATATAATCCCATCCCAATCGGTATTACCGTTTGTACCTCGATTCTTGTAGTGTTCCTGGCAACGTCTGCATGCGTTTACTTCTGATGACATCTTACAATGGAAAGTTGGCATTCCCCAAGCGGAATGTATATCGTAAGCAGCGTACGTTGATAGGAAACCAGATGGTAAATTCATAATCAAATGTTGCGGCATACAGCGTAAGCGTTTATGTTTATATATAGCCGTAATAGCCTTACTTAATATTGTATCATTAGGTTCAATGCAAGATTTGCACAAACAATTTTTTCTTACTCCATCGTCTCTGCTTTCTTCTTTCCTATCCATGATCCTCGATGTAGAAGCACACACACGCACACATTAATAGTAATGAAGTAAAAGCATTATGTTTAGTCTTGTGACGATATTTGATAGTTGATGGTAATATCAGTCATGTGAATAACATGACAATAGGCTGTAGTGTTTGCAGGAATATTTTCAGATGTCTCAAACTCAAAACGAATATCGATAGGAGATTCTTCTATAGACTCTTCATGATAAGTGCAGTCTATAACAACAGACGGTACTTTATTCTTTAAATTTTCAGGTAAAAACAGTGGGTGATCACTTTTATGGTAATATGATGATTGAAATTTACAAAACATGCCATAGAGCAGGACAAATGTATTTTTCTCGAAATTATTATGCATGTTTTCGTAGGTGTAAGTAACGCCGTTGAGGTATAGTCTGATATTTCTTAATCTGCAGTGATCAAACTGAGAGCTATATTTTTCAAGGTTGAATTTATGATCCGTTTGAAATCCATAAATAATGTACAGAGGTTTTTCAGTGAAACGTGATTTTTTACTGCCCATCTCTGCTTGTTTGCAGGTGGTAACACAGGATACTCATGCAGCTCCCAACTTCGAAACCATATTGTAATGGTGTATCACTTTCTACAACCTTGAGCAACCGGAACTTTTCCAGATCAGATAGTGTTACATGTGGAATACTCCACAGGATACGTTGAAGGGTAATTTATGAGTCTATAGGTACCGCTGCTGCTTTAAGAGTATTGTAATCACTGCGATCATAGATCGGATTTAGCTCTTGTTTTGCATTGATTTTAATACGTGTATAGTTTTCAGCGACACCAAGAATGTGTTTCAATGATAACATACATGTAGAAGTACCGTCACCGGGCGAGTTGGCCATGCGGTTAAGGGTGCGCGGCTGTGAGCTTGCATCGGTGAGATAGTGGGTTCGAACCTCACTGTCGGCAGCCCTGAAGATGGTTTCCCGTGGTTTCCGATTTTCACTCCAGGCAAATGCTGGGGCTGTACCTTAATTAAGGTTACGGTCGCTTCCTTCCAACTCCTAGGCCTTTCGTATCCCATAGTCGCCATAAGACCTATCTGTGTCGGTGCGACGTAAAGCCGCTAGAAAACAAAAGTACCGTCCTCTAGTTATCCATTTGTTGGTAGCTTTTGGATACCATCCTGCCATCCGCAAAATATTACTTTCTTCAACACTAAAAGAAAGATAGAGTTTCCTTGCACTTGTAATAACAACATCCTTCGATCTATCTATTTCGACATTATTTACTTCACAACGCACCTCCGAAAAAAGACCATGGTTGTTTAGTTGAGATGTGCTTGGACCACTCCCATCAGCCTTATCGATTCGTCCTTCGATAAAGAGGTAGCTTTCATAAGGTAGGGTGTATACATCTTGCTAGTTTATAATCATGCGAATTTCATCATTGTTATTAAGTCCAAACGTAAAAGGTTGATGAGAATGGAACTTAATTCGTACTACACGTTCTTGAGTTTCTACTGTGTTCATGATGTCTAGCACCTCTCCCATACTGTTATTGTAGTAGCGTATAACGTAAGTCTTGGAGAATCTGCCTATGCACATCTGTTAACTCGAAATCTCCTCGCAAACATGTGGCATATCTCCTTGATGTACATCGTGTTTTATAGATTTGTTTCATATTGATTTAGGCTAAAGTTTGTAAGCTGCGTACGTGTGACGATCTAAATTAATGAGCTGACTACGTTTATTCACAAGTCTAAGGGTAATGTTACTGGTGCGTTTTACAGTTAGTGGATGATAAAGCACAACTGACGGTTTCTCACGAATACTGCACCCACCTTCTTCTGTAATAATAAAGTCGTGAAGGGCGTGTGAATGTTGTTGATTACTATAAAAGTCTGTAATAATACCGCAAGTAATGCTTAAGTGATGGTCATCGAAAAGTGTTATAGGTTGATCAGACTCATGACGTACGTTCGGTGTTAGTTCTCTTGATGAAAATCTGAGCAACGGTCCAATCGAATCAGGTTGTGATTTAAAGTCAATCTTGAGAGAAGATTCAATAACACATTTATGTGTGATACTGCTTACTGAAAGAGAGAACTTGTAATTATTTTTACTAAAATTATCATCACCAAACTGTTCAATCAAAACACTTTCAATATATTCATGAATATCGTATACAGAATAAGTGCCTGACGACAGGGTTAGGACATACTTATCGTAGTAGAACTTGTTTCTGCCATCTCGCACGTTATAGATTTTATTATACGTTCAAATGATACTAGCCCAAGATCCAATGATTGATTTCGATGGGTGGATTAAAGTAGACAGTTGTTTCAGCTCCTTCCCCACGTAGAGTAAACGATCTCGCAACGCCCATCATCACGTGCACACTAATGCCTTTTGTCTGCAGTCTGGGTTCGATGTAACAACATTAGACATAATCGCGCGCACATGCGTGTATTGAATTTGTGCACACGGTTTTTATTCTAAACAATGTCTGCACTGCTTCCGAAATATTGTATGAGCTCAGATGGAGAGAGTAAGTCTCCATAACTATCGAAATGCCATACTTTAGAGTTACGTTTTACGCAAGCAACGTAATGAGTTCCCGGTCCACGACTGTCGTCGAAGTTCATTACAGCACTCTCAAGTTTCCGTGGGCTTGCTGGTAGCTGTTCTCGTACATACACGCCGTGAAAATCGTGAATTCCTTGTTGTTTAGCATACGTAGCATCTTCTTCGTGGACTAGAGTTAGATGTGATAGTGCATTCAGTAGATGTTTTTGACGATATGTAGATACCAAGCACTTTTTTGTATGGCACTAGCTTCATGTGGACACCTTTATCTCGCAATGTAATTGCTTCCATCGTCTTATTATGACGCTCACATTCTTTTAATTTCTGCTTCACCTCTTCTACAACCTTAAGAGTTCTTGATACAGCACTGGCACCACTTAGCAGAGACCCTAAGGCCGCTAGTTCTGCAAATAGCGCTGGTAGGAATCCGCCTCCTTCGAGCACGATTGCTGAACATAGCCTTACTCTTAGGAGAAATTCTCGCTATAGCTGCACGTAGTGCTTCAGTAATAGCTACTCGTGGATTGTATTCACCTCTAATAGCTTTTCACGCAGACTTTAGAACTTCCTTCCATCCAACAGTCTTAGTTTTCTTCTTCTTCATAATGTCAGGATACCATTGTTTCACCATTCTGGACACGACTTCTCTTGTTAACTGCAGTTTACGAACTGATAGTTACTTTTTTGTTACGTCATTCGTTATTTATTCTTATGGTGTGCCACTTCTTTATTCAGTCAGTATGAAGATTATAAACCAGCAAGACACACTACCTGTCAGTGACATAGTGTCACATCTCCTACTGAGGTCTGCTACAACTACGCAAAGTCATCATGGGGCATTGTTTCCCTCTACAGTTCGATGTACCGTAACTGGGCCGTCAGGATGCGGCAAGAAAAATATTTTACTACACTTATTACCTCTCGGAAGATTGACAAAACTTTTCATCATCGGGCGAGTTGGCCGTGCGTTTAGGGGCGCTCAGCTGTGAGCTTGCATCCGGGAGATAATGGGTTCGAAACCCGCTGTCGGCATCTCTGAAAATGGTTTTCCGTGGTTTCCCATTTTAATCCCAAGCAAATGTTGGGGCTGTACCTTAATTAAGGCCACGGACGCTTCCTTCCCACTCCGATCCCTTTCCTATCCCATCGTCGCCATAAGAACTACCTATGTTGGTGCGACGTAAAACGAATGGGAAAAAAGAAAACTCTTTATCTGCTGTATTTAGCAATGTAAATAAAGAATTTGAAGGTTGTTGTGTATGTGATATGGTTCGAAACTATACAGTATAAAGAATATACAGTACTAGCAATTCAACTGCCCGTACGAAAAGCATGAGAAACGTACCCCATGTAAATGCAAATGCAACAGATGAAGCAGAGGTCAGAATCTTCCAAAAATGAAGGCACTTGCTAAACAAAGGGAACGGACTTGAAAGGGAGGAAAAGTCAAAGACTTCCAAGGTCCTGGAACCTGTTGATAAAGGGGTCAAAATGTAAAATGGTTTAACAAGGGAAATCAGGCAGAAAGGATACGAAATAGAAGGCCCTGGCACAGATACGAGAAGGCAAATCCAGACTCAGCTGGATTTCCACGGTCAGTAGACCGTTAGCTGTGAGTCGTTATGGAGAAAGCTGCTTGAAACTAAATTCAAAATGAATTAGGCCTACACTAGTCTTGAGGGATCGCGTACTTCGCTGCATTTCATGCGGTTATTCCATGAAATACGGCATATGCCAACGCGGTGGTCGAAGATATTTCTAGATGTATTCTGTTTGGTTAGCTTTTTTTCTTTTTTCCTATTTGCTTTACGTCGCACCGACACAGATAGGTCTTATGGCGATGATGGAATAGATAAGACCTAGGAATGGGAATGAATCGGCCGTGGCCTTATTTAAGGTACAGCCCCAGTGTGAAAATGGGAAACCACGGAAAACCATCTTTAGGGCTGCCGACAGTGGGGTTTGAACCCACTATCTCCCGGATGCGAGCTCACAGCTGCGCACTCCTCACCACACGGCCAACTCGCCCTTTCTGGAGCTTTACTGTTCACGAGGCGTTCTCGCATAGTGCAGTAAAGCAAATGAAAGCAAAGACAGCTCCATACAGGCCAGGAAGGGCCCTGGAGAAGCTAAAAGTAAAAATGTCCACGACCGGAACTTGGGCAGCCGGGCTGAGTAGTTCAGAGCTCAAGTTGGCGACTTCGATCCCCGCACAACGGGCGGAATTGCCATGTGCTCAAATACAACAGTAAATAAATCGGCACGTAAATGAACTTCTCAGAGACAAAGTTGGGGTACACCAACGTCTCCGGAAACAGCAAAAGTAGTTAGTGGAACATAAAACCGACCCATTAATTAGTGAATTAATTACAACCTCGGCATTAATTATTGCGACAAAGTTAGCTCTACACTTGGCCAACTAAAACACCCACTAATTAATCTGGTAATCAATGTTAGTGTATTCTGAGGGAACCTCATCCCCAAGTACCTCAGCGTAAGTGCAAGTCCTGGTTTTTCGATTCCCTGGCGAGGAAGCAAACGCAAGTCCTTCCCGGTGAACTGGGCAGGCCTTTGTCACCTCGGCTAGGCAGCCTTCACTCCCGCATACATCTTCCTGTATAACATAGGACATGTTCGTTCTGCGTGAAAAAGGTAGGGCATACCTATATGCAACTTGGCATATATATTGTACAGTTAACAAAGATGCTGGAATAAGTGGCCATTGCAATATTCAATTAGTGGAAGAGGATATGACGGGTGTTAAAATGCTTTTTGTATGACATTATGAACACGGTCAGATTTTAAAAATAAAACAAGAATTTTCAAAATTTCATAAAATGGCGGCCCTTTTGATAAATCTAACCCTTTTACTTCTGCCGTTTTTCTCACACCTAGGTGGAGATGCGGGTGCCAACTGTGTCGCACATGTGGATTTGGCCCTGTTTTACGCCAGGATATCCTTCCTGACACCAACCTTATGTATTCATTATTGCGTGTCCGTGTGGTGGTTGGTAACGTCATGTTTTGAGTGTTTTGATATAAACACAAACACCCAGACACCAAATCAGAGGAATTAACCAGAGTAACCAGGCTGGGAATAGAACCCGAGACCCTCTGAACCAAAGGCCTCAATGCTGACTATTCAGCCAAGTATTCGGACATATGGAGTCAACCCTGACTGACGTAATTGCGAACAACTTAGGAAATGGTACTGCTGTCGGTTTTAAACACGTAATCTTTGGATCCAGATGCCAATACTCGACCATGATTTCCCATTGTCATAGTAACTAGTCAATTCCTTCCCAGTCGTAGAGCTACCCTATCCCATCGTTGCCATAAGACCCGTCTGAATCGAAGCGAGTAGATAAGCTGCAAGCAAATCCAGACAAGAAAGCTGTAAGGAACAAGGAATGATATTATAGTAGAAGTATTTATTCTCACAGCGAGCCACTGAAGCTAATTATAAATAACATTGTACCGACTTACTATTGTCAACTGATTTTCTGCTGCTATTCGTCTCTTCTAGATGGCGTTTCTGCTGAAATTGTACAATACTAACCCGTCAACGACGAATACAACAATTGATTTTTAATAAAATTTTCAGAATGTGCCTTCATTAAGAAGGCCTTGAATTTTATAAACAAGTACTAATGGCACATTTTAGGCGCGGTTAGAGTCACATAGCTGTGAGCTTGTATTCGGGAGAAGGTGGGTTCGAACTCCACTGTCGGCAGCCCTGAACTAGGTTTTCCGTGGTTTCCCATTTTCATAGTAACTGGTCACGTCCTTTACAGTCCTAGAGTCACCCTAACCCATCGCTGCCCTATGACCCGGCTGAATCGGCGCGACGTAGAACAGGTGCAATTACATTCAGACAAGGAAACTATAAGGAAAAAGAAATGATATCTTCGAAGTATTGATTATGCTTTTAGAACAAAGTCGAGAGAAGCTTACAAGAACATATTCACCACGTGTTTGTAAACCAGCAGATGCTGCCATTCCCTTTACCTATGCTATTTAATGTAGTTGGCAAAGTTTGAGTCTAGCAGGGAACAAGAAAGGCACCATTAAGAGACGGCCGAACTACATTCAAACAAAACTTAGAAATCCTCGCCCTCGTCTTAAAATAAGTAAACGATTTCCAAAGTGGAACGAACTCTACTGAAGGATGGAATTCTATTTACTCGCAGAGAAAGGGTCTTTCATTAGAGAAGGGGAATTTAATCAACTTGATATTCACGACTTAATAGTCTTAGAAACGTTCCCGCAAAACACTTACATGTATTGTGTGTGCTTCAATTCAGACAAAGTCAACATTATTGACATCCAGACGAGCTCCACATGCTTTGAAGTTCGTGATTATGAGTACATCGTTACCTTCTATAAATTTCGAGTGTGGTTACTGCACTCTTCTAGACAAGCATTCTACAATTCTGCGGAAATATGCACATCTTGGCTACTTTATCTATGTGTATATTTGTTTGTAACGGATAGACTCAAAAACTACTGAACCGAGCTATAGGAAGCTACATTACCAGGAAGTAAAATGGGCTGTGTTTTATCTTGAAAACAATTCGAGGCGGGAGCGATGGGTGGGGGAAGATATGAAAATAATAGGCTAATATACGCGAACTATCGAATTTGTCTTACAAGGATGAGACAAAGTTCATTTAAGCCCCTTGACGCAAAGAACAAAACTCGGTCGGGCCAGAAAACAATTTTCTAAGGTCCTAATGACAACCGTTACGAAGATATTGGCACCACACTACCCCTGCGCTAGGAATCGGATAAAGAAACGAACGGCCGAAACCAGGGCAACGTCAGCTCCAGAATTCTACAACAGCGAGATAATGCATGCACGTTTGGGCATAGCTGCCAACCTCAATTTTTACACATATGACTTACTATCTGGAAAAAATATACTGTTGTGTAAGACACTGATAGCACTCCTTTGGGCGCGGATTCGAAGGGGGTGTATAAAAATAGTAGAAAACGACCTATATTAGAATCCATAGTTTTGGGGGTCCTTGAGGTGAATAGTCACACTCCAGATATAATTTAAGTCCAAGATCAGCCCCATTGGCACAGCGGTGAGATCGCCTTTTGTTCAAATAAATCAGTCAAAACACGGGTAGAATGGAAAAATGATGACATTCGTATCATGATATTAACACATTGACGACCGGCCCCGGCGATCGTACTACTGCGACCAGCGGTTGCTGACGGGCATCCGTTTTTACGTACTGGCTTAGGTTTCAGCACTTTGCGCTGTCTGTTAGCTATAGTTTGAACTATTTTCCACCATATCATGGAGTATTAGGATCACTGATGTCAGTGCAGACATTTTTGTCCACTTTTACAATCATTGTAACCATGAAAACAACCTATATACACAATTGTCAAGATGGTGCGCCCATGGCTTGACAAGTTATTTCAACATTTGTACTCAGATTCATTATGTGATGTGCGATGTGAGTGACAATCCCTGAGACTTATATGATAATTGTCGACAATTATCGTAGTTTCTCAGATGACAGTCGGTGACGGGCTACGAGGATTCTCGATTTTATGCATCACGTATTTCCTTGATATATATAAATAAAGTT
The DNA here is from genome assembly GCF_040414725.1 of Anabrus simplex. Classification (NCBI taxonomy): domain Eukaryota; kingdom Metazoa; phylum Arthropoda; class Insecta; order Orthoptera; family Tettigoniidae; genus Anabrus; species Anabrus simplex. Next base: position 1,372,012,285 of record NC_090265.1, read on the forward strand.
GTAGGGGGTCCGCTCTGAAATTTCGTTTGTTTTGCCAATTTTTCATATATTTATCCGTTTTAGGTTAACTCAAGACCGAATCGGTGGTTTTTACTTTTCGTGTCTGTCTGTTTGTCTGTTCCACCATCACGTCGAAACGGCTGGACATATCTCAACCAAACTTCATATTTAGAGTATACTCATCTCGGGGAAGGTTTCGGTATGCATATCATTTTGAAATCTTTGAATAGACGGGGGTTTATAGGAAAACCAGAACGGTTTTCCTCCATATTCTCTTATACTATTGATGTTCTGTAAACTCCGTGGACCGTACGTGAAACGTCTTTTCATTATAAAAAAAATCCGTTATGTTCATAATTTACCTTACTCTTCACATGACGGAGAAATTTACTACTTTCCGCGGGTACCATGCTCTGCATTGAGTGACCGACAGACCGACAACGAGCCTACAGGTTACCATGGCAACGTCTCTGACTGCTTGCCAGCAGGGAAGTAACGTATTGCCATTTTCCCCATCATGCTTTTAAATTCGTGATTGTTCCTTGGGTAGAAGGCAAGAGAGGCGTCAGTCGGCCTATCTGCGGGATATTGGCGGAATATCGTTGGAGGTTATAACCACCCTCGAATAGATTAAGTAATTACACCATCAGTCATCTTATCTGTTTATCTAAGAATCACTGCGCCTAAATGTCTCTTCTGTTTCCGCTTTATCATATCCATAACTTTTTTTTTTTGCTAGGGGCTTTACGTCGCACCGACACAGATAGGTCTTATGGCGACGATGGGATAGGAAAGGCCTAGGAGTTGGAAAGAAGAGGCCGTGGCCTTAATTAAGGTACAGCCCCAGCATTTGCCTGGTGTGAAAATGGGAAACCACGGAAAACCATTTTCAGGGCTGCCGATAGTGGGATTCGAACCTACTATCTCCCGGATGCAAGCTCACAGCCGCGCGCCTCTACACGCACGGCCAACTCGCCCGGTCATATCCATAACTCACACCAGCATAATTTATTGAGGGGCATTTGATTTTCCAATACATTCACTTGGTATTTACATATTTGTCGTTATCCAGCTCTCCTCAGTTATAATCCATTTTCTATTAATTTCAACTTTCTTAACTGTATTATTTTCTTCCTTAATTACTCCGTATGTACGCGAGTGCTAGAATCAACTGGAAATATATTCCCCCAAACTTCATATTTATAGTCCACCTGTCCTTGGGTAGGTTTTAGGGCAAATATTGTTTCTAAATGCTTGAACTGACGGGGGGTTTATACGAAACCGAAACCGTGATTTTGCACTTCCACAAAATATACACAACCAAATTTAATTTAAATTTGCCTTAATGGAAATCTACCTACCTTAATGGAAATTCATTTCTAAACTTTTTTCTCATGTGCATCACTTCGATACGAGGATTAATAAAGGAGATATCATCAACGGACCGTTCCCATAGGACTTAACTCAAGAGCGGGTGCGTGTAAACCGTATTTCTTACAACTTGAAAACTACTGAAGATATTGGAACCAAACTTTATATTTAGCATCCACCTGTCCAAAAATAGGTTTTAAAGGTCAATAACATTTCATGTTCCTGGAATGGATTGGTGGTTTATAAGGAACCGCAATGGTGATTTTACTCTTCCACAATTTATACAGTACAAGACCAACCTGACTGGAAATCGACCAAACGTGATGGAATTCCATCTCTAAAACTTTTTTTCATGTGCATTTTTTCGTCAGGAGGATTAATAAGGGAGATATCATAAACGGTCATTTTTTCAGGTTACGTCCAGCGGAAATGGCCCAAAAGGTGTTGTACCTGAAGCAGATTTTTTATCTATCTATATAAATAAAATCGTAACGACTGCGTGCCTCTACATGGACTATTTTGGCGAAATTTTCGCACAGCTACCCGTTTAAGGGATAATAATGATCATCTGCATATCTTTTTGGTTTAGTTTCCTGAAAGTCCTAATTTTTACCCTCCTCGCTCAAAATCCAGATTGCGGCATAACCTTCCAGACGAAAAAGAAAATGGAAATTTGACAAAATCATACGTTTTATCCCGTAACGGACGGAAAACTTCCAAGATCTTTAAATTTTTCACTTTTTATCCCCGAAGAATATCGAAATATGGAGGCAGTTTTAATAATGGTGCAGACATTCGGGAAGTCCTAGCACATAACGGATTGCACAATCTTCGTTCAATTTGCAATGATCTACAACCTTGGTGTTATGACTTTTTGTCGTATCTGTATCCTTTTTACGTTTGATTTTTCTCTGTTAATCGATGTTAAGCAAATTTGGACTTTTCACATGCATAATTCATACTTTCAATCACCTATAGGGAATATAGAATCATCAAACTCTTCACGAAAATTGGCCCACCCAGTAGCCATATGTGATCCAAATGCTATGTATGTACCTGCCACATAATTATCCGAAAAGTAATGCAATGTGAGATAATCTTACAAACACTTTATCCTGTTCAACGTTTCTAACTCAATCTGACTCAAGAATAGATGAGATATCATAGGACCATCCATTTAGGCCAAAATCCGGCGTCTTACGGTACAATCCTTTGTCGATATGACGTACGTTTAACAGCAGTTAATCCGTAAATGAAGGTCTGCAATATTGTAAACACGCATATACTTTCGTATGTCTATCTATATATATTCACTGATGTCGATTTGTAGCGATCGAGAAAGGGTGTGTCTGCTATTGTAATCAGTACTCCCCACACCGACTTTGACTGGCAGTAGGAATGGGGTCCTTCTCCAGCTCCTGTGTAACTGGCATTAGTAAGGAAGGCCTACTATTGTAATGAATAGTTCACTTCTCGATTTGACTTGCAGAAGGCAAGGGAGCATGCAGATTTGTTTAAAACTCTCCTACCCGATTGGGTTTGGCAGTAGGCAAGGGTGCCCGCAATTATAAACAAATGTCCTCATCTAAAATGTGACTGGCATTAGGCATAGTGGCCTGCTATTTTGATGGAAACTCACCAACTTAGTGTGACTGGCAGTAGGAAAAGGGGCCTGACATTATAATGATAACTGCACAACTCAATTTCGACTGATAGTAGGGTAGTTGCCTGCCATTATAATAATAACTCCTCAACTGTTATCTGTCTGGAAGTAGGAACGGGGAGCTGCCATTGTAACGAAAACTCACCAAATCGATAGTGACCGCGCAGTAGGCAATGGGGCCTGCAATTATAATGCAAACTTCCCAACTCGATTGTGAATGGCAGTAGGCAAGTGAGCCTGCAGTTATAACACAAATCCGTAACAAGTACTTTACATTGTAAACAGCGTATGGGGACCTCCCCATGCTGTTTCTCGGATAACGCTAAGAGACATGCAATTTTAAAACAATCTTATTTACTGCATGTACAGTATTTACTTCGATATTCGAATACAATGTAGAATACCGTAGCGAAGCACGGGTACATTTGCTAGTCATGTAATATAAACTATCGCTGCACCTTTCTTTCTTTAAACCTTCATGTATTTAACAAAACGCATGTGTTCACGCAAGTTTTATATGGAGGTGATATTGAATAAAGCATGCAAAACGTGGAATTCCTTTTAGAGAAGAGATGTGCCCATTGCCATGGCCAGGGACCCACCCCAAAAAGTACATTTACTTTTATAACCTAACGGAGAGTAGCGCACGCCATTTTTCATTGCAGGAATGGCTAAGCGCATTGCTATTGGCTGTCGTAAAATGCGTTGTTACGTCATTGCCATTAGTGATTAGAAGCACATAGCGTTGCCAACCCGCGAAGTAAAAAGGCGTGGTCTTGTCCAGGCCCTATCCTAACCAGTCCAGACCAATGGTGATTACTCAGGTAACTAGTGGCCTAAGGCCGCTTCGTGGCTCTAACCTAGGGGCTAACGCCCCCAGACCCACTTTGCTTGTCCTCATATCACTGGTTTTGTCCAGACCCTACCCTAACCTTTCCAGATCAATGATTTTTCCAGCTCCTACCCCAACCAATCCAGACCAATGGTCTTGTTCAGGCCCTACCCTAATCAGTGCAGGCTTACGCCCTCAGACCCCCTTTGCTCAATGATGGTCTAGTTCCTAAGTAAAGTGGTTGGTAGCGTTGTGCTTCCCTCGACCACGTCGACTGCGAGTCATCTGCGAAAGATAAACAGAGGGCAGTCATACCACGCATAGATATTGGCGATGCAAGCAGTAACCATGGTACTATTGTTGCGTGTACACCACTGAACTTTTAATCAAAATAACATCGAATTTGTAGAGCCCTGGAACTCCAGCGCCGATGTCAACATTCAGTTGCTGACGGATACCGATGTTTGCGACTAAATATATGCAAACCGTTTATGATAGGTACCGAGTGACAGTGAATTAGATATTTCTCATAATTAACGGCTAACACTAAACGGGGAGTAACTTCAAAGAGACTACTAAGCAACATAGTGAGTACATGTTACAAGTTGGAGGTCGATATCTTGAATACTTTTCCAAAAAAAACGAAACCAAACCCCATGGCACTACAGCCCTTGAAGGGCCTTGGCCTACCAAGCGACCGCTGCTCATCCCGAAGGCCTTCAGATTACGAGGTGTCGTGTGGTCACCACGACGAATCCTCTCGGCCGTTTTTCTTGGCTTTCTAGACCGGGGCCGCTATCTCGCCGTCAGATAGCTCCTCAATTCTAATCACGTAGGCTGAGTAAACCCCGAACCAGCCCTCAGGTCCAGGTAAAAATCCCTGACCTGGCCGTGAATCGAACCCGGGGCCTCCGGGTAAGAGGCAGCCACGCTACCCCTACACCACGGGGCTGGCCTGAATACTTTTCCAGTTACAGTAATTTCAGTGCAGCAGTGTTACATTCTCTCTTGGAGGCTTGAACTAATAGTATAGAACAGAATACCAAGAAATCTAAACAGGATGGTGACGTGGTTAAGGGCAATTACAATGTCTCTGTAACATTTTAATACCTGTTGAAATACTGCAAAATGCCTAAAAGAGCAAGGACTCAACTTTCTAAACATACTTCCCGTGCGAGGGCAGCTTAGAGAAGCTTAGAGAAGCTTAATCTGAAAATGAAAATCTTCTTGCAAGTCAGAGAGAATGTGCGTCGCAATCACGTGCAAGAGAATCGAATGTTCACAACCTCTTGCTGACAAAAACCTGAGAACATCAAAGGTACGCGCACGAGAGTCGAGTGTCGAGCGGTTGCTGCGGCTTGATGAAATGAGGGCTAGAATCATCAAAAACACGCGCAAGGGAATCGAGCACTGAGCGTTCCCAACGACTTAGAGCACAGAGAGAAAGACAACAGGCGTCAACAACTAGAGTTCACGATCGAGTTTTACCTGACAGTAATAGACTGGCATTCAGATACCATCCACAGATTGATTATGCTCAACGGATCTCCGTCCAGTTCGGAGCCATGAATAAGATCTGCTCCAGGTGCTCTGACAAAAAAAGGACCGATGAACCTAAGGCATGTGCTGTGCTTCTGGAAAAGTTAGTCTCCCCAATATTCAGGAGCCACCACAACCAATAAAAAATATTTTGACAAGTAATCATGCACTATCTGGACATTTTAACAAACATACGTAGGTACAATAGCCTCTTTCAAATGATTTCGTTTGGCGCGAATGAAATTAGAGAAGGGAATTTTATGCCCACTTTTAAAATAGAAGGACAAGTTTATCATCTCATAGGTAGCCTTTTACCACCATCAGGCCAAAGCACACAATACTTGCAGATATAGATCATTTCAAATGTAGATCAGTTATCGTCGCCGTCAAACATAGTCCCAACGCTAAACATTGATTTAATTAGCGAATTACAGACCGATTTGAATAGTCACAACGTATACATACGAAGTTTTAAGCAAAACGTAGTACTTAACTCTTCACTTACCGGGCGAGTTGGCCGTGCGCGTAGAGGCGCGCGGCTGTGAGCTTGCATCCGGGAGATAGTAGGTTCGAATCCCACTATCGGCAGCCCTGAAAATGGTTTTCCGTGGTTTCCCATTTTCACACCAGGCAAATGCTGGGGCTGTACCTTAATTAAGGCCACGGTCGCTTCCTTCCAACTCCTAGGCCTTTCCTGTCCCATCGTCGCCATAAGACCTATCTGTGTCGGTGCGACGTAAAGCCCCTAGCAAAAAAAAAAAAATCTCTTCACTCAGACCGCACACCACAGACAGAACACCGAGGCAGATATAATGCTCCGACTGTAAACGAAGTAGCCGTTCTATTGGCTGATGAAGAAAAAGGTCCCAGAGATATAGTGCTGGATGGTAGGGACGGCCAGCTAAAAAGGGTCTCCGAATTGCACCACTCTTATGATCCATTACAGTATCCTATAGTGTTTGTAGCGGGAGAAGACGCATATTATTTGATATCCCTCATCAAGGTTCAGCGCGTAATAAAACCGTTTCGTTTATGCAATTTTATGCATTTAGATTGATGGTTCGAGCTAACTCATTTAATCCGTTGCATTCTTACTCAGAGACTTATTTAGTCAATACAGTGTCGATATGATGGCAAAAATGATATCAGAAAGATTAAATTACATATCTCGAAATCAACAACGACTGAGGGCTGATGACTCCATCCATCTCAGAGATGCCTTAAATCAAGACGCGTATGTTAACCCATCAACTATAGGTCAACATGTAATCTTGTCATCTTAATTCACAGGTTCTCCATGTTAACTGCACGAAAAGACGCAGGACGCAATGACTTACGTTCGAAATTATGGGAGACTTGACTTATTTAGCACGTTCAAATGTAATACCGAGTGGGCTGAAATTAAAGCGGAACTATTACCTGGTCAACGGTCATTAGACCGTCATGATATACTTCCAAGGGTATTTCATTTAAAGATGAAGAAATTCATAAAATTATTCACCAAAGATCAAATATTCGGCAAAGTGAAATGTTACATGACAAGTGTGGAGTGGCAGAAGTGCGGTTTACCACACTGTCATATGCTGTTCTGGCTAGAAAGAAAAATCCAGCCTGACGAATTTGATAGTTGATGAACTACCTGACTAACAAAACGATCCGGTATTGTACGATTTCGTAACTAGAAATATGGTGCATTGACCATGCGGAGAGCACAACACAGCAGCTCCATATTTTAATAACGGTATATGTACGAAAGAAATACCCTCGAAGTTTCGTCAACGATACCCAGGCCGGAGAGGATGGGTATCCAGTTTACCGTCGCCATGACGTCGAAAATAGAGGTCGGAGCGCTACGTTTTACTCTTGTATGTCCCTGTAACTTCTATTGTGAGACCATCAATATTGTGATCAGTGATCATTGAAGCATTTTTACTCCTTCTTCTTCTGTTGTTGCTATCTGTGCTATTGGTCCTGGTTCTCGTGTGTATTACTGTGTGTAAGTATGTATCATATGCCCTAGCATTTTCTTATTTACTACTTTCTGTGTACCCGTTTAGTTGGTACGTATTGTTGTAGAATAATCTAGTGTATTAGTTGAGGTCACCTTTCTTGCTTCTTGATTGTTGTTGTATTGTCTCTCCTGTTTACTTCTGTGCCTAACCGTGTCGGTGGAACGCTCTGGGCCTTGGTTAATTTATCGTTAGCTAATGTCATGTAAAGTTAATTTGTGGATCCATTGATCCTTGTAAGCATATTATACTCACAAGCCTTATTTTTATTCCTGCTTCTCTTATCTTGCCCTCCCTGCGATTTTCGCCCTTCTCTGGGCCTGATTGAAAGTTTGATTAGCCTGTTATTGCTAATTAGCAACACGAGATGATGCACAACCTTAAAACCCAAGGAGGTTTGTGGAAGTATTATTGCGTTAGAATTGTTACCACCGTGCTTTTAGGAAATAATGTGTATGCATGAACTAGTAAAGTAAAAGACTTACTTTTGGTTCTCGGTTGAAACTTGTGTAAAATTTTTAAAACCTCAAAAGTGAGCTTGGTTTTATATTGTAGGTGTGACGCCTTGGTTGAAAGTATACCGTGTGCAATCGGCAATTCAGAAAACCCTGGTGAATATGCTCTCGATTTAGTGTGAAATTTTACTACTGCAATTTCCTGAGTGGCTGATTAATATGATTAGTAATTAATTTTGATCGCACACCGTCTATTATTTTGAAAAGCAACACTATGTGGAACAGTGATTGATACTACAAGTTTGGTCATGTGGACCTTTAAAAGGAATGAATTTTATCCCGGCGTCATTCTTGATTGGGCTGCTTCAACTAAATCTAGGTTACTTGTGGACCACCGCATTACTATTGAATCAAACATTAGAGTATGTTGTGTTTCGAGGAGGGAGGACTGTGACAGTATTTAGTGTACCGAACCTCCGCAGAAACCCTTTTCGACTGGTACCTTCACCATTAGAAATTCTTATCAACGAACTTTGACAATGAGCAGTGCCGTATCTCATTGAATATGTAGGCCTAATATCTTGCCATTTTCTTTCGAATTTGTTTGTCATATCTATTCGGCCTATGAAGTGCTACGCTCTGGTGACCAGCCTTTGAACTTTCGAGACCGCCTGAGGGATTCAGCAGCAGCCAGGGTAAGCCACGCTTCTCGGCTTGAGAAGCCAACAGTGTGAGTTGAAGCGCCATGAGAGTAAGTTGTGTGTGGTTGAGCAGCGATATGCTTCGGGTTGGCGGCTTTGATCCAGGATAAAACCAGGCCTCTGTGGGCATTTGGAGCACTTTAACCTGGTAGTTGGCCTCGATAATTTCTATATGTGAGCGACGAGCAGTTAATCTGGATTTTCTTCTCTTTTTGGGCTAGTTGTGAAAGGTAACATTATGTAGCCCTCAGCGTTGCTTCGTTGTTCATGGATCAGAAACGGTTTCATCTTTTATTTACTCATGGGAATTCTACCTTCAAAAGAACTCAACTAAGAAAAATTCCAAGGAATTATTTTGGTGATGTGTTTCAAAAGTGATCTTTACCCGGGGTAATAATAATAATAATAATAATAATAATAATAATAATAATAATAATAATAATAATAATAATAATAATAATAATCTTCGACTCGTATAATGACTGCACGTTCGTTACGTTACCACGTGTTCGACAAAAGAAGTTTCATCTTGTTTTAAGAGAAAAGCGCGGTGCGGACAGTTTTTCAAAATTAATTTTAAGTTCTACTATGATATTAGCCCGGAAATATTCCTAGAACTCTATGTGAATCGGGAGCCAGGGCAAGGACCTGTTTAATTCTGGTTAACCTTTCTATTCTTTTGGTTGGGCTTTTGGGTTAATTTATATTTTTCTGTTCGGCTTATTTTGGCTCTTACAATTTATTATTCGTTTTGGGGCTAGTTCTGTGTCGCTTCGTCTTTGGACGATTTGCTGTTTGTTGCTGTTGCCTTAGCAACGTGTTGTTGATTCGACTGTTGTGCTAAATCGATTTTGATCGGTCCGGGGGACTTAATTGTAACTTCCTTAATGTGGATATGTTTTGATTTTCGTATGCACTAAGTGCGATGTGATCCTAAATTTATTTTAGCCATCTATTTTTCTCGGTTTGTAATTCTTGAAAGGGGATTTGCGTTATTGGCTGGTTTAAATACTATCCTTGCGTCGCCTCGTCTTGATGTAAAAGGGATTCTTCATTGTGGAATTTTACTGCAACCTAGGGCTAATAATTTTCTAGATGTTAAGATTAATTAATTTTAAGGTCACTTTAGTAAGCTTTAATCCTTCTTGTTTTATTGGTATTCTTATCGATGTCAGCATTTTATTTTATTTCAACCAACTCTAATTGATTTATATTTTATTGTTCCTTTAAATAAAATAAAATGTTTAAATAACATTTTATTTTATTTTAACAAGTTTAATTGGTTTTCAACTTATTGTTCTTTTAAAGCATTCCAAAACCAAATGACATTTTATAGTTCCCAAAAATTATCCAGAAGGTTTTTAAAGCTTTCAAGAATTTTATTTCCATCAGAATTTTAATTTTCTCTTTTAAGTTGTTGCAACATGTTTTTCTTATGAATTGAAGTCACTTGTGTTAAAAGATTTTGATTTTCATTTCACTAAATCAATGAAGCACTGTCACTGTTTCTTATTCAATTTTTTTGACCGCGGCCTTTTTCTGCTTCCTTCCACCTTCTAAGGTAAGTGTGTATTTTCTCCTGTTTTGTGGATTCTTGTGTGTTGTTGTTGTTGTTGTTTTTACCTGACAGTTTTGGCCTCACTATTGTGTTCGCTTTACCTCCCTTTTTGGGGCGGACACGCTACCAACCTTCTCACATGGGGCCTCACTCCTAGGCGTGTAAGGTTATAAGCCATCGTCCGAAGGGTTGTTCTGGTGGCCTCGAGGATGGTGCCGGTTTGATGGCACATTTCCGAAAGGACTTTGTCTAGGCTGAAACACTTCTCAGTGCTCATATTCTCTTTCAGGAGATTTATTTCAGGACAGCGGACAACGAGACGGAGTGGGGCGCCTATAAGGACGGGTGCCTTCGAGTTCAAGGAGACCCCGGAGAACCAGTCTCTCCTCGTGTACTACAGGGAGGGGTTCGACACATTCATAGAAAGGAACATAGTCATTTATATGATGCGTAACCCATCTACCGATGTACCAAAGGTATCCCCTTCTCGGTACATCGAGAATTGCTTTTCCCGGGAGGCCTGATCGTCCGGCACCACAGTGAGGAGCACATGGCGAAGGAGCTTTCCGCCCGGTTCGAGGTCGACAGACTACCAGGGAGGGACGACGCACCATGGGTGAACGCCGGCGCCCTTAGGACGGAGACCAGCTCAGCTGCCACCCAGACAGCCAGGAAGGACAAGTGGACTAGGAATATAGCGGTTAATGCCCATTTAATCCTCCCGTCCACGCCGGAGACCAGCGACGCCACTGTGGAGGTGGAGCATGTCGCCTCCTGGCGCTGCGATTGTGTGACCTGGGCCGAGTGGCTCGCCACTGCGAAGTGGACGCAGATCGCTCTCCCAAGGGACACCTCTGCGAGGTGGAAGCAGATCAAGGCCCACCAGCAAGGGCCTACTACCGGGGCGCAATCCAGGAAGGCGCACCAGACGGCGGAAGGCAGCACAGCGGTGGAGGAGGACGCACCCTGGCGTTCAGAGACCGCCATCCACGTCCGGCCTGCCAGCGATTCTGTCATGTTGCAGATATCGATGTGCGACCCACAAGACAGGGAACGCAATCAGGTGTCGGCAACGACTGACGCCACCGCCAGCCAGGAGGAGGCATAAGCCAGCAATGCAGCGGGGGTACCCGCTACCCCCAGGGTCACCAGGCCGGCAGGAGAACCACCAGGACGAGGCCTCTTCCCTAGCCGAGAAAAGACCGCCCCAGCGATGAAGCAGGCGCCGCTCCCGCACCAGGAAGAATAAGAAGACGTCGCCGGCCTACCAGGAGAGGGCCGCCCAGCCACAACACAGGACTTCTCCCAGGACAGTAGTCGACAGAGGAGCCAACGAGGAGAGGACCTCAGCGGATAGCAGATAGCGGCAGTCAGGTGAGACCGAAATGTCCCCCTCGGCAGCTCTTGCAATGTTACCACTGCCTGAGGTGGGGCCACCGTCAGGATAGGTCTGGGCTCTTAGTAAGGTGTAACCGTTGTGGGGTTGATCACCACTACACGGTCTACGCCCGTGTGCGCCAACTGCGCGGGGGGCCACCCGGCCTCTCATCCCAGTTGCACTGTTTACCGGACCATGGCACAGGCAGAGAGGAAGGAGGCCCGGTGGCATGTTCCATCCCCACCCAGGAGGCCCCGCCTTGGCGGGCTTTGCCTCATTCTCTGAGATCGGAGACTTAGTACGAGGGACCCAAGGAGGCGGAGCGGTGCGGCAGACCCTAGTGGCTATTGGCGCATGGCTCGGCAACCGGCAAGGCCCGCGCTAGTCAGAGGAGTGCCCAGACGAACTGATCCCCTGATAACTGGACTGGCGAGAAAATGGCTCATGACTAGTGCATGATACCATTTTTCAATAACAAAAATACCTTGACCTATCCAGAAACCGCATCCCAGCATGTGCTATCAAACTCTGTCAGGTTTTATATTGCACCCATAATCGAATGGGCATATTAGATGCATAAATTAAATGACAGGAATTCGCATATGTGAAGACTACAGAAGACAAGGAAAGCTTGCAATTTTACAAAGCGCCACCCAAGGAGACGTACTGGCTGGAAATATATCCGCAGAGTACGCTTTAAGGCACGTACAGGAAGGGGCTGGCTAAGTGATTTCTCCAATAAAGTTTTATTACGCCGAAAAATGCAGACTTTCTATCGGGATTTCTCACGGGAACCGGCACGTTGGAATGTGCCCAACCCTAGTGTGGAAGGGAGAAAGCAATAATACCTATCACCCCTCGATAGCCAAGTGGTAGTGTCCAAGCTGCGAGGCGCGGGAAGATCTCAACCAATCAGAAAATTACAATATTTGCCGCCTCATCCTAGCGGGAATCCGTAGTCAGTATTTCGCGATTTAGTGACAGAAATAACAGTGAAACACAGTGTCCTGATCTGTGAATAATATTTGAGGAATTATTCAAGCAAATGCGAGGTTAATTATCTCTTAAATATTAAAGTTGCAACTTTGTGTAGAAGAGTGGTTTCGTCCAGGAAGCAAACTGTCATGGCGGGAAAGCGCCATACGCTGATAGTAAATAGGTCGGATGACGCATTTCATTTTATTTAATAACCTACGATCATTTATGACAGCACAGCTCAACACGTCAATCAGACCAAAAGTTGGAATATTTAGATTACATCTCCTGAACGTTTGACATACGGACAAGTGGTAAATGATCCAAGGTGCCGTAGTAATCCGCCACATCCCTTCCAGTGGAACTATTTTTGAGGTGGGGGTGTGAGTGTTTACAAAACCGCCAGCAGCAGAGTGCTGAGTATTCAGTTTCACTTGAAATTTCAGTGTACAGAGGTGAATCTTCGGAAGGCGCTAAGAGACGGCTTTGGCAGTCGAGTGAGTAAAGTCTTTAGTTAAGTGAATAAAGCCTTTAGTCAGAAGATGAACATTTAGGCAGAACTTTCATTCAACATCGGAGTATAGAAAGATAATTAGACAGTCATTTTACTTAAAATGACAATGGTAGTTATTGCTTGACACTTTCATAAAAGAACTCATAACGTCATGTGACCGGCGGGAGCAGAGACGAACATTGAAAATTTAATGACATGTAGCTATAGAACATTCTCTTTCGTCACATGTAATTTGTACGTTAATTCTCGTGGAGAAGTTACAGTTTTGGAGGACAGTAGTATCTTATAAGATTTCTCCATGTTTCACTGGGAACATTGTATTTAAATTTCCACAGTCTCAGAGAACTGGCATTTAAATTGAGACCTAGGGAGCAGAATATGAGTTCAGCTAATTACGCGAGGGTAACCTTGTTTACTAGTGGAAGGCAACGGTACAAGGACAGGGATCCAGTGTTATTGTCAGAGTAGGGTGAACGACCAGTAATCCCTTATACAAACAAACTGTGAGAGCAGACAGCAGAGACCGCAGAGACGACCAGGCAGGTAGGTTGTTCCAGACTTTCAACGTCCATACGTCAGGTGCTACACGCTGTAATTGGTATTTTCTTCACATGAGAGTTTAAAAATGCGTGTGTTTGTATAAAAATCTATCGTGTGCAACGTCAAAATATAAAATGGATCCAGTGCGGGTATATAAAGTATTGGATATCCACATCGCGATGAAGAAGGAGCTTTAAACCCATGTAATGGAGGCCGGCAGATGACCCAGCCTACCTCCCAGCACAATGGTAAATCAATGAGAATTACTTAAAAATGTAAATAATTGAGGACTATGAACAATCAGTGATCAAATGTAGGTTAGCAAGTTAGGTAGGCTTGTAAATAATAATAAAATCACGTACCGGATGATATAATTAGAGTTTTTGATATAATTTACATTTAGAGTTAGGGGTGAGGCCAAGACAATTATATCTAACGATTCAGTATATAAATGCCATGGCGTAACAGTGATAATAATAATAATAATAATAATAATAATAATAATATGATAAATATGACAGTCAGATAAATCTTCGTACTTTTCTCAGGAGTTTTTATCATATATTTTTCAATCATTTTCTAGCGTGAGCTATTGTTTTGGCATACGGAAATCCTAATATTTATTATATAATTCATGTCTAGTGTAATTGCAGTTAACGTAATAATAATAATAATAATAATAATAATAATAATAATAATAATAATAATAGTAATTGGAACTTTGTTTGATGACATTTGGTTTTAGGGATGCTGCCGTGTTATTTTGATGTTTAATTAGCTGTAATTGTGGCGCATCCAATTTAGTGTTTTGTTTGCGTGATCACGTGTTTGAGGACCGTTTTCGGTCTGTCTCATACCTTTTATTTCTGTGATGTAACGTTTAACCCGAAACTTGGTATTCTTCACGAGTACATTGGATTCATATTTTTGGTAGCGGTGTATTTGGCAGGCAATCTTGTTATTACAGTTGATAGATAAAGACAGGGAAACCGTTGACAGTCAGCTCTGATAATTCATGACGTGTGAGAGTGAGATAAGGTAAAATGATGAATAAAGAAATAGTAATGTCCCTAATGACGATAACTGTGAAATGATAAAAGTGAGATTTGAAGACCATGTCGTATAATAGTGTCGTAATAACGAGTATGTGAACGACACAGTGTGTTACTGAAGTTATTTCGCCCGCGTGATATGAGCGAGGCTATGTTGAGAAGCGCTACGATAAGAATAATGTGATGAATAATAAATTGAGAGATAAACAATTTAACTGACAAAGTTAAGATTTCGACGACATGTGTGATAGTTGTAGACGGAAAGCCTGCGCATTTCGAATATTTTCCAGGGACAACATGGTGCTCGGAAACAGACAATTGAGAGTCCGAGTAAAGTCATGGACAGAGCGACTGAACAATGGGTAGTTTTGATAAGTCATTGGTGGTCATTGATGACATAATATTCAGAGTTATTATCCGTAAAAGATGTATTAGTCATAAGAGATGGAGTAATGTCATGCCTAGTTACGTCTGATATTAAGAGGTTGCCGTCAAATTCACTTAGTTGTCATTTGAATCATTTGGGAGTTATTTCCACATCACGATTTTGCGTGTTGTATTTAAATTTGATAGGCAGTGATCACGTGTATTTTGAGATTTGTTTTCTCACGCTTTTCTTTTCCTTGGTGGATTTTTGTCACCGTATTTTTTTTTATATAGCGTCTGATGGTACGTGCATATTGTGAAGGTTTAATGATGTAAATAAGTAGAGTAGTCAGGTTATTTTTGAATTTAGTTGTTTCTTCTGGAGCAGTTGTTTCTGCATTTGTCATGTTATTTTGTACATAAATATTTCATGTGTTAGGTTAATAGATCACTGATGGTTCATAGTCAATAATCAATGTAGTAGGTATGCTCAAGCCGTAAGGCAATTGTAACTAACAAGCTTTTGGAATTCACTACAAAATTCAGTTAGGTAAATGAATCGACCTTTAATAATGAGTTCTGTCATGAGTGCCGCAAATTAATTAAGTAAACAAGATGGAATCCGCCTCCATCAAAGTTGAGATCATAATTTATTCATTCCTAATGGAAACACAGGTGGCGGCAGACTAGATAAAAATAAAAGACTAATTTGTAAAAGGGTCGAACTCATTTATTCAGATAAAATTTTTGGCACTTAGCCTAATTTATTCTATTTATTTAAGTGTCCAGACTATCACAGCCAATAAGATGTAAATCAACTAAATAAGTGATTGTTAGTACTCAGTGTTTGGTGTGATAATTTTCTTGGTTCAGCCACGAAGTATTAAATGTGTGGCAAAGTTATATAAAACGGTAAGGGATACCGTGTTCATGGTACTGCCTTTATTTATACATGGTTACTGTACACCAGTATTACTGAATAGTTAGGTGGTTGCCAATTTGACATGAACTTGGACTTAACAAACTTAGGAGGCCCATAAAATTATAAGGTCAGTGTGATTAATTAATTAATCAATTAATAATTTTATAAATTCAGTTGATTGAAAGGACGATTCAAGTGCGTATTCAGAAGTGGTTATTCAAATGAGGCTGTATATTTGTTAGACCAGCAGTCTGTTGTGGTTGTGTCATGTACACGAGAGACTTTAGTTCGATGGTGATCATCATTATTAAATTTTATCGACCTTCAGTCGAAGTTATTAAGGCGGATGTTTAATTGTTGTAAAGAACATTTTTAAATTGTTTCATTTTCAATAATTCTATTTTATATTATTTGATTTCACTTCTTTTAAGGTTCATTTTTCACATTTTGTCAATTTTTGTTCATAAATCATTTTATAATTTACACTTAATTCAGTCTATGGGTACCGTCATTTACTAGTTAGCTGACCCCATCTTTCATTTCCTCACCCCCGATGTTGTGTGGCCTATCAACCCCGAGGAGAGCTGAAGGACGTACCACGCCTGAGGAGAGAAGAGTCTACGCGAGCGGTAGGTATTATTATTATTATTATGTCATTCTTTACAGGAGCAGTCGGCGCATCAAACAAGTGTGAAGAATACCGCATCGGGTGCCTTAAAAGGGCACAATATGTAGACTCTTTTTTTCCGCCTATGTGGTTTTCCCTTACTGTTAATACCACGCCTCAACATAACCTACTCAACACAAACTCTGGCCTTCGTAGCGTGCTTAACACGGAAACGGGCAGATACTCCTTGTAACACTTCCCATCATCCCTCTGTCTTCTCCTTAGAAACTAATAGCATGTCGGAGGCAATGTAGATTAGAGTCGATTGCCACGCGGGGGTAGCGGGCCTCAGCTCCTGACCCCCCCCCCCCTCTCCCGGAGTAAAAAAGCGGACAGTTGGTCAATGTTGGGACTCCGTGGTGGAGTGAGTGTTAGAGTCACTGTGAGACACACAGTGTGTTGGGGTACGGTGACTGGGCTGTGGTCAACGGAGGTGTAGGCTGTCGCTAGTGTCTCAGCGAGGTCTGAACGAGGAGTTATTGTTGTTATCGTATCGGAGTGGAGTGGAGTGAGGACCGCCCTGAGTCAACGGTTGAAACAGCTATCGTGAATGCAATTGGATCTGTGTTAACAGTCGCTGTTGAATCCTGTTGAGCTGTAGCTCTTTAGTTGTTCACTGCACGTGATTGTGTGAATCACTGGATTGTCTGTGGAGTCGAACCAAGTAACTATCATCATGTCCGACTCCATGGCTAAATGGTTAGCGTGCTGGCCTTTGGTCACAGAGGACCCGGGTTCGATTCCCGGCAGGATGGGGAATTTTAACCATAATTGGTTAATTCCGCTGGCTCGGGGCTGGGAGTATGTGCCGTCTTCATCATCATTTCATCCTCATCACGATGCGCAGGTCACGTACGGGCGTCAAATCGAAATACCTGCACCTGGCGAGCCGAACATGTCCTCGGACACTCCCGGCACTAAAAGCCATAGGCCATTTCATTTCACTATCATCGTGTGTTGTGTAGCCAATACCACTGTGTTCAAATCCAGCGGTCTACAAGGAGCTGCTGTATGAGATGACTGGACTTGGAGAACCACAAGTGAAATGCCTGTCAAATAGGATTTGAGCTTCCTTCAGGTAAAAACCAGCTCTGAGTGACTTGTAAATATGCAGCAATTAGTAAGAGTGGCCGTTCATGGTTGAATACAATAATTGTGGGTGTACATTTATTGGGTTATCTTGAATTAAATTAGAGTAATTAAACAGACGCTGTTTTATTCGCAGCAATATTTATTCTTCCACGTCTACCACTTCCAACACTTTAAATGGACAAGGCAGTGAAGTACCTAGGGGATATTCCTTGAATGTCGTTTAACATGAACATATCACATAAATAATAAACTAAACCCAAGTTGTGCAAGACTCCTTAACAGGAAATTATCCCTCAAATTAAAATGTACTACTGTACAAATCACTGCTACGTCCTTTATTCATCAGCGCCTGCACAATCTGAGAAGAGGCCAGACAAACCACCATCAGACGACTACAATCATTCCTAAATAATGTTTTCCGTTATCACCACTAATGCTTCTTGGTACTTTCGAAACCATCACATTGTGCGCTTCAGTTAGACCCTCTGGAGCAAGAAGTTGGTGCTGTGTTCTTCGATCTTGGGAAACGGTAATCACTTCCACGCAGGATTAAACATCGTCTTCCTCAAGATGTTTTACTTCCGCCAAGAGAAGAATCTGAAGATGGTCAGAGAATAGTATTGTGAATCAGTTTATTTCAACACGTGTGTTAATGCTCAGTGATTCTTTGGATCACTGCCGAATTAATTATTAGTATTGTATTCAGGATAACTAGTATTACAGGAAAACAACTCAACTAGAAACTGAAAACTGAATAATCACTTTCTGTGTGTGCATGCGAACAATTACATAATGTATCTTACCTTCAGTAGTTTTTTGTAACTAAACTGTGCTCTCTTGTATCGTTGCAGAAGGTCCTAAAGAAGGACGATTTCAAATCAAGTTAGGCTACTAGAAGGAGTTTATTTTTTCCTTATATTTGTATGTACTGGGCATTTTTGTCAACTTTAAACCGAGATAGTATTTACTTATGCTGAACGATTAAATACTACATTAAAAAGAAATCTGAAGATGTCCTTGTAGTTTGAAATTTGTTATTATGTCATTAACGTGTATTTTTAAAGGTATGTTTTAGAACAATTTTGAATTACGTGCTTCGGTATACTGAGCTACCATTTCCATAATTCTTCCCCTGGGTACGCATTAAAATCATTATTCGGTTGGTTATTTTGTTTATTTTTTGTTTGTTTGTTTGTTTGTTTGTTTGTTTGTTTGTTTGTTTTTAACCGGTCTCAGGTATATGAAATCTATATTCGCTGAATGCCACCGCTGCCAGCTATAAATGACAGTTTGAAACTTGTAATTTAGATGTCAGCTCTACGAGAGTAACATAGAAACACTTCTACCTTTGATATAATCAATCATCAACTTTCCAAATAGCTTATTTCCAGCAACTACCGTCTTCTCTCATCCCATTTTCTCCTGAGCTGTTGAGAGGAACTGTAGCATCACTCGACATGACTCCCGTCTGTTACACTTTGGATGGATATTACCTACCATTTCAGCCACTGCATTATCTAGAGCACAGAAAATTTGTTGAAAATATGGCATCTCAAGTGCTGGTGGTAGGTAGCTGACGCGGATATCATAAAGCGGAAGTGTAGTTCAACTGTGGTAGGTACGGTCTTCCTTTTCCCACCATATTTAATTTCATAAAATAATTTGGGTCCCGTGCGTTGAACTCGTCTCTACTTCATATGTGCAGTTTTTCCTGTGGCACAACAAACCTGACTAGCCTTAGCCTACCAAGTGACCACTGCTCAGCCTCAAAGGCTGCAGGTTACGCATGGTCAGTGCGACGAATCCCTTCGACCGTCTTTCTGGACTTTCTTTCTGCTATCCCACAGTCAGATAGCTCCTCAACTGTAATCACACAGGCTGAGTGGACACAGAGCCTTCAGATTCAGGTAAAAATTCCTGACATGGCCAGGAATCAAATCCGGGGCTTCCAAGTGAGAGACAGGCATGCTGCCGCTAGACCGCGAGGCTGGGCATATGTGGTGTAAGTTCTGAAATACGGCATATCGCTTGAGCGGAAGATGTTTGTGGTAATCAAGAAAAGGGCTCTTACATGTAGGTGAGTATTTGACTCTCAGAGTTGCATAGCCTCCAAATTAGCTTTGAGAAACAGTGGTCCTGGCCTGCCTTGCTTAAAACCGTATATTTCAAAAATCACTTGACTTCATTCAACAAGTTCCCAGAGAAAAAATTACTAACGAAATGAAGATAATAGAAGATGAAATCAGGTCATCTAGCGAGATCGGTACGCGGTTTAGGCGTTGTAGATTCTAGCTTGTATTCGGCTGATGATGGGTTTGAACCCCGCTATCGGCAGGTCTGAAGATGACTTTCTGCAGTTTCACATTTTCACACCACGCAGGTGGTTTGAACTGTACCTTAATTAATACCAGTGTCGTTTCCTCAACAGTCCCTTTCCTATCCGTCGCTAGAAACCTGTCTGAGTTAGAGCGACATTAAGCAAGTAGCAAAAAATAACACAACGGAGGTAATAGAAGTAATAATAATAATGATAATGATGATGATAATAATAATAATAATAATAATAATATCATTCTTGTGTAGCTAACTGGAAGAACTGAATGGTCGACGTCGTAGCCTTTTTACAGGGTCCCGGGTTGGATTCCCGGCCAAGTCAGGAATTTTCGCGACGTTTGGTTAACTACTCTGTCTCTGAGACTAGGTGTTTGTGTTCGTCTCAATACACATCTTTTTATACACAAACTACACACCACACAACCAACCACCACAGAAACACGCATTAGTGAATGCATCCCTCCACAAAGGGTTGACGTCAGAAAGGGCATTCAATCGTAAACCAAGACCAAGTCCACGTGTGCGGAACAGTTCGCACCAGAGAGTGGAAAGAGTCTCGTAATAAATAATAATAATAATAATAATAATAATAATAATAATAATAATAATAATAATAATAATAATAATAATAATAATAATAATAATAATAATCCCCGACGGTTGGAGTGAATAATTCGTCAGCAACAATGCTTACTAATCGCAAACGGGGATTAAAGAGTGACG
Source organism: Anabrus simplex (assembly GCF_040414725.1). Lineage (NCBI taxonomy): Eukaryota > Metazoa > Arthropoda > Insecta > Orthoptera > Tettigoniidae > Anabrus > Anabrus simplex. The sequence goes on from NC_090265.1 coordinate 1,372,032,976, forward strand.
ACATCGCTAATAGGGCGTGGAATGTCAATTCGTGGCTGAAGTGCTCTCAATTTCACATAAGCCCAGTGACGGTACTGTGACATAGTGAGTAACTAGTGTAATTAAACAGATGCTACTTCCAATTCTGTGTGGTTATAGATTGGGTTCTCCAAGTTAAAAGTAGAAAAATCATTCAAGAAACTTGCTGTGTCTTACTGTATCCTACGCCCTGCTGGTGAATCTTGGCTTCCACTAGCTCAGTATATTGACAGGTTGTAGAGACTAGTCTTCTCCTCTATATTTTCATGAATTCCCCGATAATTTCTGTTGCAGGAAAATGGTGAGATACAACATCCAAACTCCATGCCTAATTTCAAACAACTTCGCCGAGCAAGTTACCTACCAGGTTTGGTCATGGAGATGGTTGGATCAAACCGCACTGGCGGCATCCCTGAAGATGGTATTCCGCGGTGTCATAGTTCCACACCACGGCCGTTTCCTTCCCAGTCGTAGTCCTTTCCTTTCCCATTGTCACCATAAAATATGTCTGTGTCGGTGCTTTCAAATAAACAAAAATAAATCCGTGGCACACCAGCCCATTAAGAAATTTGTTCTACCAAGGCGACTGCTGCCCACTCATATAACCTGAAGATTTTGGAGTGCCAGGTAATGCCACTCTCAGCCGCATTCCCCCTGTGGGTGGGGGTGGTAGAATAACACCCACGGTATCCCCTGCCTATCGTAAGAGGCGACTAAAAGAGGCCCCAGGGGCTCTGAACTTTGGAGCGTGGTTCGGCGACCACGGGGCCCTCAGCTGAGTCCTGGCATTGCTTCCACTTACTTGTGCCAGGCTCCTCACTTTAATCTATCCTATCCGGCCTCCCTTGGTCAACTCTTGTTCTTTTCAGACCCCGACGCTATTAGGTTTGCGAGGGCTAGGGAGTCTTTCATTTTCACGCCCTTCGTGGCCCTTGTCTTCCTTTGGCCGATACCTTCATTTTTCGAAGTGTCGGACCCCTTCCATTTTTCTCCCTGATTAGTGTTGTATAGAGGATGGTTGCCCAGTTGTACTTCCTCTTAAAACAATAATCACCACCACCACCATCTCAGCCGCATTGCTTGGCTTTCACGACCAGAGCACTGACTCTCATTTCATACAGCTTTACAGTCGATCTCACGAGGCTGAAACGAACGCAGTTATAGTCCTCAGTCTATAAAAATCGTTAGACTGGAATCGAACCCAAGGCCTCCAGGTAAAGTACAGGCACGCTATCCCTACATTGTGGAGCTAGCCAGGAATATTTTCATTCACGCAGATGCAGGGTCCCAACAGACTTTGCAGTGCTTATTCCAAGATGCAACATTTTCAGACAAGCTACTTTTCCAAAACAGTAGTCCCAGACCAGAGTATTATTTAATCCTCGTCGTCAAAACAGATTCTACTCTTCTCCTTGTGAATGTTTTATATAGGTTCTGTTGTTATTGGTTCATACTCTTGCCTCCGTTTCCTTTATAATTATTTATTTAGCAGTAGCAAAGAGCTCGCAGTGCAGAACGTGTGTACAAGTGATTCGCAATTCAGAAACCGAATAAAAGGATGCAGCAGGTGAGTTAATTATTCGAACTAAAGCTATTGCTTGGATTGTTGTGAAACAAATCCCTGCCCAAGATAAATCATACAGCGATACGTTCGAACAAAACTATCCAACTACATTCGAGTGCACGGAATCTTGCTGATAAATAAACGATGGTTTATGTTTGTAATGGAATATTACACTGGCTCTGTCCCTCCCAAGGACAGGTCCTTAAATTGTTATATCAATTGCCTTTAGTTGATCGGCTTCCTGCCCTTGTCCTTCACAGAGGCTAATGAAGTCAAGATAGCTAAACGATCATTTATAACAATTTCGTAGGCTTGAAACCTTAACCCATACTCATAATTAGGGCCCGAATGTTTATGCAGTAGTGTAGTACAAGACACGCTCTATGCTCGGTTCATATTTGCCGAGTGTGGCTGTGATCGAATTTTCTTCTCAGAGGCGAGGCGAGTTATGTTCGCTCAAGCATGTCCCTTGATACTCGCTCCTTCCCGTGCTATCTGAGTCACAGGTAGAAATGCTCGCCTCCCTCAGTCCTTGCTTAACCGCACTGTGTCCGACTCGGGCGAATGGTCAGCGTACTGGCCTTCGGTTCAGAGGGTCTCGGGTTCGATTCCCGGCCGGGTCGGGGATTTTAACCTTCATTGGTTAATTCCAGTGGCCCGAGGGCTGGGTGTTTGTGCTGTCCCCAACATCCCTGCAACTCACACACCACACATAACACTATCCTCTACCACAATAACACGCAGTTACCTACACATGGCAGATACCACCCACCCTCATCGGAGGGTCTGCCTTACAATGGCTGCACTCTGCTAGAAATAGCCACACGAAATTATTATACCGCACTCTGCTCTTTGTCTCGCGTACCTTTATCCCTCGAAACATTACGCTTTTGTGTCAATGGTGGACTCATGACTGGCCACGAGCCTGTCAGTAATTAAACTCGTACTTTTATACTGTATTTCTACACAGAACTGGGAGAAATGGTTAATGGATTTCACGTGCTGTTACGTATATTATTTCTGTCTAGCTTACTTTACCGCTCTATATACGGGAACTAAATACACATCATTAATGCATAAACCATATATTTCGCTACTAGCCATACCAAAGACATTGTGTATAAACTGTGCAAATTAATTGCATTATAACACACAAAGTTAAATGTAAACCTCATAATTAATGGAAGAAATACTCTTTGCTCAAAATTTGGAATGAATTGCAAGATAATTATTTATTGTTTCGATTATTATGAATTATTAACAAGTCATTGACTTGGTCTGGGTCAAGCTGATACTTTCGACTCGTTAAAAGCAGTCCAGCTTACTAAAGTTTATTTTGCTGCTTGCTGGAATGCACAACGTACGTCTAGAAATTACTGACAGAGTGGGCAAACTGATTTCATGCTCCTTCCACCAGCGCAGGAGGTCTTCGTCATCTTCACTAGCATTCATATCGCAGTACATCTCTACTCCGTCACCAGTAGCTCAGTCGTCGCTTATTCACTCACTGAATTGTTCTTTTTTCGGAGGCTCTTGTAGACTGATCGATGCATGCACAGTGCAACATGAAGGATCTACAGAGGGACAAAACACCTTGTTTAGTTACCGGTACTTTATTTCTCATTTTGACTAAACGAGGTGTTTGATGGACTTTGGGATACAATTACTCAAGTAACTACACATAGCAAATTATATTTTCTTTCTTAATCCGTTTACCCTATGCTGACTATGTTGAACAGGAACCTTGAGGGGGATAATAAGTTTGGAAGGGATAAGCAAGTAAGAGGAAAAGAAACGGCCGTGGCCTTAAGTTACCTACTATTCGGGCGTTTGCCTGGAGGGGGAGTGGGAAACAACGAATAACCACTTCGAGGATGGCTGAGGTGTGAATCGAACCCCCGCTACTCAGTTGAACTCTCGAGGATGAGTGGACTCCGTTACATCCTTCGTACCACTTTTCAAATTTCGTAGCCTCTGGGGTGGCATCTAATCACACTAATCACTACACCACAGAGACGGACGCAACATATATTACGAATATGATACACAGATCTGTTACACAGATGCGTCTGACTTCGTCATCTTCTGTCATCTTCTTCTAACATTTTTAGGTGGCGAAGCGGAGGTCTATTAATGTGGCTATTTTTAGTACAGTTGAGACATGTACCTTTTCACTTAAAAGATGCCCGGCTCCATGGCTAAATAGTTAGTGTGCTTGCCTTTGGTCACAGGGGTCCAGGGTTCGATTCCCGGCAGGGTCAGGAATGTTAACCATAATTGGTTAATTCCCCTGTCACGGTGTCTGGATGTATGTGTTGTCTTCATCATAAATTCATCCTTATCACGAGGCGTAGGTCACCTACGGGCATCAAATCGAAAGAACTGCACCTGGCGAGCCGAAGTCCTCGGACACCTCCCGGCACTAAAAGCCATATGATATTTCCTTTTCTATTTTACTTAAGAGCTTGTGAGCTCTGATCCTTATCTTACGGATTTCCTGGATGTAATATCAAAGGTTCAACATAATATTGATGCAAAGGCTATACGCATATTAGTTCAGTTACAAACTGCAGAAGTCAACCATTAATAAATACCTCATAGTCTGATTCACTGACTGAGCAGCGCTGCCGCAGTTTACGGAACCACAAAAGTATTGAGTAAACTGTTGGTGCTGTTTCATGTCCCAGGTCATTTGTGATTGGTTTAAGGAAAGCTACCATTTGTTCTGAAACCTCATAACTGAAGCCATCTAACTTATGCACGGCCTTATGATTTCGCAACATACTGCTTGAAAACATACTGCTGATCAAACATAATGAAAGCTTTTGAAAATCATAGACGACTGCCTTGTGCTGTACACTGCATAAAATCATACTGCTTAAAAAAAGACTGTAACATCGTATAGAGATTATTCCCCCTCGTAATTACTTCTTGGTGTATCGTTTTTTGAAGCTGGGCAGCATGACCGTTTTTCTTTTGTTTTTTGTTTTTTCAGATACCTCACCATAGCCTTTTCGGCGTTTAGTGTGTTTGCACATACTGGAGTATCTTCGATGAGAAATCTCATCTCATAAAATAAGTGCGCATGTACCTTATTTATGCAGTGAACAACATAAGGCAGACGTCTGTAATTTTCAAAAGCTTTCTTTATGTTTTAACCCTGATCCGTTACGAAAGGCATATCTTTTTAATTACGCTGTGGAATATTTACCTCGTAAACTTCATCACTTATACTTTCACTTGTTTTCTTTGTATCTGGAAATTTTGTAGTAAAAAGCGCATTACTGAACAGCTTCAACTCTCTGTCTATACGCTGCATAGTCAGAGTCAGATAATGGATATGGTCAGTCCACATATCAAAAGGTTTTTTTTTTTTTTTTTTTTTTGTTTTTTTTTTTTTTTTGCTTTACGTCGCACCGAGATAAGTCTTATGGCGACGATATATCAAAAGTAGCCAAGCCATCATTTTTCGTGCATGACAGAAATAAAATCACTTCACTTTGCATTTCATGTGCCTTTTCCTGGATGTTTCTTACTAATGGTGGAAGGATGGGGTACCACACAAACAATATCTACCTTTACCAAATTTCACACCGATATTAGTGGTTTCCCATCTTCACACCAGGCAAATGCTGGGGCTGTACCTTAATCAAGGCCACGGCCGCTTCCTTCCCACTCCTAGGCCTTTCCTGTCCCATCGTCGCCGTAAGACCTATCTGTGTCGGTGCGACGTAAAACGCTAGCAAAAAAAAAAGTTCATATTAATAATGTTATTTGCTTTACATTCCACTAACTACTTTTACGGTTTTCAGCAGTGGCGTATACTGAGGGCTACCGTGGCTATCGGTGAAGCCCAGACCTCAATTATTGAGAACGATGGAAGTCCAAGGCACATTATAATGTGAGCATCTGACACAGTGTTCCATTTTCAAAACTTGAACGCAGTGAGAAAGAAACGACGCACGTATTTCTGAAAGCTAAGCATCAGAGACTGATATCGCAGCCCATACTCTCGTCCCTCTCCCCTCTGCTCGCCCATAGCGGCTTGCTGCTGTATATCGGATTGAAGCTGTGACCGGAGGGGGAGGGGGGTAGGTATGCTAAGCTTCGGTCCGTCAGATCGGCACTGCTATCAACCATGTGTTACTCATCGTATATACTTCCTCATCTCATACTTCTGACTTAATCATATAGATAACAGAGTACTGATATTTCACTCACGTTTTTTTCTACATCCTTGTAGGAAGACACTGCAGGGGTGCTGTCATAGGAGCGATATAGTTTTATTTTTATAGGTACAACTGCTAAAATGAAATGCAATCTTTCAGGTTCTCTATTGTTGGTTGAAATCGAACCCATGATCATGGGTCAGACACCATCATTGATCTCCCGAGGAAGCTAATAAACCAGTGAACGATGGGTACAACCGCTATAACATACAGCATTTGTATTTAATAATAATAATAATAATAATAATAATAATAATAATAATAATAATAATAATAATAATAATAATAATAATAATAATAATTGTTACGGGGCTTACCCGTGGACCAGCAGAGGTGAAAGAAGGTGCAGGGGTGAATGGGTCTAACTACAAAATCAAAGTCAATTTAAAACTTTAAAAAAGGTTATATTTTTTCTTTAAAAAATCAAACAAATAACAATGTAACAGGTACCAGTAGCAATAAACAAGTCTAGGAAAGACAATATTGGTGGTATAAACAGAACTTGGGCTTCAAGCCCTCACTTAACAATTCCTGAGCTACACACTTAACTTTACTTAAGGGCAGAAATCCCCTAATACCTGGAGCACTGGCTTCCAACTCACAATATTAAGCCTTCTAAAGGCATTCAGTAATCTTACTTTGAAAAAGAGCTAACAGGCTCTCAGTTTTCAAGCCTATTCAAGGCAACACCAAAAATATCTTACATCTTTTGGCCTTCCGTGGCCCAGCTTACAAAACTGAAACAGCGGTATCTTGTACCCAACGTATAGGGCCTTCGGGTAAAAGAAATAACAGTCAAATAAATGGCCCGAACACAAAATGAAAGGAGGCGAATACTTGCACTCCTCGATGTGACTTCTTAAAACCTAAAGGGCACTAGGCCGATGAAACAGGGGCTATTCCCAAACTATGGAGGTGACTCGTATAAGAATAATTTAAGACATTACGGAAAGGAAGAAAACAAGTTACAAAACGTAGTCACCTCAAACCAAAGTGAAGGGGAGCTCGAGATTTGGTGAATGAAAAAGTTACACTCAAAATCGAAGAAGAAACACGGGATTGGTTGAAAATTAATTCCAGAAATTCTTGATTGGCTAAACTCAAAACTGGCGGAAAGAAAAGATAAATATTTCCAACCTAAAGATGAATGAACAAAATTTAGTAAGGAAAAAACTTACGAATACAAAGATTTAAAGATTTAAAGATTTTAGAAAGTTTTTACACAAGCCGGCAGAAAATTACGTTTGTAGAAAAGGTTACATGGTTAAAGTTTCGGACCTTTCCATCAGGTTATACTGCGGAGCTAGGTAGAAATAAAGATGTTAACTGGCCATTACCTTGCTGAAGACCTGCTGCCTGATGAAAAGAGGCGCCTCCCGCCTCCTGCTCGACACACACACTAAGTTAGATGTTGATCAAATGGGCAAGAGAGGAGAAAATCTGCAGTTTATAAACCCTTGGGGAAAGTTCGAGACCTTTTATGAATAAAACAGCCACACCCTCACAATTTTATTGGTGAATAAAAAAGTTACACTCAAAATCGAAGAAGAAATACGGGATTGGTTGAAAATTAATTCCAGAAATTCTTGATTGGCTAATTTCAAAACTGGCGGAAAGAAAAGATAAATATTTCCAACCTAAAAAAGATGAATGAACAAAATTTAGTAAGGAAAAACTTTTGAATACAAAATTTATTCAAAAAAGTTCTTTCACTTCACACCAAGGTGCATCATCATCGTTTTTTAGCGGCGACATCTATGAGAGAATGTCCAAACTTCTTGATAAATAGAAAACAAAACAAGTTGAAATTCACACAGTACTGGAAACTTCACAATAACAAAAGTTTAGTGGTGCCATCTTCAGAGAAAATTTATAAGTTGGTCCAGTTTCAAGTTCACTGTTTCTCCTGTAGAGGAGTTCTTTGAGGCGCAAGATTTAAATGTGCGGCTTAGAGGTGTACTCCCGGTGCAGTAATAATAATATTAATAATAATGGTGCATGGCATCTGTGTAGACTTGGTGGTGTCCTAATTAGGATAAAATGAATGGCGAAGACGTCATAATTACCCAGTCCCCAAGCCAGGGGAATTAACAATATGAGGTGGTTGGTTCTGAAAATTGATCCGGTGCCATCGGACCAAAAGCAAAATTCTATCCATTTAGCCACAAAGCCGGACTTTAATTTGCTAAACCTTAGGCTACCATATCCACTGCAGCAGAGGCCAGGTCAGTAGCTTGTGAAGCAGATTTCACAACACAACAGGCTTCTCCGTTGGCTATTGGCTGCAGCTCAAAACGCTGAAGGCTTGACATTCACTAAACCAACCATACAAAAGGGGTAACCTACGTCTAGAGTGATCCCAGCATATGCCACTGATCAATCAATCAATCAATCAATCAATCAATCAATCAATCAATCAATCAATCAATCACCACTCATCTGCATTTAGGGTAGTAGTCCAGGTGGCAGATTCCCTGTCTGATGTTTTGCTAGCCTTTCCTTAAAGAATTACAAAGAATTTGGAAATTTATTGAACATCTCGCTTGGTAAATTATTCCAATCCCTAACTCCTCTTCCTATAAACGAATATTTGCCCCAATTTCCTCTTGAATTCCAACTTCATCTTCCCACTTCTTTCCTACTTTTAAAAACACCACCGAAGCTTATTCGTCCACTTATATCGGTCCACACGAATTCTCCACTGACAGCTCGAAACATACCACACAGTCGAGCATCTCGTCTCCTTACTCCCAAATCTTCACAGCCCAAAGTTTGTAACATTTTCGTAACACTACACCTTTGTTCGAAAACACCCAGAACAAATCGGGCTGCTTTCCTTTGAATTATTTCCAGTTCTTGTATAAATTAGTCCTGGTGAGAATCCCATGCATACTTTAATAGGGGTCTTATCAGTCTTATCAGTATTCACCACCGCCGCCGCTGTGACAAAAATGGTGCGGCACCACATTCTCTATGCGGTCCGTCCTTATGCGAAATAGCTCCTTTGAGAAGAGCTTCTGCATTCCCCTCCATCCGCATGGTCGTTTGCAAGACTACTTTTCATTTATTTATTCTCTCTCGGCTGCGCGTCAAAATTTCTTTTTTATTGTATAACCTTTTCCATTTTCCACCTTGAAAGCCTTGCAGGCGGCCATGTGCCGGGGGTGACAGTGGCTCTTGAGCGGCAGTGGTCTAGCGTCGGGAATGTCTTGGTATGACCGCGACAGGGTAACCAGTGCCGAAAGGAGATATGGGATTGCCTGGTGGGTTTAGGGAGGTTTCTCATAACTTCTCCTTTACGGAGGGGTGGAAGTAGCTGGCTGAAGACTAGCCTTTGCACCTCAAGTTATTCTGTACTCTTATACTAGGCTACGTTCCCGGGTTAGTACTCGCTTGTCGGTCACTTGTCCAAACAGGTAGGTCACCACGGGCTGTGAGGCGGGGCGGAGCCTCACGGCACCCCCCCCCCGACCACCACCACCACCACCACCACCACCACCACCAAAAGACACACACTGACACAGCTCTAGTCTCTTTATCTCACCTAGAAAAAGGTAAACTTCATCGAATTGGACTGAGCGATGACCGACCGACCAGGCCTCCAGTGATTTCCATTTCTTCGGATCGTTGATGAAGCACGAGGATGAGCGTCATGACGTAGCTTCAGAAACTGGATGCAGATCTCTGTCTTGTCAACATCGATGTCCCGATGTAGAGGAACAAGAGCTTGGATACGAATAGTGAGTATGTTAAATAGCAAAGTATACTACCATGTATTATTTTATTTTCTTGTAAAATAAAGTTTCTCCGTGCAAGATCTTCTTTCCTTATTTTGTTAAAGGTACATTGTACTTATAACATATGGTGCCCGTCCATCGTTGAAGGGTCTACCTTAAGGGGCCCATTCACAGTCGAGCCGGTTGGCGAGCCCGTCCATGTATAAAATCCACACCCCGAACCCGACTGGCCCGACGGTGACCATACACTGGCGAACCCGTTGGCGGACCAGTCCGCCAGTCTGTATTGCAAATAGTATGTGCATTGCCAAGTTTTTGTTATAGAGAAAGTGGGTTCGAATCTCACTGTCGGCAGCCCTGAAGATGGTTTTCCCTTGGTTTTCCATTTTCACACGAGGCACCTTAATTAAGGCCACGGCCGCTTCCTTCCAACTCCTAGGCCTTTCCTATCCCATCGTCTTCATAAGACCTTCTGTGTCGGTGAGACGTAAAGCCAGTAGCAAAAAACAGTTTTTGTTATGGCCCAACGAAAACATTCCAAAGTGGCTGTAGCTGTTGCAGAATTTGTGCAATGATGAAGTAAAGAAGAAGAAATGTGTGTGAATGAAGGAATGGTTGAGATATAAACTAGGATTTTCACACGTTAGCCTATTAAGAACTCTGTGCGTACAATAACCTGCAGATTATAAGAGCTTTCTGCATATGGATAGCGACAGTTTTTGCGAAAAATTGTTGGAGTTGATTCGGCCAAACATAGAGAAACAGGAGACACACATGAGAGATACCATCTATGCTGAAGAGAGGTTAATTATAACATTGCGATTTCTAGCGACAGGGAAAAGTTCTGAAGACCTGAAATTTATCAGTGTAATATCTCCTCAGCTACTTGGAAAAATCATTCCTGAGACGTGATGGGCAATCTTCGATACGTTGCAGTCGGAATATTTGCACGTAAGTGGGCCTAAACAATTTTGATTGTGATGTATTATAAGATCGTTTTTATAAAACAAACGTAATGTTCTTTTGAAAGTGATTAGTTTGGGAAATGTTATTTCACTACTAATTATGAAATACAGAAAATTCCACTACTGTAGTAATGTATGATACATACTTACAGTATTAACAAGTTAAGTGCAGAGGCGTGAGAGGTATATATGTCATAGCACAATGGTCTATAGGCTAATAATATTTGTACGAGAGTATCGGGAGACCATGGATTCTTCTTCTTCAAATTACTATTATTACTATTATTATTGTTGTTATTGTTATTATTATTAGTGTTCGAATGTCGCACTAACACATGGAAGGCATTGCGTGACGCAAGGATGGGAAAGCTCCAGGACTCGCCCGGTACATTTCAATAAATTCTTCCCGGAACTGCTTATTCTTCTCAAAAGTCATTGTTATTTGAGGTAGGCCTAATTAACTCGCACAGAAACCAAATAAAGCTACAGACGAAACCACAGTGAGCCGGTCAGGTAGTGGCCATACACACACTGACGGGTTGGCGAACCGGTCGGGTTCGCTGGTTTAGCAGTCGAACCTCCAACACGGACCCAACCTCGAGCCCAACCCTCAACAACCCCCCATACACCTTTGAGCCGGTCAGTGCGACCAAGGTCACGAACGGGCTCGCCAACCCGCTCGACTGTGAATGGGCCCCTTTACAAAGGCTGCACCACTCTTAGCAATAAGCCATACAAAATACACCCTGGGGTGTACAAAATTCCCTATACTGCGGCAAGGTATACATTGGCCATAACATTCCGGTTCCATTGGTACTCGTATCAAAGAACACCAACGTAATATCCGTCTCAACCATGCGGACAAATCATCAAAAGCTGAGCACGCCCAATCAACGGGTCATGATATGGCGTTCCAAGATGTTCGACTACTACTTACATGATTTCAGTCCTTCCTTGAAGAAGGAGGTGAGCCTTTTAAACATTCACGCCTTCTCTCAGACCAGGAGATGCTTGGAGAAAGTGAGGCGGTAGGTGTCTCGGCATTCAACTTAGTGCAGGAGAATGGAAAACTACGGAATACAACATTCAAGACAGCCGAAGGTCGGGACCAGCCCCTATCCGTCTCCCGAATTCAGAGGCGTAGAGCCGTGGCCATTCCTCCTCTGCTCAGTTGGCCGGTCGGAGTGCAGATCTGTCGGACCATGAAACAGCCGTGGCCACTTCTGGGCCCGGACTCACCCTGCATCCGCCGACCAGATCTTCGAGCTCTAACCCACACTAACGCTACAGGTCTGGGATTATACGGGAAGCTGTGGAAATACGTATTTCAACAGGGGCACTCTCACACACTTAAGAAATACGCGGTTGCCAGCCATTGAGGATTTATACAGGTAGTTCCCTTCCCTGTCCTTTCACTATTATTAATTCTTTCCGATTTTCTTTTCCAAATTCGTATTCTCATCACGAAAGAATTCTTAAGTTCACGTGATTCAAACATTCATTCATTTTTTAGAGAAGTCTTGCTCGTGGACAGACGAGATTATCATTTGAAGACGCAGAGCAAAGTTATCTGTGAAAATGCCCAAAAGCTTATTATCGTATCTACATACAAACTATTATTATCTATGTAATGTCATCATTCATTGTGCAAAATTTGAATCACCAGTATACTGTATTTCAAGGAAAGTGTGTCGGTAGATGCAGAGTGGGTCTCGACCCTCAAGCTGCCACGGCTGGTCCGTATACTAACAGCTCTGCACTCTGACCGGCCAGCCGAGCAGAGGAGGGGTGGCCACGGCTCTCCCGTGGCTCTACGCCTCTGCATACGGGAGGCGGGAAAGGGCTCGACCTCATGGTTGGCCGCAACCTTCAACTGTCCTGAAAGTTGTCTCCGTGGTTTTCCATTCTCCTGCACTAAGGCGAATGCCGGGACAGTTTCTATTATAGGCCACGGCCGCCACCTCCCTCACCTTCTCCGAGCATCTCCTTCACCGTCACAAATCTCCCGGCCTGAAAGACGGCGTACCCGTCTAAGAGGCCCGCCTCCCCCTTCTGGGGAGAAATTAAAGCATTTTAGTAGTAGTAGCAGTAGTAGTAGTGGAAAGTGTGTGTTTGGTGATTACTTACGCTAATGCCTGTATTTCATGTATATAATCCTTTAATTTGTCAGTTTCATTTGTAAATAGTCTAAAGGAATGCAGTTTATCAAGTTTCTGTTGACTCATGAAGCGTAACTGGGCAACCATACTAAGCAAAATATAAAATATTCCAACAATGCTTGGAATGAATGCATTGTCCACAAAGATACAAGCACTATAAAGGGCTTGAAAATGAAACTTTTAAACTCCCAGAGAATTTCGTCTTCTACAGTTAGATGGCTCTAACATCGATTTGCTAGCTCACTCTCACGCACTAGAAACGAACCTAGAACTTTGGAAATTTCGTTTTAGTTATTAGTAAACATTTTCTGAAAATTGTTTTTCTGGTTCCTCCCATACTCTAATCTAACTATCAGATGCTTGTAAATATGTTCTCTAGCCAATCAAAACCGTGGCTGTGTACAGAATTCCAGCCTATCAGCAGAGTGTGGTTCGATTTAATGTTGAAGCTTCCCCCTTACGGAACTACATAAGCAAGGCATTTCAGGGCCGTCTTTTCTGAATTTATCCAGTGCCTGGGAGTGTGATTTGACCGAGGCCTAGGAGCGGCCTGCTTGAAGAATATCCAGCGATACAAAGTAATGGCAGAAGTTTCCTAAACATATGATAGCGCCCGCGGGTAGTTTGAGGGGAAGGTTTTAGCCGTTTTATTTTAATGTAATTTTGTAAACTGGTGGTTTAAATGTAGGATTTTCGCTGAAGTCTAAGGACTCTGTTTCTATTCCCTACCGGGAAATATGTTATGTAAGGGAAGGAAGAGTGGTGACCCTCTGCCGTCTCCCAATCAACCATCCAATTGGATGACTAAAATTTTTAAACTGTAAATTTTGTAAATCTCGTCTCGGCATTAAAGGTTCCTCCTTTAGTCATCCTCTTGTAGTATGGGACTAACCTCTGTATCTTTGGGCCGTATGCCCACATAGGTTTTTAGTAATTTCTATAAGGAGTGTTGGAGTTTCGCCTCCTTGCCTTTTGTTAATGGCCGTTTATGTGCAACGTTTCCTCTTTTAGTATTAAGGCCATATTGTATTGGTAACTAGCGAATGTACCCGTGCTTCGCTACGGTATTCTACATTGTATGCGAATATCGAAGTAAATAGTGTACATGCAGTAAATAAGATTGTTTTAAAATTGCGTGTCTCTTAGCGTTATCCGAGAAAGAGCATGAGGAGGTCCCCGTACGTTGTTTCCAATGTAAAGTGTTTGTTACGGATTTGTGATATAACGGCAGGGTCACTTGCCTACTGCCATTCACAATCGAGTTGGGAAGTTTACATTATAATTGCAGGCCCCATTGCCTACTATGCGGACAGAATCGATTTGGGGAGTTTTCGTTAAAATGGCAGCCCCCCTTTCCTATTTCCAGACAGATTACAGTTGAGGAGTTTCTATTATAATGGCAGGCAATTACCCTACTATCACTCGAAATTGAGTTGTGCAGTTATCATTATAATGCCAGGCCCATTTTCCTACTGCCAGCCAGCTTACTGCCAGTCACACCAAGTTGGTGAGTTTCCATCAAAATAGCAGGCCACTATGCCTAATGCCAGTCACATTTTAGATGAGGACATTTCTTTATAATGGCGGGCACCCTTGCCTACTGCCAAACACAATCGGGTAGGGGAGTTTTAAACAAAACTGCATGCTCACTTGCCTTCTGCAAGTCAAATCGAGAAGGGAACTATTCATTACAATTGTAGGCCTCCCTTACTAATGAGAGTTACGCAGGAGATGGAGAAGGAACCCTTTCCTACTGCCAGTCAAAGTCGGTGTGGGGAGTACTAATTACAATAGCAGACCCACCCTTTCTCGATCGCTAAAAATCGACATCAGTGAATATATATAGATCGACATACGAAAGTATATGCGTGTTTACAATATTGAAGACCTTCATTTACAGATTAACTGCTACTAAACGTACGTCATATCGACAAAGGATTATACCATAAGACACGCCGAATTTAGTGGCCTAAATGGCTGGTCCTATGATATGTCATCTATTCATGGGTCAGATTGAGTTAGAAACGTGGAACAGGGTAAAGAATTTGTAAGATTATCTCACATTACATTACTTTTCGGATAATTATGTGACAGATACATACATAGCATTTGGCTCACATATGGCTACTGGGTGGGCCAATTTTCGTGAAGAGTTTGATGATTCTGTATTTCATATAAGTAGGCTAATTGAAAGTATGAATTATGCATGTGAAAAGTCCAAATTGACTTAACATCGATTAATAGAGAAAAATCAAACGTAAAAGGGATACAGATACGGCAAAAAGTCATAAGACCAAGGTTGTAGATCATTCCAAATTGAGCGGAGATTGTGAATTCCGTTATGTGATAGGAATTTCCGAAGGTCTGCACCATCATTAAAATTGCCTGCATATTTCGATATTCTTCGCGGATGAAAAGTGAAAAATTTAATGATCTAGGATGTTTTCCGTTCGTTACAGGCTAAAACGTATAATTTTGTCAAATTTCAATTATCTTCTTTTTCTTCTGGCAGATTATGCCGCAATCTGGAATTTGGGCGGGGCGGGTAAAAATTAGGACTTTCAGGAAACTAAACTAAAAATTATGGAGATGGTCATTATTACCCCTTAAACGGAAATCTGTACGAAAATTTCGCCAAAATAGTCAGTGTAGAGGCACACAGTCGTTACGATTTAATATATATAGATAAGGAATCTGCTCCATGTAAAACACTTTTTTGGCTATGTCCGCTGGACTTAATCTGCAAAAGTGACCATTCATGATATCTCCCTTATTAATCTTCGTGACGAAAAAATGCACATGAAAAAAAAAGGTTTAGAGGTGGAATTCCATCACGTTTGGTCGATTTCGAGTCAGGTTGGTCTTGTTCTATATATATTGTGGAAGAGTAAAATCACCATTTGTGTTCCCTATAAACCGCCAGTCCATTCCGGAACATGAAATGTTATTTACGTTTAAAACCTACCTTTGGACAGGTGGATGCTAAATATAAATTTTGGTTCGAATGTCTTCAGTAGTTTTCAAGTTGTAAGGAATACGCTTTACACGCACCCGCTCGGGAGTTAAGTCCGATGGGACTTGTACAGAAAAACGGTCCGTTAATGATATCTCCCTTATTAATCCTCGTATCGAAATGATGCACATGAGAAAAAAGGTTTAGAAATTAACTTCTACCAAGGTAGGTAGATTTCCTTTAAGTTTGGTTGTGTATATTTTGTGGAAGTGCAAAATCACTGTTCCGGTTTCGTATAAACCCCCAGTCAGTTCAGGGATTTAGAAACAATATTTGCCGTATGAAGGACCGGTGTATTCTAAATATGAATCTTGGTGTTAATATATCCAGTAGTTTCTAGCACACGCGTACATACGGCGTAATTAAGGAAGAAAATAATACAGTTAAGAAAGTCGAAAGTAATAGAAAATGGATTATAACTGAGGACAGCCGGATAACGACAAATATGTAAATGCCAAGTGAATGTATTGGAAAATCAAATGCCCCTCAATAAATTATGCTAGTGTGAGTTATGGATATAATAAAGCGGTAACAGAGGAGAAATTTAGGTCCAGTGATTCTTAGGTAAACAAATAATAAGAAGATGACTAATGGTGTTATTACTTAATCTATTCGAGGGCGGTTATAACCTCCAACGATATTCCGCCAATATCCCGCAGATAGGCCGATTGACGCCTCTATTGCCTTCTACCCAAGGAACAACCACGAATTTAAAAGCATGATGAGGAAAATGGCAACACGTTACTTCCCTGCTGGCATGCAGTCAGAGACGTTGCCATGGTAACCTGTAGGTTTGTTGTCGGTCTGTCGGTCACTCAATGCAGAGCATGGTACCAGCAGAAATTTGTAAATTTCTCCGTCATGTGAAGAGTAAGGTAAATTGTGAACAAAACGAAAGTTGTTTATAATGAAGAGGCGTTTCACGTACGGTAAATGAAGTTTACAGAAAATCAATAGTATAAGAGAAAATGGAGGAAAACCATTCTGGTTTTCTTATAAACCCCCCGTCCATTCAAAGTTTTTAAAATGGTATGTATATTGAAACCTTTCCCGGGATGAGTATACCCTAAATATCCAGTTTGGTTGAGATCTATCCAGCCGTTTCGAAGTGATGGTGGAGAAACCATTCTGGTTTTCCCATAAACCCCCCGTCTATTCAAAGATTTTAAAATGATATGCATGTCAAACCTTTTCCCGGGATGAGTGTACTCTAAGTATGAAGTTTGGTTGTGATCTATCCAGCAGTTTCGACGTGATGGTGGAAAAACCATTCTGGTTTTCCTGTAAACCCCGCGTGTATTCAAAGATTTTAAAATGATATGCATATCGAAACCTTCCCTGGGATGAGTATACTCTAAATATGAAGTTTGGTTGAGATCTATCCAGCCGTTTCGACGTGATGGTGGAAAAACCATTCTGGTTTTCCTATAAACCCCCCGTGTATTCAAAGATTTTAAAACGATATGCATATCGAAACCTTCCCCGGGATGAGTATACTCCAAATATGAATTTTGGTTGAGATCTATCCAGCCGTTTCGACGTGATGGTGGAACAGACAAACAGACAAACAGACAGACAGACAAACAGACAAACAGACAAACAAACAGACACGAAACGTAAAAACCACCGATTCGGTCTTGAGTTGACCTAAAACGGATAAATATCTGAAAAATTGGCAAAACAAAAGAAATTACAGACAGCGGACCCCCTACAATTTTATTTATATAGATTGTAACTATGCCCCTGTTTATCCTGTACTAGCAATAAGGCAACTGTTCTTCACGCTCAAAAGGCTTGACATTCACTAAACCAACCATCGCAAATGGGTAACGTAAGTCTTTTTTTCTTGCTATTGGCTTTACTTCGCACCGACACAGATAGGTTTTATGGCGACGATAAGACAGGAAATGGCTAGGACTAGGAAGGAAGCGACCATGGCCTTAATGAAGGCACAGCCCCAGCATTTCCTGGTGTGAAAAATGGGAAACCACGGAAACCATCTTCAGGGCTGCATCAGTGGGGTTCGAACCCACTATCTCCCGAATACTGGATACTGTCCGCACTTAAGCGACTGCAGCTATCGAGCTCGGTATCATAAGTCTAGTGGTAGCCCATGTCTTGGAATCAGCATACTCCACTGGTTTAGAGACGCCGAGGTGAAGGAATTTAGTTCCGCGGGAGTTCTTTTACGTGCCAGTAAATCTACCGACACAAAGCTGACGTAATTGAGCACCTTCAAATACCACCGGACTGAGCCAGGATCGAACCTGCCAAGTTGGGATCAGAAGGCCAGAGCCTCAACCGTCTGAGCTACTCAGCCCGGCCCGATATTAATTAGTTTTTAACCTAATTCTTTAAAGTCTTCTGCGGAAACAGTGTTAAACGGTCGAAAATCTTTGACACACGTGAAAACATTCGCGATAGTTATGGTTTGCTTTGTATCGCCGTGCAATACTTGGCGAGAAGAACAAGCATTAAATTTACAAACGTGTTTTCTTTAATGCCGGTCTAGGAAGCCAAGAATAATGGCCGAGAGGATTCGTCGTGCTGACCACACGACACCTCGTAATCTGCATGCCTTCGGGCTGAGCAGCGGTCGCTTGGTAGGCCAAGGCCCTTCAAGGGCTGTAGTGCCATGGGGTTTGGTTTGGTTTTTTGGTTTTCTTTAATGAGTTGTACCGAATTTATATGTTAACAGTGCATTGCACGAGTCACAGGAAACATACCCTGTCTGCTGACTGTCTGCAGTGACCACAAGCAGGAATTTCTTCCAATGATCAGAACTGAGCCCTTATCTCTTAATTAGTGTATATTCACTACTTTGAATTTTAGCCATAACGCTGCCCGTCAATTCATGTGGCATGGTGAACTTCATCTCAAAACTAATTGTTAATTCAACCATTCCATCATCAGTTTATATCTCTGAATTCCTGGGCTTTGCTTTATGTAAACGAGGCTTTACTCATATCTGGATTAAGTACATCGCTTACAACGTCAATGAAGGAAGCAAGGTCATCCCCGCTAGTCGGCAAACTTCGCTTCGAACATGCCCTCTCAAACGAATTGCAGGAAAGTCGGGCATTTTAGCTTACACGCTCCACTCATGCGTGATGGCGGTTGCATATGCAGCAAGGCACATGTTTGCTTCATCTTGGTTACCCGTCTCAAGTTCGAAAAGTGCACGCCACTATTATGCAGTAATAGGTTAGATTGCAAATTTACTGAAGCGAGTAACAAGTAGAGTCTACCCGTACGACGGTAATGCTAGGAGCTTAGCATAAACATTAGGGGTTGGGCCCATTAGAACCCCTAGAATTCGTGTTACTCCCACTTCATTACGTTAGAGCGGGCTAGTCGACATTGCCTACTAACAAAATTACTGTAGTTAGTAACAACATTATTTAGTAGGTAATGTCGACTAGCCCGCTCTAACGTAATGTAGCGGGAGTAACACAAATTTCAGGGGATTCTAATGGGCCGAACCCCTAATGTTTATGCAAATCTCATAACACTATCGTAGTGCGGGTAGACTCTACTTGTTACTCGCTTCAGTAAATTTGCATTCTAACCTACTACTGCATAAACATCCGGGCCCTACTCATAATTAATATCTTCGTTTAATTGTATGCCAGTGGATTCCTACAAAATGTTTTGAAAGTGAATAGGTAGTGTAACATTAAGTTACACTCGAGGCGATCCTACTCACAGAAATGTAGCGGGCAAGATGGCGTGCGCAGGCTTCATGCAACATGAACACATATGAACTATCACCAAGAGGCAAGTTAATCACCGTTTAGAAGGCGGAGACTTATGAAGGACCATCGAAAAAGAGTTTCATGTTGGAACAACTATTGTCTTGAAAAATAATTGAATTCGATTAATTCTTACTACCTTGAGAAAGAAGATCACTTTTAAAAAGAAGTAATCTACTTGGAACCAAGAAAAGGTTGATTAACAAACAGGAAGAGAACGGTATATTGAAAATATAAATATTGGTGAAGAATTCAATTATTCACGGCTAAAGAATAAGTCAAGACGTGGAGAAACGTATATATTTCAATTTAAAATATTGGAGAAAAAGGAATATACGGACCGGTGCAAGATCGAAGAGAAAGGGCGAATTCTAGCACTATAAATGACTGAATATAATCAAGAATAACGGAAATAATATTTAGAAGCACTAGCCAACGTGAAGAAAAAGATATATTTAATGAGAATAAGCCACATTTCAATTCATATAAGAGCGCGATTGCGAGATATAGAAAACAATTCTAGCATTTATTCATATCTGCGAATGCTTAAGATGAAAGAATTAGCTAATTATTCTGCCCGTATAATATTGTTTTCTTCTTGCATGGACACCGCCAATATGATGAGAACCGCTTAACCTGATGGAGGAACACTGACCAGGCTACCATGACGGAAACCAAGACTGCGATGCCCAGTAACGAGCTGTGACGTGTCCGGACATGGAATCTTACTACACAGAGATGGCATAGCGTACAAGCAGGAGCCAGCAGCCGACCCACCCGAGACGAGATAAGAGATAAGTTTCCGATATATATGAAGAATTAATAGTGGCTGTTGTATTAAATTAAAAGCAATTGAGTGTTACCTATAAATGAATTATATGTGCCAAATTGTGAATATCAGTGTTAGATCATAATCAGTTAACCGAGAGTGTGTGCAAATTTAAGTAGCTGATATAATCAAAATGTATTTATAGGTCATTGTCAACATACGTGACGTGTGTATATCGATTATAACATACCAATCTACACGGAAAGTTTATTTAACTATGAAATGGGCGAGACTGAAAACAGTAGACATGAATTGCAGAGTATAACCTAATTTCTTAGTAAACCAAATCGACAGACATGGCTGTAATGACTTTATTATACGAAGAGATGGATTATATTAGGAATACGCGTTTCATAAGAGGAATATATCGTCTAGGGAGTATCGAACTATAACAGAGATGATATTTAGTGGAAGCAAATATGAGAATATATATATTCAGGTAGATTAATAAGAAGAGGTATATGAGAAATGTGTAGTAATGAGACTATTGAGTTATAATGTTTTATTTCCGCCGTAAGGTTAAATGAAGGAAGTTGTTATAACAGATTCATGTGATAGATATTGGTAATCCATGATAAATAAAATTAAAGCTCTAAGGTTAAGTCATGTTGATGTGAACATAGAGTTATAGACCAGCTTATTCAATGTCGATTGGTGATATAACGTGAAAGATTATGAATGGTTATTGAATTTAGGATACTTATCGGTATATATGTAGGGGCATTAAGAATTATCGACCTACAGATCGAGAATGTCTCCCAGAATATACTGTAGGTTGAGGAATTATAATACGTAGAAGTATTGGCACAGCGGTAGATGAAATAAGAGTATACATCATTAATAGTAGCACATATATAAATGAGTGGCACGATTTCAGAGTTAATATCGATAGGCTATTTCATTAGAGGCACTTATTGATTATATATATGATTTTCAATGTCATAAACGAATTGATATAATATTGCCTGGTTAGTATTTCTAATTATAATAGTATTTTGGAGTGTGGTAACAGTTTAAAGCCACAATGAGAAAACTTGTTAATTATCTCGTATCTCGCAAGATGAACACGGAAAACCAAATATGAAAAATCCTCCACATCCCAACAAAAATAAAGAATATGACCTTGTGATAAAATAACCCTATGAACAATACTTATGCAAAATGATGGATTTAATTAATTCAGCGAAGCATTAATGGCAAATAATGAATGTAAGAATACTGTAACCGTCCATCACCATGCCAGAGGCATATCAGGAGGTCTAGTCAGTTATATATGCCATTTTCTGCGACATTCTGTGACATATAATGTAGTAATTAGCAGTCTACATGCCGAACCGTGGTGTGATTTGCGATACCCCAGCCCGAAAGGATCAGTTTTCTGCGCTGTAACGTGAAAAGGATAGCGCAGTACCGCTGAACCTTGAAATCGCGCTCTCTCTTCGTGTGAGCGAGATGGAAGGATGACGCTACGCGTGGAAATGTAGGTTGTCGGAGAGTGGACTGAGTTAAGGTGTGTTAACCCCTGAGAAATAAATACCCTCTACTAATTCAACACCGCATTCACTGTTACCATTTCACTATAATTTACTAAAAAGAGGAAGAAGCAGAACACCCTCATCTGAAATAATTTTTGGAAATTTATGAGTCAGGTCTCATTCGAACCGATGTCTTTAATGCTAATTGTTGATGCATATATATGCAATAATTGAATAGTGGATCGATAATGACGCTTGTCATATAGCAGTACGCAGAGTAAAGATGACTGCTGAAATCTGACAACGTGTGGAAAAAAGTGGGAGATCTTGCATGATGAACCATGACGCGTGATTTTCTAAAACGACGCTTTTGAGATTAGTTTTATATGTGTTCAGTAGAAAGTAGAGGTCACAAGCTATAATTTGAGTGTTTTCACGTCGCTGAAAGATTCCGATTACCGGACCTTCAAATTCAGCAGGGGCATAATTTACCTCCCCCCTGATCATTTTGTCCGGAGGCTATAAGTAGAGCCAGGACCTATATACAGTATCTCATTGTCATTTGTGTAGTTGTAGTACGAACACGTTAGGAGTGAACTTGGATATCAGTTTATGAAGTGTTGTGTTATAGAAGAAAAACACATCAGTGCGATGTAAAATATCGCGAAATAAGCCATGTGGTACAAGAAAAAGTACAGTATTTATGAATAGAAGCCTTATCTCAACATTCAATACTTCACATATTAACGACAGTCAGTTGCGGCTCATGGTGCAATAATCAGTGAAAGGGCAAACGCATCAGATTGTTTAGATGTAGTGAGACAGCTAATTATATTCAGCAATTACTAATGACCGATCCAAAGCATTTTAAGAGTGAATGACGTTCAATAAAATTAAATAACTGTTCCTGATAAAATTAGCGTTTGCATACTCCATGGACACTCGTGGTGATAGACTGTGTGATTAATGGGGGAAATGAACAGTGATTTCTACAAACTTGCCACTATTTGCATTGATCTATTTAAAGTTATCAGTGTATCGTGTCAGTAGTAGATCCCTTTTGAAAGTATATAAACAGTGTTTAATAACAGATTTCCCATTTTGCCTGTATGTTCGTGAGTGATCGTCGGACCCCGAGATCTGGAGCCTATAAGAATCGCGCCTAAGTGCCAACAGTCATTTCTACAGGGAGCGTCCAGAGACTCAACTAAGAAGACCACAGTTCGAGACATGGATCGCGGTAGAATGGAGAGGAACCAAGGACTATCAAAGAGAAGACCGCTCATCATGAAGGAGTAAAAACCAAAGATGTACCTCGAGATGACGGCAAACCATACCCAGCATTTGATAAGTACATATTTGAATATATTAAATCACGAGATTTGCATGCCAGTAGCAATTTTTATTTTGTAAATATTAAAATGTATAATTAATCATGTAAAATGTAGGGAACACTATATGCGTGTGACTGGGAAAGATTTATTATTTTAGTTAGGATTTTTAAGTGATTTAAGAATAATCATTCATATTTAGCAGGTTTATTTACATGAATTATTATATAGATCCCCTTAAATTCTTAGTGTATATGAAGCACATATTTGGGAAGAATAGCGATTTAGCTAAACTTATAAGTTCTTCGTAATGTTATTATCTGGTAAAGATTTTCATAGTAGTTTGAACATAAACTATATGTTTACTTCAAGGTGATTCAGGTATTATAAATCCCGTAAGATAATAGATGAACATTGAAGATGTCCCAAACCGAGGTATTTTGCGAATATATAGATATGTGAGAAGAATTAAATAACTTGTAAGAATGGAGTCTTCTCTGTAAATTAATACAACGATTTTGAGATGCGGTGGTATGATATGGAAGGGTGAAGCTGTAACATGTTGTGTTGTTGGAATGATAAAAGATAATAATAATTGTGGCTGTTGTGGTATATTGAATTGGGCTGAATATATAGCCAAATAATGAATAATAAGAAGTAATGGCTCTCAAATGAATACCTACTTGAGAACAAGCCGAGATGATATATAAAAGAAAGAAAGAGGAAAAGAAAGAAAGAAAGAACGTCGATTTCAATGTGTTTGTAGCCACAGAGCTGGTGACACAGCTGTTGTCATGATTGACAGCTTTATTGCAGGCGGACTTAGGGTCGGAGGAATGCTTGTCGTTTCCAGCAGGTTAGTGTTTACTGGCGGGATCCTTCTCATTCCCCAGAGCAGTCTCAATTCCATTCTAATGATACGTTATGAGTAGTGCGGATAATTTTCTGATTTTGCGAAGGATAGATCCCTTCCCATGTTATGCATTGAATTAGCTCGTGATTGGAGTTTTAAATTTTTTACCCTGGAAGCTGAAGTACCTGAGTTCGTCCCATGTTGGAGCGAAAATTTTAACCGGATACTATGGCTTGGTTAAGCCATAATCTTCGAGATGTATTGCGTGATATTAGTTTGATATGTTTTTATGTAATGTGTTTATGTGTTTTATTACTTCCCAAAGTGTTCTGTGGTGATGGGTTCGATTCCAGCGTTGGCTGATTTTTCTTTTAATATCATTTGTTAGGTAAACCCAGGATACACGTATGTGTTCAGTGTAAATATATAATTGTTGTGGTCAAATGGACCATGTGTTTGATATACGGCGATGCAATCTCGTCTTTTAAATAAAACGTACTTATACTTTCAACAACCATGAAATAAACCGAATGATTTGAGGTATGCCGAGGACCAAAAACAACTATGAATAAACTACAAGGACACGAAAGCATGCTATATATATATATAATTTTTGCATTATTCTTGACTGTTTCTTGTTCATGTGTTGTAGTATGGCACCATCTCGTGTGATTTATCAGTATAAATAAAACGTTTAGCAAATAATATTTTAACGAAGATTCTTCTCATTTAATAATATTAGTGTATTCCTCTCACATGATAGAATCCTACTTTCGTTATAATTTATCTAGTGCCTATTTTTCTTTTTCGAATATTCCATTGCCCGTATGCTATGAGTTCAGCCGGTGACGAAATGAAAATAGGGAGGACGAGACTTCAAACCTGGTAAGTGACTTCTGGAGGTTCTCATCCAACTATTCCATCTATACATTTGTTTGTGAAACCAAATTATGTAGTAGTTGCCCTAAATTACCCAGTATGGGTACAATACAAAAGACGCAATTTCAACTATGTTGACAGATAGAATCTGTGTATATAAGATGGTTAATTATCGTATTTTCATTTTCTTTTCTCTACAACAGATATTTCAATTTTATTTTCTTCCGTACAAAGTTAGCATGCTGATAAATTAGTGTAAGGATTATTTCTGAGTTTTATTATAAAATATAGGTAATGATATGTAGCTGTAAGGTAATATAACTACTAATGACAGGAATTATTGAGATGATATAACGAATGATGAAATACATTGGTAGAGTTTGGGGGTTAAATAATATTTTAATGCACATAATCTTACTCTTCAACGGAACCTGCGATAATATTATTATATATTAAGGACGAAGTTAATATTTTACCCTGAGGAGCTGGCGGGAACATAGACCCAAACAAATAATAAGGTTGTAGTAGATCATTTCCCTGTAGCGCAAAATACTGGATCTTCTTTTCCTTGTGATGAAACTGCTTAAATATTAGTCTATAAAGTTAAACATATAATTTGCAATATACACAAATAATACATTTGTCATTAAATTCAGTTATACTGGAATTATAACTGTTTGTTATAAAAGATGAATTGTCGAATGAATGGTAAAAGAATTAATATAATAAATCATATTCATCTTGCATAGACGATACGTATATAAATAAATGGTTATAGGACACACCACGGTCAACTTTGCCCCAGTACGTTCGTCCACTTTCGGCCGCCCGGATGATGGTTTTCCGTGGATTCCCATTTCCACACCAGGCAAATCCTAAGGCTGTGCCTTAATTAAGGCCATGGTCACGTCTTTCACACTTCTAGGCATTTCCTATCACATCGTCGCAGAAAGACTTTATGTGTCGATGTGACGTACAGAAAATTGTAAAAAAAAAATAATAATAAGTAGAAGGAATGTCATATTTAAGGAAATCATTCAATAAATTCAGATATTTAGCCCATTTGCCGTCATGTCCTGACGGGTTTCAGATGATAATAATAATAATACATGGACAGCATCAAGGTTTTGGGTTCAGATGAGTTCGGGTTCGAATTCCGACCGGATCGGGGTTTTTAAACCAGTCTGATGAATTCCCCTTATTATTATTATTATTATTATTATTATTATTATTATTATTATTATTATTATTATTATTATTATTATTATTATTATTATTATTCAACATTAAGAAAACACCTACTACCTTGAATGTGATCCACAATAGGATTGCACCACGAAAGTTAACGGTCAAGGTCTCGTTTAATCTATCCATTTTAAATACCTCGGTTTCTACATCAACTCAGATGGTGAAACGCTTCTTGATGCTCGAGCACGAGTAAACTCAGCGTGGTTAAAATAGCGTCAAGGCACCGGAGTTCTCTGCGACAAGAAAATGCTCAATTAACTCGAGGGAAATGTGTATAAATCTATGGTTAGACCAGTTGCACTCTATGGTTCAGAATGCTGGCCAGTCTCAACAAGATATCAGCAAGACCTGCATGGAATGGAGATGGAAACGCCCCGTTGGTCGTTAGGACTTACGAAATTCGACCACATCGGAAATGTCCATGAAAGACAACGAATGGGTGTTGCATCAATTTCGGACAAGATGCGAAGAAACTCGCCTCAGATGGTATAGAGATGTCTTGAGAAGACTGATCAAGTACCAAGACAGCTGTCCAGTACAACCCAGAAGGAAATGGACCACGCGGCCGTCGCAAGAAACGGTGGCTTGATCGTCTGATGGAAGACGAAGATCATGGGTGTCGGACCTGATGGTGCCCTTAACAGGACCAAATGGAGAATGACGTCCAAAGTAGGAAGATTCTTCTTCTTATGACTATTATTACTCGTAATTACAAATGCACTAATGTTGGTAGGTATCCTAGTGACAAGGTTCGCTTGCAACAGTGTAACAAGGAGGTTTATGTACAAAGGCTTAATCATTTCCTGGCTTCTTTCCTTCGCATCGGCACTAAAGTGGATTAAGCCTAGTTTTATGGGCACATAAGGACTGATGTATGAACTTTTGCGTGTTTCTGTGGTGGTTGGTCTTGTGATGTTTTGTGTGTAAGTGAAGATATGTATTAAAAACGAAAACAAACACTCGACTCTCGAACTAGAGGAGTTAACCAAATGCAGCTGCAATCCTTGGCACAACTAGAAATCAATCCCGGAACGCTCTGAACAGATGGGCATTACGCAGACCATTCAGCCAAAGCCAGACTATGAAACCATAATATTACATTAAATGATTATAAAACAAGAAATTACACCATAACGAAACCAGAATAAAAGAATACGTGAAAATGAAATGTTTTCTTCTTTTCTGGTGGTTTAACGTCGCACTAACACATCGAAGGTTTTTGGAGATGCAAGGATTGGAAATGGCTAGGACTGGGAAGGAAGCGGCAGTGGTCATAATTATGATCGTCTGAAGGAAGACATGAAGATCAGGGGTGTCAGACCTGATGATGCTCTTAACAGGACCAAATGGAGAATGACGTGCAAAGTAGGAAGATTCTTCTTCTTATGACTATCATTACCCGTAATTACAAATGCATTAATGTTGGTAGGAATCCTCGTGACAAGGTCCGCTTACAACAGTGTACCAAGGAGATTTATGTTCAAAAATTTAATCATTTCCTGGTTTATTTCCTACACGTCGGCCCTAAGTGGATTAAGTTTATTCAATCTCCAGAATTGCCTGTTGCAGATATTTCATCCCGTCTACAAAACAGAAGATACTTGCAGTAAGAATGATTTAGTCTATTCCTCATTCTCGCAACTCCGAACAGGAGCTAAAAGGATTTATCCTTGAACGTTTACTTTCCATAAATTTGAGGTACACTTATGTTCATAAAACCCAGAATATTTGTGACTAGCAAATGTACCCGTGTTTCGCTGCGGTATTCTACATTGTATACGGATTTTTACGTGAATCTCTGTACAAGAAGTGAGTAAGACTTTATTAAATTGCATGTCTCTTACCGTTATACGAGAAATATCACGGGGAGGTTCCCGTGCGTTGTTTCGGATATGAGATGAGCATTGGGGAATTTTGATGAGAATGGCAGGTCACAATTCCTCCTGCCATTCGCAATCAAGTTTGGGAGTCACTACTATAACGGCAAGCTCACTTGCCTACTGCCATTCACAATCGACCTGGGGAATCATTACAATGACAGGCCCCTTTTTCTAGTGCCACTCAATATCGAGTTGGGAAGTTTTATTTCCTAATGGCAGCCACACTTGCCTTCCACCAATCACGATCAAGAGGGGGAGTTTTGATTACAATGACAGGCCTCCTTTAATACTATAAAATATACGTGTAAAAATTAAAAACGTTACCTAGAATGAGAAATACAGGTTTATCTAACGTATAAGGTATCGAGATACGATAAAATATTATAGGACCAAAGTTGTAGATCTCTCAAAAATTGAGCAGCGATTGTGCTATCTGTTTTGTAATACGACGTGCCGTTTGACCACCAATTACCCCGAAACGAAGGTCTGCACCATCATCAAAATAGCCCCCACAATTTTCGGGGACAAAAAAGTACAGATTTGAGCATCTTAGATTTTTTCTTCCGTCGGTTACAGGCTAAAAGATACTATTTTGTAAAATTATAATCCTCTAGCTCGTCTGGCAAATTGTTTTTGCAATTTTGATTTTGGACGGGGGGGCGTAATAATTAGGACCTCTCAGGAAACTGTTTAGCCCATGAAAACTATAGGTCGTCACTTTGGAAAAATATACCCTACTGGGTGAAAGAAATGCTTACACTTGCGTTCTGATGCTGAACGCCAAATTTCAAAACCGGAAGTGGGTTTCCCAAATGTTTTCCTAAATCTGACCACATTCAAACCGGCCTCACGTTCAGAAGCCCTAGACGTGAACTGGTGTTTTTAGGCTTTGAAGGGAGACTTTCCAATGGCAGCTCGGTTTTTAGTTGTCATAGGAAGAGGCACCAACTCGCATATGTGTCACAACCTACCTACTGACTCTAAATAAGTTCCATTTAACGGTACATTATGCGACTTAATCGGCAAGGAATTCAAGAATTATGTAGGAAATTGAAGTAGCTAGCTTTCATCTTCTCTATTAATCTATTTACACTAGTGTATGATTTTGAACTACCGGGTGTAAACCCAGTGATTTTCAAGAATGGTATCCATCGAGAAAATGATGACATATTTCGCAGAAGTGAACGTTTTGCAATAAATTTCAATCATTATACCATCGTGTGCTAAAATTCTGGCTGGAACATCAATAACATTGAACCGTCACCATTTACAGATTAGAGCTGGAACAGATACAACTCAACCGTTTTATCGTAGCCGTTTCGGGAATACAACCGTTGTTGAATGAATCCGTTGCAAAAAAGTAACAGTTTGCAGTTGCTGCGCCGCTCTGCCATTGCGTTCTTCACCAGCACTGTTTCACAGTTTCACAACCGTTAAGTATACAAAACCGTGTTCGCAGTCGTTGTATGCCTTGATGCTGGGGTTTTCCAATGTAATAGAATAACTTACAGGTCAGGTAGGTCATTCCGTAGATCTACGCTGCTATTGGCAGACGAGCCTGACGGCACCGAGTGCAAGAATACAATGCCACACCAGAGTCAATGGCTTGAGTGTTTTATGGTACAGTTAGCCGAGTATTCTTTGAGTTAAGCTTGTCAGTTATTCTCATTAAACTCCACTCAGTCATGAAATACAGAACTAACTGGACTAGAGATGGCATAATATCATTTAAAATTTATACGAAACCACATGACTTCAAATCCGTCTCTGTAACGACAAAGACACATTCACAACGGCTGGGAAGTTGGAACGCTGGCCTTCTGATCCGAACTTAGCAGGTTCGATCCTGGCTCAGTTCGGTGGTATTTTTAAAGGTGTTCAAATACGTCAGCCTCGCGTCAGTAGATTTACTGGCACGTTGAAGAACTCCTGAGGGACAAAATTTCGGCACTTCTGCGTCTCCGTAAACACGTTAATTGATCGAATCAAATTTTTAACACAGTATAAAATGGAATGCATTATACGTTATTTATAAATTTCAGAATGTTGTATTTCGATGGAGAAAAAGTGTTATCAATTTTGAATTTTGTGAGACTACTTTTTTTTTTTGGCTCAGGGTGGTTGAAAAATTGTGTTCTTGGTCACGTTGTATTGACTGAAATACGTAAATTAGTACACTTCGTTTATATCAGTTTGTATTGATTTGAATGATATGTGTCGCCGGCTGGCCGGTTTGAAGAAAGTCGTGAGATGTTGCCGCGGTTTGCTAAGGTTAACGCACTATCTCATTTCTATCCATATCGTTAGGAGTACGTTATTTTGCAACAGTTGTCTAATAGCTAATGATTTGCCTAGTAAACTGCAGCTGACCAATAGGATGTCTGACTTCGTATGCGTGCCTACTCCCCTTCTACCTCCACTATCGTGCCTCCCGCTTAGTGCTCCACGGTATGCGGCCTTGAAGTACTGGCGAGCGCATTAACCAATCAGAATGCTACATACTCCTTTGATAATTTAAAAATGTACGGCAAGAAATGTTTATGCTTTCCAAGACTCACTGCGAATTTACAGGCCAAGAGCTCTCGTCAGCATGCTTTGCGATGTAGTCGGTTCTGCCGTTCTCTCAAACTCGATGTAACAAAAATCGCCCTAGTGTTTTAAATATATAGATAATAATAATAACTTACCGATTGAGTTTTCCGGATGGTTAGACTCACATACCTGTGAGCTTGTATTCGGAAGATGGTGGGTTCGAATCCCATCGTCGGCAGCTCTGAAGATGGTTTGGTTTCCCATTTTCACACCAGACTTTACCCCATTTAAGACCACTGCCGCTACTTTCCCAGTCCTAGCCCTTTACAATCCTTATGTCAGCGTAAACCTTCGATGTGTTAGTGGGACGTTAATACTGGCATAATAATAATATTCTCCCGCTTTTTCCAAACCCTGATTGGGTCACCGGTGTGACCTGTGTGGCACATGTAAATGTTACTTGTGTTTCGGAAGGATTCCCTTCCTGACGCCAACCTTATGTGAGGGAAAGCTTTACTCTTGCGTGTTTATGTGGTGGTTCGTAGTCTGGTGTGTTGTGTGAATAATTAACAGGAATATGTTGTGACAAACTCCAACACCCCAGTCCCCGACTCAGGGGAATTAATCAGACTGGTTTAAAATCCCCGACCCTGTCGGAATTCGAACCCGAACCCATCTGAACCCAAAACCTTGATGCTGTCCATCAAACCAACGAGCCATGAGCTGTCGATTTAATCGATTAATGGAACTGATTAAAACTGTAGTGCAGTGAAGGAAAAATAACTCTTTTCGTGGCACAGAACCTGTGTAATGTATTGCTATTTTGCCATTTGGTGCGCTAGCCTCAGCTGTGTTATGATGGACTGGTCATTAAAGTAAGCTGATATTCATATCATTCTCTCATACTATTGTAGTAGGCTATATTTGCGGACCTTTACCTAACACAGCAACAAGGCAAAATGGAAAGATTTGGGGAACGTACTTAAAGCGGTTGCCGGACAATTGCGGTCACGGACATTTGCGGTCGCCGGACATTTGCGGTCACTGAGATAAACTTGTGCCCACTCACAGAAATTCCCCAGTTGTCACAGGACATTTGCGGTCACTGCAGCAGGGGGTGGCTGTCATTAGCTTGATCTCGGGGTATCCCCGCTAACCTGCCTGAGCAACTGCTCGCTCCTTGCAGATCAACTTTTTTAATTGAGTGCGAGTGAGAGTGTGTTTGTGTTTTTCCTTAATTTCTCATTAAGCTTGAAAAGCGACTTAAGTATGATTATCTTGTACAAAGGAACTAAATTATAGCGACGCTTACCTAAAAGCGACAAAAATAACTGACGAAGCTTCAGTTCAGCTGATTTTAAACACGCCAAAATTATTTCAATGCAATAATTATGCCAATCTAAAGCCTGGATAGAGTGTGATGGGAATCAGCATTTTAAAACATATAATTTACTGTCGACCAAATTATTGTATGTACCGGTACTCGAATTTGGAGATTGTGCCCCCCTGTGGGTCGGGGACGCAGACAAAGAATACACCCACGGTATCCCCTGCCTATCGTAAGAGGCGACTAAATAGGGCCCCGGGCGCTCACAACTTGCGAGCGTGGGATGGCAGGATCGAACCTGCCAGTTGTGGCCAGAAGGCCAGCGCCTCAACCGTGTGAGCCACTGAGTTTAATTCTTTCCCATCGCATTTTCTCCGAAAAATATGTTAGCGTGACGTTATACTACCAGAAATAAATAAATACATAAATCAGTAAATAAATAAATGAAAATCCACAGCCTGATTCCAGTCATTTGACCGGGTCAGGGATGGAATGAATGAAGCTCCCATCTAGCGGCGAGGATAGAAATTGTGCCGGCTGCCGAAGCCTGTCGCACTCCTCTGGGGTAATGATTAATAACTGACAGATGAAATGAAATTATATTGGAGAGTGTTGCTGGAATGAAACATGACAGGGAAATCCGGAGAACCCGGAGAAAAATCTGTCCCGCCTCCGCTTCGTCCAGCACAAATCTCACATGGAGTGACCGGGATTTGAACCACGGAACCTAGCGCTGAGAGTCCGGTGCGCTGCTACCTGAGCCACGGAGGCCAAAAATAAATAAATTAATTAATTAGTTAATTAATACATTCATTTAATTAATTAACGATGGATTAACTTTTGTTTTTCTAAAAATGAAGGACTGGTGCGGAATAAAACAGTGTCTTTTACCTTGGCCTACCTTTAATTATTCCACGATAAATAAATAGGAAACTTATTTTTTGAATTAGCCTCTGATGTTTGTATATAAAAATTTACTTTGTGGAGTGTCACAGTTTAAATATCAAATATACGAGCTTGTGAAATATTACAAAACCTTGGAACAAAATCTTTAGGCCTACAAATAAAATTATTATTTTCTGTGTGTACTTCAAATTTTTTACTCATATTTCGTTTTTATATTAGCTAAATGATTGGTATCAAGGTATTCGAATCAGAGGTTCTGGGTTCGATTCTAGGACGGTTCGGGGATTTTAATCGCATCTGGTTAACGCACTACACTAACAAATACAGCAGAAACTCGCCATAGTGAATGCATCCCTCCACACGGGGTTGAAATCAAGAAGGGTCTCCACACAGCGTTGAAATTAGGAAGGGTATCCGGGCGAAAAACAGGGCCAAGTCAACATGTGTACAACACCGTTCACATCGCCGGCGATGATGATTCAGTTTTCGTGATGGTGGTGATTACTGCTTTTGTGGGAAATTAGAACGGTGCCACCATCCTCCCTTAAAACTAAACAGAAAAACATTCGAATAGGTCCGACTCCCTTTTAGGGGAAAAAACAAGGGAAAAGCCACGAAGGACATGAAAATGTAAGACTGCCTGGGCTTGGCAAACATCGTACCGTGGGGTCGGAAGAGAACAAAAGTTGACCAAGAGAGGCCGTATAGGAAATAGAATATATTTATTTATCATCTACAGAATTGTATGTTACCAAAAACATGACATCACTTGTTCTTCTCCTCCAGACACACCCATGTGACGATTTCATGTTGACCTTCCCTATACTTTCTGTACATATAACCAGTTGCCTTATTAGTGAATGTCAAATCCATTACAGCACACAACAGTAAATACTTACACCAGGAAGTTTCGATATAGAATTGTGTTTGTGTCTGAAGGTATCATTCTTTAAATAATGCCGGCGAGAGAAAAATGTTGATCTGCAAGGAGGGAGCAGTACATAGCTCAGGCAGGTTAGCGGGGATACCCTGAGATTAAGCTAATGAGGCCCACCCCCTGCTGCAGTGACCGCAAATGTCCTGTGACAACTGGGGAATTTCTGTGAGTGGGCACAAGTTTATCTCAGTGACCGCAAATGTCCGTGATTTTGTGATGACCGCAATTGTCCGTGACCGCAAATGTCCGGACACCCTTAAAGCCACTGTCGACAAGAAATTTCCAGGAATTTCCAGATAATGTGGGAATGGGCAGATACCAATTGCTAGAAAGAGACGGTAGAAAATGTCCAGTATCATTTCTTTTGTGATTTTTTCCATCATTTTAACATTAGTTTCCAGCCCCGGCGACAGGTGCATGTTCAACATGCTTTCAAATAAAATCACAAATATCTTCAGAACCCCCTGGTAGTAAGAGGAAGAGTGAACCTATGATACGACTCAGGGTACACAAACTACGTTATCAAGCATTTTATTCTAAACTGAAATAGAACACCTATGATGGACTCCAAGTTATCAGTTTTGACTGTAAGAAAAATCGAGTACTCCCAAAGATTGCAGATCAATCGGCGTACTATAGTAGACAGCTCTATCAGTACAATTTCACGATTTGCAAAGGCTTCTCCTCTTCCTCATAACAAAAGAATTTGTAACGTATTCTTGGTTAGAGAACGAAAGACCTAAAGCATCAAATGAAATTTTTACAGCCCTTAGTCAGTACTGTAAAAATCAATCAATCAATCAATCAATCAATCAATCAATCAATCAATCAATCAATCAATACTGATCTGCATTTAGAGCAGTCGCCCAGGTGGCAGATTCCCTATCTGTTGCTTTCCTAGCCTTTTCCTAAATGATTTCAAAGAAATTGGAAATTTATTGAATGTCTCCCTTGGTAAGTTATTCCAATCCCTAACTCCCCTTCCTATAAATGAATATTTGCCTCAGTTTGTCCTCTTGAATTCCAACTTTATCTTCATATTGTGATCTTTCCTACTTTTATAAACGCCATTCAAACTTATTCGTCTACTAATGTCATTCCACGCCATCTCTCCGCTGACAGCTCGGAACATAGCACTTAGTCGAGCAGCTCTTCTTCTTTCTCTCAATTCTTCCCAACCCAAACTTTGCAACATTTTTGTAACGCTACTCTTTTGTCGGAAATCACCCAGAACAAATCGAGCTACTTTTCTTTGGATTTTTTCCAGTTCTTGTATCAGGTATTCCTGGTGAGGGTCCCATACACTGGAACCATACTCTAGTTGGGGTCTTACCAGAGACTTATATGCCCTCTCCTTTACATCCTTACTACAACCCCTAAACACCCTCATAACCATGTGCAGAGATCTGTACCCTTCATTTACAATCATATTTATGTGATTACCCCAATGAAGATCTTTCCTTATATTAACACCTAGATACTTACAATGATCCCTAAAAGGAACTTTCACCCCATCAACGCAGTAATTAAAACTGAGACGACTTTTCCTATTTGTGAAACTCACAACCTGACTTTTAACCCCGTTTATCAACATACCATTGCCTGCTGTCCATCTCACAACATTTTCGAGGTCACGTTGCAGTTACTCACAAACTTGTAACTTATTTATCACTCTATAGAGAAAAACATCATCCGCAAGAAGCCTTACCTCCGATTCCACTCCTTTACTCATATCATTTATATATATAAGAAAACATAAAGGTCCGA
Organism: Anabrus simplex; assembly: GCF_040414725.1. NCBI lineage: Eukaryota > Metazoa > Arthropoda > Insecta > Orthoptera > Tettigoniidae > Anabrus > Anabrus simplex. The sequence continues at coordinate 1,372,068,377 of NC_090265.1, forward strand.
TAATACTGCCTTGAGGAATTCCCCTCTTAATTATTACAGGGTCAGATAAAGCTTCACCTACTCTAATTCTCTCAGATCTATTTTCTAGAAATATAGCCACCCATCTAGTCCAGTTGCCCTCATTTTTGCCAGTAGTCTCCCATGATCCACCCTATCAAATGCTTTAGACAGGTCAATCGCGATACGTCCATTTGACGTCCAGAATCTTGCTGGAATCCTACAAGTTGAGCTTCAGTGGAATAAACTTTCCTAAAGCCGAATTGCCTTCTATCGAACCAGTTATTAATTTCACAAACATGTCTAATATAATCAGAAAAAATGCCTTCCCAAAGCTTACATACAATGCATGTCAAACTTACTGGCCTGTAATTTTCAGCTTAATGTCTATCACCCTTTCCTTTATACCCAGGGGCTACTAAATCAACTCTCCATTCATCTGGTATAGCTCCTCCGACCAAACAATAATCAAATAAGTACTTCAGATATGGTACTATATCCCAACCCATAGTCTTTAGTATATCCCCAGAAATCTGATCAATTCCAGCCGCTTTTCTAGTTTTCAACTTTTGTAACTTATTGTAAATGTCATTGTTATCATATGTAAATTTTATTACTTCTTTGTCCTTAGTCTCCTCCTCTATCTCGACACTATCCTTGTAACCAACAATCTTTACATACTGCTGACTGAATACTTCCGCCTTTTGAAGATCCTCATAAACACACTCCCCTTGTTCATTAATTATACCTGGAATGTCCTTCTTGGAACCTGTTTCTGTCTTAAAATACCTATACATACCCTTCTATGTTTCACTAAAATTTGTATGACTGCCAATTATGCTTGACATCATGTTATCCTTAGCTGCCTTCTTTATTAGATTCAATTTTCTAGTAAGTTTCTTCAATTTCTCCTTACTTCCACAGCCATTTCTAACTCTATTTCTTTCCAGTCTGCACCTCCTTCTTAGTCTCTTTATTTCTATATTATCATGAGGTGGGTCTTTACCATTCCTTACCACCCTTAAAGGTACAAACCTGTTTTCGCATTCCCCAACAACTTCTTTAAACCCATCCCAGAGTCTGTTCACATTTTTATTTACCGTTTTCCACCGATCATAGTTACTTTATAGAAACTGCCTCATGCCTGCTTTATCAGCCATATGGTACTGCCTAATAGTCCTACTTTTAAGACCTTCCTTTCTATCACATTTATTTTTAACTACCACAAAGACAGCTTCATGATCACTAATACCATCTATTACTTCAGTTTCCCTATGGAGCTCATCTGGTTTTATCAGCACCACATCCAGGATATTTTTCCCTCTGGTTGGTTCCATCACTTTCTGAATCAGCTGTCCTTCCCATATTAACTTATTTGCCATTTGTTGGTCATGCTTCTGTCGTTCGCATTTCCTTCCCAATTGATATCTGCCAAACTCAGATCTCCCGCTACATTCACATTTCTTTCCATGTCGTTTCCCACATAGTCGACTATCCTATCAAATAATTCCGAATCCGCGTCAGTACTACCCTTTCCCGATCTGTACACTCCAAATATATCAAGTTGCCTATTATCTTTAGAAATGAGCCTTACACCTAGAATTTCCTGTGTCTCATCTTTAACTTTTTCGTAGCTTATACATTCTTCTTTCACCAGAATGAACACTCCCCCTACCACCATTCCTATCCTATCTCTACGATACACACTCCAGTGCGGCGAGAAAATTTCTGCATCCATTATATCATTTTTAAGCCATGATTCAACTCCTATTACAATATCTGGTAAATATATATCTATTAAATTACTTAATTCTATTCCTTTCTTTACAATACTTCTACAGTTCAACACTAACAATTTTATGTCATCCCTACTTGATTTCCAGTTCCCTGTTCCCTTATCACCGCTGCCTAGGCCATCCCGTTTCCCTGAATGTACCTCCCTATTACCCTTCCAAACAAATTTCCTAACTTATTCGTACCACTGCGGTTTAAATGAAGGCCATCCGAGCGCAGTTCCCTATCTCCTAACCACCCATTAGGATCTAGAAATTTCACTCCCAGTTTCCCACATACCCACCCCATAGTCTCATTTAAATCCCCAATCACCCTCCAGTCAGTATCCCTCCTACACAGTATTCCACTAATAACAATCTCCGCTTTCTTAAACTTCACCCGTGCTGCATTTACCAGATCCCACACATCTCCAACTATGTTGGTACTTATATCAGCTTGCCTTATGTTGTTGGTACCAACGTGAAACACTACCACCTTCTCCTTCCCCTCCTCCATCTCTTCTACTTTCCTCAACATCTGCCTCAACCTACTTCCTGGATATCAGTCTACCCTGGTTCCCTTTCCTCCACACACTTTCCCCACGTGTCTAACGATGGAATCCCCCATGACCAGAGCCTCAACACTACCCACCTCATTTGATCCCCTCCCCTCCTGGTCGGCCCTATCTTTCCTGATAGCTGCAGAAGCTACTTCCTCCTCCCTTTTCTCCTTCCCATGACCCTGTTCCACCTGTCTTTTCCTATCCTCTACTCTACATTTTCCTTTCGTACCTTTTCCCTTCCTCCTACTTCCACACATCTCAGTAACAGTTCCCTGTCCCTCATCTTCCCTCTGTTGTTCTACGTGGAGTGACTCGTACCGATTTTGCACAGACACCTGTCCTGAATTCTGATCCTGAATAGAGCCCTTAGCCTGCAATCTCCTTCCCCTTAGAACATTAGACCACCTGTCTTCTACAACTCCCCGCTTTCCTTCCCCTCCCTCTTGTACACCTACTGTAACCTGTACATTGTTTGAGGGAGTCCTATCTTCCTTCCTGTCTTCTGTGAGAATCCTAATTATCTCCCTCAAACTTTCCAACTTCTCCCTCATACTCCTCAATAACTCGCCACACCCACAGTTCGTACACTCGCGCTCCTTAGCCATTCTTTACGGGAAAAAAGGAAATTAAAAATAAAATAACTTATTTGCAAAAAATAAACGGAGGGATATTTTGTCTGGGATAATACCTACTCAAAGATCACACAACAATAAGGTAATTAATATACGACTACAACACTACAATACTACTTATTCGTGCTCTATTTTTTATCCTACAACCCCTAACAGGATAAAAACTGCTGTTAATTACAGAATATCGAAAGTAATACCCAAGAGCTACACAATTCCAAACTGAAATTAAGCCTATCCTAATTACAACAACAGTATTTAGTAAGAGTTTCTACGGATACCTCTACTACACCAGTACTACACAAATATTTTACAATAATAAAATAAGCACACTAAATTCTAATAGGATATTACTCGTATACTACTGTACAGTACACTACAGTAATTTTTAAACTACTTTCAGACGTATCCTAATTACGACACCGGTACTGTACCGTATGTCACTACTAAGCACAACAGGAATGAAATTTGCAAGAACTACTGTACTCAAAGATTACCAACGAAGCTAAATGCTTAGACAAATGTTTATTAGTATTACGGTCTAATAGATACACACGAAAGATAACACACGAATATAGCACGCAAGATACGGCACTATCTAAATGTACTGTATCTGTACTACAATGTATCAATGTACAATATATCTACACTACACTACACTGCGTTTGGTTAAATGCTTAAGTATCGAAAGGATTGCCGTACACGAAGAAAAACACGAATATGACTGGCAAGATACTATCTAATATATTATACCTTATCTTCACTATAATTATACTGAAATGTGGTCATGTGATTATTACAGCTGGTGGATTACTATTATTTTCCCTACTCCACGGGACGGAGAATAAAAGTGTCCTTAATTAGGCCTTCTGAAAAATACAAGGTTGTCTACAATAATTTCTCAAATATTTCTATCAAAACTACTCCTACTACTCCAGAGACTTGAACTGCAATTACTGGGATATATGATCTTTATTATTATTAGCTAACCGCTCATAAATACTGAAAGATCGAGGGAGCGAAATATAAATTACGGATACTTTAACTACCTACTCAGAAGTACAAATGATTGTAATACGAGATCAGCTGATTTTTATTTATATTTACTTGACTACACTACTTCCTTTGTTCACGACTGTAGCCAACAATGCTATATTTGAATATTAGGAGCGACAATAATCAATAACAATACAACGACTGTTAACTATTACCGTGTAATCTCTTTAACTACTTTTTAAAAGGAAGTTTACAGGAGTATCGTGTTTTTTAATGTAGTAAATTATTACCTTCGCGATAGTTTGGACGGATATCTATACGAAATACCGGAGAAATTTCGGCGGAAGTTACGGTACTATTCCTTATGATAATCTGCCTTTGTAAGTATTATGCCAACGAACCTACAGATATTCACAAATATTTTTTAAGATAATATTATTACCTAAAGTATTTCCTAAACCAAAATTAGAAACAAGGTACACCTAGCTAGCCTACTTAACCTAGAAAACGTAATTTACTGAAGACCAACTGAATTACTTGTTATAAAATGTAAATAAATATCACTACTCCCAATTTCTACCCACAAGCACTAAACACCACTATATAAATAGCACTAAATGAATCACAAATACAAAAAATTAAGCTATTTAAATACGTTTTAATAACTTTATCACTACAATAATGCAAGAGCTCTCTCAACAGCCAACCGTTCACAAGCGCATCCAACAGTACCAATCCCGCATCCAACAATACCAATACCAATACCTTCATGACAGTCTATGTTATTTTAGACTTAGAAAATGTGACTTCTCTTAGAGTGTGCTTTGATGGGTGTACTGGGCAAATTAAAAATTCAGCTATGATTGGCATGCTCATGAAATGGTTCCAAACCCAGGCCCCACTAGCTTTGACTTACATGAAGTGGTATTTCCCGTAGTTGGACATTCCTTCCTGCTCCCCAACAGAGTATTTGGAAGAATTGAAAATATCATTAAAAGCAAGAACACCATTATCACACCGCAGGAATGTGAAACTTTTCTTTTCGAATTTGGAACTGTAAAACGTTTAGGCGTAGAAGTGCCAGTTTATAACTTGAAATAGTCTGTGCAAATCACTTTAAAGCCTACCAGTCAGTGGCATTCAAAGTTTGCTCTATGTAAGAGACTGGTTCTGACTAAATGTGATGTGGGGAATGTTTTGGTTAGAGGTGAAATCTATTATAACAGTGGCATTTGCGTGAATAAATCACTCCTGAAACGAGAAAGAATATTGAACATAATGTCCCAGGGGGACTGCAGTGAAGAAAGCCATGATTATTGATGTCGACAAACTGTTGGCGAAACATTTTGCTAAATATTGGAGAGATATCGAGGAACTCAATTACTATAAAAGTATAATTGATACTTGGCTAGCCCTGTGTGATGAGGCTGAAGTGGCAGAAGAAACAAGCGAAGAGAGTTTGCCTGAATTCGACGATTTGATTGTATAACCAATTTTGAAATCTGGTAATGTTTTCGTAAACTACCTGAACATTTACCTTTATATTGTTCAATATTATTTCGTGTTTGTAGATATTTATTAATCACTGTATTATTAAATATGCTACCATTTCTAAACTTAATGTGATAGTTTCAGAACTACTTTTATCCAAAGTGTTTGGATCTAAAACTGCTATCTTCTTTGTTTGACAGCAAAATTATCCTTAGACAAATTATCTTCCAAGAAATATTATTTTTTGTGGGACAGATTACTTTTCCTGCAGGCAGTTAAGTCAAATTTACCTCCTCTTTCACCCGAAAAAGTTTCCCTTTCATTAGTGTTAAGCCTGGTAACCCATGTCTCCAAAATTATTACGAGAATTCCATCGCATGGAGAAAAGAATAGAAGAAAATCTCTCAGAGGATCAATTCGGGTTTAGAAGAAACAGAGGAACAAAAGAAGCAATTCTGGGCCTTAGAACAGATATTGAACAAGCCCTAAGAATTGAAATGAAATGTCGTATGGCTTTTAGTACCGGGATATCCCAGGACGGGTTCGGCTCGCCAGGTGCAGATCTGTCTATTTGACACCCGTAGGCGACCTGCGCGTCGTGATGAGGATGAAATGATGATGAATACAACACATACACCCAGCCCCCGTGCCATTGGAATTAACCAATTAAGGTTAAAGTCACCGACCCGGCCGGAAATCGAACGCGGGACCCTCTGAATCGAAGGCCAGTACGCTGACCGTTCAGCCAACGAGTCGGACCCCTAAGAATTAATAAGAACATCCTAATTGGTTTCATTTATATAGAGAAAGCGTTTGATAATGTTAACTGGAATATTAAGTTTAAAGCCCTTAGAAGTCCGAAAGTGGAATACAGAGATCGGAAAATCATTCTGTCACCTGTACAAGAACCAGACAGCGCTTATAAGAAAGTAGAAAACCAACGCGAAAATAAGAAAAGGAGTAAGGCAAGGAATTGGTCTGTCACCTCTATTATTCAATGTGTATTTAAAAGAAGCAATGAAAGAGTTTTCAGCTACATCCACCCATGGAATAAAAATAAATGTCCAACTATACCAAACAATACGTTTCGCGGATGATATTGCCCTCTTAGCTGAAACTTGGAAATAGAGACGTCACTAAGGAAACTGAATGATCTACTAATACTAAAGTGTAACATGAATGTTAACAAAACAAAAACCAAGATAATGAAATGTACTCCGGATGGTGAACAGGATGTTAATGTTTGGTTGGAAGGAGAAAAATTGGCTCAAGTAAATAAGTTCAGTTATTTGGGAAGCATCATTGCATCTGATTGGAGGTGTGAAAAGGACGTCCGTTCTCGAATAGCCCAGGCTAAAGAAGCTTTAAATAAAATGTGAAGCCTGTTGACCTCCAAGGCAATATCCCTACCAGTAAGAAAGCATTTCATTAAGAGATTCATTTGGAGCATTGCGACCTATGGCTCTAAAACCTGTACTCTGTTAAAGGCTAATAAGAAAAGAATAGAAGCATTCGAAATGTGGTGCTGGCGTCGAATGTTACGAATACCCTGGACCCACAGGCTAACAAATGAAGAAGTTCTCAAGAGAGCTGAAGAAACCATCAGTCTAGAGAATATGATCGCGAAAAGAAGTAGTTGGATGGGTCATTTACTCCGACCTTCATCATGGTGCACCACACTGCTTGAAGGGAAACTAGAAGGAAAGACTAGAAGAGGACGACCAAGAGCAGGGTTCCTCGATGGCATTAAAGGGCGACGTCCATATCAACTAATCAAGCAGCTGGCTCAGGACAGAAGGTCGTTGGACGAGGACAGTCATGCTAGCCACCAACCATCAGGTTGAAGAGAACGAGAGAGAGAGAGAAATGAAATATAAGTTTTACCTCGATTTCTGAACATTCACTTATGGTGGATAAGAATATTTATAATGCTCACTGCCTCATTTATAAGACGAGGAGTAAGGGACTGGAATAATTTATCAAGGGAAATGTTCGATAAATTTCAGAGTACTTTAAAAAATATTTAATAAAAGGCTAGGAAAGCAATTAATAGGAAGTCTGGGTGACAGCCTTAAGTGCAGATCAATGATGATTAAATTAAGCTATTTTATCATGAAATTCATGAATTTCAGTTCGCCCAAATATTATCAATTCCACGGAAATATCTGCAATGAAAATCACTGACGATCAAGATTTTGTATATATTAAGCAAAGCAAAGCAAAGGAAAGTCACCTTCGCACAGGCCGTGAAGGCCCTTGGAGGAGTGGAAGGTAAAGGCTTCCACCATTGTTAACCTCGGCACTTCATGAGGTAGAGTGGTTAGCCGTACGCCCGCCCGCCTTTGCCCCCAGGAATTAACCTGGTACTCATTTTTGGTGTAGGCTGAGTGAATCTCCGGAAGTGGATATCTCGTTTCTTAAATTTTACGACTTCCTGGCGAGGATTCGAACCCACGTCCTTCCGGGCGAACCGAGCACGACTTTACCGCCTCGGCCACGCAGCCCCTTTTGTATACATTACTCCCCAAAAACAGAGGTAAGAGTTCTATTTCGTACTTATAGATGAAAATCAAATCGTTGCATACACCAGAATGCTGAAAATGATTCATTCGCTTCACTGATAGAGGGTATTTTTCACTAAAGACTTCAAATATGATGATCATCATTGTATTATACGTGTGTAGTGCCAGTTTCAGTATTCCAAACGATCTCATTTTCTCAGTATCGCTGTAGAAGGCAACAGTACTCAGGTAAGGCGTAGTTCAATCTCATGCCGATAGGTGTGAATATAGTGATTATGTCACAATCACTTCACTGAAAGAGACGTGTTTTGTTTAAAAAAACATCGTGTTCGTGAGAGATTCGTTGCATTTTTCGTATAAAGGTGAAATAACAATGTGTCCCTGGTGACTATTTCACTTGTCGAAATGTTCTCGTTTTCTCAACATTTTTCATATAAAGGTGAAATAACAATGTGTCCCTTGTGACTATTTCACTTGTCGAAATGTTCTCGTTTTCTCAACATTTTTCATATAAAAGTGAAATAACAATGTGTCCCTTGTGACTATTTCACTTGTCGAAATGTTCTCGTTTTCTCAACATTTCTTATATAAAGGTGAAATAACAATGTGTCCCTGGTTGACTATTTCACTTGTCGAAATGTTCTCGTTTTCTCAACAATTTTCATATAAAGATGAAATAACAATGTGTCCCTGGTGACTATTTCACTTGTCGAAATATTCTCGTTTTCTCAACATTTTTCATATAAAGTTGAAATAACAATGTGTCCCTGGTGACTATTTCACTTGTCGAAATGTTCTCGTTTTCTCAACATCGCTGTGGGAGCACACGAGCATAGGGAATTTAGTATATGTATGACCTCAATCTCCACCCTACTATACGCAGATGAACTAAAATAATTCAAAAAACTTAGTAAACTCCAGTGGGAGTGAGTGTATTAAAATACTTTCGAGTTACGCTACGACTAAGTGACTAGACGGAAACTAAAAATCAATGCAGACAAATGCATTAAAACGTCAGTCCATCTAAATGGACATGAGCTTGTCGACAGGTAGGAAATAAATGACATTCCATTAAAGGCTGTTACTTAGGTCTTGGAATAATATTCATGATATTAAACTAAATTTCCCTCTTCATATCGAACAGGTGCAATCCCATCCCATGCGGTCTCCTAGACTTTTGTTCGGATTTACTGATATCGTGGCTGAAACATTTTAAATTATACTTCTCTTCTTCTGCTCTTCTTATTATTGATTTCTTAACCCCCCTTTGATCATCAGCCGTCCCCTTTGTACGTCAATAAAATAACCACCGAGCTCGATAGCTGCAGTCGCTTAAGTGTGGCTAATATCCAGTATTCGGGAGATAGTAGGTTCGAATCCCACTGTCGGCAGCCCTGAAAATGGTTTTCCGTGGTTTCCCATTTTCACACCAGGCAAATGCTGGGGCTGTACCTTAATTAAGGCCACGCCCGCTTCCTTTCCACTCCTAGCCCTTTCCTGTCCCATCGTCGCCATAAGACCTATCTGTGTCGGTGCGACGTAAAGAAACTAGCAAAAAAAATAATAACCGCTTCTTCTCATTACTTGCTCATAGTGCTAAAGCCCGTAATCTTGTCCTAAGACAGTTAAGAACAAAGGAAACTATGGCGTATTTAAATATCTTGGACGCGCGTAAACGTTTGCAGTACACAGGTATCTGCCTTCTCCATACAATTGTACGATACTCTTAAATGTACGTATTTATTCCTTCATTTCCCTTTGCGTATTCATCCTCGTAGACCAGTAGGGACTATGCCATGTATCACATGTGCGCCTAATATTCTAACGACGTTCCCGATTCCAACGACCTCTAACAACATCAAATTCCCAAACTGAAAATTATTTTTTCATTTCCTATTATTTTTTTAAATTTTCTATCATCTCTTCATAAATAAACTGAATCGTGTACTAATTAAGGATTAAGCTCTCGATATTCTGTGCTGGCAACTCGGCCAAAACATTACTAATGATGTGGACATGATTATACTTGTTTTCCTTATTTATTTCTTGTTATTTAATGTCTCTATAACTCCTTACTATTAAGATCCTTACATTATTACCTCTCACCTCACATTTACGTACAGCAAACACCCTGAAAATAGCTCCACTACTTGGGGATGAGGACGTGGATTTACTTTACCTTGCATTGCTTGTTTTCTTATTGTTAATATGTTATATTATTATACCTTACAATTTGCGTTAATCGGTGTATTTCGTACCTGCATCTGATGACCACTACATAGATAAATAAGCATTAATTTAAACCAATATGTTCTCATGAAGAAATTCAATACAGAAATTACAAAACTGCAAAAGATGGGAGCATTCTTAGCCAGCTAACTCACCTTCCACGCAAATACAGTACTACCTTACAACATATCCACGTAACGGGCTCAGTCTTCACTGATATGTTTTTGTGAATATGCGTTCACGATGTTTCCATGAAGATAATAAAATCCAATGTTACGTAATATGTTTTGTTAGGTTCATTTCTTCAAGGAAATCTTGCAAAGAGCATTTTAGTGTTATGTAGTGAAGCACAGAAGGGATTTATTCACTTAATTCTAGAGAGCATTGAACATGTATAGGACCGCAGCATTTGTATGTAATGCAGGTAAGTCAATGCAGACAATGAATAATCATAATAATAATAATGAGTAATCAATTAATTTGTATCTATCTGTGGTAAAGGTTTTCGCAAAACACACGTAGCTAGACTTGAACAAGTGAGGAATGATAGCGTCCTTGTTTTGAATATATACACTTGGCAAAGAAAGGCAACGTCCTGAAAATGACTTCTACGTAGTAAGAGTTAAGACTCCACGTATGTACATCTTGCTATTCAACTTTTCATTTTACAGTATATGACGAAGAACTGATTGTGCACCAATAAATAAAATGAGGAGGTACTTGAGATCAAACATGTCTTCAATATGCAGCTTTGGCTGACATGTAAGTACACCATAAACATGCTCGAAAGTTAGATTCTCTCAGATCGAGTTTCTGTTCTTACGACTGCATGCACCTTGAAACTCATTAAAACTCACGAGACAGAAGGATCTAAATTAGACTGAATTTTTATATGATTCTTATTATCAGAGCCTCTGCTTAGACGAAAGTGTAAGTCGATTCTTTGAACTTTCTTTACGGTCCCTTGAAAAGTAACATCCACCTCCTCTGACATTGAAATCTGCTGCACTTGTCGGTAATTTCCCAACATCTCCTCCAAAGAAACTCTTCTTCTCCTTCATCTTTCTAATGGCCTACGTAAAACTAGGCATGCTCAATCGTTAGGTTTTCATCTTTGTCCTGTATTGTCACGCCTTCTCCCTGTGTAGCTCCTTACTTTCCTCCCACCAGGGGGTATCTTTCTTCTTCAGTGATATTTCCTGGAAGCAACGGACGTCCTTCAGGATCTGTCCCATAGCCCAATTCTTTTATGACCATCTCAGTTTCTATCTGTCAGGTGGTACTGTCATCCATGTTTCGCCAAAAGGTGAACAGGCGGTTTGTCAGTGCGTTGGGGGACAATCTTGCTCATTACCACAGAAAGCTCCCCTCCTTTTCCTGGCACAGCCAGACTGCTCCTATATCTGGAAATAGAGGTCTCGTTGTGACGCCTCTGGTATTTATCATTTCCATGTGCCAGGCCTAGGATATTTCTTTCTTCAATCTCTGACTTCCAGGTTTTCAAGGCTTTTGTGTTTAGTGGCAAACAGTTCATGGCATGCAGGGCTGTAGAGTAGTGTTTCAGGTTCATATTGCGTGACAGCCATCGGTCATTTTAGGTGTTCTGAATCTTCGGTAGACCAGTTCCACCTTGTTGACTCTCCCGGAGTGCGATGCTTTCTCTGACAAGTTACTATAGGTTCGATCCAGTACCGAGATATTTAAATTTCTCCCCTCGATTTAATTTACCCTGTTCTATTTACAACTCTCTGTAAGCCTCTCTGTTGTTGGTAAAGTTCTAGGTTCCCTCCAATTACACTTGCCTTGGCCGCCTGTTCTTTGATTTAATTGACCGCGATCATCTCTATTTCCAGAGATATGGCGATCAGTGCTATGTCGTCTGCAAAGGCCAGACAATCTACTGTCAGCCCTTCCCTCTTGCGGCCCAGTAGATCGAACTCTGGATATCCAAGTTGACCAGTTCCTTACGCCTTTTTGAAGGACGCAGTTGAAAAGGATTATTCAAAATTCGTCACCCTGTCTAAACCTTGTTTTAATCGCGAAAGTTTCCGAGATCTCACCTCTGAATTTAAACTTGGAGTGTGTGCGTATCAGTCAGAGGTTTTAGAGAGAGACTAATTTTATTAAATTTTCCTTTTTTTTCAAAACTCATTTGTGTGTATGTTGTTCACCTTCATCTCGTTTCAGTTCGTATATACTTTTTAATTGTATTTGTGTAATTGCATCACAAAGGAATTTTATATTATTCCGCCGAGCGCTGCCCACTTGCAATTATAATATTTCTACGAATAATTCGGCTCGTTTCTTTGAGGATCCTACAAAATAAATTAAGCAGAGTGTATCGGGGCAGCTGCCTCGGGTAATACCCGTTCTCTGGTATTAAACAAATTGTAATCAAAAGTAAATTTATGTCGTTTCTGTCTCTGCCACTTTATACGAGCTGAAACTAGACGAAGATGTACTAGATACTCATGAATTCATTCTGAAACCAAACGTAAATTATAGTAAAATTGAAGAGGAATTCATATGAAACATTCCAGTCAACAGTATCGTCGTCTACTCTATATTGGGTACACTTCCGCTATTCGCTTGGAGAAAATGGATAGACATCTTGGATGATCGAGAGTGGCATTAGAAACTACTTTTTCTCAGTTCTGTTGTCTGATGCCGAGTACAACCCGCACCAATCCTAGTGTCTCGTTACACACATGGTGTAAAAGTAACGTCTCTATCTCCTCCTCAGAGGCCACAGGTTTTATTCTCGGCTAGCATATGGTTTAAATCCTAACATAAAGGTTACAATTAAATTGGCAAAATGACTAATAAGAGAGGAAGTTAAGCTTACTGTGAAAGCAGGTAATTTTCCATGTCGTCTGCAAAGACCACTGTCAGCCCTGCCCTGACTTCACACGATCTAGGCCTGTAAACATAATGGGTAGAGCAACCGCTTTCCTGAGCTCCTTAGTACTAAAATCCCTCAAAATCATGAAGACTTTTTTCCAATAAAATATTGTCTTTAAAATGTATATCTCTATAGATCCTCCTAATACCATTAATACCGTGCTCGATAGCTGCAGTCGCTTAAGTGCGGTCAGTATCCAGTAATCGGGAGATAGTGGGTTCGAGCCTCACTGTTGGCAGCCCTGAAAATGGTTTTCCATGGTTTCCCATTTTCACACCAGGCAAATGCCGGGGCTGTAATTTAATTAAGGCCACGGCCGCTTCCTTCCACTTCCTAGGCCTTTCCTATCACATCGTCGCCGTAAGACATATCTGTGTCGGTGCGACGTTAAGCAAAATAGCAAAAAAGTACAATTAAGCAGTATTATGATATGTTTCGAAATTCCCATTGCCTGTGCTAAAGAGGATTGTGCACTATCGGCAGCCCTGAATATGGTTTTCCGTGGTTTCCCATTTTCACACCAGGCAAATGCTGGGGCTGTACCTTAATTAAGGCCACGGCCGCTTCCTTCCAACTCCTAGGCCTTTCCTATCTGTGTCGGTGCGACGTAAAGCCCCTAGCAAAAAAAAGGAGGATTGTGAATAAATACACTTTGAATACGTACTCGTGTGCTGAATCGACCCATACTTCAAGAACCATCAGTATAATTGTTTATAATATGACAACTAAAAAAAACTTCTGGTAGTGTTTCATCATACATAGATTACATCTGAGTGTAAGAACCAGATGTTTCACGTTTACCTGCATGATAGGCGACCCTCAGTTACAAGGGATACGCCACTTACATCGCTCCACAATGATGACTGTCTTCTCCCTTACTCTACAAGTACTTAATGCTTCAAAATAGCATTCACTTGCCACTATGTCTAAGATAAATATGAATGAATATATATTTTATTAGTGCGACAAAATTATGTTGATTTATACTGATGGTCAATGTAATAAGAGTTTTGCTCGTCGCCTTTAACAAAAGGGTTCTCAACATCATGTAACATGTATCCCATTCCAATATCAATTTTACCGGAGTTTATCTCCGGGTGTAGAAGGCAGGTACCCGCAGAGTCAATAGATCTAATTATGGTGTCGAAGAATACTGACTCATTCCTATCTTCAATGACGACGCGCATCTACCGGCACCTACTCGGAAAGTACCCGATCCATTGCACGTGTCAGACTGTCTGGCAAGATCACCAGCAGCATCCTTACATTACCCTGAACCTAAAGTTAAAGAAATATATGTAAATGTTTATCCCTCCGCCCGAAGTCTGGTCGAATCCCCTAAGCGTCACTGAAGAGGTGTTCTAGAGAAATTAGGAGTGAGGCAGCTTCTTGTTGCTTTCTTCGCCGAGCCAGATGAACCTGTTTACATATCAGTCTACCAACTGAACTTAAGTTCCTTCAGCAACCGACCCTTTGAGGAATCACTTGACGCCATTTATCAAAGGGACTGGCTCTTTACAAACGGGGTTACTAGCATCGTTCATACCTCGGCCAATTTATTTACTATCAGATTCAAAGATGGTACTGAGATAGATCGATGAAAGCAATAAACGTATGCCATCCCACACTAGAAGATGCAGTGCAATGGAAACATTATAATATGTCACCAGAAATAGATCTGCGAAATATAGTGTGGCTAATGTTTGTTCCAGTCGTACAGAGTTGAGTATATTTGCATCAACATTCTAGAAGCAAGTGGTAGTTAGATATGTTCAGTGTGTAACCATTTCAGTAGAGGGGCCATTCATAACCACCAACGTGCTGGCAGCCTTTGCCTGCTATGTATGTACTCTAGAAAGTGGAGGGTCACATAGTAAGAGTGACAACGTACTCAGCCTAATGCTTGGCCTTATTGACCGGATCATATATTTCCCACATCAGACAGCTCCTCAGTTAATCTCACGATGCTGAGGAAACGCCGTTCCAGCCCTACGTTTAGATAATTCCAGAAACTACCCGGGAATCGAACCCGGTCATACATAGCAATGTGTATGGATACAAATATATTGTTCGAATTCAAAAATTCTCTTCGAAGACTTTTTAAGAAATTTTTGATGTGACTGGCGAATATTGTAGCAATATAAGTAAATTCAGCAACGTCCAGATTCCTACATTCATCGTCCAGTGGTAACGTTTCCGCATGTTGACCACAGATACCTTTCCCATATACAGCGGGCAAAAGGAACAAACAATCCCCCAACACACATATCTGAATGCAACAAACACTGACAGAAATTGAGAAATGAAGTCCCATAAAGAATACAGGCAAAGAGTTGAATATTTGGTTAGTAGGTAGTGGTAAAGGAACTAAATTACACGGTTTATTTATTAATGCAACAAACACTGACAGAAATTGAGAAATGAAGTCCCATCAGGAATACAGGCAAAGAGTTGAATATTTGGTTAGTAGGTAGTGGTAAAGGAACTAAATTACACTGTTTATTTATACTTAAATAAGTTATTTCAGAGAATGTGACTCGAGAATTGTACGTGTATCAAAATAAGCTTGTAGTTTTACATGACTGATGATATCGCGGCACAAGCGGCCCATGTCCATTGAGGGTGTGCCAGCAAAGAGCCACAACCCTTTGCGATGGGGACACCAATTTATTTACTTACGTTACGTCTCAAACATGTTCAATGTATTGCTCAGGAATATCACTCCATGTCTCTTGATGTTACACGACCAATTGAGGGAAAATCCTAGCTTGGTATTTGTGGACGGTTGACATGTTGCCTCATCGAATACAAGGCATAATTAATCCGGGAGAAGTCAGAAGATCGAGCAGGACATAGTCACCGTTTGATATTCCCTGGAGCACATTGTGGAGATTTGATATGAATATCACCCTAACAGGGCAGGTTGTATAACTTACTGTACGTATACTTCGGATATCAAGTTCCGTTGAAAAGATGACAAGATATATTGGATTACTAGTCGATAAGATTTCACACATCGCAATATCTGAAATAGGCCCCGTGTGGCTTACATAGGTATCAGAAATGGTTATTTCTCTCCAACCACTTCTTTCTCTCCCCATTGAAGGCAGGAAAGGAGGAGGGGTAGTCTGTAGAAGCTATGTGGCAATATCTGGGATGGGCCCCGTGCGGTTTAGACAGACATATACTACTAGGTGTTCTTCTGTAGGTCTAGGTGGGATCCGTCTACATTAATTGCTCTTGGCCAGGCCATTTGTAAATTTTCGGACAGGGAGTTTAGGTGAGAATATGCTCCAAATGAGCGTTGCCCTCCCGGCATGATTCGAAGATCATTCCCCCTAATGTATCAGTTTTCAAGTTTCTATAGCCAAATCGGATCTGGTGCTGTTGGAAAACAAGTCGAAAACGAGAAGCTGGCAACACTGTCACATCCTGCAGCGCATCGGAATGTAATAGAGAAACGTGCATCACCCCGCTCTACCGTACCCGCCGTCTCAGCTCAATGAGTAGACGGCTGGGTTATCAAATCCACATGCACCATGGAGCTACGGCTCGAATCTGCATCAGGTAGTTTGCTTTCCTTTTGTGTGTGTGACGTCAGGTCCCTAGTTCCCGTCGTGTAACTGCGTTTGTAAACATGACATCCTGTTGTCACATGACAGTGTGATCCATTCAACTGAATGCAGGAGTCGACTAACCACGCAGTGCACAACCATAACTAGTCCTGTCAAGTGCATGTAGCGCGGCTTCCTGATGGAGTACACAAACGGCGAATACGTCGAAGTGCTTCTAGTGTTGGGTGCATCCGATAACCAAGCTTCAGCTGCTGCTCGTGAGTATGCAGCATGGTACCCTCAAAGGCACCATCCCGATTAGAATGTTTTTCGTCGCTTTGAGCAACGCCTGCGGGAAACCGGTAACCTTCGTCCACAAGTAGTGGACAGAGGTCGTCCAAGGATTAGACGTACTCCACAAACAGAGGACGACATTCTTGAAGACGTTCACTAATCACCTCGGCGAAGTACCCATGATATTGCAAGACAGTGCCAGGTATCTCAAACACCGTTTGTCGACGTGTTTCACGAGCACAGTGCTATGAATGGCTTTTGCAACAAGTTTAAGATAGCGAACATTTTATAAAGAATGTGATATGGAGTGACGAATCTAGCTTCACTCGGGAAGGTATTTTCAAACATCACGCCGTTTTTGGTCTGACCACAACCCACATGTCACCCGTGAACGTGGCTTTCAGGTACGCTTTGGCATAAACCTGTAGGCTGGAATCGTGGGAGGAGTGCTTTTAGGCCCTTACCTATTGCCGGACAAGTTGAATGCGCCCCGCTAGCGTACGTTTCTGGGAAATACTTTGCCTGACGCTTTAGAAAACGTTCCACTTGGTGTTCGGCGACAGCTATGGTTTCAGCATGATGGTGCATCGCCACACTTTGGAATGACTGTGCGTAACTGGTTAAAGGAAGCGTTTCCAGGGAAATGGATTGGTCGCGGAGGTCCAATGTTCTGGCCTCCACGTTCGCCGGACCTTAATCCACTAGATTTTTATTTGTGGGGACGCTTAAAGGAACATGTTTATAGTACTCCACCCATGGATGTACAAGACCTAATAGCTCGCGTGCATGCTGCATCGGCAATGGTGGATGCAGGTGTGTTGCGTGGAGTCCGGCAAAGTATGCTCCAGCGAGTGGCGAAGTGTTTGCAAATGCAAGGTGGTCGCTTTGAACATCTTCTGTGAAGTGAACGTTGCTCATAATTGTACGTACCGGCTCTGTGAAGATAAGACTGGACGTCACACGTACACTATGGAATTATTGTGCGTAGCATAATGGGCGTCCTCCTCTGTGGTGTAGTGTTTAGTGTGATTAGCTGCCACCCCCAGAGGCCCGGGTTCAATTCCCGGCTCTTCCTCGAAATTTGAAAAGTGGTACTAAGGCTGGAACGGGGTCCACTCAGCCTCGGGAAGTCAACTGAGTAGAGGGGGTTTCGATTCCCACCTCAGCCATCCTGGAAGTGGTTTTCCGTGGTTTCCCTCTTCTCCTCCAGGCAAATGCTGGGATGGTACCTAACTTAAGGCAACGGCCGTTTCCTTCCCTCTTCCTTGTCTATCCCTTCCAAACTTCTCATCCCTCCACAAGGCCCCTGTTCAGCATAGCAGGTGAGGCCGCCTAGGCGAGGTACTGGTCATCCTCCCCAGTTGTATCCGCCGACCAAGAGTCTGAAGCTCCAGGACACTGCCCTTTAGGCGGTAGAGGTGGGATCCCTGGCTGAGTCCGAGGGAAAGCCAACCCTGGAGGGTAAACAGATTAAGAAAGAGAGAAAGAAAGGTTATAAGTCACCTGTTGTACATCACTTCTATATTGTTCATTTCTCCTTGGCCTCCGAACTAGTTCCTATAAAAGTAGTTAAAAATTTAAAGTTGTACCTCTTAAAAGACAACAACAAATTTAAATATTGGCCGTGTTACCAACATGTGTGATCTTTGTTATCAGTTACTTGATTTGTGTCCTTCACTGTGCATGCTAGTTGTTCAATCACATACCTCGATGGTGATAGCGACCATTGTTCAATTAAAAGTGTCTTGTATTATAATATCAAATATCAATTTTATGACATGTTATTCAAAATAAGAAATAATCAAGAATGTTTTTCTCAGGTGGTTAAATTGGACAAATATAGCTGTTCCTACCAAACAAAGAGCTATCACATCTCGATAAGTTAAATCGCATGGTTTTCGAATTTTCGAACTGTACAACTGAATATACAGTCTTCAGCCGCATTGGACAATGGTACATGCATCATGTGTCAATTGCTGCCATTTTACATACATTTACATAACAAATTTTGTCCCTAGTCTAGGTTAGTAACGTTGATACAAAAGCCACGATAATCTTTTTAAAAGGTACATGACATTGCGACATGGAAGAAAAATATACACTCAACAAGACTTATTGTTTACAGTACCTAGGTTATTTAAAACAGGCATCGTCAATCGAGAGCGAAATGCTTTCGGAGTCAGTTTGCTCCACGCTCTCGTGAAACGAGAGCAGCTTAGCGGGCAAGTAGGGGAAGAGCATGACGTAGTATGTGTTGAAGGCCAGTGACGCAAGTACAGCACGGCCATGGTTTGCAACCCGCCTGACTGCTGATCTCTTGTCACGTGACAAACACCCGTCCCGAGCGGAGCAAAGTAACACCGGCTCCCTAGAGCAACTACGTGATGATATCTGATTTAAAATGTCTGACAGGTTTCATAGACTCGAACGAAGACTGTCTCTTCATTCTTCAACCTAAAACATGGGCGCTCCTATTGATTTCCCTTCAGGTTTCTCTCTTTAAGCTCTTCGAAGCTCAATTCATCACTCGGTGACATGAAGCGCACCTTTTACAGCAGTATTTACTCGCGATCACTGGACATGGCAGCGAGACTGTCATATTCTCTCCAACTCCCACTAAAGCTGCCCCAGTACCAACCACTCCCTTATCGTGACATGCTGACTGAAATTCAGGTCAGTTATAATCTCGTACTCCCAGAAATGCTGATAAAGTTTGCTTTGAGAGCACAAAAGTAAACAATGAGTAGTGACATTCTGGCCTTTTATCTGAAATTAATTGTTCTCAAGAAACCGTATTCTACTCTAGTTATCAACTCGAATATAAATTTACCGTTTCCTCTCAGGGGTATTGGAAAGTTATGCACCTTCGGAGAAAAACTGAGACATTCCCTCCTACATTAGGCGTTATGAATGATTTGGTCATTTATTACGAGCGTGACTTAGCGGAATATGGTGCTTAGGTAGGAAGAATATGTTCGCTGTACAGACAAGTGAATCAAGGGGCTGTGAAAAGCGCATAGCAGCTTATTATTCATCCAGATGGCCTAAAATCAAATTACGATAGATTCAGGAGTGTAATTTCCACCTGAAAATCATTCGACAAGACCATCCCACATCAAACACCCTACCAAATGCCAAATTGAGCCTGGGTGGCTTCTGTGAACCCCAGATATAACTTGGTTCTGCGAACGGAAGGTTTGGGGTGCACAAAGAGCACAGTGGCTTTGTTGTTGGATTTCAACCAACAGCAGACGACCGAGGTTCAAATTCCGGTCGATTCTAGACTCTAACGTAATATTCACCTGAAAACACAGCATACGGTCTTAAACACCTGCACAAAACCCAGATAAGTTAGAATGACCCCACTGACCACACAAGTAATTGAGTGTAGCCATCCTGGGCATATTAGAGCAACAATTACATAATTCGGTTTCACAAAAAGATGTTTAGATGGAATTGTTGGATGAGAACCTTCAGAAGTCATTTCCCAGGCTTGAAGTCTCGTCCTCCCTACTTTCATTGCGTCAATGGCTAGAGCTCACAAAGCATACGGGCAATGGAATGTTCGAAAAAGAAAGTAGGCACTACATAAAATATAAAAGTAGGGATCTCTATAATGTGAGAGGAATACAATAATATTATTAAATAAGAAGAATCTTCGTTAAAATATATTTGCTAAACATTTTATTATACTGATAAAATCACTCGGTTAGTACACGAGATGATGCCATATTACAACACTTAAACAAAGAAATAATCATGACTGAAGCAATAATTATATATGGTATGCCTCAACGTCCTTTTAGTTTATTCACAGTTGTAGTTGTTGCTTGGCATACCTTAAATCATTTGATTAATACGCACTGATACGTGTATTTATTTATCTATAACAGTGATATTAAATGGCATCTATTACTTTAATAAGCTGATCAAAAATGGATACGAAATGGCATCCATCTTGTTAATTAACTATAATTAATCATCATGGTTGTGGAATGTATGCATTCCACAAGTACATCTACTTTTGCACACGAGATTTAATCGCCGTATATCAAACACACGGTCTATTTGACCACGACAATTATATATTACACTGAACACATACGCGTATCCTGGGTTTACCTAACAAATTATATTCAAAGTAAAATCAACTAACGCATCACCATAAAACTCTTTGGGAATAATAAAACTCGTAAACACATTACATAGAAAAATATCAAACATATATCACACAATACATCTTGAAGATATGACTTAATCAAGCAATAGTATCAGGTTAGATCCACGGTTCCAACATGAGTCGAACTCAAGTCCTTCAGCTTCCGAGGTATCTGAAACTCCTATCACGAGCTCATTTAATGCATACAACTGGGGAGGGGTCCATCCTTCGCAAAATTATAAAATTATCCCCGTTACTCATAACTTATCATTAGAATGGAATCGATACTGCACTGGCAAATGAAAGGAAGTCTTGCAGTTAAATGCTAAGCTTGTTGGAAACAACACAATCTCCTCTCGGACCCTGCAAATCCTTACATCGTAAATCCATCAACGTATGACAATGGCTGTGTGCCTTCCTCTGCGGCTAAAAAATTATATTGTGTTCTTTCTTTCTTTCTTTCTTTCTTTCTTTCTTTCTTTCTTTCTTTTCTTTTCTTTCTTTTACCTTTGTATCATTTTGGATCGTTCTCAAGTACGCATTCATTTGAGAGCCATCACTTCTTATTCATTATCTGGCTATATATTCAGCCTAATTCAATATCTCACAACAGCCATTATTATTATAATTATTTATCATTCCAACATCTCAAACATCTCATAAGCTTCACCTTCCCATATCATACCACTGCATCTCAAATCTGTTCTATTAATTTACAGAGAAGACTCCAATCTCACAGGTTATTAACTAATTCAATTTTTCTCGCATATCTATATAATTCACATACTACCTCGGTTTGAATATCCAAGTTCACTCCTAACGTGTGAGTACTGCGGCTACACAAATTACAATGGGATACTGTATCTAAGTCCAGCTTCTACTAATAGCATCCGGACTGAATGGTCGGGGGGAGGTAAACCACGCCCCTGAGCGAAATGAAGCTCCGGTAAACGGAATCTTTCAGCGAGGTGAAAACAATCAAATTATAGCTCGTGACCCCTACTCTCTACTGATCTCATTAAAAACCAAAACGTTCAGTGGGTAATTCACAATCTCAAAAGCGTCCTTTTTAGAAACTCACGCGTCATGGTTTATCACGCAAGACCTCCCACTTTTTTTCACACGTTGTCAGATTTCAGCAGTCATCTTTAATCTGCGTACTACTGCATGACAGGCGTCATTACCGATCCACTATTAAAGTATTGCATTTACATGCATCAACAATTAACATTAAATACATCGGTTCGAATGAGACCTGACTCATAAATTTCCAGAAATTATCTCAGATGAAGGTGTTCTTCTTCTTCTTTTTAGTCAATTATGGTGAAGTGGCACCAATGAATGCGGTGCTGAATTAGTACATGATATTTATTTCTTGGGAGTTAACACACCCTCATTCAGCTCACTCTCCGACAACCTGCATTTCCACGCGTAGCGTCATCTCTCCTTCTCGCTCGCACGAAAAGAGAGCGCGATTTCAAGATTCAGCAGTCCCTTTCTCGTTACAGCGCAGAAAACTGCTCCCTTCGGGTTGGCGTATCGCAAATCACATCCCGGTTCGACATGTAGACTGCTAATTACCACATTATATGTCGCAGAATGTTGCCGAAAATGGCATATATGATTGACTAAACCTCCTAACATACCTATGGCTTGGTGATGAACGGCCACATAGGATAAGTTACCAAAACGCCATATATTTCAATTGTATAACTGTTGCAACTGTTTGACTCAATTACAATAATTCCTCATCATTAACGTTCGCTATTCATTAAAAAATAAATACTATTTGTACTCATTTCCGTCATCAATATTCGTTACTAATAATTTGTCGCCCGCGCGATTCCATCTCATTAATCCGTCAAATCCCAAACACAATGTATGAAATAAATCTATGTGTTTCCTTTCAGATTACGTTAGGTACATTACGAAAATTAATGTAAAACTAAAAATCTACAGTAAACGTGTTCCACAAACAAAATGCTGTTGTGTCAGCTGTAGGTGACATTGGTCAGTATAGTTACAGTTTGCATCTTCCTGGTAGTCTACATTCAAGTGCGAGGACAACTGCTGCCTCTAACGCATATTTGAACTGTCTAGGATGCTTAGTCGATTTAGATCCTTGGTAAGACTCAAAGGCTATGAGGTAACCAAATCGCGTAGCGATTGACTACAGTTTATGGCCGAACCGTAGAGGTTTTCCGTGGATATGTTGCTTGGTACTGAACGACTGTAATAGGGAACCATTAATTCATCCACTACAAGATCACTTGAACAGATTTCTTCAAATTACTGACCAAATATTTTATTTAGAAGTTTTAAGTATTCTCGTACCTTGCGAAGTTTGTCATTGAAGGGGGTGGGGATTCATATTAACTCAAGAATACAAGTACTGATACATTTCTGGAAATGAATTTCTTCTCATGCTGTTGGAAACTAAGTTATTGAAAACATCTCATTTTAATTATAAATACATTCTTATAGTTTTGCAAATTCATTTAGCCGATCAACAGTAGTACAACGATATAAACCCTTATATCATCTGAATTTATATCTAACACATGGCTCCTAAGCAGAGCATATAGACTGAACATTTTCACAATGAGATTATACTTCTTCAGCGAACAGTAACTAAAAACACTGAACTGGAGACAGTTGCGGTCCGTCATGTTCAGAAGGTTCCTCATGCATGTCACCTCATCCAATCGGAAAATAAAATTCCCCTCAGCAGCTGCCTACATCGTATTGTACTTTTTTCTTAGAAGATGCTGGTTTAGTTGTCCTAGAAAGACCATCATATGCTGATATCACATTTATTTCCACCGTCAACCTCAACATTCTGCCAGGAAGGGGATTGACATCGACAGAATTAATTACTTCATCACCACTTTCCTCATCCGTAAACTGTCCGTCATTTGGAGGGAACATAGTGACATCTATTGATGGCACATTATTAACAGTAATCTTCCAACATTTATGTTACCTCATCTAATGTCAGACTGAAAAGAGGGAGAAAAAATTAAGTGAATATCGGATACTATTTATAACTGAAACTGGACGAAAAGGCCTGCCTATAGGTGACACCATACCTTTTCACGCCAATAACATATCCTTAAATAATAATACTGTGCTTAAGAATGTGTCACATTCATTACTGAACATCTGAGCAATTTACATGCATAAAATGCAAAATCAGATTACCTTTTATCACACGATTTCTATACCATAATAAATTGCAGTTGCTTCTCCACTTCAATCCAGTCAGTTTATTCTTTTATCTGAACGAGAGCTGACTGACCAGTGCAGGCTGCAATTTCCTGAAGGGGTCCGTTTCAATTTATAAGACCTTTCATTAAATACTTCAAGTAGCCTGATGAGTACAAAATGTTATTAATAATAAGTATCACCTGTAGGTGACACTGGGCTTAGACGGGTTCATACGTATCATAAAATAAGATAACTGATCGTGTTTGTTTATTAGAATTAAGGGAAAAACTTGCGTATAAAGTGAGATGATTCGAATAATGTAAAATTTTAACTTCCATACTGAAGTATTTTACAATCTTGTATGTGTTTGTGCAAAGTGGCTGCTAATAGAAGGAAGTTAGGAAGCACGACGGTCTCCATTGACCAAGGGCAAGGTCGCTCACGACCCGGCCAGGGCAATAGTCATTTTAGCGTGATGACGCTAATAATGGGCGCGAATATTTTGATATTGAGATGAGAAGAGGCGATGTAATTTGTTGGCTGACCTACGTGCTCCAACAGAGGTAAACGTGTAATAGGAGTAACCAAGAGACGAAGGAAAGTGTTGTAAGGACGTACATACCTACCTTGATGTGCTCATTATGGTTCTAAAATATTCCTATAATTAGTTATTCTAATTGTCAATTTGATTATCGCTATGTTTTGAGATTGAAAGTAAGACCGTAGCTGAGTGACTGGAGGAGAAAATGCCATGCGTTGTGTCACCAGTATGCATATACACCAACGGTCAGCAATAAGTGAAACTCGTCGCCATAAGACCTCTCTGTGTCGGTGTGCCATTAAAAAAATTGTAATAAAAAGTAAAATCATTAGAGAAAGCAGTATGCCTAAATGTAACAAGCGCTGTATCTGGTTAGTCTTTTCACTGAAGAAACCGAAGCTAGGTAATGTGGTGGCATTAGGTTACTAACAATAATGTAGGTCGTCAGGAGTGTTTATCCAACGTCTGTTTGCATAAGCAGATAGCTGTACGAGCGACCCAGCAGAGATCGTCGGATGTCAGTATCCACGGGGAAGACATGGCATCAGTCCAGATTCTGTCTAAGGTAATACAAGCCAGTGGGGCGATACCACATTCTGTAGATAACGGTAGGCTATAAATTTTGACGATCATTTGATTCAAGCGAATGCCAAAAGCTTCTTTTTTTACTGTATATCATGGTTTTAAAGTTCAAGTTGTGACGACGAATCTTACTATTAATAATTTAAATTCATGTTAATATAATTTTGTTTTGTTAGTAAATGCACTTCGTCAATTATTTCAGATAAAACCTTTCAAAGTAGTCTTAAGTCGATATGAAAGTCTAGCCATTTTATCCTCCTCCAAAACCTGCATTAATGTATTGAAACATATCATACATGCTTCAGTGTATCATTTACAACACTGTGGCATACTTTTATTTGAGCGCTCAATATAGTCGCGAGGAATGAAGGAAGGAACCCTGGATGGCCTCGCCATAGGCTGTGAGAACCCCGTAGCGCTGCGGTAGGAACGAATTTCTCTAGTTGGAGCTGAGCCGCAAGGCGTGATTTCAATCATCAAGACCCCATAACCGCGTCCCCAAGCGAACATCAAACTTTGGTCGGGGTGAGATTTGAACGAGGGGATGCACCAAACATTCGTCACAGGTTGACAAACTTCTATCTTCCACGGCTGAATTCTAATTAATTAATCCGCCACTAAGCTGAATTCTACAGATCTGACCCCACACGTAGATAAGATGATAATTATAGAGTAACAGGAGCTGATAAAACCATTTGCTTGTGCCGTGCAGATATATATGCGTATCAACGTGAGCAGCTGTTAGCATCCGGGGAGCTCTCACGAAGGAAGAGGGTTGGTTTGACAGTATTTTCCCTCGGACCCCGAGAACTTGTGAAGCTATGAAAGCTGTGTAGATTAGGGAAGAGCTCTCCTATTGCATTTTGAACGGTGACAGTGAAGTATCGTGACTGCGAGCAGATAAGTCAATAACTTTGTGAATTTATGCTAGACTTGAACTAAAATCGTTGTGATTTAGCTCACAAGAGCTAGTGATGGTCCGCATACATAAATAATATACGGCA
This sequence comes from Anabrus simplex, assembly GCF_040414725.1. Taxonomy (NCBI): domain Eukaryota; kingdom Metazoa; phylum Arthropoda; class Insecta; order Orthoptera; family Tettigoniidae; genus Anabrus; species Anabrus simplex. Next base: position 1,372,094,819 of record NC_090265.1, read on the forward strand.
CGTACGCGAAGTGTGAGATTAGCGTGTGCGATTCGTTAATATATAACCGCTGACAAGGACAGATAGAAACCGAGCCCAGTTCCCAGTAGATCGGACCTATATCAAAGCGGCGGCTATAGTAAATCGTTAGAAATACTAAGGTTGCGGTCGTGCATTCGATCACACTAAGCGGAGAAGTTAATGGCGGTAATTTAATTCAACAGTTCCAGATACAGCCAAACATCAAGGAGGCAGCAGCCATGAACTACCCAGGAGTCAACAAGAGAACCTTCATCCCTGTGCCGTGTGTCGTAGTCATGGGGTAAGCCCGCATGACATAGTGGCATGTGATTCGCCGCTGATGGAGAGGTTGCCGCCAAGTTAAGTTCTTTTGTTCTTTAAGCATGTGAAGTGATTATTAGATTCACTAGGAAAGGCCCCTCGTTCAAATCTCACCCCGACCAAAGTTCGATGTTCGCGTGGGGACGCGGCTATGGGGTCTTGATGATTGAAATCACGCCTTGCGGCTCAGCTCCAACTAGAAAAATGTAAATTAACTGTTAAATATAAGACAGAGTGGCATTGATAGTGCTCATTTCAGTAAATTTAAATACGTTTACGGCTGCTTGCACGCTAAGCCCTCCAGCTGTGTATTGTAAATATTTAGATGGGAAACAAGGGAAAGAATAGGTTAAATATAGGAGTGCGTTACTGTTATTTGTATTTTATTCCAGTTTATGTTGAGTGATAGAGTTTTATGGGTAGATTCTTCGTGAAAAATATAGTGGACTGTACGCCACTAATGTCGAACCGGGAGAGCGGAGTAGACAAGATCCAGTGTATACTAGGATGTTTTGTTCCATGACGCATGAATCTCAGCTGTAGGAAGGCACAAAGGGGAGACTTTTCAACGTCGAAAATAGAATAGGGTCTTTAAATGTGGAGGCAGGCAAATTCATGTATATGTACCGGTCGTTGAACCGAGGTTCATTTATATGTGAGGCTATAGAATTGCCTGCAGATTGCCTGGGGATGAGATGCTAAGTGATAGGCTATGAAAGCCGTGATGTTATATTTGGAGCTGTGATGATAATGGGATAATGAACCGGTCTGTTAAATGTGGAATTATGTGACGCTGTGAGTCTTATTTGCTGGCCAGATGTGTGTGTGCTTATTTTGTAGCACTAAGAATGTTGTCAAGGCTGGATGCGCCATTTATTCTTGCCCCAGGTAGCTCACGACCCTCGACTCAGTTGTGCGCTCGTCAGAGAAAGGTAGTAAATTTTATAAATAGTCCCGTTATGTTTGTGAATTGCCTAGTCTCAAAGACCTAGTTAGTTGTTATTTCTGTTACCAAACAGCTTATTTCCCTGCCGTGTTACATGCTACTACTATGCAGTATCTACATGAGATATGTGACCCGACAGCTCTGTTAATTTTAGTGTAAACATTTTGTGCGTTTTAATTTCCAGGTTTTGTTTACTTTCATATTGTGTTTTGTATTTGTGTCCAGTGTGTCATTTCTTTGTTGTAATGTTGTCATTTGTTCGATGATGGGGAGATAATGGATCATATAGCCGAAAACTGAGAGCGTATCAATAAAAATTGGGGTTAGGTATATATACATATTTCATAATGATGATGACATGGAGAAAATCTCCATGTAAAATTCATCTGAGGTTTTAAAACGTGTAGGATCTGGAAACTGTTATTTTTGGCTATATCCATGTAAAATCCATCTGAGGTTTTAAAACGCGTAGGATCTGGAAACAGTTATTTTAGCTATTTTTGGGAAAAAAGGTTCTGACCTAATCTGTGATCATGGTTTCGAACCCATATAGTAAAGTCTGTGACAATTTAAAAGGGTGATTCAGATGCAGTCTTGAACAAGTAATTTGTATGTTTGTGTCCGAGTGTTCGGAATATGTATGTAATTTAGAACATTACTAGTGGATCGGGTATTACTGACGCATGTCATGAACGGTTTAGGAAATCGAGCCCTCGGGCAATGAACTAGGGACTTAACAAAGCGCGCAACCACAATATGCAAATGTAGACATATTCCAGTCCATAAGAAACTCTTAATACTGTATATCTGGTTCGTTACCCGCATATTGTGTAAACGATTCTTTTTATAATTGTACTTTATGTAAAAATTCGTTTGACTTTTCCTTGATTGACACAACAGTGCTCGGTGGTTTTTTCTGATGTATTTATTTCATTCAGAATGGTTTGTTTTATGTTTTTAATTTAATAAATCCATTTTACCCGATTTCTCGAGTTCTCATTCACTAGAATTATGCACGTATTACCTGTCCATATACATTGATGTATTTTAGATATTATTTACTTTTTGACCCTATTCGGACCATGCGCTTCTATCCCTGAGATAGGCCGAAACTGGGACAGGATACTGTACAATATGTTGTCGAGTGAGGTATTACCTCACACCTTAGGGAATACGAAGAGTGATGCTCTACCGAATTGTCACGTTTGTTTGTGACTGAATGCCAAAAATTCATAAAATGTACAAACATGTTTTTAATTTGTTACAATCAACTGGAAAACTATTTTAATGAGAATGTACTTAACGACCATTTAGGGGAGATTATAGGCGTAATTCAAAGAGTAACCCACTACGGTTTAGCTAATACGATCATTAACTTATATGGTAACGACAGTGTGAGGTTCTTCAGTCTGTACAAACTAATAGATTATGCCTGATAAAGATACAATTAATTATCTATTAATCCATTCAATACATTTTTCAGGTATCTTCTAAAGTTACATTACAATGAATTAGTTTAGACAGCTTGAATGAACTCACAGTTATAAAATATAAATTAAGTAAGCCAAAACTGAAGAAAAAAGTGCTTTCCATTATAATTTTAAAATCTCCACAACTCAAACAGTCTTTAACTACTGTGTCCTGGGTTCGAGTTTTAGTGACTACAAGTGAATAGTTTTATGGATTCCTTAGAAGCAGGATAGAATTTCCCCAGAACTTACGGAATCCACCGATAATTTCATTCCAGTAATATTTCACAATCTTTTGTCATAGCCCTGCAGGTGTGTACTTGACCTCGCCTACCGGCAATTTTCTTATAAGTTGATTCTTCGTCATTTGATCCAAAACTTGGGTAGATTTTATAGACAAGCGTTTCATACCCAAAGTGGTTTCCTAGGTTCGATATTTCTGTTGCGGGTTAGCTATAGTAGAGGTAACGAAAGAACACTCTCTGCCCGGCACTGCTATAGCAGGCACACTTGACGGTGAACTCCAAGCCCAACAAGCCTTGTTACCGTGAGAACCGTAACTGTGTTGCTGTAATTAGTTCGAGACTCGCTGACTATCTTTTCAAACATATAAAACTGCATTTAATTTGATGATTATGAAATATCTGCATTTAAAATGGAAAATATGAAAATTAATATTCATTAAATAAAATCCAAAATCGTCGAACCTTGTACACACATTTACTTCTTACCTGCTTACTTGCACATACGTTATTTGAAGGGCGCCAGCTACCACTCAGTTCAGCAATAATAGAATGAGAATCTTGACTATCTCTAGGGTCTGGGGTAAAAAGCTTACTTTTCACAACATACCATATAAGTTCTGAGAAAAGAAGATTGGCGTTCTACTAAATGTGAGGTTAAGTAATTTTACTGTAGAAATTAAACGCTAAATTCATTTGATAGAACAAAATATATTCTTGAAACAATATATAAAATAGTGAGAACTGCTGCGATTAAAACAGATGAGAATATGAAATTATGACATTGCAACTGAAAGAAACTAAGCATGAATTTGAATTCTTCTTGACCGGACATTTAACAGTTTATACAAAATATATCCCTCACTGTTTCACTTGACTGTACGTTCAACACTTTGAGTGTTATTACGACGTATTCCTTAAATCTGGTGTTTACTGTAGATGTGTCACGCCTAACTTGGTGATGCACCTTGTGACTGCTTCTTCTCCATATTACATGACTTATTGGTAAGTATGCACTGTATGACCTCATTGCAGGTCTATCCTATGACTTCGTTGTAAGCCTTCCCGTCCGAATCTTCAACTAAGTGACCGACCAACTTTGGCCTCACTCTCTCAATGACCAAAGACTAATGGTTCACTGAGCCTTCTCCATCTCGTTCATACTCGTTGACTGTCGTTGACTGACCGACTTAGGCCTCTGCTTCCAATTGAATAATGACTGACGCTACAAGATACAGCCACCTTTTATAGACGTTGGATGACGCACCTACGTAATCTCCAGATATAACTATTATGTACTCCCACCTCGCGACAGATATTACATTTAATGGTGAAATCCCCTGTAGCTCCCAGTAGGTCTCTCCCAGCAGTGAGCGCACCGCCAAATGAGCACGATGACGTAGCCATGACGTAGCGATGTTTTTGCATTTACTCCAGCAGTAATATAGCAATGTCACATCCACATCTGATATATAAAAATTCTCACTGTACATGTCTTTAGTGTTATTCTACACATACCTATATATGCATACATTTAACTACAATCATGCAAGCGACAAGCATTGCAGAATTGAATTGAATAAGAATTATAATTACAATAAGAGTAATAATATCACAGATAAAATAATAATAATAATAATAATAATAATAATAATAATAATAATAATAATAATAATAATAATAATAATAATAATAATAATAATAATAATAATAATAAAATACAGATATAACTTTGTAATGGAATTTGAACCGTTACAATTCGCCTCCCTCATAAATTAATCGAAGAACAAAGAATCGATTGATTTATGAACAACATAATATATATACAAAACAGTGACACATATAAACACTTTAAATGAGTATACAACAATAATTTTCTTCTTCAACATCTATACATTTTATAATACATCGCATATAGGAGAATTTTTCTCGCATATTGTCATCGTAGATAACTGTCCAGTGACCCATTCTCTCTCTCTCTCATACAAATCACAAGAGTATAACACTTAATTGAACACATACAAATAATTTTAAATCATTATACAACATTTTTCTTTTTTAAACATATCAAAACGTTTTGTGAAATATCAATTATATGAGAACTTTTCTTGCATTTTTTCATCACAGATAACTGTCCAATGTCTTGATCTCCGCTTTGTCATACAGCACATGGCAATGTAGCACTTATTCTTCCAATACACCAATACGACACTTGGTTCACACGCAAATTCACATATGTTAGTTTAATTTTGCCAGTTTCTCACAAAAATTAATCATTTTATTTTTATCTCAACAAATCTCACATGAAGTACTTCTTCAAATTCCTAATCTTATAAGTACCGACAATCTTCCCTTCCTGATCTTTTAAGGAATATGCACACTTCCCGATACGGTTCACAATAGTGAAATACCCCTGATACAAAAGAAAAGATTTAGACATATTTCCCGCCTCTGCAGATGATGGGAATGGAACTCTGAGTAGCACCTTGTCATCCAAATTGAATTCGTCCAATTTTGTCATTTTCTGCTGGCGAATACGATTATTGCCTGCTTTGATTAAATTTCCCTAGCCAGCTGGATATAATAATCCTTAGTTTTTCCCTCTCCCAAGTCTAAGCCTAACATACTTGCAATATGATCGGTTGGCTTCCTACCAAAATGAATTTCATACGGCGTACATCCCGTAGACTCGTGTATCGTAGTGTTGCACCATCGTTCTACATCACCCAGTCGCGAAAACCACGAACTGTGCTTATCGTATACGTATGCTCTGAATATTATCCCGATCTCTCTCATGACCAGCTCGACCATATTACCTTGTGGGTATCGAATAGACGAATATATGGCCTTAACACCCAGTTCATTCAACTTGGTAGTACATATCTTTGAACTGAACTGACTGCCGTGATTTGATAATATTCTGAGTGGACATCCAAACTCAGGAATATATCGGTCAATAACCTGCTTTAGGCAACCCCTTCCCGTAGCTTTTCTCAGGGGATACATTTTGACATATTTGCTGAAGGCATCAATCAAAACGAACACATACCGGTATCCCTACCGAGATTTTACTAGTTGCCCGAACAATACTACGCATATAAGTTGGCCTGGCTTGTCTAAAATGACGGCTTGCCGTGGGCCCTCTAACGTCCTGTTAGGATGCTTACTACGTTGACATAGATCACAGGTCGCAAGTAATTTCCTAATACTCCTTCCCATATTCTTCCACACAAAATTGCCTTGAATAACATAAAGAAACTTGTTTGCCCCAAAATAACCGAGTTCTTTGTGATAATGCCAAATCATATCTTCCTGTAATGACTTAGGTACACAAGCTCTAAATTGCCCAGAATGACACTTCCTTGACAGGAAACCACTACTTAGTTTGTATACATGTTTACCTTTCTTCACTACACCCTCTGCCTCCTTAGATATTTGACTAGTTACCTCTATTATCTTAGTATCTATTTTAGAATTTAGTGATTCACTTAACAAATCTATTTTCTCATTGATCACATTAAAATTTTCTTTATTACTGCCAATTAAGTCTTCCATCTGTTTCTTATTATTTTCATTACTAATACCAATCATTTCTTCCATTTTATTACTTATCTCTTTTCGTCGCCATAAGACCTATCTGTGTCGGTGCGACGTAAAGCCCCTAGCAAAAAAACTTATCTCTTTCTTACTATTTTCGTTACTACTAATTATTTGTTCTATTTTATCACTTAGAGAGTTAATCTGTTTATTACTATTTTCATTACTACTATCAATCATATGTTCCATCTGTTTCTTATTATTTTCAATCAGTTTCTTACAGTTTTCATTATTGAGCTCGGTCATTTCTTCCATTCGTTTATGACTATTTTCACTACTACTACTAAATAATTCTTCAATCTCTTTCATCTCTTTATTATTTTCACTACTTTTTTCACTGAGCTCGATCATTCTGGCCATCAGCAAATTAAAAATTTGTAGGTCCCTCCCACCTATAATTTCCTTTTGAGTTTCAGTGTGCTTCTCAATTTCTGCACTTTCCTGAATTACCTCAGAAGCTTCCATCCTATTCACCTGCTCCCTACTCTGAATTTCATATTGGATGTCCGCATAAGCAATGAGCTCGTCGTCACATGACTTGTCATGGTCTTCCTTGTCCATCTTTGGTTCACTAGTGATAGTACGCGATCTCAAATTAATTTCCCTCTTCAACTCCCTTGACATATCCCCAAAAATACAAATATGTATTACAAAATTACACTCCTGATATTTACCGATAATAATTCCGTTGGCTTAAATGTGCATACTTTTCCAAAAATGAACCTATGATATGCTGTCATTCAGAACAAATTCTGAATTTATTCGTGCCCCACGTTGGGCGCCACATTGTAATTAGTTCGAGACTCGCTGACTATCTTTACAAACATATAAAACTGCATTTAAGTTGATAATTATGAAATATCTGCATTTAAAATGGAAAATATGAAAATTAATATTCATTAAATAAAATACACAATCGTCGAACCTTGTACTCACACTTACTTCTTACCTGCTTATTTGCACATACGTTATTTGAAGGGCGCCAGCTACCACTCAGTTCAGCAATAATAGAATGAGAATCTTGACTATCTCTAGGGTCTGGGGTAATAAGCTTACTTTTCACAACATACCATATAAGTTCTGAGAAAAGAAGATTGGCGTTCTACTAAATGTGAGGTTAAGTAATTTTACTGTAGAAATTAAACGCTAAATTCATTTGATAGAACAAAATATATTCTTGAAACAATATATAAAATAGTGAGAACTGCTGCGATTAAAACAGATGAGAATATGAAATTATGACATTGCAACTGAAAGAAACTAAGCATGAATTTGAATTCTTCTTGACCGGACATTTAACGATTTATACAAAATATATCCCTCACTGTTTCACTTGACTGTACGTTCAACACTTTGAGTGTAATTACGACGTATTCCTTAAATCTGGTGTTTACTGTAGATGTGTCACGCCTAACTTGGTGATGCACCTTGTGACTGCTTCTTCTCCATATTACATGACTTATTGGTAAGTATGCACTGTATGACCTCATTGCAGGTCTATCCTATGACTTCGTTGTAAGCCTTCCCGTCCGAATCTTCAACTAAGTGACCGACCAACTTTGGCCTCACTCTCTCAATGACCAAAGACTAATGGTTCACTGAGCCTTCTCCATCTCGTTCATACTCGTTGACTGTCGTTGACTGACCGACTTAGGCCTCTGCTTCCAATTGAATAATGACTGACGCTACAAGATACAGCCACCTTTTATAGACGTTGGATGACGCACCTACGTAATCTCCAGATATAACTATTATTTACTCCCACCTCGCGACAGATATTACATTTAATGGTGAAATCCCCTGTAGCTCCCAGTAGGTCTCTCCCAGCAGTGAGCGCACCGCCAAATGAGCACGATGACGTAGCCATGACGTAGCGATGACTTTGCATTTACTCCAGCAGTAATATAGCAATGTCACATGCACATCTGATATATAAAAATTCTCACTGTACATGTTTTTAGTGTTATTCTACACATACGTATATATGCATACATTTAACTACAATCATGCAAGCGACAAGCATTGCAGAATTGAATTGAATAAGAATGACAATAATAGTAATAATATCACAGAAAAAATAATAATACTGACATAATAATAATAATATCACAGATGAAATAATAATTGTTACGGAGATTTCCGTGGTAGTTGGAGGTGAAAGAAGGTGCTGGGATGAATAGGTCTCAACTTACGAAATTAAAGTTAATTTAAAATTTAACAAGGTTATATTTTATTTTCAAGATCAAGAAATAACAAGTATAACAGGTATTCAGTAGCATATCAACCAATTAAGAATGTACAATTACAGTTTGCTACAGGATATGGGCTTCGAGCCCCAGACTCACAATTCTTTAGCAATTAGCCCAACTTTACCCAAATACAAGGTTTGACAAAGGGGCGGAAAACCCCAATCATGCCCAGGAGCACTTGCTCCCAATTACCCAGTAAAGCCTGCTCGAGGCACACCGAACCCAAATTTAAGAAAGAGCAACCCGCTCTCAAAGTTCAAGCCCATCAACGGCCACACCAAACTCCACCTTCAAGCTGTCCTCCGGACACATAAAAACAGGGATAAAAATACCCAACCTACTGAGGCCTATTCAGTAAAGAAACAGGACAATGATATGGCCCCAAAATACCAACTTGAGTGGAGGCGTACTCAGCACTCCTAATATACTTTATTAAAACCATATTTGGCCCTAGGCCGCTTATGCAAGGGCTAATCCCATACTACGGAGGTGACACGAAATAAAACATTATTACATTACGAAGAGATGGGAAACTGTTATAAAAATGTAGTCACCTCAAAACAATATGAGTGGGAGCTCGAGAGGGTTAGGCACTCACTATCCCAACTTGTAGTTAAAGAGACAGAATTTATACCAAGTGTCTTTTACATTTTAAAGGAAGGTTACATGATAAAAGTTTCGAACCTGCCCCGAGGGTTAATCTGCTGAGCTAGCAAGCAAAGAAGTTATTAAAAGGCCATTACCTGATGGATGAACTGCCTCCTGATGAAAGAGGCGCTTCCCGCCCCCTGCTATATAATCACACTAGGATAGATGTTACTGAAGTGGCCAGGAGACCAGAAGATCAGCAGTTTATATACCCTCGCGGAAAATTCGAGACGTTTCATGAATGATTACAACCCGCCCACAAAATTTTATTGGTTACCGAACACAGTTACAGAGCAGGTTGGGGAAGAAAGCCCCGATTGGTCGAAAATTAATTTAAGGAATTCGGGATTGGCTAATTTCAAAACTGACGGAACGAACGGATTAACATTGCCAACTCAAACAATGACAGAAAGAAATTTAACTAAGAACAAACTTATGACTACAAAATTTCTTCAAAAAAAGGTTCCTTCACTTCGCACTAGGGTGCACAATTGTAGTTCTTAAGTGGTGCCATCTAGAAGAGAATGTTCACACTTCTTGCTACAGAGAAAACAAAAACGAATCGAAACTGACATAGTTCAGAACACTTCAAAATTTACAGTATGGACATCTTCTGAGAAATCTTAGAATTAATGTGGTTCAGGCTTCCTCCAGTAGAGGAGTTTCAACTGGCGCAATGTTTGAATTAGTGGCGTGGAGGTGTATCGCCCGGTACAATAATAATAAAATACAGATATCACTTTGGAACGGGATTTGAACCGTTACATTGTCAATATCCAGTATGTGACGCTAAGAAGCCACGTGATCACGGTAATCAGTCTCGTGTTTGATACTCTTCATTGTGGATATTAACCACCGAACTTAACCAGTTTCAAACCCAACACATCTCATCCACAGAGATCACACGGATCTTTGGAGACAAAGAAAGACATCCTATCGCCCATCCATGAACACGGACAAAATGCTGGTAGATTCTGGCTTCGATCTAACGGCGTATGCATGCAGCTCCGGATTATCCCAGCCTCTTTGATTCAAACCATATTTCAGCTGATTCTGAGCTTCCAAAACGGACGTGATCGCTGTATTAATTTCAGCAATAACTGTGGATGATGCGCGTTTGTATTATCACACTGTATAACAGGAGCTTTAGACATCTCCAGGGTGTAACTGTGAAGCAGTACAGTTCTAGGCCACGCGCATATCATAGTAGTCGGAAAGACCTTCCCAAAACCTAGTCACTCTTGGTACAATGGCTGGTAGACTTGGACATGTGAATCTAGATGTATGTTCTCCTTGAATATATGTATGGAACTTCTTCTATCACATTTCCCGGAGATGGGTGGGGTCGCAGATTCGAATTTTTCACTCATATGGCCTAGTTTAAACGGCATGAGTCCCTTCCTTACACCAACCCTGTGTCCGACTCGTTGGCTGAACGGTCAGCGTACTGGCCTTCGGTTCAGAGGGTCCCAGGTTCGATTCCCGGCCAGGTCGGCGATTTTAACCTTAATTGGTTAATTCCAATAGCACGGGGGCTGGGTGTATGTGTTGTCTTCATCATCATTTCATCCTCACCACGACGCGCAGGTTGCCTACGGGAGTCACGTAGAAAGACCTGCACCTGGCGAGCCGAACCCGTCCTGGGATATCCCGGCACTAAAAGCGATACGACATTTCATACCAACCCTGTACAGAGGGATATATTCACTTTGTTTTTTTCTGTGGTGGTTGGTAGTGTGTTGAGTTGCGTGTGTATAATGAGGAGTGTATTGAGGCAAATAAAAACACCCAGTCCCCGAATCAGCAGAACTAACCAAATGAGATATAAATCCATACCCAGCGAGGAATCGAACCCAGAATCCTATGAACCGAAGGCCTCGACGCTGACCATTCAGCCAAAAGGCTGAAAGTACGTACGTATGTGTGTATGTATGTATGAATGTATGAATGTATACAACCCTTGTCCCGTTTCTCTGCGGGGTCAGGTATCAAAGTGAGATCAATACTCGTAGCGAGTTTTTACGAACAGATGTCCCTCCTGACGTGAACCTCAACAGAGGAGTTAATGAGATGAAATTAATGCCGTGATACATATGATAGTAGGAAGATAGAGGGTGAAGCCCGGTGCCTCCATATAGGCTAATCCTGTCGAAGAGCACCAAGAGTCCTATTCAAGTCTTGACGTCCCCATCCGACGGAAGAATCGCCATCAGCAGCGTCATATGCCCTCCCACTCCACATGAACACTGCGGAGAGGTTTGGAATCAATTTCAGGTTTCTGGCACGCCATCTAGTGATTAGAAATCGTATACCACCAACTTTCCTACCCTGCCGACCAACATCCAAATGGTGAAACCTTGTTCGACCAACGGGGATCGAACCTGCTAACGACGGTGTCAGACCGTAGAGACTTGAAGTCTTGACAGTCATTGCTATTATGTCTGTATGAAAATGAAAATCCACAGCCTGTTTCCAGTTATTCGACCGGGTCAGGAATGGAATGAATGAAGCCCCCATCTAGAGGCGAGGATAGGAATTGTGCCGGCTGCCGAAGCCTGTCGCACTCCTCTGGGTCAATGATTAATCAATGACGTATGAAATGATACTGAATAGTGTTGCTGGAATGAAATATGACAGGGAAAAGCGGAGTACCCGGAGAAAAACCTGTCACGCCTTCGCGTTGTCCAGCACAAATGTCACATGGACTGACCGGGATTTGAACCACGGAACCCAGTTGTGAGAGATCGGCGCGGTGCCGCCTGAGCCACGGAGGATCAGCTATTATGTATGTATATCCTTTGCAAATTATGTACTTCATGTCTACGTGCAATTTCTGATTGTTCCCTAGCATATATGCCATTTCGTTAATAACAACAATTATTATATTATTGTTATGGAAACAATGGTACATCTATATTTATCTATAGCAGTGGCGATTATTGTGAAAAGTGACAAAACTTAATTCTAATAAGAAGCGAATGAGAAAGAAGTCCAACTCTTCGAAGAATCAAGGTTTCGCAAATGAAAGGGAGGGGTCAAAAACGGTGTGAAAATTAAAGACTCCCTAGATCTCAGAATCAATATCGGAAGATAACACGAGTTTACCAAGCGAAAACGAATATTGCAGATTAAAAGTGGGGTCCCCGCAAAAATATCAGACTGATATAAGGGCTTATTGGTCACTATCATACTCTCTCTTGTTGAGAGATCCTGATCACCCCTTTATGTGATCATTACGAATCATACCAAAAACTGAGGATATACTCTGCCCCTATCCACAGAGATACTTCATATCCTTCCTCATAAAAAGTGTCCCTATCGTGGGAACAACTTGTTTGATTTGAACACGTTTTTTTTACTACCGCATTTAATATTTCTGTTCATCTCTTCAGCTTAGTGTTTTATATGTACTGAAATATATCGACTGTTATGTGTAGTCATGGATGATTTGCAATGGAGAGAAAATATTAATTACAGAGGTATTGATTAGTTTCTTACTGTGAATCTCTGTGCAGACATAGTCCATAACAATGTCAAATTTTATAAACGATAACAATGCAGAAAGACATCACCACATGGTGGGCGCGACTCGGACGATTCGTGGAAATACTCCCAGCAGTTCAGTGCTTAATTATCACAATATCACAATATTTTTTGGGAATTAATCACTTTGTTATCCTCTTCTCTTTTCCCTTCCCCATAAGATAGTACAATGTTACCTAACTGGCCATCCTGCAAAACAACTGACTACATTCATTATCCTTATTTCTTCCGCATGAAACAGTATGTGACTACTTTGTATCCGCAATACCTGTGGAATGCAGATATTTGTCTAATGTGCCGTAATCACCGTTCACCTGCAGCATATTTGTCATATGACCGTTCCCGCTTGACTACGCTAGATCCCAGCAGCCTTAACGTCAGAATACATCACCTCTCTCTTCTCTCATCGCAGTTCCATGCGATTTTTTATAATATGTTTAGTCATTTCCCTTTTAGGTATATATAAGGCCGAACTTGCACACTCCTGGAAGTTTGCGTTATGACATCGGAGCTCGAGTGAGAAGCGGCTTGGTTTACCTGATGTTATGTTTGGCCTATAACGTAATCTGAGAATGATTTCCGCTCCTTCCCTAAAAAGAATGGGCTTTGGACATTTGAGGCTTACAAATTTCTTGCAGAATACAGGTTTCTCGTTTGCATATTATTAACCTTTAAATCTTATTCTTTGCCAGTAACACGATTAGGCACCATGTTTGCTTTGTCAGCAGCAATAACAAAACACAAACTGACAAGCAATAAAGCATTCAAATGTAGATCCACAGGTTTGAAAGTTATAATCGACGCTTCGTCTTTTTGCCTAATGTAATGAACGTTTGTACTTGGTTCAAATTCTTAAGGGTAATACATATTCTTAAATATACGTCTTGGTCTGAACTCTGAGAGATTATTCGAGGATATTTTAGATTGTAAGCTCAATTATTTTGCTAACGGGTTTGTCTAATAGATGGAATCAAGAAAAGTTATTCCACCTAATGTAAATGTTTACATTTTTAGGATTAGGAATTAGCTGCAAAAAATCTCTTTGGTCTCCCTTTATATAGGTAAAATATTTATTTTAAAAGTTTCGAAATGTTTTATATATCCCTTCTGCCGGAACATGCAGGCTAAATTTAATGATGAGTTTTTGATAATCCACTTCCCTTGTTGAGAGATGAATCTGTCCTTATACATTAACTGACATTCCTTGCTTCCTGTGTGTACTAATTTTCCAAGCATTATCCATTTTATTTCTTCATGGGTGCCGCAGTATTTCCTTTTTTGTCTACTGTGTTCCACAGCGGACTCTTACAAAATTAATGTGCATTTTCCCCTTGGTTTTGAATCAGAACTCACATGGTTCGATGACGTTACTGAGCAATTCAGGTTATCCTTCTATGGCATATGCTAACAGGTCTCTATATGCGCAGCATACCGAAATAATAATAATAATAATAATAATAATAATAATAATAATAATAATAATAATAATAATAATAATAATAATAATAATAATAATAATAATAATAAGCATCATCATCGTCATCATCATCATCATCAACATAGACGACACCTCTGGTGTTATGCAACCCTTTAAACCATTAACACGAGTGTTATCGGTTGGTGAATGTGGAGACTTAGTCAAGATACCTTGTGTAACCGTTTGTGTTTCATTAGCCTGTCCATGGGGCTTGCATTATTAACTGGTGTTTTTGCCACATAGACCTACTGTAGGAATTTTACTGTGAACCTTAGTGGGTATTGTATATGTTAAGAGTTGGCATACCTGATAATGTTTCATTTCATTCCGTTTCCACTAACTGTGCTAATCATCTGCCAGCTCGCAATATTCATAAGCGGGCTCGAATAGCTTACAACTGTCTTGTCTTCTCTGAATCGTCGTAGTCTCAAGTGGGGGGGGGGGGGTGAGGAGCCAGGCGTCTGGCCGCCGAAATGGGCAGTGGCAAGGTATATTAATGGGCTCTTAAAATTACTTTTATTGGGAGGCAAATCGAGATAGTTGTGGGGTTTTTAACTGCCATATAGACTTAATGTAGGAACTCTGAAATTTTCTATTTCATCGTGTAGGTCTTAAATCATCTTTAATTCTTTTCTAAGTTCTGATGTAGATGCCTATCAGAGACTAATATTTTATAAAAGGGAATTACGAGTGTGGACCTTTGTTTCCCTTTAACCATTTTGTTCTTTTATTAGGATCTTCAAAATTTAACCTAATTTCCTTTCCTAGTCACAAGATAGCATGAGCTAATCCTCTGAGGCCTTGGGTATTCGTGCCCCATTAGATGTACTTATTAGATTATTTCTTGACGATCGTCAATGATGTGTGCAGTATCCCTGTTCAAATTCTTCTTGCTTTTTCCTAAATTTATATCCTGATTTTGGTCGGCTATTTCTTCAATTATGGCCATTTGTAGTAGAGGAAGGTTTCCTGTTTCACACCACCTCCTAAATCGTACCGCCACTGTATTTTTAACAAGTGTGATTATTACTGAGCTCTGGTGACTAATAAGTGAACTAGTTGATGTCCCCGCCAGTCCGGAAAAATAACACTGTGGTGGGCGCACGTTGTACGTTGTTATCGAAGTTTTATTGTTTCATTGACTTTGGCAGTAGCTTTTGAACATCATTCGTAAGCTTGTACAAATCCAAACGTTAAGTTTTATTCACTCACAAGCATTTATTATTGTAAAATAAAATATCCTGAAAATATTCAAATGTTTATTCTCAGGGGAATACCAAATATAGATTAGGTTTCAAGTGTTTGTTTCCGTCTACAGTTGGTTGCGTAAATTATACCACCGCGTGCTGTCCTAAATCGCACCGGTACGGATCCACATTGTGTCAGGCTCCAAGTATTAATGGTTATGAATTTCATGTTTTTGGTCCGTATTGAACTGAGAATAATATATAAGTAATAATAATAACAACGTAAACGTTTCCACCTTTTCAATACTAAAATATATTTATAATTTTGTGAATTTATTTTAGTATTGAAAAGGTGGAAACGTTTACGTTGTTATTATTATTACTTATATATTAGGCTCCAAGTATGTCATTAGCTAACATAGAAAATAAATAAGAACGAAAGCATATGTTTTTTTTTATTCTCTTATTACAAATGTATCCGTTGTAGCGTATGTTAAAGAATGGCGAAACGGAAATGTGGAGCTAGGACAAACATGGACATGGCCCTTGTAGCTTATAGGAGTGGAGACATAGAATTCAATGAAAGTTGTCGGCATTGCAACGACCCAGAGCCAACTCTGAAGACACTTACAGATGGCAAGAATATTGGAGTTAATGGAGCGTTAAAATATTCGGTCGTACAACTACCCTTTCTCCGTAAGTTGAAGAAAAACTCCTTAAACACGTTTTTAAGTTAGAGGAGCTTCTGTTTTGTTTCACTATTATTTTTATAAATTAGAATTTCAAATCGCTGAACGGAAGTAAATACCACATACATTCGGCCAATATACAGAAATGGCCAGGTAAATGTGGTTTTCCGCTTTTAAAGCGTGGCGTACACATTTATGGTTACGTGAGTCTGAGGCAATGCCATCGGTTCAAGTAGCAGTGGAAGCTATTTCAGCCATTCCTAAGCCATTGCCTAACATTTCCAAACAAGCAAGACGGGGAGTCCAGTGAATCCATTTCCCTATGCAGATACCGATGCGCCTTCCACTTCAGTAAAATATGCTAACGTTGTGGAAGTAGAGGAAGAGGATTGGATTTGTTCTATAAAAGTACTCTGTAGAAAATTAGGTCATATATTTGGAATATCGCTTCTGGGTGCATAAAAAACGAGTCGGGGAAACTCTGGCCTAAAGCGACTTATTTGTGTAGAATATGTAATATAAATTAATACTTTGATTTAATGACTAAAACCTATTTGATTATTATAGTGTTACGACTTAGGGCACTGATGGTACGATTTATGAGACTGGTTTCGTACAACGTGCCGATTGCAGACGTTAGAAAATAAAAGATTTTAAATCAATACTGCTCAATATTTTAATTAGTTTTAGCCGATGGATATCAATAAACCTGTTCTGTCTTCTGAAAAATTTACTTGATCGTGTTAAATTCCAATGTACGGTAACGAAAAATAATAATGTGTCAAGTGGTACGGTTTAGGTAACCTTACCCGACGAGCTTCACTACTGATTACTTTTCACAGAGCTCGACAGCTGCAGTCGCTTAAGTGCGGCCAGTATCCAGTAATCGGGAGATAGTGGGTTCGAGCCCCACTGTCGGCAGCACTGAAGATGGATTTCCGTGGTTTCTCATTTTTCACACCAGGCAAATGCCGGGTCTGTACCTTAATTAAGACCACGGCGGCTTCCTTCTACTTCCTAGGCCTTTCCTATCCCATCGTCGCCATAAGACCTATCTGTGTCGGTGCGACGTAAAACAAATAGCAAAAAAATTATTACTTTTCCTGTACTAGTTTCTCTCCGTTTTGGGTGCTAATAGGGTAAAGAATGTTGACACGGTACTTGACTAATACTTAATGGTATGAAAGTCGTCCCTGTAATTCTTTGAAAACATTCCTTGAAATGCTCAAGTGCTCTGAGGGCACAACCTTCGTAGACATTATTGTATTCTATAACCTTGTAAAATTATCTTCGTTATCTCCGAGATTGATTCAAAAATTCCAAATAAAAGGAAAGGAAGTAAAGAGACCATAAAAGTATTATGGTTTAATATAAATTAATCAGTGAACCATATCAAATCACTATGCTGGGGCTGTACCTTAATTAAGGCCACGGCCGCTTCCTTCCAACTCCTAGGCCGTTCCTATCCCATCGTCGCCATAAGACCTATCTGTGTCGGTGCGACGTAAAGCCCCTAGCATATCAAATCATTTCTTTCTCCTTCGTCCATCGCCAAGGCCCTGCCACTTCTTCCTCCACCGAATGTGGATCACCGTAATAATAATAATAATAATAATAATAATAATAATAATAATAATAATAATAATAATAATTGTTACGGAGATATCCGTGGTAGTTAGACGTGAAGAAAGGTGCGGGCTGGAATAGGTCTCAACTACAAAATTAAATTTAAAGCTTTAACAAAGGTTATATTTTCGAAACTTAACAATGGTAACATAGAATTTGAAAACTTAACAAATACAAAGAAATTACAAGTGTTAGGGAATAATTACAAGGTCTGGGCTTCGAGCCCCACAATCACAAATATTGAGCTATTAGCCTAACTTTACCCAGGATACAAAATAGAACAAAGGGGCAGAAAACCCCATCATGCCAAGGAGCACTTGCTCCTAATTACAATTTTAAGCCTCCTAGAGGCACGCAGAGATCAAATTTAGGAAAGAGCGGACCCGCTGTCAATTTTACAAGCCTATCAAAGGCCACAACAAAACTTCACTCCAAATTGCCCTCAAAGCACAAATATAATGGTACAGGGGTACCACGTACCCAGTCTACTGGGCCTTCACAGGAAGGAAAACAAAACGAGTTAAATAAATGGCCAAAATACAAAATTGAATGGAGGCGATTACTTGCACTCCTACACAAAAGTTTATGTTTAAAAACCTATGTGGCGCTAGGCCGATAATACAGGGGCTAATCCCAAGCTAGAGAGGTGACCCGTATGAGAAAACTTTAATACATTAAGGAATAGAAGAGACGGTTACGAAAACGTGGTCACCTTAATTTCAACAATGAAGGGGAGCTCGAGAGGGTGAAGCACTCTCTATCCCCGCTTTACAGTATAAGATATTTGTAGATTTTACATAGACAGAAAAGGAATTTACATTTTAAAGAGATGGGTTACATATTAAAGGATTCGAAACCTCCCCGAGAGTTAAACTGCTGAGCTAGCACGAAATAAAGATGTTAACAGGCCATTAACTTGTTGACGAACTGTTGCTTGGAGAAAGAGGCGCGTCCCGCCCCCTGCTACATATTCACACACTGAATTAGATGTTATATTAGTAGCACGGAGACAAGAAAATCAGCAGTTTTTATACCCTCGTGGAAAATTCGAGACCTTTCAGGAATGAGTAGACACACCCCCCTCAATTTTATTGGATAGCTAAAAGTTACACATCAACATCGAAAAAGAAAGACACTATTGGTCAGAAATAAATTCCAAAAATTAGGGATAGTTAAATTCAAAACAGGCGGAAAGAAAGGATAACAGTTTTTGCTAACTCACAAACCACAGAACAAAATATAGTAAAAACAAAACTTATGAATACTAAATTTCTTCAGGAAAGTTCAATCCATTACACCAGAGTGTATTACCATAATTTTTTGCAGAGACATCTGTTAGAGAACGTCCACACTTCTTGATTAATTACGAACCAAAACACATCAAAATTCACACAGCGCCATCTTCGGAGAAACTGTTGAGTTAATACTGTTTTTTAAAAGTTCAGGCTTTCTCCTGTATAGGAGTTTCAATTGGCGCAACATTTGAATTGGTGGCGTGGAGGTGTACCGCCCGGTACAATAATAATAATAACATCATGCCTGTCATAAGCTGCTAGCTGCATACTACCAAATAATAATAATAAGACCCGTGAAAGGAGAAATGTATTAGAGGTGCTCACCACGTTGACATTGCGTACCTTATCCAGCTGCTGTTCTCATTTTATACGACTTCACCCAATATTTTACCTTAAAAGGGATGAAAAATGTTCTGCAGCACAAATAATCTACGATGGAAATTATTTCTGATTCTCATAACATTTTTTTCTGAGGAGTAACGTATAATTCTCCCAACGTCTTAGGTGAGGAGATATGTGATGCCCATTTGTCGTCTTTGATTGTCTGATTCTTGCCGTAACAGTCTTATTTGCATTTGCCCATGTGATAAGAGTCAGATATGGATACAACCAGCTATCATACCTGTCCTGGATAGGATGGACATGTAGCTGGTTGGCATAATTGGAGAAAAGCAATCTGATTCACAGCTGGAGTGGAAGCTAAACATGAATATAGTTGTCTATTAGTAAAATGGCGAGCTCCTTAGTATGTATTTTACTTCCTGGCCTGAATTCCAGTTTATTGGGATCGGCATTTGATATGGATTGGGCCAGTTTTACAACAGGAAACCCTTTCTAAGGCTAACCATATGCGGAGGGATGTATACACTATTATGTGCTCTTGTGGTAACACCCACTGAGGAATTAACCATACGCAGTTCAATTCCTCAACCCGGACGGGAATCAAACCAGGGACCCTCTGAACCTAAGATCATTACGCTGAGAAATCAGCATTAGTTTTTCTGCACTTTCGTTTAATTGTACGTAGTGAGCCGTATCCTGCCGGCCCATAAGAGATACTGGGATTATTATTTGACATAACATGTACATTTTATTGATATGAATTGCAGTCATATATAGTAAAGTAAGGAATCGCAGGATAACTTGAGACCGGAGGTTTATGGAGCCATCAAGTCGCTGGATATTGCCCAATACTTCCTCGGGACCGTGAGAATGGCTTAGCGTCACTAGGAGTTGGCACATCTCGGCACGTGTACAATGTGCTGACCAAGCGAAATATTCAGCCAATGAGAATGTGAGGATGTGGCAAATATGGAGGCTACATCGCGTGAAGTCATAATCCCAGGTTGACCAACGTGTACAGTTGCTTGAGATAAATTCTGTTATTTCGCGGATTTCCACAGGTCTATAAGTGAAATATAATCAGGAATACGGTATAAAAATTATAGGAAGAGATTTGATATAATCTGAACTGTGTTTTATTGATATGTTATAATTTATATTGTGTCATTATAAATGGCAAGCATTCTGATTGGTGGTTGGTCTAGACAAGCGGGAATCCCATAGTTGCAACGGCGTTACCTACGCTTCCTTAGCACCCCAAGCTCTGGAGAGCGTCACTCTGATCGGGCAGTTTGGACAGTGTAGAAGTCACTCTGATCGTGGATACTGACATGAGGTGGACGTTGTTCGATGTGCTCCGAGAATTGTACTTAAAAGTTGCCACGTGAATATATCATTAACAGAGTATGGTTTTTAAGACCAATAAACAGTGATTCAGTCGTGCAGTTGAATAAAGTAACTGATGCAGAGTTAATTGCCGATTATATTATCGCAAAGTTCACTACCAATATATAGACGGTGATAATTAGCCGCAGTGTAGAAAGTGCAGGAGAGACGTTCCATTGTCTCGTATTTTCGTGTCGGTCGCGTTTCGCGAGGAACTCTCGATACGTACCGCGTGCCGCTCTCAAAAACTGTGTACATAAACCCTCAAGTGTAAAATTTACAGTGTATTTATGTGTCAGTGAATTTGACTGAAGGCGCGTCAGAATTGAGCGGTGAAGAGATATTCATCCAAAGCCTTCTGTGTTGCAGTGTTCAATAATTTTCAGCAAGAAGATGGCTTCGCCTATGGAAGAAGGAAGTGTATTTCTACGTGTTGAAGCAGTGGTTAACATGGAGTAGACACCCAGCAAGGCAGAGATGTGAGCTGCTGCCATGTATCCAGAGAGTCGTCCATGATCAGGCGCATGTGTTAATTATGGAATGTTACGTGGGTTATGTTAAAATACTAGTGCAGTTTAGAATAGGGATTTTATTTAACGTAAAGTAAGCCTGACGGCTTGTTTTGTTTCACTTTTATATTGTTGTATATACGGATAAAAGAGAAATGCATGTTCTCTTCATTTTTATTTTTATTTATGACTAGATAGTTGGGATAATGAGGGATTTGTTAGGATTATTTTGTTGTTCATTTATGCATGATAATTTAGTTTAGTATTATTCCGATTTTTTCTTGTATATTAGTGCTAGGAGGATTAGATTGACAAGTTCGTCCAATTTTCAAAGTTAAACACTTGCTACGTTATTTTATTGTGGACATTTAGAGAGACAGTAACAGTTAATTGCATGACGCATGGTATTTCAGAAGCTGTACGTAAGGAGCTGCATAACAACGTTGAAAGAATAGGATCTTCGAATTTAGGTTGGAATCTGTTTTTGCCCAATGATTTGCACAGGAAACGAACCGGGTCTCATAATATAAAAGGCTGATGTGATTTGTGAGAGATATGAGAAGTTATAGCGCATGCGGAGTAATAAAGTGATTATGCAGGGCGATTGCATGCCTGATAAGTGAAGGAATAATGTTCAGTGGATATGTACCTGCTATTGTCTTCTGAGAGAATATTAGTTATCAGAATTGACGGAATTGATTCCAAACCAATGAGTCTGATGTGTGTTAAATTGTCGAAGCATGCTAGGAAGCTATACGATTGTACGTGAGTTTCCGCGTAGCTGACGAAAGATGATATCTCATTGCAAGCTGATATATTGGCCGTGTTTTCTTAGACGCTGTGAATGAGATGGTATTTCCGTGTTACAGTCTTGGCGGACAGAATCCAAGCCTTAGTACAGTGTTGAGTTCCAACATTTCCTTTCAGCTCACAGCACACCAGGAAATACACTGACTGACAGAGCAAATGCAACACCAAGAAGGAGTGGTCAGAACTTTATGCCAATTGCAGGGTAGACTGACGTCACTGAGGTATGCTCATGATGTGAAATGCGCCGCTGTGCTGCGCACGTAGCGAACGATAAATGGGGCACGGCGTTTTCGAATGGCCCACTTCGTACCGTGATTTCTCAGCCGACAGTCATTGTAGAACGTGTTGTCGTGTGCCACAGGATACGTGTATAGCTAAGAATGCCAGGCCGCCGTCAACGGAGGCATTTCCAGCAGACAGACGACTTTACGAGGGGTATGGTGATCGGGCTGAGAAGGGCAGGTTGGTCGCTTCGTCAAATCGCAGCCGATACCCATAGGGATGTGTCCACGGTGCAGCGCCTGTGGCGAAGATGGTTGGCGCAGGGACATGTGGCACGTGCGAGGGGTCCAGGCGCAGCCCGAGTGCCGTCAGCACACGAGGATCGGCGCATCCGCCGCCAAGCGGTGGCAGCCCCGCACGCCACGTCAACCGCCATTCTTCAGCATGTGCAAGACACCCTGGCTGTTCCAATATCGACCAGAACAATTTCCCGTCGATTGGTTGAAGGAGGCCTGCACTCCCGGCGTCCGCTCAGAAGACTACCATTGACTCCACAGCATAGACGTGCACGCCTGGCATGGTGCCGGGCTAGAGCGACTTGGATGAGGGAATGGCGGAACGGTCGTGTTCTCCGATGAGTCACGCTTCTGTTCTGTCAGTGATAGTCACCGCAGACGAGTGTGGCGTCGGCGTGGAGAAAGGTCAAATCCGGCAGTAACTGTGGAGCGCCCTACCGCTAGACAACGCGGCATCATGGTTTGGGGCGCTATTGCGTATGATTCCACGTCACCTCTAGTGCGTATTCAAGGCACGTTAAATGCCCACGTTAAATGCCGGTGGCACTCCCGTACCTTCAGGGGCTGCCCAATGCTCTGTTTCAGCAGGATAATGCCCGCCCACACACTGCTCGCATCTCCCAACAGGCTCTACGAGGTGTACAGATGCTTCCGTGGCCAGCGTACTCTCCGGATCTCTCACCAATCGAACACGTGTGGGATCTCATTGGACGCCGTTTGCAAACTCTGCCCCAGCCTCGTACGGACGACCAACTGTGGCAAATGGTTGACAGAGAATGGAGAACCATCCCTCAGGACACCATCCGCACTCTTATTGACTCTGTACCTCGACGTGTTTCTGGGTGCATCGCCGCTCGCGGTGGTCCTACATCCTACTGAGTCGATGCCGTGCGCATTGTGTAACCTGCATATCGGTTTGAAATCAACATCAATTATTCGTCCGTGCCGTCTCTGTTTTTTCCCCAACTTTCATCCCTTTCGAACCACTCCTCCTTGGTGTTGCATTGTCACTGTCAGTCAGTGTACGTGACGGATGATCGCGCTGTTGAGTGCGCAAATGCAGCAGAAGAAGGCAATGTTGCCCATTGCTTTCCACATGAATATTGATTGGATAATTATATGTTTTTCCCTTACAGCAAGGTGTTTTATGATGTTTAATGTTGTTTGAATATGTTGTCTACTTGTTTAATGGGGAACAGCCCGAGTGCTGAGTATATTGATGGTCAATCTAGTTCTCACCAGATCCTTTAAGGTGAACCGCGATTCACGTAGAATCTGTGTAGTATGTAAGACTTTTCTCCTTATCCGATGTAAATAGATGTGATATTTTGCTTATTTTTGTTCATTGTAAATATAACGTAGGAAATGCCACTAGTATTTTTCATAATTCATATCATGTCCCATTGCGTCTTAGTTTTACTTTTCATCGTAACTTTCTTTTATATTGTAATTTTCCTTTTAACGTTTAATCTTGCGACGACTCTAAATTAAATTACAAACCCGCATCGATGTGATATTTTCAAGTGTGACTCCATCTGAGATAAATACGTATCAGTATATGCGTACATATGTTGTCATATAACATGAACAATGGACAATAAGAAGATTATTTCTGAACGTATGCAAGTATTCAACGTTGTGCTTGATACTTCATTTCAATGTTTCTTTGAACAATAACGTTGTTAATGTCCAGTTATTTCTTTAATTTTGATATTTTTGTTATAATATTTTATTATTTGAGTTAATTGATTTTCGAGTAGTATGATTCGGGGATATTTATGAATAAACTCATCCAACCCCATATTATTGTTCCTCATTCGAGTTATACCTCCATTTTCCTGTCATTTACTTATATTTAAGTGTAGAACTTCGACTTTTAGCCTGACCCAATGACGACCAACCCACTCTCTGCCCAACCCTGAGTTAGTCGGATGTTCATACAGGAATGGAGGCATCGTCCTAGAGGGTATTTACCCCTGGGCACGGTACAGTAGTATACCACCATCCTGGAATAATACACATACTAAACACTTGAAATGATCTACCTGTTCCAGTTTTGTGTTCTCGACCTGACAATCAGTCTGTGTATTTTTAATAGCATTTGTCATGTGTGCTCTTTCTGTACATATACTGCCCAGGCAAGTGATGGAAACGTAACATACGAAGAAGAGTTGCGCTGGTGTGCAGAACTTGACGATGAAACTGTTTTTCATCTATAGTGCCTCTTAGGAAGCGTCTGTCTATCACGAGAAAACTCACACTAGAGGTGCCGGTACTTCGTAAGTTGCAGAAGTGGTAAACAATAATAATCCAAAAGAATGCAGAAGCGTTCACAATCGTATTTTATTCAGAAAATTGCATAGCACTGACTGACATTTATGTGCTTATGAGAGAAATGTAAATAAGGGAAACAGCAGTCGTCAGTGTGGGATATATTCACCTCTTAGGATTATGCTTGCATTGCATCGTATCTACAAACTTTGGACGATATTGTTCAGAAGCTCATGTGATAACATTGTTCACTCCTCTTTTACGCCATCTGCAGTCGTTGAACAATTTCCAGTGATTGTTCACGTATCACTCTACGTCTTTCCACGACGTCCCACACATGTTCTCTTGTATTTACATCGGAAAAATGTACAGACCAATCCATCGGCCGAATAGTTATCCTTTGCTTTCCAAAAGCCCGTCTACAGGTGCAGTATGGTGTGACCTGGTATTACTGTCCGTGAATTGAAAGTCGGAGCCAACATCACTTCTGAATATACATGCATGGGTGGAGTATGATATCGTTGCAGTGGCGCTCGCCAGTTCAGTACCACGTTCCAATATCGGATGCGCTGCACGTCCATCTAGTTCAAAGCCTACCGAGCTCGATAGCTGCAGTTGCTTAAGTGAGGCCAGTATCCAGTAATCGGGAGATAGTAGGTTCGAACTCCACTGTCGGCATTCCTGAAGATGGTTTTCCGTGGTTTCGTCCAGAGTAGCTGTTAAAGCTCAATATGCTCTCATCATCAAAGATAAATTTGCCCAATTATTATGTTGTCTAATTGTTCTCTCTGCACTGAAATAAACGGGATCTCCGATGGATATGTATTAATAGGACACGTCGTACTGGTCGTCGGGCAAACAGTCACATCTGTATCGTCTTGTGGCTACAGTAAGATGCGACAGCCCTGTGACCCATTGAACTTGCGCAATGTTACTTCTTGCTGGCATCTCTTCCTCCTAAATCAGGGTCAGCCAACTGGCTGGCGTGTGGTGTAAGAGGGCCCGTGTGACGTCGGAGAGCACATGTGACGTATGAGCGCAGAAGGTGGGGAGACGCTGTCGTAGAGTGAGACGAAGAGACAGCCTCCCTTTGTAGTAAACACGTGCAGTGTCATACGTAGTGGTGGTAGTGGTACAGTGCGGTACATAAGTATAGATGAACCGAGCACATCACGGTGCGACAAGCCACCTAAACCTCCGATCTTTTTATCCTTATGGGAAGATCTATATTTATTTGTTGAAAATTATAGGAATGCTACAGCTAAATGTTTAGTTTGTATGCGTAGAAATAAAGTTGCTTTACAACTCTTATGCTACTTTATAACAAAGTTACGTTACAATAAAATATGTAGAGAGAAATATGTACTACACATACCGCATTGTACCTGCAGCCCTTGGGCCTCCTCGTACGAATGACGTTGTGTTTCCCCTCACCCCTCTAGCCTTCACTTCTCAGTTACAGTACCAAGTACTTCGTTTCGCCTCCCGAGCAGAGTGTGTGACGTGTTACCTGACATCACATGTACACGCAGTTGGCTGACCCTGTCCTAAATCGTATGGCCTCAACAGCCACGAATACCGACATTTTAATTTAACACCATTTAAGGTATCTGCCCGTCAAATTTGACGTTGGGTATTATTTTACCACATTACAGAGAAACTGAAACTATCTTGTGTGAATTATTGCTAAGTTTTAGGTTATTTTATCGAGTAAACTGTCAATGTACCATCTACAACAGAACTCTCTAGTATGTGTACCTCGCGGACGATACTGTCTTGCTCGGTAGAAGTGCGAACCACCTGTCGGAAGCTCTGGAATAATTGAGGGAGGGATCATAACATCTAGTCTTCCGGATCAACAAGGAAAAACTAAGTAAATGGTGAACACTCGAGACAAAAAAAGATTCCACGGTAGGCTATTGGAGGCCTGAAATATGCAGGTGACACCTTCGAGGGAATTGTGCAGTTTCTGTAACTAAGATCCCTCATGACTGAGGACGCAAGGTCAACTTGGAGATACAGGCGATCGTGGCAGCTCGAAACAATTGCTACTTCTATGAATATTGAATTTTCACGACCACATTGTAATCGAAAGCGACTTTCAACCTATTAGGTCGTGTTACGTACATTTAGTACGTGATGAAGAGATGTTAAGTACAGAACAAAAATGGCCAACCAGACACCAGTGGGATCCGAACCCACAACCTCCCGATTTCGCGTCGGTTGCTCTACCAATTGAGCTATGGTGGCCTAGGCCATCTTTGTTCTGTTGGAAAGGATCTAAGCTACAGGTCTGGTACTACTACCATCACACTGTAGAGTGCGTTCAAGTTGCCCGTTGAGGGCCAAGTCAATGAATATTGAATTTTCACGACCACATTGTAATCGAAAGCGATTTTCAACCTATTAGGTCGTGTTACGTACATTTTGTACGTGATGAAGAGATGTTAAGTACAGAACAAAAATGGCCAGCCAGACACCAGTGGGATCCGAACCCACAACCTCCCGATTTCGCGTCGGTTGCTCTACCAGAAGTTACTGATGATTCCAATGCTCTCCAAATTTGAAGCTCACCTTGTACCGCGTTATAATAATCCGTCCAGTAGTGCTGTATGCGTGTGAAACGTGGACTCTAAATTAACGCGACTAGATCTTCGGCATGGTTTACGATCGAGGAGAGCAGCGCGTCAGGACCAACGAAGAATCCACGTTCTGTAAGGTGACCTTGAGACGAGATTGTTGCCGAGGCCGCAAAGAGGATATTGTTGTACCTCAGGTACACGATAAGGATGGACCAGGACTGAGCAACAAAGAAGATCCTCGTCCAACTTCCTGGTAATCAAGAAAGACGGGAAGACCAAGAAAAAACTGCTCTTTTTTACAACCTGCTTGCGGTGCACCTACACAAATAGCCTGCCGACAATGGGGTTCGAATCCACTACCTCCCGAATGCAAGATGATACCTACGTGGCCCAAACCGCACGGTCATTTGGTTGGTAACAAGATGGTTCGACAAGGTACAAGAAATCTGGTGGCTTTAGCAATCCGGAGCTGGAGAAGGAGAGCTCTGCAACGAAAGAAATAGCCGATTGCTATTGCAAAGCTCAAGGTCTTCATGAGATGTAGCGCCAGTGAGTGTGAGTGGGTGTAAACTGACAATATGACACCTGAAGTCTTCTATATTGTACCCATATCCTGAGTGTACCGTTTGCAATTAGTTTAATATAATTTGATACAATGCATTGATGAATTTTGGAATATCTTTCCAACACAGAATGACATGCAGACCATCACGCAAAATTTCTGGGCCGGAGAACAAGCTTTACGACATGGTTTGTTGTGGTATAGCCATAAACCAACCTGCTCCTGTATGCTAGATACATGAGTAGCGAACGTGAGAAAATTTTTACCAAAGCCTACTGAGTAAAAGAGAAGACGGAGAAAGACGATTGTGCAAGCAAGACGAAAAATAGACTCTCCTTTGCTAGAGTGGCCTAAAGATGGCCCAGTTTAGCAAATCCGGTCGTTCCAATTGTCAAATCTTCGCTGATACAGGCAGAGGTTAATCAGTTTATTTCGCAATACAGGCGAAATTTAGTCACAAGTCTGAGTTCTCGAGAGTTCATTGAAATAATATAATTGTTTACAATATTTAGCAAGATTAACAGTGATCTGAATTTATTTCAACGATTGCGCCGTTATGATATTTTGAGGTCGAGATTACGACAAGGTGTTGTGTGAGGGAGTCAACCGAGTGTACATCTACGAAACGAGGCTGCCCATTCCACGCACCTCAATTTTCGGACAATTGCTACAATCGGATGTGGGAAAACTGTGAATTGTGGTGTTTGCACCGTTATTTAGAACCTATAATACACCCGAGTGGTCTCGCCGAACCCATGATTTATCAAAAAGGACACTGTCAAGCTCCGCCTATCTCGCGGAGAAAATAGTCCAGGTTATCCTTTAAAATAGGTGGGGAAGTCGCCCAACAGACACTTCTTATCGTGGAATCAAGGTGGCATTCTCGTCGCCAGTTAGCGGTACACACTTATCGTCAGTCATTCAACGTTATACAGTCATCGTTAAACCATCGTTATGCAGTGGCCAGTAGCCGCGCAACTAACACAGTGAAGCAGCCTTACGAACTTCGTGTGCCGGTGCGTGTGCGGTAAGATGATAATGAAGTTTTGTGGATACCTCAGGCAAACTTTAAAATATTGTTTCTGTTCTCCACAGAACATGTTAGAGGGGCAATCTAAATTACATGTAGTGGAATGTGGAAGACCTTTTGTACTTAATTAACTGCCGGGAGAACAGCAGAGAACGCAGTTGAACACTAACTAGTGAATGACAAAAGCAAAAGTTTCCTTTGTAACCAGTATTGAATGCGCGAGTCGTCAGAGAAGAGAAACAATGGAAAATCCGTCACCATAGGGGTTAATAGCAGGTGGCCTACTGCCCTAGATCCGTGAATAATTATTCTCCAAAGACAGGTAGAATAGCTACCTGATCACAAAGCTGGGCGCGCAACATTTCCTTTTTGTCAAGCACTCCCGGAACAGCTCAGCGTCGTCTCGGAAGTGAGCAAGTATAATATAACCATCTTTATAATCAGTGTATCAATGTTATATCTAAATTTGTTTTACTGCGAGTACACCAGTGTCTAGAAGATGCACCTCAAAAGATACAAAAAGCTCTTCATCATGCTTCCCACCACTTGCAATATGGATTCATTCCATAATGTTGGGCGCTGATCGGTGAACATGGAAGATCATTGACTGCATCTTCATGATGTAAGTTAATTTTGTTTCTGCTTCCCCATTCTTAATGTATTGTTAGATTGTACTTAAGATCCATAAGATCATGGGTTTCACGTTTATCTGCTTTTGCTTTTATTGTACTCAAGTCCTATATGACATTTGAGATGATATGACATCAATTATGAGAAATAGTAAATTGCAGTAAGTTTGCATTATTTATGGCCTGTCTGTATTTGTTTCGTGTTGATTAGTCATGTCCAGAGTCCAACGTTGATGAGTTTTGAAATAAAAATAATATTAATTGATAAAAATAAAAATGATAATAATAATAATAATAATAATAATAATAATAATAATAATAATAATAATGGTGATCGTCACAGACACAGAAATAACCATGATTTTCCCCTCTAAAGACACCCAAAGTATATAAGGTTAAATTGATATGTGCATTTCATGTGTATTAAAAAATCATTGGAGCGAAAGTTAAATATTACCGAGCTCGATAGCTGCAGTCGCTTAAGTGCGGCCAGTATCCAGTAATCGAGAGATAGTGGGTTCGAGCCAAACTGTCGGCAGCCCTGAAGATGGTTTTCCGTGGTTTGCCATTTTCACCCAGGCAAATGCCGGGGCTGTACCTTAATTAAGGCCACGGCCGCTTCCTCTTCCAATTCCTAGGCCTTTCCTATCCCATCGTCACCATAAGACGTAAAGCAAATAGCAAAAAAAAAAGTTAAATATTGAAAATATCCGTGAGCCAAAGTAGATACGGAAGTGTGATACCGAATTTCAATACGGTGTGTGCCAGAACTGTTAGTATGACGATGAATAATCTCAATAATTTCTAAAAGGTTCGCTGGATAAATGTGTATGTCCTCGAGGTAATTGAGACGTAATGATTGAATCATGATGACGGGAAATGCCCCCATAAGAGAGTGCAATTCTGTATGTGTTAGCCTCGGAGTTGAATGCAGTATCTTCCTGGTAATGCGCAAATATAGGGAGGAGAGGTTCTCACTGTTACGTGGAATTCTAATGGGACAAAATGTGGACGTGTTTGACAGAGGAACTATCGATGTCCTAGTACGAAATGCTCTCCGTTGGGCAGAGGTGAATAAATATTGATGATTGCCGCAAGGTGAGCAAATCCTAGTCATAATTTAATGTAGTTTATTTTGCTCTAAATGAATAATGTGCTCATTCAGGTAGTAGGACAATAAAGTTGTACCGTGCGAGTTGGCCGAGTGGTTAGGGGCACGCAGCTGTGAGTTCGCATCCGGGAGATAGTGAGTTCGAACCCCACTGTCGGCAGACATGAAGATCGTTTTCCGTGGTTTGCCATTTTCACACCAGGCAAATGCTGGGGCTGTACCTTAATTAAGGCTACGGCAGCTTCCTTCCCATTCCTATGCCTTTACTCTCCCATCGTCGCCATAAAACCTATCTGTGTCGGTGCGACGTAAAGCAAATGGCAAAAAAATGGCAATAAAGCTGTAATGATACCGAATTTTGACCAACGGTAAATTAATCTGTGAATTAAAAGTATATTTTGGTACTATGCTGCTTGTTTTGAACCATTACACCATTGTAGAAAGTTGTTAATTAATCAATCAATAAGATATATTTCACTAATTTGATGTGAGATATTGAGATTTTATTGCATAATATAAAAGAAATGCACGGAGATTTTTGTTATGTGTGTTAGAGAATAATGATAGATTTTAATAATTTTATGACAGCGGACCATGACTGTGTCCCCGTTTTCTACCATCAAGGTAATCTTCCCCAGTGTAGTCAGCCGCTCACAGGAGTGCTCAGTTCAAACTATGAAAAAATACTTAAAAATTACACCCTGGATTTGATGTGGAACATATATCTGATATAGACAAGACGAGGTCAACTAATAGCAATAAATGAAACAAGGTGAGGCATGACGTCAGCTTAGATGAGTATTTCCCCATTCCTGCACACTTTATATTCCAGTGGAGTCCCTAACCTAACCTTAAAAAAAGACGTGTTTTAATGAGTTTTGGGGTGAAAATATCTAACCTAACTGTACACAATGAAACATACGCTGAGTAGTAAAACATCCTATCAATATATACACTTCGATAATGAGTATACTCATGAACACAAAAAACAACAACTGTCGATCGGAACAACACACCCACAAAAATTACAGCAGGTGTAAACTTTGAGTGTAAAATTTGAATCGATCTAATTATTGTTAACGTTTGAAATTCCAGATTTCTAAGTGTGATGAATGATCGACATAAATATTATGTGCTGTAAATGTTTAACTCTGAAGTGTTTGTATTGTAATGTCCGTAAAGTCGATAGCATTTCCTGGTTTTATGAGGCGAATATGAAGGTTCATGAGAGTTGTTGAATGTGTTATGAATCAGACTTGTTCAGTAATGGCTAAATACATTTTAATGTCACAAGTATACACTATGAATCCGATGGTGACGTGAAACCATGAATTGTCAAGGGGACCTATTTAAGACAAAGTCCGGTAAACGAAGTTCAGAAGGACACCACTGTGTGTCAGCACCATGAATTTTAATGATTAGAATATTAATCAAAATGATATTGGCATGGTTCATGGCGTGGATAACTGTAGTCACGTCCTAGTTCGTGAACCACGGGCAACGGCTGAGTGGCCTAGTAAGTGGTCCTGAGAGTGGGGTTACCAGTTGCTACTGAATGGGAGTGGACATCTCGGGCATATTCTGAGTGACGGCCCTCCTTATTTTCAGACGGCTAGGCCTATACAATTCAACGGTGGTCCTAACCCCGTTAGAGAGGAGTTCCTCAATGTGTAAGTAGGGTAGCATCCTGCTCCACGAATATACCGAGCTCAGAACATTCTAAGGAAGCCTCTGACCTATGGGTGTAACGGAGTCCGTCTCCCATTTGATATGGGGCCGATGACCTCGATGTTAGGCCCCTTTAAACAACAAGCACCATTTGATATGCGAGGGACTCCTTGGAAACAACTTGGCGAACGAAATGGAATTCGCTGGGGAGCTATCAATACTAATGGGGCTTATGGAAGAGAAAAGTAGAACTGGCTGATTCAGCAAATAGGATGCATCTGTATGTGCTAGGATTATGTGAAATACGGGTAAGGGAAGATAACGAGGAAGAGATAGGAGATGATAAAGTGTACTTGACAGATGTTAAAAAGGGAAGGGCAGAGTCTGGGGTAGGGCTGTTCATCAGGAATACTATTGCACGCAACATAGTTTACGTTAGGCACGTAAACATGTGAATAATGTGGGTAGATTTGGCAGTTGGAAGAATTAGGACGAGAATTGATTCAGTGTATTCACCATGTGAGGGTGCACATGAGGATGAAGTTGTCAAGTTTTATGAAGTATCGAGTAAAATACTAGTCAAGGTCAATAGCACTGATAAGCTAGTGCTAATGAGAGATTTCAATGCGAGAATTGGAAATAGAAGTGGATACAAAAGGATGATTGGTAAATGTGGAAAAGATATGGAAGCTGATAGGAGTGGGAAGCGTCTGCTGGACTTCTGCGCTAGTATGGGTTTAGCAGTTACGAATACATTCTTCAATCATCAGGCTATTTACCCTTACTACACATGGGTGCGTAGGGGTACCAGATCCATAATAGACTATATCTTAACCGACTTCGAAATCTGTAAATCTATTAGGAATTTACGGTTTTTCGGAGATTTTTCGATGAATCAGATGACCTGTAATGAGCTAAATATATCTAGCCCTAGGATTGAGAAAGTAAAAGCTGTCTGCAAACGAATAAGCGTATAAAATCTCCAGGACGAGAAAATTAAACAGAAGTACATGGATATAATTCGTGAGAAGTTCCGAACAGTGGACAGTAAGCAGGTACAGGATATAGAAAGTGAGTGGGTGGCATACAGGGATGCTGTAGTAGAAACAGCAAGGGAATGCCTAGAAACAACTGTGTGTAAAGATGGGAAAATGCGAACATCTTGGTGAAATGATGAATTGAGAGCAGATTGTAAACGCAAAAAGAAGGCTTATCAGAAATGGCTCCAAACAAGGGTTGTTGCACACCGGGAATTGTACATAAATGAAAGAAAGAAGCGAAAAAAATAGTTGCTGAATCCAAAAGAAGTCGTGGGAAGATTTTGGTAATAACCTGGAAAGGCTAGGTCAAGCAGCAGGGAAACCATTCTAGATAGTAATAGAAAATCTTAGAAAGGGAGGGAAAAAGGAAATGAAGTGTTTTGCGTCTTTCAGGTGAACTCATAATAGATCCCAGGGAATCACCGGACAGGCGGAGGGAATATTTTGAAAATCTTCCGAACGTAAAAGGAAACCTCCATGGTGGTGTCGCGAAGGACGGAGCTCAAGGGGAGGAGGAAAATGATGGTGAAATTACACTTGAGGGATTGGTAATGATGGCAAATAAACTCCACTCTCATAAAACAGCAGGAAGAGGTGAAATTAGACCTGAAATGGTGAAGCATAGTGGGAATGCAGGGAGAAAATGGCTTCACAGAATAATAAGATTAGCATAGAGTGTTGGTAAGGTACTATTAGATTGGACAAAAGCAGTAATTGCACCTATCTACAAGCAAGGGAACAAGAAGGATTTCAACAACTATCGACGTATCTCATTGATTAGTGTACTAGGCAAAGTATTCACTGGCATTTTGGAAGGGAGGGTGTGGTCAGTCGTTGAGAGGAATTTGGATGGAAACCAGTGTGGTTTCAGACCACATAGAGGCAGTCAGGATCAGATTTTCAGTATGCGCCAGGTAACTGAAAAATGCTACGAAAGGAATAAACAATTATGTTTATGTTTCGTAGATCTAGAGAAAGTGTATGACAAGTTACCGAGGGAAAATACGTTCACCATACTGGGGGACTTTGGGATCAAGTGTGGATTATTAAAAGTAATCAAAGGCATTTATGTTGACAATTGGGCTTCAGTGAGAATTGACGATACAATGAGTTCTTGGTTCAGGGTACTTACAGTGGTTAGACTAGGCTGTAATCTTTCACCTTTGCTGTTCGTAGTTTACATGGATCATCTGCTGAAAGGTATAAAATGGCAGGGAGGGATTCAGTTAGGTGGAAATGTAGTAAGCAGTTTGGCCTATGCTGACGACTTGGTCTTAATGGCAGACAGTGCCGAAAGCCTGCAGTCTAATATTTTGGAACTTGAAAATAGGTGCAATTGGTATGGTATGAAAATTATCCTTTAGAAGACTAAATTGATGTCAGTAGATAAGATATTCAACAGAATTGAATGTCAGATTGCTGATACAAAGCTGGAACAGGTAGGTAATTTCAAGTATTTAGGATGTTTGTTCTCCCAGAATGGTTACATAGTAAGTTAGATTGAATCAAGTTGCAGTAAATCTAATGCAGTGAGCTCGCAGTAGCGATCAACAGTATTCTGTAAGAAGGAAGTCAGCTCCCGAACGAAACTATCATTACATCGGTCTTTTTCCAGACCAAATTTGCTTTACGGGAGTGAAAGCTGAGTGGACTCAGGATATATTATTCAGAAGTAACAGACATGAAAGTAGCGAGAATGCTGGTAAAAACAGGTGGGAACAACTACAGAAGGTAGAAGCAGCTCGATTTGTTCTGGGTGATTTCCGACAAAAGAGTAGCGTTACAAAAATGTTGCAAAGTTTGGGTTGGGAAGAACTGAGAGAAAGAAGAAGAGCTGCTCGACTAAGTGGTATGTTCCGAGCTGTCAGCGGAGAGTTGGTGTGGAATGACATTAGTAGACGAATAAGTTTGAATGGCGTTTATAAAAGTAGGAAAGATCACAATATGAAGATAAAGTTGGAATTCAAGAGGACAAACTGGGGCAAATATTCATTTATAGGAAAGGGAGTTAGGGATTGGAATAACTTACCAAGGGAGACGTTCAATAAATTTCCAATTTCTTTGAAATCATTTAGGAAAAGGCTAGGAAAGCAACAGATAGGGAATCTGCCACCTGGGCGACTGCCCTAAATGCAGATCAGTATTGATTGATTTTGATTGATTTGTTACCCGGGATGAGGAGATAAAGGCTAAGTTAGGAATGAACTCGATGGATGAAGCTGTACGCATGAACCGGCTTCGGTAGTGATATCATGTGTGGCAAATGGAGGAGGATAGGTCTCCTAGGAAAATAATGGACTCTGTTATGAATGGTATGAGAAGTAGATGGAGACCACTACGACGATGGTTAGACTCTGTTTCTGACGATTTAAATGTTAGAGGTAGAGAACTAAATGAGGCCACGGCACTAGTTGCAAATAGAGGATTGTGGTGACATTTAGTAAATCCACAGAGGGTTGTAGACTGAACGCTAAAAGGCATAAGTCTATAATAATGATGTATGTAATTATGGATGTATGTTATTGGCTTTACGTCCTACTAACTACTTTTATCGGTTTTCGGAGGATAATAAATATTCTCGGTGGTGTGTGCGTTTCATTACATTAATTTACACTGGATTTTTAAATCAACTTTGTTGCTGCATTTCATTATAAACTTGAAATCATGTTTATTTTAATTTAACCCAGTGATTTGGTCAAGGATATATAAGAGTAAAATTAATTGAATTTCACTATGAACAGTAATGTGGAAGCTAAGCCGGTCAAGAGGCACAATTATAATTTGTCATACAGTTGTATAATTTTGTTGTCATTGTCACCATACTTTGTATTTATATTGTCATAGCTATTTTCAAGTCAGATTCTTTTTTATTTCATACCCTTTATTTGTTTATTACATGTTAATTATCAGTTCTACGATTCCATTTTATTCAGTTTTATTTTATTTGATTTCTTTTCTTTCAATATATTTTAAATCAATCTGGGTCTCATTATTTGAGTAGCTTAACCTTTAATATGATATCCCTTATATGTGACGAATCAACGGACGGCCTGCAACGCTGAGGTAAGGGAAGAGAACGGTATGTATACGAGCAGTGCCGAAGCGAAACCCGTAACCCAACATATCACCTACTCATGCCGCAGAAAAGGATTTAAATGGTACAATATGTCGACATTGTACGATATGGGGTACTGTAGGGAGTTTTTATCAGCCCTTCAGAAAATCGACTAGCAACACTCTACCACTGATCCATAGAGGAAATTATTAAAGTGAAAATTACATAGCATCTGAGTAAAATTAATGTTATTTACAAATAAAATATTTATCTCTTTCTCATACTTCAGACTGATTAAAATTATTTGATGCAGAAAATATATACAACACATTGTTACCCCTATAAATATCAGTGCAACTACAAAGAAAACAGGCACAAAAGAATAAAAACATATCTTTAAGACTATGCAGGTCAAGCAAAAGAAATGATATTATTATTATTATTATTATTATTATTATTATTATTATTATTATTATTATTATTATTATTATTATTTTATTACACTTCCTTTCAAATACTATCAGTGAAGAAACATTGCATATCCTACTGTTTTTCATGAAAAGATCCACTGAAACACATACCTCACTCCTCAGCACTGTTCAGGGTCTCTCACGTAATCTACGACCGAACGCACGGTATTTGTACTCTGCACTACGGCAGCTGACTCAGCCGAACTTACGTCGCTCACAGCCGCCCTGTTTTAAGCGTGTATACATGAAATCTTACCTTATAATAGGTGCTGGAAGTGACATCTTTCCTGGGTTACACAGGCATTGTACATATTAACGACATTCTGGATGACGCGAGTGAGATCTGCCCCTGTAAAGTTTCTGATTTCATTAGTATTGTTTCCTTTCATTTCCTCCAATGTGTGAGGCTTTGTTCGACACACCTTTTACATACTTTTTTCACATTACCCCACAAGTAAAAAACACACACTGTTAGATCAGGAGAACGGGGGGTAAAGAGTTAATCTGTCCAGGGCTCGAGTGCATATCTAATGATTCAAGTTCATTAGTACGGTGGCTGAATGGAATATGTTGGATGAGATCTTCGGAAAACAACCCTGGCATCGAAGTCCCATCACCCCTACTTTGTAGTATCCGCGACTAAGCTCGAGAGCAAACGGGTCGATTGTCTGTCCGTATAAGTGGGCAATAAAATAAATATCTGTAAAGTAGGGGAGTCTAAATATAAGAGGAATACAACTTCACTACTAAATTAGAAGAATGGTGTTCCATACATTCAAATATAATATTTAATGAAACTGAGAAAACACACATAAAATTATATACGAAAAGATGTGCCTTAGAAAAGATATAGGTTGGAATTAAGGTCAGTAATTCAATGTCTATCAGTCCTTTCTGAATCGCGTTTTGTATCTTATAACCTTATTACGCTGAAGAGGCGTCCCTCTTATAATAAATTAACATTCGCTAACACTCATAATGTCATTTACACATTAATTAATGAACAAATACACATAATAAAAAGGCACATTTCGCAATTACACATTATTTCTGTATCATGAATTATTATTCTGCAAATTCATAGTTCATGGCATCATAATATCATTGTGATTGAGGCGTTAAAAAGCTATAATAAACACACATCGTGGCACTTGAAAGTCATATCACAACATTAGCCTTTAAACACTATCTGAATATTATTTACAAATCATCAAATTGTCCCACACGCTTGTTTCATCAGGATATAAATAAACACTATTTGACAAGACAAAACCCAAACAACGTTGTTACCTGTGGGACAACACACTCGATAAACAATACCAGAACACAATGTAACATGGACAATAACACTCATCTGAAGGAGAAACATAGGAAATGCTAAATTTTACATATACAAAGGCGTATGGAAGGTATGATCCCTCGATGATCAATAACAATGACTGTGGTTGTCACTGTCTAGTGGGATCGAACCCACGCTCCTCAGACATTTGGGATGCATGTCCTGAAATTCCCTACAACGATTTAATTAAATACAAAAATTGGGAGAAATGCATTCATCTCTTGAAATATCGATTCTATCACAATGGTGGCAATCTATGATGTTGCATGTGAATGTTATATCGTGATCAGTCAGAAAGAACAGAACACAAATGTCTCAAGTAGCGGTAAGGTAAACTTCTACCAGTCGCCCCCTCTCAGACAAGAGGCCATAAATCCTTCATGGCCTTCCCAGCTGGTGGGCACTTTCACTGTCATCCCATGAGTACAATGGCAGTTTCCATACTGCTATTATTATTCTTATTCTCAGTTTTCTCAGGGTCAATAAAATTACTGGTTTCCCAACCAGAGAAGGAAAATTCCCTACAAAATAATCAACTAGGAGACAACAATCCCTTTGAAACAGCTTGTGACAGCTACCTGTACTATTATTTATTTACATGCATAAATTATCTATTTACAGTTAGGGGATAATATGACTTTCCGGTGAAAAATGTTGAAGTGTACTTATCGCTCTCAGCATTGTGATCAGTCTTCCTCGGGCAGGTACATCCATATAAATTTAAGCTGCCATCACAATGTCTTCAGTAGAGTAGGACCCTGGGCTCGTCTGCTTCAGCGTTACGTTCATGCTGTCCGGATCTTCACCTGGCGTCGGATGGTCTAGAAGTTCCCTGACGCGCTGCGATGGCACACAGGCAAACAGTTTGCAGATTCTTCCTGGATCTGACTATCTCACTCATTCCCATATGCAAATGAGGAAATGACTTTCTTACAGCTATGTTAATTATATGTCACGTGCTATAACTCTATGCGACTAGAATCACTCATAGACTCGAGTGTACTAGCCCAGTAACGGTATTGTCCTGTGGCCCGTTACCTATTTCCTCTAATTAGCATATACAATTATTAACACTCAACTACATACTGTAGCATCACACGTTCACCTCCACTGTATTTGGATATTCAAAGTTTAGCTAGTATAATACTCTGCGTGTTAATGATCTTATATCTGCATAATTCACGGCACTTACTACACGTAGGACATGTTACTCACTGTGTGTTTATGGTATTCAGCATACGCTGCCCGTCTTATTATTATCACACATAAGCCGCTATCTCATTTCATTCTATTGTAATGACGTTATACGTATTTCTACGGCAGTTCACTTTCTCTGTCTGACCATGCCATAATTGCGTCATGTACACATTCATCCCGGTAAATTCATGAAGCAGGATGCTACCCTACTTGCACAGTCCAAGTGAGGATCTCTCCTCTAACGGGTTATGGACCACCGGTGAATTGTATAGTCCTAGCCGCCTGAGGACAAGGAGGGCCACGACTCAGAATATGTCCGAGATGCCCACTCCCATTCCATAGCAACTGGTATCTCGACTGCTATGGAATGGGAGTGGGCATCTCGAACATATTCTGAGTCGTGGCTAGGGAGGATCACTTAAATTAATAAAAAGAATCCGATACAGATTATCTCCATCCTTTCATTATACAATAGATGTAAGCAACCTTACCTGTACATTTAATGGCAACCTCAAGGTCATATTGAAGTACGAATAACTCTAATGTAAAACAAAAGTCATGGTCGTTGCATGTACGTCACAAATTATAAAAATAGATAATGCAGACTGAACAGCAATGAATTGGTAACCTCGATGCAGATATTTAGAAACCAGGCCGCCCGATAGGATTCCAAATCCGATTCTCACAACAGACGCGACACGTATTCATATGGACCCATTAGCTAGCTGCGGCATACACAAAGACCTACGACTCCCTGAAATAGCCCCACAACAAGAAGAACCTGTTAAGACCCTGAGTGTAGAGTGCTCCCAGTGCTAATCGACGGGACTCGACTCGACGACAAGATGGTACAACCCCTAGTTCAGTAGTAAGGTTATGCCGTTTCTGACACGAGGTCATTGACCCCTAGTTGAGTAATAAGGTTATGATGTAGGTTCTAGCCCATTGAATGCGGAATAACGTCATAACATTGCGTACGAGAGCAAGCCTAACTTCACAGACTCCATTGGGGGGGCCTAATTGGTCAGGAAATTATATGGGGTGCTTTTGACACCCTCGGGGAAGTTATGATATCATACGCATACGTACGAGGGCGATGCTAATCTCACTGGCCAACCTGGAGTGTTTTAAGCTCTAGGTGAAATTATGACGTCATACCCTTACGTAGAATGGCAATGCTAGCCTCAACGACCACTTTGGAGGAGCCGAATCGGACGGACCCCCTTGGAGGAGCCGAGTCGAAAAGGCCCCACTGGCCAACCAGGAGTGTTTTCCACCACTAGGTGAGGTTATGACGTCATACCCTTACGTACCAGGGCAATGCTAAACTCACGGACCACATTCGAGGAGCTCAATCGGACGGGTCCCCTTGGGGGAGCCGAGTCGGAAAGGCCTCACTGGCCAAACTGGAGTGTTTTGACCGCTAGGTGAGGTTATGACGTCATAGTCTTACGTAACATGGCAATGCTAACCTCAAGGACCACTGTGGAGGAGCTGAATCCGACGGGGCCTCTTCGAGGAGCCGAGTCCAAAAGGCCTCACTGGACAATCTGGAGTGTTTTGGCTGCCAGGTGAGGTTATGACGTCATACACTTACATATGAGGGCAATGCTATATTCACGGGACACTTTTGAAGAGCCGAATCGGACGAGCCCCCTTGGAGGAGCCGAGTCGGGAAGGTCATGGACGCCTTAGGAGGAGCCGAATCGATCGGGCACCAATGGAGGTGCCTCAAATCGGTTAGATGACCTGCAGATGAGGTTAAGACGTCATTAAAACCTACAAGTGAGGTGACTTGTAGGTGTGGTTAACACGTGCGTTAACCTAACCTTAGCCACGAACGGTAACCTAACACCACACAGGCTCGTTTTCGTCTCCCCCATTGGACTAGTGACGGAGCTGTGACGTAATAAGCACGGGCGATTTAAAAAAAACATGCTTATGTTTACATAACCGAACGCGCAGGCCTTCTCCTGACAGAGCAGTGACGTCACAGCGTGGTTGATTTGAAATGCGGACTGCTGGCTAAGGGAGCATGGCGTTATAACTTAAAGTGTGACCATTCCTTGTCCCGTTTCTCTACGGTGTTGGGTTTGGTGTGATATGAATCTCGTAAGATGGATTTTTTTTACAACCGCATGCTCTTCCTGACGTCAACCTCATCAGGGTAGATAATACGATAAAATGAATGACATGATATTTGATATTAGGAAGGGAGAGGGTAAAAGCCTGTAGTGCCACATACCCCTCTCCTGTCGAATAGCATCGAGAGGTCTGATCAAGGCTTTACGCCTCCATCTGACGGACAAATAACCATCAACAGCGTTATATGCCCTCACTCCATATGAGCACTGCGGAGAGAATTGGAATTTAATCAAGGCTTTTTGGCACACACAATCGAATAATTAGAAATTGTACACCACCTACATTTCCCTGCCAGGCTGAACGGCTCCGACGGTTGAGACGCTCGCGTTCCGTCGCAAACTTTGCAGGTTCGATCCTGGATCAGCTGTGTG
Organism: Anabrus simplex; assembly: GCF_040414725.1. Lineage (NCBI taxonomy): Eukaryota > Metazoa > Arthropoda > Insecta > Orthoptera > Tettigoniidae > Anabrus > Anabrus simplex. The sequence continues at coordinate 1,372,137,143 of NC_090265.1, forward strand.
GGAGGAGTGGGGCGAGAGGTCCACGGAGGAGGAGGAGGAGGTCTTCCTCTCTCCTTATAGAACTAAGTCTATAAGTGGGAAAGAAGAGGAAGACTATGAGGAGGAAAAGGTTGTCATACGCTACTAGGTTTATTAGGATGGAGGGGAGAGGAGAATAAAATAGTATTGTGTGAATTATGTTACATTTACACTTACCTTTTATACATTTCTGTCTTATACAATATATCTTGAACATAATCTTTCGAAATATATTTGCATGATATAAAAAATACACTTTTTAACTTAAGCAGAAATATTTCTTGTCTTCAAATTTGTATGTGTTTAAACAGACACATTCTCTGATGTCATGTTACCCTGTTCATTGGAGAAGAGAGCTGTTTCAGGTAAGGGTAATGCACTAGGCGTTGAGGGAACAGACAGCATGCATTCTCTACCGAGTAACGGAAGTGAGCAAGATGGTGGCACGCCTGGCAGTTTTGAATGCATACAACCTATATTTGTTTTTAGAACATGCATTGTCTGTTGTTATCTTACCTTGTTCATAAGTTTCAAATACACACTATTTTATAGTGAACAGAACAGATTTGATCAGTCAGCATACAATTTCTAGTGTTATGAACAGAAAAAGAACATCTACATGTTTACTTTTGATGAATTTTCACACCAGGCAAATGCTGGGGCTGTACCTTAATTAAGACCACGGCCGCTTCCTTCCAACTCCTAGGCCTCTCCCATCCCATCCTCGCCATAAGACCTATCTGTGTCGGTGCGACGTAAAGCCCCTAGCATCAACTTTTGATGAATTAACCCCACCATGTTAACACTTCTAAGAAGAGTCGGCAATTGAGGCACTTTGAAAGGGAGAGTTAAACTCGCCTACAAGAAACCTCACGTGTTCAACCAACACCTCCTAGATATAAGACCTCACAACCGTTCTGGGAATGTACTGTGACGTTAGCGTCGGCAGGCAAGCTTGAACCTTTTCAGTAATAACACAGCAATGAGTTTGGCCACGTAACGCTGAAATTAGAAGAGTTTTAATTAGTTTAATGGTGCCAATTGTTAATACCGTTGTACGTAATGGTACTGATGTGTTGGGTACTCAACTGTAAGGAGAAATGCGACAGTGATAACGAAGTGCATGCATTAAGTTTACGAAAGACGAGGTTATGCGGCAGATATGTTTACGTGCAATTCCAAGACAAGACTACAGATTTACTAATAACTCAGTGGTGAGTAACTATTATTATTACATTCTCACACAATCATAATGAGCATAGGCCTATCACGTATTTAACTACACGCAATAGCTGGTGATATGTAGGCATATTTACTATTCAGTGATATAAGGTTATGTTAGCTCACAATCATGGAATACATTATTTCAACGGTATTATTATTTTTATTACTATACGCATTAAAACATACCACCTACAAGAGCTGCTGGTGTAGGCCGATTCACTCTGTAAATGCATGATTTTCGCTCACGGTGATACATTATTTTACAGGTATGCCACAGACATTTCAAAGTCGGTGATATTTTATGGGAAGTAACTGGTACTGATCCTCAGGAAAAACTTTTAACTACTTCTCTTCCAAGACTATGATTGTCGGAGAATACAGTGCCTTATGTCTTTCCGAACTGCCCATCATATTTATCGACACATTCTGGCAGGTGAAGAGAAGAACCAGGCAAAAAATGTAGAATAGAAAGATGAGCAATAAACAGAGCCATTGAAGATAGTACATATCTCGTACCGTACACAGAATTTCAATCCACACTCTTACACAGCTGAAAAGTACAATAAACATGTTACCGTACCCGATGGTTGTTGTACTGTGATGAAAGGAACGTAATTTTTCTGTACGTCGATACATCAAGGCAACCTTACTGCATATCACATCTAATAAGACAGGGCCTTTAATCTAAACGGGTTTTATTAAAGTATAAAGTATTTCTAATGTATATGTGAACAAAATTACTAATACAAATGCGGTATATTCTTTAGTTACAAAACATCATAGCTGCATTACAAGGAATGACTGTAACAATGTGTAGAAAGATTCAAGAAATAAGTTAATTCTAGTCCTAGTTGGTGAATTGAACACCGAGGATGATGTCCCCACAGTTAATTTAATAGCCGCAGTTAAAACATTTCTTAGTTCATAAAGGAGTATGTGCATGATTTTCTTGTTATTTGTTCAACCTTCTGCATGATATCTCCTCATGTTTACAAATTTACGGCCGACCCGGTGGTGAAGGGATATAATGCCTGCCTCTTACCCGGAAGCCCCGAGTTCGATTCCCGGCCAAGTTAGGTATTTTTACCTAGATCTGAGGGCTGGTTCGAGATCCACTCAGCCTACGTGATTACATTTGCGGGTTATCGTACGGTGAGATAGGGGCCCTGGTCTAGAATGCCAAGAATAACGGCCGAGAGAATTCGTCCTGCCTAACACAAGACACCTCGTAATCTGCACGCCTTCGGGCTGAGCAGGGCCAAGGCCAAGCACTTCAGGCTGTTGCGTCGTACGATTTTTACAAATTTATGAGACAGTAGCAATTTAATGTTGCCACATGTCAACACTTTTAAAAGAGTAGACTCCAGTCTGAATGGTAGTCCAATATTAGGACAGAAACTTACATACTTTCTGGAATACATAAAACATAAAGTTCAAGGTTTCGAACAGAATGGCAAATTGGTAACATCGATGGTAGGTGAAATTCTCATTAGACCATACATGAACTTCAAGGGAGGAAACATTGTAGGCTCATGTGCAAATACTGCCAGTGATGCTACATCAGCTTAGATGTTAGGCCTATGCTAATATTATACGTGTTAGTTTTCTTTTAAGATCATGTAATGCCTATTTAAATTGAAATGTATTTGTAACATCCTGTTGTGCTGTTAACAATTCGGCCCAAGTAAGTTAACATTGCAAAATGCTGTCGTGTTTTACAACTGTTTGCTCTTTATATTTAATGACAGAGTCACTAAAATAAGGTAATAACGACAGTATAATACAGTACACTTTAAAATTTAAATGCTATTTGTTAGTAAATAAATTATTCCATTGGCAAAAGATATTAAAATCATGTCTGTGTTTAACTATGTTCCGCGTTTCTCTGCATTGCCATCGCCTCCGTAGCGTGACGTCACCACGCTGTTGTTAGGCCTTATTATCTAGGAGGTGTTGGTTCAACTCCTTCAAGGGAAGTCAATAAAGATCGTGTGTGAAGTTAAGTAAGAGTGTCTAGTAACAGTGTTAGGTTATAATCTAATAATAACATCCTAACCTCAACTACATGTCATTAAACTTATTACTCTTTTTTTTAAGAGCAAACGGTAAAGAGCCTGTCTGGGGTCAGGTGAAGTAAACTCACGTGTTAACCTTACTTGCAGGTCACCTGACAAATTCAGCTGCTTCAATGGGGTCAAATCATATTCGACTCTTCTAAAGGGGCTTGGGAGTATTTGTTCCTTTATTTGCAGGGTGCATAAAAGCGGAGCAGAATTCCGCGCGCGATAACGTGCGCTACTTCTTACAACTACAAATAATGATGGTCATTTAATTTTGTTTGTGTCTTGGGCAGATAACAAATATTGCACTTTTTAGAAAGTTAATTGAATGTGATTTAATTATATCGTAAGAAGAATGCATGATTATGGTAGAGGAGTGAGAAGAATCCGATACCTTTCTTCTGCTTTATGCCGCACCGAACCGGATAGTTCTTATGGTGATAATGGGATGGGAAAGGCCTAGGCGAGTGAAGGAAGCTGCCCTGGCCTTAGTCCAGTCTGCGCACTCCTAACCCCACAGCCAACTCGCTCGGTATTTCGAAATAGCCTATATCACTCGATGTACACTCTAATGAATATAAAGAGATAACGAATAAGAAGAAGAAGATGAAGTAAACAATCTTGATGCATTACAAGGCAATAAACACAACTCTGGAAGTTCAGAATAAATTGATGAAAATTCGACTGCATCCCAAAATTTTCCTTCTCACCGTGAGATAAACTATTATAACATTTTGCACTTCATTGTTATGCTTACATCAAATTCGTATTTATCGTCATACATTCCTGTAAATATGCCAATCCTTTATTTTACAATCACGTTTGAATTAGCGTAAGTTAAACAACAGATATAATATAATGGCGTACGGCCTGCGGAAACGCCTGGTGCGGGTCTTTTTCTCGTAGACGGCCTGTTAGAGGACCTGCGTATCTGTGAAGATGACGGCCCTACCTACCACTTTTTATAATGCTGAATATGCCACACACACGCACACACATACCGAGCCCGGAGCCATTGGAATTAACCAATTAATGTTAAAATCCCCGACCCGGCTGGGAATCGAACCCGGGACCCTCTGGACCGAACGCCAGCAAGCCAACCATGTATCCATGGAGCCGGACTAAGCAACAGTAACGCTTTATGATTATTCTGTGGAACACATTCCACGCACAGCAAAATACGTTTATTCAAGCGCGCAATTGATGCAGTGTTAAATATTATGTGTTTTTTTTTTTTTTTTTTTTTTGCTATTGCTGTAGAATGACGATAATCTTCAAAACTACGTCCAGTTCATGATCATATCTGCGCAATAAAATGTAAGGCACATTACTGCGTTTGCGACGGTAGGCTGACTGTAGATGAATTCGTTGTGGTGTATGGTTGGTATAAGATAGGGCTGAGGTTGAGAAGGTAGCGATTGTGGCCTTAAAAATACGACACGAGCCTAACATTTGCCTGATTTGGAAATAAGGAAATAATGGGAAACCATCCACGGGGCAGCCAATGATGAGATTAGAACCTACTATCTCCCAAATACGAACTTACAGCAGTATGTCTCGCATGGTACAATATTATTATTATTATTCCGAGGTATCTGTGGAACAGCAGAGGTGAAAGAAGGTGCGGGTTGGAATGGGTCTAACTACAAGGCCGAAAGATGAATTCAAATTTCAATAAAGGTTATATTTTCAAAACTTAACAATTTTCGCATAGAATTCAAAAAATGTAACAAGGACTATCAACAACAATCCAATAATCAGGTACCAGGTACAATTTTACAACGAAAGCACTAGTTTCGGGACCTTTACAAGTTCTGGGCTTGAGCCCCAAATTTCACAATCTTTCAGCTTTTAGCTCAACAATACCAAGTTACAATATAGTTCCAAGGGCAGAAAACCCCTTTATACCAGGAGCATAAGCTCCAAAAACCATACCGGGCCTCCTAGAGGCACTTTTACCACAAACAAAGAGCTGACCCGCTCTCAATTTTTCAAGCCTATTGAAGGCAATACCGTACTTTACAATTAACTGCCATCAAGGCACAACGTACAAATATAAACAGGGGTATTTCGTACCCAATCTACTGGGCCTTCGCAGGAAGGAAAACAAAATGCGTAAAGTTAATGGCCCAAAATACAAAGATGAATGGAGGCGACTACTTGCACTTCTACACGAAAGCTTGTTAACCTAAGTGGCGCTAGGCTGATTCAACAGGGGCTATTCCCACACTAACGAGGTGACTCGTATAAGAAAATTTTAATACATGAAGAAAGAGAAGGAAATCGGTAACGAAAACGTAGTCACCTCAGATCAAAATGAAGGGGAGCTCGAGAGGGTAAAGCACTCTCTATCCCCGATTTACAGTTAAAGTAACATGAAAATTTTACATCCAAATGGTATAGGTTACATCAAAAACGGTTTCGGACCTTCCCGAGGATTAAACTGCTGAGCTAGCAAGAAAATAAAGATGTTAAACGTCCATTACCTTTTGAAGGGCTGCTGACTGATGAAAGAGGCGCTTCCCGCCTCCTGCTATACTTCCATACACTAAGCTAGATATTGTACGATTGGCGGAGAGCCAGGAAAATCAGCTGTTTTTAAACTCTCGGGAAAAATTCGAGACCTTTCATGAATGATTAAGACACACCCACAGTCGTTTATTGATCGGCTAAAGTTTACACATCAAATGTGAAGAAGAAGGACACGATTGGTCCAAAATTAATTAAAGAAATTCGGGATTGGCTAAGTTCAAAACTGGCGGAAAGAAAGATTAATATTGCCAAACCACAAATGAGAAAACAAAATTTAGCAAAGACCAAAACTTCTCAATACAAAATTTCTTCAAAAAGTTCCTTCACTTCGCACCAGGGTGCATGATCATAGTTTTTTGGTAGAGACATCTGTGAGAGAATGTCCACACTTCTTGATAATTAGTAAACAAAAACAATTCGAAATTAACACAGTGACATCTTCTGATAAACAGTTGAATTAATTCAGTTTTAAAGTTCAGAGTTTTAGCGGTAGAGGAGTACTTTAAGGTGGAAAAATCAAATGTGCGGCGTATAGGTGTACCAACCGGTACAATTATTATTATTATTATTATTATTATTATTATTATTATTATTATTATTATTATTATTATCATTATTATACATACATTATCATTATAGACTGTTATGCCTTTCAACGTTCAGTCTGCAAGCCTCTGAGAATCTACTAAACGTCGCCACAATCCTCGATTTGCAACTAGTGTTGTGGCCTCATTTAGTTCTATACCCCTTATCTTTAAATCGTTAGGAACCGGGTCTAACCATCGTCGTCTTGGTCTACCTCTTCTTCTCTTACCCTCCATAGCAGAGTCCATTATTCTCCTAGGTAACCTATCCTCTTCAATTCGCCTCACATGACCCCACCACCGAAGCCGGTTTAGGCGTACAGCTTCATCCATCGAGATCATTCCTAAATTAGCCTTTATCTTGTAACTTTTTGATGATGATAATCATAATAAATAAAATCATAAATACAAATATATAAATAAAATTACTCAAAAACTTAATAAAATTAATAAGCATAATTAACCGAAATGTCCGTAGTATGGGCGCCATGAGTTCACCAGAATGGATCCCTCGAATTTAGATAAGAGCATGATAAACTGTATATCCCAGGGCGTGTACATAATGCTGCGTATTGGTACATCTGCTGCAGGCCTTACCTAACCTCCTGAAAACGACTAATTAGGTAGGAACTGCACCTAGGTTCATCAATAACACTGATTCTAAAATAGCTACCTATATTCTTAACAAATTCCGTGCATGAGCACCTCATCAACATACAACATTATACATATAATACACACATAAAATATTGCTGGAAGACTCCATATTTACAACAACAATAATAATAATAATGAAAACAGTGGGAAAACGAAAGCGAGAACTAAGCTACCATTTGTAGATGGTCCGATGAACAATGTACATGTATGGAGATAAACACCCTTCACTGTCTCTATATCAATTCGATTTACCGATTCTCGTAATCGGCAGTTATCACATCACACAGATACCGTACCTTGTACTACTGTGTTCACATATTTTAACACTTGTTGTAAAGATATATACACACGTCTGTCGATCCTCAACATATAAATTTATGGAAAGTCTGAGATAGCTTTCACCAACATATAATGCTAGGCCGCCACAAGTGCTACAATACTTAATGCGCAAGCACTCTCCACAATCAGTCACTTTCCACAAACATAACAAGACTACGCTCCACGAACGTTTTTAGTCTAGTCCATTGCAGCCGTGTCACTCCAGTACCGTGTATCAGCACCACTTCCTTCCCGTACAGTGCCTCAGTTGTAGTTGTAGTTATCTTCCTTCTCGTTCCTTTACAATCACCTCTACAATCACCCTTACAATGTTCCTTACCATGTCCCATACAATCATCCTGGTTGCTGCCGTATGATCAACCTTTATAGACATCAACATCCCCCTCCTCTCAGATGATACGTCTGGATTGGTGCTTGCCAGCCAATCATGAGTGATCTCAAATCAAGACCAAGCCCTGAACTACTTCTTCCTCCCAAGACAATAACAAACTCTGGGGTATATTCCATGAATCACCAAACTTTCCTAATACAACAACAAGCTCATCTCATCAGGCTGGGATATATACATGACTCATACGAACTTCCCGACGACCACAACAAATACTGGGGTAGCCATATGACTCATTCAAATTACCAGAGTTATTAAAGGAATGTTTTCCCACTCGTGCAAAACAAATTACTCATACCTACATATGTGGATATCTTCCAGCTTACCAATATAAATGGGAAAATATACAAATGAAATGCTGATAATAATAATAATGATAATAATAATAATAAATCGAATACTGACAATAATATCTCTAACTTCTACATATAATTCAGGGGTGTGATATATGTACTATCACATAACGCCCCCTTGGTGAATCGATGATATCACATATTATGATTCACCATAAAACAGAACTTCATACATAACCTTATAATGGCATAACTGAACACATAATTTACTGTAATAATGATATATACATTGCGTCTACTGTATTGTATTCGCACACACGAAATACAATTTGTCCAAACAATAATAATAATAACAACACAACTCTGATTGTTTCATATAGCATTGAACACAATCCCTTCTTGCTACTGTACACATACATTAAAATTGATAATATATACATCCAAGGTGCAGATCCTATCTCTTATATCTGCGAAGGCTATAGATATCAAAATGTCCCAAGAACCTTGTTGTCAGCGGTTAGGAACCTATAAGCACACTTGCCTATTCTACTGTCCACAGTATACGGACCCTGATATAATTGAAAAAAATACATATAAACGTAATATCGACATCGATAAGCGAGGAATGCGTACCGTAATAAAAACTAACTACGTCTAGAATACACTCTATCTCTCACACAAAGATTCGTACCATCCACTCACACAAGAATCATACAAACTTTCATTCGGAACATAGAAATCCCAATTTCTGAAATGCGCGGGAATCTCACTACATTTACTCTTCCACAAAACCATAATAAATACAAGTAAACAGATCACATACTTTTTCACACATTCCACATCGATATCACTCAGCACGTCATTCAAATCATTCACACAACTCTCAGCCTTAAATAAAACATTACACACTTGCTTGGATAGACTTTCCTTCATCTCACGCACATTTCCATTCTCACTCACGTTCACTCTATTACAGAAATTCTTACCATAATACACTTCGAAATTGCTGTCATTACTACTTAATGACTCAACAATCAAGTCATCTTCACCACCTTCCATATCAGCTACTACTTGCACCACTTTCATGCCAACAACACTGCTACTTTCGACTCTCTTATCAGAAGTGTCATTAATCTCAAAGTCACCATTTTCACACATAATGGACCTAACTTTACTCTCCTCACATACACTTAAATCAACAAAAACATCCTCATGATGTATACTCCGTGAACACTCTTCACTCACAAAACAACCTTCCTCAACTTCACAAAAAACTTCACTTTCAATTTCAGAAACTTCCACAAGATTATCGATCGCAACACCGCTATTACCATCACCACTAGCACAAAGTAAGTCATCCGACACATCATTCTTACTTTTATCACGCTCCCTATTCTCAAAATCTCCCTGAACACAAAACACATGGTCATACAATAATTCCTCTTTCACGTCTACCTCGTAACTTACCTGTTTCATCGCATGAATGGGAATTTCGGTATCGGACTGCCTATCTGACCCAACTAAGAAGTCCGATTCCGGTTTAAATTACTTGACGTGGACTGTTCACTGTTATCATTTCTCGGCACTTGATCCGGAGGTCTATGATCCGTACGCCCCCTACTTTCTGATTCCCCTTGATTAGGTCTTCTGCCAAAATATTCCTGGTGATTAACTTCCTGATTAGACTGTCTGTTTCCCCTTCCGGAATTACCACCCTGATTCCCTTGCCTAGAATGACTGAAATTCTGATTAATCCTATCTCCCCCTAGCTGATTACCTTGTCTCCCATTATCCCCGTAATTCCTACCTTCACTTTGCCTAGTCCTCCCCTGCCCTTCCAAAGCATCAAACCTCTCTAACAGCTGCTCTAATTCCTTGATCGTAACAATATTCTGCATACATGCAGCTAATCCGACCTTCTCAGGAAAATGCCTCAACATCTGGCGGACTGTATCTCTCTCCGATGCTAGACCTTCAATATTCTGACTGATCAGAACATGCGCCAAGAAATATTCCGTCATAGACACACCTTCCTGAGGTCTATATTTGCCAAATAGCACGCGATCTCTTTCCCTTCCCTGAATAGCATCACTCCAAAATTTAGAACTAAATTTCTCTCTAAATTCCTCCAAACTCGAAATACCCCGTCTATAAACTTGAAACCAAGATCTCGCTTCTCCAACAAACGCAACATCCAACAGCTCATCAACCATACTCCATTCGATCAAACCATCGTCAAGATTCTTGGAAAACCGTTTCTCCACCGTTTTCAAGAATTCCATCGGATTAAACTGCCGACCATTAAACTTGGGTAATTCAGAGTTCTTCGTACAAGATACGTACCTATTACATATATTGCTACCTACTTGGATTTGGCTGATCTCCTGCCTTAACTTTACATGACATGCTTTAATTCCTTCTTCAACTACCATTCTGGCATTTCCTTCTACTGACTTGAGGTCTTTCTCCAATTTCTCAGTCTTTTCATCTATTCGCTTCGCTAAAACATTCTGGTTGGTTTTAATTCTATCTATTACTTCGACTTTATCTTCTACTATTTTTATTCTCTTATCACATTCCTTGCGGTTTTCAACAAATTCCTTCCTAACAACATTAAATCGGCATTCGATTTTCTCAGTCAATTCCAAGCGTTGAGATTCAACCTTATTATTGATTTCCTGAATTTCCCTGCTTTGATGGTCAAACTTCTGGTTCAATTCATCTATTCTACCATTCACAGCACTACTTAAACTATCAATTTTACTAGACAAATTCAACATTCACTAAATTTAACTCCTTACTTTGATTCTCAATCTTACTGGACAATTCCGTACTAACTGAATTTAATTCACTATTAATACTGTATATTTCATTACTTAAAAAACTCAATTCACTCTTCAACTCTTTACTCTGACAATTAATCTTACTGGACAGTTCAACACTCACTGAATTTAATTCAACACTCTGATTATCGATTTTACTCGACAATTCAACATTATTATTATCGATTTTACTGGACAATACATCACTCTTACTGTTAAATTCACCCTTCAACTCTTTACTGAACTGAATAAATAGTGATTGAAGCATACTAAGAGTTAAGGTCGCCCCTTGATCCCCTACATTCTGACTTTGAGACGGGTTACTCGGTTCCTCACCTATCGTTACCGATTGATCTTTCCTACTATCAGCCATTTCGCTACTCTCACTTAAATTCGATAAACTCAATGTGGTGGAATTCTTTTGCCTTCTCTTCTCCTGATTCTTAGTACCAGCAACTTTAAAAACCTCTCTATTTCTCAATTTTATAATACTGGACTCGCTACAACATTTCTTCATACTCCAACATACATATAAAACACTTCACTGACATAGTTTTCAGAATTCCATCCACACCTGACAAGTGCACCTACGCTTATAAGCCTAACAGATGTACCAACCATTCAGCCACACGTTGGGAAGCCAATTGTAACTTTTTGATGATGATGATAATAATAATAAATAAAATCATAAATACAAATATATAAATAAAATTACTCAAAAACTTAATAAAATTAATAATCATAATTAACCGAAATGTCCGTAGTATGGACGCCAGAGTTCACCAGAATGGATCCCTCGAATTTAGATAAGAGCATGATAAACTGTATATCCCAGGGCGTGTACATAATGCTGCGTATTGGTACATCTGCTGCAGGCCTTACCTAACCTCCTGAAAACGACTAATTAGGTAGGAACTGCACCTAGGTTCATCAATAACACTGATTCTAAAATAGCTACCTATATTCTTAACAAATTCCGTGCATGAGCACCTCATCAACATACAACATTATACATATAATACACACATAAAATATTGCTGGAAGACTCCATATTTACAACAACAATAATAATAATAATGAAAACAGTGGGAAAACGAAAGCGAGAACTAAGCTACCATTTGTAGATGGTCCGATGAACAATGTACATGTATGGAGATAAACACCCTTCACTGTCTCTATATCAATTCGATTTACCGATTCTCATAATCGGCAGTTATCACATCACACAGATACCGTACCTTGTACTACTGTGTTCACATATTTTAACACTTGTTGTAAAGATATATACACACGTCTGTCGATCCTCAACATATAAATTTATGGAAAGTCTGAGATAGCTTTCACCAACATATAATGCTAGGCCGCCACAAGTGCTACAATACTTAATGCGCAAGCACTCTCCACAATCAGTCACTTTCCACAAACATAACAAGACTACGCTCCACGAACGTTTTTAGTCCAGTCCATTGCAGCCGTGTCACTCCAGTACCGTGTATCAGCACCACTTCCTTCCCGTACAGTGCCTCAGTTGTAGTTGTAGTTATCTTCCTTCTCGTTCCTTTACAATCACCTCTACAATCACCCTTACAATGTTCCTTACCATGTCCCATACAATCATCCTGGTTGCTGCCGTATGATCAACCTTTATAGACATCAACATCCCCCTCCTCTCAGATGATACGTCTGGATTGGTGCTTGCCAGCCAATCATGAGTGATCTCAAATCAAGACCAAGCCCTGAACTACTTCTTCCTCCCAAGACAATAACAAACTCTGGGGTATATTCCATGAATCACCAAACTTTCCTAATACAACAACAAGCTCATCTCATCAGGCTGGGATATATACATGACTCATACGAACTTCCCGACGACCACAACAAATACTGGGGTAGCCATATGACTCATTCAAATTACCAGAGTTATTAAAGGAATGTTTTCCCACTCGTGCAAAACAAATTACTCATACCTACATATGTGGATATCTTCCAGCTTACCAATATAAATGGGAAAATATACAAATGAAATGCTGATAATAATAATAATGATAATAATAATAATAAATCGAATACTGACAATAATATCTCTAACTTCTACATATAATTCGGGGCTGTGATATATGTACTATCACAATCTCCTCATTCCGAGTACCCACCTGCCATTGTTCCCACCTGTTTGTACAAGCAATCATTCTTGCTACTTTCATATCTGTTACTTCTAACGTATGAATATGATATCCTGAGTCCACCCAGCTTTCGCTCCCGTCTGAAAACAGACCGATGCAGAGATAGTTTCGTCTGGGAGCTGACTTCCTTCTTACAGAATACTGCTGATCGCAACTGCGAGCTCACTGCATTAGCTTTACTACACCTTGATTCAATCTCACTTACTATATTACTATCCTGGGAGAACACACAACCTAAATACTTGAAATTATGACCTGTTGTAACTTTGTATCACCAATCCGACAGTCAATTCTGTTGAATTTCTTACCTACTGACATCAATGTCATAAACTGCCTAGGGATTCAAAAGCATTCTAGATCATTTCCTGACCAATTAGACCCCTCCAATGGAGTCTGTGAGGATAGATTTGATTTCGTGCGGAAGGTTATGACTTTATTCCGCATTCAATGGTCTAGAATCTACATAGCCTTACTACTCATCCAGGGGTCAATGACCTCGCGTCAGAAACGTTGTAGCCCTACTACTCAACTAGGGGTCAATGACCTCGTCTGAAAATGCTGACTCAGCACCCATCGTCTTAGAACATACATAGCTCATCTACTGGTTGTTTATTGACAGGTAAAAAAGAACTCCTGCAGAACAAAATCCGGCATCCCCAAAAAGTGTAAAACTCATTAGCCTATATCTATACTAATATTATAAAGAGGAAAAATTTGTTTGTAACGAATAGGTTCAAAACTACTGAACCGATTTTAAAAATTACTTCACCTATAGAAAGCACACATTGCCAGTGAGTAACATGGGCTGTATTTTATTTTCGAAACAATTCGTAGTGGGGGACACGGGGGGGGGGGGGGTAGATACAAAAATAATGGGCTAATATAGGCAAAATATTGAATTTGTCGTATAAGGACGAGACAAAGCTCAATTTAATCCTCTTGACGCAAAGAACAAAACTCGGTAAGCCCTGCGGGCCCGAAACCATGTTTTAAGGCCCTAAAACCAACCGTTACGGAGATATTGGCACCACACTACCCTGCTCTAGGAATCGGATGAAGTAATGATCTGCCGTAACCATGGCAACGTCAGCTCCAGGATTCTACAGCAGCGAAATTATCTACAATCAGTCACAAAAACCTAACACGTTACACACATGAAAATTGATATTTAGAATCCCTTTTAAAAATAAAAGAACACATATATTCGTTTTCAGGAAATTCACTTGAGGGGGGGTGGAGTGAAAAGAAGTGAGGAAGGAGTTGAATTATTAATATGAGGATACATATATATCAAAAAATGAAGATGTTTCAGACTTTAAAATTGGTACTTGGAATCTCCTTTAAAAATGAACACGCTCTTTTTGGAAAATCCACTTAAGGGGGTGAAAAGAATAAAAAGCGGGTGAATTTTTAAAATGAGTATCTTCTTCTTCTATCGCTTTACCCACACCTGTGGGGTTGCGGGTGGGAACTGTGTCGCACATGTGGATTTGACCCTGTTTTACGGCTGGATGCCCCTCCTGACGGCAACCGTATGTGTAGGGATGTAATCTATACTTCTATACTATTATTAGAAAAAGGAAAAATGTGTATATTTGTTTGTAACGGATAGACTCAAAAAATACTGAACCAATTTTAAAAATTACTTCACTTATAGAAAGCTACATTGCCAGTGAGTAATATGGGCTGTACTTTATTTTCAAAATAATTCGAGGGGGGCGACGGGGGAGATATAAAAATATTAAAATAATAGTCTAATATAGGCGAAATCGAATTTGTCGTACAAAGACGAAACAAAGCTCCCTTCAAGCCCCTTGACGCAAAGAACAAAACTCGGTAAACGCTTCGGGCCCGAAAACCATGTATTAAGGCCCTATAATCAACCGTTACAGAATTATTGGAAACACACTACCCCTGCTCTAGGAATCAAATAAAGAAACGAACGGCCGTAACCATGGCAACGTCAGCTCCAGGATTCTACACCAGCTACATTATGCATGTACGTTTGGGCATGGCTGCCAACCTAAATTGATACACATATGACTTACTATCTGGAAAAAATAAACTGTTGTGTAAGACGCTCATAGCACTCCTTTGGGCGGGGATGGAACGGGAGTGAAGTATAAAAATAATAGCCCCGGAGATCCCCGTAGTTCAGCGACCAGCGGTTGCCGACGGGCCTCCGTTTTTACGTACTGGCTTGGGTTTTAGCATTTTGCGGAGTCTGTTACCTATAGTTTAAACTATTTCTATCAAATCATGGAGTAGTAGGATCACTGATGTTATTAGTGCCGATATTTTGGTCCACTTGAAAAAATGTCTCAATATTTATACTCAGATTCATTATATGATGTGCGACATGAGTGACAAGCCCTGAGAATTATAATTCTCGATAATTATAGTAGTTTATTTTATGCATCGCGTATTGCCTTGATCGTTTGTAATAGTTACGAAATGTCGGATCAAACAAATACATTCAATAATATTTATGTTTGTTGGTCCTATCAAGCGGAAGTATACTTATACTAAACCTGCAGCTTTGTGAAGGAAGCAGGTATACCTAGGTGGGAATGAAGGAAAAACATGGTAGCATAAGATCTTAGAGGTCGACGCTAATTACGAACTAATATTTAGATGCCCCCATGAAGAAAAGAAGAATAAGATACACTGTAATTCCTAACATGACAAATAATTTCTACGTACTAAAGTAAATACACCAGTGATATAAATATCTAATGAAGTCGCTCACTACGATATTATGAGTAACTAAAGCCAGTTTCTGATAACCCGTACAAAGAACGGGTACCTCTGCTAGTGTGACATAAAAGCAATGACATGATTATGACTTCGACCGAATATGAACCTACACTCTTGATTACAGAGGGGGAATGTCTAGCCGAGGCGGTAAAACGTTCTCGATTTTCCCGGAGGAACGTGGGTACTGATTACTGTCAGGATGTTAGAAAATTTAGAAACCCTCTTCCACTACTGCAGAAGCTTAGGTCCTGGAGTTGACTTAGACACAGGTAACAAATTTCATATTAATCCGTATTGAAGAGCAATATATTAGCTAAAAGTTTCCATCTATTCAATACTGTTTGTTTTAACCTTAAAAATATTTACATATATTACATATTAAGAGTACAACAAACAGTATTGAATAGGTGAAAACCTTTACCTTTTGTTTTACACTATTCACTTAGACTACACCAGAAATGTGTATCATACCAATTCCTACAGATAAAAGCGACCGACCGTCCCACTTAGTGCTGGGGTTACAGGTAATGGAAACCTCTACATTCTATTCCTTTATGAGCCTTCATTAAATGTGGTAATATATTTTTTAGCTTTGCTTTTTCCTTTAGTACTGGAGACGAGCATTTAACCATCTGTCTCGCTGCTGAGTTATACTAAAAGGTTGTTTAGCTTATTTCTGGAACCATCCTATTTCACTTCGATTTTAGCCGGGTTTTTAAAGCTGAATATCCATTTTGATACTATACTATTTCAACCTGTAGGTATAATTTCCCTCTGCATTCTTTATGATCTAACCCCGAAAGACAATAGTGAAAACACACAGTCAAGATCCTGTGCATTACTATTGCACCCCCATACTATTCACTCTGTACTTCTGGCCGACAAGGGATAAGTTAATGTTAAATATTAACTATACTTTTTCACCAGGCCCAGTGTAACAAAATGTCAATTATAAATGAATAATTCGACACCGAATGATGAAAGCAATCGCGTTTTACTGCCCTAAAGGATATATGTCAGTGCGGTGTGTTGGAATCCGAACTCACTTGTATTGATCGTGCCCTAGAGACGTAGGACTACTGGAACCTTCTGTTAAACGTGACCAGAACTTCCCCACTGCAATACCGCTCCTCTTCTTACGTACTGCCTACAAAGCGGTTCTCTTCTTCATTTCATTGCCTCTCATCCTCCAATGTCTACGTGATACTTGCCATAGCAAAGCCGGGACAATAATATTGTCCCATTGCTTGCCTTTTTTTTTTAATTTCTACGTTCACAGTGTGAGATAATCCGTGTTATGGCCAAACATATCGACAGTCTTGAGGGAAAAAACTGAATATAAATGGATTATGCGAGTAGAAGTAGAGTAGGAAGGTAACAATAATTCTCCACCTCAATGGTCTGGATGAAAATTATGAAGAGACAGGTATGCTTTTTACCTGAATACTTGGCCTGTAAAATTATTACTAGGAAGAGTACGACATCTTTATCAGTTGCTCTTTTTTTTACTATAGTACAAATAAAATTACCTTCCTTGCGTCATTTAATCCCAGAGAGTGATTTCCATACCTGAAAGTTGCTTTAATTTCAATGCAACATATCCTTATTCATTCGTGGAAGTAACTTAGCGTTGGTAGTAGTCGATCCACTGAGCTCTCAACTAGAGTGTCCTAAGATTGATTTCCGCAAACTTCGAGAGGACATCAAATGTAGTCACTAAGTGTTGACTGGGAGTGTACTCGACCATAAATAATCGACGTAGTCCTTACCTGGTCTATGGTGCTTCACTTTATCACCACCACCAACAACAACATCACCACCACCATTACTTTATTCATCGTCTTCTTCCTGTCCTTCTTCCAGTGTCTTTGGGTCGGTTCTGCGTAAAAATTTAGCCCAACTTTCGGGCCAGATTCTCTTCCTGACGTCAAACCTATGTGGAGGGATGTGCTTAATTTTTTCGTATTTTATGGTGTTCAGTAGTATATGTTTCGTTTAAATGAATATGCGTATTGAGAAGAACACAAATGCCCAGCTCTGGGCTAGAGGAAATAGCAAGACATGACTAAAATTCCCCACCCAACCCGGGTTCCTCTAAACCGAAGGCTACCTTGGTCGCAGTAGCGTAGCCAGGATTTCAGTTTGGGGGGGGGGCATTTATTTTGATAGGTGACCAAACTTCCAGAGTTTAGGTGGTATAGAGTACCTAAAAAGGAAATTAGTGTCCTTGGATCCAAGTAAGAGTGGTGGATTCGTGCGGATTCCGGAAGCTAATAGTAATCATCATCATCATCATCATCATCATCATCATCATCATCATCATCATCTTCCGTTTTTCCTACATGTGTGGGGTCACGGGTGCGAACTGTGTAGCACATGTGAATTTGGCCCTGTTTTACGGCCGGATGCTCTTCCTGACGCAACTCTATATGGAGGGATGTAATCACTGTTGTGTGTTTCTTTGGTGCCTGGTAGTGTAGTATGTTGTCTGAATATGAAGAGGAAAATGTTGGGACAAACACCAAGTCGCCAAGCCAGAATATAAATATGGTAATTTTATTATAATAATGGTCATGTGATAAGCTATAAAGAAGTGACATTTTATACGATTAATGCGGCAAAGAAACACACACATACACGTCGAATAGAGGTTTCTCGCCCTTCTCCATGGCTAGATGTTGAAACCAAGAAAATGATGGCCCACCGTGACTCATTATTTCGACATTATAAACAAACCTTAGATGACACAGACTTCGAATCTTACCGCATCTTAAGAAATCGCACAAAGCATATAATCAGAAATAAAAAATGTGCATATTTCCGGAATTTAGCTAACAACTTTAATTCCAATCGCGCATGGGACCAATTTAGAGCTCTGGGAATAGGAAAACATCAACAAAGCCAGACAAATCCTGACATTCTACTTGACGAACTGAACGATTACTCTAGTAGAATAAATATTCAACCTACCCCAATTAACTGCACCGAATCACCGCCCTCCCCTCCAGCCAATCCACCATTCACATTTCACAGTGTCACAGAAAATCAGGTTAAAAAGGCTTTGTACTCGATTAAATCAAAGGCCACGCGTGTAGATGATAATCCTATTACTTTTATACATAACATTATTGGTGCTGTCCTGCCTATACTGTCGCACATACTGAACTACTGTTTACTAAACGGAATTTTCCCTACTGTCTGGAAAACAGACAATATTGAATATTATACTGGTACCTAAGAGTTTAGACCCACAATCTCTCTCTGACATTCGTCCTGTGTTCATACTCCCTGCGCTTTCTAAAGCCTTTGAACGTTTAGTATATGAGCAAGTTCTGGAATACCTAAATAAAAATGCTCCTTTGGACCCTTTGCAATCTGGATTTAAGAAGGGTCACAGCACCGCGATAGCACTTTTGAAGGTAAGAAGAAACTCTATAGACAAACGACTGCTCACTAAACTTATCATTCTTGACTTCAGTAGCACCTTTGACACTATAGAAATTCCGACTATGATAAAGTAAATGGAACTGCTAAATTTCGACCTGGCTGCGCTTAAGTTTCTTAGTTATTATTTGAGTAACCATCAACAGCGTGTAACAGTAAACGACAAGGCCTCTAAATGGAAAATGAAACTTAGTGGTGCCCCGCAGGGCAGTATTCCAGGACCCTTAGTTTTCTGTATTTATATCAATGACATACCATCCGTGACAGGAAATAACATATCGACACTGCAAGACAAGATATTAACAATGACCTCTGATGACTCAGTATATATGCACAACGAAATTCTCTTATACTAAACTCCACAAAATCTCAGGCAATCATAACTGGACCACGAAAATTACTGAGCTGCTCAAACAATGTCGCAATCCCGCCTATCCTCTTGAATGGGAACGTTATTCCCCACAGTAAACCGGTTAAAAATCTTGGCTTAATTATGAATGAAACACTTGATTGTTCTGGTCACACGAAAGAAATACGTAAAAAAAAGACTTTTGGAGTGCTTCACCTTCTTAAACGGCAGAAGGATATATTTCCATTTGAGCTAAAGGCAAAACTAATACAGACACTCATTCCCCCTATTCTTGAGTAGGCTACTGTTACGTTGTATTAGTTGATATGATGAGAGAAGAAACACTTAAACTTCAACGAGCACTGAGATTTATTTACAACATCGGGTACGATGTTCATACCACCCCATACTATCAGGCTGTCTCATGGCTGAAGCCTGACAAACGCCGGCAGCTACACACTTTAACGATGGTGTTTAGGAGTGTTAGCTGAAAGTCAGCCACTGTATATTTCTTCTAAATTCACCTTTTTATCATCATTTCACAACTTAAATACACGTTCTAGATCCTATCTTTCTATTCCACTGCACCGCACAAATACAATTAATAGATTATTTGTGGTGATCGGCGTCACATTATGAAATTCCCTGTCAGCTCAGATCAGAGAAACTAGCTCTTTATTAAGATTTAAGGTCACCTGCCGAGACGTCCGACTCATTGGCTGAATGGTCAGCGTACTGGCCTTCGGTTCGGAGGGTCCCGGGTTCGATTCCCGGCCGGGTCGGGGATTTTAACCTTCATTGGTTAATTCCAATGGCCCGGGGGTTGGGTGTTTGTGCTGTCCCCAACATCCCTGCAACTCACACACCACACATAACACTATCCTCCACCACAATAACACGCAGTTACCTACACATGGCAGATGCCGCCCACCCTCATCAGAGGGTCTGCCTTACAAGGGCCGCACTCGGCTAGAAATAGCCACACGAAATTAAATTAAACCTGCCGAGACTACCTCTGAGGACAGCTGACTGAATGGTTGAAGTGTGAATGTGTGCGTGCCTGAGGATGTCATTTTTAAGAGTTTTTAATATTGAAATGAAATGGCGTATGGCTTTTAGTGCCAGGAGTGTCCGAGGACATGTTAGGCTCGCCAGGTGCAGGTATTTTTATTTGACACCTGTAGGCGACCTGCGCGTCGGGATGAGAATGTAATGATGATGAAGACGACACATACACCCAGCCCTCGTGCTAGCGAAATTAACCAATGATGGTTAAAATTCCCGGCCCTGCTGGGAATCGAATCCAGGACCCCTGTGACCAAAGGCCAACTCGCTAACCATTTAGCCATGCAGCCGCACTTTTCAGTATTAATTAGTTTTAATATTAATTTATTTAGTAATGTATTTAAATGTATTTTTTAAAACTATTTATTTTTGTAGTTTTAACTGTTTTACGTATCTCAGTATTTTATTTTTGATTAGTATGTGGTTAAGTATACGAGAGGGCCTCGAGCCCTAACTTCGCCACTGTAAAAAAGGCACTAATAAATAAATAAATATAGAATGTACGGGGTATGGGTATAGATATTTTGTTAGTTGGTAAAGAAAAATATATGGTACAACATATGCTAGGGAGTGTCTACCTTGTCCTATTAGTTTCCCTAGCGGTTAGGGCAGCGCAGCTGTGAGCTTGCATCCGGGAGCCAATAGATTCGAACCCTTCTGTCGGCAGCCCTCAAAATGGTTTCCCGTGGTTTCCCATTTTCACACCAGGCAAATGCTGGGGCTGAACCTTAATTAAGGGAACGGCCGCTTCCATCCCACTCCTACGCCTTTCCTATCCCACCGTCACCATAAGGCCTATCAGTGTCGTTGCGACGTAAAGCAAATTGTTAATTCGTTTCCCTCGCAAGCCTGGGGTACAGAATATAGTAGCATTAAGTTACAGTTGTATGGCGCTAATATTTTTATTAACGTGCCAGAAACCAACGACATGGAACTGTTGCCATGTCAACACCGTTTTGAGGGCCACCGACCAAAGTCGGGATTTGAACCTGCGAACTCGGACTCAGACGGACAGCGACTCAACCAACTGAACCACATGAAAAGGAGGCGTTTGTGATTATTGTTATAAATAGATTCAGTTAGTATGTTTACACAGGTTTTATGAAGAGCATTTATTAAGGCGTACGTTTTCCAACTGTCCTAAATGCACGAGACCGGACGGAATAACTAGCTGGAAGCTAAAGAGCCTTGCAGGGGTGTCGCTTCCTTCTCTGTACACTTTTCCAAACCAAACTCCATGGCGTAACAGCCCCGAAGGGCCATCGCCTACCAAGCGACCGCTGTTCAGCCCGAAGTCCTGCAAATTATGAGGTGTCCTGTGGTCAGCACGCGACGAATCCTCTCCGCCGTTATTCTA
This sequence comes from Anabrus simplex, assembly GCF_040414725.1. Lineage (NCBI taxonomy): Eukaryota > Metazoa > Arthropoda > Insecta > Orthoptera > Tettigoniidae > Anabrus > Anabrus simplex. Next base: position 1,372,159,215 of record NC_090265.1, read on the forward strand.
GGCTTTCAAGACCGGGGCCGTTATCTCACCGTCAGATAGCTCCTCAATTATAAGCTCGTGGGCTGAGTGTACCTCGAACCAGTCCTCAGATCCAGGTAAAAACCCTGACCTGGCCGGGAATCGAACCCGGGGCCTCCGGTAAGAGGCAGGCAAGCTACCCCTACACCGCGGGGTCGGCTTGTTACTTTCAGGTCACCTTATTTTAGAATTAGACTTAAGGCATCCTGCATTCGATGCCCGCCACTGACAGAGTTAAGAAATGCATGGGATCGGGAAGATACAGCCTTGTTTGTGGGTGCAATAGAGTTGGCCATGAGTCTCCCGTGATCGAAATATCTACGACCTGGCAGGTAGTCACCTTCACGGGGCGTCGTACCAAAGTGGTTCTTTTTTTTAGAAAATATAATAAATGAAGATTCTACTTCCTCGCAAACAAAGAACGATATCAATTTTACGAACAGTTTCAATAATGCAGCCGGTTTAGAGTACAGAAACTATGATTTCGATTGTTGGATATAATTACATGGCAACAATCAAAACCATCAATATCTACAGAAGATCCGTCACCGCACTCGGTAGGACCGGCTTTCTTTTCATATCTACCGGGCGAGTTGGCCGTGCGGTTAAGGGCGCACAGCTGTGTGCTTGCATCCGCTTCGAACCCCACTGTCGGCAGCCCTAAAGGTGGTTTTCCGTGGTTTCCCATTTTCACACCTTAATGACAGCTGATGGTGGAGCTGTTGAGAATCCAACCAGCCTTAGGGCTGGAGACTGAACATACAACATGCAATTAAGGCTACGGCCGCTTCCTTCCCACTCCTAACCCTTTACTTTCCCATCGTTGCCATAAGACCTACGGTGCGACGTAAGGCGAATTCTAAATACAAAATAAAACATCTTTTCACAACCCCTTCCATGGAAAAGCTGTATCCACGCTACTGGCCTAGACTTGGCCACTGAAATTATTTCATGGGTACGCCACTGCATCCACTTACCATTTAAGGTACAAGGTAAGCCCGAAGAATGGTTGATACTCAAAATATACCATCATAAATGATGCGGTTATTATTCAAAAGTACTAAAGAAAGGTAAGGCACGCGACCTAGTGTTTCAAGTAGAATCTGTATCAATAGAACGTGACTTCCCATTTTAAAAATGTTTCAAGGATCGACTGCGACTCAAGCCTCGGCCGTCTTGATGAGAAGATAGAACCATTGGAACTGAGTTATCACGTCCGCTAATTACAAGATAGTTACATGCACTTTTGATGGTGCCATTTAAAGTTCCAATCAGTCCCCGGGCATTTGACAAAATATATAGACCTACCTATAGAACTGAGGTACGCATCTGCGATCTGTCTTGCTATTAGAATTTAAAAAAATCATAACTTACCGAGGATGCACATTATTTTGCCCTTAGTGACAAATAAAGTTATTATATGGCACAAAATGAGAAACTAACGTGCAGCTCACAATCCTGTCACAGTCTTCCGAACGCTGCAACTTAAACAAAGCACATGTTTCAACCACGGTACAATCCCAGTTTCGTGGAACTGATCTGCAAAAGCTGACACGATGTTGTTCAACTGTTTCTGGCTGTGGACCCCGTTATCTCGGTGGTCACGTTCCGGCCCCCTACTGAGTAATCCCTGGCTAATTGCCCCTTTCCTCATCTTTTGGCATTTGTCTACACATTCCCAATACTGAGGCCTCTACAGTGAAATATCCCCGCGCATCACAATCCTAAGTGTCTTCCTTTCATTCAAGCAGTACAAATATGGAGAATTATGAATGGCCGTATTGAGCCCTGCTAATAGATTCTTTGTCGCTACGTTAATTCGTCATTTCGGCGTAAGTTTTAAGTTGTACGTAACGTACGTAAAACAACGGCTGATCCTCGCTCTACTTTCAGGAAATATTTTGGGCGGGGGCCGGCCCTACTGCCCCCCCCCCTTGCCTACGCCAGTGTCTTGGTGACTTTTCAGCCAGGGAGTAGGGCGCTAAAGTGACTCACTTACCCCCAGTATAATTGCTCACACAGGCATAGGTATACACGCACAAACTATCTAACTACCTGGCTAACTAACTGGCTAATTATCTAACCACCTAATTAACATGGACATGTAGTGGTGCCGTTAGTTAGCCGGCGATTGTCTGTTCCGTTATTAGTGGGTCGTTCCCACCTGAGGTCGGTGGTATTTGTTTGAATGTTACAGCTCCATATCGTCGCCTCTCGGCGCATTAAGAAACTCTCTCGGGACAGAATTCCGACACCAAAGTATATCTCAGAAGCAATGACAAGTGAATAGGCGATTAAACAATTATTATTATTATTATTATTATTATTATTATTATTATTATTATTATTATTATTATTAAATAACCTGCATTGCGTTTGAATTGTTGGTCCGGAACGTAAATTCGTTTGCTTGGAAATGTTACGGATAAGCATTCGCCAGGAGAGTCTGCAAACCCGCCACGTAGTAAGGTTGGTCTGGTTGCTGTGACTACCGTCCGTGCTGAACATCAATTTTGCCGTCTGTTAAAACGATCTGGTGTTGGTTCTTCTGAAGTAATGTCCGTCTCTTTGCACTAACATGTGCATGAAACTATGAGTGACGGACATGACATAAAAAGGAATCTAAATGAGTAGCTTTTAAATTCTCTCTGAATCGCATCAAGTCCAAGGTCGATGAACAGATCTTTCAAGAAATCGAGCAGGTATTTCTAAGATAATATGCTGCAGGGATATGATGACGACATAACGCGAAGGTGAATATAATGACCTAGTCTAGAGCCCGTCACCTTACGCTGCTACAGAAGCATGATATAAGCTTGGCCGTGCCTTCTTGTTTCTATGTTCTGACAATGAAACTGAATAGGTATTCCACTAACTGTGAAGGCAATAGTTATACCATGAAAATACGAAAGGGGACAGGTGAAGGACTGTCCCACTAGGTTTTCGTGACCACGTCGCCAGAGTTAGTCTGACAGGCTGCAGTGAAGTACACGTTAGATTTATCTGTTTGGTCACCTAACGATACGGCTGGCTATTTATATAGTCCGAGCATGCGCGAACCGTACCACTCTGTATCACTTCATACTAATCGACGCCGGCGCTTATAAAAGATTTATGATTCCACGTGGTTATAATTTGTGAATTTGAAGTGTGAGGACTGTTATGACATTGATCAATCCTATTAAAATGCATCTTTCCTATGATATCGAACACGGTAATATTTCAGAATATTTGGTAATTTTCGAAATTCCGTCCTACTTGTCCTCATTCTACAACAGGGCCTCTCAAGCGGCCAAAATTTCACGCGTGCAAATTGGGGCGCAGAGTTCCTGTGCAAAGTGCATCGGTCCGATTCGGCTCGGCTCGGACCAACGCTTCGTCTCTGGGCTCTCAGCTCAACTCGGCACGGATCTGGAGCGCTACGGAGCAAGTGAGGAAGAGGGAGACGGGCGGAGCGAGCGAAACAGGCGTGGGGAAAGAGTGAGATTGCGCTATTGCTCCAAATCCAGGAGTGGGGGTCTGCATCAGACTCCTGCAGCCAGACCCACCACGCAGCACTTCAAACCCACGGGCTCCGGCAGCCCAGCCCGTGCAGTGCCTTTCTCTTTCTGACGCGGCAGCGTACTGGCCCACAGCACTGGGCTCATACGGCCCACCGCAGTCCACCGCACTGGGCGGGCTCCGTGGAATTACCTTGAGTTGTTCTCCACAATAACATGTGCGCTGTGCACAACGAAATGTTCACGTCACACTACTATTCGGATCATTCACTCTACGAATTCCGTACGCTACTAACATATTGCAAAGTAGGCTAATCGCATTTTGAAATTAAACGGTAGATATTTCTCCTGCACTATAATAATAATAATATTATTATTAATAATAATAATAATAATAGTAATAATTGAAAACAAACAGAAACTTTATTATAAACTAATATTCGTTTGCAATTGACATCAAGTTAACTGAAAATGAATCTAAATAACACGAAGCATATTCATAGGACTTCATTCGCGTTTACCTCAAAATAAAATATAAACAGAAATGACGTGCAATTTGCCAACAACAAAAACAATCCTGAACATAGCTTTCACTTAGTGTGTGTAGTTTATTGGTCATTGTTAATGTGGTGGAATGGAATTACTGTGAATGAAAAGAAGAACATCAGCATTGTCGTGCGTTGATAATGAAGCCCGCTGAACTGCAATTTATCTCTGAAGCTCAATATGATGCTTGCATACATATTACTTTCCTTAGCGATCTGGTGAAATTTTGGACAGTTTTGTCCATTTGTTCTCCAATATAATACTATATCTATCTTCTTGCATTCCACAATTTTGCTTTAAATATCTTTCCAGCTCATCTGTTGGAATAGGAGCATCATGAACGTCAGTCCACGAAGAAAATTTCATTACTTTGGCAGGTTGTGGCATAGTCGTGGAGTCTGATGAAATGGCGTATGGCTTTTAGTGCCGGGAGTGTCCAAGGACATGTTCGGCTCGCCAGATGCAGGTCTTTTGATTTGACTCCTGTAGGCGACCTGCGCGTCGTGATGAGGATGAAATGATGATGAAGACGACACATGCACCCAGCCCCCGTGCCAGAGAAATTAACCAATTAAGGTTAAAATTCCCGACCCTGCCGGGAATCGAACCCGGGACCCCTGTGACCAAAGGCCAGCACGCTAACCATTTAGCCATGGAGCCGGACACGAAAACATTAGAATGCTCGTCATTCAAGCACACCTCGTTCATCGTAAGTTTTTTATCTAATCATAAAGAAGACAAAATCAGTCCGACACATTTAATCTACACTAATATAACAAAGAGAGAGTGCGAATTTTGTTAGTTTGTGTATATCTGGAGGGTAATCTCAGAAACTACTGGACCGATTCCAAAAATCCTTTTACTAATATAAATATGCATTACCCCTGAGGGACATGGGCTGTAATTTATTTTCAAAACAATTCGAGGTGGGGGCGACAGGGAAGGCATAAAAATAATAGGCTAATATAGGCGAAATATCGAATTTGTCGTGCAAGGACAACACTAAGCTCATTTTAAGCCCCTTGACCCAAAGAACAAATCTCGGTAAGCCCTATGGGCCCGAAAACTATGTTTTACGGCCCTGAAACCGACCGTTATGGAGATATTGGCACCACACTACCCTGCTCTCGGAATCGGATAAGAAAATGAACTGCCGTAAACATGGCAACGCCAGCTCCAGGGTTCTACAGCAGCGCGATTATGTGTGTACGTTTGATCATAGCTGCCAACCAAAATTTGTACACATAATCCCTGAGCATATCTACAATATATTTCCAAAAATTAACATGTTACAGACGTGAAGTGGTATTTATAATCTCTTTTAAAAACAAAGAGACATGTCTCTCTTTTTTGTTTTTGGAAAATCCACGTAGGAGGGGGTGGAGGAAGGGCTGATAAAGGGGTTGAATTATTTTTATACGGATACTTATATCTCAAAACCTGAAGATGTTACAGATGTGGAAATACGTATTTGTAATCTCCTTTAAAAATAAAGAAACGTGCTTTTTTTTTACTTGAGAGAAGACGTTCTCACGTGTACAGTTCTATGTCGCATGATCATCTCAGCCCCAAAAGGCAATACCACACACTTAGTTTACAAAGAGTTTCTTGGGTAAATGAAACTCAATTTTTCAGTGAGGTTTTATACTTCAGGGATTTTCAGATAATGTCTTATTACAGTACCGAGGAACGATTACTTTTATCAAATTACGAAATCCACGCGAGAAGCCGCGAGTAACTGCTAGTGTGTACATAAAGTTCACCGCAGATCGTACAGCACACAAAATTAACGTCTTTCTCATCACCGTCAACTGCAGGCTTGAATACCAACCAAATACGACTTTTAAGTTTAGGATCCGGTTCAGAAGTCTTGTATTGTGCGGTTTTTAGTTCGTTTGTTGCTTCTTTTTTACTTCACAATTTTTGGCCACGGTTTGTTTTCATTTGTAATTACAGTCCACATTCGTTTCCGATAACAGGATAGACGGAGAAGTCAAACTGAAAACCACAGCAAATTCGATCGGCTCCACTCGATCGTATCGCAACGCACTCCGGTGACACGCAGTACACTGTACACATTGAAGCAGTCAGCCCATAGGACTACCTCAGCGCTGTTCTTGGCTCACCGCGTACGAATGACAGAGCGCTGGCCCAGACCGGCCCGTGCAATGACGTCACGGGCTTCGTTTGTTCGAGCCTTTCAAAGCCCATTGCAGTGTACTGCTGAAGCAGCTCATAGGCTGGGCCTCGCTGCAGGACTCTGGTCTGCATTCTAGACAACCAAGCGAAGTCGTCTTTTGCACCGTGCACAGTGCATGCACCCTGGCGCAATAGTTATACCATGCACCCTGGTGCATGCACTCTGAGAGGCCCTGCTCTACAACAATGGAACAGTTATGTCGAGCACAACATTATCTTATTGTAAATTTCGATCCTTGATGTATCATCATCGAATAGAGAATTTTACGCGTGGCATAATGGCACCAGTGCGGTAGACTTAAGATGATGAGGGTAGAAGTCACATGGTGTACGAAATATCGAAAATTACCAATGTATTCTTGAGATATATAATTAGCCATCCGTGGTGACATGAAAGACCGATTACCTCTCAAGAGAATACTTATGACAAAGGGAGTTCCGGAACAAACCACCACGAATAAAAACAAGCGTCCTGTGGACGGAGAGAAAGAAACAACATAATCTGAGAATGCGACATTACTGGGCAAACATCAAGGACCGTCCAAACAAAAATGATGAACGACGTGCTCCTTAGTTGGCCAATTCGAAAGAGGAAGAAAATCCATCCGTTTCACTCGGCAACAATCCAGATAAATTAGTTCGCAATAGATATCGTCAATAACATAACAGTTAATCAGTGTTTATGCAAACTAAAACTTTCTTCAGTTTAACTCAGTTATTTCTGGGAAAGGTGAAATAATTCACGCTTATTTTGATTTTTTCCAGGTGTTTGAGACCAGATGCCACGTGAAATTTTATATTAAAATCTCAAATGAAGGTAGACAGGGAGTCGAAACTCAGCCTTGCACGTATGAAGCCAGCAGCTAGACCAATGAGCTTAATACGACCGCTTAATAGGTTTTCATTTATTTCATGTTATTTAATGTATGTATTTATTTATATGAAACATATGTATAAATGTATATTCCAGTCATAAATATTTTTAATTACTTGTAGCATAATGAAAATCGGGTTCTAAAACAACCCTGTTTTCATCCAAATTTATCTCAGTGATTGATCGCATCCTTCATTCCAAAATGCCAGTAAAGACTGCCTGGTATACTGACCAATGAAATACCTCGAATTGTTTTGCAATAATTCGAGTTCCCCTACTTATAAAAACCAAAGCAGGCCATGAAGGCCCTTGGAGAGGTAGAAGGTAAAAGCTCCCATTACACGCAACGTTGACGCTTGGTGGGGTAGACTGGTTAGCTCTACACCCGGCAGCCTTTGCCCCTATTAATTAACCTGATACTCATTCTTGGTGCAGACTGAGTACATCGTAAGAAATCTTAATTTTTTCTGCTTGCTGATGGGGAATCGAGCCCACGTCCTTCCGGGTGTCCCCTGCTTATAGACAGGTGCAATTTAATTATATAGGAAGGTGATTTACCAACGATTCATGATCATTTTATTACTCTGTGAAGCCATTCCATGCCTGCCTTCCCATTACACTTTGCCACTTCAGGCATCATTTCATCTATACCTGTTTCTTTATGACAATTTAGTTAATTTATCACAAGGTCAACATTGTCGAGGGTGGATCTTCAATATCGCAGAGAGAATGTTATCATTCGCGTAAATCACCGCGCGGGAAGACCACGGGTCTTTAACGAACGGACATCACGTCGCCTTCGCAGAACCATACTGGGCGATCGACGGGTTACTGTGAGTCAGATCACCACCCATTTGAATGTTGGGAGTCAGGAACCCATTCCTACCAGGACCGTAAGGTGGCAACTGCACAGCATAGGATTCACCAGCCGACGACCAACTCGTGGCCCTTTGCTGACAACTCGACACATGGAATAGCGGCGGCGTGTGGTATGGTCCAATGAATCCCGGGTTCAGTTTTATCGATCTGATGGGCGCGTGAGAGTGTGGAGTATGCCTCATGAATCTACGGATCCTGCGTGTCAACAAGGTTGTGTCCAGGTGGGAGGTGTCTCAGTTCTCGTCTGGGCGGTGATCTCATGATCACAATTAGGCCCTATTTTCCGGCTGCAGGGAGCCGTGACAGGTGCACATTATGTGGAAATTCTTTCAGACCATTCTGGCCCTAGAATACCCTGACGGAGATGTCATGTTTCAACAAAACAATGCGTAATGTCTCCGCTCTGTGGTGGCACGCAGGTGGTTGGAGAAGCACTCCAGTGATGTTACGACCAAGGATTGGCCCTCAAAATCCCCGATTTTAATCCTATCGAGAAGTTATGGGATGCTGTCGATGCTAGTGTACTCTCCATGAACCCCGCACCAACTACACGAGACGAACTGTGCGTAGCAATGCAAGATGCGTGGGTCCAGATCCCTCCCGAACGATTCCAACACCTTGTAGAGTCGATGCCGTTTTGAGGGCTCGCGGAGGAACAAATCGTTATTAACATCGCATTCAGTGTCTTCCCATGACGTTTGGCCACTCAGTGTGTATAAATTGGGAAGATACAACGAATGAATTATTACATAATAATTTACTCTATATTTTCAAAATGAAACTATTACAGTGCCAAAATGGAACGTACTGGCCAAGACGAGGAATGAGATAGTTTGCCATTACTTTCCTCATTGCACCTGAAAGTGCTATTGCAGCATTACCGGCCCTAACAGTAGAAGCTTTCGTACCGTTAGGATTTACTAGTCGTGCTCCGAATGTCATTTCTCAGCATCACCCATCCCTCAGCAGCTTCAATACTGTCACGGCCATGAATGAGTCTGAGACTTCTGGTCCCATTCCTTGGCCTAACCGAACACCGGATTTTTCCGCTTTAGGCGTTTTTTCTGGGGTTTATTGTGGGCTCTTTTGTATGAGACTCGTGTTGACACTGAAGAGACTCTGGTTCCTAGGACAGACGAAATTCAGGAAAATCCCGAAATCTTTGCTTGTATTTGACAGTTCATGATTCGGGAATGTGTGCAGGTCAATGAAAGTGTTTTTGAAGCTTCTCGAAAGTGCAATGAAGTATATACGTTTTGTGCCACTGTACTTCAGAGGAAAGTCAAATATATGATATGTATTGTAGTAAAGTTGTTACTCTTATCCTCATTAAGCAAGTCTCGCAGGGAAAAATGGCATTAGAAAACGTTGTAAATGTTCTTGTCCTATGGGTCTGCACCTTTGATGGTCAATTTTTACAGACCGTGTAAAATAATCCTTATTAAAATTATATTTTCTCATCACGTACATAAATAGATACTTGTTCATTTTAGACTGTTACTTGTCGGGCTGAGTAGCTCGAGCGGTGGCCTTCTGACCCCAACTTGGCAGCTTCGATCCTGGCTCAGTCCGTGGTATTTGAAGGTGCTCAAATACGTCAGCCTCCTGTCCGTAGATTTACTGACACGTTGAAGAAATCCTGAGGGACAAAATTCCTGCACCTCGGCGTCTCCGAAAACCGTAAATGTAGTTATTGGGACGAAAATCAATAACATTATTATTATTATTATTATTATTATTATTATTATTATTATTATTATTATTATCATCATTATGTCCGACTCGTTGGCTGAATGGTCAGCGTACTGGCCTTCAGTTCAGAGGGTCCCGGGTTCGATCCCAGGGCGTATCGGGATTTTAACCTTCATTGGTTAATTCCAATGTCTCGGGGGCTGGGTGTTTGTGCTGTCCCCAACATCCCTGCAACTCACACACCACACATAACACTATCCTCCACCACAATAACATGCAGTTACCTACACAAGGCAGATGCCGCCGACCCTCATCGGACGGTCTGCCTTACAAGGGCTGCACTCGGCTAAAAATAGCCACACGAAATTATATTATTATTATTATTGTTATTATTATTATTATTATTATTATTATTATTATTATTATTATTATTATTATTATTATTATTATTATAAACGGTTATGCCTTTCACCGTTCAGTCTGCCAAGCCACTGTCAATTTTTTTTTACAAATCGCTTTACGTCGCATCGACACAGATATGTCTTATGGCGACGATGGGATAGGAAAGGGCCAGGAGTGGGAAGCAACCGGCCGTGGCCTTAATAAAGATACAGCCCCAGCATGTACCTGGTGTGAAAATGGGAAACCGCAGAAAACCATCTTCAGGGCTTCCGACAGTGGAGTTCGAACCCACTATCTCCCGGATGCAAGCTCACAGCTGCGCGGCCCTGACCGCACGGCCAACTCGCCCGGTCCTCTGTCAGATAATAAGTACCTCCAAAAGTCCTCTATTTGCAACTATCTCCGTGGCCTCACTTAGCACCCTACCATTTACCATGAAAATTTTAATAATTAAAAATCAGTTTGCAACCATCGTCATCGTGATCTTTTTTCTCTTACCCGCCATAGATGAGTTCAATATCCTCCTAGGTAACGTAACTTAGTCTCCTCCATTCGCCTCACTTGAACCCACCACCGAAGCCGGTGTATTCGCACAGCTTCATCCATCGAGGTTACTACTTAACCTTCATATCCTGATTCCCAGTAAACTCCTACTGTTGTGCTTGTACCAGGCGGTACCAGCAATCTTTCTCGCTACTTTCGTCTCTCTTATTTCCAGCTTATGAGTAAAATATCCTGAGTCCACCCAACTCTCACTCTCGAATAGTAACGTCTATGCAGCACATGTGGATATGGCCCAGCTTTACGGTCGGATGCCCTTCCTGACACTAACCCTATATGGAAGAGGCGGTGGTGATTATTGTTTTAAGAGGAATTACAACTAAGCAACCACTCTCTATATAACACTAATGAGAGAATGGAAGGGATCCGACACTTCAAAATATGAAGGCTTCTGCCAAAGGATCACAGGGCTATGAAGGGCGTGAAAATGAGACTCCCTAGGCATCGATACCTAATATCGTCGGGATCGGAAAAGAACAAGAGTTGATCAAGGGAGATCGGATAGGATATATGAAAGTGAGGAGCCTGGCACAATAAATGAAAGAATGCCAGGACTCAGTTAAGGGCCCCGTGATCGCCAATCCAAGATCTCAAGTTCAGAGCCCGTAGGGCCCCATTTTGCAGGGATGTAATCACTATTGCGTGTTTCTGTGGTGGTTGGTAGTGCAGTGCATAATCTGAATATGAAGAGGGGAATGTTGGGACAAATACCTAGTCCCCGAGCTAAAATAATTAATCAGATGGGATTAAAATCCCTGACCCGGCCGAGAATCAAACGGGACCCACAGAATAAGCCTTCACTTGTCTATAAATAATATTATATTAAATATGTACTGTCCCCCTCTGTGGTGTAGTGGTTAACGTGATCAGCTGCCATCCTGCAGGCCCAGATTCGATTCCCGGCTGTGCCACGATATTTCAAAAGTTTTACGAGGGTTGGAAGGGGATCCACTCAGCCTCGGGAGGTGACCTGAGTAGAGGGGCTTCCATTCCCACCTCAGCCATCCTGGATGTGGTTTTCCGTGGTTTACCACTTCTCCTCCAGGAAAATGCTGGGATGGTACCCAACTTAAGGCCACGGCCGCTACCTTCCTTCTTCCTTGTCTAAACCTTCCAATCCTCCCAAATCCCCACAAGGTCTTTCGTGTTGAAGCAAACGTTTCAGAGCTTCTAAATCTATTCATTGTTAACATTACATTCACCGATTGCTGCTAGATCATTCCACCTATACCGCTGCAATTGTGTACAAAAGTAACCCGTTAGCAACAGTCAGTATAAAATAATTTCGATGCCTTTCCAGCTGCCGGCCTCACAGTGTAGGAGTAGCGTTCCTAGCTCGTACCCAGAGGTCCCGCGTTCGATTCCCGACCAGGACAGGGATTTTTAGGTGGACCTGAGGACTGGTTCAAGGTCCACTGCACCTACGCGATTATAACTGAGGAACTACCTGATAGCAGCCTCGATCTAGAAAGCTAAGAATAACGGCCGGGAGGTTTCGTCGTGCCTACACCTCTACACCTCGTAATCTGCAGGCCTTGGGGGTGAGCAACGGCCACTTGGTAGGCCATGAGGTTTGTTTGGTTTGTCCTTCCAGGTGAAATCCTGCCTTTGCCTATACGTATTGCATTATTCTACGTGCCACTACAATACATACTGAACCCAACTGATTCATGTCATTGGCATATAATTGTGAAAATTGAACAGAAGTAATAATATATGAGTCAAAGTATGGGAAGCAGGATGTATGCTGTAATCCAGCTTGCTAAAATTGTAACTCCAACAGCGCACGTGTCGAGGACGGCGCATATTGCATAAGAAAGAAGTCAATGGAATCATCCACTCTAGGGAGAGAAGTGTGAGACCACTATGCGACAGAGATATCAACATTAAGTTGGCAGAACTTTCGAACCAGCGAATCACAAGATAGCGCGCGAGGTGAGAAGTGAAGCAGTAGCAGGGACACCAATATGACCGCGCTGCGGTATTAGCTTAAATCCACAAGAATATATTTTCAAAGATAAGTAAGACATTCACATAATTAGAAAAATGAAATTGAAATATCCTGGCAAAGCTTTCAAATAAAATATGTGGTTATTGGAAGCAGGATATGATGATACTGGTCAGGGGATTCCCTAGACGCTGTACCACGATGAACGCGGGCAGAAGGACGCCAAGTGGTGAAGCGGACACTCGCTACTCTCTTAACTTCGGAACGCTTCGGGCGTGTTTGTGTATGTGATCGTCGCCGGAAAAACGTGGACTGAACATCTGCCACGTAGAGAAAAAGTAACTGGCTTAATTTAGAACTTAAACCGCCGGGACTACTCCCATAGGGGAATTAATTATATTCAAATTGTCCTAGATTTTAAGTATTAAATACAAAGTGCCGATATACTTGTTCGTCAAGCAGCAGTAAGCATGTTTATAAATGAAGTTGCCGGGAACGTTGGAGTATAGTTCGCCATTGAGTCGTGTATTCTTGCTGAAATAAAATGCTAATTAAACTGTTCCGGGAATTGTACGCGAGTGAGAAGATCGTATTTTTTGTATAATTTGTACCAAAATTAACTTGTGTTTTTCTTGTGTATGGTCAGTGTATCAAATGAGTGCGGACATTTGTGTACCGATTGTGCCGTACGTAAACTGTGTTAAGAACAATGACCTCAAGAGGAGAATTTTCACTGACGATAATGTCTCCGTCATGATGGAGTGATCACGGCTGACATGGTGGTCGAGGTGGTGTGTGGCTGAACATGGAACGAACCGGACTAAGATAAGTACATTTGGTTTTATCTATTTCTCATATGCATGATCAGTCTGCTATGTAAATTTGTAAATAATAACTTCTTGCATGTGATGGTTGAGTTTCATTTGATTTTAAACGTAGCAAGGGTCAACTAAAGTTAGATAGTTAATTAGTAGTACTAATGCCTTGGGAGTGTGTATTTTGTATATCTGATCTGCGTGTGTTAATGTTATTGTGATCTTTAAAATATTTTACTAAGCGTGTCTTGTGTTATACGATCTTCTGAAATGATATAAGCGTGTGGTATTGATCTAATATTGTAATAACGATAGATGGCATTTGGTACATTTTTAGTAATTCTTGGGGCATGTTAGCTGTAGTAATGTAACGTTGCACGAGCACGAGTATTCATAATCTTCGAGAAACGTTCATTGATATTGTACTGCGGATATGAACCAGCGACCATCTACAAACATTACAGTGAATATTTAGAGTTTTGTTCATCGATATGTTATTTGATTTTGTCAGGCTGATGATATGTGCTGTGAGTTACTTTATATTTCTTTTATACTTCGTCCTAAAGTTTATTTTTGAGCCTAGTTTGAGATAGAGTACTTTAATACTCAAAACCCTAGCGAGAGGCAGTGAACCAATGATAACATGGAACGATATACCGGTAAGAATATTGAAGGTAAAGAGATTAAGTGTTATTGATGAATAGCAGTGTGAATCCTGGTGAGATTTGAACCAGCGGATAAGATGATTGTAGGCAAGAAATTGTGTATTTTGAAATGCAGAATGCAAGGATCAAATGTGATTATAAGCCCAGTGAAGGCTGAATTATATGGAGTATTATTTGGGAGATTATATGAGTTGCTGAGAACATGGAGACATTGGTGAGTGTTAACAGATATACTGCTGGGGTGCGAAGGAAATATATGTGTTTACTTTCCAAGGTGAAATTTCTCCACTACTCTGCTTTTTGTGTCAAAGAAAAAACACCGTTGATATAGGGTCATCAAAGGATAGTTACGATGTCATTTATTATTTAATTCAGATTGATCAGTCAGGCAACAGCACATAGATATTTAAGAATTTAAGGTCATTTGTAATACTATAATTGATGGTAGAGATTTTCGGGTCACTGTAATGTAACATCTCAACGGACATCCCTTCGACTCTCGACCAGGTTAATGGACTTGGGATTTTCTGATGGTTATTATTGATGGATTTATTCTGTTGTTATATGTGAATTGTGTTTATTGTATCTTTTTTGGCAACGCAAATTTTTATTTGTTGTTGTAATGATTTTGATTCGTGGATTTAATTCCATGCGGTTGTCATATTGGAAGCTGGGGTTCTATTCTCCCTGCAGTAGATTCAGTGTAGATATAAGCCATTGGGGGACTTTGTATTATTCGTAAGGCCCTTCGCTACAAGTTTGTGTTTATTTAGGGTGAAATATAAAAGATGTACTCGTCAGTCCGGGTTGTTTCATGATAGTTGTAGATGGAAGGTAGTAAGCCATGAGAGAGATGATGATATAATGTCGATTAATGAATTAATGTACAGTAAGAAATGTAAATAAATGTTTGATTGAAATGTCACTCAAATTAATTTGGTGTAGATAACACAGGTCAACTATGTTTGGCAATAGGTGGTAATTAAGTAAATGAACTAATTAAGCTGACGTCGACAGTATCTTGTTGTAACGAAGTTGTCAATATGAATTTATCGAATGATTTAATAACATTTTAACCACTTAATATGCATTTATCTGGATTTGAAGTTTACGAAAGACGATTGTTTTTATGTTAATACTTTTATGAGTGGAGTTGGATTAGCTTGTAATTAAGCCGACTAGTTTAATTCAACACATAAATCAATTATTCTTAATTGGAAAAAATATTAAGTGGATCACATAGATTTTGTAATATTAATCAATTATTAAGGGTTTCAGTTGACCTAGTGCGTGAGTGACAGTTTTTATAGTGAAGTGCTACCATTTTTATTTTATTTTCCGTATTTGTTTACCATACCAAAGTTTTTTTCATTAAATTTGCTGCAACATAGTTTCTCATTCATATATTTTTATTTTTATGTCTCTTCTCTCTTATCCTTCCTGCTTAGTAATTTAAGTTTAGTTGGTATAATCGAAAATATCTCTGGGGTTCAACCATGTACGACCCTGGGATTATCGTCGGCGCCCAATATCAAAGGCTGGAAGGGTAGATTACGTTATAGCAGTTCATATTGCTATAATTGCGCTGAAGTTTTATGGTAATATAGATAAGTAGAGGATGACAAGGGTATCAGATGGATGGGGGTTCCATACAATCAATCAATCAATCAATCAATCAATCAATCAATCGATCGATCGATCGATCAATCAGTCAATCAATCAGTCAATCGATCAGTCAATCAATCAATCAATCAAAGGCAGTGAATGGCAGGTGAAAAATTAATTGAGTTTAGATGTGAATGAAGAAAGAACTGTGTATATAAAATGTGAACCGGGAATGAAGAGCTGGAAAGTTAAAAATTTAAAAAAATAGAAAACACGCGCAAAACCACAAACATCCTATCGTATGGTATTCGTGCAATATGGCATCAAACACTGCTTCATATAGCACTGTAACGTATACCAAGTGTACGAAAAATGCTATCCAATAATAACAGGTCGTGATAAATGGAATCAGAATAAGTAAAATGAAGGTATAAACCAACTGTCCAGTTCGCAATTTCTATCCGCATTCTTTATTTTTCTATTTGCTTTGCGTCGCACCGACACAGATAGGTGTTGTGGCGACGATGGAATAGGAAAGGCCTAGGAGTTGGAAGGAAGCGGCCGTGGCCTTAATTAAGGTACAGCCCTAGCATTTCCCTGGTGTGGAAATAGGAAACCTCGGAAAACCATCTTCAGGGCTGTCGACAGTGGGATTCGAACCCACTATCTCCCGAAAGCAAGCTCACAGCCGCGCGCCTCTAATCACACGGCCAACTCACCCGGTACCCATCCACATTCAAACGAGGCGAGTAACGAAACGTCGTTTTAGGTAAGGGCTAAGACCCGAATGCCACAATGGGAGACCTCAAGTCGTCTTAAATCACATTTATGTTGCAAAAATCCACTTTTCCTTTGTACAGTGGTCATAACTTCAAGATCCGTCAAAGTCAACATGTGGAATTTTTACGAACCCAATACTCCCTTCACTCACAACGTCATTCAAAAATGAAGAAAAACATAGAACTGAAACAAAGCACAAGGACCGCGAAGAGTTCCACCTGAAATAGTGTAATAAAACCATGACGAATGTAAGAACCAAGTGTGATGAGTGATGACTCAACTGTTATAGCGTGGTAGTTTGTGGACCCGCCACTGGGAGCACTGCAAACGTCAGTGTCCAACACGTGCTTCAATAGACCGGCAAACCATGTGTAGGAAAGTGTGGGAGATGTTATTGTGCGAGATATTTCAAGTCAACAAGTTGAATTTCCTTTGCTTTCAGTTCCTAAACTCAGTTCATTGTGTGTTTAGCACTTAAAACACGTGTGTTATGTGGCCTGATTAAATTAATAGTTCAACATGCCGTACTGTTTTGTGCCTGGCTGTATGTCAGGCTATGGTAGAGTAGTTAATGGTATAAAATTCTTTTCACCACCGAAGGATAGAAATAAATTTGAAAAATGGGCCAGAGCTATTCCACGAAATGAATAGTAGAATTTGTCAAGTTCATTTCTCTGATGATTTGATAGTAAAATCAGATAACTTTATAGTGAATGGTGAAAACGTGGTTATACCTCGTGAGAGATGGAAATTACGTCCAGGAGCAGTGCCTCACATTTTCCCTGATTTGCCGAAATACCTTTCAAGTGAGATTAAGTCCCGTGAAACTCCCAACAGGAACAAAATAATCTAGACACCACTAGGAGAAGAAGAAAGAAGATTGAAGACGGGAGTGTAGCAGCAAGTGGAGAATTAAAAGGTCAGTCTAATGTTGATCAAAATTTGGGTTATTCTAGTGTGCTTTCTGATGCCGAAAAGACAATATTATCGCTCAAAAGGCGCCTAAAAATGTTAATCGAAATTTAATTCGAGCTAGATCCAGTCTAAACGCAGCAAAATCGAGAACTAATTTATTGGAGAAACAGGTTAGAAATACACAGTTCAAAACTCTTCGATTGAGAAGTGTTTAGTGTACCATTTGGCTGGGTACGTTATTAAGCACTTTTCTAAATTTATTAAGTGTTCGCCCTGTGCCCATTCTCTACGTGATAATAATCATAGTACATGCTCAGTTTTCTCCGAAATAAAAGACTACGGTTCAAGCAATAATGAAGTGTTTTAACACGCCCTTCGAAAAGTATATGTGACATTCTTTTCCAGGCCGAGAAAGTATTTAGTGAAAAACTGAACTCAAAATCGATGTGGAGCGAAATATTTTTTTATTGTATGGATTCTACAGACAAAATGTCAGTTGATCCTTCAGGTGCTGGCTGTTGTCTTCAACATGTTATGGATATAATCCCCAGCCTTGTTTATCATTATCTGAAGTGCCGATTTTTCTTCAGAGTGAAAGAAATCCGGCGAGATTTACAATCTCGAACATCCGCCAAATCTTCACGCAAGCTTTCGAAAGTCCAGTAACCGACAAACTGAGATGGTAAGTAGAGTATTACCTTTAAATAGTTCATGGGTGTTTTTTTAATATGCTGGGAGTTGTGTTATTTATGTATATATACACTAGAGTAACTTGTGCTTTTCGCAACATGTGATGAAAGTCGTAGCTCTTATTTCCGTGTATGATATTTTTCCATTGTTCCCTGCCGTGGTATTTTAATTGTAATCTCTCATTTTTAATAAAATACAGTGTATATACTTATCAGTTACGGAGTAATACGTTTCCTGTGTCACCATTCCTAAGACCAGCTGATAGGTATTGTGGAGCTACCAAACTCTAGCGCTGCCTGGCGGGGCGCGCCTGAACTCGATGAGTCATCACACTTGGTTCTTATATTCGTCATGATAAAACTATATCACGATACTGGCCTTAGTTGACTCTGGGTGAAAATGTTGAGTCAGAGGATTGTTTTCTATTCTTATTTTAGCTGCCCTCAACCGGTCAAGTTGGCTACGCCGTTTGAGTGACATGGCTGTGAGTTTACATTCGATGGAGTATTGGGTTCGAACTCCCTTCTCGGCAGTGTTGGAGATGGTTCTCCGCAGTTTCCCTTTTCACACCAGGCTAATGTCTCCTCCTTCCAAGTCCTAACCTTGTCCTACGCCATCATCACCGGTGTCGGTGCGACGTAAAGCAAAAAAATGACAAAAGAAAAGCTGTCGTAATGCCCTCTATCACTGCCAGTAATATTGTTGGGCGGCATTTTTCCTGTACTCTGCATTCAAGGACGTTGAGTCAACCGATGAGTACTGAGGAGTCCGACTCGTTGGCTGAATGGTCAGCGTACTGGCCTTCGGTTCAGAGGGTCCCGGGTTCGGCAGGGTCGGGAATTTTAACCATCATTGGTTAATTTCTCTTGCACGGGGATGGGTGTGTGTACTGTCTTCATCATCATTTCATCCTCATCATGACGCGCAGGTCGCCTACGGGGGTCAAATGAAAAGACCTGCACCTGGCGAGCCGAACATGTCCTCGGACATTCCGGCACTAAAAGCCATACGCCATTTCATTTCAGTACTGAGGAAAGGAAGGATTCTGAAAATGAAGAAATAGAGGCAACGGAGAACAGAGAGGAGAACTACCTACTTACATGCTTCAGCAACAACTGGCCACCAGGTATTGGTTATTTGGTAGCCAGTGTCCCTGTTGAAATTATTAGGATTTTTGCGTCTTTTCTCTGCTTCCCGTCTTTATGCGTTTTGCCACATTTTACACGGCATTAACTTTTAACCTCTAATGTTCAGAATTATTGTTCCGGCACTAAATATGCTATGACTGTGGGCCAACCACTCCGAGAGATGTGGTTTGCTGTAATTACCCTACAGCAGGGTTAACACAGAACATTTCCTGTTTACTCACGCACAAAATGTCCATTCGGTGTAATGCTCTATTTTCAGGGCTTGCAAGTGCTTATTGTGTGACTACTTGGACATACAATGACGCTGTTCGCAAATGTCATACAATAATCATCATGTGCGGCTCTCATAGCCTGGTGCAGCCTTGTGTAAGGCAGACCCTCCGTTGAGGCTGGATGGTGTCTCTCGTGTATGGGAAACTGCGTGTGTGTGATGGAGGATAGTGTTGTGTGTGAGTTACGGGAATGTTGAGGACAGCACAAATGCATAGTCCTTGAGCTAAGGGAATTAGCCGTTTACATTTAAAATTCCAGGACCTGACAAGGAATCGAATCCGGGGTCCCGAAGCCCGAAGGAAAAGCCGCCGATCAGTCAGCCACAGAGCCGTACACAAATGTCATAAGTATCGACAATCCTGTAAACGGTGGCGATCCACTGAAAGTGGACTACCATGAGGCATGGCTTATAGCAGAGAATATTTTAATCTTGAGAGTTGGAAAACATTGTACAATACACTTATGAGTAGTACATATTTCTTTCTTGCTTAATCTGTTTAAGCTCCAGAGTTGGTTTTTCCCTCAGACTCAGCGAGTGATCCCACCTTTACCACCTCAAGGGCAGTGTCCTGGAGCGGGAGGCTTTGGGTGGGGGTTACAACTGGGGAGGAGGACAGGTACCTCGCCCAGGCGTCAACACTTGCTATGTTGAACAGAGCCTTAAGGGGGATGGGAAGATTGGAAAGGATAGCCAAGGAAGAGGGAAAGAAGCGGCCTTAAATGAGGTACCATCCCGGCATTTGCCTGGAGAAGTGGGAAACAACGGAAAACCACTTCGAGGATGGCTGAGGTGGGAATCGAACCCTCGAACCCACCTCTACTCAGTTGACCTCCCGAAGCTGAGTGGACCCCGTTCCAGCCCTCGTACCACTTCAAATTTCGTGACGGAGCCGGGAATCGAACCCGGGCCTCCTGGAGTGGCAGCTAATCACACTAACCACTACACCACAGAAGCGGACAGTACACATTTAAGATAACATTATTTACAGACAAGTAAAGGCTTATTCTGATAACGATACCAAATATTTAGACGGCATGTTTCGTCCAATGAATATCCATGTGACTATGTCCAGGCCAAGATGCCATTCTACCGGAAACGTAAGAACTAGTGTGTGCAAAGAAGTTAAAATCGTGACGTCTTGCCAACATTGAAATATACAAGGATCAAACGAAATATAAAAATCGAACAGTAACCACAAGTGCGATATGTAACAGGTGGCATGGAAGTTCGTGCTTGCGAAGCTACGAGCTACATCCAAAAAAATGTCCGGCCAGCTGCATAGCGTACTCGGTTATATATACGCTTTCTATGTTCAAAAAAATGGGATCAAATGACGGCACAGACATTGCCATTTACATTCAGGATACCGGTGCAACAAGTAAAACTACCTCGTTGAAGAACCCATTCCATCATCCACCTCAGTAGCATAACGGTTAGTGCAATTAGCTGCCTCCTTCGGAGGCCCACGTTTGATTGTAGGAACTGCTCGAATTACTGGAATAATAATAATAATAATAATAATAATAATAATAATAATAATAATAATAATATAGTGGTAAATGAATCGACTCCAGCTCTGATCAAGCACACTACCTTGGAAACAGAAGGACTATTACTAACTGATTGTTCCACTGAGGTATAATTTTTATTATTATTATTATTATTATTATTATTATTATTATTATTATTATTATTATTATTATTATTATTATTATTATTATTATTTAACGACGTAGCCATATTGAAAGGCTGAATTCTGTAAGATATCCGAAATTACGTAACATGGGATATGGTCATTTCTTGGATGGGACACGTGCTGTTGTCTAAAGGAGGTGTGTTAAGAAACCGGTGACCCTATTGCAAGAAAACTCCGGCTCAGTATGCCTGTACACTGGCATCTGGCCCAGCTAAAGGCAATAACTAGGTTGCCAACGTCAAGCTTAGAATAAGGTAAATTTATTATTATTATTATTATTATTATTATTATTATTATTATTATTATTATTATTATTATTATTATTATTATTATTATTATTATTATTATTATTATTATTATTATTATACCGGTTGGTACAACTATACGCCGCACATTTGATTTTTCCGCCTTAAAGTACTCCTCCACAGCTGAAACTCTGAACTTTAAAACTGAATTAATTCAACCGTTTATCAGAAGATGTCACTGTGTTAATTTCGAATTGTTTTTGTTTACTAATTATCAAGAAGTGTGGACATTCTCTCACAGATGTCTCTACCAAAAACTATGATCATGCACCCTGGTGCGAAGTGAAGGAACTTTTCTTGAAGATATTTTGTATTCATAAGTTTGTTATTTACTAAATGTTGTTGTTGCATTTGTGGGTTGGCAATATTAATCTTTCTTTCCGCCAGTTTTGAAATTAGCCAATCGTAAATTTCTGTCATTAATTTTCAGCTAATGGCGTCTTTCTTCCCCAATGTCGATGTGTAACTGTAAGCTACCCAATAAACGTCTGTGGGTGTGTCTTAATCATTCATGAAAGGTCTCGAATCTTCCCCGAGAGTATAAAAACTGCTGGTTTTCCTGGCTATCCGTCACTCGTACAACATCTAGCTTAGTGTATGGAAGTATAGCAGGAGGCGGGAAGCGCCTCTTTCTTCCGCCAGCAGCTCTTCTACAAGGTAATGGCCTTTTAACATCTTTATTTCTTGCTAGCTCAGCAGTTTAGCCCTCGGGGAAGGTCCGAATCCTTTTCAATGTAACCTACCTTTCTAAAAATGTAACTTAGTGCCGGCTTATGTAAAAGTTTCTTATTACTTTAACTGTAAATCGGGGATAGAGAGTGCTTTACCCTCTCAAGCTCCCCTTCATCTTGAGTTGAGGTGACTACGTTTTCATAACCGATTTTCTACTCTTAATGTCTTAAAATGTTCTTATACGAGACACCTCCCTAGCTTGAGAATAGCCCCTGTATCATCGGCCTAGTGCCCCTTAGGTTTTATAAGGTTTCATGTAGGAGCGCAAGCAACGCCTCCTTTCATATTGGTATTTTGGGCCATTTAATTAACCTATTTTTTTTTCTTTTAAGGTCCTGTAGGCTGGGTACGAGATACCCCTGTTTAATTCTTGTAAGTTGTGCCTCGGTGGCAAGTTTTTCTAAAGTCTGGTATTGCCTTTAATTGGCTTGAAAAATTGAGAGCGGCTCAGCAATTTCTTGTGTTTGAGAAGTGCCTCTGGGAGGCTTGAGGTTAAAGTGTGGAGCAAGTGCTCCTTGAATGAGGGGTTTTCTGCCCTTTGGTAATTTGTAGTTGTGAGCTGAAAGCTCAAGAATTGTAAACTTGGGGCTCGAAGCCCAGAATTTGTAGAGACCCTTTAACTTGTGCTTTCGTTTTTAAAGTTATAATTGTACCTGATTTTTCATTGTTATTTCACCTAGTGAAAATTTGTTAAACCTTGTTGTCTATTGAAAATATAACCTTTATTTAAATTTTAATTAATCTTTCGGCCTTGTAGTTAGACCCATTCCAGGCCGCACCTTCTTTCACCTCTGCCTTCCACGGATAACTCCGTAACAATTATTATTATTACTATTATTATTATATTAGATATGTTTCATTGAACCAAAAAATTATCAAACCATGTGCAAAGTTGAGGCTATGTTTGCTGAAAATGCAAACGTTAAATATATAACACTACATAATTGCTTCAAAATAGTATACCATACACTTATATGAAACTAGTGACCCACCCCGCTTTAAGACGAGAGCAATTTTCAGTTAGTGACAGGCCTTAGCCGGCCCCGTGGTGTAGGAGAAGCGTGCCTGCCTCTTACCCGGAGGCCCCGTGTTCGATTCCCGGCCAGGTCAGAGATTTTTACCTGGACTTGAGGGCTGGTTCGAGGTCAAATCAGCCTACGTGATTAGAATTGAGGAGCTATCTGACGGTGAGGTAGCGGCCCCGGTCTAGAAAGCCAAGAAAAACCGCCGAGAGGATACGTCGTGCTGACCACACGACACCTCGTAATCTGCAGGCCTTCGGGCTGAGCAGCGGTCGCTTGGTAGGCCAAGGCCCTTCAAGGGCTGTAGTGCCATGGGGTTTGGTTTGGATTTTGACAGGCCTTATAAGATTTCCTTGTAGACGACATTAGTTGTTTTATCCTCCCGTTGTATGTACGTGGCTCAGTGCGACGTTTTTCCAAGGCCCTTTCGGTCACCTGCCTGTTAGTTCGCTCCTTTCACCTCCATGCGGCATCGCAAACATTCCTGCACGTACAATGAAAGTACAGTAACTCCTAGACCATACATGCAAATTATATACTGTAACCTCTTCAGTCTTGAGAAAAATCCTGGGATATTTTTAATAAATGACTGAGGTTAACGGCGATAAACTGCGTATGTATTTACGAGATGCATCTCTTCCACCGCTTAACTGATTCATTTTTAATATTTCTGGTTTCCTACTTTTGAAACACCAGCTATCATATAAGATGCTACAGGACTAGACCGAAACAAAAAGAATGACTAAAAGTTTAGCATACGAATAGAATATGACACTAGAGGCTGAAAATAATAATAATAATAATAATAATAATAATAATAATAATAATAATAATAATAATAATAATAATAATAATAATCATAATAATAATAATAATAATAATAATAGTTAAATTGCGCGTCATTCCTAAGACACTCTATGTAAATAAACTTAATCTTCTGAACTACAAGACACTTTGTTCTTCAGCTGTTAGATGTTTCTACTATCGGTTTATTTACTCCCTCTAGCGGGCTAAACTCTACTTACTTCATAAAGAAATATTTATTTTCGATGTTTATAAACCTGATTCTGAGGCTTTTCTTTAATGTTCCAAAGTTGACAACACTTCAGCTGGTTCCTCATCGATTGTAATCAACCTATCAAAAACTTGGAAATACTTCCTCCAGCCAATTAAAACCGGAGGTGTGTATTGGAATCCAACCTATCAGGAAAGAGTTCTAGAAGCTTCCCTTTAAAGTACTATAAAAGCAGGGCGCTTTAGGGCCGTAGAATCTGAACTGCTCCAGTGATGTGAGTGCGGTGAGAGGGAGGAGCGCGGCGTGCGTATGGAAGGACCAGTGACTCAAGGTAATGGCAGAATTTTCTTAGATATGTGATAGCTCGTGCGGATAGCTTGAGGGGAAGGTTTCAACTAGTTTTATTTAATGTAAATGTCTAGATCTGGTGATTTGAATGTAGAATTTCGGCAAGTCTGAGAATTCTGTTCTATTCCCTACTGGGAGATAGGTAATGTAAGGGAACAAAGAGTGATGACCCTCTGTCGTTTCCATTCAGCTTTGCATGGGGTGACCAAAGTCTTCAAAACCTCTAAATCTCTTAAATCTTGTTTGGCATTAATGTTTCTCATTCAGTCACCCCGGTGTAGTATATGGATTAGCCTATGTATATTTGGGCCATAAGTCCACTTAGGGTTTTAACTAGTTCTGTAAGGAGGGCAAGTTTCGCCTCCTAGCCTTTTGTTTATGTCCGATCATGTGCAACCTTTCCTTTTTATATTACGGCCACTTAGTATGGGCAATCATGCCCATGTACATTTATTTCTGCATGTTAGTTTTTCTGGTGTTAGTTCCCTTTGGGAACAGTGTACCCTATAACTGTTGAGCAATAGATAAGTCCCCATCGGGGCAGCTGTGTGTAAATACTTTAATTGAGGACAACCGATATGTTGTCAGGTGTAACTTACGTACGCCATAAGAAATCGATGCCTCTACGAGGCTGGACTACGGTACTTATGGAGCACAGACTCCCATGTAGTGTAAATGATTGGAGCAAATAGTGCTCGTGTAAATTCTGTACCTGTCAAGAGCAGTGACGCACTTTTCTATGTAAACCAACCAAACTGTTAATTATCGAAAGTTTTGTACTTGATTTTCGGACGTCTAAGTCCTTGTTATTATTAGAGCTGACGAACTCATTAATATTATTGTCAATCATTCAGACTTTCTATTTCTCAATTTTAAAGTAGGAAAAAAAGGAAAGAAATAAAATCTCAAAATTTGTTGTGTTAAGTTCTGCTCTAGATAATTCCTTATCCAGCCATTCAACCTACAACCCTTCTTATCCCTCTGTGAACCACGGTATCCCCGGAACAACAACAACAACAATAATAATAATAATAATAATAATAATAACAATAGATAACCCAGACGTCCTCTGGAAAGTATAGATTTGGAGTGAGCCAGTCTGACCCTGGACCAGTTAACATGGTCTGACCGTAGTTGTATGCGAAATAGAATAAGTAGGAAGTCGGGCCGACAAAGATTTAAAGTTATCGGAAACGCCGAGATAACGGATTTTTAGTAGGAGTTATTTTACGTGCCGGTAAATCTACCAATGCAAGGCTGGCATACTTGAGCACTTTCAAATACCACCGGACTGTACCGAAAGCCACTGGTCAACGCCTGAGCCACGCTGCTTGGCAGGCCTTAAAATACTCAACGAATCGTATTTCGTGGAAAAAGTTGAATGACCCAATGTATCCCATATGACACATGGGTCTGAGGGGGGTAAAAGGTGATTTTATTCTCATAAGATTATTGAGGTGAATAGAATAAAAAAAAGGCCACAAAATAGTGGAACCTGCTACACTATTTAATTCGAGAAATGCCACACACATTTATGTGTTATTCGCGGCACCCACTCCCGCTTGTTCTTTACTTTTCGCAGTAACCAAGTACAAAACATACAAAATCTAGTCGACGCAGGTGGATCCGCGGGCAAAAGCTAGTATGTACACTATTAGAGAAAATTAGAGAAAATTAGAGAAAATTACTGGAAGCCAAAAAATAGGATCATGTGAACAACATAGATCACAACTGAGGTATAGAAGATATTATCAGATCAGCATATTACTATAATAAATATGGTTCTAGAACACTCCAAGTTGTAGTTTCTAAATTATTGAACGAATTGCCCTCAGAAAATTTCATTTGAATCAAATTATCAACTTTGAAAACAGGTGAGACTGTGGTTTGGAGGAAAATATTCCTCCATAAATTGAATTTGTTTTGGTGTAAGTCATAAAACTCACAGCACAAAGGGAACACCCATACGTTGAATATAGATACCTTAATTTTCGAAGCCTTGATGAATCAAATTGTAAATAAATAGAAAGGATTACAATAATGTATAACAATATAACATATGCGTAACACCTTCATCGGTATATAAGCACGTAAGTGCTTTGCAGGTATAAAAATTATGTATGCTATATCTATTATTGTAATTATTATTATGTCCGCCTCTGTGGTGTAGTGGTTAGCGTGATTAGCTGCCACCCCCGGAGGCCCGGGTTCGATTCCCGGCTCTGCCACGAAATTTGAAAAGTGGTACGAGGGCTGGAACGGAGTCCATTCACCCTCGGGAGGTCGACTGAGTAGAGGTGGGTTTGATTCCCACCTCAGCCATCCTGGAAGTGGTTTTCCGTGGTTTCCCACTTCTCCTCCAGGCGAATGCCGGGATGGTACCTAACATAAGGCCACGGCCGCTTCCTTCCCTCTTCCTTGCCTATCCCTTCCAATCTTCCTATCCCTCCACAAGGCCCCTGTTCAGCATAGCAGGTGAGGCCGCCTGGGCGAGGTACTGGTCATTCTCCCAGTTGTATCCCCCGACCAAGAGTCTGAAGCTCCAGGACACTGCCCTTGAGGTGGTAGAGGTGGGATCCCTCGCTGAGTCCAAGGGAAAAGCCGAACTTGGAGGGTAAACAGATGATGATGATGATGATGATGACGATTATTATTATTATTATTATTATTATTATTATTATTATTATTATTATTATTATTATTATTATTATTACATCATCGATATATAAAGGTACAGGAAAAAATAGAAAACATATTTGTAATTCCATTAGACAGGTAGAAAACATATCCGTTGTAACGTGTTTATTTTTTCTTTCATCTCATGTTTTTTTCCTTTCTTAACAAGCTATCACACCACTCCTGGTAACCTGATCCATAGCGAGCATCAGGCGTCGCATGGTGACGGATATCTGATCCCTGTTAAACCACCCCAGGCGTGAAGCATGAAAAATGCAGATAAATTGAACCATCCTTCAAGCTCGAGACTAACATACTTGTTCGCTTTTGAAGAAAGTCTTAAAAAGGTCATCAGCCTCAAGAGAGCATGGTGCGTTTTGCCTCATTTAACCCTATAGTGATCCATCAATGTTTCGCTTCCAAGTAGCACGTACATTTCCACTCTGTTCGATATATTATGAACTATGTCTCATACAGGGTGATCAAAAAGTCGCATTACCCCCTATGTATTACATAGATCGTGTTTCCTATGTATTACACTGATGTTAATGAAGTGTTGTTTCTTATTGTTGTAGGTGTGGATATACCCAATTGGTAGGTCACTACTTCTTTGACGGTGCAATGAATCAAATTACGTACCTCACCATGTTAAGTGACTAGTTTATTCCATATCTTCAAGATCGAGGACTACCGAGCTCGATAGCTGCAGTCGCTTAAGTGCGGGCAGTATCCAGTATTCGGGAGATAGTGGGTTCGAACCCCACTGTCGGCAGCTCTGAAGATGGTTTTCCGTGGTTTCCCATTTTCACACCAGGCAAATGTACCTTAATTAAGGCCACGGACGCTTCCTTCCCATCTTTCCTGTCCCATCGTCGTCATACGACCTATCTGTGTCGGTGCGATGTAAAGCAACTTGCAAAAAAAAAAAAAAAAAAAAATCGAGGACTGCTCGGTCGCATATGGTTCCAGCAGGATGGAGCGCCAACCCATTATGCTACTGCCGTTAGAGAATATCTCAATGTGAGGTATTGCCTGATAAATAGATTGGACGTGGTTCTGTCCATTTGCCTGCGCCTTTGGAGTGGCCACCCCGAAGTAGTAATCTCTCATCCTGCGATAATGCATTATTGGGGTTCATTAAAAAGGAGGTTGCTGCCACACGTTACGAGACAGTTGACGAAGTTAAGGATGCTGTTCGACGTGCATTTACTACCATCACTAGTGATGTGGGCGAGTAACGCTTGGACTCGCGAGAATCGAGTCTGGCCGAGTCCAAGCCTCGCCGAGTAACCCGTGCGAAGTACTCGAGTCTCCACTGTGACGTCACGATCCATAACAGCGACCTGTTGCCGATCAGTCGGAAGAAATGCTCCAATCATTAAGTACTATTACAACAGCTACGTAAATGATGACCATAACGTGAAACACGCGAGTGTATCACCGTAACTTATTTGTTTCGAAATACCATTCGTTTAGTTTGTCACACAATGTTCTTCTTTTCTCCTTCGTCTATATTTAGTTGGGCGCGCTCATTACAGCACTTGTATGTAGCGTAACGGTTAGTGTTACTAACTCCCATCCTTGGAAGCCTGGGTTCGATTCTCGGTACCGCCAGAAATTTTAGAATGTCCGAAAGGCTGGTATGTGATTGAAATGGTACATGCAGCTCACCTGCAATGGGGGTTTTCCCGAAAGGAGCTGCACCACCTCGGGATGAGGATATGAGTTTGCATATTTGCATTATATCGCCCAGTAGGTTAGCCTTTGGTAACTTGAGATACGGAGTAAAGATTAGGAACATGATTTAACTATTAATTGTAGGCTTCTTCCCTCTTCTTGTCTATCCCTCCCAATCTTCCCATCCCCCACCAAGGCCCTTGTTCAGCATAGCAGGTGAGGCCACCTGGGCAAGGTACTAGTCATTCTCCCCAGTTGCATCCCCCGACCCATTGTCTCACGCTCCAGGATACTGCCCTTGAGGCGGTAGAGGTGGGATCGCTGGCTGAATCCGAGGGAAAAACCAACCCTGGAGGGTAAGCAGATTAAGAAAGAGCAATCTAGCTGTATCCCTATTTCTTCTTCTTCTTAATCTGCTTACCCTCCAGGTTCGGTTTTTCCCTCGGACTCAGCGAGGGATCCCACCTCTACCACCTCAAGGGCAGTGTCCTGGAGCTTCAGACTTTGGGTCGGGGGATACAACTGGGGAGGATGACCAGTACCTCGCCCAGGCGGCCTCACCTGCTATGCTGAACAGGGGCCTTGGCGGGGGATAGGAAGATTGGAAGGGATAGGCAAGGAAGAGGGAAGAAATCGGCCGTGGCCTTAAGTTAGGTACCATCCAGGCATTTGCCTGGAGGAGAACTGGGGAAACCACGGAAAACCACTTCCAGGATGGCTGAGGTGGGAATCGAACCCACCTCTACTCTGAGTGGACCCCGTTCCAGCCCTTGTACCACTTTTCAAATTTCGTGGCAGTGCAGAGAATCGAACCCGGACCTCCGGAAGTGGCAGCTAATCATGCTAACAACTACACCACAGAGGCGGACCATCCCTATTTCACATTAAAAATATCTTAACATAGTCGCTAGTTACGTAGATTCATCTGAACACACTGCAGACAATTGACAGTGCGAGACGCAAGGTTCGGTAAGGGGCGCAATGTTCACACAATTGTAGAGGTCAGATATACCACACACAGCTTTAAAAGCTTTACGGTTCTTTGTATAGTCACGAGCGTACAATAATGCCCTTTATAATATAAATAGATTAGTCGAAAATGTACGTTTGTCCTGCCTGATCTTTACAATTTCACACTGTGCGCCGGTAAAATGAAATGGCGTATGGCTGTTAGTGCCGGGAGTGTCCGATGACATGTTCGGCTGGCCAGATTCAGGTCTTTCGATTTGACACCGGTAGGCGCCCTGCTCGTCATAATGAGGATGAAATGTTGATGAAGACAACACACACACCCACCCCCCGTGTCGGCAAAATTAACCAATTATGGTTAAAATCCGTGACCCTGCCGCGTATCGAACCCGCGACCCCTGTGATCAAAGGCCAGCACGCTAACCATTTAGCCATAGAGCCGGACTGTAGCTCATAAGCACCTGAGTCCACACATTCCTTAGTTTACGTTACAATATGGTTTTGTTGTGTAGGCCTATACATTCATGTAAATACGGCATAATGTACATCAGTTCGTACATTATATCACTGTGCATTATTTGGAAACGGACCCAATACTTGTCCTTGGCCTACCTAAAATATTAAGCATCGTGTTGTTTCCATACACGGCTCGCAGATAACGCTGCCAGCGTCCTCGGCCTCGAGTCCGGACTCGAGTACCTCGAGTTTTACGATCCCAGACTCGAGTCTTCGCGAGTCCATTCGCAGCCCATCACTAACCATCACGCCAGCAACTGAGGAGAATTTCACATCGTACATGGAGGAGAATCGTGCTCTGTTATGAAAACGATGGTGTACACACAGACACCCTGGAATAAATAATAACGAATAGTCGCACTACCTCAAAGTTGTCCTCTGCCATGATCCCACAACACTAAGACACAACAATTCACTACCATCTATGTAATACATATGAGGGGGAGGGGGGGTAATGGGACTTTGTGATTACCCTGTACTGTACATAACTTCAGGGAAAGACTGGTCTTGATAACCAGTTTCGCCAAACTCCAAAAAACTTTTTTCTAATTTCATAAATACATACGGTACATCTTCACTACAGACTACTGTGCCTTTCAGCTATAGTCTGCAAGCCTCTGTGAATTAACTCGGGGAGGCCAATGACCTAGCTGTTAGGCCTTTAAACAACAAGCATCATCATCATCATCATTAATCAACTTGGCGCCTTCACAATCCTCCATTTACAACTGGCTCTGTGGTCTTTCTTCAGTTCTAAGCTTCTTCTTCCTCATCATCATCATCATCTTCTTTTTTTTTGCTAGGGGCTTTACGTCGCACCGACACAGATAGGTCTTATGGCGACGATGGGATAGGAAAGACCTAGGAGTTGGAAGGAAGCGGCCGTGGCCTTAATTAAGGTACACCCCCAGCATTTGCCTGGTGTGAAAATGGGAAACCACGGAAAACCATCTTCAGGGCTGCCGATAGTGGGATTCGAACCTACTATCTCCCGGATGCAAGCTCACAGCCGCGCGCCTCTACGCGCACGGCCAACTCGCCCGGTCATCTTCTTCTTCTTCTTACACTACTTGTTTCCACACTTCGGTAGGGTCCAGGGTGCGAAGTGTGTCACATATGTTGGAGTCGACACTATTTTACAGCTGGATGACCTTCCTGTCGTCAATCGTATGAGGAGGGAAGTATTCACTTGCGTGTTTCTCTGGTGCTTGATAGTGTGTGTGTGTGTGTGTGTGTGTGTGTGTGTGTGTGTGTGTGTGTGTGTGTGTGTGTGTGTGTGTGTGTGTGTGTGTGTGTGTGTGTGTGTGTGTGTGTGTGTGTGTGTGTGTGTGTGTGTGTGTGAAAAGAAGAGTATTGGGACAAACAAAACCACCCAGTCAGTGTTTAAAATTCCCGAGTCGGCCGGAAATTAAACGCGGGGCCCTCAGAACTCGTCTCGACGCTTACCATTGAGACACAGAGCTGAAGAACACACCTGTTAGCAACAAATCGTTAAAAATTGAGTCTAACTTTTCTGCTCTTACCCTCCATGGTCGAATCCATAATTCCCCTGGGTAACTTATCCTTCTCCATTCCTCGAATAACAGCGTTACTTTGCTATCCGTTACTTCCAACTTGTGGATAAGATGCCCTGAGTCCATCCAGTTTTCAGTCCCATATAGCGAAGTCGATCTAGAAACAGACAGGTGCAAAAATACTTTTGGATGGGAGTTTACTTCTTTCTTACAAATATCGTTAATCTCAAGTGTATGCTCACTGCATTAGCTATGCTGCACCTTGATTCACTTTCACGATACTACCATCTTCGAAGAATACATGTCTTAAATACTTGAAATCTACCTGTTCCAGTTTCCCATTCACTACTCGTAGGTTTCCTCCCTACTGTTGCAAATACTAATTTTAATATTGTACTCACTGCATCTCTTTTCAAGCTCCAAGATATTAGATTATCTCTATAATGAAAGCGAAAGCCCTGAATCACTCACTCAGTCACTCACTCATCACTAATTCTCACACTTCCCACAAAGCTAGAGGGCTGAGATTGGATACAGGTGTTGTGCATGTAAAGTAATTAGGAAACGTAAAGATTGTTTTGCGATGAAGAGGTTGAAATTGGGTAATTGCCCTAAACACAATATAACTAAATCCCAACTTTCCACAACGCCAGAGGGATATCATTTGGCACAGGTGTTCCTTATAAGATAATTAGCGGGAAAAATATGTTTTATTGCGATGTTTTGGTGGTAAGTGGGGTGAGACTGGGGTAAGTTACCAGAACACCATATCATTAAATAACTCACTTCGCACGAAGATAGAGGGCCATAATTACACACAAATTTTCGGATAAGCTAATTAAGGAAAGTAAGAATGTTTTATTTCGATGTTTTAATAAGGGGTGGAATAGAATTAACTCCCCTAACTACAAGCCTACGGCCGTAGCCGTGTTGAAACACCGGATCCCGTGAGATCTCCGAAGTTAAGCAACATTGGGCGTGGTCGAGATTTGGATGGCTCCAAGCACTGTTGGTTGGGGGGGGGGGTAAGGGAATGGAGGAGCGGAAAGGAACTGGCCACCCTACCATACGTAAACTCCGGCGCAGGTTCGGACCTGCCTTCGGGGAGAATACACCCTTGCCCTTACCATTAATTACAAGATTTGATTATCACACATTCCAGGAAGAGAGAGAGATGAAATTTGGCACAGATACTTTTCATAAGCTAATTAGGTAAAGTGTAGGTGTTTCATTTCGATGTTTAGAGATGAAAGGGGTAAAATTGGAGCAACTACCCCATTTACAATATCATTAATTCTCACACTTGCCACGAGGCTACAGGACTGACATTTGGCAAAGATATTCCTTATCAGCTAATTAGGAAATTGTACATGTTTTATTCCTATGTTTTATGATAAACTGCGTGAAATTAGAGCAACTACCCTAAACACAATATCACTAAATCGTACAGTTCTTTAACACTAGCGGAATATAATTTGACACAGGTGTTCCTTGTATGCTAATTAGGGAAATTAAAGATGTTTTATACGATGCTTTGCGGTGAAGAATAATGCACGCGGGGTAACTACCCTAAACACAATATCACTAAATCACTCACTTCCTACGAAGCTAGAGAACTGCATTTTCGCACACATGTTTTTCATAATCTAATCAGGAAATCTGAAGGTGCTTCATTTCGATGTTTTTTGATTGAAGGGACGGAATTGGGGTAACTACCCTAATTACTATATCATTAATTCTCACATTTCCCACGAAGATAAAGGGCTGAAATTTGTGCAGATGTTCCTTGTAAGTTAATTAGGAAACGTAGATGTTTTATTCCGATATTTTGTGTTAAACTGGGTGAAAATGGGGTACAGGCAGCGCAGTACGATGCGCGTTCCCCTCCAATGTTGAAAAATAGAAATAATAATAATAATAATAATAATAATAATAATAATAATAATAATAATAATAATAATAATAATAATAGTTTTTCGTCCCACTAACTACTTCTTATCATTTTCGGAGGCGCCGAGCTGCTCGAATATAGTCCTACAGGACACCTTTACTATACCGGTGAATCTACCGGCACGAGGCTGACGTATATGAGCACCTTCATATATCATCGGACTGAGACGACCTAAACCGTCAACCTAAGCTCAGAAGGCCAGCGCTTTACTACCTGAGCTACTCAGTCCGGAAAATAAGTAGCAGTTTATTTGACCATACTTCTTGGCTTACTATCCTCCTTATCATCGCCTCAGTCACATTCCTGCGTTCTGCCGTAGAGGAGAGATTCATCCTGCATATTCTTGGATCGTTCTACGTGTTACATTGTACCATACGTTACGCTGACGTAATTAAACAATATAGGTAAGTTTAGAGATTGAACAATATTCTGAAGTATTTTCCAAAATGTCGCTAGAAAATCAAGGCCTCTAAGAGTACCATTATATACTACACTTGCAACTATCCCAACCAACATGAGAAATTCTTGAAAGGAGGATGTCTGGATAAGAATCGGCTGAGAATATATTAGGATTTATTTTCATTTTTCCAATCTTAAATTAATTGACAGTGATGGAAGTGATGCCTGTTGCTTTAAGGGACAAAACTACAGAACTGTCGAAGACTCTGAAGAAACGCAACAAACAAAACTTCAGAAATTCATTGTTACACTAACTGTTCCAAGTCGCACTAAGACAGAAGAGTTCAAGAATGCTGAGAAAAGAAAGGGCTGAAATGGAATGAATGAAAATGTAGCTAAATAGATCGAATCTATGGGGATAGGTGAATAGAACTCGTATTCTCATTTCCTCTCTCTGCACTCTTACGCTCCTATTAAAGAAAGGCAATAACCACTGTGAGAGAAGAATAATGCATGAGTTTCCATGAATCATTAATGAACAAGTGTAGTGTTTTTGTGCGGATTTAAAGAAGGCCGAAATATTTAGTCAACAGTATGTAAAGATTAATAAGGAAAATATCCTGGTAGAGGTGGTGACTAATAGCTACTAGCGAAGTATTGAAACTGACCTATGGTAAGAAAGATACAAATATGCAAAAGTTGAAAACTAGAAAAGCAGCTGTAATTTATAAGATTTCTGGGAAAATACTAAAGTCATTGGGTTGTGATGTAGTAACATACAGTATCTGAAATACCGGTACTAATTTGATTATTGTTTGCATGAATAAGCCCTACAAAATGAATGAATAGTTACTTTTATTTACAAATTGGTTTTACGTCGCACCGACACAGATAGGTCTTATGGCGACGATGAGACAGAAAAATGCTAGAAGTGGAAAGGAAGCGGCCGTGGCCTTAATTAAGTTTCAGTCCCAGCATTTGCCTGGTGTGAAAATGGGAAACCACAGAAAACCATCTTCAGGGCTGCCGACAGTGGGGTTCGAAACCTCTATCTCCCGAATACTGGATACTGGCCGCACTTAAGTGACTGCAGCCAGTGGCGGATTAAGGTGTTTGGGGGCCCTGGGCTATTTAAAAATGTGGGGCCCCTTCTTCACAACATCACGTAAGACTAGCATACTGAAATCGTTATAGAACTAATTCCACTTAAATCGATGAATAGGGAAGTGTTGAAATAGACTACAATTTTTCTCTTTTTCATCTTAATATTTCATAATGCCAAAACATATTTTACATTTGTCTCATCATCACTATCAAATCGACATACAAAACAGAACTTAAGATTTTTAGCACCACTAGGATATTTTCTATTTCTATCCATTTTACCAGAACATTACAGTTGTAACTAACGAATGGCTCAATAATCAGAGGTGAACTGGAAGTTCTCTTCCTGATGCAAAGATATAGTATAGCATGCGCATTCCACCGTGGTTCCCCTGTCCCCTCCCGCTCACTCCCAGGACCTCTTCCCCCCTTCCCCCTCTGCCCAAACTCGCAAGCTGACAGATTTAAATTTTCGTCAACAATAACCTTTATTCCCGTGAAGCTCAACTTGCAGGATTCCAGCGAGATATAGCAGACATTTGAGATTCAAGAGTTCAAATGGACTGTATCGCAATTGACCTATCCAAAGCTTTGGACATGTAACTCCTCAGTGCCGTACGCAATGATACCCTCGATCTGCAGAAGTGGGCACTTGCATGTAAGAAAGCGGAATCTACACCTATGAGGGGACAAACGCTAGGAAGAAGCAACAGGAGCAGGAGAAGAAGAAGAAGAAGACAAGTAAACCGTTTAGAGGCTAGTTCTTCACACTAGGGTAATGTATTTATTTGCCTCTAACCACGCGATCAATAACTTATGATGCTTCTTGGGCATCTTGTGAACGAGAGTAACAAACGGACACTACTCATTGAGTGGACTGAGTACAGATGGTGCTCAGATACCATCGCCTTTAAAACAGCAAGGCTGGCTTCATCATTGATCCGATTATATGGTTCTAAATTAATGAATATAGCGAAAGGTCCTGTGCTTCCTCTTCCACGATCATTTTTCTTCTATGAAGAAAGTTAATTAAACAACGTTTTAACAGACTTCGGTTCTACGAATATTTTGCTGTAAATTAATGCGAGATATTGTATACATATAATAGAATAGCAAGGGCATTATTCCTCGCTGGGAAGAAGATAATGAATAGTTTAGACTCTACTTCTGCACACTAGAAAATTAACCCCTAGATATACTAGTACCACAACAGCGTACTGGAGAAAGTAACTAGAGAAGCAGACTTAATTAATGATTTCAGTTCAGGCGATAAATTCCTCACGTGTTAGCTTGTTAGGACGAACAGTACACCTAAATTGTGAACTTCACTAACCTCTTTAAGTATGAGCAGCCACAAATTTTGCGGGAATTCATGAACATTACACAAGCAGGACGTAATTAACGCAGTGACTTGGTTGCATAGTGTTCACCCACATGGACAGAATTTGAATCAATTGAAATGGTGTAAAACTGCGAATTCAGATCGTGATAATTGCAATGAACCGTCGGATAAGTTATTTAAAATGTTTCTCCCATTTCAAAATAATTTCAGTTTATGCTTGTCGTCATGGTTTGTAACAAATTAGCTCTTGTAAGGTTCTTTTTCAAGGTGCTTTACGTCGCACCGACACACATAGGTCTTATGGCGACGATGGTATAGGAAAGGGCTAGGAATGGGAAGGAAGCGGCCGTGGTCTTAATTAAGGCACAGCCCCAGCATTTGCCTGGTGTGTAAATAGGAAACCCCGGAAAACCATCTTCAGGGCTGCCGACAATGGGGTTCGAATCCACTATCTCCCGGATGCAAGCTCGCATCTACGCGCCCCTAACCGCACGGCCAATTCGCCCGGTCGTCAACTTGCATTCTTCTTCCAATGTATTTGTATCGCTATTTGATGTGGAACTGGCCCACGTTTACGGCCGGATGCCACACCTGACGCCAACCCCATGTGGAGTGATGTATTCAGTATGATGTGTTTCTGTGGTTATTGATTGTGTGATGAGTTATACCTATGTATGTATGTGTGTATATATATATATATATATATATATATATATATATATACGAAGAGGCATGTATTAAGATGAATGCCGGCCTAAGTGATTCAGACAGTTGAGGCGTTGACCTTCTGGTTCGATCCTGACTCAGTCCGGTGGTACTTCAAGGTGCTCAGATACGTCCGCCTCGTGTCGGTAAATTTACTAGCACGTAAAAGAACCCCTGCAAGACCAAATTCTGGCACCTTGGCGTCTTTGAAAGCCTAAAAAGTTGTTATTGCGACGTAAAGCAATAACATTATTCTTATTATTATTATTATGAACACAAACACCCCGTCCCCGAGCCAGAGGAGTTAATCACACGCAGTTTAAATCACCGTCCCGGCCGGGAATCGAACCCGGGGTCCACTATTTCAACGAATAGTACGCTGACCATTCAGCCAAGGACGTGAGTCAATTCTCAGTTGTGTAATGAAATGTATAGCAGAGCATGACTACTGAACCACTAATTAAGCAGTGTTGCCAACTGATGGTAAAGAGAAAATGTTTGCCAGTTCTGCTTTCATGGGTTAAGTTTTATTTCTGTCATTCAGAGGATGTCAAAAATTGCCACATCCCAGTTTAATGACAACGCAGCTTTCTCTTTCGTCTTTCAAAAAGATGTTGACTACATTCCGACGTTAGTGAAGATTACTTTCACCAGCTTGTTGTCCGACTCGTTGGCTGAATGGTCAGCGTACTGGCCTTCGGTTCAGAGGGTCCCGGGTTCGATTCCCGGCCGGGTCGGGGATTTTAACCTTCATTGGTTAATTCCAATGGCCCGGGGGCTGGGTCTTTGTGCTGTCCCCAACATCCCTGCAACTCACACACCACACATAACACTATCCTCCACCACAATAACACGCAGTTACCCACACATGGCAGATGCCGCCCACCCTCATTGGAGGGTCTGCCTTACAAGGGCTGCACTCGGCTAGAAATAGCCACACGAAGTTATTATTATTATACCAGCTTGTTAAATAAGCACTTGACAAATATGGGGAGTGTTGGGGTTGTTGGTGTAGGCAGTATTCCTCGCTTAGAATGTTTCATCATATTCAGTTAATCTATTTCTACCACAGTGTGATTGAGAAAGTGCCTAGAGATGCAGAATTATGGCGTTATTCCCAGAAACCGTAAAATGACTGCTACCTATGAAATTGTGAAGTATACGTCATTTATACTCTTAATTTCTATTGAAATGCTTAAAAATAAAATATATTTTTCAGTTTTTAAGTCTGTTAAAACACGAATACATGTTGTTGTTGTTGTTGTTGTTTGAATCGTCAGTCCATAGACTGGTTTGATACAGCCCTCCATGCCACCCTATCATGTGCTAATCACTTAATTTCTATATAACTACTACATCCTACATCTGCTCTTATTTGCTTGTAATATTCATGCCTTGGTCTACGCTTGCCGTTCTTACCACCTAATCAACTGAGCAAGTCCTGGGTTTCATAAGATGTGTCCTGTCATTCTATCTCTTCTTCTCGTCAAATTTAGCCAAATTGAAATCCTCTCATCAATTCGATTCAGTATCCCTTCATTCGTGATTCGAACTATTCATCTCACCTTCGGCATTCTTCTGTAACACCACATTTCAAAATCTTCTATTCTCTTTTTTTCTGTGCCAGTTATCGTCCATGTTTCACTTCTACACGCTGCCACGCTCCAGACGGAAGTCTTCAAAAACATCTTTCTAATTCCTATATCAGTGTTCGAAGTGAGCAAATGTCTTATGTTAAGAAAGGTCTTCCTTGCTTGTGCTAGTCTGCATTTGAAGTCCTTCTTACTTCTGCCATCGATAGTTAATTTACTATCCAAATAATAATATTCATCTGCTTCCGTTAAGACTTCATTTCCTAATCTGACATTTCCTGCATCACCTGACATCATTCGACTGCGCTCTATTACTTTTATTTTGGAGCTATTATTTTCTGTTCGTCCTTTACTCCTTCCCGAAGACTCTGTCCATACCATTCAGCAATTTCTCTAGATCTTCTGTAGACGCAGATAAAATAACAATAACATCGGCAAATCCCAGTGTTTTTATTGTAATTGATTGTCTACTATCATCTTTTTTTTTTTGCTAGGGGCTTTACGTCGCACCGACACAGATAGGTCTTATGGCGACGATGGGATAGGAAAGGCCTAGGAGTTGGAAGGAAGCGGCCGTGGCCTTAATTAAGGTACAGCCCCAGCATTTGCCTGGTGTGAAAATGGGAAACCACGGAAAACCATCTTCAGGGCTGCCGACAGTGGGATTCGAACCTACTATCTCCCGGATGCAAGCTCACAGCCGCGCGCCTCTACGCGCACGGCCAACTCGCCCGGTCTACTATCATCTGTAATTTCGTTCATTTTGCCAGTTTTTGAGATATTTATCCGTTTTAGGTCAACTCAAGACGGTATCAGTGTTTTTTTAGCTCTCGTGTCTATTAGTTAGTTAGTCTGTTTGTTAGTTAGTTAGTCTGTTAGTTAGTTAGTTAGTTAGTTAGTTTGTTTGTTTGTTTGTTTGTTCCACCATCACGGGAGTCCGGCTCCCTGGCTAAATTGTTAGCGTGCTGGCCTTTGGTC
This sequence comes from Anabrus simplex, assembly GCF_040414725.1. Classification (NCBI taxonomy): domain Eukaryota; kingdom Metazoa; phylum Arthropoda; class Insecta; order Orthoptera; family Tettigoniidae; genus Anabrus; species Anabrus simplex. The sequence continues at coordinate 1,372,199,267 of NC_090265.1, forward strand.
ACAGGGGTCCCGGGTTCGATTCCCGGCAGGGTCGGGAATTTTAACCATCATTGGTTAATTTCACTGGCACTGGGGCTGGGTGTATGTGTCGTCTTCATCATCATTTCATCCTCATCACGATTGGCAGGTCTCCTACGGGTGTCAAATCGAAAGACCTGCACCTAGCGAGCCGAACATGTCCTCGCACACTCCCGGCACTAAAAGCCATACGCCATTTCATTTCATTTACCATCACGGGAAAACGGCTGAATAGATTTCGATCAAAAGTCATAGGCTTCTCGTCCACTGGAAGAGGAAACCTGCGAACTGCGAGTTCGGACGAATCTGTGCGAAGTCTGTTTGTCCGAAATCGTGCGTATGCTATCGACCTTTGGCTGCGTATTCGGCCGAGTTATTTAGTAGGTGTATGTGTGAGATGATGGCGTCTCCTGAAGATTTGTGTGATCTCTATGCATTAGACACACCTCTGCTAGCGAGAAGAAGAGTTCAGAAAAGGTGAGGGGAGTGGGTAAATGATGCTATCGAAAAGGCAAATGTTTGATGAATTTTCACAAATATGGGCTGATCTGGACAAGGACGAAAGACAGTACTTTGGTTATGTTCGCATGACATGTAAACCATTTCGATACATATTACAAAAAGTACAACATAAGTTAAAGAAGTACAGTAACTTTTGAGAAACTATTTCGCCTGAAAAACGTCTAGCTGTAACTTTGAGGTAAGCAACGTTCATTTTGAAATGGGAAGGTGGAGTATTTCTCCCCTTCTACTTATTCTATTTTTTCCAATTTTAACATTCACTCCCTAATTCCCAACCAGGCAAAGGGAATCTTCTCTTATCCCAGAGTATGTTTTGTAACAGCGAGAGGTATATGTGTTTTCACGAGAGTTTAATCCAGATGTAAACATGGTATGTCCACGCCTCCGTCAAAGAAAGAGTTGCGATTCGCTGAACTTGTAGTACCGACCTACACCACGCCAACGTCTCGTGTTTGGACGTACAAGGCTGCGCATCACATACGACAACAGTGCGAAGATATGAACTTCTGAATAAACGACTAAACCTGTATTCTGTTTAGTTTATTGAACACATTCACAATGCACTGCCTATGGTCACTTCCGAGCGGTTTTCCTCTTTTGTTCTTCTCTACACGCGATGGTCCTACCTGTTGCTCCATTTCTCTCACTATGAATATTGACTCACTGACTGATGCTGCAAGATGCAACACCTTATCTCTACACTGTACAGCTTGGGACTTTACCCCCACTACGAGAAGACTTCCTGTATTACACCACGCATTGTGCCTTCATTTCTCGTTATTTAATCACTATTTTACAATTAATATAATATATACTGGTACATATGACAACCATATTTTAATTTGATTACGTACTCTTCCAAACTCTCTAAATGAAGTAAACTAAACTAAAATAAATTAATGCAATGTACCCTACTACTTTTCTTCGAGCTCGCATACAGTCGAGTGAGTGCGACGGTTGCTTCTCCAATCAACTACGTCTAAGTCCACGTCCATAGGCAAGGTGCTCCGCATATTTGTTTACATCAGGATTAAACTCTCGTCGAAAACGGTATAAGAGAAATAGCGGAAATGATTCTCTCTCATCAGTGCCATAAAGCTTGATTTGTGCGGCCAGAGCACTTGGGAGTATGTGTGGAGTTTCATTGTCAAGTCACAGAATGATAACATTTATCTGAAATAAGAAACTTCATCTTTATTTTCTATAATTCGAACACTGGTGGCAATGATTTATTATATACGACACTTTTAGAACATATTTTACAAAGATAATCTGACGTAGGTATGAAGTGATCGGACGGGAAAATATAAATATTGCCAAAGTTTTAATGAAAATTACACTTTGAACTTGTGTTGTAAAGAATCTTCAGATATAAGAATCAAGTAAAGTGGTATAAAATGAATAAACTATGCAATTAAATTTATGTAGCTCACCTATTTCTTTCGCCACCTCACTCCATAACAACTTCTGCACATACCGCATGTGGTAATTAGACTCTCGCTGGTTCCACAAATACTTCCCGACTTCTACCAGAAGTATCAGCTTTTCAGTAGTGATGTTAAAACCCAGCTCTTCGGCCGAAAAATCCAAACCAATCTGGATAGTTCGCAGCTCGCAGGTGTTCGTACGTTCACTGACGAACAAGGCCGGTTCTAATGGACTTAACTAAGGAGTTTTTTGTCCTCTGTTGAATATCAGATGCGAGGTTCGCCTGTACTGTTACGAACCGAGTTTAAGATACTAACTACCGATATTGACAAGGACATTAGCGCTGAATTGTCCAAAAAATGTAATGACATGGAGCCTGCCAGCTTTGTTAAAAGTCACATACTGTGGTGTGGACTATGGGGAGTCTCTGAAGTGGCGAAAGGCGAGCGAAGTTCAAAACGATATACATGTGTTTTGATCAACTGAATCCACATGGAAGCGATGGATATTATTCTGACCGACGTTAGAGGTTCATCAACAGGGGGTCTTAACCTGATGTTTCCCCATTTTAGCATTTAAATGGGTTGCATAATTATCTATTTCAGCTATGTTATGTGGAAATCTGTGCCTTTCCATCAACGATGGGTAGCTCAGCTAGTATTAATAAATGGTGTGTGATTTAGCGTTCGTGTCGCAATCGAAAGTTGTCCAGCACTTTCCAAACTTTTCCTGGTGATGATCCAATGGAATTCCTTCCAGTCGGTGAATATTTTGAAATTACTCACATTGCTCCTCGATATCCAGTATAACGATAGATCCAATATGATTCAGTACTCCAGCGACTTTCGAAGACTTATAAACTTCCCTAAGGGTAGTATGATCACCTTTAAATTGCTGTGGGACGCCATCATCTAAATCCTTATTTCTTAACCGAACTGTGAAAGGAACGTGCAGACACTGAAACGATACTAAACCAACTACAAATTGGTCGAGCCATGAGGCCGTCATTAATTACAGTCTCATATTTTAAACACTGTTTCCGAAATTCCAACAATATAAAGTTTACATAAATGCTATTGAACACAACATAACATTTTACTGAATCTGGAAAAAGGGTGTTAGCAAAGTGTTTACTCGTGAATCATCATTTATAGGGGACAACAGTCTTAGAAACTAAATTTTTTAAGAAGAATGGATTGGGAAGAGTGTCTGCTAATCAGAGATATACTGTCGTTAAAATAGTCCTGCGAGAATTGGGAACTTCACCACCAGCTGCGTTATGAATTTCATCATCTAAACCTAAGGTTTACGTTTAACTGCATAAGACAGTGGTGTTTGAAACTTGCAGTATTTTGAGGAAAGTGCTGAATAGGGATTTGAAGTATCCATAACGGGAGAAAACCAGAGGATGCATAATATTTCGCTCGGCTTCGATATTAATCCCGCCTTACATAACCGAACACCGAGGAAACATGAGAATTTCTGGATGATGAACTAATAATAATAATAATAATAATAATAATAATAATAATAATAATAATAATAATAATAATAATACTATTAACTATATACATACATACATACATACATACATACATACATACACACATACATACATACACACACCTATTACGCCTTTCAGCGTTGAGTCTGTTGGTCTCTGTGAATTTACTAAACTCCACCACAATCTTCTATTTTTAACAAGTTCTCTGGCCTCGTTTAGTTCCAAATACCTGATATTTAAATCATTACAAACTTACTCTGACCATCATCGTCTTAGTCTCCCCCTACTTTTCTTACTCTCTATGGCCGAGTGCATTATTCTCCTAGGTAACCTATCCTCCTCCATTCGCCTCACATGATCCCACTACCGAGCCATTTTATGCGTAGAGTTCAATCCTAACTTAGCCGTATCTCCTCATTCCGAGTACCCTCCTGCCATTGTTCCCAACTGTTTGTACAACAATTATTCTCGCTACTTTCATGTCTGTTACTTCTAACTTATGATTAGGATATCCTGAATCCATCCAGCTTTCACATTCGTAAAGCAAAGTTGGTCTGATAACAGACCGGTGTCAAGATAGTTTCGTCCGGACACTGACATTTGAAAGTATTTGAAGTGATCGACCTATTCCAGTTTTGTTTCCTGATCTGACATTCTCTTCTAGATTTCTTCCAGACTGGCATCACTTTAGTCTTAGGAGTGCCAAATTTGTATCTCTTTCAAACTCCAAAGTACGAGATTGTTTACTTTCAGCGCGTCTACAATAATAATAAGACCATATCATCGGCCTAGGCCAAACAGCTTACTACGTTTACACCTAACTGAACACTTCCCTGCCATTTTATACCTATGTGTAAATAATTCAAATTAAACAACTCCTTATCAAACTGTACGAATATAAGATAATGAACATTACGTATTGTTGCGTGATCTTATTCATTGCTAAATGGTTAGCGTGCTGGCTTTTGGTCACAGGGGTCCCGGGTTCAATTCCCGGCAGAGTCGGGAATTCTAACAATCATTGGTTAATTTTACCTGCACGGGGGCTGGGTGTGTATGTCGTCTTCATCATCAAATCATCCTTATCACGACGTGCACGTTGCCTATGGGCGTCAAGTCAAAAGACCTGCACTTGGCGATCCGAACATGTCCTCGGACACTCCCGGCACTAAAAGCCATTGCGTTTATTTTTTAACATTTAATTTTAAAGGTATTTCTGTAGATGTTATCCCACGTGACTGGTCTTAGTTCGACTGTCCACTTTGCTACGAATTTTAGTTTAAGGAACTGGATACAGAGAGGCCGTAGCTTCAGATATCACGTTCCAGGTTGAGAACAGAAGTGCATTCAAAACACTTTTTTAAACATTGTGGAAGTGATCTTCTGCCGCCCCCTATTTCAAATCCAAGAGAATGTATTATGCCCTACAGTATACGACATTATATACCACGACCAAACCAAACTGGCTTTTGAAGTGACTTGGCATTTTGATCATAGCCACGCGACCTCCGTGGAATCAAAATCATAGGCAGTGCGCTTTCATTTAAAGAATTCCACATGTATCGGCCGGGATTCGAACAGCAGCCGACTTGGTATCCCCACGATATCTGCAGAGCAAAGCTTACGTTATAGTACAGTACAGTGGATATGAAGATCATTTTATTCCCAAATATCAGGAATAAATTATATTTAAGTCGGATATGATTAAAATCAACGTTTAGTACGTAATACGAAATAATTCTAAAATTACACCTGTTGGTTACAAATCTACGCCCTTTCTAGAAACCAATTTTCCTCTCATGTTGTAATTCCTTAAACATCTCCAAAATATTCGTAGAATTTACCGCCTTTCTTATTTCCTATTCACCAGCGATGCCATGGGAATGCATCATATTCCGAATTTGTAAGGCTAGCCACTGTGTTCCTAATAAAACAGAAGCTCCTCTCAAATAAAAAAACAGCATAGCGAGGACTTGGTAGCAGTTCAACGCTTCGCCGGTAGATGCCGGGCTAAGGCTCGTGGGTGATAGCATTTGTTACAAGCAACGCCTATGCAGTGCGACAAACTACTTGCATTCTACACCAAATTATATGCACTTTATGCTGATTCTGTTGGCTGCATTGTCATGTCAGACTCCTGAAAGGAGCAGTGTTATGAAATAATAAGTTGAGTGCTTGGTGTTTTGATTTGCTGTAATCGCCTTCGTGAGGTAAGAGAGATTATCTGCACCCTGTGCCTACCATTGTGATTATCGATCCTGACATAGTGACATCTGTCCTTGATGCGTGCGTAATGAAGGACGAGAAATAGATTGTATTGACTAACCTTGTTTCATTCCCTGATCTGAGAACCACACATGAAAATTTGTTGCAGATGTTACAGAAGAAATCCATTCTCTCAGTGATGGAACATTTGAAGTTTTCATGTCAGGAACGCTTTTGTTTATTAGGCCTAGATATACAGGTTAGGTTTGTTACTTACGCAGTCGGTAATTAGTTATCCAATAAGCTGTGTTCTTTGTGGGCGTTCCCGGTATAACATTTGTGTAGCCTAGTTATGAATTTTCATTACAGTAATAATATCATATTCTGTAAGAACAAGATTGCTAAGCCGTGGAACATTATCTATTTTATAGCTTAAAGCAGCCCTTTCCAACAGTTTAATTGTATGTGCTGTTATATCGCATTATCTTAAAATACGGAGAGCATGTGGGGTTCTGCTTATAGTGTATATTCAAATAATAATAATAATAATAATAATAATAATAATAATAATAATTAGCCACTTGCTGCTGGTTCCGATCCTATTCAGTGTTACCGTCTTTGCTCTGATCTGAACATCTGAACACCCATGGTGCGGTTAATCATGTCGACTTATGAGTTTAAATCTATTGCTCGGAGCTATGTGCCAACGACCTACAGTCTGATGGCGGCTAGCCTTACATTATCACTCTGTTAAATTACATGCAAGGAACGAGCTATTGCTGGTTAATCGCTCTGTGACTGCGTGTAGCCGGTGTACTTCTTCTCTTATTTTATTGTTATGCCTGTTCATGTCATGCTTTGATGTTTTCTGTCGTTACACCTATTTGTAATAGTGACAACGTAATAATTTGTGTCTAGACATACTCCTAGACATCAGAGAACCACCTTTTTAGATTTCACAAGGAAGCATGTGTATGTACAAGAGGATTCAAGGAAAACTAACGTTCAGCTTATGTAGACACCGGAAACCACCCTCGCTGGGAATCGAACCATCTAATATAAATGAACTCTTTGGATGTTGTTCCTTTTTTGTCGGGATAGACGTTACATCGCCGCCGTCGAAAATAATGGTATCATCATCACCATCATTTAAAGTTTGAATGTTTTCTTTTTTCCTTAATGTTGTACGAAATGTTCGTCACTTGAACCAATGATATATTGTCTTCATTGCTTTTCTTAGTGGGCTAGCTTTGGTCACCAATGGTGGTCAGTCGCCCTCCTGTGCCCGAGATAGTAGGATCGAAATCTCGTATGTTCAGATGCAATTGAAGTGGGCGCCTACAGGTTAAATGTGAGAGGCCCTTATAATAGGGGCTGGGTTTTATACGTAAATATACATATTGATTTTCTCATTACCCAGAGTTAAAATGTTCTCACAAGGTATTAGGATGTATGGAGTGGTTGAAAAATTTTATTTTCCATATTTGTCCATATTTCCGGACATTTGGTGGTGATATTTGAGGATCTGACCAGCCTCGGGGCTGATGACCTAACAGACGCATACAGAATATATATGAGGAAATTTCACGTATAGCCTATTATATAATTTAACATTTTAAATACGTTTAATATTTCGTTGTTTCAGCGTTATTCTTGTTGTCTGTCTGTCTGTCTGTCTGTCTGTCTGTCTGTCTGTCTGTCTGTCTGTCTGTCTGTCTGTCTGTCTGTCTGTCTGTCTGTCTGTCTGTTAGATCATCAGCCCAGAGGCTGGTTGGAACCTCAAATAGTACCACCAAAGGCTATGCAATTATAGGAAAACCACAAAAGCAATTGGCAGCACTAAAATGAGGCGTACTAGGCAAGATGAGGAGGGAGGTAGTTTGCCATTGCATTCCTCACTGGGGCAGACAGTGCTATTGCAGCACGACTAACCCTATGATCAACACGTGTCATAACACTCAGACACACTGGTTGTGCTCTGAATGTCATTACTCAGCACCACCCATACCACAGCGGCTTCCGTTTTTTTATTTTTTTAATGATATTTGTTCGTGGCGTCGACCTCTACAGAACTTTTGCCACTACTTTCACCATATGTGAGGAACTTGCGTGTAAGTGGAATTGCGGAAGTGTAGTGTGTTGAAAGGACTACACAAACACCCAATCCGCAGGCCAGGGATATTAATCATTTACAATTAAAAACCCCTGACCCGGCCGAAAATCGAACCCGGGACCACCGGGTGACAGGCGGACGCATTGACCCCTACACCGCGGGGCCGGACAGCAGCTTCCATATTGTCACAGCCGTGGATGAGACTGGGAATTCAGTGGAAGCTACACTTTACTCTGGCCTGTGCCAAGATATGGATGCAAAAGTACTGTATCCATCAAGAAATGACAGCAGGCAATTATTCTTGTAGAGAATCATTTCAGATTTATTTTACAAACATATTTCAAAGCTGGATTCTGTTAATCCTATGAAATATGAAAGAAAGCAATTTCTGCTCTCTGCACATTGTCTTTCTTGCTGGCTTTGGCCTTGTCATTCAGCCCGCTAATAATAATAATAATAATAATAATAATAATAATAATAATAATAATAATAATAATAATAATAATGTCCGCCTCTGTGGTGTAGTGGTTAGTGTGATTAGCTGCCACCCCCGGAGGCCCGGGTTCGATTTCCGGCTCTGCTACGAAATTTGAAAAGTGGTACGAGGGCTGGAACGGGGTCCACTCAGCCTCGGGAGGTCAAATGAGTAGAGGTAGTTTCGATTCCCACCTCAACCATCCTTGAAGTGATTTTCCGTGGTTTCCCACTTCTCCTCCAGGCAAATAGCGGGATGGTACCTAACTTAAGGCCACGGCCGCTTCCTTCCCTCTTCCTTGTCTATCCCTTCCAAACTTCCCATCCCCCCACAAGGCCCCTGTTCAGTATAGCAGGTGAGGTCGCCTGGGGGAAGTACTGGTCATTCTCCCCAGTTGTATCCAACGACCCAGAGCCTGAAGCTCCAGGACACTGCCCTTGAGGCGGTAGAGGTGGGATCCCTCGCTGAGTCCGAGGGAAAAACCAACCCTTGAGGGTAAACAGATTAATAATAATAATAATAATAATAATAATAATAATAATAATAATAATAATAATGTTGTATGGGCATCGGAAAGGCTTGGTGCAGGTGTTTCGAGTTGAAGTCAATGAACGACATGCACGTCTGTGAGGATGCGGCCCTACATAGGATGAAATTTTATGTTGAAGATTGCATAAACACCCAGTCCCTGAGCTGGAAAAATTAACCAATGAAGAATAAAATCCCTAACCCAGCCAGGAATCGAACCCGGGATCGCTTGTATCAGAGGCCAATATATTAACCAGTTTGCTACGAAGCCGGACTCTTAGCCCGCTGTGACAATAGGACGAATCAGTTTGTAGTAATACTACAAAATATCTTAATTATTTCAATACCTATATCAACCAGGCTACTTGTTATGTAGCTTTCGTGTTTAAGCAATAAATCTTTAACTATACATTGTTTATAAGTATACAACTTTAATGCAATACATTATTTGGCACCATTTTTTTAAATTTAGACTATATATTACTCCATTGTTAGATCTTTTTATTCCATATGCATATATTTAGCCATTTTTATTATTCATAAATCCTACCCGTAATTATCATTCTACCGTTTATTTTTCACACTTGTGGGGTCGCGGGTATGAACTGCGTCGCAGCTGTGGATTTGGCCCTATTTTACAAGATACCCTTTCTGACGCCAACTCTATATGGAGGGATGTAATCACTATTGCGTGTTTCTGTGGTGCTTGATAGTGTGGTGCGTTGTCTGAATATGAAGAGGGCAATGTTGAAACAAACACCTAGTCCCCGAAATAGAAGAATTAATTAGACGCGAGTATCATTCCCGACCCTGTCGGTAATCGAACCCGGGACTCTCTGAACCGAAGGCTTCAACGCTGACCATTAATAATAATAATAATAATAATAATAATAATAATAATAATAATAATAATAATAATCCTCAGCCTGTTTCCAGTCATTTAACCGGGTCGGGAAATGAAATGAATGAAGTCCCCATCTAGCGACGAGGATAGGAATTGTGCCGGCTGCCGAAGCCTGTCGCACTCCTCTGGAGCAATGAATAATAATAATAATAATAATAATAATAATAATAATAATAATAATAATAATTCTTTGCTGCTTGTAAAGCTATTGTACCTTACCAGTGTGAACTATGGCTCAGGTGCATCTTCTCAGATATATAAGTATATTTACATTTTTGCGGTAAAGCTCCACTGTGGAACATGTACTTTCACGATACTTTCACGCCATCTGCGATTCTCATATCAAACGCTCTAGTGGTATCCCGGAAATGACGGCGTCTCTTGTGAGATGGTATCTAATAATAGAACGACATATGGCTGCGCTACTCAACAGTTGAACTGTACTTCCCATGAAACTTTTCCAGACAGACAAGTAATTCACCTTTAGTGGCGTTTTACTCAATCGAAGTTTTCACGAGAAAGGGTGGCTAGTAGGCTAGTCGCTATCTGCTCAAGCACCACCTAGCCGTTAGCATCGCTGCTGCCGGCTCCATGGCTAAATGGTTAGCAGGCAGGCCTTTGGTCACAGGAGTCCTGGTTTCGATTCCTGGCAGGGTCGGGAATTTTAACCATCATTCGTTAATTTCTCTGGCACGGGCGCTGGGTCTGTGTGTCGTCTTCATCATCATTTCATCTTCATCATGACGCGCAGGTCCTCTACGGGTATCAAATCAAATGACCTGCACCTGGCGAACCGAACTTGTCTTCGGACACTCCCGGCACTAAAAGCCCTACGCCATTTCATTTCAACATCGCTGCTATGCAGTGACAGATACTGTAGAAGTTTTGATCAGACACGATGTTGCTTGACTCTTCGGATCTTTAGAAAATTCAGAGTTCACACAGGACTACACCATTAGAAGAACCATAGCAAATTACATATTTCAAAAACAGTTTCCATTTTATTATATTCCTACGTCTGTATTGGGGTCAGCGGGGTCTCCACACTCGTTTCGGTCTTCGCCGGAGAATGAAGACGGGATGCCCATCCTGTCGCCTACCCCGCGCGATCCTATTGAAATTCGCAATCGATATCGCCGGAATTCGAACGCGGGACATTTCCGAAGTCATTGAAGCCATGCTGGCGCATATTAAATCAAATGCCCTCCCTGATGTCACGTAGTTCTCCAGGTCCTGTAACAAGAAAATGTGCCAAATTATACTGAACGGATCGAAACCGTGGTTCAATATTTTTGTCTCCCTCAAAGGGAAAATACTGTACGTGATAGTGATAAGGACAACATTGACAAGGATATCATTGCCACATGTGCTGTGCAACTATCACGCTCGGAACAGGTGCGGTACTACAAGCATGCTAAGATGTGCAATATTTGGGCCAATCTGTTTTCCATTACGACCGGATGTTTATGTTTAACGTTCGAATTCATTCGGTGAACATGTAGGTAAGCAGCGTTCTAGTTCTGCCCACTTACTACCTGGAAAGAATCACATACATACATACATACATACATACATACATACATACATACATACATACATACATACATACATACATACATACATACAAGCAAAGCAAAGTCATCTCCATGAAGGCCCCTGGAGGGGTGGAAGGTAAAAGCTTCCACTATCCGTAACCTCGACACTTGATGGGGTAGAGAGGTTAGCTGTACGCCCGGCCGCCTTTGCCCCTGGTACTCATTTTTGGATTTTTTTGTGTAGGCTGAGTGAACCTCAGGGCCGTGTGCACCTCCGGAAGCGGAAATCTCGTTTCTTAATTTTGCGACTTCCAGACGGTGAATCGAACCCACGTCCTTCCGGGTGAACCGAACACGACTTCACCGCCTCGGCCAGGCAGCCCATACATACATACATACATACATACATACATACATACATACATACATACATACATACATACATACATACATACCTCGTACATACACCGAGTGAGTTGGCTAAACGGTATGGGTCATATAGCAGTGAACTTTCATTCAGCAGATGGTGGGATCGAACCTCATTGTCGGCAGCTCTGAAGATGGTTTTCCGTGCTTTCGTATTTTCACGCCAGGCGAATGCTGGGGTTGCACGTTAATTAAGGCCACGGTCGTTTCTTCCCAGTCGTACTGCTGTCTTATCCCATCGTCGCAAAACCTGCCTGTGTCGGTACGACATAAAACAAGTAATAGAAATAAAATACTTACATACATCATAACGGCATGATAACCAAGTGGCATTATAACTGGTTTCTCAGTAAAACGGCAAGGTTCAGTTCTGGGTCAGTGTAATTAGAATTTTTGATTTGGAAAATCATTCCCCTGTGGTTCAGACTCTCATAAAACTGGAGATCCCTTAGCTATATCTACAGTCCCGTGACACTGTAAGCCATCTTTATGCATCTTCATTATAAACAGCATACTGGCTGCAAGTCTCTTTGAATAAAATAAGGGCATACACAGCCCTCGATTGGAAACTACCACTTCGACTTCGTCTAGACCACACCTCTTACATTAAAATAATTAAAATTGAATCTATCGAACGGCCCTTAGATCTCCTTTTTCCCGTCTTACCCTTTCACATCCGAGTCCAGTATTCTCCTCGGTAATCCATTTTCATCAATTCGCCTATCATGACCCACCAATAAAACAATTTCATACTCAGAGCTTCATCGAATAATTCATCTCCTCATTGCGAGTGCTCTCCTACCGTTGTTCCTCCCTATTTGTACCAGAAATCTTTCTTGCTGCCGTCTTGTTTGTTACTTTATGACTACGATAATCTTGAATAAAACCGGCTCCCACTCCCGTACAGCAAAGTCAGCCTGAATACAGAACGATATAAGGGTAATTTTGTCTGAGAGCTCACTTCATTCTTACCGAATATTGTTGATCACAAGTGTGAGCCACACCTTGATTCTATCTCTGTTACTATACCACCTTCCCGAAAGAGTCACCTAAAAAAGGTAAATATCCATGACAGCGTTCTCTGTTGATAAAATCACGTTTTATTTATTTATTTATTTATTTATTTATTTATTTACTAGCATGTACCCGCGGCCTCGACCGCATTTATTAATTCTACCGGTAGATGAAAATTAAAAATCATATTAACACACATCCTTTTTACATAGGCCTACATTGCATGAAATACATTATTTTATGCTTATGATACCGGATTGGTGGATGGTACAAATAATATTAAAACAATACGAAAGACCATATTATATCAAAAACCAACACTTTTTCCCCTTATAAAGCTTTTGAATAAACTATATTAAGTGTCATTCCATTTAGAGCTAAGATTTCCAGAGTGTTTGACTTTCCATCTCATGATCAACCCATGTACAGTTGACCATGTGATACGCACGGTTTCCGAAGATCGAGTCCTGCATCTTTAAGCGATTGTCCTTGTGCCTTGATGATGCACATAGCGAAAATCAAACGAACGGGGAACTGCAGACATCTAAAGTGGAACGGTAAATCCGAAGGGATGATTTGAACCCCAGGAATGGATACTACTTCGCCCCCCCGGCATGTCCAGTCATGATGGTGGCTTCAGTAATATTCGGCAGTTCCCCGTTCGTTTGATTTTCGCTATGTGCATCATCAAGGCACAAGGACAATCGCTTAAAGATGCAGGACTCGATCTTCGGAAACCGTGCGTATCACATGGTCAACTGTACATGGGTTGATCATATTCTTGACTGAGAGTTGTGTTCCATAACAGAGGGAAGTATGTTTCATATTCCTGAGAAGGATAATCGGTGCCACAGTCTTCAGCTCCAAGATGTTCGAGGGTACTCCAGGTGACTCTAAGTTGTTCAAAAGATCTGTCCTGTAGTTGACAGCCTCATCTGTATTACATGCCGTGTCGATAGACTTCTGAATTTGTAGAACACCGAGAAATTCTTGTAAAATCGGCTTGTTGATGACGTTCACAGCTTCATTTCTCGGAATTAGAATTGATCTTTGACACAGCCATGCGTGGAAGTTTAAGTGAATTAAATGAATATCGGGTAAATATTGAGCCTTGTCCTTACATGCAATTCGAAGTGTTTATTTGCAGTATCGTTGTAACTAAAGAATAAGTTAATAAAATGAATAGCGGGCAAATATAAAATAACTAATTGAAAAGATAAAAAATAATTAATGCTGTTGCCTTTTACGTCGCACCAAGACAGATAGGTCTTATGGCGACGATGAGAAGAGGAAAGGGCTAGGACTGGGAAGGAAGCGGCCGTGGCCTTAATTAAGGTACAGCCCCAGCACTTGCCTGGTGTGAAAATGGGAAACCACGGAAAACCATCTTCAGGGCTGCCGACAGTGGGGTTCGAACCCACTGTCTCCCGAATACTGGATACTGGCCACACTTACGCGACTGCAGCTATCGAGCTCGGTAAATAATTAATGAAGGCAGGCCTTTGCCTGTATGAAGATTCATCTAAGAATACGCCTCTGTTAACAATTTCAGATCTCTGCCTGCCATAGATTTGGCTGGGGATCGTACACATACACACAGACAAGCAGTTCCGGATTTACGTACTGAGTATGGCTCCTCGTGTCGGGGACCGAAAATGGCTTGCTATGTCATGGACTTAAAATGGCTCGTTGACTTGTATTGCCCATCTTATGAACGTTACGTACCGACATTGAATCTATGCCTTTAAACCTGGTGACAGCACGATAGATTGTCATATCTTAGCACACGTTTTCGGCCGGATTTTCATTCATAACTCACCAAAGAAAGCGAAAATGGAAAATCCGGCTTCGAGGGGCATTTGGACCCCTTTCCGTCTACCTTCGTTAAAAATCTCAGATTTTTGCGAGCCGCAGATTTGACTGGGTATCGCGCACAGGCAGGCAGCCAGCCAGCCAGCCAGCCAGACAGACAGACAGACAGACAGACAGACAGACAGACACTTCCTTTTATTTATTTTTATTTATTTATTTTATTTATTGATTTAGCTATATTTGAGGCTTAATGCAAGTAAATGTGGCAGGGCAGGAACAACTCCAACTGGAGAGATATTGTCACTAGACCTAGCGAAGTAACTGATGGTACAAAACTGGTGGGTGAGAAAAACAAGTCGTGGATACAGATAGGCCTACGCGGTAGAGAGCGGGATTGTATTGTCATTACACAGTTGTATCATACTGCAGTCGCGTGTCTAGTCTTGATGCAAATATTAACCATAAACAAATGTAGACGCGGATCAAGATATCCACTAGACTAGACATTTATTACAACCTCCTCCTATCAAAGGATAGTTTTACTAGCTCTTCCAGTCTCCTCGCTTTAAGCACTTACATCCTTCCTCCCGTGACCAACTCTCTTTCTCTTTCAAACCTAATAGTATTAGGTCTGAGAGTCTTTCATTTTTGCGCCATTCATGTCCCTTCTCTTTCCTTCTCTTTCCTTCTCTAGACCTTCGGTCTTCCAGGGGCAGATCTCCTTCTCTTTGTCGTGTCATTCCCAAACCCCATGGCGCTGCAGCCCTGATGGGCCTTGACTACCAAGCGACCAGTGCTCTGCCTGAAGACCTACATATTACGAGTTGAAGCGTGATCAGCGCGACGATCCTTTCGGCCATAATTCTTGGCTTTCTAGACTGGGCCTTTTAACACACCGTGAGATAGCTCCTCAGTTGTTCTTACGTAGACTGAGTAGACCACGAACCAGCCTTCAGATCCAGATAAAAATCCCTGGCGTGGCCGAGAATCGAACTCGAGGCCTCCTGGTAAGAAGTAGGCTCGCTAACCTTAGACTTCCTATAATTCCAGTTTACTTCCTTTCTTTCTTTATTCCTAGTGATTTAACTCATACCGGTTTTCGACGATGATAAGATAGGAAAGGGCTAAGCCTGGGAAGAAAATTGCAATGCCCTTAATGGGGCACAGCCTGGTGACGAAAATTGTAAATCACAGAAAACCATGTTCAACTACCGATGGTGAGTTTCGAACCCACCAACTCCCGAAGCAAGCTAACAGCCACATGGCCCACGCCTTGCGTTAACTCGCTTGGTGATTGGTTAAGAAAGAATGATTATCTCGTTCTTCCTTAAGAAAGAATCACCATCATCTTAATGGCCAATTTTATGTTTATGTATATGTTGGACCGGGCTGAGTGGCTCATACGGTTGAGGCGCTGGCCTCCTGACCTCAACTTGGCAGGTTCGATCCTTGCTCAGTCCGGTGGTATTTGAAGGTGCTCAAATACGTCAGCCTCGTGTCGGTAGATTTACTAGCACGTAAATTAACTCCTGCGAGACTAAATTCCGGCACCTCGGTGTCTCCGCAAACCGTAAAATAAGTAGTTAGTGGGTCGTAAAGCCAATAACATTATTATTATTTATATGTTATTTCCTTACAATATTGTTTTTACCGAGCGAGTTGGTTACGTGGTGCGAGTTGTGTAGCTGGAACTGGCATTCGGGGAAAGGATCCCAACGTCGGTAGGCTTGAAGATGGTTTGCCGTGGTTTCCCGTTTCCACACCAAGCAAATACCAGGGTTGTTTCGTAATTAAAGCCATGGCCGCTGGATTTCCAGTCTTGGCATCTCTCATCTGAGCGTCGCTGAAAAGTTATCAGGGTTACTTCGACGTTAAACAGCATTTTATTTTCGTTTCTGATTTTTAAGTCTTGTCACGTATTGGAACGGGCCAAAAGAACAAGTCCTATGGGACAAAATTCCAGTACCTCGGCGTCTCCGTAAACCGTAAAAGTAGTTATTGGAACGTAGAATCAGCGTTATTATTCAAGGCAACGGTACAGTCTGGTAATGTGTTTAACCAACTGAAGAACTTCCCAGCACCAACGATTGTTGATCGACGGCTTTGAAACCATTCGGAAACTCATTAAAATTAAATGACGTCTGTCTAATGAATGAATTGGATTTTTCTTAACTCTAGTTCCGAAATGTACATTCGTTCAAAAAGATGATGATGATGATGATGATGATGATGATGATGATGATGATAATATCTGACACAAGAGGTGGCGGTCAAGCTCCGCGTTAACTGACGTTCTGTCACAATTATAACGTTGCTCTCGACCAGCCCCGAAATGTGTTTCTTTCAGAAGCTTCGGACATTTTAGTGTTGTATCGTGTACATGAGTAAATGTCTATCTATCTATCTATCTATCTATCTATCTATCTATCTATCTATCTATCTATCTATCTATCTATCTATCTATCTATCTATCTATCTATCTATCTATCTATCTATGTATCTATCTATCTATCAAGTACAAACCTAATGATGAGAAACACGTACTGTGCACACGTAGACCTGCTATTACATTATGTGGAACTTGTATTATTGTAATCTCTTGGCCTGTTAACTGTAAATATATGCGCAAAATCTAGGGGAAGTGTACTGTCACAACCTGATTATGCGTGGAAAGAACTTTCCATTGTCGAATTTCTAGTCTTTAGGATCAGACCGCACAACGCCAGAATATAATATATGCGAATATTGCTTTTAATATTCTGCACTATTTTTGTGTATACTATGATTTTCATTGAGCTAAGTAACTTATAGAGAACGGTTTTCCTAATTGGTTTTATGTTGCACCGACTCAGGTAGGACTTACAGAACAGGAGGGGTAGGATTAAGAGGGAAGCGACCGTGACCTTAATTAAGGCACAGTCCCACCATTTCTCATGTGTGAGAATTGGAAACCACAGAAAACTGTCTTCAGGGCTGCCGACGGTGGGGCTCGAACACACCATCTCCTACATACAAGCACACATCTACACGAATCGAACCGCGTAGCCAACTCGCTCGGTAGAGAACGTATTGTCGGACTTGAGATTAGGTACCGCCTCAACTTGTCTGGGGAGAGTGTGGATAAGGATACTATCATAAATTCATCATAATATATTGGTGACAAAAACGTGCTTGCTGTAACGCGCGGGGCTATTGATTCAGTTAGTTATATTTCTGAGGCAAACACAAAAGAGAAGAATGTTTCAACATCGATCACTTTTAATGATTCCTTTTGTAAGCTTTTCTGCTAAATTAATCAGTACAGAGAAAACATTTTTACTGCATGGTGTGGCCAAGTATATCTCCTCTCTTACTTCCTCCTTTATTGTATTCTACCATGTGATCTTATGATAAATCCTTTTCATTCGTTCCGGAAAGAAAAAGTGACCGAGAATTCTGTGGAGTATGGTGTATTTGTATTCTCAGAGCAGAGCTCTTTTCGCGCTTGCGTTTGTTTCTTCCATTAGCTGTCGCATCAATCACACGTGGGCTTCGAGCGTTGAACTTTTATCCTGTTGTTCTCGTTTGACCGCTGTGATGTCTTGCGTTCAGAACATAGATAATAGTGGCATTAGAAGGTAGATGCGAACATTTATCACAGAACTGAATAATGTCTTAATGTCATGTGAGGGAAAAAAAAGCCGACCGAAGTTGAGATAGACTTATCAGGTGAACTTATAAGGCTTTACATTTTTTACAGGAGAAGGGTGTGTAATTCTCATAAAGTTTTCGTTTGCACTTCAACGTTTGTACTAACCGAGTTTGCCAAACTTGGTATCTAAAACCTGTTTTTACTATTTAATCATGAAAGCCTACTCTACCATAAGCTAAAATATTACATCTTTATCTGCGCTTCTTTTACAGTTGGTAGTTTATGTATTATTGTAAAGGAAGAAGAAATAAATCATACAGCTTTGGGTATTTCGCTTTATTTTGGACTAACTTCATAGAAAACTTCCTACCACCCACTTGTGACAAAGTCATCTGTTTCATCTTTCCTGCCTGATCTCCCTAGAACTAATAATAGTTTGGCCTCAGCTATGGTGTAGGAGACATTGAAATTTGACTCTATTTAGGCTGCATGCTTGTCAATTTCGATGTGCCGTTGTACTCTGCCAAATGGCAGGGAAACCAGAACTCTCCTGGGCGATCTGTGACTGAATTTTAATTAATTTTGTCGGGTAAACTTTAAATGTGTCCACACGCCTTATGACATGGAGTACCGAATGGACTTCTTTCCGCCCTTCAAAAATCCAACTACATCTGCCAGTTTTGATCCTGCGATCTTGGAATCCGGAGGTCGACATTCTGCCACTGATCAACAAAGCCACAATGGGAGCTTCCCTAGTTCTCAAACACCTGTTATGTTTCCAAAAAGAATCCACTGAGTATTACAGGGCATATCAAGATTCGTATTGCAAATTCCTATAGCTCGTAAAAGGGTTTGACTATATAAAGTTTTGAGTAGGAACTACTAAACGTTTTCATTCCTCCCCTGAAGGGGGAGGCGGGCCTCTTAGACGGTTACGCCATCTCTCAGGCCGGGAAATTTGTTGCGGTGAAGGAGATGTGCGGAGAAGGTGAGGGAGTGGGCGGCCGTGGCCTATACTGCGAATTGTCCCGGCATTCGCCTTAATTCATGAGAATGGAAAACCACGGAAAACCATGCTCAGGACAGCCGACGACGGTTGGGGCCAGCCGTGAGGTCCAGCCCTGTCCCGTCTCCCGAATGCAGAGGCGTAGAGCCACCTCTCCTCTGCTCGGTTGGCCGGTCAGAGTACAGAGTTGTTGGACCACGGACCAGCCGTGGCCACTTAAAGGACGAAACCCAAGGGCCGAAACCCACTCTGCATCTACCGACCAACAGGAACTTGCAACCGTACCTTTCCACAAGGAAAACACCTCAAAGTACTGTGGAAGATAAAATCATATCACGAGTTTATGAAAGTTTCTTTCAATAGTAATAACATCTGTGTAGACCACGCTGTTCATTGAAATTCTTGTCAGTAACACTCATTGTTTCAGTAGAAACAGGAGACTTAAATATCTCTCTTGATTTTTATAACTTGTAATCTGGCAAATTTCCAGACATGGCTTCCTGTTCAAACTTAAGAGTTAGTTATGGGAATTTCGGAACACCCTGCATAATTGGCATTTTCGTTCGGTGTCCGATATCTGTTTTGTAAAAATAATGATAATAAAAGCAAAGTCACCTCCTTGGAGGAGTGGAAGGTAAAGGCTTCCACCATTGTTAACCTCGGCACGTGATGGGGTAGAGTGGTTAGCTCTACGCTCGGCCGCCTTTGCCCCCAGAAATTAAGCTGGTACTCATTTTTGGTGTAGGCTGAGTGAACCTCAGGGCTATATGCACCTCCGGAAGTGGAAATCTCCTTTCTTAAATCTTACGACTTCCTGACGGGGATTCGAACCCACGTCCTTCCGGGCGAACCGAGCACGCGTTTACCGCCTCGGCCAGGCAGCCCCTAAAAATAATGATATTATTATTATTATTATTATTATTATTATTATTATTATTATTATTATTATTATTGTTGTATACGTGCCATAAGTATGAATGTAACATTTCATTCTTTTTTCTAAAATTCATTCCGTATGACTGCTTGCTACGGTTGGTTGTGTCATTTTCAAGTAAGCTGGTGTTGATTACTGAAATTTTTCTTTTATTTTCCATGCTGATATTGCCCATCTGTTAATTCTGTATAGACGAGTCATATGTCTCTTCCCTTGTTAGTGGGTTCGTAACGAAATATGCAATTTGTGAAGGCTTGGCTTGGCAAGGCACCGTTCGTGTTGTTGAACACCACGTCACAACCTACTCGTTGCTAAACAACTGCGATTAAATAACACGTGTGTTTCACATAGGTCAAGTTTGTATCGTAAAATACTGCATAATTACGAATGTCACTTTATACAAGGATACTACACCATTACAGGTAGGTATGGAGGAGTTTATTTGCCACTGTAGTTTCTTCGCAATTACCCAACTAAGCATGTCATATGAGATTCTTACATATATTCTCCGTGAATTTAAATTTTCAATACTTAGAAAGGTTTCCTAGACAGGGGATGAAAATGGGATTTCGAATTCACATTCCGAAATTAAATGAAATGTCGTATGGCTTTTAGTGCCGGGATATCCCAGGACGGGTTCGGCTCGCCAGGTGCAGGTCTTTCTATTTGACTCCTGTAGGCAACCTGCGCGTCGCGATGAGGATGAAATTATGATGAAGACAACACATACACCCAGCCCCCGTGCCATTGGAATTAACCAATTAAGATTAAAATCCCCGACTCGGCCGGGAATCGAACCCGGGACCCTCTGAACCGAAGGCCAGTACGCTGACCGTTCAGCCAACGAGTCGGACACATTCCGAAAATAAGTATGTAGCCTATTACCTATCCATTATCAGTCGGATCGCGATCATTGGTAGAACCAACCGCGATCTCTTCTCCCCTGCTGTGCACAAACAACGAGGGGCACTTCGAAACTAATGCACCACTTTTTCTTTACAAAACCAGTTTTGTCCTACTGCTTTGCTATTTATGAAGCACATAGAAGCATTCGTACCGCTTGTATTCGAATTTTGTTCAATCAGTTCCTACGTGAGGTGCCGTCGTAGCCCTTGTTGAAGATAACCACCGCCGTGTCTTCTCGGAACTCGCGAGTATAAAATGTACGAATTCCAAGAAGAGCATTAGTAAGAGTATGTTTCCTTACCTGGGCTAGTCTCGAAACCGATGAGCAGGACCAGTTCTCCTTTGAATGGATAAATGCCCACCCTACGAACATAACGAGTGTAGATATTTAAAAATTTAATCGGAATTGTTCGAAACGGTGTACTGTTGGCGCCAGCCGGAACTGCGTATCCTCTTGTAATTGGCACCTCTCTCATCAAGAGGTGGACCTGTCTTGTAGCCTCACACAAAGTATATGCGACAGGGGGTTGAGAAAACCAAAATGATGCATGTAACTTGTCTTGCGCATGCCCTACATAGAGTGGCTGAAGAGGTTCGAGTGAACTATCCTGAGGTGGAAAATATTAATTGCTAACGGCAAGAATATATTTGACACGATGTGTGCTTCGAGTGCGGGTTCGATTCCCAATCAGGGCAGATATTTTAACCAGGATCTGGTGGACCACTCAATCTACGTGAGAGCAATTGACGGGAACGATAAGATAACGGCATCGGTTTAGAAATCTAAGAGATTTCGTCGGGCTGACTACACGTCACTTCGCTATCTTTAG
Organism: Anabrus simplex; assembly: GCF_040414725.1. Lineage (NCBI taxonomy): Eukaryota > Metazoa > Arthropoda > Insecta > Orthoptera > Tettigoniidae > Anabrus > Anabrus simplex. Next base: position 1,372,221,058 of record NC_090265.1, read on the forward strand.
GTCTTCGGGCTGAGCAGCCCTTCCTTGGCAGGCTGAGGCCCGTCAGGGATGTAGCGCCATGGGTTTGGTTTTCTATTTCATGAAGAGGCAATCCCCCTGGTGTTGGAGTAACGTACCTGCACCTTACCCGCAGACACCATTCAGTCCATGGGTTTTAATTCTGGGATTGAGTTAGTTTCATACGACCAATCTAGGAGCTAGGTGATGAGAGGGAGCGCATCCGGTCATGAAAGCCAAGCAATTCAGCTGAGGTGGTTGTCATACTGATCATCACGTAGTACTATAGTATCTACATGCCATCTGGCTGGGCTGTACTCTTCTTGGTAGACGAAGGCCTTAATGGACTGCGCCACAGTTATTTTTGCACCTTAAAATGCTTGCATACTTTGACACATGACTGAATATTGATATCTTATCCAGACCTTTCTGGTGGTATGCTAAAGTGTAGTCAATCCTGACTATTTCTGACTTCACTAACTCGGAATTCGCGATAATGGGGACTAGTTTTGATCGCGTAGTAAAATACCGCAATTCTGTACCGTGATTCGTGTTCGCGCCAAGTACTGTTATACTGTCGAACGAGATCACTGTGAAATGTAAGGGAAAATTTGGACTCACTTTTCGATTTTATTGACATTAATCCGACTACACTAGAAGAAATATGCAACTATAAGTAATGGAAAACCGCAGTGCAGAAAGAGTCTCAACCAAGAATAAGTTTTTTCTTTAAACGATTTTCAACAGGTGTTAGGGTTAACAACATTTCCACCGCTTCAACATCAGGCAATGACACTTCTGTGGCAGCAGACGGCAGCAGCTTATAACTGGTTAAGTAACATTCTAAATTGAACCTATGAATTTCCAATACAGACTTGTCATTTTATTGAAAATGTAGGTACAGAAGTGTAATAGAAGCCTGTTTACCGTACATTTTAGTATTGTAACTTTTATTTATAGCATCCCACTGTACTGTGATAACATTAGCTGCTTAATTCCGTACTATACAGTATTTCGGATAGTAATACGTTTTTGTTTAATCATTACACACACTGTGTACTTTGTTATACAGTACTATCTCCATCATTATAGTTCGGACTTTCACTGACTTGGACCAGGTCTCGCTCCCATTTGTCTGTAATAGTGAGGGTTTACTGTACTTGACGGCTCGTTCACTCAGAAAATAGAAAAAATGAGATGGAAAGGAAACCTCGTTGCCTTAAGAGTCGTTGTCTGGGTAGTAATTTGTTCCAGCTGAAGATAAGCTTGGCATGGTAACGTGACGCTAAAGAAGCCGTCAGATAGTTCTCTGCTGACCTCAGCCATCAAGTGGTAATTGCCATTTGCGGAGGAGGCAGAAGGCTGTGTGGATCAATATTGATGCCTTTCTCTAGACTTATATAAGTTTTCAACACTCTAGGAAGAACCTCACCAGCTCATATTGGAATCAATTGATACCATTCCCAGCTAAGTAAAATGAAAGCTCCCAAGCGAATTGTGCGATAATCATATTAACATCCAGTTTCAAAGTTTTCAGGCTGATTTGGAACTCTGCCTCCGCCAACTGAGTTCAGGGTTACCAAGAGAGTGAAAAATATAATTATTTTGATCTTATGATTATCCGCGACATGAGCTGCGAAATTGTGCATAAATACTGTTCTTCTGTCAAAACGTGAACATTGTATGAATGATCGAGGCGTCTTAATTTGGTAGATTGAAAATCTGGTCACTTAAGGTTTTCACCGCCATATATGGTGTTTATAGGTAGTAAATGGATTAATACATGGTTATGGTATCTCATTGATGCAGTCCTTTCTCAATGCGTTAATGATGTATTATTTTTATGATGTAGGAATGCTAAGGGCTAACTAATGTACAATACAATATAAGATATATAATCTCTTCATCAGAGGCACAGTGAATGTCCATTACTGAGCCGTTAAATGGTCGTATCGGGCATTTGGTGACAATTTTATTTATCGGTTGTAGGGTGGCCCAACAGTCAAACCTTTCAGGAGCAGTCCAGCCCCATTTGTGCAGGAGATTTCCACATCTACCTTGTCCTGTGTGTATCCAGTTGATTATCCAGTTGCATCTGGGAAGTTCAAAGTCCAGTACATACACCGAGGGGTTTCCAATCAGATCTTTGTTGAATTTTATCGACTGTTCCTGTTGTGTTTTCCATGCTTTAGTGACGCTGAAAAAAGACACTTCAAGTTGAAATGCTGAACGCCAAGATGATTTTCTTAATTTCAAGCGCTGGTGTTGAATTCTTGATACGTCTCCGTGTATGGGTAGCTGTGGAATGTTTCTCCAGATATTCAATACAGCTTCTGATCTTCCTAGAGCTGGAGGTGGAATGCTACTAATAACAGGGAGCCATCGGGTGTTTGTGCTAGGTACAGCCTGTAATTATTCGCATGGTGTGATTGAGCGGCACGCCTACCTTCTTGGACCGAACGCTGTTTAGTTAGTTCACGCAGCAGTATTCACCAACCAAGTATGAGGCTTTTTTTGTTGCTAGTTGCTTTACGTCGCACCGACACAGATAGGTCTTATGGCGACGATGGGATAGAAAAGGCCTAGGAGTTGGAAGGAAGAGGCCGAGGCCTTAATTAAGGTACAGCTCCAGCATTTACCTGGTGTGAAAATGGGAAACCATGGAAAACCATCTTCAGGGCTGCCGACAGTGGGATTCGAACCCACTATCTCCCGGATGCAAGCTCACAGCCGCGTGCCCCTGACCGCGCACCCAACTCGCCCGGTAAGTATGGGGCTAAAGCTGTGGATCTTACAAGGGAGTTAGCGAAAGATGCGATCGCAATTGTAGTCGAGTTTCCGTTTGTATGAATATGTTTGAGATGTTGATTACAAAAATACATAAACTAAGTGCCTTCGCCAACTACACTGTAAGCTACGTTTGTATGAATATGTTTGAGATGTTGATTACAAAAATATATAAACTAAGTGCCTTCGCCAACTACACTGTAAGCTACGAAGATTCGATATTCCGCTCACAGTGGACCATACCTGACATGATTTCGTGACTTTAGTAACTTTAGTCATCGTAAACATTTTTATTTGCGAGTGTATGCTATGGTCGACACAAGCCGCGCCGTACAGAAGGTCACCTGATAAAGTGTCCGATGCGACATCTAGGGGAACCAGACAGACATTGCGCGCAGGTGCGGTATAGGCCTAATAATGACACCCGTCTGCGCTGCACCAACCTCGGTATTTAATCCGTCCGTTTGTGGTGTTACCGATTTCGTAGAGTGTCACACCACTCTCACTATCAACGTAATAGTGTGATAATGAATCCTGCATATACAGGGTGTTTAACTCGACAACGTGGAGCGACGTGTAGAACACGTTATGCAGTAGCCGTCTACTGCTGTGGAGTGACGTGTCTGACACGCTTTGCGCCGCATATGCATTGCCGTTCCATCTCATGAGTTTCCTTCGAACTATGTCCGAGGGCTCTTCACAGCCATCTAGATAAAGCTCCATTCTTTCGTTTGATGTATCTATCGATCCATTTTAACGACTTTTCGCCAAGTTATCGATGTGAAACACTCATCGACTATTCGCTCGTGTACTTTTCTCGCAATGGCTTCGGTAAACAAGGGTAATTTTTCTAGCGTTGCTATACGAGGCATGTTAAACGAGTGTTTTAGTGATTATGAGGATAGTAGTTAAAATTTTAGCGATGATTCTGATGACAGCGAAGTTGATATTGCCGAATTAGACCGTAATGTTTCCGACATTATTCGTGCTAGATGCGGTAGTGCTGCGTGTAATTTTTCCTGGGATGACGTGGATATTTACGTAGGAAATAAACATTTTGTAAGGTTTTTTCACCCCAAGGGTTAGCGCTAAATGCCGTGCAACCAGTAAAGTCTTCCAAACGTTTCTTTTTCACTTGAACTCTTCCAGCTGAGTGTAACGGAGACATATCACTACAGTTAGCGGTACATGAAGTCCCGAGGAATGTTATTTCCATTTCGATCTAGGGTAAGGTAGTTGATTCTAGTCAATGAAAATGAGAAGTATATTATCTTATACCTCTTCATGTTGATGGGAGTAGTACAGAAAGTAAATTTTAGGTCTTACTTTTCGAAAAATGGTAGGGCCTACCATTGTCACGCCCCTATTTGATTCATATCTTTAGACAAATTTGAATCCATATGCAAATTACCTCACTTCAAAGACAATGACACTAAAGACACTATATATAATGGGCCGTTAAGCTATTTCCAATATAATCAAAATTGGTTGGAAATTAACAGAGATATGGTATCGAAAACAGTTTGGTGCACAGATATGCTAGTCTTTAAATGCCCACTGAAAGCTCTTCCCGCATCCAGTGAAGGCTAGACTTTTAAATGCTCCCGCTCAGAAGGTGTCCGATATTTCCACAGGGGTTGGGATTTGTAAAAACGAGAAGAAATGTTCCTATAAACATATGTCCAGAAACAGATACCCATTAAGATATGAGCCATTTCATTTGTGTTGCGTATTTACACTTCAATGCCTTCGCTGGCAGGACCTGGTGTTTACAATGCAATATGTCTTCTGGTATAGGCTAGAGCAATTTTGTTACTTTCATAGATCTGTCTCTGTCTTATCCTTGGCTTTGACAATATGAAAGTGACTGAGGTATGAGCGATGCTAGTAATGCCAATTCTTATGCGGCCAGTCCCTGCTATGAATGGTGTGAAAATGTTGCTCATAGGGTCAGCTGGTGCGTGCATTTCAGTGGGCTTGGCAGACTGACTTGTAATAGCAACTCCTGGCTCGGTGAGGAAAGCAACGGGAAACTACTTCATTCCTTATTTCCCTAGTACGCCTCTTCAGTGATGCATAGGCCATCTATGACAGCTGATGGCAGAGCTGTTGAGGATCCCACCAGCGTTATCGCTGACGGACTGAACATACATACATACATACATACATACATACATACATACATACATACATACATACATACATTTAAACTTCACACAATGGACGTCTTCCTACCAGCTGCTTCTAATGACACGCACGTTACACAGAACACGCGTTATGCAGACAGCCATCAACACCACCAACCAGGAGCTGTGATGATGTCAGCCGGTCTGTCCGCGGATACTATCTGCATGTTACAGGAGATGCTCCACGTGGTTACAACGCATTTGTATGCATGCTTCGGCTCTTCTTCGCAAGGAATCCAGAACGCGTCCAATCACGCCTGGCTGCTCGCGGATGTGGTCACACGCATAGGTCACACGCTCCTGTAACATTTGAACGTTGTCTGTGAGTGTGGCATGCACCAATGTCTTTAAATGTCCCCATAGCCAGTAGTGATGGGACATTCGATTCATTTTACCGAATCGATTCATTTGATTCCGTTCACGTTACTGAATCGATACAGTGATCCGATTCACGGCACATTAGAGTCACTGCTCCTACTGCATCTGTGTAGTATGTAATGGTAAGACAGCAGCAACAGCATTCATTGTTCGCTGCTGCCATCTGGTCTTCATACTATGAACTCCTTTCTTAGAAAAAAAAATGCTAGTCACTCTAATACATTGAAGGGTTCCGGCGACGCAGGATGGGAAAGGTCCTGGATTAGGAAGGTAGCAGCCATGGCCTTAATTAAGGTACAGTCCCAGGATTTCCTGGTGTAAAAATGGGGAAACTATGGAAAACCATCTTAACAGTTTCCGCCGGTAGGATTCAAACCCACCATCCCCCTAATGCAAGCGCATAGCTACGCGATACTAACCGCACGTCCAACTCGCTAAGTCATTTTTGAAAATATGTACTGTAATTTTCTATCAGCACAGGATATTTTAAATCGTCATATTTTGTATAGGCTACCCGAGATGTACAGTAGCCCACTGGTTTTCTAATTCAATATACTGTTGGTTAAGTTATTGCGTCAGTCGGCTCACTTATTGTCCACATATTATTGAAGTCTTGTGCAACGGTGTGACATACGAATTGAGACAATACTGAACCGTTCTTCCCAATATAAAACAGGTAGTTTTGAGTGGTCATGAGCATGACTCATAGTCATAGGGCAGGCTAGAGTCGAGTTTAATTAATTGTCAAATGTCAACTAAGTTATAATACTAAGATTCATTAAACTAATAAATAGTATAACCTAATAGCCTACCTACTTACTAGCTACTTTAGAATTATGTTTTGACTATCTTTTTAACACTGAAAATAAATCTATCTATTATTTAAACCTCCCTGTAAGAAGACAACAGTGAATGCAAGTGGGTATTATTTTCAAATGAGCTGAGCTCGGGAGTCCATTTAGCGTACGATTCTTTCAGTGTACCATGGCACTGTATGTATTGCTTCAGAGGAAGCCCAGCTCTCCGCCAGTGTCCACTATCCAGTGTGCCGATAAGGAGCCGTGTGTATCTTGTGTCTCACTGAGCCGTGCTCGTTCACGATTCTTTCGGTGTGCACAGGCTCACTGTATGTCTCGCTGCAACGGAAGCTCGGCTCTCCGCCACCCGCCCGTGTCCAGTGAGCCGATAAGGAGCCGTGTGTATCTTGTGCCTCACTGAGCCGCACTCGTTCACGATTCTTTCGATGTGCCATGATTCACTGTCTCGCTGCAGCGGAAGCTCGGCTCCCCGTCAACGTCCAGTGAGTGCGCCACTCAGCACTGTCCGCTGGGAGTAAGCTGAATCGTGTGCCGTGAGCTCGCCGTTCCTGTGAATCGATTCACTCGGACACTTGAATGAATCGATACACTGCTTCGAATCATGCATTCAGTTGCCAACACTAATAGCCAGAAATCCAATGGATTGAGGTCCGGCGAACGGGGAGGCCATGCTACTGGACCTCCTCGACCAATCCATCGTCCAGGAAACGTTTAGTTTAGGAATTGTTGCACGATGCGTGGAAAGTGGGGTGGTGCCTCGTAATGCATAAACCTCATGCGTTGGCGTTCTAGAAGCCCAACGTCCTCCAACAGTCCGGGTAATTCATCGCGCAGGAATTGATGATACACATCACCAGTTAATCTGTTCAGTAAAATGCATGGCCCTTTTAGTTTGTCACCCACAATTCTTGCCCACACATTGAGACTAAAACGATCCTTATACCTCGACTCCCTGACAGCTCGAGGATTTGCATCCGCCCATACGTGCATATTGTAATTTAAGATGCCATTTCTGGTTAATCCTGCCTCATCCGTAAATAAAATGCAGGCTTTAAATTGTAGCTCTTCCACCCTCTGGCGTAGAAGCCACTGACAGAATTGTGCTTTGGCAGGGTGGTCAGAAGGCCGAAGAGCTTACACACGTTGGATATGGTACGGATACAGTAAATGCTCATGTAGAATAAACCACGCAAGAGCATGGTAGATACCTTCAGCAGCTGCAATTCTTCGTACGCTTGTTTGAGGATCACGTTCCACGTGTTGCAACACCCGATCCACCATTTACGCCCTGCGAATGGTACGTCGTCTACCGCGATCCGTTGTCCTGGCAACAAATGAACCCATTTCTGCAAGTCGCTGGAATAGCCGAGCGAAAAATCTTTTCCGATGGAATGTTGCGGTGTTGATGTCGTTGAACGTACATGATAGGGCCTGTCGTCCACTGCCGTTGGATAATCCATAGCAAAAGGCCATGTCTGCCATTTCCCTCGAGGAATATCCCATCGCATTGTTTACGTCGTCCACACAATATGGGATCACTAGTCTGGTTTGGGTATAGCACTGCACTGCCAACACAACCGCATACTATGAAGGAACATCAGACCTTCAACGGAAAGACACACTTCCAGCACAACCGTATACGATGACTGAACATCCGACGCGTGCAAAGACGCCTGCACCACCGAACACATCGCTCCTCCACGCGGTTACAATGGCGCATATCTCAACAAGTATTTGTTTCCGGACATATGTTTATAGGAACATTTCTTCTCGTTTTGACCAATCCCAACCCCTGTTGCAATATCGGACACCTTTATTTAACCATTCTATATAGTGAGCATGATTGTTATCCATTACACACACAAAAGAAGATCCACAGAAATTACAGTAAATGAGAGAAATGCAGCTGCATTCATAATCAATGTGATAGATGAAACAGTGGCAACCAATTACAATAATATACGTCACGAAAATACTATGCAGGAGAAGACTTGTCTGATTGTGAAAAAAATATGGATGATCCAGGACCTGACAGTGAATAGTTGTTAAGAAGTGATCGAAGCCAGTCATATGCTTATCTGCCAAGCCCACCGAAGAGGAAGAAGTGGGGTGATATATCTTTTGAAAAGGCACATGAAATAATTACATTCCACGATTCTGGGAGAAAGAATGGTTAAGCTTCAGTACAGTACAGAAACGATATCGTATGGTGCAAGACATACATCATCTACTATATTTACGTCACGTGGTAGAGAAAGGGGAGAAAGGCCAATACTTCACATGCTTGACGATTATGTAGCTGAAAAATTCAGGTTGGTGAGAACTGTTCTAGGCGCTAATGTCCACTACAGGGATATTCGTGCTTAGGGGTTGGAAAAGGCCCTAAAAATAAGACTGACTGGATACATTGAATCTATTCATGGATGGGGGGGGGGGGCATGGTACAGAGACACCATTTTCCTTCACGAGCAATAACAAAAGGTGTAACCACTGAAACCTGGTATACAGATGGTGACGTGAATGAAAGATGTGACGAGTTTCGCAATGAGGTAATGTCCTTAATGAACGCCATGGAACGTATACAGATTTATAATACCGATCAGAGCCAGACCGACGTCAGCGATGCTCACAGTAGCGAGCCCGGCCCCCGTCGCCAACGGTGCAGATTTAATATATAACTTGCAACTTAACAAAGTTTGCTAATAATTCATTTTAAATGTCCTTGTATTAAAAAAAAGTGTTTTAATTTGTCTCTCCAATCTAATAATGTACTTTTTGCATTCTGATATATTTTTTTTTAGTTTATTCTAACTGATGATGTCCCTTAGGGAATGAAACGTGTACTAGATGTAATAAATTATATATGTATTGAATAGACGGACAACTTATAATATAATATTCATGTTAATATATATTCGCTACTTGAATACTAAACAATAGCGACAAACCGACTTACAGACGCACCAACTCACAGTTATTTAGATGTAAGTATAGGCAGTCCAGCACCTCTCCTTCTTGAGACGTAAGTGACGTACCAACCCTCTCCGACCCCTCTGTAATTAAAACGGCCTTAAAATCGACTACAGATACCGCCAGTAAATGCCAGTAATCACTCAGCCAGGGCGTAGAGAACAAGAAAAGTCAAATGGTCTCACTTCCAACAGGCTGCCAAAAGAAACCTACCAAGGATAGCAGAAGAAATAGCTTCCTGCAACACTGCCGCGGAATTAGACGACGTGGTAGAGAAATTAACTGGCGGCATAAACAAACTGGCCGAAGTAAATCTACCAAAATTTCTCAAAAACCATGTAATAACTTCTGGTGGAATGCAGAACAACCAGAAAGCCAACAATCTCAATAAACTAACCTCAATAGAGACTGAACATGGATAAACTACAACCTTTCCCGATACCGCAAATGCTCTACTAAACACGTTTAATCCGCGTGAAACTGAGTATACAAAAGCACAAAGAGAATTAGGAATCTCATCCACGATCCCCCCTGACACCATTGATGACGTGTTGTCGCGCGAAAAAGTTGAGTGTATCATTCTACAACAATATGATTAAAAAATCACCAGTCTGAGGTGGCATATCCGCCAATATAATGAAAAATATCCACTTCTCTCTTCCATCCTTATTTGTCACACTGTTCAACAAGTGCCTGCACCCGGGAGATAGTGGGTTCGAACCCCACTGTCGGCAGCCCTGAAGATAGTTTCCCGTGGTTTCCCATTTTTACACCAGGCAAATGTTCGGGCTGTTCCTTAGTTAAGGCCAAGGCCGCTTTCTTCCCATTCCTAGGCCTTTCCTGTCCCATCGTCGCCATAAGACCTATCTGTGTCGGTGCGACGTAAAATAAATAGCAGAAAAGAAAAGCAACAAGTGCCTATCTTTGAACCATTTCCCTACCTCATTGAAAACTGTAGTAGTGAAGGTAATTTCTAAGGAAAGCACCTTAACAAGGTTTACAGCTACCAGGGGTATGTATACGTTTTTTCTGGTTTCTCTAAGAGATGGCGCCAGCGAACAGTACGCAGCGTATGAATTTGACACATACGTCAGTTTGTCCATCTGACATTAACCTACCAACATACATAAGTTGAGTACGCCAAACACTAGCGTCTGTGTTGTATCGTTCAGTGATCATGTCGACGTTTGTGCCTGAAAAAGAACATTTGCGGCACGCATTGCTTTTCTTATTTAATCAAAAGAAAAAGGCTGAGGAAAGTCATTGTTTGCTGGTAGAAACATATTGTGAATACGCTCCATCAATTAGAACATGTGAGACATTGTGTCAACAATTTAAACGTAGTGATTTCAATGTGAAAAGCAGTGCGTGATCTGGTAGACCACAAAAGTGGTAATGTGTATTAGGAACTCTTGAAGCCCGGCGAAACCGTTAGTGCACAACGCTGTCGCCAACCAACGACGAACTTAACTCACGCATTGATCGAAAGACGACCGGAATGGACCAGAAGACATGGCAAAGCAAAGTGATTTTGTTACACGACAATGCGCCGTCTCACACAGCAAAGCCAGTGAAAGACCGCTTGAAATCGCTTGGATGGGACATCCTTCCGCACCCGCCGTACTGCCCCGATCTGGCGCTATCTGATTATCACCTCTTCGCATCAGTAGGGCACCCGCTCACGCAACAACACTTCAGCGATTTCGAGGAAGTTTGGAAAATGGCTCGACGACTGGTTTGCCACAAAAGACAAGCAGTTTTTTTTTGGCATGATATTCACAACTTACATGAAAGATGGGCGAAGTGTGTAGAAGCCGATGGTCAATATTTTGAATAAACAAAAAATGAACTTCCCTTGAAAATTACGTGTTTTCTTTAACACAAAAACCGGCAAAAATTTATGCATCCACCTGGTAAGTCTTTGAGACCTATCTGCCTCCTGCCAGTTCTAGGAAAGATTCTGGAGAAGCTATTAATCGACAGAAATATGTACCACATGCATCGTCACGGCCAAAAACCAAACCAAACCCCTTGGCAATACAGCCCTTGAAGGGCCTTGGACTACCAAGCGACCGCTGCTCAGCCCGAAGGCCTGCAGATTACGAGGTGTCGTGTGGTCAGCACGACGAATCTCCTCGGCCGTTTTCTTGGATTTCTAGACCGGGGCCGTCATCTCACCGTCAGATAGCTCCTCAATTCTAATCACGTAGGCTGAGTGGACCTCGAACCAACCCTCAGATCCAGGTGAAAAACCGACCTGGCCGGGAATCGTACCTGGGCCTCCGGGTAAGAGACAGGCACGCTACCCCTACACCACGGGGCTGGCCTATTATCCCAGTTTCAATACGGCTTTACCCCACACAAATCTACTGAAGATGCTGTTCTCTATGCAACTAAATGGATTCGGAACATCTTCCCAAGGCGAAAAATAGGCTTATTAATCTCTTTGAACATAACTGATGCATTTGACAACGCCTGGTGGCCGAAAATTTTGTATCAACTACAGGAAAAACAATGCCCACGTAATCAGTACAAAATCACTCAAGCGTACTTCAGCAACAGAAAAGTGAAACTTCAAGTCGGAACAGCAATTTCAACTAAATACAGTAACAACGAATGCCCCTAGGGAGCTACCTGCAGCCCAGGATTTTGAAATATCTTGTATGATTCTTCCCACGAATTTGAAGATTGTTGCATGCGGTGACGACGCACTTTTGTTAATCGAAGCTGACAATGACGCTGACTTAAACACTCGAGCAAACACAGTACTACATATTCTGTTCGACTCGGGTTTCAAAAACAAGCTGCAGTTTAATCCACTGAAAACTAAGCCTACGGTTGTCACGAGAAGAACAAACCTGAAAAATGCCACAACTCAAGATGAACGGACAGGAAATCGCACTAGAATATCAACTTTTATACCTCGGTCCTACTGGACAAACATTTAACTTTTAGGCCACATTTCAATAAACTAAAGCTTAAATCAGATAAATATCTTCAGACCATTGCTTGGGGAATATACTCAGAAGTACTCCGCATTATATACTACACAACCTTTGTTCCACTAATACTGTATTGTGCTCCATCGTTTCGTTCTACACTTGAAAAGCAGTGGGCTAAGAAACAACTTCTGCAGATTCAGAGAGGAATAGTCCTTCGAATTTCCCGTGCCTATCGCACAATATCTACACAGTCTAACAACGTGGGATGCACATTCGTTGTTTACGAGAATAACAGGGAAGTGTTTTCAGCCCAATACAAATTGTCATCCAGCTGCTCAGTATTTCAAGCCGAGCTATAGGCCATCCAGTTTGCTGTGGAGTGGTGTGAACACAAGCGTAGTAGCGCTCGGATACTACCGTGACTCGCAGGCTTCGTCGAACACAATCAACGACAAGGACAATGTCAGTCCCATAATTGCTACTATAAGTTCTAGAGTACAGTAGTCCTCCCACATCTGTCTTTCCTGGATCCGAGGGCATATCGGTTCTCCTGGAAATGAAAAGGCAGACATCCTCGAAAAAAGCAGCCTCCTCATCCAATATAAAGTAAAGTAAACTCGTGTCCTCATACCGAGGTGGTGCAGCTCTTTTCAGGCACACCCCCAATGAAGGTGAGCTGCATGTACCATTTCAACCACATACCAGTCCTCCTGCCATTCTAAAATTTCTGGCAGTACCGGGAATCGAACCCGGGCCCCCGAGGACGGCAGTTAATAACACTAACCGTTACGCTGAGGAGGATTTCTCGCGGCATGGCTTGGTAACCGGCATGGCCCGCCCTAGTCACAGCAGTGCCCAAAAGGACTGATCCCTCGAATAACAGGACTGGTTTGGAATGGGATATTGAATTGTGCATGAGACCTGTTCCCAACTAACAATATTACCTGGACTTTTCCAGCCCACATCCTTGCATGTGCTATCTGCGATTTGTCAGATTTTACATGTAGGCATTGTTCTGTATCTACCTGTGTGATTTTGTCCTATCACTTATTATACGATTACACCGCTATGATACCTAGTCAGTCTCAAGTCGCTCACTCTTTAGTGAGTCAGTCGCGAGTGAACCCATGCAGTAACCAGGTGGTCGCGAATCCATGATAGATCCATTCAGCGAAGAGTGAGGACGTCAGACGGCTACACGAAATTCAGTGCGGCTTGTTAGTTGTTTGGAACTGCACTGCGCTATGCAGGTCGTGTTGGAAAACAGAAGTTCCACGCGCCACCAGGCTGTGTGCCTTCTCTCACTTCTGCCCGTTTTCGGCACCCTCCACATTTTAAATCAAACTCACGAATATGTATCCATTTAAGATACTTTATCCTAGTTATCAACATTTATTTTCACAGATTTTTATTTTTTTCTGTTATAGATAAAATAGTAGGGCCTTGTGCGCCTGAAGTTGTGACCTGAAAGTACCAGCTAAGTTTGGTCTTGTTTCTACTTTCTTATGTAAGGCTCTTCTTTTTCATTCCTCCTGTGTGACTTCCCTTGGTCAACCCTGACGGTATTAGAGTCGAAGGTTATCAATTTCTTCACCATTCATGGCCATTTCATAGAACTCTTTTCTTATACGCATACTCTGAAGAGTAGCTGATAATCACCATCATTACTTTAAAATCAGTTTACTGGCATCACGACCATCACCAGTAACGGATTGTGTTAACTCTATAGACATAATACCTGCTTTGCCGTGGAAGAGTGACGTGCATTGTTTCCAATTAGGTAATACCATAACTTGCATACCAATCCAGTATTTCTACTTGAACTCACCATACAACCAGAACAATTCATTAAAAAGAACTGCATTCGAATTTGAACACATCATCGGCAAAGCGTCTCTATTACTGCTAATTCGCTTGATGTCGTTGCAATGGAAACCTAATTGCCTGTATATTAGACTGCGTACAGCTACTCCACTGTACTCTGCAAGCTCATTTTTCAATCCACATAGGAGGAATACAGCTTGAGACGAGTTTGTGTGCTCCATCTTCCTAGAAATCTTCCCTTTCGCTCGCTTCATCTGACGACTCTCTTGTTTTGGAGCTCCAGTCATAGAATAATGTTCTACTGCTAACTAGAGCGAAAATGTACAATGTCGGTTAAAAAAATCAACACCATCCCTTCATAAGTTAGATTTCGCTCTTGGATTGATATGTGTAACTTGTCTTCGGATTTTAACATTTCCCTTTATAAAATACTAAATAAATCTTATTTCTAGCTCAGCGTTTCAGAAATATTTTAAAAAGTCGAAACGTTGTAATTAACCCTGTTTAAATAAGAAAAATACTTCAAAATCTTTTAAAATATCGTTCTAGAAATTATTAGTCCTAGAAAATTACACAGAATACTGGAAGGTTTTCATTTGCCCATAACAGTAAAACTTTAGAAAACATTGCCAATCAACCAATATATCTATCTATCAATCAATCAATCAATCAATCAATCAATCAATCAATCAATCAATCAATCAATCAGTCTGTCAATCAGTCACCACTGATTACCGAGATCGATAGCTGCAGTCGCTTAAGTGCGGCCATTATCCAGTAATCGGGAGATAGTGGATTCGAGCCCCACTGTCGACAGCCCTGAAGATGGTTTTCCGTGGTTTCCCATTTTCACACCAGGCAAATTAAGGCCACGGCCGCTTCCTTCCACTTCCTAGGCTTTTCCTATCCCGTCGTCGCCGTAAGACCTATATGTGTCCGTGCGACATAAAGCAAATAGCAAAAAAAAAAAAAAAAAAAAAAAAAACGAAAAAACGAAAAAATAACAACAGTCACCACTGATCTGCATTTAAGGCAGTCGCCCAGGTGGCAGATTCCCTATCTGTCGTTTACCTAGTTCGTTCTTAAATACTACAAAATATTTGGAAATTTATTGAACATCTCTCTTGGTATATTACTCCGCTCCCTAACTTCTCTTCCTATAAAGGAATATTTGCCCCAGTTTGTTCTCTTAAAGTCCAACTTTATTTTCACATTGTGATCTTTCCTACTTTTTGAAAAATACCACTTATACTTATTCGTCTACTATGAACTTTAGAGGGAATTTCACGTCGCTGTGGTTCTGATTTCACGTAAAATTGAAGGTCCCTTGTCTATGTTCACCATACACGTGGTTTTCGATTTTCACACCATGCACATGCTGGGGTAGTACCTTAATTAAAGTTTTGCAACCGCAAGGTCATCCGAAAATGCTTCCACAACTAATGATTCCGATAAATGTTTATCAGACGTGAAAATTAGGTCCATTTCGTAGCTTTTGGCTCTTCCTGAGTTTTCGTTCGGAATAAATTCAGTGAAGTAAACATTCGTGGAATCACTATGAAATTGTTCATGTTTTGTATATAACATAATGTTAACGTCTGTGAATTTATCTTTAGTGCGAAAGGTAAAATTCTGAAAAAATAAACATTTGGTGATTTTTCTAAAATCAATCAGCAGCAGCATCTCACCGGATACGGAAGGTAACTATTTAATTTTTATCCACGAATGTAACACAGAATTTTCTGATTAAAATGATCTAAATCATGCTTTTGGTTTATGAAGTGCATTTTTTTTTTTTTTTTTTTTTTTTTTTTTTTTTTTTTTTGCTATTTGCTTTACCTCGCACCGACAGAGATAGGTCTTATGGCGACGATGGGATAGGAAAGGCCTAGGAGTTGGCAGGAAGCGGCCGTGGCCTTAATTAAGGTACAGCTCCAGCATTTGCCTGGCGTGAAAATGGGAAACCACGGAAAACCATGGGATTCGAACCCACTCTCTCTTGGATGCAAGCTCACAGCCGCGCGCCTCTAACCGCACGGCCAACTCGCCCGGTAAAGTGCGTTTGTGAATTAATATATATATATATATATATATATATATATATATATATATATATATATATATGTATATGGGAAACATTACAAAATGCTCCAGCGTTGAGTGTAGTAGACTTGGCACTCGTAAAGACATAAACCACATCATACTACTGACCACCACAGAAACTCGTAATAGATGATGAAATTGCCACCAGGCTAACCCACCTGCCTTCCAGTGTTTTAGGTCATTTCGCTGGGTAACGGCCGTCTTGCAGGTCTTTAATGGACTGTATGCACCAGAGGTTTATTTTCGTGAATCTAACCATATTAATGAGTGTTGTTACAGTTGAAGTATGTAGTGTTTGAATTGTGTACTTTTGTATATAAGCGTAAAGCAGTGGCAGTGACTGGCTACATAATGTCACTGTGCAGTGAAACCGCTCTCTCAACGAATGTTTGGAATAATTAAATGGCGTGAATGTCGAGTGACTGGCCTCTCACTAAGACGCTGTCTGCTGTGAGAATCCCAGTCAATGCATGTGGATTTCTTTCAAATGAAAAGTCGCGTCCCTGTGGTTCGGATTGCACCAAAAACTGGCGATCACGTGGGTATGATCACACTATCAAACGTCTGGCTAAACCATCTGTTTGTTTGGATTTTTTGTTTTTATTAAGGATTTAGAACTGGCGTTGTTTTGAACGGGAGACTCATTCCGGAATTATTAGGCTAAACTTACGGCAAAGAAAAAACATTGAACATTTCCAAGCATCACATTACCGTGTAACTGACTGGCCTATGGCAGATTTTTAGTATTTTTATGTCTTCATAATGAATTATTTTTGTAAACAGTGTGTGATTTAAAAAATAGTTCTTCAAAAGTAATAGCGACTCACTATCATTCCTTGCACATTACTTTAACTCGCTTTCTATTGATTTTCATACTAATCCTCAGCAACAACCAGAGGACGGCCTGCTCTCAGTCGTTTTTGACGAGGAAATTGTCGCACTTCAAGGCTGGGATAGCATAATGTTATTGATACCGTTCAAAGCGCCACACAACGGTTACTTCGCACGCGCAGTGTTAACCGCTAATGGAAAACCTCCTGTCCATAATTATTGCATTGTCTGTAACTATGTATCTACTGAAGATCTAAAGGAGACGGGAGTTACATTTCAAAACCTGGTCATCGTCTGAGATCAACAGACTTTTTCTTTAACTTGCACCATGAACAGGGAATGAAAAAGAAGGGCAACATTTAAGACGACCACGTGTGCAACCACTCTTAAGGAACACACATTGAATCACTCAAATATGAAATGAAATGAAATGAAATCGCGTATGGCTTTTAGTGCCGGGAGTGTCCGAGGACAAGTTCGGCTCGCCAGATGCAGGTCTTTTGATTTGACGTCCGTAGGCTACCTGCGCGTCGAGATATGGGTGAAATAATAATGAAGACGGCACATACACCCAGCCCCAGTGTCAGCGGAATTAACCAATTATGGTTAAAATTCCCGACCCTGCCGGGAATCGAACCCGGGACCTCTATGACCAAAGGCCAGCACGCTAACCATTTAGCCATGGAGCCGGACTCAAATATGATATGACTATCTGAACCAGTGCAGAGTGTCGACCTACGGATCCGGACATCGCGGAATCAAACTCGGCAGAGGTAATTGGATTTTTAAAAGGTGGAAAAAGTCCCTTCTGCACTTCATGCCGTACGATGTTGTATTAATTTTACATATTCGGTGTTAAGCTAACGGAATTAATTTTTAAAATTAGCAACAGTTCACCAGTAGAGTTTCGTTTTCCCTATTATTATTATTATTATTATTATTATTATTATTATTATTATTAGTATTATTATCATTATTATTAAGGTCATTATAGCAAAGCGTTTGATATTATAATCGTCAACTTCTACTGGGATGACGATACTGATAGAGAAAAGAAACGCACTGGTGACTTAATTCACTACACGTATGAAAAGAAGTTCAATTGAGAAGAACCTGTAAATATTACCCTTAACGTACCAACGAGGATTGTTTTCATGAGCTCACTATTTTAATTTTAGCAGCCACAATACGATGAATCGAAATCCGCACTGCCATACCAATTGGGCTTCCTCTACAGCTTGCCATGGATAAAAGGTGGACTATTTTCGGACTGCTGCTAGCATTTCCATTTCGGGAAACGCCAGTTAGGTTAACGGTACTTCTATAATCCATTTTTTTTTTCATCTTCATGGAGAATCATGCCTTGCTCCGCCTTCGCATCTGCATTTCAATTAATTCCATGATGTATACGTTTCTGCTTTCACAGCTGGTGTCAAGTCGACCTCGGCACTGACTATATCATTGTAGAAGACCTTGAGCCATGAATAATTCAGTATTTTAGAACGGGAGATAGAAGAGATTATTAACTTTCTCGTCGTATCATAGTAAGATTGTTTACGAGAGAGAGTTGTCAGAATTGCTGTTATTGAGGCTTTAATGGATCGTCTCTTAACGGATATTTTATCATTCAATGATGATAATAATAATAATAATAATAATCTGAGAACATGTTCCTGAGTCGCTGACTAAATTTACAAACATATTAATCTGCATATTACTTGAAAATCTGAATATCTGTATTTAAAATGGAAAATCTGAAAATTAACATTCATTAAATAAAATACACACTCGTCGAACCTTGTACTCACACTTGTTACCTGCTTACTTACACATACGTTATTTGAAGGGCGCCAGCTGTCACTCAGTACAGCAATAATAGAATGAGACTCTTGACCATCTCTAGGGTGTGGGGTAATAAGCTTACTTTTGACAACATACCATATAAGTTCTGGGAAAAGGAGATTGGCGTTCGGTTTCCCCATTAATTTTGAGGTTAAGATATTTTACTGTCAATGAAATGAAACTCTGAATTCGTTTGATAGAACAATATATATTCTTTAAATAATATATCAAAAAATAGTGAGTCTTGTTGCGATAAAACAGATGAGAATATGAAATTATGACATTGCAACTGACAGAAACTAGGCATGAATTTGAATTCTTCTTGACCGGACATTTAACAATTTATACGAAATATTTCCCTCACTGATTCACTTGACTGTACCTTTAACACTTTGAGTGTAATTACGACGTAATCCATTGCTCTGGTGTTTACTGTAGATGTGTCACGCCTAACGTGGTGATACATCCTTGAGACTGCTTCTTCTCCATATCATCTGACTTCTTTGTAAGTCAATATGGTATGACCTCTTGGTAGGTCCAGGGTTGCCCTCTCTGACTCCTTGGTAAGCCTTGCGTCCGCGTCTTCCACTAAGTGACGGACCAACCATTTGGTCTCACTCTCTCAATGACCAATAATGGCTCACTGAGTCTTCACCATCTCTCGTTCACACTGGTTGGCTGACCAACTAAGGCCTCTTGATCTAGTAGACTACTTCACTGTACTGCATCCGTATAAGTAATGACTGACGCTACAATGTGCACCCACCTTATATAGACTTTGGTTGACACAGCTACGTAATCTCCAAAAATAACAATGACATACTCCCACCTACGCGACAGATATTACACACAGTGGTGAAATAGCCCCACGGCGATTGAGTCGATGCGCGCATATCTAAATAAATACGATGACATAGCCAAGGCGCGGCGATGACTTGGCAGAATCTCCACTGGTGTCGCAATATAACAACGTCACTTCCAATCTCTGATATATACAACAATTCTCACTGTACAGGTATTGAGTGTTATACTACACATACTTATATATGTATACATTTAAGTGCAATCTTGCAAGCAACAGGCAATTGCAAAATTGAATAAAACGGATAATTACAATAATAGTACAATATCACAGATAACCTAATAATAATACTGACATAATAATAATAATAATAATAATAATAATAATAATAATAATAATAATAATAATAATAAAATATAGATAAAATCATACAATAATAAAAATACAGATATCATCTTGTAACGGGATTTGAACCGTTACAATTCGCCTCCCTCATAAATAAATCGAAGAACAAAGAATCGATTGATTTATGAACAAAATTATATATATAACACTGACACAGATAAACACTTTAAATGAGTATACAACAATAATTTTCTTTTTCAACATCCATACATTTTATAAAATATCACAAATATGAGAATTCTTCTCACACATTGCCATCGTAGATAACTGTCCAGTGTCCCATTCTCTCTCTTTCTCTCATACAAATCACAAGAGTATAGCACTTGATTTAACACACACAAATAATTTTCAATCAATATACAACATTCTTCTCCTTTTTTTTTAACATATCAAAATATTTTGTGAAATATCACTTATATGAGAACTTTTCTCGCATATGGTTATCGCAGATAACTGTCCAATGTCCTGTTCTCAGTTTTGTTTTGTCACACAGTACATGACAATGTAGCACTTATTCTTCCAATACACCAATACGACACTTGGTTCACACGCATATCGCAGATGTTAATTTTATTTTGCCAGTTTCTCACAAAATTTAATCATCTTACTCTTATTTCAACAAATCTCACGTGAAATATTTCTTTACATATATAATACTACAAATACCGACAATATCCCCTTCCTGATCTTATAAGAATATGCACACTCCCCGATACGGTTCACAATAGTGAAATACCCCTGATACAAAAATATAACTTCAACATATTTCCCGCCTCTGCAGATGATGAAATGGAACTCTGAGTAGCACTCTGTCACTCAAACTGAATCATTTTTGCCCTTATTGACTTACATATCTCAATAAATCACATCCTTCTTGGCAACAATAATTAAAGAATCAATACTATGGCTACAAGATGGTTCAATTATTCCGTAATCCAGCATAATGTTTATTTGTTCTTAGACTTCACTAGCACATTTAAGTTGACTGGGGTACTTACCTCCCACAAATTATGAATGGTCATCTACTACAAATTTATGTTCATATACGTGTTCTTCCTCACTTACCACTAAATACCTCTCGATGCTTACCTAACATCGAACACAATTACTCCTCCTGTAATTCACTCAAATTACCTCACGTCACTGCCTCATACCGACGATCCCTCAGATCCTGGTCGTTATGCACACCTGACACACTTCAACACATTTCCTCTCACTAGGAACAACTTCACTTACCTCCCATATATTTCAAAGAACACACGTTACCAACACACTTACCTCAGACCATCATAATTAACACGTACTTCTTTGCTAGTTTCCTCCCAGAACAAACACACACTACCTAAATTAAAGTCTATTCTACTTCCATGATTTGCAACCAAGTCAGCTCCTAAAATCACTGGATACACAAGATCTGGTACAACAAGGCGTGGCTGAAACTTACAATTATCTTCAATTATGATTGGTACCGCTATCATTTTATTTACTCACTTTGACTCACCCAACGGCTGTTATAAGATCTGATAGTACCTTCACTTACCTTCTTCATATCACAATTTCCATCATCGGAGTTATTCCCTCACTACTTACGTCATATTCTCGGCATTACAAGTACTTACATCACTTAACAGAACACTTCTTACGTCTACCTTACTACTACTATTAATTACTTCATTATCTACGACTACGGCACTACTTAAATATCTCACTTAACATTACTTAGGTCACAATCACACTATACTCTTAAATCTACTTTCACTACATAACTACTTATACTAAATACCTGTTCATCTTCTACCTTCGGACTGTTCACTTAATTTACCCGATTCCCTGTGAATCTGAAATACTCTTGCTCGATGACTATTCCTGAATACCATTCGCATTTATCCTATTACTCTCTCTCTGATGACTAAAATCCTCACGCCTTCCGTCACTTTGGCCTATAAAGTTTCCACGCCTCCCTTCACCGGATTGCCCCTGATAACTCTGCTGAACCCTATCACTATTGAAATGTCTATTATTCGTCTGCTGATCATAATTATTCCCTCTCCAGCTATTCTGTCTATAATTCCTCACATAATTCACATCTGCACGCCTCCCATCTTCCGATTCTCTCTGGTAACTCTGCTGACCTCTGTCACTATTGACATTTCTATTATTCCTCGGCTGATCATAATTATTCCCTCTCCAGCTATTTTGTCTATAATTCCTCACATAATTCACATCTGCACACCTCCCATCTTCCGATTCTCTCTGGTAATTCTGCTGACTTCTACCACTATGGAAATTTCTATCATTCCTCGGCTGATCATAATTATTCCCTCGCCAGCTATTCTGTCTATAATTCCTCACATAATTTACATCTGCACGCCTCCCATCTTCCGATTCTCTCTGGTAATTCTGCTGACCTCTATCACTATTGAAATTTCTATTATTCCTCGGCTGATCATTATTATTCCCTCTCCTCTGATAATTATCTGACCTGTTTCCCGCTCCTTCTACAGTTCTACTTTGCGGTCGATTATCAACTACTCTACCATTCAGAGCCTCGAAACTATCTAACAATACCTCCATTTCTTTGATAGTACTGACTTTCTGCATACACGCAGCTTCCCTAATCTTATCAGAATAATGTTTTAACATAATCCTTACGATATCAACTTCTGAACCAATACTATTAAGATTTTTCCATATAAGCACGTGTGTCAGAAAGTATTCTGTCATAGACACTCCCTCCTGTTGTCTATATTTACCAAGCATAATCCGTTCTCTCTCACGATCTTGTATATTCTCATCCCAAAACTTGTCAACGAACTTCTCTTTAAATTCTCCTAAATTAGACATATCATTACGGTACACTTGAAACCAGGTTTTACTTTCACCGATGAAGGAATTAGACAAGATCTCTAACACGTATTCCCATTCGATAATATTATCCCTCAACTTATTTGCAAATCTTTTCTCAACTAATGTGATAAATTCCATAGGATTAAACTGTTTTCCAGTAAACTTAGGCAAATCTTGGTCCCTATTGTATAAACCACTCGTTACTACTATTTCTCTTGTAATCTGACCTTCTCTCATTTCTTGCCGTAGTACCCTCTGGCAATTCAAAACTTTTTCTTCCGCCACTTTCTCCGCATTCTCTTTCATTATTCTCAATTCTTCCTGTAATTTTTCCTCTTTCTCTGTAACCTTCTGCGACCAAGTTTCTTGTTCGTTCTTTAGTTCTCTGACCTTCCCAAGCTCTTTTTCAAACGTTTCTACCTTACTGACATATTCCCTCATATCTTGCCCCACTGCATTATAGATCTTGTCTAGTCTTTTATCTATGATCTCGTGAATTTCTTCCCGGATATTAGAAATCTTATTATTTAACTCTACGATATTCTCTGTATATGTTCCTTTGACATGCTCAATTTGAGTATAAAGATCGCTCCGATTCAACTCCATTTCTCCTCTAAGGTCAACACACTCTTTGTTTAACTTATTTTCTAACTTAGATATTTGACTAGTTACCTCTACTATCTTAGTATCTATTTTCGAATTTAGTGATTCACTTAGCCCATCTATTTTATCATTAATCGCACTGTTACCATTAATCAATTCTTCGATTTTACTACTTAGAGAGTTAATCTGTTTATTACAATTTTCATTATTAGTACTAATTAATTCTTTTATCTCTTTACTATTTTCACTATTAGTATCAATCTTTTCCCCCATACTACTGCTGAACTCGGTAAATTTGGCCATCAGCAAATTTACAAAATCTTGGTTCATCCCCCCCGCGATTTCCTTTTGAGTTTCAGTGTGCTTCTCAATTTCTGCACTTTTCTGAATTACCTCAGAAGTTTCCATTGTATTCACCTGTTCCCTACTCTGAATATCACCTTGGAAGTCCGCAGAAGCAATGAACTCGTCGTCACATGACTTGTTATTGTCTTCCTTGTCCATCTTTGGTTCACTAGTGATAGTACGCGATCTCAAATTAATTTCCCTCTTCAAATCCCTTGACATATCCCCAAAATACAAATATATATTCCAAAATCATACTCCTGAATTTTACCGATAATGATTCCGTTGGCTTAAATGTGCATAATCTTCCCAAATGAACCTATGATATGCTGTCATTCAGACCAAATTCTGAATTTATTCGAGTCCCACGTTGCGTCGACACATTGAGAACATTTATATTTAATACTAAACTAACAGGGTGTGGGGTAATAAGCTTACTTTTGACAACATACCATATAAGTTCTGGGAAAAGGAGATTGGCGTTCGGTTTCCCCATTAATTTTGAGGTTAAGATATTTTACTGTCAATGAAATGAAACTCTGAATTCGTTTGATAGAACAATATATATTCTTTAAATAATATATCAAAAAATAGTGAGTCTTGTTGCGATAAAACAGATGAGAATATGAAATTATGACATTGCAACTGACAGAAACTAGGCATGAATTTGAATTCTTCTTGACCGGACATTTAACAATTTATACGAAATATTTCCCTCACTGATTCACTTGACTGTACCTTTAACACTTTGAGTGTAATTACGACGTAATCCATTGCTCTGGTGTTTACTGTAGATGTGTCACGCCTAACGTGGTGATACATCCTTGAGACTGCTTCTTCTCCATATCATCTGACTTCTTTGTAAGTCAATATGGTATGACCTCTTGGTAGGTCCAGGGTTGCCCTCTCTGACTCCTTGGTAAGCCTTGCGTCCGCGTCTTCCACTAAGTGACGGACCAACCATTTGGTCTCACTCTCTCAATGACCAATAATGGCTCACTGAGTCTTCACCATCTCTCGTTCACACTGGTTGGCTGACCAACTAAGGCCTCTTGATCTAGTAGACTACTTCACTGTACTGCATCCGTATAAGTAATGACTGACGCTACAATGTGCACCCACCTTATATAGACTTTGGTTGACACAGCTACGTAATCTCCAAAAATAACAATGACATACTCCCACCTACGCGACAGATATTACACACAGTGGTGAAATAGCCCCACGGCGATTGAGTCGATGCGCGCATATCTAAATAAATACGATGACATAGCCAAGGCGCGGCGATGACTTGGCAGAATCTCCACTGGTGTCGCAATATAACAACGTCACTTCCAATCTCTGATATATACAACAATTCTCACTGTACAGGTATTGAGTGTTATACTACACATACTTATATATGTATACATTTAAGTGCAATCTTGCAAGCAACAGGCAATTGCAAAATTGAATAAAACGGATAATTACAATAATAGTACAATATCACAGATAACCTAATAATAATACTGACATAATAATAATAATAATAATAATAATAATAATAATAATAATAAAATATAGATAAAATCATACAATAATAAAAATACAGATATCATCTTGTAACGGGATTTGAACCGTTACAAATCCTTAAATAACTACATGCATAGTTTAATTTCCTTATCTACTGTGATAGTACATATATCACACCCCAGAATTATATGTAGAAGTTAGAGATATTGTCAGTATTCGATTTTTATTATTATTATTATTATTATTTCATTTGTATATTTTGCCATTTATATTGGTAAGCTGGAAGATATCCACATATGTAGGTATGAGTAATTTGTTTTCCACGAGTGGGAAAACATTGCTTTAATAATTCTGGTAATTTGAATGAGTCATATGGCTACCCCAGTGTTTGTTGTGATGTACTTGTGTCGGGAAATTCATGAGTCATGTATATATCCCAGCCTGATGAGATGAGCTTGTTGTATTAGGAAAATTTGGTGACTCATGGAATATACCCCAGAGTTTGTTATTGTCTTGGGAGGAAGAAGTAGTTCAGGGCTTGGTCTTGACTTGAGATCACTCATGATTGGCTGGCAAGCACCAATCCAGACGTATCATCTGAGAGGAGGGGGATGTTGATGTCTATAAAGGTTGATCATACGGCGACAACCAGGAACTTTGTAAGGGTGATTGTAGAGGTGATTGTAAAGGAACGAGAAGGAAGATAACTACAACTCCAACTGACGCACTGTACGGGAAGGAAGTGGTGCTGATACACGGTACTGGAGTGACACGGCTGCAATGGACTGGACTTCAAACGTTCGTGGAGCGTAGTCTTGTTATGTTCGTGGAAAGTGGCTGATTGTGGAGAGTGCTTGCGCATTAAGTATGGTAGCACTTGTGGCGGCCTAGCATTATATGTTGGTGAAAGCTATCTCAGACTTTCCATAAATTTATGTTGAGGATCGACAGACGTGTGTATATATCTTTACAACAAGTGTTAAAATATGTGAAAACAGTAGTACAAGGTACAGTATCTGTGTGATGTGATAACTGCCGATTATGAGAATCGGTAAGTCGAATTGATATAGAGACAGTGAAGGGTATTTATCTTCATACATGTACATTGTTCATCGGACTATCTACAAATGGTAGCTTAGTTCTCTCTTTCGTTTTCCCACGATTTTCATTATTGTTGTTGTTGTAAATATGGAGTCTTCCAGCAATATTTTATGTGTGTATTATATGTATAATGTTGTATGTTGATGAAGTGCTCATGCACGGAATTTGTTAAGAATATAGTTAGCTATTTTAGAATCAGTGTTATTGATGAACCTAGGTGCAGTTCCTACCTAATTTGTCGTTTTCAGGAGGTTAGGTAAGGCCTTCAGCAGATGTACCAGTACGCAGCATTATGTACACGCCCTGGGATATAAAGTTTATCATGCTCTTATCTAAATTCGAGGGATCCATTCTGGTGAACTCTGGCGCCCATACTACGGACATTTCGGTTAATTATGCTTATTAATTTTATTAAGTTTTTGTGTAATTTTATTTATATATTTGTATTTATGGTTTTATTTATTATTATCATCAAAAAAAGTTTCACTACAGTGAAGTAATCGAAAAGTTGATACCGAATAAGCAATATTCTAGGTTTTGCATGAAGTACAGTAACCAAAAGACTAAACGCACATCTTTGATATTATGATTACGATACGATACGATACGATACGATACGATATCTAGTCACTCAGCGAGTGATGAAAATTAAAATCCACAGCCTGTTTCCAGTCATTCGACCGGGTCAAGAATGGAATGAACGAAGCCCCCATCTAGCGGCGAGAATAGGAATTGTGCCGGCTGCCGAAGCCTGTCGCACTCCTCAGGGGCATTGATTAATGAATGACAGATGAAATGAAATGATATTGGAAGGTGTTGCTGGAATGAATTATGACAGGGAAAACCGGAGTACCCGAAGAAAAACCTGTCCCGCCTCCGGTTTTTCCAGCACGAAACCCAGCGGTGAGAGGCCGGTGTGCTGCCGCCTGAGCTACGGAAGCTCTCAGCGTGTGATAAACTTCCAGATTAATTTTTTACACTTGATCAATTTCAACATTGTAAGAAAAAAGCAAATCGGAAATACAAAATGTACTTAGGATGTGTATTCTCCCAGGATAGTAGTGTGTGCCTACCCCTTTGTCTTGTTTTCTGATACGGAGATGGGGATGAGGTGAGTTGAAATTTTATATGGCATGTATTACGACCTTCTTGTCGCCATCCTCTGTTGGGGAGCTAATGAAGATAAAATGAATGATGATGAAATGAAATTGGGTAAGAAGGTGGAAGGAATCGGCTGTGGCCTGTGAATAGGAACTGTCTTGGCATTTGCCTGGAAGTCAAAACGGGAAACTACAGAAAACCGAACAACCGATGGTGGAGTTCGAATTTCCTAATCTCCCGAATGCAGAGCTTGGGTAGCGCGTTAATACTCGCGACCACTCCACCTGGGTCTCCCAGGACGAATGTATAGCACTGTAAGTGAAATCAAATCAAAGTGTAATCAAGTGAGTTCGTGAGTGAGCTCGTACTGTAGTTGCGATTAGTGGCCTAACGTTAGGGCCTGCAATTCCTGCATTGCAGGCGGGCATTAGGCCTTAGGGGCCCCACAGGCGTTCCGTGAGTGAGCGATTAATTATTAATTTAACCCGAATGCCACTCTTCGTGGGAAAGGCGATATTACGTTGTTTTTGTAGAATAGATCAAAAACGACCTCTTTTTTACAATTCGCAAGTATAGGTAGTTGCATCTAGTTTTGTCGTTGTTGTTGTTGTTGTTGTTGTTGTTATTATAATGAGTTAGCACAGGCATGTACGAACAGTGAACTCTGCACAGTGAGCCAAATTAAAAACAAATAATGACAACAGTGAAAATTGGCACCAAAATCCCACATTTCAATTAGAAAATTACCTTTCCCTCATGTCTAGTGTACCTGATACCGTACTAACAAAAACTTTAAAAAGGTGAAAAGGAAAACTTTTAATAACCGATCATACCTGAAAAAGATACAATGTATTTAAAAATAAAATGGCATGCTTCGTTCGTGAAAGAACATCATCATATTCTGACAAATCACACTTTTTAATTTATTTTTATTTTTATGAATTGATGAATTTCAGAATATTATTAAGAAGTGTAAACCCCTTTATATAACAATCCGATAAATGTTTACACACTTAAAGAGTACTCCATTAATATAACTTTTGACGTACATTTGCTCGACAGTGAGTTGCATTTTAATTCCTAAAAGCAATAAGAATTTGGTGTATTAACGATCCACTCACTTTTGAACTCGCTCTCCTTTCGGTTATTTAATGCCAGTTGCATCTTGTACGATGTGATGTTTTCTAACTTTCGCACATTATTTGTGTGTTATAATCATATGAACTGTGTTGTTGATCAGTTGTATACCAAAAATGTCTTTGAAGGTTCCGGCTTCATGGCTTAATAGTTAGCGTCCTGGCCTTTGGTCACAGGGTCCCGGGTTGTATTCCCGGCAGGGTCGGGAATTTTAACCACCATTGGTTAATTTCGCTGCCACGGGGGCTGGGAGTATGTGTCGTCTTCATCATCATTTCGTCCTCACAATGATACGCAGGTCGCCTACGGGAGTCAAATCACAAGACCTTCACCTGGCGAGCTGAACATGTCCTGGGACACTCCCGGCACTACATGCCATACGCCATTTCATTTTCATTTTTTCTTTGAGGGAGCCATATTTTCTTCGTTACGCCCCTGATTGAAATGAAAATTATTCTGAAAGAAAGAAGCGAGTTCTTGGACGAAATTATCTTTACGTCGGCCAGTTTTCAGACCGACCTTGCTGTACGGGCTGAAAGGTAGGAAGACTCGGAATATCGTATTCATAAGTTGGAAGTACAGATAGATAGATAGATAATGCCTTTATTGGTGACGAAGTTAGGGCTCAAGGCCCTCTCTTACACTTAACCACTAGATGAGTATACATATACATAACTTATAATTTCGAATACAAATAAAACAAATAATACTAATAGCAATAATAATAATAATAATAATAATAATAATAATAATAATAATAATAATAATAATAATAATAATAATGAAAGAATCCTTAATTTTAAAATACACAAAATAACGTACACTTAAATTATGTAACTGCAGTAATCCATTCATTCGTCCCATTCATTCCTTCATTCACTCAACAATTATCCAGCAAGTCAGCGGGATCTATCCAGCAAATGCTCCCGGCAAGCCACTTTAAACTTGCGATGAGAAGGATTTTCTCTAATGTTCGCAGGTAGCGAATTCCATGACCTAGACACAGAGATTATGAAGGAGCGGTTGTACACAGCAGTGCGGTTTATAGGTATGGCAAGAGAGGAACCAGATCTTGTATTGTGTTCATGATAGGACGAGAGGTAAGAAAAAGATGAAGACAGATAGTCGGGAGTATTAGTGGAAAGAACTTTGTGCAGAAGCGATAGCATGTTAAGTTCACGGCGCTGGTATACTCGAAGCCACGACAGCTCCTTATAATAAGGTGATGAGCATCATATCGCAGATTAAAGATATATCTTATGCAGCTGTTCAGGCTCCGGTCCAGTTTCTTGTTACTGTCCCAGGTTATTCCAGTCAACGCAGTGTCACAGTAGTCAAATATAGGTAGTATAAGAGAGCGAATTATTTGTACTTTAAGTCGAACAGAGAATATATTAGCGAACCGTTTCAGGGGATATAAGCTTTTATGTACTTTATTGCATGTGCTTATCACCTGTTGAGTCCAGTTTAGAGTCTCAGTCATGATAATTCCTAAGTTGGTCACTGAAGTAGAGTAGGGTATGATTTTATTGTTTAAAATTATTGGGGGGATGTTCTGTTGCTTGAGGGAATAAAGGTTTTTACTGCTACCGATAATAATAACTTGAGTCTTATTTGGATTCATTAATACACTGTTTTTATTTGCATAGTCACTAAGATGTTGAAGGTCAGAATTTATTTTAGTAATTGCAGTATCAGCCATGAAGGACGCTAGAATAATTGCTGCTGGTATAAACAGGCGGAAACAATACCAGGAGTGTACTTGCAATGAAGAGATGAAGGTTAAGTTAGGAATTAATTTAATGGTTGAAACTATATGCATAAATCGGCTTCGGTGGTGGGGTAATGTGCCACGAATTGGGAAGGATGGGTTACCTAAGACAATGAAGAGCTCTGCTTTGGAGGGTAATAGAAGCTGAGAAAGACCAAAGAGACGATGGCGAGACTCAGTTTTAATGATTTAATGATATGACACGTTAAACTAAACCAGGCCACAGATCTACCTTGATATAGAGCATTGTAGAGTATGGTTCCAGTGTATGGGACCCTCAGCAGGATTACTTGATTCAGGACCTGGAAAAAAATTCAAGAAAAAAAAGCAGCTCGATTTGTTCTGGGTGATTTCCGACAAAAGAGTAGCGTTACAAAAATGTTGCAAAGTTTGGGCTGGAAAAACTTGGGAGAAAGGAGACGAGCTGCTCGATTAAGTGGTATGTTCCGAGCTGTCAGTGGAGAGATGTCGTGGGAGGACATCAGTAGACGAATAAGTTTGACTGGTCTCTTTAAAAGTAGGAAAGAACACAATATGAAGATAAAGTTGGAATTCAAGAGGACAAATTGGGGCAAATATTCGTTTATGAGTTAGGGATTGGAATAACTTACCAAGGGAGATGTTCAATAATTTTCCAATTTCTTTGCGATCACTTAAGAAAAGACTAGGAAAACAACAGATAGGGAATCTGCCACCTGGGCGACTGCCCTAAATGCAGATCAGTACTGGTTGGTTGGTTGGTTGGTTGGTTGGTTGGTTGGTTGGTTGGTTGGCTGGTTGGCTGGTTGGTTGGTTGGTTGCACTGAACTGCGTAATGAAGATGTATGTATTTGTGTACACAATAACCTCGTTTATCCGGATTATCGAAAATCCGGATAATGAGAGAAACTAAAAAACAAATACGGTACATATGATATAATCTAATAACATTACTAGCTTTTTTTCAATTGTACAAAAATATAAGAACACTTTTCTTACATTTAGGACTCTGTTTTGTGCACTAAAATAATGTGTGAGTTTTTCTGTTTTACATTTGTATAGCGTTTGCGCGCAGCACGACCACGAACACGTTTTACTAAGAACAGTTCTGCCAGTGTCGTTTCAGTCAAGGATTCTAAATAGGCCATCAGTTTTTCCAGCTGCGTTGTAGCCTCTCCATGAGTTATTGTTTCCTCTGATGGTGCGCCGGTTTCATTTTCGAATTCACCATCAGTGAATTAATAGTGCATTGCATTTACAAGAGCGTGGGTTCGAGTCCCACCTCGGCTGTCCTGGCAATGGTTTTCTACGGTTTTCCATTCTCAATTTGGGTGAACGCCGGTCCGGTACCTTTCATAGACCGAGGCCGAATCACTTTCTATTCCTGTCCTTAACTATCCTTGGCTGAAAAGACATTCAAGAAGAGTCTACGCCGTAAAAGAAATACTGTACAAGTAAAAATAATTTTTTTATTATTTTCGATCCGGATAAACCGGAGATCCGGATTGCTGAGGGCCGGATAAACAAGGTTCTTGTGTATGTAAAAATAATGTAAAACATGCCTTTATCACCTCCGGATATAACGGGCCACCCATTGCTAAAATAGATCTTACCAAAGGAACTAAACACGCTCCATACGTTATGAATTGGAAGCTCTTTCAATGGAAACACTGGGTGGATGGAAAATGATTGGTGCAAACTGACACAATGAAACTAAATTTTCTGTACGATGCACTGTTCGCGAGAAAAAGGTACATTTGTAAATGATTTCACCAACACAGGACATACAGGCAAAGCAGATAGCCGTGTATTGTGTAAGAAGGCAGTGGAAATGGAAATGGAAATTCTTAGGTTACTCACATAGTATTGCAGGCAGAACTTTTAAAGGCATGATGTGTCCTTTGTTGGTATT
Organism: Anabrus simplex; assembly: GCF_040414725.1. Taxonomy (NCBI): domain Eukaryota; kingdom Metazoa; phylum Arthropoda; class Insecta; order Orthoptera; family Tettigoniidae; genus Anabrus; species Anabrus simplex. The sequence continues at coordinate 1,372,253,251 of NC_090265.1, forward strand.
TTAGTTTAATCAAATATTAACTGTTCCTGCCTGATACGTGTCTTTGCAAATGTGATCATTTCCACGAGTGACAACAATGGTTCTCAAATGGCTTGCCGCGAAATTGTATGGCTTTGTGGAAACTGTATTACTTTGGTTGAAAATGCTCAGTACAATTTTATATGAACAGGTGAGGAATAGGCCTATGCAAGAGCTTAAAGGTAGTCTACTCATTTTACAGATGATTTGTTAGCTTGTAGTAAAAGATTTACGTTGATGAGAAACTTGATCTTTCTTCTTTAATTCATTGGGAACTGAAGATACACCTACGGATTTGGTATTGAACTGAGGTAAGAGGGTCGCGTTTCTTGTTTTGTGTGTGTTTATTAGTTTCGAGAATGCTACCGTGCACAAGAAGGAGTTTAATAGATTTTCCTCTGTTAGTTTTATTATTTCACAACGTTTGCTTTCCCCTGAATTTGGTGGACAAGAACTGACACCTTAATCGCTTACAGGCTGTCTTGGATCGCCCTAGCTTTTGTCCAGTAGCATTCTTCTCACCTGCAAATCAAATTACAGCTGCATACCTTATATTCTTGGGTAGGGTAGAGTGCTAAATCTATGACTGCTCGATTAGTCGGTCGGTCAGTCCTTGGTGATACCCGTCCACACGCATTGGCTCCGGGATTGAACTGCATGCGTCGTCAGGTGTCGCTGCGTTGCGCCGCACCGCTTCGAGTTTCTTTCGCTCTTTATCACCTTCAACACTTCTCAGCATTTTCCCCTTCGTCTCGGCGCGCTCTCATTTTTATCCGTCGCTGCTCTGCTTGTGCCTATGATATTTGGAATTTTCTCGCCAGTCAACCCTACTCGCGATTTTTTTATTTTAATTAACTTGTTGACTGCTGATTACTCCTCTGTTGTGATTGTCGCCTGTTCGCTACGAGTCGTTTGACACTACTATGAACGTTCTATCGCTTCGCATTCTCGAGTTAAAGGACGCCACAAACAACGCAAAACGTTCGCAACGGTGAAGAAACTCCCGCTCTGCCAAGTTGACGCCGACTCAGCACTCTTTGCGATATATCAGGTGGCCACACTGAAGCGAACTGCCGCTCGGACATAAGCGGAATTGCAGCGTTCAAGTTTAGTTTCATTGCCGCTGCGACATATATGTCTAAATGGCGTTCGCTGAAAAGTTAATTACATCATAAGAAAAGATTGTTCATGTCATTTAGGAGTACTTATATGCGACAGATCTGTAGCATTGGCACGTTAAAGAACTCATTCTCGTCCGCCTCTGTGGTGCGGTGGTTATTGTTATTATCGGCCACCCCCGGAGGCCCGGGTTCGATTCCCGGCTCTGCCACGAACCTTGAAAAGAGGTACGAGGGCTGAAACGGGGTCCACTCAGCCTCGGGAGGTCAACTGAGTAGAGGACGGGTTCGATTTTCTCCTCAGCCATCCCCGAAGTGGTTTTCCGTGGTTTCCCACTTCTCCAGGCAAATGCCGGGATTGAACCCAATTTAAGGCCATGGCCGTTTCCTTCTCTCTCCCTTGTCTGTTCCTTCCAATTCCCCTCCTCCCCACAAGGACCCTGTTCAGCATAGCAGGTGAGGCCGCCTGGGCGAGGTACTGGTCATCCTTCCTAGTTGAATCCCCCTACCCAAAGTTTCAAAGTCCGAGAGAAAATCCAACGCTGGACGGTAAACTGATTACATAATAATAATAATAATAATAATAATAGTAATAATAATAATAATAATAATAATAATAATAATAATAATAATAATAATAATAACGTCACATATTGGCATAAGACTGAACCATGTCCTGCTGCCTGCTTTGATGTGTTCACATTACAGAGAGCGATATTAGCAAATAACAATAATTCAATATTCAATATATTTGGGTTCCGTGCATGTAAATGTCTGGGTAGTAGACATCGTATCCATTTGCTCGCATTGCCTAAATGGCAGATTTTTTTTTTTTTTTCATTGAAGCTTGGAGCTTTGGATTTAGTTCAGCTGGCTGGCTGTTCGTCCACAGAAATACGTCAGCAGAAATCCGTCGGGAGATCATGATGTCCATGAAATGAATTCATCACTGTTACAAACCAGCTGTCCAGTCAAGTTTTAAATATTGTACCTAGTGGCCTAAAATGAATATTTAACTTCATTGAAGGCCTTCTAAAAATCGAAAACGGAGAATTAGGCCAAATGGCACTATCGAGGTTCAACAAAACCGGATTTCAAAAAAAGTATTCTACGAGATTTACTTGGTTCTTCTTTTCATCCAAGTGAAAATACAGTGTTTTCCAAAGTAGCATTTTCGCCCGAGACACAAAGAAGTTATCATCATTAACCAACAGGTTTTGAATAGTTTGAAAGGTGACCAAATAACGTACATTAGCTTTGACTCCATAGTGTGCGATTTGTTAATGAGGTTAATAAAACAGGTTTATGCAGTGAAACGAGATTGAATCTACGGAAGCTAGACAAAACTATCGTTCATGCGGAAATTCTGATGGACTTAGCTTCAGGAAGAAAGTGTTTTATTCCAAGAATAGATTTAGCACCAGTGAATCTGTGTATAACATTCGTTCCTAACTGGAGGCACTTTCCTCTAACTTTAGTCTTCTATGGCACAATGAATAAGCCACCAGGACAAACTTTAAAGTTGGGATGAATCTCCCTATTCCAGTGTTTTGGACAGTTGTACGTAGCTTTCTCAAAAGTACTCCGATCCATAGTACAATTCGAAGCTACCACTGTACTCAATTTAGTTTGTAAGGAAATACTATAATACCTGTTTTGATTCCATGCAAATTCTGTATAAAACCTGGAAAGTATAACTTTTATTCATAAGATATGTTAATAGTCCATTTAGAATTTCCAATTACTTTATAGATAACAAACATGAATTCACATTAGGCATTAGTGATTAACTGATTATCATAGCTGAATATCCAGCTTCTAAATCTACTTGTAGTGCTTCTTCTGCTGGCAGCAGGTTCTACCTAGATAAGCTTCAAGCTGACACTTGCTTATAATGTGGGGAATGATCTGAGGAGAAGCATACGTCTTTCTCTAACAAATAGCTCGCACGAAGTGTTTTTACGGTTTCCGTCTGTACCGTTTACAGGACAGTGAGATGTTCGCATAATTGTTGTCATGAATGTAACCTACCCTATAGGCGAGTAGTATTAGTGACGAAACGACTATTTAAATGCTTTTTACGAGAACTTTTGCGAATGATTTTCGAGATAGCCCTCCCGAAACAGTAAATCATCTAACAAAAAGCAGGTAGACTGGTGGAGGCGTGTTCATTCAAGAGAACAGCAGGCCATATTCGAAGGCAAGGGGCAAACTTACAGCTCATTCAGAGGCGGTGACATTTTTATAAACAATTTCTGAAGATAGAGTGAAGCTGCAGGCAATAGCTAGTAATCATTAATTTTCTAAAATGAATAATAACATCCTGACAACAGATATCCTTTTATTAATAGAATATTACGTAACATGCGTATTGCTCCTCCTGGTCTACTGGCTTATTTTAGGACCCTTTGTATTGCCCGAACTGAGATGGCTTACATTGATTACAAAATTGTTTATATTTTCTTATTTGTATAGCGATGTTTTCACTAACATTAATGTATAGTAAAATAAGTTGGGATTTAATTTGTTGAGAGACGCAAAGAGATAAAGGAAGAGGTCTGTCCTTATTCTCGATTTTTTTTTTTAAAAAAAATTCTATTTGTTCATGGCGTCGATCTCTCTAGGTCTTTTGCCACTACTTGCACCGTATGATATGAAACTGCGTGTAATTGTAATTGCAAAAGTATAGAGTGTTGAATGTGAGGAAAGGAACGTTAAGGACAACACAAACACCCAGTCCCCAGGCCAGGGATATTATTCATTTACAATTAGAAACCCCTGACCCGGCCGGGAATCGAACCCGGGGCCCCCGGGTGACAGGCGGACGCGTTGCAACATACACCGCGGGGCCGAACTTATTCTCGAATACGAAGGTGTCGGAAAAATTAGGGCGTGAAACTGAAAGACTCTGTAGGCCTCGAAAACTTTTGTCAGAGTTGAAAGATAATAATATGATAGTATGAGAGGCTTAAAAAGCCGACCCCGTGGTGTAGGGGTAGCGTGCCTGCCTCTCACCCGAAGGCCCCGGGTTCGATTCCCGGCCAGGTCAGGAATCTTTACCTGGACCTGAGGGCTGGTTCGAGGTCCACTCAGCCTACGTGATTAGAATTGAAGAGCTATCTGACGGTGAGATAGCGGCCCCTGTCTAGAAAGCCAAGAATAATGACCTGGAGGATTCGGCGTGCTGACCACACGACATCTCGTAATCTGCAGGCCTTCGGGCTGAGCAGCGGTCGCTTGGTAGGCCAAGGCCCTTCAAGGGCTGTAGTACCATGGGGTTCGGTTCGGTTTCGTAGAGGCTTAAAGGGGTCGTCTGACAGCGGATTGTCGGAATGCAACTGATCAGACAATGATCGACTTTACAGTCCTCCGCAGTAAGTAGATGGGAGTATTTCTGACAGGCGGTATTGTGTCACAGTCTACTTAGCTGCGTGATATCTACCATTCAGCCTGTCTCGATCAGTTAATTGGAGAAAGATTCACGAAAGTCAGTCACGCCACGCACTGTGGGAGGATCCAGGAACGTACCGTTCAGACCTGTCATTATCCCGCTTGCTATAATACCATGTTATTTACCAAAACATTCCTTTCTCCCACAGTCTTTTCACATTGATGATGTTGGTTACGGAATTACACCGCCACCTGTAGAAATTACCACATAAATACCAAATTTCATACTTGTGTTTGTGCTAATTACTTTAATGGATTTCGGAGACGCTGAGCTGCCGGAATTGTGTACCACGGGGGTTCTTTAAGGTGCCGGTAAATCTGTCGGCACGAGGCTGGCATATTTAAAAAAAGCAAAGCAAAGTCATCTCCGTACAGGCCATGACGGCCCTTGGAGGGGTGGAAGGTAATGTATGTTTAGTCATCACCCCGAAGGCTGGTTGGATTCTCAACAGTTCCGCCATGAGCTGTCATAGATGGCCTAGGCATCACTGAAGAGGCGTACTAGGGAAATGAGGAGTGAGGTAGTTTCCCGTTGCTTTCCTCACCGAGCCAGAAGTTGCTATTACATATCAGTCTGCCAAGCCCACTGAAATGCATGCACCAACCGACCCTATCTATATAAATAAAATTGTTTCTGTTTGTCTGTTTGTCTGTCTGTTTGTCTGTTCCACCATCACGTCGAAACGGCTGGATAGATCTCAACCAAACTTCATATTTAGAGTATACTGACCCCGGGGAAGGTTTCGATATGCATATCATTTTAAAATCTTTGAAAAGACGGGGGTTTTATAGGAAAAACAGTTTTCCTCCATTTTCTCTTATACTATTATAGGCAAAATATCGAATTTGTCGTATAAGGACGAGACAAAGCTCAATTTAATCCTCTTGACGCAAAGAACAAAACTCGGTAAGCCCTACGGGCCCGAAAACCATGTTTTAAGGCCCTAAAACCAACCGTTACGGAGATATTGGCACCACACTACCCCTGCTCTAGGAATCGGATAAAGAAATGAACTGCCGTAACCATGGCAACGTCAGCTCCAGGATTCTAGAGCAGTGAGATTATGCATGTACGTTTGGGCATAGCTGTCAACCAAAATAGGTACAAATAAGACTTAATATCTGGGAAAAAATATACTGTTGTGTAAGGGACTCATAGGACTCCTTTGGGCGGGGATGGAAAGGGGGTGAAGAACGAGTGTAAAAATCTATATAAATAAAATTGTTTCTGTTTGTCTGTCTGTTTGTCTGTTCCACCATCACGTCGAAACGGCTGGATAGATCTCAACTAAACTTCATATTTAGGGTATACTCATCCCGGAGAAGGTTTTGATATGCATATCATTTTAAAATCCTTGAATAGACAGGGGGTTTATAGGAAAACCAGAATGGTTTTTCCACCATCACGTCGAAACGGCTGGATAGATCTCAACCAAACTTCATATTTAGAGGATACTCATCGCGGGGAAGTTTCCCATATGCATATCATTTTAAAATATTTGAATATATGGGGGGTTTATAGGAAAATCAGAATGGTTTTTCCACCATCACGTCGAAACGGCTGGATGGATCTCAACCAAACATTGTATTTAGAGTATACTAATCCCGGGGAAGGTTTAGATATGCATATCATTTTAAAATCCTTGAATAGACGATGGGTTTATAGGAAAACCAGAGTGGTTTTCCCACCATCACGTCGAAACGGCTGGATAGATCTCAGCCAAACTTCATATTTAGAGTATACTCATCCCAGGAAAGGTTCCGATATGCATATAATTTTAAAATCTTTGAATAGACGGGGTGTTTATAGGAAAACCACAGTGGTTTTCCTCTATTTTCTCTTATACTATTGATTTTCTGTAAACTTCGTTTACCGTACGTGAAACGTCTCTTCATTATAAACAACTTTCGTTATGTTCATAATTTACCTTACTCTTCACATGACGGAGAAATTTACAATTTTCTGCTGGTATCATGCTCTGCATTTAGTGACCGACAGACCGACAACGAACCTACAGGTTACCATGGCAACGTCTCTGACTGCATGCCAGTAGGGAAGTAACGTATTGCCATTTTCCTCATCATGCTTTTAAATTCGTGGTTGTTCCTTGGGTAGATGGCAAGAGAGGCATCAATCGGCTCATCTGCGGGATATTGGCGGAATATCGTTGAGGTTATAACCGCCCTCGAATAGATTAAGAAATAACACCATTAGTCATCTTCATATTTGTTTACCTAAGAATCACTGAACCTAAATTTCTCCTCTGTTAGCGCTTTATTATATCCATAACTCACGGCATTTATTTATTTGTCGTTATCCGGCTGTCCTCAGTTATAATCCATTTTCTATTAGTTTCAACATTCTTAACTGTATTATTTTCTTCCTTAATTACGCCGTATGTACGTGAATGCTAGAAACTACTGGATGCATTTCCACCAAGATTCGTATTTAGAATACACCTGTCCTTGATAGGTTTCAGGGCAAATATTGTTTCTAAATCCCTGAACTAACTGGGGGTTTATACGAAACCGAAACAGTGATTTTGCACTTCCAAAAAATATACACAACAAAAGTTTATGGAAGTCTACCTACCTTAGTAGAAATTAATGTCTAAACCTTTTTTTCTCATGTGCATCATTTCGATACGAGGATCAATAAGGGAGATATCATTAAAGGACCGTTTTTCTGTACAAGTCCCATCGGACTTAACTCACGAGCGGGTGCGTGTAAAGCGTATTCCTTACAACTTGAAAACTACTGAAGACATTCGAAACAAAATTTATATTTAGCATCCACCTGTCCAAAGGTAGGTTTTAAACGTAAATAACATTTCATGTTCCGGAATGGACTGGCGGTTTATAAGGAACCGAAATGGTGATTTTACTCTTCCACAATATATACAGAACAAGACCAACCTGACTGGAAATCGACCAAACCTGATGGAATTCCATCTCTAAACCTTTTTTTTCATGTGCATTTTTTCGTCAGGAGGATTAATAAGGGAGATATCATGAATGGTCACTTTTGCAGGTTAAGTCCAGCGGACATAGCCCAAAAGGTGTTTTACATGGAGCAGATTCCTTATCTATATAAATCAAATCGTAACGACTGTATACCTCTACACTGACTATTTTGGCGAAATTTTCGTACAGCTTTCCGTTTAAGGGGTAATAATAACAATCTCCATAATTTTTGATTTCCTGAAAGTCCTAATTTTTACCCGCCTCGCCCAAAATCCACATTGTGGCATAATCTGCCAGAAGAATAAGAAGATAATTGAAATTTGACAAAATTATACGTTTTAGCCCGTAACGAATGAAAAATCCTATATCATTAAATTTTTCATTTTTTATCCCCGAAGAATATCGAAATATGCAGGCAATTTTAATGATGGTGCAGACCTTCGGAAATTCCTATCACGTAACGGATTGCACAATCTCCGTTCAATTTGGAATGATCTACAACCTTGGTCTTATGACTTTATGCCGTATCTGTATCCCTTTTACGTTTGATTTTTCTCTATTAATCGATGTTAAGTCAATTTGGAATTTTCACATGCATTATTCATACTTTCAATTACTTATATGAAATACAGAATCATCAAACTCTTCACGAAAATTGGCCCACTCAGTAGCCATATGTGAGCCAAATGCTACGTATGTAGCTGTCACATTATTATCCGAAAAGTAATGTAATGTGAGATGATCTTACAAAACCTTTACCCTGTTCCACGTTTCTAAATCTGACCCAAGAATAGATGACATATCATTGGACCAGCCATTTAGGCCACTAAATCCGGCGTGTCTTATGGTATAATCCTTTGTCGATATGACGTACGTTTAGTAGCAGTTAATCTGTAAATGAAGGTCTTCAATATTGTAAACACGCATATACTTTCGTATGTCGATCTATATATATTCACTGATGTCGATTTAGCGATCGAGAAAGGGTCGGTCTGCTATTGTAATCAGTACTCCGCACACCGACTTTGACTGGCAGTAGGAAAGGGTTCCTTCTCCAACTCCTGTGTAACTGTCATTAGTAAGGAAGGCCTACAATTGTAATGAATAGTTCCCTTCTCGATTTGACTTGCAGAAGGTAAGTGAGCATGCAGTTTTGTTTAAAACTCCCCTACCCGATTGTGTTTGGCAGTAGGCAAGGGTGCCCGCCATTATAAAGAAATGTACTCATCTAAAATGTGACTGGCATTAGGCATAGTGGCCTGCTATTTTGATGGAAACTCACCAACTTGGTGTGACTGGCAGTACGCTGGCTGGCAGTAGGAAAAGGGGCCTGTCATTATAATGATAACTGCACAACTCAATTTCGAGTGATAGTAGGGTAATTGCCTGCCATTATAATAAAAACTGTAATCTGTCTGGAGGTAGGAAAGGGGGGCTGCCATTTTAACGAAAACTCCCCAAATCGATTCTGTCCGCATAGTAGGCAATGGGGCCTGCAATTATAATGTAAACTTCCCAACCTGATTGTGAATGCCAGTAGGCAAGTGAGCCTGCCGTTATATCTCAAATCCGTAACAAACACTTTACATTGGAAACGTACGGGGACCTCCCCATGCTCTTTCTCGGATAACGCTAAGAGACATGCAATTTTAAAACTATCTTATTTACTGCATGTACACTATTTACTTCGATATTCGAATACAATGTAGAATACCGTAGCGAAGCACGGGTACATTCGCTAGTGAGCAATATTTTCACACCATTCTTAGCAGGGACTGGCTGCGTAAGGAATGGCATTTCTAGCATCGCTCATACCTCAGTCACTTTCATTTTGTCAAAGCCAAGGATAAGACAGAGACAGATCATTGAAAGTAACAAAATTGCTCTAGCCCATACCAGAAGACTTAGTTGTAAACACTAGGTCCCGCCAGCAAAGTCAAAAGCAAAGCAAAGTCATCTCCGTACAGGCCATGACGGCCCTTGGAGGGGTGGAAGGTAAAGGCTTCCACTATCCGCAACCTCGGCACTCGATGGGGTAGAGTGGGGTCAACGCCCGGCCGCCTTTTCCCCCAGGAATTAACCTGGTACTCATTTTTGGTGTAGGCTAAGTGAACCTCAGGGCCAGATGCACCTCCGGAAGTGGAAATCTCATTTCTTAAATTTTACGACTTCCTGACGGGGATTCGAACCCACGTCCTTCCTGGCGAACCGAGCACGCCTTTACCGCCTCGGCCAGGCAGCCCCTCTGGCATATTTAAGCATCATCAAATACCATCGGACTGAGCCAGGATCGAACTTGCCAGCTTCAAGACACAATCAGAATGTCAGCACTCTACCACCTGAGCTACTCAGACCGGCAAAGAGGAAAAGGAAGAGGTCTGTCGAATGTGAAGATGTCGGAAAATGAAGGGCGTGAAATGGAAAGACTCTCTAGGCCTCGCAAACGTAGTAGTCAGAGTAGAAAGTTAAAGTGACCGTGCGGTTAGGGGCGTGCAGCTGTGAGCTTGCATTCGGGAGATAGTGGGTTCGAACCCACTGTCGGCAGCCCTAAAGATGGTTTTCGGTGGTTTCCCATTTTCACACCAGGAAAATGCTGGGTCTGTGCCTCAATTAAGGCCACGGTCGTTTCGTTCCCACTCGTTGGCCTTTCCTATCCCATCGTCGGCATAAGACTTATCTGTGTCGGTACGACGCATGACAAATTGTAATAATAATAATAATAATAATAATAATAATAATAATAATAATAATAATAATAATATTAAAAATAAGAGTTGACAGTGGTGGGTGGTCGGACAGGGAAAGATGAAAACAATGAGCTTTGCAGAGTTAGGTTGGAGAAGTCTGTTGGAGATTAGTGGTACTCTTCTTAGAATGTGGTTCCCAGCAACTCGAATACTGTCAATTCCGCTCACGTAAACGGGATCGATCTCAGAATCCACTGGCTGTTCGCCAGTGACCTGGGTACTAGTATTTGCTGTGATACTTGGACTGAGAAGAGTAAAATTCATGGTGAGTCATGATTTGAACTCACGTTCTCCCTGTCACTAGGCCACAAGTGATTCAGAGAGCTATACTTTTAGTGTTACCAGGGCATGCAGCTGAACGCTTCCTTGTTATCTTCCACAATTCTGCCGATAGCTGTCCATGAGCCAAGTCTAGATCTGTATAAAAATTTGAATCGCTTCCACTAGAATCATGCATAGTAACGGTTCATCAAAAGCAATATTTTCCCATTGTTGCCTGGCATAAGGTCAGACTAAATGTACATTCCAGTCTGTCCATATTTTTAACGAATAAGTCCAAATACTTGAGTAGGAAATGGAACAAAAACAAGTTAGTTAATACACTAACGGGTATACGGAAGAAACAAGCACTTGCGTTGGTAGCTTATAGAAGTCAAAACATGAAAAAAGAAACAAGAAACTGGAGACTATCTGATAGAGAAGAAAATAATTCAAACACTTCCAATTTATGAAGAACGACATTTTATATTCTTCGAAGTTTGCGTTCATTACGAAAATGAAGCCGGTTTGCTTGCGTTAAAATTATTTTCTTTTATTTCACAAAACATCTTATTGTGTTTATAAAATAATGTATCATCGTAATGCTCTTGTAACATTTCTGTTAATTTTATTTTCTGTCCAATACCTTGGATGAATGGTCAACTTTGACACGTTCGGTTCATAGGGGTCCTACGTACGTACAATTCCTGGCCAGGCCGGGGATATTAATCGCATCTGGTTAATTTTTCTGACTCGGGGACTGGGTGTGCGTGTTTGTTCCAACACACTCCCTTCATACTCATTCGATGTACAACACTACCAACTATCACAGAAACACGCGATAGTAAATACTATCCTCCACAGAGAGTTGGTGTCAGGAAGGGTATCCGACCCTAAAACAAGGCCAAGTCCACATGTGTTCTCACCCGCTACGCTACCAGGATTGAGAAAAGCGGAGGAGGAGTAGGAGGAAGATGAATAAGAATAAGAAGAGATCAGTTTATTTTATCTGTTTTGCTTTCTCTTAGTTGCTTTTATAACTGGAGTTTCATTTTAACTTTTGTCTACCATTAGAGGACTTGTATTTATTAATTTAATTTCCTCTCTGTATAAAAAGTATTGACCGATTGCAAAGCACGATTCTGCTAATATACACCGTCACATCAGAAAGACACTTTTTGGTATGAATTTGAGTAGCGATAATCCAATGTGTGAATTTCTGACCTCCAAAATTGCTATCCTTCAAAGACCTTACGGCCAAGAAAGCCTAGAATAACGGCCGAGAGGATTCGTCGTGCTGACCACACGACACCTCGTAATCTGCAGGCCTTCGGGCTGAGCAGTGGTCGCTTGGTAGGCCAAGGCCCTTCAAGGGCTGTAGTGCCGTGGGGTTTGGTTTGGTTTGGTTTGGTTCAAAGACGTTAGGTGTGAATTTACTCGCATATTACTATGCTTTTGACTTAATATCTATAGGCCTTATTCATTTAGGCAGTGACATTCAGGTAATTAGTTCACAAAGACGAAGTTTGGAAAGATTCCCACGGCTTAAAATTATTATATATTTGATTACTTAATCATTTGAAAATGAAACGAAAAGTTATGAAAATCAGTCTAGGATTCTTTAGTGTTTCATATTAATGGCTGTTTGACAGATTTTGCACATTATTTGGTAGGTGTGGGAAAATCTGTTTTAACTTGCAGCTGCTGGAAATCTGCTGTGATTTGTTGGGCGTTAGTATGAACAAACTATTTATTTCCTGTAGTTGTTTATGATAGATCCTCATCTCATTCTGTAAAGTGAACCCAACCTCTGATAGAGCACAATGCCAGACCATTGTAAGATCGGCTACAAAAACAGAAACTTATAAATTATCCTTTTCTTTTGTAATGTCTTCAGAGCTGCACAAATATACAGACATGGCCTCATTCCGTGCGGAGCCGCACTGTGGCTATTTGTTATAGCATTTTCTGATTGTTTTCTTTTTTGCTAGTGAATTAACGTCGCATTTACACGTTAATGGTTTTCGGAAAAAATGGGAACGGGCTAGAATTGAGAAGATACTGTAGCCTTAATTAAGGGAAACCTCGCAAAACCATATTCAGGGTTGCCGACGGTGAGATTCAAATCCACCAACTCCCGAATGCAAACACACAGATACACGGTCGTACCGCACGGCCAACTCGCTCAATTGGTAGAAAAATGCATCTACATCACATCTTTAAACATCATTATACACTGTTATGCCTTTCAGCGTTCAGTCTGCAAGCTTATGTGAATAAACTAAGCACCTTTATTGTCTTCTATTTGCAACTGCCCCACTGTGTTGCTGACTGGTCGACAACTTACCCTACGGGCCTTGAGGTCACGGGTTCGATTCCCCTCCGGGCCTTGGGATTTTAATCTTGAACTGCTAATTTCCTTGGTTCGGGGATTGAGTGTTTTTGCTGTCTCCAACATTCCTGCTACTGACTTACCACATACAGAATTAACCCCAGCCCCCCCCCCCCCCCCCCACGACCACCATCACAACAACACGCAATTTCTCATAAACGGCAGCCGTTGCCCACCATCGTCACAGTATCTGCCTTACAAGAGCTGTACTAGCCACAATCCCTGTTTCCGTCTTCTTAAACAGGGATATTGAGAAAACGAGAACGATACCACAACTGAATTTGACACCAGATATAGCTTGTCATATATAATTTATTCTGCCTGCTGTCATTTCCTGATGGATACAGTACTTTTGCATCCATCTCTTGGCACAGGCCAGAGCAATGTGTAGCTTCCACTGAAGTCCCAGTCAGCATCCATGGCTGTGACAATATGGAAGCTGCTGGGGAATGGGTGGTGCTGATTAATGACATTCAGAGCACAACCAGTGTGTCTGAGTGTCATGAAAGGTGTTGCTCATAGGGTTAGTTGTGCTACAATAGTACTGTCTAGCCCAGTGAGGAAAGCAATGGCAAACTACCTCACTCCTCATCTTGCCTAGTACGCCTCATCTTGGTACTGCCATTGGTTTTTGTGGTTTCCCTATAACTTCATAGCCTTTGGTGATGCTATTTGAGGATCCAACCAGCCTCTGGGCTGATGACCTAACAGACAGATAGACAGACAGACATATAATTTACAAGAAAAATACAACGAACCCCTCACGACCATGATTTATGTACTTTCTAAGATTTAAATGTAAATGTTACAGAAAAAAACTTCTTGAAAAAAAAATGGCGTATGGCTTTTAGTACCGGGAGTGTCCGACGACAAGTTCGGCTCGCCACATGCAGGCCTTGCGATTTGACTCCCGTAGGTTACCTGCGCGTTGTGATGAGGATGAAATGATGATGAAGACGACACATACACCCAGTCCCCGTGCCAGCGAAATTAACCAATTATGGTAAAAAATTCCCTATCCTGCCTGGAATCGAACCCGAGACCCCTGTGACCAAAGGCCAGCACGCTAACCATATAGGCATAGAGTTTGAGAAAAATACATTTCTTTCAATGAAATAATCGCGTCATATTCGCCACATTGACGCGTATTACTCTATTTATCTGCATGAGTTCCAATTACGCCCATCCTTCAGTTCTGTCACCTTGCGTAACGATCCTGAGATATGGGAAAGTTATTAAAGGTGAAATTATCACTAACTATAGGTTACAATTAATTTTTTTAAATGTAATTTTTGCTTGTCGTTTAACGTCGCACTAACACATTGAAGACCGGGCGAGTTGGCCGTGCGCGTAGAGGCGCGCGGCTGTGAGCTTGCATCCGGGAGATAGTAGGTTCGAATCCCACTATCGGCAGCCCTGAAAATGGTTTTCCGTGGTTTCCCATGTTCACACCAGGCAAATGCTGGGTCTGTACCTTAATTAAGGCCACGGCCGCTTCCTTCCAACTCCTAGGCCTTTCCTATCCCATCGTCGCCATAAGACCTATCTGTGTCGGTGCGACGTAAAGCCCCTAGCAAAAAAAAAACACATTGAAGGTTTCCGAGGACGTAGGCTAAGGATGGAAAAGGGCTGCGATTGGGAAGGTAGCGGCCGTGGCCGTAATTAAGGTGTGTGGAGTGAAAATGGAAAACCACGGAATACTATGTTCGGGGCTGTCGGCGGTGGGATTCGAGCCAGCCATCTCCCGAATATAAGCTCAATGCTACGCACCCTAACCTCACGGCTAACTCGCTCGGTGTACATAGGTTACAAGAACAAATTAATGATGACTAAAGTATATTTGTAAAGATACGTTTTTTCACAGAAGTGAATGAGTCTTTGCATTTCTGGCGTGTGCAGCGTTATTGCCTCCATCTATAAGCATGAGATAGAACTCTTACCGCTGAGATTTGGAGAGAGACATCTAACTAAATGTTGATCTTGGATCCTTTAATGTAGGCATTTCCACGGCGGAGACGTAATTCGCGCAAGATAAAATTTCGCATGACCGAGCTCGATAGCTGCAGTCGCTTAAGTGCGACCAGTATCCAGTATTCGTGAGATAGTGGGTTCGAACCCCACTGTCGGCAGCCCTGAAGATGGTTTTCCATGGTTTCCCATTTTCATACCAGGCAGTCCGGGTCCATGGCTAAATGGTTAGCGTGCTGGCCTTTGGTCACAGGGGTTGCGGGTTCGATTCCCGGCAGGGTCGGGAATTTTAACCATCATTGGTTAATTTCGCCGGCACGGGGACTGGGTGTATGTGTCGTCTTCATCATCATTTCATCCTCATCTCGACAAGCAGGTCGCTTACGGGAGTCAAATCAAAAGACCTGCACCTGGCGAGCCGAACATGTCCTCGGACACTCTCGGCACTAAAAGCCATACGCCATTTCATTTTTTTCATACCAGGCAAATGCTTGGGCTGTACCTTAATTAAGGCCACGGCGGCTTCCTTCCCACTTCCAGCCCTCTCCCGTCCCATCGTCGCCATAAGACCTAGGTTCGACGTAAGCCAAGTTGTAAAAAAAAAAAAAAAAAAAAAAAATCGCATGCTTGGTTCTTTCTGAAAAAATGCTGCTCAATCCTGTTTGTTACATGTTGTAATATTAGCATCATATACTGATATAAAACTAAGTTCTATTGCCTTCTCTTAAGTGTTCGCATATAGAGTGCGATATCTACGAAATGAAGGTCCATGCTTCGTATTAGGTGATTACCGACGAGGACAGAGTAGCATGGTGGCGAGCTGTGATGCATTCGTTCGCTAAAGCCGAGTTTTGTGCCTACCACCACAATGGCAAAACTATCATTTCCAGCCAGCAAGCATAGAATAAGATAGAAGACATCATCAATGTGCTACCGGAGTTGAAGCCACGGACACGCGTGGCCGCCATTTTCCTTGGGCAAAAACCTTAGAGCCAACTTGCCGTCTATATTATAATTTATCAGTGGACGAGGATTCCGTACCGAGCTCGATAGCTGCAGTCGCTTAAATGCGGCCAGTATCCAGTAATCGGGAGATAGTGGGTTCGAGCCCCACTGTCGGCAGCCCTGAAGATGGATTTCCGTGGTTTCCCATTTTCACTCCAGGCAAATGCCGGGGCTGTACCTTAATTAAGGCCACGGCCGCTTCCTTCCACTTCCTAGGCCTTTCCTCTCCCATCGTCGCCATAAGACATATCTGTGTCGGTGCGACATAAAACAGAATAGCAAAAAAAAAAGGAGGATTCCGTTTTTTAACAGCATATTTATACTATTTAGCTTCCCGTAAATAGGGACTGCCCAGTAGACAAAACATTCCGAACATAAATTACAGTACCGGTATGTCTTAAAATCAGATGTACGGAGCGAGTTGGCCATGTGGTTAGGATCGCGCAGCTGTGAGCTTGCATTCGGGAGATGGTGGTTTCGAACCCCAGTCGGCAGCCCTGAAAATGGTTTTCCGTGATTTCCCACTTTCACATCAGGCAAACGCTGGGGCTGTACCTTAATTAAGGTCACGCCTGCTTCCTTCCCACTCCTAGCCTTTTCCTATCCCATTGTCACCATAAGACCTATCTGTCGGTGCGACGTAAAGCAACTTGCATTTACTCTGTTGAAAAGACGACCTTCAGCACAGCGATTCATTAGATTTACTTCCTACAAAAACCGCGAACGATGCTTCCGCCAGCTACCCCTGCATTCGAACTACCACCACGTTTTTATTACCCTACTGAACTTCCAATGGGCCCTATGAGGCACAATCCTTAGCCCACCACCCCGTCAAGCGCACCAAAGAAAACATGAATATTTCTCCCGCAGACGATAACTCTTTATTTTGTCACGAACATCCACAACCTGGTTTTACACATCGTCGTTGCCGGGACAAAACCTCCTATTTGATAATATTTTTGGAAATATACTGACCCGCAGCACATACATAATGAGCGAGAATGCCTTGACAGTACTCACACAATATTGCACCTTATATGACAGAATCTTAACGGCCCAAGTTATAAGCTAAAATAGTTCACATAGGAGGTTTTATCCCGGCAGCGGCTGTATACTAGAAGGATTTTTTTTCTAGAAGAGAAACGCCATCTACGGAAGAACTACGCCATGTGGTCGGTATATAAACAATGGATTATAAGTTGAAAGTTCTGCAGTGGAATTGTAGGCCACTGTCCGCCAATAAGGACAGTCTACTAAAGGAGGTTTATGACGGATATATTGAACCAGGCATGTCTACGACTGACTGGCAACTCTGCATGCACGAGCAACAGCTGTTACGAGCGCTAGCCTAAGGTGTTCTCAGATAGCGCATGCCTGAAGGGGTGTGTGTACATTACACGTTCATAACTACAGTACGTCATACAATACACACATGTATTCTTTCATGTAAGGACTTGCATAATTAAATGTGTTCAACACGAGATTTGTATAAAATTTGTCGAAAATGTAATCTCCGTGTACCAGATAAATTAATTATTATGTTAAAGGTTGCCATAAGCAATGAAGTACAAAATAATAGGCATTTTTAGGGGCTCAGGATGCTCAGCTCTCCTATGAACAATTATGAAGCAGAATAATATCCAGTACTACGCCACTACTACGCCGCCTCTGTAGTAAAAAAAAATTGCTTTCATAAAAGTAACATCTATTCAAGCAACCATGTTGATACAAAAGTACACACACTAATAAATTACTGTGTTAATCCTTATGCCACAGCCTATGCAGCTGAATGTTTCAGCCATTACTTGAAGACCAAAACAGGTACCTGGAGTCTATCACCACTAGGCGAGCACAGCCCTGAATCAGCAACGTGGAGAAGTGAAAGACGAAGGAGGGGAAGCTTCTTGCGCCGTCGTGCTCAGGTATTTCTAGCACGGCCAATGCGCTTACGGCGAGCAAGCTATGACACCCGTGCATTACACGTATTGTTCTCTCTGATCTTGAACTCAGCCAGAATTAGAATTAGGATTCCGAGATCTCAGTATACACAAAGATAATCGCCTCGATGTTTACGGTGGTGTAGCTATTCTTACTGCATCTCAAATTTCGCGTAAGGTGATTGCGCTAAACTTTAACCAGGCCCAGTCATTTCAAGTAGTCGCAGTAAGCATTGAAATAGCCCCTATGCCATTTACTCTGGTCTCGATATACTGTACTCCACGACGTCTCATAATACTCAACGATTGGCGTGATCTTATGTCACAAATAAATCCATCTTATTTAATTTGTGATGCATATAGTACTGCACGGGGATGTGCATTAACTGACGCTGCAGGTAATGAATGAATGCCCTTCTTGATGCACTACCTGAATTCAATTTTATCATACTAAACGACGGCTCTCCAACCTTGGTTCTACGGACCTGACAACGTCCTTCTGTTGTTGACGTTACACTATGCTCTCCTATACTCTATGATACCATGTCATGGAAACCTCCGGAAGGCTCCGATAATTTCCCAGTTAAAATTACATTCCATAACTATTGCATTTCCCCAGAGAATATATATCCTACTAAGAAGTGGAATACGAAATATGAGGACTGGGTTAAATTTAACTCAACAGTTGAAAGCGACATCATTGTTATCCACAACCCTTACAGAGAACTACTATTCTCTGCAGGAAATAATTAATTCTGCAGCGAAAATCTCAATACCCGAAAAGCGCCTGTATACTCAGAAGAAAGGACCTCGTACTCTTTAGTGCGATAAGGATTGTTTTTTAACGATAACAAAACGCAAACAAACTTACAGTCGATACCGACGTAACTCTTCGTGGGATAACTACATTACAAATCAGGGCTCCCGACAGTGGAGTTCGAACCCACTATTTCCCGAATGCAAGCTCACAGCTGCGCGCCCCTAAACGCACGGCCAACTCGGTCGGTAGAGAGTAATGGCATCCCTGAAAGGAAAGTTCCCACATTTTCTTTGTTTGATATTTACACTACAGGCACACGAAATATAAATCATTTATATTACTACAACACACATTTATTATGGCTGTTTCTTAGAATATTCAGGGCATTCTTTACTAGTTGAACTATGGTTACCGTTGCAGTGAACACGTAGAAGTTGTAGCAAATGTGCACTGAGATTCTCTGTGCTGATTACCACATTTAGGGCACGTAAGCTGAGACCTACAATACTGCTGGGTACGTCCAAACATCAACATACCTTAGGAAGAGAAACAGTTTAAAAACATTAGTTTGTTAAATACTCTCTGTTATCCCTTCAAGACTACTGGTTGCATTTTTGATTGCGGGAGAAATTAGGGATCTTTAAAAAATCGTTTTGATTTATTCTAAGAACTGTCGTTAAAGTTCAGTAGGGTATAACTCTATTCCCATAGTTCGGATTGCCAGAAACTCAGGAGAGAATTAGTTTATTGTAATAGCAATTGTTTTGATACCGGTACTTGCATTATCATCATCATCATCATCATCATCCAAACAGGTATTTCCCAAGTGGCCTTTTATGGTTTCTCTTCATCTCTTAGCTGGGTGTCCAATAGAGCAACTTCTGGGCTGATATCGTAAGATCTGTCAAAATATGGAATCTCATTGACAGAGACAGAAATCTGTACAGTACCTCTGTTATATCATGAATAGATGAAATATTGAACTTAAACGTATTTAAAGACAGTTGTAGTAAATTTCCTTGAGAATTTCCTTTATTTAAGAAAGTAGTAATGTGTACTGCGTTTCTAAAAGGTTACTTCAGCATGTTGACAAAGACTGCCTCTTGAGTTGAGTGCATTAGACCATAAATTATGTTCGCTGTTATCTTTTTCTTTGCCAGTTGCTTTATGTCGCACCGAGGCATGTCTTATGGCAACGATGGGACAGGAAAGGGCTACGAGTGGGAATGAAGCAGCCGTGGCCGTAATTAAGGTACAGCCCAGCATTTGCCTGGTGTGAAAATGGAAAACCACTCAAAATCTCCTGTTTCATACCCACTTTACATATGACTAGACATTTAAGTCCTAAATTTTAAACGATGTTGTGTATATTCCAGGACAAATATGCATGCTCCCCTTTATTACTTATATTAATGCTTACCTCGTGCTCTTTTATTTTTCTGCGCTTTAGAGTTTATTAAAGGTAACATTTCGTAGATTAAGAAGGAAAATCCGAAATTATCCGGATATTATTTGAAATATATAAATTCTCAGGCCAGTCCATAACTTTTGGTGACACTGGTTTTAGCCTTACCGACTGCACTTCTTTTCAGATATCCAGAGGTGTGTAGAACAGATTTTATTTCGTTTCACTTAGACTTGGTGGCACGTGATGAGTCAGATGTGCAAAGCAACGCTTGCTTTCATGGCGTCTGCGAGGCATGGTATGTTTGTTCTGCAGCAGAGTAGCGAAGCACAAAGATAATGGCCAACATTGTTTCAAGCTGTGCATCCAACTTGGTACCAGATGTTTTCCTTCACACTGCTTGTAACTGAATATACAAACACTCCATCTCCCGCCTTCCAACTTTTAAATTCCATTTTATTGGGGCGTTAATAAACCCTTAAATCTAAAGTACATTCGTAGTTCATACATGAAGAGCATTGGGCCTTCTATGAGGATAGCTGCCTAATCAGAAGACCTGCAGATATTAGAGTACTGCGAAGTCAGTGTAATGACTTCCTCAGCCATATTGATTTGATTTCAGTCATTAATCAGTTATCATTGATCTACATTTGTTGTCCCCTGGGTGACAGGCAGATTCCCTATCAATCCTTTATCTAGTACTTTCTTAACTGATTTCAAAGAAGTTATAAATTTATCTAACGTATCCCTTGGTAAGTTATTCCAATCCCCAATTCCTCTTCCTATGGTATAAATGGATATTTTTCACAATATATCCTCTTGAATTCCAATTTTATCTTCATATTATGATCTTTCTTACTTTTAAAAGCTCCACTATAGCTTATTCATCTACTGTCATTCCACGCCATATTTCCACTGACAGCTCGGAACATACCGCTTAGCCAAGGAGCTTGTCTCCTTACTCCCAAGTGTTCTTAGCCCAAAATTTGCAACATTTTCGTAACACTATTCGTTTGTCGGCAATTCCCCAAAACAAATTGTGCTGCTTTCTTTTCTATCTTCTCCAGTTCTCTTATGAAGTAATACTAGTGTGGGGTACCACATCACTGGAACCATACACTAATTGGGGTCTTGCTAAAGACTTATATGCTCTGTCATTTACATCTTTAGTACGACCCCTAAATATATTTGTAATCATAGTGGCAGCGTGTGGTATGGTACAATGAATCACGATTCCAGTTGTATCGAGCTGATGGGTGCGTGAAAGCGTGGCGTTTGCTCCATGAAGCTATGGGTCCTGCATATCAACAGTCTTGTGTCCAGGCGGAAGGTGGCTCAGTTCTGGTCTGGGCTGCGTTCTCATGGTTGCAATTAAGCCCCATTGTCCGGCTGCAGGAAGCGCTGACAGGTGCACGTTATGTGGACATTCTTTGAGACCAATGTGCATCCCTTTCTGGCCCTAGAGTACCCTGATGGAGATGCCATGTTTCAACAGGAAAATGTGCCATGTCACCCTTCCGTGGTGGCACGCGGGTAGTTGGAGGAGCACTGCAATGGGCCGGGCTGAGTGGCTCAGACGGTTAAGGCGCTGGCCTTCTGGCCCCAACTTGGCAGGTTCGATCCTGGCTCAGTCCGGTGGTATTTGAAAGTGCTCAAATACGTCAGCCTCGTGTCGGTAGATTTACTGGCACGTAAAAGAACTCCTGCGGGACTACATTCCGGCACCTCGGCGTCTCCGAAAACCGTAAAAGCGTAGTTAGTGGGACGTAAAACAAATAACATTATTATTATTAGCACTACAATGAAGTTACGACCATGGATTGGCCCTCCAGATCACCCGATCTTAATTCACTCGAGCATTCATGAGGCAGTCGATGCTGGTGTACACCTCATGAACCCTGCACCAACTACACAAGACCAATTGTGGATAGCATCCTCTCCTTTTAAGAACATCAGCAATAGCCCTCTGTTATTCAGCAGCAGAGTACGCCTGCCCTGTCTGGTGTAGATCTAGTCATGCTAATCCAGTGGATGTCGCCTTAAATGAAACCTGCAGACTCATTACAGGATGTTTGAGATCTACACCACTTGATAAAGTGCATTGTCTAGCAGGTATCCCACCTCCAGATATTCGCTGTGAGTGTGCATCCAGACTGGACAAATCTAAAGCACTGAACCTGACGACCCATACTTTATATGGGTACCATCCAGCAACCCAACGGCTCAAATCAAGGAAAAGCTTTCTCCATACAACTGAAAGCCTCACTGAATCACCATCGAACTTCAGAGTGAATTCATGACGTTCCAGATCCAGCCACCTTGCAGGATGGATGACGCCTTCCGAAAGACTTCCTCCAGGCCACGAGAACTGCTGGTCAATATGGAAGACGCTCAAGAGATTCGTTCAGGAGTTGGAAGAACAAAGACCAACATGAGAAAGTGGGGTTTTGTTTGTGACTCCACTCTATGTGAATGTGGTGAAGAACAGACAATGAGCCATCTCCTTGTTTGTAACTTGTGTCCAACTACTTGCTCTCTCCAGAATGTGATCGACGTTACCAAGGAAGCATGTAAATTGGCCGCTTATTGGTCACACCACATTTAATTAATTTTGTATTTATGTAGAGCTTAAATCACATCGTTACCTGCCATCATCAGAAATGATTAATGATTATAGTACCAGATTTGTTATTGACCTGTATAGTTGTAAGTGTGATGTATGTTTCTGACACGATTAAATAAAGTGCAAGATGCGTGGGTCCAGATCCTTGCAGAACGATTCCAACACCTTGTAGAGTCTATGTCTTGCCGTATTGCTGCCGTTTCGAGGGATCGCAGAGGAGCAACTCGTTATTAACATCTCATTCATTGTCTTCCCATGACTTTTGGCCACTCACTGTATTAACACCTAAGTACGTACAGTGATTTCTATGAGGTACTCTCACTCCCATCAACATCATAATTAAAACTGAGAGGACTTCTCCTCTCGGTAAGACTTATAAATTGACTTTTTATCCCGTTTGCCATCATACCATTGTCTGTTGTCCATCTCACAACATTGTGGAGGTCTTTCTTGTAGTCGCTCATAATCGTATTTATTACTCTGTACAGTATAGCATCATTCGCAAAAGCCTTATCAGTGATTTCAGTTCTTCACACATATAATTTATATATACCTCATGTTCATTAAAAAATGGAGGCGGGACAGGTTTTTCTCCGGGTACTACGGTTTTCCCTGTCGTATTTCATTCCAGCAACACTCTCCAGTATCATTTCTTGTCATCTGTCGTTCATTAATCATTGCCCCAGAGGAGTGCGACAGACTTCGGCAGCCAGCACAATTCCTATCCTCACCGCTAGATGGGGGCTTCATTAATTCCATTCCTGACCCGGTCGAATGACTGGAAATAGGCTGTGAATTTTCATTTCATTTTCACCATAGATATCTTCGTGTGAGAACTTTTACCTGCAGTACAAGACAACTATGGCAGCTGTTAAGATGCAGTAGAATGCATAACACTGTAATAATTATTCATTATAATGAATATATCACATTTTATATATAGGCAACTAGCGAATGTACCCATGCTTCGCTACGGTATTCTATCTTGTACACGGAGTTCTACGTAAGTTACTGTACACGCAGTGAGTAAGATTATATGAAATTGCATGTCTCTTAGAACTATCCAAGAAACAAAATCGGGACGACCCCACACGTTGCTTCCGATGAAAGGTACACGTTCGGGAAACTTCTATGATAATGGGAGGCCACACTTCCTACCGCCATTCACAATCGAGTTTGGAAGTTCCTACAATAAAGGCAGGCTCACTTGACAACTGCCACTCACAATAGAGATTTATACTGTAGTTTTCATTACAATGACAGCCCCCCTTTCTTAATACCAGTCACAAACGAGTTGGAGAGATTCGATTATAATCGAGAAATGCAGCGCTATCTAAAGTGTAAAGAATCGAGATGCGACAATAAAGCATAGACCAATGATGAATAACTCTCCAAATTGAGCATGGATTGTTTAATCCGCTTTGTAAAATGACTTGCCGTTTAGAAAGCAGTTACTACGAAACGAAGGTCTGCACCGTCACTGGCATTGCCTCCATAGTTCGATATTTTCCGGGGCCTAAAAATAATACATTTGAACAGCTTGGAATTTTTCCTCAAAGGAAAGAGTGTCCTCGTTTCTGGATTAGCACTCGCATACATACGGAGTAATTAAGCAAGAAAGTATTACAGTAAAGAAAGTTCCAATTAATAGAAAATAGGATTATAACCGAGGACAGCCGGGTAGGACAAATATGTAAATACCAAGTGGATGTATTCTAAAATGAAATATCCCTCACTAAATTGTGATTATATGAGTTACGGATATAAGAAGGCAGTAACAGAGGAGAAATCTATGCGCAGGGATTTTTAGATGAACAGATAAGAAAATGACTTGTGATATTATTACTTAAGCCTAAAGAGGCAAGACAGAGGCAATAAATTATAGCAGAAAATAGAAGTAGAAGAGAAATACTGTAAAATTTATAGCAAATGCAAGAAAACACCTTATGGTGTGAAATCATGGGCTACATTCCGCGGTACTGTTCAAGTATTAACAGCCCCTTTAAAGCTATTCGAGGACGATTGTAACCTCCAACGGTATTCTGCAAATAACCCGCAGAATGGCAACATGACGTCTCTCTCGCCTTCTACGCAAGGAACAACCATTAGTTTACAGGAATGATGACGAAAATGACATTGCGTTACTTCCCTGCTGGGAAGCAGCCAGAGACGTTGCCATGGTAACCGGTAGGTTCGTTGTCGCTCAGTCGGCCACTCAGTGCAAAGCATGAAATCCGCAGAAAGTAATAATTTTCTCCGTCATTTTAAGAGTAAGCGATATTATGCTCATAACAAAAGTTGTTTAAAATGACGGGACGTTTCACATGTAGTCCACGGATTTTACAGAAAATCAATAGTAGGTCTATAAGAGAAAATTGAAGAAATTGTTGCGGTTTTCCCATAAACACCCATTCTATTCAGTGATTTGTAAATCATATGCATATCTTAACCTTCCCCTGGATGAGTATACTCTATATATGAAGTTTGGTCGAGATTTGTCCAGCCATTTCGCCATGATGGTGGAACAGATGGACAGACAGACACGAAAGCTAAAAACCAGCAATACGGTCTTGAGTTGACCTAAATATGATAAATATCTGAAAAATTGACAAAACAAACGAATTTACAGACAGCGGAGTCACTACAACTTTATTTATATAGATACCATACACACAATACTGTACTATATTTTCGTTAAAATAGTCATTCTTGGTTAATTCAAATTTTGGATAATTCTATTTTTTCCTATTCCCCTTGGAGCTCGAATGAATACGATTCCCCTGTATTTGGGTCGTAATTGCAACATTTTTAACTTTACTTTCTCAGACGCAGTTTCTGAATTTCAAATTCCATTGTTGGATTGCGTGTTTTCAACGCTATCGACTATTAAATCAATACAAAGCAAACTGCTGGCAGTACTTCTATCCAACTGAATTCTAGCCTAATTTATGCCCTTCATTAAAGAGACGCCCGTCTCTGTGGCTAAATGGTTGGCGTGCTGGCGTTTGTTTGGAAGTGTCCCGGGTTCGATTCCCGGACAGGTCTGGCATTTTAACTTTCCTATGGCTCGCAGGCTGTGTTCGCGCCGACTTTAGCAATAGAATTCGTGTTAGATAGGCCCCCTACCTCACAGACGCGCATGTCACCTATACGACGTCAACTCGAAAGACCTGTACAAAGCCTCTGTTGGGGCTATACGCAACAACAACAATAATAACCAACAGGAAACTCACATTCATTTCGGCACAGACAATAACCATAATATAGAATCGATGCACTCAGTATTGGGTTCTTTCTCTTCTGATCACGCTTATCTCAGCATGATTGATTGATTGATTGATTGATTGATTGATTGATTGATTGATTGATTGATTGATTGATTGATTGATTGATTGATTGATTGATTGATTGATTGATTGATTGATTGATTGATTGATTGATTGAGAGCCTTGGTCATAAGACCGTATGACGACTGAACTATTTGAAATGAAGTTGTAGTTTCGGTGGCGTTCGCCAGATGCGACCGTGCCGCATGCGACCCGTGCCACTAGCGACCGCATAATCTGTAACCGTGCCGGATGCGACAGGCGTTGACAAGCAAATCGTCATTTGATAAGCTTTGTCATCACCCAACATAAGGTAAGCTAAATCAGAACCAGAAAAGGTTAGAAAAATGGCCAAAAATTGAGAACACTGCTTACGGGGTAGGGAAGGAAATTGTCTTTGTTCTGTTCAACTACTAAACCGCAAACTGTGCACAACATTAATGTACACTGAATTAGTCATCGGGAAATACAACCTATACAGTTCTTTACGGAGAACAATTCGAACGACTGCACGAAAGGCTCACAAATAATAATGAATGAGTACATTTCTTACGAAAGTTTAAATAAAACGTACATTACTTCACACACACACGTAATATCTAAACCCAATTCAAGAACTCGTTGTTGAAATATGTCAGTGTAATGTATAGTTTGGAATGCCATAAACCGAGGTATTCCTTTCCCCAAAGAAAACATAGATTTGTCATAAATAGGCATAATGCAAGAGATATTTCAAGGACAAAATCCTAAAAATTTGGGGAAAATGTACAAACAGGTAATCTTCTTCTGAATACTAGAATAACACAAGTTCGGTTACATTTTAACAAGGATTATTTGTTTTACAGTTAACTGATCTGTAAGTACAGCACTTGGACCAGTTCCTGGATTTTCGGAAAACAGATATGACAGAGCAGCATCTTCTTCAGTCGCTTTTCAGGAACTTTCCTGTGAAGTACCAGTACGGAGTGCAATGTCATTTTCACAGCATCATATTCCCTCACTCCATTCGAACAATGCCAAGAGGTTTGAATTTGAATCCAGGCTTTTGGCACACAATCAAATTGTATACCGTCAACTTTCCTACCCTGCCGGCCTACATTCTGATGGTGAAAAACATTTTCATCCAGGCTAAGTGGTTCAGACGGTTGAGGTGCTGGTCTTCCGACTCAAACTTGGCAGGTTCGATCCTGGCTCAGTCCGGTTGATGTTTGAAGGTGCTCAAATACGTCAGCTTCATGCCGTTGGATTACTGGCACGTAAAATAACGCCTGCGGGACTAACTTCCGGCACCTCGGCGTCTCCTTAAACCAGAAACATAGTTACTGGGACGTAAAGCTAGCAACATTATTATAAATACTTTTTCGTCCAACGACACTCGAACCGGCTAACCACGGAAAAGACTAAATTAGTAACTGATAAGCAATCTGTCACTTGGTGACAGCCCTAAATGCAGATCAATTGTGATTGATGGTTCGCATGAGGCACGATGCTTTCCACTCGGTCGCTACCGGCATGATAATGGCTGGGCCGCATCCGGCACGATCGCTTCTGGCACGTAAACTTAGTTTCATCTTGACAAAAAAAATTCAGAAAATTAAGGAGCTTTTTCTGTGGATGAGTTATTCGTTTTCAACCTGTAAACATCTATTATTAGCTTTATTTGGTAACTGTGTGTAGTTGTGTGTGGAGCTGTGGTTAGTAGGGGGTGGATTTCTATATGACAAGTCATATTTCTAACCTTAACATTATATCATGTAGTCTTGTACTTTCAACACGTTTCCAAGCATGATAATCGAAATTAAAGGAGTTTTATTTTATGGATACATACATACATACATTATCACTATAGACTGTTATGCCTTTCAGCGTTCAGTCTGCAAGCCTCTGAGAATTTACTAAACGTCGCCACAATCCTCGATTTGCAACTAGTATTGTGGCCTCATTTAGTTCTATACCTCTTATCTTTAAATCGTTAGAAACCGAGTCTAACCATCGTCGTCTTGGTCTCCCTCTATTTCTCTTACCCTCCATAGCAGAGTCCATTATTCTCCTAGGTAACCTATCCTCCTCCATTCGCCTCACATGACCCCACCACCGAAGCCGGTTTATGCGTACAGCTTCATCCATCGAGTTCATTCCTAAATTAGCCTTTATCTCCTCATTCCGAGTACCCTCCTGTCATTGTTCCCACCTGTTTGTACCGGCAATCATTCTTGCTACTTTCATGTCTGTTACTTCTAACTTATGAATAAGATATCCTGAGTCCACTCAGCTTTCGCTCCCGTAAAGCAAAGTTGGTCTGAAAACAGACCGATGTAAATATAGTTTCGTCTGGGAGCTGACTTCCTTCTTACAGAATACTGCTGATCGCAACTGCGAGCTCACTGCATTAGCTTTACGACACCTTGATTCAATCTCACTTACTATATTACCATCCTGGGAGAACACACAACCTAAATACTTGAAATTATCGACCTGTTGTAGCTTTGTATCACTAATCTGACATTCAATTCTGTTGAATTTCTTACCTACTGACATCAATTTAGTCTTCGAGAGGCTAATTTTCATACCATACTCATTGCACCTATTTTCAAGGTCCAAGATATTAGACTGCAGCTTTCGGCACAGTCTGTCATTAAGACCAAGTCGTCAGCATAGGCCAAACTGCTTACTACATTTCCACCTAACTGAATCCCTCCCTGCCATTTTATGCCTTTCAGCAGATGATCCATGTTGTACATATTGTATACAATATTGTATTCATCATACGCTAAATAATAATTAGGCATATCAATTCCTATTTAGTTTTTTTTTAGTTTTCTGGCATATTTTTAAAAATCCCATTATAACGACATATTTTGGTGATTTTTATTTGAACTTCGTTCTTTAAAAACCAGTGTAAGGTCTAGAAATTATAGTTTAGGATAGACTGGAATATATTTTTACTGAAGAACCATTGAAAAGTAGTACTTGTAATGTTTCTAGAGCTATTGCTTGCTGGTTGAGTGAATTCCAGGAAACCGGCTACTATTTTCACGGAAGCAAATGTAATTCTGGAGTTGTTTGTCCGCAGATTCTCAGGAATTTTCTCCTAATGATTTAACGCTATTCAAGTACGCTCCTGTTAAATCACGTGATGTTGAATGAAGTTTTTCTCGCTACAAGACGATACTCAGCGACAACAGGAGAGTACGGTATTCTCATGCAAGAACCTTAAGATGCATCTGGCCATAAATTTCAACAATCCTGGTAATGGAGACCAGATCAGGTATGAAATAACACATTTTGCGTATAACGTAAAACTAACTGAATACTGAATAATGAAAGTAACTGCTGTGTGTGTCTTCCACAGTCTTCCACAGAATCCGTCATTTCCTAGGAGTATGCAGTGTAACCTTAATGAGTTCGTGAACTATTCAGCATTACAGTTGATTTTTAGGTTAAGGATTTCAAAGAATTAAAACTATTTCAACCTTACATTAATTGCAGCCTGAAGCAATCGTAATAAAAGTGTTTTTGTGTGTAATGTAGATGTTATTCATTAAGTCATATTTTGAATTTTATTGGTCATATTTTAACGGTTTTTAGGTCATAAATGCTTACATATTTCATAGATTTTTAGGTCCTAGAAATCCTCCCCCTGGTGATTAGGATGGGTTCCTCCAAGATATGAAGAGGAAACTGTCAGTGGAAGGGATCTCAAACTTACCAACTTCAAATATCCACACCCCAAATTTCGAAGTGCGTGGTAGTGTTTGTACGAGGAGTCTGGAATGATTGTGCCGTATCTTCCTAAAGATCAGGTTGTCGATCTGTCAGATTTTACGTGTGAACAATGGTCTTGCTATTTGTGCAACGTGATATTTTGCTGTGTAGAAAGATACGGAAGTGCTGAAGTGTCCAGGAAGAAACGATGCACTGCATATGCAAGTATAACGGGCAGTGACCTTGTTGTGAAGCAGAAACAATGACCGCAAATACACACAGAAAATCCCGGCTACATGGCTAAATCGTTAGCATGCTGGCCTTTCGTCCAAGAGGTCGAGCGTTCGAATTAACAGAACCTTCCGTACATAACGTAATTTTCTCATTTATATGAATATATCTGTATGCTTGGGAGGGTTGATGGATGTTTATGTAATTCCGTGTGTGTGAGAGAGTACGTGAGTGTGAATGAGTAGGCCTAGCTGGAGAGTATTAACCCTCAAGCACACGCGCCAAATTTTAGGACGCAGACACACGCGTGGGGGTGCTTTCCACCCCGCATATCATTGTATTGTAAAACATGAATTACTGCATTATTTGGAGATTTTAAGATAGATTATATAAGACTGACTCTTTCTGCTGGGATCCAGCCAGAAAAATAGAAGAGCGTGGAGTGCACAGGAGAGTTATTTGTACATTTCACTAGCAAATAAAATGACCTGGGGTGGATTCCACCCCATACGCGTGTGTTTGAGGGTTAAGTTGGGATGTGCGTGTGTGTAAGTAGAATTATTTGATCATCTACAAAAAATCCTGCGACAAACTTTATTATTATTATTATTATTAATATTATAACATAGGGACCGTCAGGTGCGTCCTTCTTAGTGTTGCAATTTTAATGGCTAGCAGTGCATTTGGAGGTGCTCAAATACGTAAATGTGAGTAGATTTACCAGTATTCAAACTGCGAAATCAAATACTGTCATCTCATCGTCTCCAAGAACCCATGATAATGGTTATTGGGACGTGAAACCATTAACATATTAAATGAAATAAAATCCAGCGATTATCACTCGGTCAACACGTGATGAAGTTCCACCAATTGCTAATGAAAACAACATGACTAGGAATCTTAAATTGAGCGGGTCGATCTCGCACCTGCTGAGTGTTATTTTTCCTAAGTTTTGACACGTTCACTACTGATCAGTGACGTAGTTTCACTTCCCGTCCCAGACATTAACCTATATAATTTAAGTTACACTACGACCACCTCAATTGTACCGGTTATTATACATATTCAACATACACAAATGCCTTGCCCGTTAGTGAAGCAAAAACAACATTTCCTATTAATTTTGTATCTAATATATTGGAATGGTACGGCCGCGCCACTTTCATTGTCGTCCTTTGTCACACTGATATGGGGTTACTATTACTTTGTGGATCCCTGTTAATTATCGAGCAGTTAGACATGTGATGTTCAAAGGTGCTATCTCTGTTGTCTGCTTATTACATGTCGATCTAGATTGATAATTATTCACTGGTTCACCGTGCATTAGTTCGACACGTTTGCCTTTCAGGCCATACCTTACCAGAATTGCCATTTCTGCGTGTGGGTTTATATATAGGTGTAGTAATTTCATTCATGTATCCAGGAAAGTAAATATTATAAAGTCTTGCCTTTCTAAAGCTATCATTTGCTAATGTGAGTTTATTACCTGTTTCTATTGAAGCGGAGGACACATTTTCATATGAAGATGACATCCGAACTGCTCATGCATTTGAAAACTAAATTGGGAATGATTGCTTTTTGTCCATATAACCTGTACGTTTTTAGGTCTGTCGAACACAATACACAATTTTATGTAAATACTACTACACACCTGAAAAAGAAAACAGACTATTACTAAAAACATTGTGTGTTTCGCATGTTAAAGACATCCTCACATTCTATCAAATTTCTGTATGTATTATGAGTGTACAGTATATGTTCGTCCAGCTCCATGGCTAAATGGTTAGCGTGCTGGCCTTTGGTCACAGGTGTCCCGGGTTCGATTCCTGGTAGGGTCGGGAATTTTAACCATCATTCGTTAATTTCGCTGGCACTGGGGGTGGGTGTATGTTTCATCATCATCATCATTTCATCCTTATCACGCTGCGCAGGTTGCCTGCGGGAGTCAAATCAAAAAACATTGAGCCAAAGTCCTCGAACACCTCCCGGCACTAAAAGCCATACGCCATTTCTATTTAGTATATGTATGATGTCTGTCTATATAAAATCCGTATTCTCTCTGTCATTTACAGCAATATTGAGAAAACGAGACCATTTCAACAGCTGAAATTTCTACCATATATAAGAGAAAACCCACAACACTTTTTAAAGAAAATGACGTTATTTGTCATGTTTACGTTACGTGATAATATGAAAAATTACAGTCCGACTCGTTGGCTGAACGATCAGCGTACTGGCCTTCGGTTCGATTTCCGGCCGGGTCGGGGATTTTAACCTTAATTGGTTTATTCCAATGGCACGGGGGTTGGGTGTATGTGTTGTCTTCATCATCATTTCATCCTCATCATGACGCGCAGGTCGCCTACGGGAGTCAAATGGAAAGACCTGCACCTGGCGAGCCAAACCCGTTCTGGGATATCCCGGCACTAAAAGCCATACGATATTTCACATTTCATTTCATGAAAAATTATAAAGAAATAATAATTTTATAAGTATTAACATAATGAAAAACTTCTGTACTTGTCTAGACTGCCAAAGTTTGGTCCGTTGTCTCCAAGCACTATTTCAGGACTCGTCTTTGTATAATAGTGTGTATTTTTTTTACAGGTATGTTTATAGTGTTATAAGTTATATGGAAATTTTTGTGTGTTTGACAGACTGGAAAGATTTTATCTTACATTGACCAAAAATATAAACATTTCGTACTCCACGTACATACACATCGGAAGCGTTATTCAAGGAGTACTGTTAGACCGAATCAAGTTATATATTTCTTCGCCATAGTGTTAAAATGTTGCTGTGGAGGTGGATTTTTACATGTTTCTCTGTATTTATTAAAGCGAATTATTTAAACATTCCTAAATAATATTCTTATTGATGTTCACTTACTTGAACAAAATAAATGGCACTGAGAGGCTTACCTTGTGGAGATGGGTCAATTTTATTTCTCTTGCATTCGACCGAACATTTGGTAACTTTAGTTCGTAACGAAAGAAGATAACCGAATACCGTTTGAGCAGTACGTTCACACGCTGTTAACACGGTCACAGTAAATATTCTACTGAATCAGCTGTTTATCTTGCTCCTATCTTATCTAGGTAAATTAGATGACGTGCTTGGTTTTGAATAGTGTCTTAATCTGATTTCTCTCTTGTTTTACAGATTGCATGCTAAGAACAATATATTAACTTAAGATGCATTCTTAATAATTCCTTCCTTCCTTCCTTCCTTCCTTCCTTCCTTCCTTCCTTCCTTCCTTCCCTAATGCTTCTTCAGAAACACCAGTTTGGAAACTCAGATACCCGAACGGCGCAGCTTCCTATCGTTGAGCGGATTTTACCCCCTCAGTTACGAAAGTGTGTACTATCAAAGAATAACAGCCAGCATCTCGTGGTCCATCCACCGAGCGAGTTGGCTACGCGGTTCGAGGTAGTTGGGGAAGTTTGCATTCTTGAAATAGTGCGTTCAAACCCCACCGTCGCTGAAAATGCTGAGGCTGCCTTAATTAAGGCCTTGGCCACTTCTTTCCCTATCCTAGCACTTTTCTATCCCATCCTCTTCAAAAGACCTAACAGTAGATGTGACGTTAAAACACTTGTAAATAAATATATAAATAAATAAAAAATAAATACAGTAAATAAATAAATCCTGTATATTCCTTTAGCCATCTTAAAGTCCGGCTCCATGGGTAAATGATAAGCATGCTGGCCTTTGGTTACAGGGGTCCCGAGTTCGATTCCCGGCTGGGTCGGAGATTATAACCTTAAACGGTTAATTCCCTTGGCTCAGGGACTAGGTATGTGTGCTGTCCCCAACATCCCTGCAAATTACACACCATATACAGTATAACACTATCCTCACCACAATAACATGCAGTTACCTACGCATGGCAGATGCCACCCACCCTCCTCGGAGGATCTGCCTTACAAGGGCTCACCCGGCTAGAAATAGCCACACGAAATTAAATTACCATCGGAAAACTGAGTATTATTTACTTATGGCTCACTGTTGACTTAGTTACTGGATTCCCAACCAAAAGGCTGAGGTTCGAATCAAGGTCAATTTTAGGTTGAGATTTCCATCTCAATAATCATGTGGCGTCAGGAAGGGCATCAAGCCTTACTCACGGCCAGGACCAAAAATGAGTCTCGGTGGCTCCAGTGACTCCAGAAATAAGTGGGATAAGCTGAAGATATGGCTCACGGCTCATTTGTTCATAAGTCAAAGATATCAATTTTAACTATGTAGGCCCTATAATCCAGAATTAACAGAAAACTTTTTTTTTTAACTTTCTGAGAGATGATTTTCGACGAATATCATAACGCATGGCAGTACAGTAATCTGGTTTTACAATAACCTATAAACTTTTCGAATTTCAATGTTTCTTTCTTCTTCATCTACCGCTTTTTTCTCACACCTGTAGTGTCACGGGTGCGAAATGTGCCGCACATGTACCAGGGTCGTTTTTAAAGATAGGTCTTATGGCGACGATGGGACAGGAAATGGCTAGGAGTGGGAAGGAAGCGCCCGTGACCTTAATTAATGTACAGCCCCAGCATTTGCCTAATGTGAAAATGGGAAACCACGGAAAACCATCTTCAGGGCTGCCGACAGTGGGGTTCGAACCCGCTATCTGCCGAATAATGGATACCTGCCGCACTTAAGCGACTGCACCTATCGAATTTGGTACTGAGTACCAGTGGAAGATTATTTGTCAAAGGATGCGCATAGCTTTGATCGATCAATAGAGACAATTAAAATAGGACTGTCGGGCATTTTTTGTTGTTCTATTGTTGTCTCACACTGGGTGATCAGGATTGCGGAATTGTATGTGTAGGTGTCTTAATTTCGTGTGTTTATATAAGGTGTGTGTGACAGTTCTATTTGGGTCTGGAAGGTCTGTAAACAGGTCGATGTCCTGGGACTGGATAGAAGACCCTTACCACTCCATTGGCAACCTCCGTGGTGTAATGGTTAGCGCTATTAGCTGACGTCCTTGGAGGTCCGGCTTCGATATCCGCTACTGTCAGAAAACTAAGATTGGCAGGAGGGCTGGTATATGGTTAAAATGGTATATGCAGCTCACCTCCATTGGATATATGCCTGAAAAGTGTTGCACTACCTCAGGTCGAGGACTCAAATTTCTAAATTTATTATTTGTATATCCCACTAACTAGTTTTTGGCGGTTTTGGGAGACGCCGAGGTACCGGAATTTTGTCCCGCAGGAGTTCTTTTACGTGGTAGTAAAGCTACCGACACGAGGCTGACATATTTAAGCACCTTCAAATACCACCGGACTGAGTCAGAATCGAACCTGTCAAGGCCTGCACCTCGACCGTCTGAGCCACTCAGCCCGGCGACACAAATTTCTAGCTCCGTGGCTGAGTGCTTAGCATGTTGGCCTTTGGTCTAAGGTGTGCCGGCTTCAATTTCTGGCCGGATCGGCGATTTTAACCTTCATTGGTTATTTCCTCTTGCTCGGGGACTGGGTTTGTGTGCCGTCATCAACATTAGATTTCATCCTAGGTAGGGCCCCATTCTCTCTGAAGCGTAGGTTGCCCATGGGCATCAACTTGAAAGACCGGCACCAGGCCTCTACGGATGTCACACGCCGTTATTATTATTATTATTATTATTATTATTATTATTATTATTATATAATCACTGGATTTATTTAGGGTGAGTGTGAAGAAAAGGCTTAACTTCAGTTGTTTTTTTTCCTTTTGCCAGTTGCTTTACGTCGCACCGACACAGATAGGTCTTATGGCGACGATGGGACAGGGAAGGGCTAGGAGTGGGAAGGAAGCGGCCGTGGCCTTAATTAAGGTACAGCCCCAGTATTTGCCTGGTGTGAAAATGGGAAACCACGGACATTTTCAGAGCTGCCGACAGTGGGGTTCGAACCCACTATCTCCCGAATAGTGGATACTGACCGCACTTAAGCGACTGCAGCTATCGAGCTCGGTTAACTTCAGTTAAAGAATACGGATGTTTTAGAAGCAGAGGTGAATGATCGAAGGTAGCCTTAAGGGAATCAAGGCTGTCATGATAAGGCCATTAACTCTGCTCAGCTTTCAGTTAGTGTGGAATAGATAAACACTGTTAATTGTTGCAAACGAATATGATTCATGAAGTGTAGGCCTAAATGTGTATGCTAAGGTTATGAAGTGGTGCCAAACTTGTTTGTGGGTCTACGGACCTGCCGAATATTTAGTGATGTAAAAATGATTCATTGTTGTTGTTGTTGCTGCCGATGTTGGTATTGCAGCAGCTTAGGTGAAAGCTTGTGTTTCGTGTAAGCAGCTTAGTTGAAGTTCTGTGTTTCATGTAAGCGTTTCATCTATGGCTAACGAGGTAAACCATGAATGTAGAAAGAAGAATTTTCCAGACTTGTAGCCCTTGGCCTAATTAAGTTAGTTACCTCCAATGCTTCACTACAGACTTCAAGAAAGAGCAAGTATCTTGAAGATGAGGCGTCGTTTCCGGCGAAACATTGGGAGGTACAAACCCAATTCGATCACGGTCTGCAAGCATGGAAAATAATTTCACTCATGTTCATCGAGTCACCGGCCGCGAAAGCCTAAGATGTGATGATTTAAACCATATTGAAATATGGGGTTACATTTATCACGTGTAATGAATTTATTAGACATTTAGTCGACCGTAAGAAAAAACTTGCAGTATTGTTGAGAGTATGTAAATTTCTTTCTTACAGCGCCAACGTCTACGCCAGAAATTTTTTGTGTCCCACAGTGTTATACTCATACTTCACAAGCATAGGTTTAAGATATTTGGTGGAGTTAAAATTATTTCACTAATTTATAACGAAGCCTATTCAGCGTATATATTTTTAGGTCACTCCTATTCACTTTTTAATGTATGGCCTCCTCTGGCATTTTTCAGGTCTCTGATACGCTGTGGCATGCTTGCGATCAGTGCTCCTATTCCATCTGGGCAACTATAATGAGGTCTAAGAGTGCCTGTGGAGGTTTCGAACGATCCAAAACAACCGTCTTCAACATGCCTTATGCATGTTCAATACAGTTTATGTCCGGTGAATTACCTGGCCAGTTCGTATCGTTAATACCCACCTCTCACATTAAGTTCCTCACTGACGCACTTCGATGAGTGCGAGTATTATCGTCGACGAATTCATCTCCATATTCATCCATAAAAGGTTGTAAAAGTGGTCGAAGAATTTCATCGGTGTACCGCTGGGCAGTTAACGTCAAAGGTGTATCAAAGGTGTACGACAGTCATCCATAATCCCAGTCCAAAACATTACACCACCACCTCCAGATACATGCAACTCTTGAATAATCTGATACTTTCCATCGCGTCCTTTATATCTCCATACTCTTGGTTGCCATGTACCTGGCCTAAGCGATATTCCTGTTTCATCTGCAAACATGTTATCACGCCATTTATCTAATCCTCAATTAATGCCTCATCTTTCCCACTTAACACAATGACGATTCTCTAGTGCAGGGCCTCTCAAACACTCAAAATCTCACGCGTGCGTATCGAGGCGCAGAGACTCCGTGCACTGTGCATCGTTCCGACTCGACTCAACTCGGCTTGACTCGGATGGTGTAGTGCGCTGAGAGCGACGAAGCGTTAGGTGATAGACGGCTTGTTTATCAGTGGAATAGATAAGCGCAAGACAACAACATAATAATGGAGCAACCTGGACTTCCGAAAGTCCATTTCAATTGAACTGGGAACTTTCGTATTTCTTTGTCAGTCGTGACAATAAAGCCAAATGCTTAATCCATGGGACAATAATTATGTGATAAGTTAATCAAAAAGATCTATTTTCCAATACAAAGGCTTTGCTCAAATTCTACGAGAATTTTTCGAAGGAAGATTTTCCTAAGCTGCATCGAGAAGCAGCTAAGATTATTTCTATGTTTGGTTCCACATGGATATATGAAAGGTATTTTTTCCTTTCACTGGTACGAAAACTAGATTGCGTGCGAGTAGGCCTATTTCTGATTGTAATTTAAAGAAGGCTCTCAAATTGCTGTCAGCCGGTCCCTTGTTGCAGGCATAACTGGTATCATTGCAAAGATAAAGGAAGAGCTAGATAAGATAAATTGTCTGCTCAAACCACATTGAAAGGAGAGTGTTTTAAAACCGCTAACGTTGTCCCATACAATAGTGTCACCGCTCACCGTACATAAACATTTCGCAGTGAGGGAGGATCAGCGGGGAAGGTGGAGAAGGCGAAGACAGGCCGAACGGGTGAGACAGATGTAGGGGAAGTGGAGTGGGGGTTTGCACTCTGGTCAATCTAGTGAAGTCGTCTCCTGCACCTTGCGCCCGTGCACTGCACGGCGCATGCACCCTGAGAGGCCCTGCTCTAGTGGAACACACCGAGCTCGATAGCTGCAGTCGCTTAATTGCGGCCAGTATCCAGTATTCGGGAGATAGTAGGTTCGAACCCCACTGTCGGCAGCCCTGAAAATGGTTTTCCGTGGTTTCCCATTTTCACACCAGGCAAATGCTGGGGCTGTACCTTAATTAAGGCCACGGCCGCTTCCTTTCCAGTCCTAGCCCTTCCCTTTCCCATCGTCGCCATAAGACCTATCTGTGTCGGTGCGACGTAAAGCAACTAGCAAAAAAAAAAAAAAAAACTAGTGGAACACGTCGAATCGGTCGAAACGATCTTAACTGAACACTACGCAGCCGATTGCGTACAGGTTGTGCCTATGTATACCTCGGTTACCCTCAAGAATTCATGTACTAATTGTTGAGCAGTCGAAGTTGGTCTCCTCTGGACTGTTACGCGTTTATACCGATCTTGACGTGCGTTGTCACCCTCGGTTGAATTTCCTTCCGTCTGTCAGTCATGCCATTTGTCTCACGGTACCTTTTCCATGTTTTCCGATCCGAACTCGTTTGCTACCCTCTGTGCACCGTTGACACTGCACTTTGGGTAATCCCTACAATGCATACAGCCGCTTGTTGCTTGTGTATGTCTACCCCTGAATCAATACTACCATTCTGGTTCGGTCAAATTGGAAAATACGCATTGCACATGAAACGCAAACTCCAGCTTAAGCTCGCACTGCACTGTATACACTACTAGCATTCTTTAACCGAAAATGGCATAGTTCACCCCAGGCTCAAAACAAACCGCAGGTAGCGACATCTGCTGTGTTGTAAACAAGCAGTTGAATTGCTTGTGTGTAGACTGCTCTCTACCACTTGAAACAGGACTACATACGACCTATGTCATAACGTGCCTATTCCAAACCTGTTTTGAGGTGTGTGAGTATATATGATAGTCGTAAAACTATCCGTCCACCTGCTGGTGTGATAAACGGTTTGGTAAAGGGGCATCTAAATACCTTCACGCAGCCCCGAAGATAGTATCTAGCAAAGTAATATTAAGGCAGAATATAATGGTATCATAATATATTATGAGACCTCCGTTTCTGTTAATAATCCATTAATGTACGATCGTAACATAATAAACGGTAATACAAAAGTATCCGTCCGCTGTGTTCTCTGTGATTTCTAACGTCGTAACATGAGGAAATACATGAGTCAGGGCTCTTGCGAGCAGTACATGCTGATAGTGCAGTACGTAAACACCAGGTTCAGAACTAGAATGCGTAAGACAAGGGAAGAAACTCATTGAACGGGAGCGAATTGTTTACCTTCATAAAGAACATGCGTAACGACAAATTGCTGAGAAGACAGCAATACCACGGTTAACAGTAGAAGGTATTATTCACAGGTTCACAACCACTTTGACTGTGGTAAATAAACCAAGAACAGGACACCCTGGGAAACTCAACTAACGGAAGAGAGACGCAGCCTACGCACGTACCTCAAAATCCGCATATAGTGTGAGCAGATGTAGAATCGTGAAGTGAGACGAACATCAGCACCGATACTGTAAGACGAACGTTACACTGAGCTGGTATGAAGGCGGTATAATCAAAACGAAATCCTGGGTAAGTAAGGTAAACAGACGGAAGAGTTTGGAGTTTGCAAAACAGTATATTACCAAGCCATTTACACTCTGCAAACGAGTGTTATTTACAGATTAACGTAAATTCAGCTTGTTTGATACGTCCGCAATACGCCGTGTGTAGAGAAGGAAGAACGAGGAGCTCCACTGTAAACACCTACAGTTAAACATGGGAGTCGACCCATCATGATATGGGAGTGTTTGTCGGAGGCTGGTGTAAACAACTTCTACATGATACCAGCAACAGTGAATAGGATGGTATATTTGGACATTTTAAAACAGCATCTGAATTCCAGTGTCTACAAATTAGGGGCTGCTAGTGACTATTACTTCAAAAAAGGTACATACTGCCCGGGTCGTTAAGCACCGGTTGCTTTAAAATACACCTCATGTACTACCACTCCAGTCACCAAATTCAAACCCCGTAGAGTATTTATGGGCAGCACTGAAACAGAAACTGCAGGAAAAGAGGAAAAATGTAAGGAAATCTGGAAGCCAATATTTCTTGAAGAGTGACAAAAGATAGGCTCAGAAATCACGGCAAAAGTAGTTCAGTCCATGCCGAAGAGGCTTCAAGCTGGCATTACTGTCAATGGAAATTCGACTGGATACTGAAAAGGTATTTGTTCTATGAACCAATTGTGTGAGAAGCATAAGTGGACGAATACTTTTGTTCCACTACTTGTCGGAACAGGCACCCACAGAAGCCACTACTTTTAAAAATGTTGTGTTATTATTTGATTGTTGTAGGGGTATATTATCACGTTCTCATTCTCAAATAAGAGGTAACTAAGTATTAGAACACGGATTTCCTGACTACCTTTCCACTACTGACCGTTATTTCCGATCACCCCAGTGAATAGACGGATACTTTTGCGACTATTTGTAAATGGTTTGAGTGAAGGACTGGAATCACAGGCAAGGTATTTTTGTGGATGATGTTATCATAAGTAGACTAATAAATAAGTTACAGGATTGTCAGCGACTGCAAAAAATCTTCGACAATGTTGTGAGATGGACAGCAGACATTGGTGTGATGATAAACGGGGTGAAAAGTCATATTGTAATTTTCACCAAGAAGAAAAGTCCTCTCACTTTTAATTACACAAGAACCTCGTTTATTCGGATTAAGTGGGACCGGAATTGATCCGGATTATCGAAAATCCGGATAATCCGAAAAACTAAAATATAAATATAGTAAATGTTATATAATCTATTAACATAAGTTGTACACTAATACCTTTTTCCAATTGTACAAAAAATATAAGAACACTTTTCGTACATTTACGACTCTGGTTTATGCACTAAAATAATCTGTGGGTTTTTCCTGTTTTACTTTTGTATAGCGTTTGCGCGCAGCACGATCACGAAGACGTTTTACTAACAACAGTTGTGCAGGTGTGGTTGCTGTCAAGGATTCTAAATAGGCCATCAGTTTGTCCAGCTGCATTGTTGCCTCTCCATGAGTCATTGTTTCTTCTGATGGAGCGCCGGTTTCATTTTCGAATTCATCATCAGTGAATTAATAGTGCGCTGCATTCAGAAGTGCATTTGTTCGAATCCCACCTCGGCCGTCCTGGGAATGGTTTCCCACGGTTTCCCATTCTCAATTCCAGGGGAAAGCCAGGATGGTACCTTTGATAGACCGTGGCCGAATTACTTCCAATTCCTGTCCTTAATTATCCTTGGCGGAAAAGACATTCAAGAAGAGTCGACGCCGTAAAAGAAATACTGTACAAATAAAAATACATTTTTATAATTTTCGATTTAGATAAACCGGAGATCCGGATTAATGAGGGCCGGATATCCGAGGTTCTTGTGTATTGTGTTCATGAGGTGAAAGAAACCTATGACGATCACTGTTAATTAGATGTTAATATAAGGAAAAATCTGCTTTGGGGTAATCGTAATTGTAAATAAAGGATACAGATCTCTTCACATGGTGATGAGAGTATTTCGGAGTTGCAGTAAGGATATAAAGGAGAGTGCGTATATGCCACCGATAAGATCCCAGTTAGAGTATGGTCCTAGTGTATGGGACACACGCCAAGATTGCTTCATTCGAGGAAAAATCCAAAGGAAATCAGCGCGATTTTAAAATATACCTTTTGGGTGATTTCCGACAAAAGAGTAGTATTACGAGTATGTTACAAACTTTGGGCTGGGAAGACTTAGAAGTAAGGAGACGAGCTGCTCGGCTAAGCGGAATGCT
The DNA here is from genome assembly GCF_040414725.1 of Anabrus simplex. Taxonomy (NCBI): domain Eukaryota; kingdom Metazoa; phylum Arthropoda; class Insecta; order Orthoptera; family Tettigoniidae; genus Anabrus; species Anabrus simplex. The sequence goes on from NC_090265.1 coordinate 1,372,295,353, forward strand.
CCGAGCTGTCAGTGGAGAGATGGGTTAGAATAATATTAAGAGACCGAAGGAGATTTTAAAAGGAGGAAAGATCTTAATATGAAGATAAAGTTGGAATTCAAGAGGACACATTGAAGCGGATAATCGTTTATAGCAAGAAGAATTAGAATAATTTACCATATCTCAAGCTTATTTGAAATTATTTAAGAAAAGGCTAGGTAAACAACTAATAGGTAATCTGCCACCTGGGTGAGAGTCCTAAATGTAGATCAGTGGTTATTGTTTGAACACATTCCTGTTGAACAGGCTGGAATTGTGTGACCAAAAACTGGATTGACCAAGTGAAAGAAATCACTCAGTTGCCTCTTAGAAACTTATTGTGGAAGGCAGAAGAGCAAAAAGAAAATGGAAGCATCTAGTATATACCATGTTATAATACTGTATCTTAGCAAACGTATTTGTTCGCGATGCTTACTGACTAAAGACGGAGAGATGAAGACGTGAATTTCACTACCTCTAAATTCCTCTATCATGTGATCACTGCCTTCGACACTCTACTTTATCATGTTTTCTGGAAGATACTACCTTCTTTTTTTTTTCTTTTTTTTTTTTTTTGCTAGGGGCTTTACGTCGCACCGACACAGATAGGTCTTATGGCGACGATGGGATGGGAAAGGCCTAGGAGTTGGAAGGAAGCGGCCGTGGCCTTAATTAAGGTACAGCCCCAGCATTTGCCTGGTGTGAAAATGGGAAACCACGGAAAACCATTTTCAGGGCTGCCGATAGTGGGATTCGAACCTACTATCTCCCGGATGCAAGCTCACAGCCGCACGCCTCTACGCGCACGGCCAACTCGCTCGGTATACTACCTTCTTATTGTACTTGTTGAGTCGATGCACTTTATGACCTGAGAGGAGTTAATATTTACTGGGGCAGCAACTACGGATGAAAACAAAAGGACTTTACATTATACCGTCGTAAGATACGCAAATTACATCATATAAAGTAGAGCAAGATTATGACTGTTGAACACGAATATTCACTGAACCTGTAAACGCAAACGATAGTACGTTCTGAAATCATGAGACGGTTACAAACTTTTATACGCTGTAAACGCGAGGTGGCAGAGCCGAGAGGTAGCGCATCGGCTTCTGTCAGTCGGGTGATTAAGGTCCGATTCCCACGAACGGCAGTGATTTTTCGTAAAATAATAATTCATGCTTTCGAACATTGTGAAATGTTCTCGACTTCGCTACAAGGACCGCTGCCGGCCTCTAAGTGTAAGGCTAGGCTATGCGCCTCTTACTCGGAGGTCCCGAGTTCGATTCTCAGCCACTGCAGGGATTTTAATTTTGGACGTAAAAATAATGTTCACCTGAACATTACAGTCGTAGTTACCTATATCGTAAATGGAGGGAGAAGGAGTGAAGTAGAAAGTCGGGTAAGAGTAGGTTGATGCCTTGAAATGTGGAAGAGTAGAATGCGGAAACAGCATAGATAGATCACGTGCAAAGATAAAAATAATTGACAAAGAAATGAGTTTTGAGCCGAGTTGATGGAAGAATTGTGCCTGAGAAAGATATGCTAAATTAGCTCAGGAATATGTGGTCGGTCATCTTTCCAAACTCTCAGCTTGAATGTGTTACAGTTTTATTATTTCTAAAATATTTTAATGTATAAATCATAAAAACTACTAAGTACTACTACTGGGTTACTCGAGTCGCGCGTGTGGTCGATGTTCCCTCTTTTCTGCACGCGAATTGCGCGTTAATATCTCCGAAGGGTATGGCACGAATTGGGCGTACAGGAAGATAGTACATGGTTTCATTCTGCTTTTGTTTTCCGAGAGTTGTATGCTGCGTATCGATAGATCTAAACAGCAACACACTGCTGACTTGGAGATACCGTCAGCACGATTATTTACCTGCATAGTTGGTCCCGTCATAAGATGTCACTCTTCTTTCAGTTGTATAAGGTGCCAGCACTGTGCATGCTGCGGACAGTACCACTGTCTTTCATAATGCGTAAGACCATTAAAATGATAATTAAGAATTGTCAAAGTCATCTCCGTACATGACACGAATGCCCTTGGACGAGCGGAAGGTAAAGGCTTCATCTATCCGTAACCTCAGCACTAACTGGGATTGAGTGGTTAGTTCTATGTCCGATCACCTTTGGCCGCAGAAATAAACCTGGTATAGGCTGAGTGAACCTCAGGGGTATGTGCTACTCCTCGTTTCTTAAATCGATTTTCATAATGGCGAATCGAGCCCACGTCCTTCCGGGTGAACCGTGCACGCTTTTATCGCCTCGGCTAGATAACTCCTATAAGGCAAACTCAGAAAATTTCGCATTATTTCGTGTGTGAATTTGCTGCGAATTAAAGAGAGTTCATGTCAACTTCGAGAAGTCACCGTTCGATAACACCACCTCTCGGAATATGTTTCAATAAGAACTATTCGACGCAGCGCGTTCTAGTGGAATTTACAGCACTATATTAATTTGTTGCTGTGAGATTTTTATGCAGTAGGTCTATCTGAGAAACAATATTCTGTTTGTAGACGGATATTATCGGTGTATGTAGAATTGTGCTTACAAAAGTGTTATTATTATATTAGTTTTATCCTTATCTTTATTTTGATCTGATTTGTTGTTTCAAAGTAATCTCGTCGTAACACTCTTTTGTCGGTCTTAAATTTCTTAGTAATAGTTTCCGTTGGCTGCCGCCTAATGTGAAATCTACTCGGGGTGAGTTTCAAGTTACTTAACAGCGTTTAAGTTCATAATACAGTTAAAATGGTAAAAATCCGTAAGCGTAAGGTTATCCGCATCCGCAAGTAGTTGTCCGCGGATATTATAAATATTTACGTACAGTATAATATTACACCCAAGATATTGAAGCACATAAATCTGTTAACATAATACAGTAGGCTTGACACCTGGCACCACAACCACTACGGTCACAGGTTTATGAGGGATTTTCTCTTGCGACAAATACCGATGTATTGAACTTTGTTCCTTCCTTCCACTAATTGCGGCCAGAAGCGAGTTATGCTTAGGTCAGATTTACGGCTTTATTACCTCAATTCTCTACATATCACAATTCTCCCATACCAATGTCAAGGGTCGCCTAACTACAAGCAAAAATAAGACTATACCTGAGTGAAAATCAATAAATATCATTATTTAGAAATTATCGGCAAAATTATCCGCACTGCCATACAGTTTGTATCCGCCAAGACACTAACTTCGCGGATATCCGCATCCGTGCAGGGCTCTAGTTATCGGGTTAACATTATTTGTTACATATTGTCCAAACCAAGCGGCAGGTGTGGATAGGGTCACAGTGATAAAGATTTAAAGTGTCGGAAATGTGTGTTGGTTTCATGAGACATGTCAAGGACTGAAGTCATACATTGCTGAGTTCATATGCCGCTTATGCTCTGAGGCCAATTCAGACGGACTAATTAACATATCAGTCCGTTAATTCGTTAATTCGTTAATTCATTCTTACTTTTTGTCAACTTTCAGAGGACAAAATTCTATGTTCGTGTAACTTAGTTCTGCTTTGCATTTAATTTCCTTCATAAATGTCAAAACAAATAAATTGTTTTAGTTAATATCCCATTCACTTAACTCATTAATCAATAAAATACAAAGGTGTGAAAATTATTGGACTCATAGGAGAAGAAAATTGGATTAGTTTTTGCACTCACTTATCCTTCTAATTTATACCAGGAGACTCCTTGCCTTTCACTTAAATATCAATCCCACTATCTAAAGTTTGTGAAATACAGTATTATTCGTTTATTTTTTAATATTACCATGAGATTATGACTTTCTGTTCGGTCTGTTCACAATCCAATAACATCAGTTTCCGAGAATTTGGATAGTAAATGGTACAATGCAAAGTGAATCACGTCAACGCTCAAATAAAGCAACATATCACGGAACCACGTGATGAGATTCAATTGTGTCTGATTACACTCAAAAGAGAAACTTAAAATCATCAGCAATAGACTTTAAAGTTGATATACGGGTGTATATTACCTAGAAAATAACTACTGATGTCCGCCCCTGTGGTGTAGTGGTTAGTGTGATTAGCTGCCACCCCCAGAGGTCCGGGTTCGATTCCCGGCTCTGCCACGAAATTTTAAAAGTGGTACGAGGGCTGGAACTGGGTCCACTCAGGTCAGCTGAGTAGAGGTGGGTTCGATTCCCACCTCAGCCATTCTAGAAGTGGTTTTCCGTGGTTTCCCACTTCTCCTCCAGGCAAATGCCGAGATGGTACCTAACTTAAGGCCACGGCCGCTTCCTTCCGTCATCCTTGCCTGTCCCGTCCAATCTTCCCATCCCTCCACAAGGCCCCTGTTAAGCATAGCAGGTGAGGCCGCCTGGGCGAGGTACTGGTCATTCTCCCCAGTTGTATCACCGACCCAAAGTCTGAGCTCCAGGACACCTCCCTTGAGGCGGTAGAGGTGGGATCCCTCGCTGAGTCCGAGGGAAAAACCGACCCTGGAGGGTAAACAGATTAAGAAGATAATTTAATTTCTAAAATGTACTTTAAACAGACAGCTAATAATTATGTGAAAGAGCTCCACTCCAGCAGTGGAAAAAGATTTATGGTATTTTTTATGGACAGGCAGTAATAAGTAATTCTGCAACTCATTAATCGAAACATAATGTTGAGTGTAATAATTTTCACACCAATGTAAATAGTTTTCTGATATGAAAATATATTTAATGCGTTTATGTAACAAGTTACATACATTATAGTAAACTAGACAATAAAATAACAGATGAGCTCTTGAAAACTTTCTGAGTACTTCTGCGAAATTACCCGAGCTATTATCTCCAACTGTTTAAAGCACTATTTAAACTTGGAAAAATGAACTCGCACAAGGCAGTGATCACACCGTCAAATCGAGGTATTTCGACTGGCTGGCTATCATAAAGAAGGTATGATCTTATAACATTTTTGCTGAAATCATTCAACAAAAGATTTAATACTGCTATATTATTCAAGTTTGCCGTACATAAGAATTATAAAAATAAAATCAGCATTTTGACACAAACATTGAGTGATTATAAACATGGAAACAACCATAATGCAATTCATTAAAACAGCTGCCTATAACATCAAAAGTTCTTGATGAAAATAAGATCTGGGGAGAAGGCACTACAGACTAGGCTGTAAATAATTTTATTCACACTGGATGAAGTGGCAATTTAGGGGGAGATTAAAATTAATTCTCAAACAGTGGGGTATACTCAGGGCTACCAAGGCTATCAGTGAAGCCCAAACCTCAAATGCGAACGATGGAAATCTAATGCACATTATAATGTAAGCATCTGACACATTGTTCCATTTACAAACCTTGAATGCAGTGAGAAAAAACGCCGCACTGAATACTGTACAAGGCTTCGGGAGACTGATATTGCAGCCCAGACTCTCGTCCCTTTCCCTCGACTCGCGCACACGGCTTGCTGCTGTATGCCTGATGGGCGCGGGTACGGCGGAAGATACCTGTGCTAGGCTTCGCTCCGTCAGATCGCCACTGCTATCAACCATGCGCTACTCATCGTATATACTTCCTCACCTCATCCTTCTGACTTAATGATATAGATAAGAGAGCTGGTATTTCACTCCCGTTTACTTCTACATTCTTGTAGGAAGACACTGCAAGGCTGCTGTTATAGGAGTAATAGTCTATAAAAATAGGTAGATCTGCTAAAATGAAATGAAATCTTTCAGGTTTAGTGTTCTCTTTTGTTGGTTGGAAACGAACTCATGATCATGGATCGGTCACCACCACTGATCTCCTGAGGAAGCCAGTTAACCAGTGAACGATGAGTACGATCGCTGTAAAATTCAACATTTTTACTTAATAGTAATAATAATAATAATAATAATAATAATAATAATAATAATAATAATAATAATGGTGCATGACATCTGTATATGCTTGGTGGTGACCTAATGAGGATAAAATGAATGGCGAAGACGTCATAAACACCCAGCCCCCAAGCCAGGAGAATTACCAGTATGAGGGGGTTGATTCTGAAAATTGAACCGGGGCCATCGGACCAAAGGCAAACATTCTGTCCATTTAGCCACAAAGCCGGACTTCAATTTCCTAAATCCTAGGCTACCATCTCCACTGATCAGGTGTTGAGTAGTGACAGTGGCAGAGGCCAGGGCAGTAGCTTGTGAAGCAGCCTTGACAACACAGCAGGCTTCTCCGTTGGCTATTGGCTGCAGCTCAAAACGCTTAAGGCTTGATATTCACTAAACCAACTATCGAAAAGGGGTAACCTAAGTCTAGTGGCAGCCCACGTCTTGATCCCAGCATACGCCACTGTTCTCAAATACCTCCGTTAATACTGATCCTATTGATAAATGCTAAATAACAATAGTTGTAGAAAACGTATTTTATGCACTGGGCAAATTGATTCTATAACGAAAAATAACGGAAATACTTGAATGTGTTGTATGTCCGGAAGCGGGCCGTGAGCGGAAGTCTGTACGACTCGCGATCTACAGTAGATACGTTATCTCCACGATTGGAACAAACTCTACCTGAATATTGGCGGGGAGGACCTGAGGAGTGGGATAAAGGACCCTATCTATTGTCACAATCAACACCGGAACATACCATGTTTATATGGTATAGTTATTTATTCACTGAGACCATGAAGATTGTTTTGAAAGTGGGAAAACAGCAGTGTCCTCAAAACAAGACTCTTGGCTTTGATGGTTTAAGAGCCCATGTGTCTGTTCAAACCCGGCAGAGGTAGTCGGATTTTTGAATGGCAGAAAAAAGTCCACTCGACACTCCATGGCGCCTAAGAGAGTTTCGGTTTACTCGGTCTGCCATCTAGTGGGCCTAGAGTAAAACGGAACGTTGAAATTGAGATCAGACAGCCAGATGGCGTCAAATTGAAATGTCTGCACACGGTAGCTGAGGCCATACGATTATTATTATTATTATTATTATTATTATTATTATTATTATTATTATTATTATTATTATTCATATACTTCTCCACAGAAAATATGGGTAGTAACGGTGCCTTACAATATTTGAAGTTTTTACATATTATTATTATTATTATTATTATTATTATTATTATTATTATTATTATTATTATTATTGACTGTAGATTACATTTTACCACTGTTTGGCGTTTCGTGAGATCTGCTTACAACAGATCTGATTTCATTAAATGTGGCACAGGTTATCTCGATTTGAACTCTTATCTTTCAAAGACCGTGAGATTTAATGTCTAATATTTAACATCACAAGTTTTTTGTTTTTTGTACGTGCTCGACGATCGCAACTGAGATAGTTGGATTGCTGAAGGGCGCTAAATACTTTTTTTTTTTTTTTTTGCTTTGCTATTTGCTTTACGTCGCACCGACACATATGTCTTACGGCGACGATGGGATAGGAAAGGCCTAGGAATGGGAAGGAAGCGGTCGTGGCCTTAATTAAGGTACAGCCCCGGCATTTGCCTGGTGTGAAAATGGGAAACCACGGAAAACCATCTTCAGGGCTGCCGACAGTGGGGCTCGAACCCACTATCTCCCGATTACTGGATGCTGGCCACACTTAAACGACTGCAGCTATCGAACTCGCGCTAAATACCATTGCTTTCCTTATCATACCTGTCAGGGTGTAAATAAACCGCATGGTGATCATCCAGCTAATCTATACACAGTGTTCTCCCTACGACCTTTTTAATGGGCGCACCGCCCTGCTGTTTTCACAGACCGCCCGGCTAACATAACCTAGATATGAGCTAGTCACATAATATTAATACATATTTCAGTCATTCGGTGTTCCAAATTAAAATGCAAATAGTGTTTTTTCCTATTTGCTTTACGTCGCGCCGACACAGATAGGTCTTATGGCGACGACGGGACAGGAAAGGGCTAGTAGTGAGAAGGAATCGGCCGTGGCCTTAATTAAGGTACAGCCCGGCATTTTCCTGGTGTGAAAATGGGAAACCACGGAAAACCATCTTCAGGGCTGCCGACATTGGGGTTCGAACCCACTATCTTCCAAATACTGGAAATGCAAATAGTATAAAATTGTTTATTCAAATTATAAACCTACGTTATTGTCCTCATAATTACATCAGAAATCAAATGTTCATCTTGGTTGAATGTTCAGCTTGATTATGACGGAGTGGTGTGTGCGAGCGGGGTCTGTATTAGCATCGAATCGCATGCGGGTACTCGATTCCCGCCGAGGGCACAAACCGAGTAGTAAGCCCCGGTGGTATACGATTGTGAATGAACAGTAGAACACTAGTCGTTCAAAATACTCCGTTATGATTTAATTTGAGATAACACTAAATTGCGTAGTTTAATTTTGGCATTGATATTAATAATTCCTTGAGGGAACTAAATCGAAATATTATCATATTCATTTTGTATTTGTACGTAGTATTCCCCGCCCGGCTACTTATTCCTGCAACCCAGCTGACGAAATTTTCTGGGGAGAACACTGCATACACATATATACATCATCATTATAGACTGTGAAACGTGTGTTGCCACCTCTGGCACAATTCATAGTTTCAAGCCTTTGAGGTATACTCCTGATATGTTTATTCAGAAGTTCAGATCTTCGCATTGTCGCATGCGATGCGCAGCCCTGTATGTCCGAACACGAGACGTTGGCGGGGTGGAGGTCGGTACTACATGCTCGGCGAATCACAACTCTTGCAGATGTTACAACTTCTGGACCTGAAGAAATTCCTGCAGAAATCGTACAGGGTCTAGGAGACGAAGCCAAAAACAATCTGTACGAGCTGATAAATGAAATGTACATAACAGGGGAAATCGCAAGAGATTTTGAGTGAGCTATCCTTATTCCTATCCCAAAAAGCATAGAGCACAGATGTGTGTGAAGATCATAGAACGTTGAGCCTGCTCTCTCATGCCTGTAAAATTAAACTGGAATTATCTACCATCGGATAGAGAGAAAGATAGTTGATAATATTTCAGAAGAACAGTTTGGATTTAGGAAGGGAAGGGGTACACGGGAAGTCATTTATAGTCTCAGAGTCATTATCGAAAAATAGAAATAGGCAGACCAATGGTATTGCGTTCATTGATATACGGAAAGCATTCGATAACGTGAACTGGAATGTGCTGTTTGATATCCAAAGAAAGCTGAAAATAGACTACAAGGATAGAAGAGTACTCTACCACCTTTACAAGAACCAGATAGTATCAACAGGCAAACAAAGAAATGAAAACCTACAATCTGTTTTCCAGTCATTGACCAGGTCAGGGATGTAATGAATGAATCATATATAGGCTATTAGTACAATGGAGTCCCCACTCCGAAAGTGATTTAGTAATGACTGATAGATGCTATGAAATGAGAATGGAGAGGGTTGCTGGAATGAAAGATGACAGGGAAAATCGGATTACCCGGAGAAAATCCTATCCCACCTCCGCTTTGTCCAGCACAAATCTCACATGGAGAGACCGGGATTTGAACCATGGTATCCAGCGGTGAGAGGCCGGCGCGAGGCTGAGCCACGGAGGCAACAGGCAAACAAAGAGTGAAAGCTAAAATTGGAAAGGGCGTAAGACAAGGATGTGGATTATCACCATTATTATTTAACATCTACAGGGTGGTCGGAAACAACGTGAACCGGGTAGATGAGCGTTAGAGGGTTCGTCATAATGACAAATAATTTGAAAGAAATAATTCGATAACTTGCACCGTTGTAATGTTACCAGCTGCTGGAGTTAGCCAATCACATCACTTCGCGGGCGAATTCATATGGGCATTGCGCGGCAGTGTTGCTAAATTTGTACGTCACTTAAGAACGGTTTGAGAGCCATGCCGGGAAATCAGCATCAAACACAAACACACAGTTGGTTTCAGTCATTGTCACCGTATCGTACTTGCTTTGGCGCGATGCTGTCAGCTGGGAGGTCTGTATTCAAACCCCTCTCCCGGCGAAGTTTTATTCTTCCATTGGGGCTCTCATGCCGGTCTTAAGTCACGTACAGATTTAGCAATACAGCCTCGCAAAGCCCACTTGAATTCACCCGTGAAGTGATGCCATTGGCTAACTCCAGCAGCTGATAAAATGACAACGGTGCGAGATATCGAATTCTTTCTTTCAAATTATTTATCAGTATGACCAACCCTCTAACGCTGATATACCCGCTTCACGTTGTTTCCGACCATCTTATACATAGAAGAAGCCATGAAAGAATGTTTAACCGGGCGAGTTGGCCGTGCGGTTAGGGGCACGCGGCTGTGAGCTTGCAACCAGGAGATAGTGGGTTCGAATCCCACTGTCGGCAGCCCTGAAGATGGTTTTCCTTGGTTTCCCATTTTCCACCAGGCCAATGCAGGGGTTGTACCTTAATTAAGGCCACGGACGCTTCCTTCCAACTCCTATGCCTTTCCTGTCCCATCGTCGCCATATGACTTATCTCTGTCGGTGCAACCGAAAGCCACCAGCAAAAAAAAAAAAAAAAAGAATGTTTAGTTATCAACAATCATGGCATACACATTAATGGTAAACTGTAGAGTACCATACGATTTGCAGATGATATGGTAGAACTGATAACTAGAATTAATGAAAAAAGATATGGAAAAGGCACTAAATCGTATGAAAAAATTGCTAAGAGAGAGAGAGGTGCGGCATAAAAATAAACAAAAAGAAGACCAAGATAATGATCTGTACAAGAGATAATTACCAAATTGCCAATGCGCTGATGGATGGAGAAAAACTAGATCAAGTACAGGTATTCAAATATCTAGGAAGTGTGATAACATCTGATGGAAAATGTACGAGATAAGTAAACGCGTGGATTGTACGGGCGAAGCGAGCATTGTAAAAAAAAAAAAGGTCTCTATCATCATCTTTATTTTTTATTTTTGATTTTCTATTTGCTTTACGTCGCACTGACACAGATAGGTTTCATGGCGACGATGGGAGAGGAAAGGCCTAGGAATAGGAAGGAAGCGGCTGTGGGCTTAATTAAGGTACAGCCCCAGCATTTGCTTGGTGTGAAAATGGGAAACCAAGGAAAACCATATTCAGGGCTGCCGACAATGGGATTCGAACCCACTAGCTCCCGGATGCGAGCTCACAACTGCGCGCCCCTAATCGCACAGCCAACTCGCCCAGTCTACTAACATCAAGACCATCTGCGTTTAGGAACAGTTCGTGAAAAGTTTTGCACGGGAGAAAAGCGAAAAGTGGAAGTGCTGATACTGAGGCCTTTGAGATATGGTGCTGGCGTCGCCTCCTAAGAATACCTTGGAACTGATAGAGTCACAAATGAGAACGTTGTCAAACGAACAAATGGGACACGCACCTTGATTGAAACTTTCAACAAAAGAAGAAATAGCTTCGTTAAATCACTTGCTTCCTCTTTCTGACTGGTGCACCACCTTGTTTGAAGGGAAAATGCAATGTAGAAAGACCAAAGGAGGCCTAGAGTGCAATTTATAGACAGTATTAAAGGCAAGCACACCTACTGCTACTTGAAGCTGCTGGCCAAAGAACGGAAACGCTTGGAAAACATGCATGTTACCCACCAACCTTAGGGTAGAGGAGAACAAGACATAATTAATGGGATGAAATTAAGTAGCCGGTAAATAATTAATAATGAAAATAGCTGACTAAATTTAATTTTTAATTAATAACAATAATTAATGACGAGGAGTGGTTGTGTAAATATGTTGGGTATTCAGCCCGAAGGCTGGTTTGATCCTCTGCAGCTCCGCCAACAGCTGCCATAGAGGCGTACTAGGGAAATAAGGAGTGAGGTAGTTTCCCGTTGCTTTCCTCGCCGAGCCAGACGTTGCTATTACATATCAGTCTGCCAAGCCCACTGAAATGCATGCACCAACCGACCCTTTGAGCGATATTTTCACGCCATTCATAACAGGGACTGGCTGCATAACCAATGGTATTACTACATCACTCGTACCTCAGTCACTTTCATATTGTCAAAGCCGAGGATGAGACTGAGACAGGTCAATGAAAGTAACAAATTTGATATAGCCCATACCAGAAGACATAGTGCACTGTAAACACTACATCTCGCCAGCAAAGGCATAGTGGTTGTGAGTTAACAGTTATACTATGTGATGTAGGCTATTGAAGTACTTTCTGCAAATCCTATTGCATTTCATGTTCTTTCATCGTGTTCTAACTACTACTACAAAAAATTTACAATTTGTAAATGCATTTGGTTTTCCCCACATTGAAGTAAGTTAGAAATCGAATTTGAACTGTTCTTACTAATTGTTTAACGACGCACTAACACATCGAAGGTTTTCGGGGACAGAAGGATGGGAAAGTCTATGATTGGAAAGGTAGCGGTCGTGGCCTTAATTAAGGTACAGTCTGGTGTGGAAATGGGAAACCACGGAAAAACATATTTAGGGCTGCCGACGGTGGGATTCGAACCCACTGTCTCGCGAATGAAATCTCAGAGCTCCACGACCTTAACCGTACGGCCAACTTGCTTGGTAGAACTGTTGATAAAAATAGTGAACTGTCCCAGAAAAAATTCCCTATGATCAACCTCTCTGTCAAGTTTTATCTCTTCCTTAAGCCTCTATAACAAGGATGGCCATATTGGGTTCACGCCCTTTAAACTATGAAGTGAAGGGACCGTCACGTAGCGCGCGGAGTACCTGTCCATATGTCGTAGTGTGTTCTAATGTCAACAACACCCACACTTCTTTAAATATCGCTTTATGGCGAAATGACAGTGTCAGAGCTAGATCATGCCATAATCTAAGCTGACTGGTACGTTCCGACGCTGAGGCATCGTGCGTTATTGACATAGAACATACAACGAAATACCGTCAGGTACTTCGCGCGCTACGTGACAGTGGCTTCACGTCATAGTTACAAGCTGATAATTCCTACTCCACATCAATCAGTCCGTTGATTTCCGTAGCCAGGGAACATTACAGTTCTTATACTTCTAACAGATTAGGGAGTGTATTATCTTTTATGGGTCCCAGTCATATTTCTTTTGACTTACTCCACATTTTCCTGCAAAAAGAATTGAAGCTCCCAGAAGAAACGGTCGTATGTCAGTATATTTCGTACACGTGCACACAATCAGCGAGTATGTAAATTATTCTAATGGCAATTCTATGTGACAGATAGAACGACCACCAGTGGGCATTAGTGTTGATCGCCTTTAGTGTAGTTACCAGACCTGGTAGGGTATATAAAGGGGCGTGTACAACGTCAGATGTTGAGTGATCACTGTGAAGGACACGGAGATGCCCCACACTCGTGTGAGACAGCGTTATCAGCACCAGTATTCGGGAGATAGTAGGTTCGAACCCCACTGTCGGCAGCCCTGAAAATGTTTGTCCGTGGTTTCCCATTTTCACACCAGGCAAATGCTGGAGATGTACCTTAATTAAGGCCACGGCCGCTTCCTTCCAACTCCTAGGCCTTTCCTATCCCATCGCCGTCATAAGACCTATCTGTGTCGGTGCGAGGTAAAGCAACTAGCAAAAAAAGTTATCAGCACCTGACAGAGTGTGAAAGAGGCCTCATTGTGGGTCTCCATTTGGCTGTCTGGTTGAATTTTACAATATCCAAATTTGTATGGCATTCATACGTTACAGTGGCCGAATGTTGGACTGCATGGGAACGTGAGGGCAGGCATACTCGTTGTCAAGGTTCCTGTCGATCACGTCTGACCACCACAAGAGGATCGCCTTATTGTGCACCAAGGACATCGTAACCCCTTCACATCTGCTCCTGCCCTCCGAGAGCAAGGCATGGACTCTCTGCAATATTCTGTGTCATTCCGCACCATTGGTTGGAGGGTAGCAGCAGCCAGACTATTTTTTTAAATAGGGAATTAACCGTCCCATGTATACGCTGCCGTTAACACCACCATACACACAGAGTGGTGCCGTGACCGGGAAGCACGGACTGTTGTTGAATGGAATCGCATTGTGTTCAGCGATGTGCCGCGGTTCCGCACTACTCCGGATAACCATTGTCTGCAAGTATGGTGGCGACCTGGGGAGAGGTCGCATTCTTCCACTGTTTTGGAGAGTCACAGCGGTGTTAGTCATGCCATCATAGTGTGGGGAACCATCGAGTATGACTTCAGATCATGGATGATAGCAGTTTTGCCAACCCATAAATCTTTTCTCCGCTAAATTTTAGTTGAATATCCGCTAAATTCTGCTAAATTTCGAACTGAAGCAAAATAGCATATGTCAGCTGTTTTAATTAAAGAGAATAACTCAACACTCACGCGTTTCAGAACAGGAGTTGATCTTCTTCTCCTCCCCGCACTATATGCTCTGAAGTACAGTAGATGTGCTGGGTTGAGGTCGTGCGGTTTCATAGGAAGCCACATGGTACCATTCTTTTTCAAAGTATATGCCGGTACTTCACAGCAGCACATAGGAAAATTTCGAAATCTATTTCGAAAGTTATTTCCACTTTCATTACTGTTTTCATTGTTTTTCATAAGTGCGGAAAGAAATAGTGTCAAAAATTTTCGCATTTATATTGCACTCCCAATAGATGCACCGTCGGTATTTGGGATCAGTGGGAAGCTCAACCAACTAGTCTTTTAAAGTTTAATTATTTAACCACTCTTTACGAAATATCTGACTACTTTTTAACCTATTATTTCGACATATTGACGTGCCAAAAAGGACCTGATGTCAAAAAAAAACACGTTATCAAATACGACACTACCCGGCTCATCAAGAGTGCAGTAAGGATTTTAACAAATTCTGACTGAGGCTGTGGGCCAGAGCTGGTCTAGAAAACGACTCGTAGTTTGCAGTATAAGTTCAATACAATGGGAATAAGCAGCCTATTATGCCGCAGTAAGCTATATTATTTTTTTCTCCTGGCGGGGGGGGGGGGGGGGGGGGGGGAGGGGGGGGGGGGGGGGGGGGGGGGGGGGGGGGGGGGGGGGGGATGAAGGTGATATTGTTACCGCTGAAAATCGCTAAGAGAAGTTTGAAAATCCGTCAAAAATTCCGCCGTCCGCTAAATGGAAATATTATCCGCTGTTCTATTTAAAAATCCGCCGAATTTGGCGGAAAATACGCTGAGTTGGCAACACTGGATGGTAGTGATTGAGAGTACTCCGACGCACAACGGTACATCACGGATATCCTGCGTCCTCATGTGTTACCTCTCATGCGACAGTATCGTGGTGCCATTTTTCAACAGGACAAGGTTTGCCCACACACGGCACGTATCTCTGTGAACTGTCTGCATGGTATTGAGGTACTTCCATGGCCAGCAATATTCCCAGATCTGTCCCCGATAGAACATGTGTGAGACCAGTTCGGACATCAACTCTGTCCTAGTGCCGGTATCCAGGATATCAAGGACCAGTTACAACAGTTGTGGGTCAGCTTACATCAGGAGAGGATACAACGGCTTCATGACACCCTTCTCAACCGAATCAGTGCATGCGTCCAGGTGAGAGGAGGTACGTCATGGTGGTAATTGGGCTCGAATTGCTAAGTTCCTTGTAAATTTTACTCGATTTCGTAATCACTGAAATCACTGGAGACCGTGGGAACAGAAGAGAGGCATTGGAAGACCCCAGAAGAAATGGCTCGATGACAAAGCTGTTGGCTGGAACACGGTCGTTCCAAGTGGTTCAAGATCGAAGAAGATGGAAGACTATGGAAGAGGCCTATGTCCAGCAGTGGATTGAAGCAGGCTAGGAAAGAATAAATAACATCACATACCTCTCAGCACGTGAAGTTTCATTTCGTTTCCTCCTCCCTTTCTGGGTGCCTCAATTATTTTTTGTCAGGCACTGCAATTGCACCACTAATGGATACCAGTACCAATTTTCATCCTAATCTACCTAGCTGTACCACACTCAACGTGCATCTAATTCAAAATCCTGCCTGCGTGCTCCGTTTCTGGTACGATTAAAAGTTTACCCATTATTTTGCTTTTTATCGGATAAAACCTTCGCCAAAATACAAAAGGGATACCTTTTCCTGCGCAAACAACTAGAGCTAAGAAAATGCATAACAACGTCTGGTCCAGAAGTGAATTCTATGTACACTTGGTGGGCTCCAATTATAATAGAAGTAACAGTTTCGCTGGAGTATTCACATTTAAGGGTCCCGGACGCATGACTTTTGCCGATTTTCAAACAAACTCACAGTCTCTTATAATATTATTGTCCATTGTGACTTGAGGAAAGTGAATATCTGCCTGATTGAACGAAACATGTCATTCCATCTTTAAGACCGTCTTATATTTCAGCTCTTGTACCTTAACATTGTGTATATATGATAAATTTTGTTCGACCGACTAAAAGGTCCTTTTTACGTGTTTTCAACGCTGTTACGGTGTGTTTATATAGGTCATTGATATCACTCTGCATAGAGCGTTCTCCTAAAGAGCAAGACAGGTGATCATGCCAGTGCTGTTATGTAACATCATAGAGAGCTCTTGTTGCCTTATTAACTTCATTATAGAAAACGAATGAGCAGAGTAGTAATTAGGTATATTTCGGGATGTACTGTATTTCCGACTGACTGTCCAAAAAAAGAACATCAAAATGTGCATTCATGCACCACTGACCAAACAAACAAGCGTAGGCGTGCTTTTCAGATGTACGTGCGGATGCGGAATCACGTTGTTCAGTGTAATGAACAACTAGGTAACCACCCAACTGACGTTATAGTGAAAGTTACTTCCGTATCATTGGCTTTGTACTCTTAACGTTAGATTATACCTACTACTGTCAATCAAAACAAAAAAAGGGGCATGTGTGATAGGCCATGTAGTCTCAACATTACTATAGATTATATTGGCTGCTGAAAACCAGAATACAAGAATGGTCTGTATGTCCGATCTTGTATTCGTTTTAGATTGAAACGGCTACCAGTGGCGTATGCTGGGATCGAGACGTGGGCTACCACTAGACTTACGTTACCCCTTTTCGATAGTTGGTTTAGTGAACGTGAAGCCTTCAGCGTTTTGAGCTGCAGCCAATAAACAACGCAGAAGCCTGTTGTGTTGTCACAAGCTACTGCCCTGGTCTCTGCTACTGTCAATACTCAACACCTGATCAGTGGAGATGGTAGCCTGAGGTTGAGAAAATTAAAGTCCGGCTTTGGTCCGATTGCCCCTGTTCAAATTTGAGAATCAACACCCTCGCACTGTTTATTCCCCTGCCTTGGGCACTGGGTGTTTATGGTGTCTTCGCCATTCATTTTATTATCATTAGGTCACCACCAAGCCTATACAGATGCCATGCACCATTATTATTATTATTATTATTATTATTATTATTATTATTATTATTATAAATAAACATGTTGAATTTTACAGTGGTCGTACCCATCGTTGACTGGTTAATTAGCTTCCTCGGGAGATCAATGGTGGTGTCCGACTCATGATCACGCGTTCGATTCCAACCAACAAAAGAGAACAATGCACCTGTAAGAATGCCTTTCATTTTAGCAGATCTACCTATAAAAAGAAAACTCCTATATTACTATATTACGCATGGTTGATAGATAGCAGTGGTGATCTGACGGAACGAAGCCTAGCACAGCTATCACCCCGGTCCCAGCCCTTATCGGACATGCGTCAGAGGGGAGAGGGACGAGAGTCTGGGCTGCGATATCAGTTTCCGATGCCTTGCTCTCAGAAATACGTACAACGTTTTTCTCACTGGTTTCAAGTTTTGTAAATGGAACAATGTGTCAGATGCTTACATTATAACGTGCTTTAGCCTTCTATCGTTCTCAATTGACGTTTGGGCTTCACCGATAGCCTTGGTAGCCCTCACTATACGCCACTGACGGCTACTATCTACCAGAACATAGAATGATCTCTATGATCGATATTGTATGTATGTATGTATGTATGTATGTATGTATGTATGTATGTATGTATGTATGTATGTATGTATGTATGTATGTATGTATGTATGTATGTATGTATGTATGTATGTATGTGTGTGTGTGTGTGTGTGTGTGCGTGCGTGCGTGAGTGCATGTCCACCCTTTATTCCCGTTTCCTTATGAGGTGCCCGGAGTGATGTGAGATGAAATTTTATAGCATGCCTTTGTATGGCCGGATGCCCTTCCTGACGCTAAACTCAGATGAGGAGTTAATGAAGATGAAACGGATGATATTGAATGAAATTGGGTAAGGAATTGGTAGGCCTCGGCTGTGGCCTATGAATAGGAACTATTCCGGCATTTGCCTGGACGTGAAAATGGGTGGGGTTCGAACCCACTGGTCTCCCGAATATAGAACTTGGGTCTATAGCGGCCACTCCGCTCGGTATATGTATGATAGATTTTGTACTCTCAGTATTAGATTAACCTGGATACTGACAACCAGAATACAAGAATGTTACATATGATTGGTCTTATACGCTCAATATTAGATTAAATGATCGTCCTTCTATTCTCAGTATTAGATTAAACTTGCTACTGACAACCAGAAGATAAACACGGTCCATATGATCGGCCTTGTACTCAATATTAGATTGCATTCGGGAGATAGTGGCTTCGAACCCCACGTTCGGCAGCCCTGAAAATGGTTTTGCGTGGTTTCCCATTTCCACACCAGGAAAATGCTGGGGCTGTACCTTAATTAAGGCCACGGCCGCTTCCTTCCCATTCCTAGCCCTTTGTTATCCCATTGTCACCATAAGACCTATCCGTGTCGGGCAACGTAAAGCCAATTGTAACTCGTGTTAGATTAAAATTGCTACTGACAACCAGCGGTGAGAATGGCCCGTATGATCGGCCTGGTACTCAATATTAGATTAGCTATGATGGGTAGCTCAGGCGGTTGAGCGCTGGCCTTCTGAGCTCAAGTTGGCAGGTTCGACTCTGGCTCGGTCCGGTAGTATTTGAAGATACTAAAATAGGTCGACCACGTGTCGATAAATTTGTTAACCAGAACAATATTGTACTGTCAATGTTAGATTAAACCGGCTACGCCAACCAAAGCAAAGGAACGATCCACATGATCAGGGTACATGTTCATAGAGACTTATCGTGTGGTTTTGGGGTGTAACCCCACTCTCCCCATCCATATGTTTGGGAACACTCTGTAAGTTACATGTTTCGTTTACTGAGCTTGATAGCTGTAGTCGCTTAAGTGCGGCCAGAATTCGCGAGATAATGGGTTCGAACCCTACTGTCGGCAACCCTGAAGATGGTTTACTTTGGTTTTCCATTTTCACACCTTAATTAAGGCCACGGCCGCTTCCTTCCCACTTCTAGCCCTTTCCTGTCCCATCCTCGCCATAAGACATATCTGTGTCGGTGCAACGTAAAGCAACTTGTAATAATAATAATAATAATAATAATAATAATAATAATAATAATAATAATAATAATAATAATAACATGTTTCGTTTATCTATTTGTGCATTTTAAACACCCAGGGCAAATAATAATTGTTTATTAGAATTAAATAGTAGTAATAATTATAAACGCACTACTGCTAGTGAAAGTTGTGGTGATACTCAGCCATGTGGAAAGGTAAAAATCTGCTGTCGTTGCATGCCGCATTGTACCCATGCGTTCACAAGCAGCACGCCGTACGCCTGATCAGTGATCACACTCCAGCACGATGTCCTCCTAACTGCGCGAAGTCGCTAGGGATGTGCGCAACTGAAACCTGGAATAGAGTGTGTCGATTCCTTGGACTCCGAACACCGGAGTCGGTTCTCATGAAGCCTCACGACTTCAAGCTAAACTGTCGCTCATTTCGGGACCGCGTGCATGGTGAAGCGCGGAAACATAACATGAGTAATGCAATAATGAATAATGCAGTGCATGTTTATGCATTTCCCCTGTGAGATTTTAAGTGTGTTGTAGAATGAAGTATCATTAACGAAGACGACAAGCGTATTGGTATATTTTAAATACTATGAGTCAAGTAGTCAGAAAGTGTCGGCACAATAGACCACGGGTGGAAGAAATTCAAGAATGCCCCAGTCACAGAGGAAATGCGTGAATCGCGCCTGCAATGGTGTGGTCATATACTTCATATACTCCGTAGCAGTGAAACCTCAGTTTGAAAGACTGCGCTTCAATTGAATGTGGCGACCTCAATCGTATGTATTCCTCCGAGGCGGGGTAATGGGTTATGGGCGCTACCGTGCGCCGCGCTGAATGCATTGGTTCCACTGTATTCAGAACGGATCTGCGTTATCTATGAGTAGTACCACTATATGAGGAGCACCATGGGTCTGCGTTGTCTGTGATTGGTACCACTACGTGAGGAACACCACGGGATTATGCACTGCCCGTGATTAGTACCAATATGTGGAGACCACTATGGGTCTGCGTTGCCTGTGAGCAGTGCCTTTATGTGAGGTACACCGTGGGTCGGTGTTGGATATGGGTGGTACCATAATGTGTGGTCACGTTTCCCTGATATGATAATTTTTGTGTCTAGATTCATCTTAACTCAGTCGTATATTAATCATATGTGCATACAGAAGATGATTTAGTTGCTAGATTTTGACGATCTTCGTAACCGTCTGAAGAAATTTCGAAGAACTTGTTCATTCGTACGACGTATTCTTGCTGTTTCGTCCATAATTGCGGGCGTAATTTTGAATAGTTTATACCATTTCCCAAGAGCAGCTTTCTACCCGGTTTTATTTTATTTCTGGGAGTGCAGTATTGTACCCGCTCAAAACCTGAGTCCCAACCAGCATTTATCTCAGGGAGTGGTACGGTCCGAATCCATCGCAACTAATACTCAATAAAAAAATATTTTGAGATATAAGATCTCAAACTAAATGTAAGGGCGCCATCCAATCAGTACTACAGGGTTGAACGGGACACTCTAATCTTTAACTTTAAGGCTCATCATCAAACATACAAATTATAAATATTCAGATCCAAGGGAAATTATGAAGGCTCCGTCCTAGGAATGGGGACGGATATTTAAACGGTCACCAAGGGTTTACTATTCTACAAGAACAAGAATCTGGAACTGTTTCCTTGCAAATGCTAAAGAAGCATTTTATTTAAGTAAACAAATGAAATTTTACACACAATCAAAATCTGTTGACCCTTGATTTGCCGGTAATTTGGCAAATTATTCCTGAAAAATGATTACATAATATTTATCACTTTTGACCACCCTTCCATTTGGGTGGTGGAACCGTTGATATCTGAAGGTATCAGATTTACCTTCGTTAACACCATGACCATATTTGATCATGGACCAAATACCTGTTGGCTAAGTAGGCGCGATCACATGGACCATGTTATCGCCTCCACTTTGATTGAGATGAGACCAACCCGGGAAACTACAAACTCTCCCCGGGTTCCTAACCAAGATATGCTAATCGTTAGTTGAAGGAATACGACAAAGGGACTCTAACCTAATGGTCCAGATGTAGGGATTTGCCTTCATTATACACATATTAACTTATTATTTACAACCACTTGACATTATTACCTTAATTCGCCAGCTGACTTCCCTAGTATCATCCATCATCATCATCCGAAATAATAAGAAAAATAAAAAATAAAAAATATTTTATGAAATATTATTATTATTATTATTATTATTATTATTATTATTATTATTATTATTATTATTATTATGTTTCGTGGAGATCATGATTATCGTAACCCGTAATCATCCTCGGACTAATATTTCAACTTTTCGCGATTTTATTTTATTTTCATCTGAAATAAATAAAAGTACCTTCTTTGATTATTCTTCTTCTCCTTCTTCAAATATTCTCATTTTTATTATTATTAGTTAAAAATCTCAAATTTTTCATTTCAACTCCCAACATCATTATTATGTCCAAAATATATTTTAAAAAATTCTTCTTCAAAAAAAAAGTATTTCTTTTAATATTTATTATTATTATTAATTTAAAAAAAATATTTCGCCTGTTACACGGTAGTCTACTCTTAATATGTTTAACGCATAACCCCTTTTACAATTCCGATTTATTTTGGCACTAATCAATCCAGCTATGATTCACTTGGAATATTATTATTATTATTATTATTGCTTCTTTCGAGAATCTTTATTTTTATTCCCCATCTTTATAATTTGGTCACATACGTTCTCTCCCAAACAGAAATCACCAAGATCCGAATTCACATCGGTCGGGACATAATAGTTTTCGAACCCGCAACCTTATTTTCGTACTGCCGTTAATTCATGGAGACCATATGCTCCTAAGACAATTCTCAAATCCCATAACACCTCGCAGTTGGGCAAATACCTCCAATCTCTGCAAGTGTTAAATTATTCCTTCCTTTTCCATTTTGAAGTCCATTTATCCATTGGAACTCTTCAAAACATTTTCACAAATTAACCCTCGGTGTGTGGACTCTATTCTGCCACTCAATACACCGGTATATAAATACAACCTCTATGTGGGCCTTAAGATCCATCTATTTCTTCATCAACATCAGTACAATTCGCTTTCATTTCGGGCCGGATTTCTGTCCCACAAAACTCCAAATCTCAACTTTTGGCTCAAATCCCTCTGGATCTCAAACATAGCGTGACCATATTATAAAAGTGCCTATCTCGTTTCTACCAAATTTATTTATGATTATTATGGAGTCCAAAAACGTTAAATCAACAATTAGTGTTAAAACCGGATTCAATGCACAAATTATAATTATTCACGGCACATGTGATCTCCACATTTAAATTACTTTAATTTGCAATCATACTATCCAACTATGCCCGTGCCTTTATTCTCAAAGATTATTATTAAACACGCCTTTACACATTACCAAATTTTAATGTATTACTTCGACAGTTGTACATATTATTATTATTTTGTCCACTGGCGAACTTCGCGATATTTACAAATAAATCAATGGACTTCATTCCGTCCCACAACAATTTAAATCACTTGGCAATCCTACCTCTGGATTATCTTAACAACATGCCTTAATATCTAGAAAAATTCCGATAACGGAAAAACACTTTGGAAGCACTCCTAAATGAATACTTACATTATCTTTACGTGAAACGTGCTCCATATCATAGCAAACAACTCAAGCACTTGAATGAACAACTCAACCCTACTATACTCTATTTAATAATCAAATTTATGATGAGTGCTTGATCTAATCTACATATTAATTTGTCCCTTTGTCTATCTATCTTTGAACTTATACGAGCCGTAACGGCTCGTTTCACAATCAAGTTACCATGATAAAATAATATGATTTCCTCCCCCTAACGATAGCAATCTATAAATGTATTAAAAGGTACTCAACTCTGCCATTGTAGTCTGCTAAAACCGGACGAGAAGCCATAGCCCCTCCGGTTTTTAGCAATGCATTCCACTGGTATTCATGCCAGCTTGAAGAATTAATCCTTGACCCTTTTCAGCTTTACACATTTTGAATAAAAACAAATAAATTAGCTGTTGCACTTTGGAATAATTTCCACCCTAAATTCTATTCACAAATTTTACACTCTCGGCCTTGTATCTAGCCCACTTAATGTAAATATACATTCTTCATTCCTTTCCCGGACACTAGGAACATGGGATACCTCGGGATTCCCTTTACAACGGCCCGTGCGCGCACTTGAATTTCCCGTCTCACGCTCGTGTAGCTGACCAGGTATCTGTTTATAATGGACTGTTTACTAGGTGACATAAACACTCGTGACCGTTCTCATGTAACGCACTTCCTAATCTGTTGGTAGAATCTCACACTCCGTAAGTTAGGCTTTACTGAGTCCTGTCTATTTGAAACACTTCATACTAGTAGACTGCTCAAGACTGTAATATGAGCTACATCACGTCCTGAATCACTGTACTATGTAACAATATAATACTTCGAACTCTACTCCACGAGTAAGTACACACGCGCACCACTGGCGTAGTCACGGCTCGAACACAATATCAGAAGTACTATCGAGTCCTAGTATACGACCTCATATTTATACTTGTATCCCCTCTCTTCCGAGTTCAACGGAGGTCATCTTGGAAAGCACAGTCCCGATATCTTCATACGACAGTTTGCGGTTTGGCCCGTGGCTTTAATATACGATCCAATGATGTAATTATGTTCTCAAATGCTCTATACCAATTCTCAACTATTATCGTTCGCTGGTAATGGATATATTCGCGAATTTAGCTGCCGTATCCCGGCTCGGGATTTCGCGCTCTATTGTGGCGTCCTTTGCCTTCAGCCAATCAACGAATAGCGTCCATGAATTCTCAGAATTTCACCATGCAATCTCCCGCAATTATTAACTTTATATTTTTATGGTATAGTAAGGCTCCTAAATTCCACTTTATTCAGAATCGATATTTCACTTCTTTCTATCAGTTTAATCCACGGAGTTAGCCTCGCTAGTGCTTCTTACAATACGAAGTTGTCGCCTTGCTTTGGTCAAGTGAATTTTTCCATTGGTCCACCTTAACCACGTGACCGGGAAGGCTCATATTTTTTTCTTCCAGTGCCAACCCCGTTTTCCACTCCCGCTAGTTACATGGAGATACCTCGCCATCATTTCTCAGAAATTTGCACCCGGCTCCCTGCGCTGTTGCTACTACCAAGACTGCCCGGGGCTAGGAAAACTTTGGCAACAAGTTACCCTCTCTCTTTCCTGGTTGTCTCAATTTTCTGAGAAACCTAATTCTGTCCCTCATTGTGTTTGTTAATCTCACTGGAGACAACATTCTGTGGTATGGTGAAACCTGCCATCTCGGCCTGGCCTGTTCTTACTGTATGTACAGCAAGATACTATTTATTCTGAACATGAAATATATATTCCTCAATAATTCATCATAATTACAATTGCATGACGCTTATCACACCCCCACCAGGGTGCAGTATATTGAAACTTGTCGTTGCCGGGACAAAACCTCCTATGTCATAATACTTTTGGAGATATACTGACCCGCAGCACATACATTATGAAGAGCGAGAATGCCTTGACAATATGCACACAGTATTGCACCGTAGATGACACGAACCTTACGGGCCAAAGTTCTAAGCTAAAATATTTCACATAGGAGGTTTTGTCCCGGCAACGACGTTATGTTATTTTACGCTGTGCAGTACCTGAATACAGATTATAGATTGAAGGAAAGAACAAGTAACAACATTCTCTTATCTGGGTAATCAATATTCCTGATACTGTCTATGAATAGAAATCTTAGATTTGTGATGGAGACTGAACTTGGGAGGGGGCAGCTTTCTCCTTTGCGTCAGTCGATGGGGGATGTTCTTTCATCTGTGCCTTGTTAGCTGTGACGAATTACAGAGCAGTGAACACCCCGCCCATCCCCCACTCATATTTATCTGTCTATCTGTGACAAGGACATAAATTTCAATTGGCCACTCGACGTGTGCGGCCTCTTTCTTGTATTTTTAGATAGAGCACATCATCGCCGTTCCACTTCTCAATTGCTCATAAATCATTTAATTGAAGATACGCACATTATTCTTAAATTAATATTGATTTTCGCTCTCTTGAATAATCCATGCTGTTGACTTCGTTTAGCTCATTATTAGCCTATGGGGATGAAAATTTCTAAAACACTGTATGGTCGATCAGTGCCTGTAAAATATGCTATACCGCTTACCAGTACGGCTCATGTAGCTGTGAGCTAGTATTCAGGAAATCGTAGTTTCGAACAGCCCTAAATGTTCCCCATGTTCACGCTTAATTAAGGCCATGGTCACTTCGTTCCTTTCACCAACCTCGCCAAACATATTTTTGTGCTTCCCCGCCTCCAACCCTCCCCACGGCACTTAACGCCCTTGAAAGGGCTTTAGCCAGCCCAGCGACCGCTGCTCACCCTGAAGGCCTGCAGATTACGAGGGGCCGTGCGGTCAGCACGACGCATCCTCTCGGCCGTTATTCTGGACTTTCGAGACCGGGGCTGCCATCTCACCGTTAGACAGCTCCTCAATTCTAATCACGTAGGCTGAGTGGACCTCGAACCAGCCCTCAAGTCAAGAGAAAAATTCCTGCCCTGGCCGGGAATCGAACGCGGGGCCTCCGGGCGAGAGGCAGGCACACTATCCCTACACCAGGGGAGCCGGCTTTTTGTGCTTACATGGCGTGTTTTTATGCTAGTGGTTTAAGGTTGCATACACACAAGGATGGGAAAGGGCTAGGATGAGAAGTTAGCGGCCGTAGCCTTAATTAAGCCACAGCCTTAGCATTTGCGTGCTGTGATAATAGGAAACCACAGAAAACGATATTCAGGGCTACCAACTGTGGGATTCGAACCCACCATTTCCCGAATTCAAGATAACAGCTACGTGATTGTAACTGCACGGCCAACTCGCTCGGTAGGACTTTACTTCATTTCATATTTTGATAACTCAGTCCATCGCTTTAACCTTATTTTCCCATAGAACTTAAAAGTAATTTTGTTATTAATCTGTCATATTTAAGGCAATCGACAAAAATATTTCGCTGTCTCTAGGCATTTGGAAATGATAACCGTTTTGTACTTCTTGATAAATCGTGGGATCTTAGCTCTCAGAATCACGAGTCTGTTCCTGGTTGGAGTAGTCAGATCTTCAAATGTAATATTAATTTGCGGTTAAGAGCTTTTGCACTTGGCAACAGTGTACTTACTGCTGTGAACTATGAATACTAAACATCGAAGTTCAACGAACCCTTTTGAAAAATACAGTGACCACCAAACAAGGGTTTACAGCAAACTCAACTCAAGCGAGGTGCGCACAGCGAGCTGTCGTGAAGGACAAGCTGTATTCTCCCTGAGCTCTTCCGATCCTTCCTGCTTGAGAAAGGCGCTGTTTTCTTCAACAAGAAGGAATTAGGAAGCAGCCTCTTTATAAAAAAGAAGACAAAAAAGACGAATAGCAGGCAGTGATTTTCTTTCTGTTACCTTAATGTAACAGCAACAACGCAATTCATTTATGCAGATCTGGCATCTTCGAAGGAAATTCTGTGATACGCGTCGTTATTCATCTCCTGTAATTTCACTTAGCACTGTCCTAACTTCATTTCGTACGGCCTCAGTTGTAGGCTACACGGATTGTTCTGATAGACTTCCCGTTTCAAATTTTCCCACAAATAAAAGTCGCACATACCGCCACTGAGATCTGGAGAACTTGATGGCCATAATCCCGTACTAATTATCTGGTCACCGAACATATTTCTAATTGTAGTCATGGAGTGAGCCGTAGCACCGTCTTGCTAAAACTAGGCGAGTCTGTCTTTTACTTAGTCAATATGTTAGGAACGGATGGGATATATTGTCCAGGTGTCCTTCATTGGTCAGTGTTTCATAACAAAATATGGGTACAGTTATTTTTCGTCGACTAACTGCACACCAGACATCCAGTGTCGTGTCATAGGAGGTACCTCGTGCAACTCGTGGAGATTTTCAGTGTATAATGTCGAGTGTTCTGAGAATTGATGTACCCACTGCGGTGAAACCAGGCTTTGTCAGACATGATTAAGAGCGATGGAGCTAAATCTCCGCCATGCACAGCTTGTAGCACCCATCGACAGAAGTTAACATGAGTGACAGGATCTGCAGTATTCAACTTGTACACAACGGAAACCTATAGGAAAAGAATATTCAGAAATTCTTCTAATGACCCTCTCATCACTGAAATGGACGAGATACCACACTCCTGTACCAAACGGCTAACCGAGGGCTAACCTGAAGTCTGGATCGCATATATTCAAGATTTTCGTCAGTTAAAACACTGTTTTATAATACATTTTTTCTGTTTAAGACGGATCCAGTTGCGCGCCACTGTTCGAGCAAAGTACTTTAATGGTATAGTACTAGATCGCATGCAAACTTCCGCACACACACACACACACACACACACACACACACACACACACACACACACACACACACACACACACACACACACACACACACACACACACACACACCTACCATACTATTTAAATAAAGTATATGTTTCAACAATAAGCCTTCGCTGTTCAATGGAGTACTAAAGGGTGATGGGTAATTGTTACTGAGCACTTCACGATCACAATCACTGAGCGTTTCAAGTAAATCAGTGCCTCATTAGCACAGGTAGAGAACTCTTCTAATGACCAGCGCATGGGACAAAGAAGCTGTTGTCTCCCGTCAGGTAGGTCCTGGCTCGTCCCTTCAGCGGGGACATATAACATGTCCCTCCCGTCAGCCCGCTATGCACGCCCAGCTTGAATTTACCGCAAACGCTTATTTGGTGGTCACTCTTTGTGTCCGTTTCATCTCAATTCGACCCAGCTTTTTTGTTGGAAAGTTTGCTTACGAATATGTAATAGAGCACACGTAATGATTTCGTTTATGGCAACTATAAATTTCGTTGGGCCAAATTTATATTATCTCATCAGAAAAAATCTTGAATAGTGGTTTTGATTCCGATCGGTCTCTCCACAGTAAAATTTTTGGCGACGAGTATTTAACCCTGGATACTTCAGTACCATCGGTACTGCCAACTTCATTCCGTCGATGACAAAGTTCTACCCGCAAAACACTTGGACGACTACACCTATTACGTCAGTGGTGCTATCTGTAAATGGAAGACTGCTTAAATTAGACTTCTGAATGACTCATAATGTCTTTACAATTTCAATCACTGTTTAGTTAAAATGCATTGTTGTACACAATGAATCCGTCAGTATACCAATCATGTATGGCATAACTTAAGAAATGGTTGACTTTTCCTCGATAACCACTTAATGGTTGCATTTTTGGCATAAACTTCATATAATGGAGGAACATCTTACGGTTATCCATTATTTTCATCATTCATCTGTTAATTACGGTACTTTACTGTTTACCTCTGTATTTTAATAACATTATCTACCAAACTTTCTATCATTGGAAATGTCACCACTCATCCGACGTTTTTTGATGTTAACACAATTGTCAATTAAGGAGCCAGTTTGAACTCATTGAGTACAACGCTTCTTCTTTTCTTCCCAATATATCTTCATTCATTAATCGTATGCCTTTCTGTGTTCTTCCGGCCATACCGTGTATTTTATTTTAGGTTTCTGTGCATATTTGTGTTTGCTTTCTCAGCTTCTAAATTTTGTTACATCTCGAAATATTTCCGTTAATCAATAGTTACGGTTTTTCAGGGTTCGTGTTAAATTTAGAATTTTCTTTGTCAGCTTGTTATTATGCATTCTTTACAGGTCCCTGTAGAATTGTAATAGTTTTTTAAATTATATCTATGATTTTTTATGTAACTTGATAAGTTCCCTGTGGTTTCTTTTTCATCCAAATTCCGTTTTCGTATTTTGGGCCTAGGATGTTTCTGAGAATTTTCCCGCATTGTTTTTCGATTATTTTTGTTTGTGACCTACTGCCAGTTCTCAGGATGATATTATTGTTATTATTATTATTATTATTATTATTATTATTATTATTATTATTATTATTATTATTATTATTATTATTATTATTTGGTGGAACGCAGAGGGGTAAGAAGGTGCCGGGTTAATGAGTGGGCAGCAAAATGACCAGATCATAAGTTAGAGACCTAAATTTTGAAATTTTATTACTTTCCTGTTTTAATTTAAAATTTGATAGATAATCTGAATAAGCAACAAAAATAACAGTTAAATGGAATAACAATGAGCTCGTCAGCTCTGATAACAACAGTGGACTATTGGTCCAAAAATCAGGTACAAGAACTGGATATAATTATCAACAAGATAATATATAAGGAATGAGCATTGTAGCTCTTAAGGTACAATATTTTATAAGAACATATTTGCTCCACTCACTTACATTCTGAGAGACTTTGCTCCGAAAGGTTACTGTAGTCCAGCCCCTAAGAGACACAAGCTTCTTACGAAATTATGTCTTACAACTCTCAAAAACAACGTTTGCAGTCACTTCTAAAACTTTTAAACCGCGGCAGCGAGTGACCGTACTAAATGGCCTTAATGTAAAATTGAAAGGTTTAAGACGATCGGCCGTGAACAAAAGGCTAGGAGACGAAACACTTGCACTCCTTTTAGAAAAAACACGTATAATCGTAAATGGGCTTATGGCCAGAAGTTGCAGAGGCTAAGCCTGTACTACAGAGAAGTGACTAAACGAAAATTATTAAATCCCGAAGGCCAGTGAAGAATTTAGAGATTTAGAAAATTGTAGTCATCTCATACCAAATTGAATGGGAATCAACAGAGGGTGAACATTAGTTTTTCCGTTAATTTACATATTTCCCAACGGGGATTTGAACAGAGTCCTCAGACTTGCCGAAAATTTACATTTAAACAATGACTTTAGAACTTTACATTAAGAAAAGAAGTTTGAAACCTTCCCCTCAAGTTATCTGCCTGGAGCTATCACATGTTAAGAAATTTCTGCCATTACCTTGAGTAGTTGGGCCTTCCGACCCCTGCCTCCTTATTACGCCGCAGACGCTCACTAGACCGGAGTGATGAAGATGACAATACACGCATCCAGACCTCCTATAAAGGCCGGAGCGTCCCGAGGAGGACCGTCAGTCTGCAAGCAGCCAGCGGAAGGGATGGGTCGCCACAACTAACATGGTTCACCGCTTCCGACCCACACATCGACTGCGCCGTAGGGGGGCCCTGGTATCGGAGCTGGGCCGAGCCTGTAGTGTAGAGCGGTCCTACACGCCCACTACCGGAGCCTGGACACCCTACGAGACGCAGCCGACTCTGCAACAAACGCTTCAAGAATTCTGGCAACAGTTCAACCCTGACGCAGACAACGAACTTCTCCCTCCACCTGACACCACACCAGTCGAGACCTTCTACAACGTGGACCAGCTGCGCTTACGCTCGGCTCCTTGGGACATCTTGGACGATGATCTCTCAGAGTCGCGTCCAGGCTCCCGCTCAGGCTCCCCTGAGCGGTCGGGATCTCCGGATCGAGAAGCCGGTACAAGTAGTACCCCCGACGAGGATGCAGACGACGATGACGACGACTTCCCCGACGCCAGCTTCATCCGCCCTATACCACGTCACACCACTAACGTGGATCCCACGCGCCCTCCTCTTCTGCCTCCACCACCTCCACCGGAATTTTACAATTCGGTGGCGGTACCTGCAGCCCACCCAGTACCTTACCTCGACACCCCATTAGGGCGATACGCCACACGCATCATGGAGCGCGGAGTCTACTTGCCAAGACCTCTACATGCCCCCACCGTTTTCCGGTCTACTCGGCCTACGCCCCTCCTAGATACTGTCATTGAAGATCTCCTCCAGGCCGGTATTCTGATAGAAGATGAGCCCACGTCTGCGTTTCCTGTGTTCTTGGTCCCTAAGGAGGACCGCTCCGCCCGCATCATTTACGATCTCAGCCCATGGACAGACTACATACAGAAACCAACCTTCAGCCTCCGGAGCCCAGCCCAGGCACTGCAGCAAATACCATCAACGGCTTTGGCCATCAAAGTGGATTTGAAGAGTGGATTCTTTCAGATCCCCATTCAGCCGTCCACACGACATCCCTGGGGTATTCGATACCGGCGTAAGACCTATGTTTGGACACGGTTGCCAATAGGGCATGCCTTGGCCCCATCGATTATGCAACGATGGGGGGAGGCAGTAGCAGAGATCCTCCTCCAGGAGTTCCAGGTACGCACCGTAGTATACCTTGACGACTGGTTAATCTACTCTTCTGCCTGGTCAGACACCCTTGCCGAGGAAATTGTTCTCTACTTGGAGGTTATCCTGGGCATTACAGTCAACAAGAGGAAGTCCACACTCACACCCCAGCCGATATTGACCTACCTAGGGGTTACCATCGACATTCCTGCACAGGAAATCTCTTTACATCACGCTACGCAGCAGCGTGCCAGCCAGCTCATCAAGTGTATCACGCTACGCAGCAGCGTGCCAGCCAGCTCATCAAGTGTATCGCCACAACGGACGACAAGGGACGCCAACAGACAGCGGGATACTTTTCATGGCTATCTTATGTTATGGGATGGCCACTATTCCTTCCCAAACACATCCTCAGTGCAGAGCCCTTCTGGGTTCGAGTGCTCCTCACTCCAGAATACATGGCTACTCCACGAACGCTCACCCAGCTTCCTGTCGACCTTGAAGTGTTCTCCGACGCCACGCCTCAGTCCATCGCAGCGGTGGCTCCAGCCTACAACCAGGGTTGGGCACAGGCCTTCGCCCAACCCGTGAACATACATACTCCTGAGACCGCAGCGGCCCTTATGGCGGCTATCTGGGCAATTGAGGACCTCCCACCAGGACCAGCTCACATCAGGATCTACACGGACAGCACAGTGGCATTGTGGACGTTACGCACGGGCAGGGGCCCAGTCTTGCATAGATTACTGTACATATTTGTTCTGTATATAAAGTTAATAAAGTTAGCAATGGAGAGGGGTGTTACCCTCTCGTGGTCACCCATCGCCTCCGCGGCTAACCCGGCTGACGCTCCTTCTCGGGAAGTGCTGCATTACCTACACACGCATCCGGACCTCCTATAAAGGCCGGTGCGTCCCGAGGAGGACCGTCAGTCTGCAAGCAGCCAGCGGAGGGGATGGGTCGCCACAACTGCGCCTGTGCTTTTTCCCCCTTACACGCGCCAAGCCAATCGGCTATAAAAGGCGAGGGTAACGTGGTAACATGGTAACGTTCCGTCTGATGAGTAGAGGTGTAACGGTGATTGCTGACGGTATCGTTGTTGAGGAGGCTTGTTGAGATCTGTCTTTGGAGATGGGTCGCTTCTTTATCACTCTGTAGGATAATGTCGTTTGTCGTGATGAACCGGCGGACATTCTCCGATGATCTGTGCTGGGTTGGTGCGTGGGATTGCCCGACGTTCCGCACCTGACTTCGTTAGTTGGCTCTGCCTCCTGTCCCAGCTTTGCGACTGATCCAGAGCTTCTCCCCCCTCGCCTTTTATAGCCGATTGGCTTGGCGCGTGTAAGGGGGAAAAAGCACTGGCGCAGCCGCGCTGGGGCAAGAGGCTATCGAGCCGTGAAACCCCTGAAGGGTGGTTTCACCGTGCTGTTTATTATAATATACATACAATAGACAGGCTACATAAAACACACATATATATATATATATATAAAGGCTACAAAGTAGAAAAAATTAGGCATAAAAGAGACGAAATATAAAGAAACACCATAACCCTATAGATAAGAATATGAGACATAGAAAGGCACAAATGAGGGTGACTTCGCCTAGGGGACCCGTCGCTGTCCCGCTGACTTCCTTGGGCTGCGTCTGCTGGGTCGTCGTCCCTTGGGTGCTCGGCGCCGAATCCTGGGAAGGCCTGGCAATGGGCTGTCCCTGTCGCTGGTTGTTGGCGCTGGTAGTGGGCTCCTCCGTCCCCGGGGGAATGGAGTCGGAGGAGAGGAGACTGTCGCCTTGTCTATTGTTGAGGTGCTGCTGCCACTGTGGCAGCTGCTGTCCCTCGACCTCTTCCGCCCCGTCCGTCCCGGCCCCTCCCCCGAGTTGCTGGGGCGCGGCTGACCGGTAACCTCGGAAGAGGCTGGAATTGGAAGCCTTGTGGGAGCAAGGCCACTTCGTCGCCGGTGGCCTGGTCGAGTTGTATAGCTGCTTGCCATCCCCTGGAGAGGGCGATGTATAAGAGATTCGCCCTGTTGAAGGCGTATTTGCGTTGTGCATGGTCCAAGTGCTCCCAGGCTGAGAGGAGCCGCAGGGTGGTGGTTGCGTCGTGGTGGTCGCGTCCTGCTGGTATGCTGGGTAGAAGAGCTTCCAGAGCTGTCGCGATCTGGTAGACCCTGTAGTCCGGTGGGACTTCCAATACGGCTTTTATAGCATCTCAGAGGGGAAAATTCCAGAACTCTCTTGAAATAGGCAAAATGCCTGTACACACCTCCAAATTTAATTGGCTAGAGAAATATACACAAAATTCCTGATTGGTTAATAACTAAGGAAGAAGGAAGCTGTAGGAGTGTTGACAACTTTAACACATTAAAAACAACAATATACAAAAACTTAAGGTTTACAAACTTTGAAGATTGAAAATTCCATTATGAATTAATTATTCTTAATCCCGCCAGAGGGGGCACATAGGCCGATAGTAGAGATATCTAATGGTTGAGGTCAAAGTACCTTGAGTTACATTAGTTCGAGATTCCTATCACAGATGGCCTTCTAGAAGGCGCGCAGTTCAACGGGACGGAGAAGGTGTACCCCGGTACAATAATAATAATAATAATAATAATAATAATAATAATAATAAGGGAGCGACCGTAGTCATAATTATGGTAGAGGTGTGAAAAAAGGGAAACCACGGAAAACCATTTTCAGAGCTGCGGACGAAAGCCCCGCGTTCGATTGCCGACCAGGTCAGGGATTTTTCTCTGCATCTGAGGGCTGTTTCGAGGTCCACTCAGCCTACGTGATTACAATTGAAGAGCTATCTGACGGTGAGATGGTAGCCCCGGTCTAGAAAGGCAAGAATAACGGCCGAGAGGATCCGTCTTGCTGACCACACGATACCTCGTAATCTGCAGACCTTCAAGCTGAGCAGCAGTCGCTTGGTATGCCGTGGCCTTTCGGGGCTGTTGTGTCATGGGGTTTGTTTCGGGGTTTATTGTTATTATTAGTGATTTGACCACCGAGGACCTAATTTCTTTACCTTTGTATGGAGTTTCCTTTGTGTCCAATATTCCTTCATGCGTTCGCTGGAATGTTTCCATTGTTCACCTCTCGATGTTCTTCCGGTCTTCTTAGTTCTTCCTTCGGCTTGATACCCTTCCAGATATTTCACTCCGTTCCTAAATTTATTTCTGTCTAAAATTTGAACCTCCAAGTTGTTTCACCTTTCCATATCTTTCCGCGTTTCCTTGATCCATATTATAGTGGTCATCTTTATCCAGAAGTAATCGAATTTATTATTAATATTATTCTTAATATTATTATTTAATAATAGGCCTATATTGTGATATACATTGACAAAAATGAAATCCCAACACCAAGAAGAAATTGCGCTAGATAAACGAAATTCGGGAGACTTGTTTGCAAATCGGAAAGATGGCTCTTATTCAAATTTGCGCGCTATTCGACGAAGAGTGGTGCTAGTAGCGCCAAAATGACCTTACAAAGCTACAGTAGTTTCCTTTAAATACCCACTGTACACGTTGTGAGCGTTAGCCATCGTCCGCTGTTGACGCTGTGGGGTAGGTGTGAGACAAACATGCCTTTAACGAGACGAAGTAAGTATCACCAGCTTACTGAGTTCGAAACAGGCCGTGCGATAGGGCTACGAGAAAGTGGACGTTCTTTCCGCGATATTACAGAAAGACTTGGCAGGGATGTGTCTACAGTGCATCGGTTTTGACTACAATGGTCACGGGAAGGCACTGTCTTAAGAAGACCAAAGTCCGTCAGCATACGGGCCACTATCGAGAGGGAAGACAGTCGTATTCGCCGCAAGGCTGTGGTGGATTGCACTGCATCTGCAACAGCCAGTAGGGCTTCAGTTGACACCAGAGTGACTCAGCGAACTATAACAAATCGATTAATACTTGACGCACACGTCCTATAGCGTTCATGCCACTAACTCCGAATCACTGCCATCTGCGACATCAGCCGTTTCTGTCTTGGTGCCAGTGATGGCCGTAGGTTGGTAAGGAGGAGGCCAGGTGAGCGCTTGGAACCAAACAGTCTGCGGCGTCGACACACTGGACCTACATCAGGAGTAATAATCTGGGGAGCGATTTCCTTTCACAGCAGGAGCAGTAGTTATGTCAAGAAACTTGACAATGGATTTACATCAAACCGGTGATTGAACCGGCTGTGCTGCCATTCGTTCGCAGTAATTAGGGGGTATTTTCCATCAGCGTCTCACACCGCCGCTGTCACCCATCGTACTGTGTCGACCAGTTTCCTTGGCCTGCGAGATCACCACACATTTCGCCCATTGAGCACGTACGGGACATTATGGGACGACAAATCCAACGTCATCCTATACCAGCATTAACCGTTGCTGATTGGACTGACCAAGTGCAACAGCCGTGGAACTCCATCTATTCGACACAATACATGCACGCTTGCAAGCTTGTATTCAAAATCTTGGCGACTACAACGGTTAATAATGCACCATCATGTCATATATCTTCTCACGCATACTTGAACCGCCGGACGAGTTGGCCGTGCGGTTAGGGGTGTGCTGCTGTGAGCTTGCATCCAGGAGGAGTGGGTTCGAATCCCACTGGCGGCAGCCCTGAAGATGGTTTTTTGTGGTTTCCCATTTTCAAACCAGGCAAATGCTGAGGCTGTACCTTAATTAAGGCCACGGCCGCTTCCTTTCAACTCCTAGGCCTTTTCTATCCCATCGTCGCTATAAGACCTATCTGTGTCGGTGCGAGGTAAAGCCACTAACAAAAAGCTGTGACTTAAGTAAGATAAATATGTTACCTAGGCAATTGCTTAGCGTAAATTGCATTCCGCCAGTGTATAATATTTGCTAGAGATTTTAGGAAAAGTTGGGATGTCGATGTCTTGTCCAGTTGTTTACGCTTCAGTAAATCTGGCGACTGTGTTTGAGCACCGTCAAACACCACAAGACAGATAAGGTACTTAGGACCCTATCTCCTTCACTAACCGGGCGAGTTGGCCGTGCGCGTAGAGGCGCGCGGCTGTGAGCTTGCATCCGGGAGATAGTAGGTTCGAATCCCACTATCGGCAGCCCTGAAGATGGTTTTCCGTGGTTTCCCATTTTCACACCAGGCAAATGCTGGGGCTGTACCTTAATTAAGGCCACGGCCGCTTCCTTCCAACTCCTAAGCCTTTCCTATCCCATCGTCGCCATAAGACCTATCTGTGTCGGTGCGACGTAAAGCCGCTAGCAAAAAAAAATCTCCTTCACTAATCAAATTCGGGCATTGTCTGTGAGATACTGTGTGGTCTTTTCCGTAGTGTCTATGTAACTGCATACATTTTAAGACGAATGATCGTAATTTTATCCGTGACTAGCAAGATACTCGTGCTTCGCTACGGTATTATACTGAAATGTATAACTGAATGCTTATTGTTTTATATAAAATCCGCCGAAATTCGCGATCTGATTCGTTTTCTGAGAGAATCCGCAAAATTCGCGATCTAACTCGTTTTCTAATAGATTACGGCAAGTTTCCTCCCATTTTTCACTCTTTCTTTCCAGCAATCGATTTCGTACTTCCAAGGCTATGTCCAGGTATTCCACCCGGTCAGTTGGGTCCCTAAATCTTTGCCATCTTTTCCTATAAGCATTTTTAATATGGATCAAGGTTGCGGGATTTCTGGAGATACAAATGACATACTTCCGTGCATTATTGACCTAATTATAGAGGTGAACAATTTGACGGCCAATCGCATTCTTATCGTTTATTTCATCATCATCATCATCATCATCATCTGTTTACCCTCCAGGTTCGGTTTTTCCCTCGGACTTAGCGAGGGATCCCACCTCTACCGCCTCAAGGGCAGTGTCCTGGAGCTTCAGACTCTTGGTCGGGGGATACAACTGGGGAGTATGACCAGTACCTCGCCCAGGCGTCCTCACCTGCTATGCTGAATAGTGGCCTTGTGGAGGGTTGGGAAGATTGGAAGGGGTAGGCAAGGAAGAGGGAAGGAAGCGGCCGTGGCCTTAAGTTAGGTACCATCCCGGCATTCGCCTGGAGGAGAAGTGGGAAACCACGGAAAACCACTTCCAGGATGGCTGAGGTGGGAATCGAACCCACCTCTACTCAGTTGACCTTCCGAGGCTGAGTGGACCCCGTTCCAGCCCTCGTACCACTTTTCAAATTTCGTGGCAGAGCCGGGAATCGAACCCGGGCCTCCGGGGGTGGCAGCTAATCACGCTAACCACTACACCACAGAGGCGGACATCGTTTATTTCAAAAGTGTTTAAAGTTTTATTTATATGCCAGGAGAATCTACTGTAATCTAAAAACGTTCTCCGAAGGAAAAAAATGGCTGTTGAAAACGAACCCAGGAAAGATTAAAAATGATCGGTTTATAATCAGAATAAGTACATCGAAAATCTACAGCCTGTTTCCAGTCATTCGACAGGGTCAGGAATGTAATGAATAAAGCCCCATCTAGCGGCGACAATAGGAACTGTGTTGGCTGCCGGAGCACTCCTCTGGGGCAATGATCGATGAATGACAAATGAAATGTAATATTGGACAGTGTTGCTGGAATGAATGATGACAGGGAAAACCGGAGTATATGGAGGAAAACCTGTCCCGCCTCCGTTTTGTCCAGCACGAATATCACATGGTGTGACCGGGATTTGAACCACGGAACCCAGTTGTGAGAGGCCGGCGCGCTGCCGCCTGATCAACGGAGGCTCCTTATAACTACATTATGAACAGTAAAATAAATTGGTCTCACCTCCTTTTACACCCCACCGCCGTTAAGTTTATTAACCCCCCCCCCCTCCTCAAAAAAAACAAATTAAAAGAAGGAGTGTTTCTTTATGTTTAAAGGAGATTCCAAACACCAATGTTCACATCTGTTACCTTCAGTTTTGAGGTATAAGTATCCCCATAAAAATAATTCTTTTATCACTTCCTTTCACACTCTTCCCCCCCCACCACCACCACCACCACCACCACCCTCACAAGTGAATTTACCGACAAAAATAGTTGTTCCTGTAATAGTAAAGGATCTTCTAAATACCAATTATCACGACTCTAACTTCTTCAGTTTTTTATTCATGTGTCCTCATGAAAGGAATTCAACTCCTTTTCACTCCCGCCCCCCAAGATGGTCCCCCCCCCCAAACGCGTTTTCCTTTGTTTTAAAGGAGATACAAATACCAATTTTCACGTTTGTAACACCTTAAGTTTTTATTAGATGTATGTATTCTCATACAATTAAGTCAATCTATTTTCAATTCTTTCACCCCCCCCCCCCCCCCACTTCAAATGATTTTCCGAGAATACGTGTTTCTTTACTTTTAAAGCAGATTCCAAATATCAAATTTCACGTCTGTAACATCTTCATTTTTGAGATATCAATAGCCTAATTAAAAGAAATCAACACCATTTTCAGTCACTTTTGCCCCCCTCCCACTCTCCACCCAAGTGGTATTTCCTAAAACTAAAAAATACGCGTTTCTTTATTTTTAATAGAGATTAAAAATACAATTTTTCATTTCTGTAACATGTTAAGTTTTTTGAGATATACTGTATTACTTCTCATTTCAAAATTTCACCCCTTTTTATTTCCCGTTAAGTAGAGTTTCCAGAAACAAATCGCCTATGTTTCTTTACATTTACAGGAAATTCCAAATACCCACTTTTTAAGTCTGTAACATTTTACGTTTCTTAGATATTCGAAAAATTTACCCCAATTTGTCACTCCTGTTTAACGCCATTAATTGTATTTTCCAAAAACATAAAATACGTGCTTCTTTATTTTTAAAGGAGATCCCATATACACATTTTCAGTTCTGTAATATCTTCAGTTTCTGAGAGATATGTATCCTTATTAAAGTCATTCAACCCATTATTCACCCTTTTACACCCCTCCTATTTGGATTTTCCGAAAACAAAAAATGCGTGTTTCTTTATTTTTTAAGGATATTCTAAATACCAATTTTTACATCTACAAACTTTACAAGTTTTGAGATATAGATACACTCATTTAAAAAATTCACCCCCTTCTCACCCCCCATTAATTGGATTTTCCTAAAACAAAAAAACGTTTTTCTTTATTTTTAAATTAGATCCCAAACACCAATTTTCAGGTCTTTAATATCTTCAGGTTCTGAAATATAAGTAGCCTCATTAAAGGCATTCAACCCCTTGTTCACCCTTTTCCACCTTTCCTATTGGGATTTTCCGAAAACAAAAAAAATACGTGTCTCTTTATTTTTAAAGAAGATTCTAAATACCAATTTTTACATTTATAAACTTTAAAAGTTTTGAGATATAAATACACTCATTTAAAAAATTCACCCCCTTTTTACCCCCATTAATTGGATTTTCCA
Organism: Anabrus simplex; assembly: GCF_040414725.1. Classification (NCBI taxonomy): domain Eukaryota; kingdom Metazoa; phylum Arthropoda; class Insecta; order Orthoptera; family Tettigoniidae; genus Anabrus; species Anabrus simplex. The sequence continues at coordinate 1,372,335,287 of NC_090265.1, forward strand.
AAAACAAAAAATACGTTTTTCTTAATTTTTAAAGTAGATCCCAAACACCAATTTTCAGGTCTGTAGTATCTTCAGTTTCTGAGATATAAGTATCCTCATTAAAGGCATTCAACCCATTTTCACCCCCTTTTGACCCCTCGTATTGGGATTTTCCGAAAACAAAAAAAATACGTGTTTCTTTATTTTTAAAGGAGATTCTAAATACCAATTTTTACATCTATAAAGTCCGGCTCCATAGCTAAATGGTTAGCGTGCTGGCCTTTGGTCACAGGGGTCCCGGGTTCGATTCCCGGCAGGGTCGGGAATTTTAACCATCATTGGTTAATTTCACTGGCACTGGGGCTGGGTGTATGTGTCGTCTTCATCATCATTTCATCCTCATCACGACGCGCAGGTCACCTACGGGTGTCAAATCGAAAGACCTGCACCTGGCGAGCCGAACATGTCCTCGGACACTCTCGGCACTAAAAGCCATACGCCATTTCATTTTTACATCTATAAACTTTAAAAGTTTTGAGATATAGATACACTCATTTTAAAAATTCACCCCCTCTTCACCCCCCCCCCATTAATTGGATTTTCCAAAAACAAAAAATGCGTGTTTCTTTGTTTTTAAAGTAGATCCCAAACACCAATTTTCAGGTCTGTAATATCTTCAGTTTCTGAAATATAAGTAGCCTCATTATAGGCATTCAACCCCTTGTTCACCCTTTTCCACCTTTCCTATTGGGATTTTCCGAAAACAAAAAAATACATGTTTCTTTATTTTTAAAAGAGATTCTAAATACCAATTTCTACATCTGTAAACTTTCCAAGTTTTGAGATATAGATGCACTCATTTTAAAACTTCACCCCCGTTTTCACCCTCCCATTAATTGGATTTTCCAAAAACAAAAAATACGTGTTTCTTTATTTTTAAAAGAAATCAAAAATACCAATTTTCAGGTCTGGAATATCTTCAGTTTCTGAGATATAGGTACCGGTATCCTGATTAAAGGCATTCAACTCTTTTCACTGTTTTTTACCCCTCCTATTGGGATTTTCTGAAAATAAAAAAATACGTGTTTCCTTATTTTTAAAGAAGATTCTAAATACCAATTTTTACATCTGTAAACTTTTAAAGTTTTGAGATATTGATACACTCATTTTAAAATTTCAGCCCCCTTTTCACCCCCTTAGTGAAGGAATATCCAAAAATCCTCTCTTAACGAGCACCTACATCTTAGTATGAATCTATGTTTAAAATTTCATTTCTTTATGGCCAGTAGTTTAGGCTCGGCGATGATGAATCAGTCAGTCAGTCAGGACAAGTTATCTATATATATAAAATAAGAGTTTTGTCTGTACATTGCTCAGAATTTGAAAATAATGGTATTTCTGTATCGGTCATGTCCATAGTAACAAGAAAATGCACTTTTTACTTTTCCGTAATTTCTGTCTGTCTGTATGTATGTATGTATGTACACGCATCACGAGAAAACTGTTGAAGAGAATTTAATGAAAATCGGTATGTGAAGTCAGGGTATGAGCCTCTACAATCTAGGCTATAAAATATTTTACTCACGCTGACTGAAATGGTACTTTAGGGGAAGGCCTAAAATTGAATTCTCAACTATTTATGCTATTAGTGGTCGTATTTTAAAGAAAATGGGTATGCAAAGTTGGGGAATAAATTGCTACAATCTAGGCTGTCAATGATCGTATTCACGCTGAGCAAAATGGTAGTTTAGGGGAAGGCCTAAAATTTAATTCTCAAATATTGTTATTAGTAGTCCTATCGTGACGAAAATCGGTATGCAAATTTAGGAAATAAGTCGCTATAGTCTAGGCTGTAAATTATTTTATTCACGCTGAGTGAAATGGTAGTTTAGGGGAAGGCCTAAAATGTAATTCTCAAATATTTCTTATTAGAGGTGTAATCGATGAATGCTACATAACTAAGGTTATACAGTATTAAATTTCCTATTATTCATGTCTTATACATTGTTACCGTAACTGGCTATGATCACAAAGATATTCATAAATTTGGATTTTTGTTACTAAGTCCCTATCAGCGCCGAGTAACGAGAAAATGGGTAAACAGTATTTAATGAAAATCGGGATGTAAAGTCGGAGAATAGGAAACTACAGTTTACGGTAAAAAATATTTTACAAATCACAGAGTAGAAAGAAAACTAAATGTGTAGGCCTACAATATAGAAAGCTCACAACATTGAAATAACAATAACATTACATTGACCATTGTTTGGCGTGATGTGCTTTGTGTCTTCTGTGACCCCTCATCTCCGGTAGATAGGATTACTGCTGCGTACATAGTATTTTTTATTTGATTTACGTCGCACCGACAAAGATAGGTTTTATGGCGACGAGGGGGTAGGAAAGGGCTAGGAGTGCCTTAGGCCTTAATTAAGGTACAGGCCCAGCATTTGACTGATGTGAAAGTGCAAAACCACGGAATACCATCTTCAGCGCTGCCGACAATGGGGTTCGAATCCACTATCTCTCGGATGCAAGCTCACAGCTGCGCACCGCTAACCACACGGTCAACTCGCCCAGTCGTACAGAGTGTAACAGCCTGCCTGAATATTGATGGGAAGTAGCTGGGGAGTTAGATAACTTTCTTCTTTAGCATGCCATTCCCCTGGTTTATACATTTTCTGATACTACTGGTACGTAACACACTGGATCATCATAGCATTCGGGCTATTCAATCCCTACTCTGAGGCACTGATTGGAACGAACAGTGTGCATATTTAGCGGAATAATGGCAGATGAGTGTTCATGGCAATCTGCGGCCTGGTCATCCCAGTTGTGGAACTTCGGACTATTAGATTGGCACCGCAATATAACCGCAGCACTGTTCGTTAAAAGTGATAAAACGTGCGGCTTTCCATTTGATCGAGTATTTTATATGATAGCATTGCTTTTAATCGCTACATTCATACTTACGTTTTTGTAATGACCTATGTTGATTTCAGTTAGGAAAACCACAAAGTCAGTCTTTCTGAGAATCCCGTAGCGAAGCACGGGTACATCAGCTAGTCTATATATATAAAGTAACTTGTCCTGACTGACTGACTGACTGACTGACTGACTGACTGACTGACTGACTGACTGACTGACTGACTGACTGACTGATTCATCATCGCCGAGCCAAAACTACTGGACATAAATGAATGAAATTTTGAGGATATATTCATATTAAGATGTAGGTGCTCGCTAAGAGAGGATTTTTGGATATTCCGTCGCTAAGTGGCTAAAAAGGGGGCGTGAAATTTTAAAATGAGTGTATCTATATCTCAAAACTTTAAAAGTTTACACATGTGAAAATTGGTATTTAGAATCTTCTTTAAAAATAAGAAAACCCGTATTTTTTTATTTTCAGAAAATCCAAATAGGATGGGTGAAAGAGGGTAAAAAAGGGGTTGAATGACATTTAATCAGGATACCGGTACTTATATCTCAAAAACCGCAGACATTACAGACCTGAAAATTGGAACTTTTGTTCGCTTTTAAAAATTAAGAAACACGTATTTTTTTGTTTTTGGAAAATCCAATTAATAGGAGGGTGAAAAGGGGGGGGTGAATTTTTTAAATGAGTGCATCTATATCTCAAAACTTTTAAAGTTTACAGATGTAAAAATTGGTATTTAGAATGTTCATTAAAAATAAAGAAACACGTATTTCTTTGTTTTCGGTAAATCCCAATAGGAGGGGTAAAAAGAGGTGAAAAAGGGGTTGAATGCCTTTAAAGAGAATGCTTATATCTCAGAAACTGAAGATATTACAGACCTGAAAATTGGTGTTTGGGATCTCCTTTAAAAATAAAGAAACACGTATTTTTTTGTTTTTGGAAACTACAATTCATGGTGGGGCTGAAAAGGGGGTGAAATTTTAAAATGAGTGAATCTATATCTCAAAACTTTTAAAGATTATAGATGTAAAATTTGGTATTTAGAATCTCCTTTAAAAATAAAGAAACACATATTTTTTTGTTTTCGGAAAATCCCAATAGGAAGGGTGGAAAAGGGTGAAAAACGGGTTGAATGCCTTTATGTAGCTACTTATATTTCAGAACCTGAAGATATTACAGACCTGAAAACTGGTGTTTGGAATCTCCTTTAAAAATAAAGAAACACGTATTTTTTTAGTTTCGGAAAATCCAATTAATGGGGAGGGGGGTGAAAAGAGGGCGAATTTTTAAAATGAGTGTATCTATATCTCAAAACGTTTAAAGTTTATAGATGTAAAAATTGGTATTTAGAATCTCCTTTAAAAATAAAGAAACATGTATTTTTTGTTTTCGGAAAATCCCAATAGGAAGGGTGGAAAAGGGTGAAAAAAAGGTTGAATGCCTTTAATGAGGCTAATTATATTTCAGTACCTGGAGATATTACAGACCTGAAAATTGGTATTTGGGATCTACTTTAAAACTAAAGAAGCAGGTATTTTTTCGTTTTTGGAAAATCCAAATATGGGGGGTGAAAAGGGGGGTGAATTTTTAAAATAAGTGTGTCTACATATTAAAACTTTAAAAGTTTACAGATGTAAAAATTGGTATTTAGAATCTCCCTTAAAAATGAAGGAAAACGTATTTTTTTCTTTTCTGTAAATCCCAATAGGATGGGTTTAAAAGGGTGAATAATAGGTTGAATGTCTTTAATGAGGATACATATATCTCAGGAACTGAAGATATTACAGAACTGAAAATTTGTATATGGGATCTCCTTTAAAAACAAAGACACACGTATTTTTTTGCTTTTGGTAAATCCAATTAATGGCGGTTGAACAGGAGTGACAAATTGGGGTGAATTTTTTGAAAGACTATATCTACAGAATATCTGAGAAACGTAAATTGTTGCAGATGTAAAAAGTGTGTATTTAGAATCTCCTGTAAATGTAAAGAAACATAGGTGATTTGTATTTGGAAACTCCACTTAAGGGGAACTAAAAGTGGTGAAATTTTAAAATGAGAATTTCTACAGTATATCTCAAAAAAGTTAACATGTTACAGAATTGAAAAATTGTATTTTTTATCTTATTAAAAATAAAGAAACATGTATTTTTAGTTTTCGGAAATACCACTTGGGTGGAAGGGGGGGGGGGGCTAAAATTGACTGAAGAGAGTGTTGATTTATTTTAATTAGGCTACTGATATCTCAAAAATGAAGATGTTACAGACGTGAAATTTGATGTTTTGAATCTGCTTTAAAAAGTAAAGAAACGCGTAATTTCCGAAAATCCAATGAGGGGGTGGGGTGAAATTATTGAAGAATTAATAGACTTAATTGTATGAGAATACTTACATCTAATAAAAACTATATTTGTTACAGGCGTGAAAATTTGTATTTGGATCTTCTTTAAAATCAAAGAAAAACGCGTTTTGGGGGGGAATAATCTTGGAGGGGGCGGGAGTGAAAAGGAGTTGAGTTCCTTTCATGAGGACACATAAATCAAAAACTGAAGAAGTTAGAGTCGTGATAATTGGTATTTAGAAGATACTTTACATTTAAAGAAACGAGTTTGTTGCAGGAAAATTCACTTAGGGGAGGGGGGAGTGTGAAAGATATGAAAATAGTGAATTATTTTTATGGGGATACTTATATCTCAAAACTGAAGGTTATAGACGTGAACATTGGAGTTTGGAATCTCTTTTAAACATAAAGAAACACGCCTTCTTTTCTTTTTTGCGGTGGGGGAATGAAACTAACGACGGTGGGGTGTAAAAGGAGGTTAGACCAATTGATTTTACTGTATATTCATTCCATTCCTGACCGTGTCGAATGACTGGAAACAGGCTGTGGATTTTCGATGTACTTACTCTGAGCATAAACCGATCATTTTTAATCTTTCCTGGGTTCGTTTTCAAGAGCCATCTTTTCCTTCGGAGAACGTTCTTTGATTACAGTAGATTCTCCTGGCATACAAATAAAAATTAAAAACATTTGAAATAAACGATAGGAATGAGATTGACTGTCCAATTGTTCACCTCTATAATAAGGTCAATAATGCACGGAAGTATGTCATTCGTATCGCCAGAAATTCCGCGTACTTGCCTACGCGCGACAATGGTGCTGGTCACAATGTCAAAAATGACAATGGCACCAGATGGAATTTACCGCCAATTAGCGGTCTTCCATCTTGCTGTGGGGTCCAGAACATCTATAATAATAATAATAATAATAATAATAATAATAATAATAATAATAATAATAATAATAATAATAATAATAATATTCTGGATCGTCGTCAAATGTGCGGACCGCGCTGGAAACGGGTCTGGACGGGTAATGACTACAAATGCAGTCCGGCCGCGGGTTCAGTACTGCCAAGGCACCCAAGAAGACACCACGCCGAATCTCCTCAAGAATTTGATCCATGTTAAAAATGCTTATAGGAAAAGATGGCAAACTTTTAGGGACCGAACTGACCGGGTGGAATACATGGTCCTAGCCCGGGAAGTACGAAATCGATTGCTGGAAAGAAAGATTGAAAAATGGGAGGGAACTCGCCGTAATCTCTCAGAAAACGAGTCAGATCTCGAATTTTGACGGATTATATATAAATCGATATCTATTCAATTATAAATTTCAGTATAATACCGTAGCGAAGCACGGGTATCTTGCTAGTTTTATATATATATAGATAGATAGATAGATAGATAGATAGATAGATAGATAGATAGATAGATAGATAGATAGATAGATATAGCAGTGTGTAGTTCTTTATAATTATTATTCATCCTGTAGTACAAAAACTTGAATTGCATAAATTAATGCGCTTCTATGTCATTTATTCTGATTGTTCATAACACACAAGGATGCCAGGAGATTTAACTCTATGAAATTAATTGGTCTCCGATAATGACGTTGTTATACGTGATGTTACATTTTAATGGCCACTGTAGTCTAAATATACATAATAAATACATGCAGCTTCGTTACAGATTGTTATGCCTTTCATAATTCAGTCTGAAAACCTCTGTGAATTAAATAAACGCCTCCACAATCCTCTGTTTGTATCTGGCTGTGTGGCCCCGTTACGTTTCACACCTTTTATCATCGAATCATTATAAACTGTGTCTAAACATCGGCTCCTTGGCTTCCCCGTACTTCTCTTATCCTCTTTGGCCGAGTCGATTAGGTAACCTATCCTCCATTCGCCTCACATGATCCCACCACCGAGGCCGATTTTAAATAGTTTGTTATTTCATACATCTGCCTCCGAACAATACATTCAGTATTATACATTATGTTCCCGCTTGTCCGTAAGTGATGGCTAATATAACTCTTTCATTTACAGGTAAATTAGCGACACGTTCCGTGACGGTTTGTTGCCTCGGCACGCTTAGGTTGGACGTGAGAAGGCGCTGAAGTTATCGGTAAGTACTCTTCTAAAATTACCTAAGAGGTATTTTATTTTGTATTTGTTTCCTCTATCCATTTAAAGTGTATTGCATTTGGGATTGGAAATTGAACAGTTTGGGGCAAAATACGCATGTCTTTTTATTTTTCTGGTGCCTTTTACTTATAGAAAAATAATGGCAATCATGGAGTAATCATTTCCGTTTTGCGCTTCCCATGTTCGGGTTGTCTTATCGAGGATTTTGAACCACTGTCGGAGAATTTGCGCCCATGATAATCCTCTTCGTGCTCGTCCACGTTCCCTTTCTTCGTAATTTCTGTGGTCAGGTGTATCAGGTTGTATTTTTCATTCTGGAATATGTTACCAAAAGAATTCGCATGATTTTGCGACACGTGGGAGTGCCGCCTCTTTGGTGACACTACCTACCCATGGGATCTTTAAATGCAGTCGGTTCATTGACGAAGCCTCCAATGTCCAGCCTTCGATACCACAAAACAGCCTCAGTAGAAGTAGTCATAAATAGCTCTGATGTTAGCCAGCCCCGTTGTGTAGAGGATGCGCCTCTTTCTCTTAAACGAAATGCGCGGGTTCGATTTGTGGCTTGTGCAAGAATTTTATTTCACTATTGATTTTACATCCCAACGACTAACATTACGGATTTCAGAAACGCCTAGGTGCTTGTATTTTGTCCATCTGGAACTTTTACGTGCCGGTACAACTACCGACACGAGGCACGGACTGAGCCGGAATCGAACCCACCAACTTGGACTGAGAAAAACAGCGCTATACCGTCTCAGTCTCTCTACCCGACATGTTGATTATATTTTGAAGGGAAGTACAACGTGGAGGGAAGTATCCTCTATCCTGTCGAGGTGAGAGCTAGAACGGGGTTCTCTTAGCCCCGCGAGGCCATCGAAGGAACTGTCAGATAAGTGATAATGAACGTGGTTAAGAAAGGCAAACAGCTGAGGATGTCATCATACTGATCACGCGATACTCCAATATCTGTAGGACACCTGGCTGGACAGCAGTCTTCTTGGCAGGCACTTAAGGAATTGTTTATATCACAAGATTAGATTTTTGATCACGATTTGAGAAACTGTACGAATGTGACAGAACATTAATTTTCTAATAATGTTATTGGTTTTAAGTTCCAGTAACTACTTGTTTTTTGGAGACGCCGGGGTGCTGGAATTTTGTTCCACAGGATACCTTAGCACTTTGAAATACCGCCGTATTGTACTGGGATCGATCTCGCCATTTTGGGCTCAGAAAGCCAACGTTTTACACATCTGAGCCATTCGGTCCGGCAAAATATTAAATTATTGACACGATTAATTTTAATTACTAAACGAACCCACTAGAGCAGGGCCTCTCAAACGCCCAAAATCTCACGCGTGCAGAGCGAGGCGCAAGAGCTCCGTGCACTGTGCATCGGTACCGCTCGGTGCCGCTCGGTATGGCTCGGATCAACGCTTCGTCTCTGGGCTACTCGGCTATGCTCGGCTCTACTCGGCTATACTCGGCTCAACTCAGCCCGGATTTGGAGCGCAAGTGGGGGAGAGGGAGACAGGCGGAGCGAGCGAGAGAGGTGTAAGGAAAGAGAGAGTAAGCGCTATTGCTCCAAATCGAGGAGTGGGGGGTCTGCACTCTGGTCAACCAAGCCAAGTCGTCTTTTGCACCGTGCACAGTGCATGCATCACGCGCATGCACCCTGAGAGGCCCTGCACTAGAGTATGGGTGATCAAACTATATCTGTATGTGGAGGGTCTACTTCAGGTACTTTCCCTTTCTTTTGCCGATTACCTCACTCTTGTGAGGGCTGGACCGCTTTTCTCCAGGGTTAAAGTCAGGAGAGGATGATCACGTTGTAACTTCCCTAAGGCAATACTCATCGCTACCACCACCAGCCGTACGGGCTATCTCAGGTTCAATTCTCAGTTCTTCCTAATCTATATTCCCTTGATTAGAGAACTTCGACAGCAGTAGTGTCACCGTTTTGATAACCGCTGATGGGCTATTGGATACGAAATATAGCAACGGCGGTTACGAAAATTGGCAGTAACGATGGTGGAATTCGCCGCGCGACGCTAGATACTGACTTCGAGGAGACTAGCTGAAGGTTAATATGTCATGTATTTATTTATTTATTTATTTATTTATTTATTTATTTATTTATTTATTTATTTATTTATTTATTTATTTATTTATTCATTCATTCATTCATTCATTCATTCATTCATTCATTCATTCATTCGTGAGTTCTGCCACTCTCCAGAACGTTTGGAAGGTTGCAATTGGCGCAATATACAAAGTGCATACAATTTATACGGTCAAAAAAAATTAGGGATGCTCTTCGTATCATATAAAGAACGATGGTACAATCGAAATGGCGGAGAAAATTTCTCTTTTCAAGAAAATGAGGTTACTTTGTTACCTCCGGGCGCGCGATTCGAATTGACGAACTCGCAGTATTTGCTGCGCCTGAGCGCATTAACCTATTATCAGTTATCCTCATCTTAGCAGTCGCCTCTTTCACAAATCCATATATTTGAAAAATACTCACAACAAATATGGATCTAATATCCACTGATTTGGCAACTAACACTTTAAACACAGAGGCCACTCCTCGCCTAATCACCCGCTGCCCGCTGTTGTGTCTCAGGGAAGGGAGTGGAAGTGGGGTGATAATTCTCCCTTGTTGCGTACAAAGTGCACTATAGAAATACTTTATATTGCCAGTTATTATGTAATTTAGGCCAAGGGCCGTAGCCGTGTTGAAACACCGGATCCCGTGAGATCTCCGAAGTTAAGCAACATTGGGCGTGGTCAGGAGTTGGATGGGTTGCACGCGCTGTTGGGGGGTAAGGGAATGGAGGAGCGGAAAGAAACTGGCCACCCTACCGCACGTAAACTCCGGCTCAGGAACACCTCTGCGGAGGTTCGGACCTGCCTTTGGGCAGAATAACCCTTACCTACCATGTAATTTAGGATAGCAACAATATTTGATGTGTTATGATTCAAAACATGTCTCGCCCTCTTGGGTAAACGCGCCTGCCTCTCACTTGGAGGCCACGGGTGCGACTCGCGACCATGCCAGTGATTTTTACCTCGATCTGAGGGCTGATTTGGGATCCACTCAATCTACGTGATCATAGTTGAAGAGCTATCTGACGGTAAGAAAGCAGCCTCGGTCTAGAAGCCAAGTATAACGGTCGAGAGGATTCGACGTGCTGATACGTAATCTGCCTTCGGGCTGAGCAGCAGTCTCTTGGGAGGCCAAGGCCCATCAGAGCTGTAACGCCATGGGCGAAGCGGGGGAGTTCTGATTTAAAGGAATGAGATAAAATAGACTAATCATTAAGCCTAAGCTAAGCATACTGAAATGTATGTTTATTTTACCAAACATTCTGTTGTTGACCGGCAGGCCATTCGTGGAATGATGACATTCATACCATCAAAATACGGCCACGTAGTTTCATCGCCACTTTTAAAAATCATCTTTAAATTTGTGGCACATTTGACTTCTCGTGTTATGGAGAGTCCTAGTTACAGTATTTCGTCACCAGTTGTTTCAAAATGATTTGCAGGAACGCTGTTGCACTCGATATTTTCAGACTTTCTTTGTAATTGACAGATTTTACATCCCATAACTCCTCAAAACCAGTGGCGTATGCGGAGATCAAGACGTGGGCTACCATTAGACTTAGGTTACCCCTTTTCGATGCTTGGTTTAGTGAACGTCAAGTCCTAGAGGTTTTGAGCTGCCGCCAATAGTCAACGGAGTAGCCTGCTGTTTTGTCAAAGCTGCTTTACAAGCTACTGCCCTGGCCTCCGTTACCGTCAATATTCAGCACCTGACCAGTAGGGACGTTAGCTTAAGGTTTAGCAAATTAAAGTCCGGCTTTGTGGTAAATGGATAGAATACTTGCCTTTGGTCCGATGGCCCCGGTTCAATTCTCAGAATTAAAACCTTCGTACTGTTAATTACCCTGGCTTGGGAACTGTGTATTTATCACGTCTACGACATTCATTTCATCCTCATTATGTCACCATTATGTCACCAGATGCCTGCACTGTTGTTATTATTATTATTATTATTATTATTATTATTATTATTATTATTATTATTATTATTATTATTATTATTAAATAACAATTTTGAATTTCAGCCGTACCCATCATTCACTTTTTTTAGCTTCCTCGGGAGATCAGTGGTGGTGTCCGACCCAGATTACGCGTTCGATTCCAGCCAACAAGAGACAACACTAAAGCTGACAGATTGCATTTCATTTGAGCAGATCTACCTATAAACAGGAAAACTATATTACTCCCTTAACATCAGCCGTGCGGTTTCTTCTTACAAGGATGTATAAGTAAACATGCGTGAAATACCAGCACTCTATTATCTATATAATGAAGTCAGAAGTACCGAGCTCGATAGCTGCAATCGCTTAAGTGCGGCCAGTATCCAGTAATCGGGAGATAGTGGGTTCGAACCCCACTGCCGGCAGCCCTGAAGATCGTTTTCCGTGGTTTCCCATCTTCACACCAGGTAAATGCTGGGGCAGTACCTTAATTAAGGCCACGGCCGCTTCCTTCCCATTCCTAGCCCTTTCCTATCCCATCGTCGCCATAAGACATATCTGTGTCGGTGCGACGTAAAGCAAACATACATACATTATCATTATAGATTGTTATGCCTTTCAGCGTTCAGTCTGCAGACCTCTGTGAATTTACTAAACGTCGCCACAATCCTCGATTTGCAACTAGTGTTGTGACCTCATTTAGTTCTACACCTCTTACCTCTAAATCGTTAGAAACCGACTCTAACCATCGTCATCTTGGTCTACCTCTACTTCTCTTACCTCCATAACAGAGTCCAGTATTCTCCTAGGTAACCTATCCTCCTCCATTCGCCTCACATGACCCACCACCGAAGCTGGTTTATGCGTACAGCTTCATCCATCGAGTTCATTCCTAAATTAGCCTGTATCTCCTCATTCCGAGTACCCTCCTGTTTGTACCAGCAATCATTCTTGCTGCTTTCATGTCTGTTATTTTTAACTTATGAATAAGATGTCTTGAGTCCACCCAGCTATCGCTCCCGTAAAGCAAAGTTGGTCTGAAAACAGACCGATGTAAAGATAGTTTCGTCTGAGAGCTGACTTCCATCTTACAGAATACTGCTGATCGCAACTGCGAGCTCACTGCATTAGCTTTACGACACCTTGATTCAATCTCACTTACTATATTACCATCCTGGGAGAACACACAACCTAAATACTTCAAATTATCGACCTGTTCTAGATTTGTATCACCAATTTGACATTCAGTTCTGTTGAATTCCTTACCTACTGACATCAGTTTAGTCTTCGAGAGGCTAATTTTCATACCATACTCATTGCACCTATTTTCAGGTTCCAAGATATTAGACTGTAGGCTTTCGGCACAATTTGCCATTAAGACCAAGTCGTCAGCATAGGCCAGACTACTTACTACATTTCCACCTAACTGAATCCCTCCCTGCCATTTTATGTCTTTCAGCAGATGATCCATGTAAACTACGAACAGCAAAGGTGAAAGATTACAGCCTTGTCTAACCCCTGTAAGTACCCTGAACCAAGAACTCATTCTGCCATCAATTCTCACTGAAGCCCAATTGTCAACATAAATGCCTTTGATTGATTTTCATAATCTACCTTTAATTCCACAGTCCCCCAGTATAGCGAACATCTTTTCCCTCGGTACCCTGTAATATGCTCTCTCTAGATCTACGAAACATAAACACAACTGCCTATTCCTCTCGTAGCATTTTTCAATTATCTGGCGTATACTGAAAATCTGATCCTGACAGCCCCTCTGTGGTCTGAAAACCACACACTAGTTTTCATCCAACTTCCTCTCAACGACTGATCGCACCCTCCCTTCCAAGATGCCAGTGAATAGTTTGCCTGGTATACTAATCAATGACATACCTCGATAGTTGTTGCAGTCCTTCCTGTTCCTTTGCTTATAGATAGGTGCAATTACTGCTTTTCTCCAATCTGAAGGTACCTTACCAACACTTCATGCTAATCTTACCACTCTATGAAGCCATTTCATCCCTGCCTTCCCACTATACTTAACCATTTCAGGTCTAATGTCATCTATTCCTGTTGCTTTAAGACAATGGAGTTTATTTACCATCATTTCCACTTCCTCAAACGTAATTTCACCAAATTCATTTTCCTCCTCCCCATGAGCATGGCTGTTCGCAACACCATCAGGTCGTCGCCATAAGACCTATCTGTGTCGGTGCGACGTAAAGCCCCTAGCAAAAAAACACCATCAGGATTATTTCCTTTTACATTGAGAAGATGTTCAAAATGTTCCCTCCACCTCTCCAGTGATTCCCTGGGATCTATTATGAGTTCCCCTGAATTACTCAAAACACTGTCCATTTCCTTTTTCCCTCCCTTCCTAAGATTCTTTATTACTGTCCAGAAAGGTTTCCCTGCTGCTTGACCTAGCCTTTCCAGGTTATTACCAAAATCTTCCCAAGACTGCTTTTTGGATTCAACAACTATTTGTTTCGCTCTGTTTCTTTCATCTACGTACAAATCTCTGTCTGCCTCGGCGCTTGTTTGGAGCCATTTCTGATAAGCCTTCTTTTTACGTTTACAAGCTGCTCTCACTTCATTATTCCACCAAGATGTTCGCCTTTTCCCATCTTTACACACAGTTGTTCTTAGGCATTCCCTTGCTGTTTCTGCTACAGCATCCCTGTATGCCACCCATTCACTTTCTATACCCTGAACCTGCTTACTGTCTACTGTTTGAAACTTCTCAACTTCTCACTAATCATATTCATGTCCTTCTGTCTAATTTCCTCTTCCTGGAGATTTTCTACATTTATTCGTTTGCAGACTGATTTCACTTTCTATATCCCAGGCCTGGAGATACTTAGTTCACTACAGATCAGATAGTGGTCTGTATCATCGAAAAATCCCCGGAAAACTCGTACATACCTAACAGGTTTCCTGAATTCGAAGTCGGTTAAGATATAATCTATTATGGATCTGGTACCCCTACCAATCACCCTTTCGTATCCTTCAGTTCTATTCCCAACTCTCGCATTGAAATCGCCCATTAGCACTATTCTTTCCTTGCTGTTGACCCTGACCACGATGTCACTCAATGCTTCATAAAACTTGTCAAGTTCATCCTCATCTGCACCCTCACATGGTGAATACACGGACACAATTCTAGTCCTAATTCCTCCAACTGACAAATCTACCCACACCATTCGCTCATTTACATGCCTAACAGGAACTATGTTGTGTGCAATGGTATTCCTGATGAAGAGCCCTACCCCCAGACTCTGCTTTCCCTTTCTAACACCCGTCAAGTACACTTTATAATCTCCTATATCTTCCTCGTTATCTCCCCTTACCCGAATATCACTTACTCCTAGCACATCCGGATGCATCCCCTTTGCTGACTCAGCCAGTTCTACTTTCTTTCTTCCATAAGCCCCATTAATATTGATGGCTCCCCATCGAAATACATTTCGTTCGCCAAGTTGTTTCTATGGAGTCCCTCGCCTGTCAAATGGGAGTGGGACTCCGTTACTCTCATAGATCCGAGGCTTGCTTAAAATGTTCTGAGGTCGGTAAATTCATGAAGCAAGATGCTACCCTACTTGCACATATTATGGACCATCGGTGAATTGTATAGTTCTAGCCGCCTGAGAACAAGAAGGGCCATGACTCAGAATGTGTCCGAGATGCCCACTCCCATTCCATAGCAACTGGTATCCCGACTCTCAGGACCACTTACTAGGCCACTCGGCCGTTGCCCATGGTTCACGAACTAGAACGTGACTACAGTAACCCACACCACAGCAAAAAAAGAAGAAGTCAGAAGTACGAGGTGAGGACGTATTTACGATGAGTACCGCACGGTTGTTCGTTAACAGTGGCGATCTGACGGAGCGAAGCCTTGCACACCTATCCCCCGGTCGCTGCACGTATCGTACATTCAGCAGCAAGCCGCGCGAGGTGACGCAGAGCCTGGGCTGCAAGATCACTCTCCGATCCCTTGCTCTCAGAAAAAGTTGCACGTTTATCCTCATTGCTTTCAAGTTTTGTAAATGGAACCATGTTTCAGATACTTACTTAATAATGTGCTTTAGATTCCCATCGTTCCCACTGCTCAAGGCACTCGTACAGTTGTATGAGCTCCATGGTTTCTTCACCTGTTTTTTGAAGAAAACATTGTTCCTGCTCGCGCGCGAGAAGCAATCCGATCGAAATAGCTCAGACCGAACGAGGTGGCCATGCGGTTAAGGGCGCGCAGCTGTGAGCTTGCATTCGGGAGATAGTGGGTTCGAACCCCACTGTCGGCAGCCCTGAAGATGGTTTTCGGTGATTTCCCATTTTCACACCAGTCAAATGCTGGGGATGTCCCTTAATTAAAGCCACATCCGCTTCGTTTCAAACCGATCTCGATAGCTGCAGTCGCTTAAGTGCTGCCAGTGTCCAGTATTCGGGAGATAGTGGGTTCGAACCCCACTGTCGGCAGCCCTGAAGATGGTTTTCGGTGGTTTCCCATTTTCACACAAGGCAAATGCTGGGGATGAACCTTAATTAAGGCCACGGCCGCTTCCTTCCCACTCCTAGCCCCTTCCTGTCCCGTCGTCGCCATAAGACCTATCTGTGTAGTTGCGACCTAAAGCAATTTGCAAAAAAAAAAAAAAAAAAAAAAGCTTCCTTTCAACTCCCAGCCCTTTCTTAGCCCATCGTCGCCATAGGACCTATCTGTGTCGGTGCGACGTAAATCAACTCGTAAAAAAAAGTTTAGAAATCTCCGAACCGCTGCGTGATTCGTTGCACACAGACTTACACTACAGGAGTTACTTCTCATGCTGACTTGCGAGTTCTCGGTGAGGGCTGCTCGCAGCCACAGCTACACTCTGACAGCCTCTCACAGGTGGAAAGTCACCAGTATATTCCTAGCCTTGTAATATCGTTCATAGCTGTCACTTTCATATTGTCAACACCAACGGCGAGACTGAAACCGCTCGATGAAAGTACAATATTACTGGGAATACAGATGGTTTCTCAGGAGGAGGACGGAGCCTCTCCTACCATCGTCTCGTCAATTGTTCATGAGAAGTCTCCTTTATTTGAAATTTCCCATAGATTTCACTTCTCACACCCGCTAATAATAATAATAAAATAATAATAATAATAATAATAATAATAATAATAATAATAATAATAATAATAATAATAATAATGTGGGTTACTGTAGTCACGTCCTAGTTCGTGAACCATGGGAAACGGCTGAGTGGCCTAGTAAGTGGTCCTGAGAGTCGGGATACCAGTTGCTATGGAATGGGAGTGGGCATCTCGGACATATTCTGAGTCGTGGCCCTCCTTGTGCTCAGGCGGCTAGGACTATACAATTCACCGGTGGTCCATAACCCGTTAGAGGAGAGATCCTCACTTGGACTATGTGCAAGTAGGGCAGCATCCTGCTTCATGAATTTACCGAGCTCAGAACACTTTAAGCAAGCCTCGGACCTATAGGAGTAATGGAGTCCCACTCCCATTTGACAGACGAGGGACTCCTTGGAAACAACTTGGCGAACGAAATGGAATTCGATGGGGAGCTATCAATATTAATGGGGCTTATGGAAGAAAGAAGGTAGAACTGGCTGAGTCAGCAAAGAGGATGCATCTGGATGTGCTAGGAGTAAGTGATATTCGGGTAAGGGGAGATAAGGAGGAAGAGATAGGAGATTATAAAGTGTACTTGACGGGTGTTAGAAAGGGAAGGGCAGAGTCTGGTGTAGGGCTCTTTATCAGGAATACCATTGCACGCAACATAGTTTCGGTTAGGCACGTAAATGAGCGAATGATGTGGGTAGATTTGTCAGTGGGAGGAATTAGGACAAGGATTGTGTCTGTGTATTCACCATGTGAGGGTGCAGATGAGGATGAAGTTGACAAGTTTTATGAAGCATTGAGTGACATTGTGGTCTGGGTAAACAGCAAGGATAGAATAGTGCTAATGGGCGATTTCAATGCGAGAGTTGGGAATAGAACTGAAGGATACGAAAGGGTGATTGGTAAATGTGGGGAAGATATGGAAGCTAATGGGAATGGGAAGCGTTTGCTGGACTTCTGTGCTAGTATGGGTTTAGCTGTTACGAATACATTCTTCAAGCATAAGGCTATTCACCGCTACACATGGGAGGCTAGAGGTACCAGATCCATAATAGACTATATCTTAACAGACTTTGAATTCAGGAAATCTTTTAGGAATGTACGAGTTCTTCGGGGATTCCTCGATGATACAGACCACTATCTGATCTGTAGTGAACTAAGTATATCTAGGCCTAGTATAGAGAAAGTGAAATCTGTCTGCAAACGAATAAGGGTAGAAAATCTCCAGCACGAGGAAATTAGACAGAAGCACATGGATATGATTAGTGAGAAGTTTCGAACAGTAGACAGTAAGCAGGTTCAGGATATAGAAAATGAATGGGTGGCATACAGGGATGCTGTAGTAGAAACAGCAAGGGAATGCCTAGGAACAACTGTGTGTAAAGATGGGAAAAGGCGAACATCTTGGTGGAATGATGAAGTAAGAGCAGCCTGTAAACGTAAAACGAAGGCTTATCAGAAATGGCTCCAAACAAGGGCCGAGGCAGACGGAGATTTGTACGTAGATGAAAGAAACAGAGCGAAACAAATAGTTGTTGAATCCAAAAAGAAGTCATGGGAAGATTTTGGTAATAACCTGGAAAGGCTAGGTCAAGCAGCAGGGAAACCTTTCTGGACAGTAATAAAGAATCTTAGGAAGGGGGGGGGGGGGGAAAGGAAATGAACAGTGTTTTGAGTAATTCAGGTGAACTCATAATAGATCCCAGGGAATCACTGGAGAGGTGGAGGGAATATTTTGAACATCTTCTTAATGTAAAAGGAAATCATCATGGTGGTGTTGCAAACAGCCAAGATCATGGGGAGGAGGAAAATGATGTTGGTGAAATTATGCTTGAGGAAGTGGAAAGGATAGTAAATAAACTCCATTGTCATAAGGCAGCAGGGATAGATGAAATTAGACCTGAAATGGTGAAGTATAGTAGGAAGGCAGGGATGAAATGGCTTCATAGAGTAGTAAAATTAGCGTGGAGTGTTGGTAAGGTACCTTCAGATTGGACAAAAGCAGTAATTGCACCTATCTATAAGCAAGGGAACAGGAAGGATTGCAATATCTATCGAGGTATCTCATTGATTAGTATACCAGGCAAAGTATTCACTGGCATCTTGGAAGGCAGGGTGCGATCAGTCGTTGAGAGGAAGTTGGATGAAAACCAGTGTGGTCTCAGACCACAGAGAGGCTGTCAGGATCAGATTTTCAGTATGCGCCAGGTAATTGAAAAATGCTACGAGAGGAATAGGCAGTTGTGTTTATGTTTCGTAGATCTAGATCTAGAGAAAGCATATTACAGGGTACCGAGGGAAAAGATGTTCGCTATACTGGGGGACTATGGAATTAAATGTAGATTATTAAAATCAATCAAAGGCATTTATGTTGACAATTGGGCTTCAGTGAGAATTGATGGTAGAATGAGTTCTTGGTTCAGGGTACTTACAGGAGTTAGACAAGGCTGTAATCTTTCACCTTTGCTGTTTGTAGTTTACATGGATCATATGCTGAAAGGTATAAAATGGCAGGGAGGGATTCAGTTAGGTGGAAATGTAGTAAATAGTTTGGCCTATGCTGACGACTTGGTCTTAATGGCAGACTGTGCCGAAAGCCTGCAGTCTAACATCTTAGAACTTGAAAATAGGTGCAATGAGTATGGTATGAAAATTAGCCTCTCGAAGACTAAATTGATGTCAGTAGGTAAGAAATTCAACAGAATTGAATTTCAGATTGGTGATACAAAGCAAGAACAGGTCGATAATTTCAAGTATTTAGGTTGTGTTTTTTCCCAGGATGGTAATATAGTAAGCGAGATTGAATCAAGGTGTAGTAAAGCTAATGCAGTGAGCTCGCAGTTGCGATCAGCAGTATTCTGTAAGAAGGAAGTCAGCTCCCAGACGAAACTATCTTTACATCGGTCTGTTTTCAGACCAACTTTGCTTTACGGGAGCGAAAGCTGGGTGGACTCAGGATATCTTATTCATAAGTTAGAAGTAACAGACATGAAAGTAGCAAGAATGATTGCTGGTACAAACAGGTGGGAACAATGGCAGGATGGTACTCGGAATGAGGAGATAAAGGCTAATTTAGGAATGAACTCGATGGATGAAGCTGTACGCATAAACCGGCTTCGGTGGTGGGGTCATGTGAGGCGAATGGAGGAGGATAGGTTACCTAGGAGAATAATGGACTCTGTTATGGAGGGTAAGAGAAGTAGAGGGAGACCAAGACGACGATGGTTAGACTCGGTTTCTAACGATTTAAAGATAAGAGGTATAGAACTAAATGAGGCCACAACACTAGTTGCAAATCGAGGATTGTGGCGACATTTAGTAAATTCTCAGAGGCTTGCAGACTGAACGCTGAAAGGCATAACAGTCTATAATGATAATGTATGTATGTATGTATGTATGTATGTATAATAATAATAATAATAATAATAATAATAATAATAATAATAATAATAATAATAATAATAATAATAATATTAATAATAATAATAATAATAATAATAATGGCGTATGGCATCCGGAGAGGCCTGGTGCAGGGTTTTTTTTCTAGTAGACGGCCTATTAGGCGACCTGCATGTCTGTGAAGATGAGGGCCCTACCTAGGATGATTTCTAATGTTGAATACGTCACACACACCCAGCCCCCGAGCCATTGGAATTAACCAATTATGGTTAAAATCCCCGACGCGGTCGGGAATCGAACCCGCGACCCTCTGAATCGAAGGCCAGTATGCTGATCATTCAGCCAACACGTCGGACACACCCGCTTATAATCCTTAATGTTGACAGAGTTCAGCTGATATTTTCCCCGTATGAAGTCACCGGCAAGTGGGGTGACCAACCGTCTCGCATTTTAAGGTATTTTGTAAATGTCCACGCGGGACGTCATTTGTCCCGCAATTGTCTCGTTGTCTATCTGAACGCATGTTCGTGTTATTGTCTTCTTCTTATTCTACTTTTTAATCTTTTTACCCTCCAGGGTCGGTTTTTCCCTCGGACTCAGTGAGGGATCCCATCTCTACCGCCTCAAGTGCAGTGTCCTAGGGCTTCAGACTCTGGGTCGGGGGATACAACTGGTGAGAATGACCAGTACCTCGCCCAGGCAGCCTCACGTGCTATGCTGAACAGGGGCCTTGGTGGGGGGTGGGAAGATCGGAAGGGATAGACAAGGAAGAGGGAAGGAAGCTGCCGTGGCCTTAAGTTAGGTACCATCCCGGCATTTGCCTGGAGGAGAAGTAGGAAACAGCGGTAAACCACTTCGAGGATGGCTGAGGTGAGAATCGAACCCACCTCTACTCAGTTGACCTCCCGAGGCTGAGTGGACGCCGTTCCAGCCCTCATACCACTTTTCAAATTTCGTGGCAGAGCCGGGAATCGAACCCGGGCCTCCGGGAGGGGGGCAGCTAATCACACTAACCACTACACCACAGAGGCAGACTCGTTTTATTGTCATCGGTACGAATTTTCACACTATACAGCTGTCCTGCCTTCTAGCTCCAACAGCTAAACGTAGCGTAACCGTTGCCAACAGTATGATCTTTGAAAGTGCGAAGAAGCAGGTTATAGTATCTTTGGAGATGCTTTCCGGATCTGAAGAATCACAAAGGAATTTTGGCTTGTGCAAGAAATGTCGATAAATACAGTTTTAAGAAAGATGAATGATGCAATAGTTTGAATTATCTTGAGGTTTTCAGTATTTCTATACTTAGTAGTTATAACTAGAGGCTGAAATTTAGAACAAGTGCTGTTGCATGTTTGCTTGTTATTTAAATGCTGTTAGTAAGTATTTCATGTAACTGATACAACTAAGAAATGCCACGAATGTGTCATTTTTCCTCTATTTCCACTTTTAGTTGTGATAACATTTAAATTATAAATGTTTCAATACTTCTTCAGAATTTGTTGACATATATTGACAGACTGGAAAAGAAATTGTACAATAACATGGAGTGATATGCATGTTAATACTTCATTAAGAATACTCTTGATAAAAAGTGTGGGGGGGGGGGGAATTGGCAACACAGTGCTTTCGAAAACGTTAAAAAAATTATCGTTTTAAAATTAGAGCTAATATTGCAGCTGCCCGCAAAAATTGTAGAATGCCCCCACTTGCTTGCCTTTCTTATCCTTCAACAGTTGGTCACCCTAGCGGCGAGTAAGGCGACTATATTTTCTCGTGGTTAAAGTCTTGTGGCTGTTGTTTGCTGACTTCTAGCCGTATTTTTGTGCGGGAAATGAACGTGTGGCGTCTTTGCTGATCAGTAGCTAGAATATCGGCTCTTTTTGTACGTCCATCTGAAGCTAGGTGTCAGACTTCCCGATTAACCTTCCAGCCTTCATTGGGGAAAGCGTTGGCAATATGGCCTCATATTGTATGATGGTAGTGTTCCACTTGCTGTAAAACTGTCACATTTCCACAAGTTGACAGTGAGAGTCTTTTATATGTCAAAAGGTTGTTGACAGTGTGCAATTTAACCTGGAGGCATGTTTTAACCTTGACTGTCGCATTATTGGCTGTGAATGAGAAACAGACGTTTAATTAGTTCCTGTGTTCTCTGCTGATGTAAAGCACGTTGTTGATTAAATACCTAACAATGAAACCTCAAAGGTGCGCTTTAACTCCTACAAGATGTATGGGAGACTTTGTGTGCAGTGGTAAACGAGATTATCCGAGGTTATTTGACATTGTATATTGTACTAAGCCCTTACCCGCGACTTAGCTCGCATGGATTTCGTAATTTGATAAAAGTAATCGTTCTCGGCACTGTACTAAGACATTATCTGAAAGTGCCTAAAGTATAAAACTCGCCTACAAATAGAGTTTCACTTACCCCCAGAAACTCTGTGTAAACCACGTTTGTGGTATTTTCTTTTGGTGCTAAGATGACCATGCGACGTAGAATAGTACATGTGAGAAACAGTCTTCACTCAAGTCGAAAACAAACAAAAAAATACATGTTTCTTTATTTTTAAAAGATATTCCAAATACCTATTTCTACGTCTGTAACATCTTCATTTTTTTGAGATATAAGTATCCCCATACAAAGAATTCAACCCCTTTATCAGTACTCCCTCTACCTCCGCCTCCACTTAGTGGAGATTCCAGATATCGAAGTTCAGGTCTGTAACATCTTTAGTTTTCTTTAGATATAAGTATCCTCATACAAATAATTCGAATATTTTTTTCAATTCTTTAACCCCATGAATTGGATTTTACGAAAACAAAAGAATAACGTCTTTCTTTCTTTTTAAAAGAGATTCCAAATACATATTTTCACGTCTGTAACGTTGTAATATTTTGATGACTACCAATAAATAAAATCATGAATAAAAATATATAAATAAATAACATTACTAAAAAAGCTTTATAAAATACTTTAAATAAATTAAATTAATAAAAATAATTAATCGTAATGTCCGTAGTATGGGCGCCAGAGTTCACCAGAATGGATTCCTCGAATTCAGATAGATCATGATAATTCTTTATATCCCAGGGCGTGTACATAATGCTGCGTACTGGTACATCTGCTACAGGCCTTACCTAACCTTCTGAAAATGACTAAATAGGTAGGAACTGCACCTAGGTTCATCAATAACTCCACTGATTCTAAAATATCTAACTATATTCTCAATAAAATCCGTGCATGAGCACCACATCAACACACCAAAATATATAACACACAAACAAAAGATTGCTGGAAGACTCCATATTTACAACAACAATTAAAACAGTGGGAAAACGAAAGCGAGAACTAAGCCACCATTTGCAGATAGTCCGTTGAACAATGCACATATATGTAGATAAATACCCTTCACTGTCTCAACTGTATCAACACGACTTGCCGATTCTCTAATAATTCTCATAATCGGCAGTTGTAACATCGCACAGATACTGTACCTCATAATGCTGTGTTCACAGACTTTAACACTTGTTGTAAAGATATATACATTTGAGCAACACACGCTTGTCGATCCTGAACATAAATTATGGAAAGTCTGAGATAGCTTTCACCAGCATATAATGCCAGGCCGCCACCAGTGCTACAATACCTAATGCGTAAGCACTTCACAATTTGTCGATCAGCCACTTTCCACGAACATAACAAGACTACGTTCCACGAACGTTTGAAGTTCAGCCCAGTATAATGGAGCAGTCTCACTCCAGTACCGTGTAACAGCACTACTTAATTCTGGTACAGTCTCTCTGCACTACTTCCTTCTCGAACAGTGTGTCAGTTGTGGTTCCTTTCCGTTGTGATCTCGAAGTATATAAAGACCTCAGCTCTCACGTGATACCTCGAGATTGATCCTCACCAGCCAATCATGGTAGATCATCTTGTCAAGACCATGCCCTGAACTTCTCCTTGGTCCCAAGACATAAACGAACTCTCTGGGGTGTTTCACATGAGTCATAGAACTTTCCTAGTACAACATCAACAAGCTCATGTGATTCTGGGCTATTCACATCATTCATCGAACTTACCGACAACAACAAGTACATCTTATAAGACACTGGGATGTCCGCATGAGTCATACAAATTACCAGAGTCCAATATAGCAATGTTTTCCCACTCGTTGTTCAAAACAAATTACTCATACAACATATGTGGAGACCTCCCAGCTTACAAATATAAATGACAAAATATACAAATGAAATACAGATAATAATAATAATAATAATAATAATAATAATAATAATAATAATAATAATAATAATAATAATAAATCAAATACTGACAATAACATCTCTCACTTCTACATATACTGTAGTGCGAGAGTGTGATATATGTACTATCACAACGCCTTTAATTTTTGTGATATAGGTATCCTCATACAAAGAATTCAACTAATTTTTCAACTCTTTCACCCTCCCCTTAAATGGATTTTCCGAAAACGAAAAATACGTATTTCTTTATTTTTAAGGGAGACTCAGAATACCAATTTTCACATTTGTAACGTCGTCAGTGTTTAGATAAAAAGTACCCAACCAAAAGAACTCAGTCCCATTTTAAGTCATTTTTACGCCCATCCCCACCTAAGTGTTTTTTCCGAAAACAAAAATATATGCTTCTTTACTTTAAAAGAGATTAAAAATACCAATTTTCACGTCTGTTACATCTTTAGTTTTTTACCCTTGTAAAAGGTATTCAGCCACTTTTACACCTTTTTTCACCCCCCCCCCTCCAAGGGGATTTTCCCAAAACAAAAAAACACGTGTTCCTTTATTTTAAAAGTAGATTCAAAATACCGATTTTTACGTCTGTAAACTTTTAAGTTTTTGAGATATGGATATACTCAATTTACCCCACCCCCTTTTTTCATCCCATTAGTGAGGCAATTTCGAAAAATACTGCCTCATTGAGCACCTACATCTATATAAATAAAATTGTTTCTGTTTGTCTGTTTGTCTGTCTGTTTGTCTGTTCCACCATCACGTCGAAACGGCTGGATAGATCTCAACCAAACTTCATATTTAGAGTATACTGACCCCGGGGAAGGTTTCGATATGCATATCATTTTAAAATCTTTGAAAAGACGGGGGTTTTATAGGAAAAACGGTTTTCCTCCATTTTCTCTTATACTATTATAGGCAAAATATCGAATTTGTCGTATAAGGACGAGACAAAGCTCAATTTAATCCTCTTGACGCAAAGTGCAAAACTCGGTAAGCCCTACGGGCCCGAAAACCATGTTTTAAGGCCCTAAAACCAACCGTTACGGAGATATTGGCACCACACTACCCCTGCTCTAGGAATCGGATAAAGAAATGAACTGCCGTAACCATGGCAACGTCAGCTCCAGGATTCTAGAGCAGTGAGATTATGCATGTACGTTTGGGCATAGCTGTCAACCAAAATAGGTACAAATAAGACTTAATATCTGGGAAAAAAATATACTGTTGTGTAAGGCACTCATAGGACTCCTTTGGGCGGGGATGGAAAGGGGGTGAAGAACGAGTGTAAAAATCTATATAAATAAAATTGTTTCTGTTTGTCTGTCTGTTTGTCTGTTCCACCATCACGTCGAAACGGCTGGATAGATCTCAACCAAACTTCATATTTAGGGTATACTCATCCCGGAGAAGGTTTTGATATGCATATCATTTTAAAATCCTTGAATAGACAGGGGGTTTATAGGAAAACCAGAATGGTTTTTCCACCATCACGTCGAAACGGCTGGATAGATCTCAACCAAACTTCATATTTAGAGGATACTCATCGCGAGGAAGTTTTCCATATGCATATCATTTTAAAATATTTGAATATATGGGGGGTTTATAGGAAAATCAGAATGGTTTTTCCACCATCACGTCGAAACGGCTGGATGGATCTCAACCAAACATTGTATTTAGAGTATACTAATCCCGGGGAAGGTTTAGATATGCATATCATTTTAAAATCCTTGAATAGACGGGGGGTTTATAGGAAAACCAGAGTGGTTTTCCCACCATCACGTCGAAACGGCTAGATATATCTCAACAAAACTTCATATTTAGAGGATACTCATCGCGGGGAAGTTTTCCATATGCATATCATTTTAAAATATTTGAATATATGGGGGGTTTATAGGAAAATCAGAATGGTTTTTCCACCATCACGTCGAAACGGCTGGATGGATCTCAACCAAACATTGTATTTAGAGTATACTAATCCCGGGGAAGGTTTAGATATGCATATCATTTTAAAATCCTTGAATAGACGGGGGGTTTATAGGAAAACCAGAGTGGTTTTCCCACCATCACGTCGAAACGGCTGGATAGATCTCAGCCAAACTTCATATTTAGAGTATACTCATCCCAGGAAAGGTTCTGATATGCATATAATTTTAAAATCTTTGAATAGACGGGGTGTTTATAGGAAAACCACAGTGGTTTTCCTCTATTTTCTCTTATACTATTGATTTTCTGTAAACTTCGTTTACCGTACGTGAAACGTTTCTTCATTATAAACAACTTTCGTTATGTTCATAATTTACCTTACTCTTCACATGACGGAGAAATTTACAATTTTCTGCTGGTATCATGCTCTGCATTTAGTGACCGACAGACCGACAACGAACCTACAGGTTACCATGGCAACGTCTCTGACTGCATGCCAGTAGGGAAGTAACGTATTGCCATTTTCCTCATCATGCTTTTAAATTCGTGGTTGTTCCTTGGGTAGATGGCAAGAGAGGCATCAATCGGCTCATCTGCGGGATATTGGCGGAATATCGTTGGAGGTTATAACCGCCCTCGAATAGATTAAGTAATAACACCATTAGTCATCTTCATATTTGTTTACCTAAGAATCACTGAACCTAAATTTCTCCTCTGTTAGCGCTTTATTATATCCATAACTCACGGCATTTATTTATTTGTCGTTATCCGGCTGTCCTCAGTTATAATCCATTTTCTATTAGTTTCAACATTCTTAACTGTATTATTTTCTTCCTTAATTACGCCGTATGTACGTGAATGCTAGAAACTACTGGATGCATTTCCACCAAGATTCGTATTTAGAATACACCTGTCCTTGATAGGTTTCAGGGCAAATATTGTTTCTAAATCCCTGAACTAACTGGGGGTTTATACGAAACCGAAACAGTGATTTTGCACTTCCAAAAAATATACACAACAAAAGTTTATGGAAGTCTACCTACCTTGGTAGAAATTAATGTCTAAACCTTTTTTTCTCATGTGCATCATTTCGATACGAGGATCAATAAGGGAGATATCATTAAAGGACCGTTTTTCTGTACAAGTCCCATCGGACTTAACTCACGAGCGGGTGCGTGTAAAGCGTATTCCTTACAACTTGAAAACTACTGAAGACATTCGAAACAAAATTTATATTTAGCATCCACCTGTCCAAAGGTAGGTTTTAAACGTAAATAACATTTCATGTTCCGGAATGGACTGGCGGTTTATAAGGAACCGAAATGGTGATTTTACTCTTCCACAATATATACAGAACAAGACCAACCTGACTGGAAATCGACCAAACCTGATGGAATTCCACCTCTAAACCTTTTTTTTCATGTGCATTTTTTCGTCAGGAGGATTAATAAGGGAGATATCATGAATGGTCACTTTTGCAGGTTAAGTCCAGCGGACATAGCCCAAAAGGTGTTTTACATGGAGCAGATTCCTTATCTATATAAATCAAATCGTAACGACTGTGTACCTCTACACTGACTATTTTGGCGAAATTTTCGTACAGCTTTCCGTTTAAGGGGTAATAATAACAATCTCCATAATTTTTGATTTCCTGAAAGTCCTAATTTTTACCCGCCTCGCCCAAAATCCACATTGTGGCATAATCTGCCAGAAGAATAAGAAGATAATTGAAATTTGACAAAATTATACGTTTTAGCCTGTAACGAATGAAAAATCCTATATCATTAAATTTTTCATTTTTTATCCCCGAAGAATATCGAAATATGCAGGCAATTTTAATGATGGTGCAGACCTTCGGAAATTCCTATCACGTAACGGATTGCACAATCTCCGTTCAATTTGGAATGATCTACAACCTTGGTCTTATGACTTTATGCCGTATCTGTATCCCTTTTACGTTTGATTTTTCTCTATTAATCGATGTTAAGTCAATTTGGAATTTTCACATGCATTATTCATACTTTCAATTACTTATATGAAATACAGAATCATCAAACTCTTCACGAAAATTGGCCCACTCAGTAGCCATATGTGAGCCAAATGCTACGTATGTAGCTGTCACATTATTATCCGAAAAGTAATGTAATGTGAGATGATCTTACAAAACTTTTACCCTGTTCCACGTTTCTAAATCTGACCCAAGAATAGATGACATATCATTGGACCAGCCATTTAGGCCACTAAATCCGGCGTGTCTTATGGTATAATCCTTTGTCGATATGACGTACGTTTAGTAGCAGTTAATCTGTAAATGAAGGTCTTCAATATTGTAAACACGCATATACTTTCGTATGTCGATCTATATATATTCACTGATGTCGATTTAGCGATCGAGAAAGGGTCGGTCTGCTATTGTAATCAGTACTCCCCACACCGACTTTGACTGGCAGTAGGAAAGGGTTCCTTCTCCAACTCCTGTGTAACTGTCATTAGTAAGGAAGGCCTACAATTGTAATGAATAGTTCCCTTCTCGATTTGACTTGCAGAAGGTAAGTGAGCATGCAGTTTTGTTTAAAACTCCCCTACCCGATTGTGTTTGGCAGTAGGCAAGGGTGCCCGCCATTATAAAGAAATGTACTCATCTAAAATGTGACTGGCATTAGGCATAGTGGCCTGCTATTTTGATGGAAACTCACCAACTTGGTGTGACTGGCAGTACGCTGGCTGGCAGTAGGAAAAGGGGCCTGTCATTATAATGATAACTGCACAACTCAATTTCGAGTGATAGTAGGGTAATTGCCTGCCATTATAATAAAAACTGTAATCTGTCTGGAGGTAGGAAAGGGGGGCTGCCATTTTAACGAAAACTCCCCAAATCGATTCTGTCCGCATAGTAGGCAATGGGGCCTGCAATTATAATGTAAACTTCCCAACCTGATTGTGAATGCCAGTAGGCAAGTGAGCCTGCCGTTATATCACAAATCCGTAACAAACACTTTACATTGGAAACGTACGGGGACCTCCCCATGCTCTTTCTCGGATAACGCTAAGAGACATGCAATTTTAAAACTATCTTATTTACTGCATGTACACTATTTACTTCGATATTCGAATACAATGTAGAATACCGTAGCGAAGCACGGGTACATTCGCTAGTTCTAATATAAATGCATCCCCAAAATTTCATTTCTTTATGTCCAGTAGTTTTAGCTCGGCGATGATGAATCAGTGAGTCAGTTACTCAGTCAGTCAGGACGTGCTACTTAGTCTCATGGGGTGATTAACAACCGAGATACTGATACTAACTCCATATTTTAAAATGGAACGGCAGAAATTTATACAGCTGATTTAAAGTTCATCTGCGTACAAGTTCAAATATGTATTTTCAAAACCGGACAATTACTTTTTGAGATATAAGTAAGAACAGCATGTGCTGTTTTGCATGCCGCATTAGACGGCGTGAAGTCGGGCAAGGACATATTGAGGCGCAAGCAGTTTCCTGGGAGTGAGTTCAGCCACAGAATGGGTACCAGGCATGTAAGCACCTCGTACACATGTGATGGGTTTGCAAAGTGTGTATGACAGGCGAACACATGACAAGACTGAAAGGGTTGAAGTGTTTAAAACGAATAAAATAAGTACTTTGCCTTGAAAGGAACATAACGAAAGCTATAATTGTCACTGGTTTTAGTGTACAGTTCATACTACTCTATGAGTTGAGAAAAAACATAACACAAAACACTGGAAGAGCTCCTTCTAGAGAAGCAAATGTTCAAAGCTGATCGTAGTGAGATGGCAGCAACACTATTATTTATGTTTTATTTTACACGCATTAATCTACACAGAGCTCCAGCACAACTGTAGTAGCGTGCTTTCGGGAGAGTGTAGGTTCAAGTCCTGCCTCGCCCAACCTGACATTGATTTTCATGATGTCCCATGTTCAACACCAGGCAAATACCGGATAGGTACCTTTGTGATAGGCCACGGCCGACCTTCTTTCCAAATCCTTCCCATTCCAATCCGTCAGAAAACACGCTAAACTGAGCGCAGCCTATTATATGTCAAAACAAAACAATACAACTTTAGTCTCACTTCCCCATTGTGTGTTCGCCAGTCATACAATAACGTTGCACACCTAGCGTATGTTACGGTACATCACATTACGTCAACAGTACATGCCTGGTATCCGTTCTGTGGCTGGAATCAAGGCCAGGAAGCAGCTTGCGCCTCAATATGTCCTTGCCCAACTTCACGCCGTCTGATGCGGCATGCAAAACCGCGCATGATGTTCTTATTTATATCTCAAAAAGTAATTGTCCGATTTTGAAAATACTTACATATTTGGACTTGTACGCAGATGAACTTTTAAATCAGCTGTATAAATTTCTGCCGTTATATTTAAAAATATGAAGTTAGTATCAGTATCTCGGTTGTTAATCACCCCCATGAGACTAAGTAGCACGTTATTTTACAAGACCCTGCGTACCATTTACGAATATGAAAACAGAATGCTGATATCTTTAATGGTTTAGAAGTTATTTGCGTGTAACATGTTAGGTTAATAACCCTGTATAAATTTTCTCTGAGTTACGTCCAGCCGGGCTGAGTGGCTCAGACGGTTGAGGCGCTGGCCTTCTGACCCCAACTTGGCAGGTTCGATCCTGGCTCAGTCCGGTGGTATTTGAAGGTGCTCAAATACGCCAGCCTTGTGTCGGTAGATTTACTAGCACGTAAAATAACTCCTGAGGGACTAAATTCCGGCACCTCAGCGTCTCCGAAAACCGTAAAAGAGTAGTTAGTGGGACATAAAGCAAATAGCATTATTATTATTGTTGTTATCTGAGTTACGTCCAAGTGCACCCATCTGTCGCATCTCAAGTTTCTAAATTGCAAAGCCTCTATTGATGAAACGTCAGCTCAAACATGGATTATTTGAGCCGAAGTACCAGATTGACGAAATAATCCTAACACAGCTTAGCTGGAAAACGCGTTTCTTATTAGATGTCATCAGCCGGGCGTTAGGCATTAGTGGTTCATCCCTTTACAGAACTGTACTATGAAAACGTGACAGGATTTGGCGGGGATAGAGAGCTTTCAGAATCAAAGAAAGCATTATATAATGAAACTAAAGTTGTGTTCTGTGACATTTCAACTATACAAGTCAACTAGCAGAAACATTGAAACCCCAAAAGTGTGCTGCTTTAACTCATCCATGAACAACGTCAACTCATTTAATTGCCTTTCGTGATGTAATAGATTAATCAAAGCGACAAGCAGTCTCTGCGAGCACAACCAAACGAAAAATGAATAGTGCTAATACGAATAATGTACTAGTTTTGAGATCTGAGGTACGAAAAAGAAAAGTATAAACACAGAAAAGTTAAAGGAAGATGCAAAGCAAAAGTTCAGCAAACTCTTGCACACAAGAAATGAAGCTACCATTATAAACAACAGGTAGGAGAACATCAAGAATAGTCTAAGAGATGCAGGATAAAATTTTAGAAATTAAAGAAAGGAGTACTTCAAGAAAGGAATGGCTAACGCAGGAATTGTTGTATAAAATGGAAGAGAAGGAAATGGAAATCGGTCTGTACGGAAGAAGAAAGAAGATACAGAATGTTAATGACTTACGGAGAGAGACTGAGAAAGCAAAAGAAAATTGGCTTAGAGAAATCGAAAAATTTGAATTATCATGTCCTTAGATTTACGGGCATTACTGAGTTCCTACAGGTTAAAATTTCCGGCAATCTGACGTCTCCGAAAACCGTAAAAGTACTTATCCATGCGTAAATATAATAATAATAATAATAATAATAATAATAATAATAATAATAATAAAAATAATAATAATAATCAAACCGGGCGAGTTGGCCGTGCGCGTAGAGGCGCGCGGCTGTGAGCTTGCATCCGGGAGATAGTAGGTTCGAATCCCACTATCGGCAGCCCTGAAAATGGTTTTCCGTGGTTTCCCATTTTCACACCAGGCAAATGCTGGGGCTGTACCTTAATTAAGGCCACGGCCGCTTCCTTCCAACTCCTAGGCCTTTCCTATCCCATCGTCGCCATAAGACCTTTCTGTGTCGGTGCGACGTAAAGCCCATAGCAAAAAAAAATAATAATCAAAGCGACAAGCAGTCTCTGCGAGCACAACCAAACGAAAAATTAATGCAAATACGAATAATGTACTAGTTTTGAGATCTGGTACGAAAAAGAAAAGTATAAACACAGAAAAGTTAAAGGAAAAAAAGCAGAAGTTCAGCAAACTCTTGCACACAAGAAATGAAGCTACCGATATAAACGACAGGTAGGAGAACATCAAGAATAGTCTAAGAGATGCAGCATAAACATATTATTATTATTATTATTATTATTATTATTATTATTATTATTATTATTATTATTATTATTTTATTGTATCAACTTAGGTGAAAATAAATGAAATATAGTCATGCGACAAAAATTCTCCCGGTTTATTTACTCATCTACTTGCATGCTCGGTTTCATCATTAGATGCTCTGGTTGTTAACGAGAACGGACTTCGAAATTGACGCGCAAGACTTCCAGTTAACGTTAGTTCGGATGTCCTCTATTTCGACAGCCGAGACTATTGGATATCATCATCATCATCATCATCATCATTCACATGTCACTCGCCGTGGCGGGTCGCCGATCAGGAGACGGACTGTTGTTCAAGTTCTCCCGATCTCAACTGCTGTGATAGGAAGGTTCTTGCCATGCGGCAGGTGTTCAGAATGACAGCCTTCTGCATTTGTGGAAGTGTATAGGTGATGTCCAGATCATGCAGCTTATTGTGCGTAGGTCCTGTGGCGGAAATAACTAGAGGTCTCACTGTTGCTAGGTCCCTTTCCCATCGTTTTCGAACTTTCGCTGCGAGGTCAGTGTAATTTTCAATCTTCTGGTCATAGGCCTGGTGGACATTGTGATCTGAAGGGACCTTCACATCCAGAAGATCATTCTTCCTGAGCTGCCTGTCAATAATGACAATATCCGGCCTGTTAGATTTTATGGTCTTGTCTGTCTGCAAAGGTATAGGCCCCGACTTTATTCCCAGCTCATGGTCCACAATTTTCGCTACTTCATCATGCCGATGAGTATATTATTTCCCTGCTATGGCCTTGCATGCACCCACAATATACTGTACTGACTGGGCTGTTTCTCCGCATCTCCTGCATCTGTCGTTCACTTCTTCCTTTAAAGTATATTTGCGGTAGTCACGGGTGTTTATGACTATGTCCTGAATTGCTATCAAGTAGTGATGGTATTAGGATATTCGATTCATTTTACTGAATCGATTCATTTGATTCCGTTCACGTTACCGAATCGATGCAGCGATCCGATTCACGACACATTATAGTCACCGTCCCTATTGCATCTGTGTAGTATGTGCTGATAAGACAGGAGCAACAACATTCACTGCTTACTGCTGCCGTCTGGTTTTCATTCTATGAACTGGTTTCCTATGCGTCATCTAGCTTCCAGATTCAGGTTTCTCCTGCAGCCATCTCTTCGCATCAGTCATTGATGTTACGAACCCTTCCCCCCACAGTGATAACTCCATTAAATAAGTATATACAATTAGATGAAAAAATATCTGTACACACAATCAACAATGATCTATATTTAGAGCTGTCGCCCAGATGGGAGATTCCCTACCAATCGTTTGCCTAGACTTTTCTTAAATGATTTCAAAGAACTTGGAAATTTCACTGTATTCACGCACGGTAAGTACATAATACAAAAAAAAGTTAAAAATGAAATGTAGGAAAAAATATGTACGGTACTTATGCAGTACTATACATGCTTATTATATTACAGCACAAAATTTACGTAGATAATAATAATAATAATAATAATAATAATAATAATAATAATAATAATAATAATAATAATAATCGACACAACTCAAATTTTCTACACAGACTTGCGAGTTTTCACATTTTTCAGAAGTTAGCTATGTACTTTTGAATTATTATTTTTAACTACCTTTTTGACACTGCAAATGCATCCATCTATTATTTAAACCTCCCTGTAAGAAGACAGTGAATGCAAGTGGGTATTATCAAATGAGTTGAGAGCCAGAGTCTGTTGAAGCCTATGATTCTTTCAGTGTGCTATGATTCTGTATGCCTCGCTGCAGCGGAAGTTCGGATCCCCGCTATACCAATAATGAACCGTGTGTGTGTTGTGTCTCACTGATCCGTGAGGAGTGTGCCACTCACTGCTGTCTGCTGCCAGTCAGCTGTATCGTGCGCCGTGAGCTCGCCGTCCCTGTGAACCAATTCACTCGGACACTTGAATGAATCGATACACTGCTTCGAATCATACACTCAGTAGCCAACACTACTATCAAAAACCATTCAGTTTCTGCATGGAGATAGCCGTGTGAGAGACTGGAGAGAGTGGAGTTCAGTCTGTCTACAGACGGTTGACTTAGATTATGAGGATATGAACCATAGGATTCTATTTGCTTCCAGGCTTGCTATAGTTATTCTGTGTTGGCAAATTTTGGAGGAGACGTCGATTTGCTTTTAAGATTGAGTGTTGTAAAATTATCATCAACACAACAGACAGCCTCGTATAGATTTTGATCTTGATTTGCATAGAAGTATCTTCATAAATTTTCTGTCTGTTCATGGCATATCTTCCTGAGGTTGAGTATCACTCTTCCTTCATTTAGACGTGGCAAGTTCATTCGCTCAATTGCAGAATTAGGATGAAGCATTTGGTATGTTGTCAGACATGCCCTCAGTTGTCTCTCCAAGTCCATTAAATTTGTTTCTGACCATTTAATGACACCAAATGAATAGATGAGAACAGGGATTGCGAAATACTTATTTGCCTTTACTTCGTTCCCTGCATTTACGAACGATTTTGAAAGAGCTGTGTGTCCTTCAAGGAAAGCAGTCTTTAGTCTTTCTTTGATACTTGCGTGACTGATCCCTTTTCTTTGACGGAAACCCAGTTACTTGTAAAATTCCCCTGGTTCGAGATCTTTCATTACTTCCTTTTCAGAGATCTGAAATCCGTCAGCAGTCCTAAGTTTACCCTGTTTCAGATGTACTACTCTATAGTCTATATCTCTGCATTCTGAACTCAGTGTGTATGATCATCTTTTATAGGGAGCTGGCAGGTAGTTCTAGATCAATTCTGTAATATAATCTTCGATTGGATGAAAAAAATTTGAGATCAAAATTTTTATTGGCGGATCAATTTAATCACGGTGATGATAACTCCAAAATGATTAATAAATACAGTAATTGAAAGTCGATTATGTTACCCAAATGCAAACATTCCCGATACCTAATAGCTGTAGTCTCTCAACACAATGTAGCACTAGAAAATTGATGCAAGGGTCATCTAGTACAAAAAAGGTAAAAGCTTCAATCGTAAAGATAGTTCAGTCAGTTCTGAAGAGATAAGAGATACGGCGGTAAGTTAAACAGCTGGGGAGGCCTAACTTATGTCACAATTAATAATAATAATAATAATAATAATAATAATAATAATAATAATAATAATAATAATAATTTCGTGTGGCCATTTCTAGCCGAGTGCAGCCCTTGTAAGGCAGACCCTCCGATGAGGGTGGGCGGCATCTGTCATTTGTAGGTAACTGCGTGTTATTGTGGTGGAGGATAGTGTTATGTGTGGTGTGTGAGTTGCAGGGATGTTGGGGACAGCACAAGCACCCAGCCCCCGGGCCATTGGAATTAACCAATTAAGGTTAAAATCCCCGACCCGGCCGGGAATCGAACCCGGGTCCCTCTGAACCGAAGTCCAGTACCCTGACCATTCAGCTAACGAGTCGGACATAATAATAATAATAATAATAATAATAATAATAATAATAATAATAATAATTCACAAATCATCTTATTAACTTGAACAGAATACCTGGAAGGAGGTGAAGTCTGTGTAATAGTAGTTTACATCCAAAGTTATCCTCTCGACTCACGTCCTGTATTCACTTGGCCAGAGAGAGGGCGTAACCCTCTAGGTGGTTCGCCCCAGCCCTTTAGAGTGGGGAATGAAAACATTGATAGATAGATAGATAGATAGATAGATAGATAGATAGATAGATAGATAGATAGATAGATAGATAGATAGATAGATAGATAGACTGTATTCATGGACAGGAATAGCACGATAAGTTGAAGTAAAACAAGCGATATAAGTGCTTGTTCCGTAAGGCGGTGAGACAGGGAGACCAAGGCGAGTATGAGAGAGTAGGCAGTGATTGCGCTATTGCTGTCACTCTACCTTTACTAACAAGGGAACATCCACAATGGTGAAGTCGTCGATCGCGATGAAACTTAGCAAACACATTGAGGTACATGTAAAATCAATGCCAGCATCCATTTTAGGCGCCAACATAAATTAGCGCGTTAACTAAGGGGCCTAAAAGTTGCGACATTTCAAGTTCCGCGCGATCAGCGATGAATACCTGCTGGCCAATGCTAAGCCGGCGCACACACTTCCCGTCTGGAGACACACCCTCTGCACCCCCTTTTACCCTCCAAGTGGTTCTCCCCGGCACGTTCCACTTCCTTCTCCTCGCGCTTGCGAGGAGAAATAAAACAAATAACTAAAATACATGTTGTTATGTGTATATGTGTCCACCTCTGTGGTGTAGTGGTTAGCGTGATTAGCTGCCACCCCCGGAGGCCCGGGTTCGATTCCCGGCTCTGCCACGAAATTTGAAAAGTGGTACGGGGGCTGGAACGGGGTCCACTCAGCCTCGGGAGGTCGACTGAGTAGAGGTGGTTTCCCACTTCACCTCCAGGCGAATGCCGGGATGGTACCTAACTTAAGGCCACGCTTCCTTCCCTCATCCTTGCCTATCCCTTCCAATCTTCCCATTCCCCTACAAGGCCCCTGTTCACCATAGCAGGTGAGGCCGCCCGACCAAGAGTCTGAAGCTCTAGAACACTGCCCTTGATGGCGGTAGAGGTGGGATCCCTCGCTGAGTCCGAGGGAAAAGCCGAACCTGGAGGGTAAACAGATGATGATGATGATGATGATGATGTGTATATGTATTGACAGGAACAATGGAGAACACAACTGTTCGTTTAAAAACAACGAGTGTGTTATCGGTAATGAAATGAAATGTCGTATGGCTTTTAGTGTCGGGATATCCCAGAACGGGTTCGGCTCGCCAAGTGCAGGTATTTCTATTTGACACCCGTAGGCAACCTGCGCGTCGTGATGAGGATGAAATGATGATGAAGACAACACATACACCCAGCCCCCGTGCCGTAGGAATCAACCAATGAAGGTTAAAATCCCCGAATCGAACCCGGGACCCTCTGAACCGAAGGCCATTCAGCCAGCGAGTCGGATAGAGTTATCGGTATCAACATATCACAAACCTACAATTTCACATGCAGCGCAGCTCCCGAAAGTTCAGCGGACCTTCTTCGCCGTGACTTCCGTGCTTTGCTTGAAGATGAAAAATAATTTTTGACACGCTCAGTGACATTGCCCTTAAGGACTCGTCGCAAACGTTTTCATAAACATTTCATAAAATGTAAACTGCCTAGGGGAGAGTGTTGTACCTTGGAACGCGTGTACCTTGGAACAGTTGCATTATCTTTGATCGTAGTAAGCATTCTTTGGATCAGTTGTGTTGATTTCATTACTTTGCCACTCTGGGCAGCACAGTTTGTCTGGTGGCATCCATTGCGGTTTCAGTTCCAAGTTATTTAAGTGTAAAGCATTTTGGTACTTGAAAGTATTATAAAAGTGATTTCAAATTGGCATATTAGTAGTTCACACATGTAAAAGAGCTACCATCAATATTTACACTAAGTTAGTACGTAAATGGGCTAACTTATACACAGGTTACATTTTTGTTCTACCTAACCTATAAAAATAAATTCATGTTTTTTTCTGAAATGGCTACATCATGTTCCAAGGTACAATACGTGTTCCAAGGTACATTGTAAGGTACACTAAGTTCTTTTAGATGCTATTTTGAAAAATTATCTTGTTCTTATTCTGTATTCACCTGAATCCAACTCAGTTTTAATAAATCTAGACCCAATAATCTGAAGTTGTCTACAGATCTTGATCTTCTCTTGATCAAAACAGACGTCCTCTCATATCACCTCATATTATCAGGCTCTTCCCCACAGCTAAAGAGAGGAAACCAGGGAGCACCAGGGAAAGGAGGAAAGGGATGTCAACAGTCCTAACAGCTACTCCTGACAAACATGATCCCCAACCTAACTTGTCCAATATGAAAGAAAATAATGAATCTAAAACTTTGATTGCAAAGAAAAGGACTAACAGGAATATTTTCCATTCAGAAGAGGAACCTGATATGGAGTCTAGTGGTAGTGAAGCAGATTATGCAGCTGATCTGCTGGGAGAGCAGCAAGAGGATGACTTTGCATTAAGCCTACGCTTTGATCACCCATGTCTTCCAGGAGAATTTGTTCTGATTCAATTTCAAACAAAAAAGTTTCTTGTACATTATGTTGGTAAAATACATAAATATGAGAAATGTTTTTATGGTTCTAAAATTCAGTTTTTTAAGAGACAGGATAACACTAAAAACTTCACCTTTGTCAAAGATACACCATATGATGTTCCCGGGGAAGACGTTATAATGAAATTGCCTCAGCCAAATGTGTCTGGTGGCACCCAGTGACAAAAGAGACAGGATAACACTAAAAACTTCATCTTTGTCAAAGATACACTATATGATGTTCCCAAGGAAGACGTTATAATGAAATTGCCGCAGCCAAATGTCTCTGGTGCACCCAGTGACAAAAGAAACATATGCACTTTGAAATAGATTTCATAACTTCCAGGTACAACGTCACTGAAACAAATCTGTGTTTGATTGTGCTGTTGCTGTAATATGAAGGAAAACTGATAACAAAACTAACTTAATCTGATTATTTTTTTTCTTATTAATAGGTCATTTTCATCAAATGTTTAAGTCATTTCTAGAGACTTGTAGTGAGTCCAGTGACACAACCTGTTTAATATTATGTATACATGTACAGATGAATAACAACGTCATTTGTTGTGAAAAAATAATATTTTTGTAATATTCAGTAATTCTGTCACAACTGTTACAGTTGTTCCAAGGTGCATGACTATGTTGTACCTTGGAACATGTTGCAGAGTTCAACAAAATGTTTTTTTAAATACTTAACTCTGACACTGAGCGCAGTGCAAACTGCATTAAAATAGGTGGAAAGACCTATATTAATGATTAATAATAAGTAGCATTCAAGAAATACCAAAAAAAAAAAAAGAAATGTCAAAACTGTTCCAAGGTACAACACTCTCCCCTATACAATGTGGAAATTCCAAGGGAGAGCTATGAGGAAGGCTGATAGCGTACGCAGTGTAGCACAGGTTCTGTTCAACAGCTAAGCAGACGGCAGCGCGGGGAGAGGGAAACGAGTGGTGCTGAACTAGGCGGGGCAGAGGGGAGGAGGAGCAGAGGTGTGGCACAAAGCAGTGTTCTGGCTAAGCATTGGTCATGAGGAATTCATCGCTGTTCGCGCGGAACTTGAAATGTCGCAACTTTTAGGCCCCTTAGTTAACGCGCTAATGAATGTTGGCGCCTAAAATTGATGCTGGCTTTGTTTTTTACATGTACCTCAATGTGTTTGCTAAGTTTCATCGCGATCGGCGACTTCACCATTGTGGATGTTCCCTTGTAAGAGCAACTTTGTTTTTAGCACCTACCGTTACTTAACACACGAAGAAAACATACTATCGATAAGAAAAAAATATTATATTCTAACAAGACGTCAGCGAAAATTTCAAACTCAGTATTGTGCAACACTCAACGTTCGAAAGCCGGCAGCACTGTCTGTTTAGCCTACGGTGTCGCCAAGCCGTTCGCAAGTTCCTTATGGGGATCACTGTAAGTACCTAGGTGTTAATATAAGAAAATATCTTCATTAGGGTAATCACGTAAACGGGATTGTAAAGGGACTGTAGTAAGGATGTAAATGAAAGGGCATATAAGTCTATGGTAAGACTTCAACTAGAGAATGGTTCTAGTGTATGGAACCTTCACCAGGATTACTTGATTCGAGAACTGGAAAAAATCCAAAGAAAAACAGATAGATTTGTTCTGGGTGTATTCCGACAAAAGCGTAGCGTTAAAAACATGTTGCAAGGTTTGGGGTGGGGAGACTTCGGAGAATAAGTGGTATGTTCCGAGCTGTCAGTGGAGAGATGGCGTGGAATGACATTAATCTTATAAATAAAGTTGTGATTCCTTTTGTTTTGCCAAATTTTCAAATATTTATCAGTTTTAGGTCAACTCAAGACCGAGTCGGTGGTTTTTACTTTTCGTGTCTGTTTGTCTGTTCCACCATCACGTCGAAACGGCTGGATAGATCTCAACCAAACTTCATATTTAGAGTATACTCATCCCGGGGAAGGTTTCGATATGCATATCATTTTAAAATCTTTGAAAAGACGGGGGTTTTATAGGAAAACCACAACGGTTTTCCTCCATTTTCTCTTATACTATTGATTTTATATAAACTCTGTGGACCGTATGTGAAAGGTCTCTTCATTATAAAGAACTTATGTTCATAATTTACCTTACTCTTCAAATGACGGAGAAATATACTATTTTCTGTCGATACCATGCTCTTCATTGAGTGACCGACAGACCGACAACGAATATATGGGTTACCATGGCAACGTCTCTGACTGCTTGCCAGCAGGGAAGTAACGTATTGCCATTTTCCTTATCATTCCTTTAAATTCGTGGTTGTTCCTTGGGTAGAAAGCAAGAGAGTCGTCAATCGGCCATTCTGCGGGATATTGGCGGAATATCATTGGAGGTTATAACCGTCCTCGAATAGCTTAAGTAATAACACAAATTTTCATCTTCTTATCTGATTACCTAAGAATCCCTACGCCTAAATTTCTCTCTGATTACCGCTTTCTTATATCCATAACTCGCACCGACATAATTTATTGAGGAGCATTTGATTTTCCAATACATTCACTTGGTATTTACATATTTGTCGTCATTCGGATGTCCTCAGTTATAATCAATTTTATATTAATTTCAACTTACTAAACTGTATTATTTTCTTCCTTAATTACCACGTATGTATGCGAGTCCTAATCCCGAATGCTGGACACTCTTTTCTTTGAGGAAATATTCTAAGCTATGCAAATATATAACTTTTGGCCCAGGAAAATTCCGAAATATGGATGCAATTTTAACGACGGTGCAGACCTTCGTTTCGGGGTAATTGGTGGCTAATCAGTAAGTCGTATCACAAGTCAGAAAGCAAATGGCGTTTCATTTTGGAGAGATCTACAACTTTTGTCCTATGACTCTTCGTCGTATTTCTATCCCTAATACGTTAAATACAGCTGTATTTCTCGATTTCAAGTTGATTTTGTACTTTTACACGTATATGTTATCATTTGGCACACTTATAGGAAAGGTAGAATCATGACATTCGGCACGCACATTGACATGACCATTGGCCATGTTATAGCCAAATTTAACGATTCTAGCTGTCACATGAGTATCAAAGATATAAAGTAGTATGTGAAAACTGTACAAAATTTCACCCCATTCAATGACTCTAACTCAATCTAACCCATAAATATAGAAGATACGAGAAGATGTCATAAGACCAACCATGTAGAGCACTAAAAGGGGCGTCTGATGGTGAAGTCCGTTTGTAGATACGTCGTACATTTTCAAAGCAGTAACTATCGAAATAAAGGTCTGCACTTCTAGAGTGTGTCTGTATATTGACAATTTTGGCGAAATTTCCGTACAGTTATCCGTTTCAGGTGTAATGATGACCATCTGCATATATTCAGTTTTGGTGTCTGTCTGTTTGTTTGTTTGTTTGTTTGTTTGTTTGTTTGTTTGTTTGTTTGTTTGTTTGTTTGTTTGTTTGTTTGTTTGTTTGTCTATAACTTGGAAACTACGGAATATATTTCCACCAAACTTGATATTTAGAATCCACATGTCCTTTGGTAGGTTTTAGGGCAAATATTGTTTCTAAAGCCCTGAATTGACTGGTGGATTATACGAAACCGAAACCGTGATTTTGCATTCCCACAAAATATACACAACCAAACTTAATCTAAATTTACCTGCCTTAATGGAAATTAATTTCTAAGCCTTTTTCCTCATGTGCATCATTTCAGTACGAGGAGTAATAAGGGAGATATCATTAACGGACCGTTTTCCGGTACAAGTCCCACCGGACTTAACTCAAGAGTGGGTGAGTGTAAAGCGTAATTTTTACAACTTGAAAACTACTGAAGATATTTGAGTCAAACTTTACATTAACATCCACCTGTCTAACGGTAGGTGTTAATCGTCAATAACATTTCATGTTCCCGGAATGGACTGGCGGTTTATAGGGAACCGAAATGGTGATTTTACTCTTACATAATATATGCAGTACAAGACCAACCTGACTGGAAATCGACCAAACGTGATGGAATTCCATCTCTAAAACTTTTTTCATGTGCATTTTTTCGACAGGAGGATTAATAAGGGATATATTATAAACGGTCCGTTTTTCAGGTTAAGTCCAGCTGATATAGCCCAAAAGGTGTTGTACGTGGAGCAGGTTCCTTATCTATCTATGTAAATAAAATCGTAACGACTGTGTGCCTGTACATTGACTATTTTGGCGAAATTTTCGTACAGCTACACGTTGAAGGGGTAATAATGACCATCTGCATATTTTTTGGTTTAGTATCTTGAAAGTCCTGATTTTTACACTCCTCACCGAAAACCCAGATTGTGGCATAATCTGCCAGTCGAAGAAGGATATTGAGTTTTTTGGAAAAATTTTCGTTTTAGCCTGTAACGGACGGAAAACTTCAAAGATCTTTAAATTTTTCCCTTTTTATCCCGGAGAATATCGAACTATGGAGGCAATTTTAATGATGGTGCGGACATAACGGATGGCACAATCCCCGTTCAATTTGGAGTGATCTACAACCTTGGTCTTACGACATTTTGTCGTATTTGTATCCCTTTTACGTGTGATTTTTCTCTATTTCTAGATGTTAAGTAAATTTGGACTTTTCACATACATAATTCATACCTTCCATCATTTATAGGAAAGATAGAATCATCAAATTCTGCACGAAAATTGGTCCACCCAGTAGCCATATGCGCGCCAAATGCTATGTATGTAGCTGTCAATTATCCGAAAAGCAATGCAATGTGAGATAATCTTACACAAAATTTACCCTATTCCACGTTTCTAACTCAATCTGACCCATGAATAGATGAGATATCATAAGACCAACAATTTAGGCCGCTAGATCCGGCGTCTTATGGTACAATCCTTTCTCGATATGATGTACCGTTTAGCAGCAGTTAATCTGTAAATGAAGGTCTGCAATATTGTAAACAAGCACATACTTTCGTATGTCGAACTATATATATTCACTGATGTCGATTTGGTAGCAATCGAGAAAGGGTGTGTCTGCTATTGTAATCAGTACTCCCCACACCGACTTCGACTGGCAGTAGGAATGGGGTCCTTCTCCAATTCCTGTGTAACTGGCATTAATAAGGCAGGGTACCATTGTAATGAATAATTCACTTCTTGATTTGACTTGCAGAAGGCAAGGGAGCATGCAGTTTTGTTCAAAACTCCCCTTACCTGATTGTGTTGGCTGTAGGCAAGCGTTCCCACAGTTATAAACAGATGTACCCATCTAAAATGAGACTGGCATTAGGCATACTGGCCTGCTATTTTGATGGAAACTCACCAACTTGGTGTGACTGGCAGTAAGCTGGCTGGCAGTTGGAAAAGGGGCCTGTCATTATAATGATAACTGCACAACTCAATTTTGACTGGTTGTAGGGAAGTTTCCTGCCATTATAATAAAAACTCCTCAATTTGTAATATGTCTGGAAGTAGGAAAGTGGGACTGCCATTGTAACGGAAACTCCCCAAATCGATTGTGACCGCGCAGTAGGCAGTGGGGCCTGGAATAATAATGTAAACTTCCCAGCTCGATTGTGAATGGCAGTAGGCAAGTGAGCCTGTCGTTATCATCACAAATCCGTAACAAGCACTTTACATTGGAAACAACGTATGGGGACCTCTCCATACTGTTTCTCGGATAACGCTAAGAGACATGCTATTTTAAAATAATCTTATTTACTGCATGTGCAGTATTTACTTTAATATTCGTATACAATGCAGAATACCATAGCGAAGCACGGGTACATTTGCTAGTTGACGAATAAGTTTGTGTGGTGCTTTTAAAAAGATCATAAGATGAAGATA
The DNA here is from genome assembly GCF_040414725.1 of Anabrus simplex. NCBI lineage: Eukaryota > Metazoa > Arthropoda > Insecta > Orthoptera > Tettigoniidae > Anabrus > Anabrus simplex. Next base: position 1,372,379,760 of record NC_090265.1, read on the forward strand.
AAGCTGGAATTGAGGAGGAAAAATTGGGGCAAATATTCGTTTATAGGAAAAGGAGTTAGGGATTAGATTTTTTTTTGCTTTACGTCGCACCGACACAGATATGTCTTATGGCGACGATGGGACAGGAAAGGGCTAGGAATGGGAAGGAAGCGTCCGTGGCCTTAATTAAGGTACAGCCCCAGCATTTGCCTGTTGTGTAAATGGGAAACCACGGAAAACCGTCTTCAGGGCTTCCGACAGTGGGGTTCGAACCCACCATCTCCCGAATACTGGATACTATCCGCACTTAAACGACTGCAGCTATCGAGCTCGGTTAGAATAATTTACCACGGTACATGTTCAGTAAATTTCCAAATTCTATACAAGTATTTAAGAAAAGACTAGGAAGACAACAGATAGGGAATCTGCCAGCTGGGCGACTGCTCTAAATGCAGATCAGTGGTGATTGATTGATTGATGGATTGATTGATTGATTGATTGATTGATTGATTGATTGATTGATTGATTGATTGATTGATTGATTGATTGATTGATTGATTGATTGATTGATTGATTGATTGATTGATCGACGGAATCTTCTCCCGTGAGGGCTGGTGTGCACTGACCTGCAATCAGTATTCGGCAACATTCGGCGATTGGCTTGTAACGGATCACTTCGCTGTAGAGACTGCAAAGCGATTGGTCTTGGATGAATGAGGACAGAAGGGGAGGAGTGAATTATCCGAATTCGCATTGACCTGCAATCAGTATTCGGCAACATTCGGCGATTGGCTTGTAACGGATCACTTCGCCGTAGAGACTGCAAAGCTATTGGTCTTGGATGAATGAGGACAGAAGGGCAGGAGGGAATTATCCGAATTCGCATTTCTTGTGGGGTTTCACTTGGAGTTGCCGAGATCTTCATCGAATATGTCGGGACTATGGCAACAGCCAAGCAGTTCCGTCGCTGTTCCTTCCATGGAGTAACAATGGAACTAGTTGCTTAAGGCTCAATATGGCACTTCATCCAGGCTTTTTACTACATTCGTCACACGTAAGGACATAGAATAAGACAATAATGGCATGTGGCCTCCGGAGAGGCCTAATGCTTGTAACGACGCACACGTTCCCAACCCCCGAGCTGTCGGAATTAACCGGTGTCCGAACATTTCGTACCACGGACATTCCGTAGCACTTGATTTTTGAGGACATTTCGTTTACTACCTCCAAACGGGTTTCCCGTAATTCCCAAATATTTACGCCAGGACAATCCGTACCACTTGATGACAAGATGGGAATTGCAGTTCCACATTCATTAGCACATCAACATCAGTAATGATCATACTGCGTATCTTTTAAAATTTTGTAATTGTAATATTTATTTATTTAGGACATATGTCTGTAACAGAGTTGCACTCCAATTACAACGGACATTACAAAATATAGCACTATGATATGTAGTGCAAAATAGAAAAATATCACGAAAAATTAACAACAGATTTTGAAAAGTTATAATAAACAAATTTAGAAGAAAAATGACAAAAACATATGACTTTTTTTTTACATAAGACAAAACAGCCCTACAACCACCCCGTCAAAATCCACGCGTACCAACCACTGTTTGTTTTACGTGGGCCCTCGCCATCACATTACCACAGGCTTCAGGAGTACCTGTCATAGACATTGTACTTGCGCCTTGCAGTACGTACCCATGGCCAGTAGGCAGTAATGTTCGGTCTTTGAATGTTAAAAGCTTAGCGTGAAATCGTGAAAAATCGTATATATACCCCGTTATGGCAATCCACATCACATACGAGTGTTAAGCTATTAGCCCCAGTTAAGAATTGCTGGTAAATCTAAAACATTGAACGTAAGTTGAACATTGAAACTTGAAACTTTCTTCACCAAACGAAAACGAAAAATAATTCATGCAGTAAAGGGATAATTGAGCAAAATATTTGGTATGTTAATTAAAATTATGCAATAAGTCGGTTTGATCCATGTTCAACTCATCACAAGAAGCTATTTTTTATGTTTCTTAGCACCACGTCCATAGGTTACGTAATTATTTGTCAACAAAACTGTTCAAAAACTTAATCGATGTGAACCGTCTAAATCACCAACAACATTCTTTCTCTCTTAATCTGCTTACCGTCCAGGGTTGGTTTTTCTCTCGGACTGAGCGAGGGATCCCACCTCTACCGCCTCAAGGGCAGTGTCCTGGAGCGTGAGGCATGGGATCGGGGATGAAACTGGGGAGAATGACCAGTACCTCGCCCAGGGGCCTCACCTGCTATGCTGAACAGGGGCCTTGCGGTGGGGGGGATGGGAAGATTGGAAGGGATAGACAAGGAAGAGGGAAGGAAGCGGCCGTGGCCTTAAGTTAGGTACCATCCCGGCATTTCCCTGGAGGAGAAGTGGGAAACCACGGAAAACCACTTCCAGAATGGCTGAGGTGGGAATCGAACCCACCTCTACTCACTTGACCTCCCGAGGCTGAGTGGACCCCGTTCCAGCCCTCGTACCACTTTTCAGATTTCGTGGCAGAGCCGGGAATCGAACCCGGGCCTCCGGGGATGGCAGCTAATCACACTAACCACTACACCACAGAGGCGGACACCAACAATATTGCCATGCAAAATTTAACGTCATTGTCATCAGCCGGTTTCGCGAGAAAATGTTTTTACACTATTGATACCACTATTGTCGCCTCTGTGGTGTAGTGGTTAGCGTGATTAGCTGCCACCCCCGGGGGTCCGAGTTCGATTCCCGGCTCTGTCACGAAATTTGAAAAGTGGTACGAGGGCTGGAACGGGGTCCACTCAGCCTCGGGAGGTCAACTGAGTAGAGGTGGGTTCGATTCCCACCTCAGCCATCCTGGAAGTGGTTTTCCGTGGTTTCCCACTTCTCCTCCAGGCAAATGCCGGGATGGTACCTCACTTAAGGCCACGGCCGCTTCCTTCCCTCTTCCTTGCCTGTCCCATCCAATCTCCCCATCCCTCTACAAGGCCCCTGTTCAGCATAGCAGGTGAGGCCGCCTGGGCGAGGTACTGGTTATCCTCTCCAGTTTTATCCCCCGATCCAAAGTCTGTAGCTCCAGGACACTGCCCTTGAGGCGGTAGAGGTGGGATCCCTCGCTGAGTCCGAGGGAAAAGCGAACCCTGGAGGGTAAACAGATTAAGATAAGATAAGAAGATACCACTATTGATAACACCAAAGAGTTGAGCGGGAACTCGGCAGTGATAAATCGTACACCTAATGGTGTATACAACATGTTATCGTATATACTGTAAGCGCATATTGAAGACATAAATACGGTCGTAATGCATCGGAATACTTCCCATTCTTTCATGTGGTACGGAATGTCCCCTCCTAAATATCTTAAAGTCATTAGCTGGCACTTTGCAGGTAATTAGTCGGTCAACTGGTACGAAATGTCCGGGATTCGAAATAACCAATTAAGGGAATCGAGCCCGGAAGCCGTTGGACCAAAGGCCAGGACGCTAACCATTTAACCACGGATCTGGACAAAGAAGAAGATATGTCGAAAGGCTCACAAATTTGTGGACGAAGTGAGCATATTTTTAACAAAGGTCAGTGTGAACAAAGGACATATTTGTAATAGTGACCAATGTCAATTTCATTGTGTAATCTCTTGAATGTCAACACTCTCTCATAGAGGATAGAAAACTTCAGCTTGTGTGATGTTATAAAATTGATGTGTCAGATTAACTAACAAACTGTTTATCTGGTTTCAAGCGACACAAGGGCCCAACTCGTTGGCTGAATGGTCAGCGTACTGGCCTTCGGTTCAGAGGGTCCCGGATTCGATTCCTGCCGGGTCGGAGATTTTAACTTTCATTGGTTCATTCCGATGGCTCGGGGGCTGGGTGTTTGTGCTGTCCCCAACATCCCTGCAACTCTCACACCACACATAGCACTATCCTCCACCACAACAACACGCAGTTACCTACACATGGCAGATGCCGCCCACCCTCATCGGAGGGTCTGCCTTACAAGGGCTGCACCCGGCTAGAAATAGCCACATGAAATTAAAAAAGGGACACAAGGCATTTTCGGAATAAATATATCAAAGAAGCTTAAAGCAGCATGTCAATGAAACATCCATATAAAGGCAAGCAAAAGTGGATAAATGACGAAAGATCATGTTAAACGTTTTCTTAATTCAGTCCTTAGTGAGTATGTACGTGAAAAGAGCCTATTGCTGTGATTCCTGGTTAAATCACAGAGGTTTGATATGTAAGTTTTCCAAAAAAATAATGTTATACTTAAGATACTGCCACAAAATATTGCCAGTCGCTTGATGTGTACTTCTTTGGCAATGTAAGTTTTGTATAAAAAGGATCGCTGATTTTTTAAGACTGCATTGTGAGAAACCACAAATAAGCTGATTTTTTAAGACTGCAATGTGAAAAACTATAAGTAAAGTTACTTTATTGGCATTTGCTCTGTAATATACAGTCGATTGTTTGCAGCATAATATGCTTGGTAAAAGACAGGTAAAATACTGAAATTGCGTATGGCTTTAGAGCCGGGAGTAGGACAAGTTCGGCTCGCCAGATGCAGGTCTTTTGATTTGACTCTCATAGGCGACCTGCCTATCGTGATGAGGACGAAATGGTGATGAAGATGACACATACATCCAGCCCCCGTGCCAGTGAAATTAACCAATTATGATTAGAATTCCCGACCCTGCCGGGAATCGAACCCGGGACCCCTGTGACCAAAGGCCAGCACGCTAACCATTTAGCCATGGAGCTGGACAAAAAGGCAGGTTACGAGTCATCACATTGACGTACCTGTATCATCGTTTGAAAATGTCATTATTGCGACTTTTGTTATTGGGCTGCTTAAATGAGAAATGTGGCTTCATTGAGATGTGCATATTGTTCTCTTTCACATTGCTGTAACCACTTCATTGAAATCCCACATCTGCACTTTGAAGACTAATGGCAGCTCTAACAAGTCAGCACAAGAAATATCTTTTACGTATCGTAATTACTTTAAGCAGAGGGTTTGTGACCCTGTTAATGGAAAAGGTAACAATAAAGCCACGGCAACGAACTGTGTGTCCGACTCGTTGGCTGAACGGTCAGCGTACTGGTCTTCGGTTTAGAGGGTCCCGGGTTCGATTCCCGGCCGGGTCGGGGATTTAACCTTCATTGGTTAATTCTAATGGCCCGGGGGCTGGGTGTTTGTGCTGTCCCCAACATCTCTGCAACTCACACACCGCACATAACACTATCCTCCACCACAATAACACGCAGTTACCTCCACATGGCAGATGCCGCCCATCCTGATCGGTGGGTCTGCTTTACAAGGGCTGCACTCGGCTAGAAATAGCCACACGAAATTATTTTAACGAACTGTGTGTGTTTTGCCTTATATCATATGGATATGTTTTCTTGCGTAACCCGTTTTCCTGTTTTTAGAAGTTGAATAGATTATTTATTCAGATGTCTCTTGAGGTAGAATATACAGCTTTGCGTGGACATAGCTCAGACCGCAATTATTGTGATGGCTGGGCGGGTTGGCCGTACGGTTAGGGATGAGCGGCTGTGAGTTTGTATATGGGAGGTAGCAGGTTTGAACCCCTCTGTCGGCAGTCCTGTAGACGGTTTTCCGTGTTTTCCCATTTTCACATCAGGCAAATGCTATGTCTGTACCTTAATTAAGGCCACGGCCGCTTCCTTCCCACTCCTAGCTCTTTCCTATCCCATCGTCGCCATAAGACCTATCTGTGTCAGTGCGACGTAAAACAAATTGTACATTATTGTGATGAACGATCTGTACAGGGCTTTCAGGAGATGAGTACAGATATGTTTCTGCTGATTATTGGTACGGTCCTGAATACATATAACATAAGAATAAATATTTTTAAAATCCAAAAGGTTGAAAATGTGTTTTTAGCTCAGGTAGTATTTAATGATGAACGACTTCGAGCTTCGCTGGCATACATTGCAGTATTTTCCGGTGTGAAAACGTTCACTTCTTGTACGTAGAACATTTTCATAGAACTTACGCGGGCGTACCACTTGAAACTGCAGTGCAGTGATGTACTTAGAATTCTTTTTTGCACATTACGCATGCAGAATACATCCTGAAGCCGTAGTGACGTGATGTGTACAGCTGTAATGCAGTGATGTACTTAGAATAGCTTCTTACACATTGTGCATGCAGAATACGTCCTGAAGCCTCAGTGACGTGATATGTGCAGCAGTAATGCAGTGATGTACTTAGAATAGCTTCTTACACATTGTGCATGCAGAATACGTCCTGAAGCCGTAGTGACGTGATGTGTACAGCTGTAATGCAGTGATGTACTTAGAATAGCTTCTTACACATTGTGCATGCAGAATACGTCCTGAAGCCTCAGTGACGTGATATGTGCAGCAGTAATGCAGTGATGTACTTAGAATTACTTCTTGCACATTACGCATGCAGAATACGTCCTGAAGCCTCAGTGACGTGATATGTGCAGCAGTAATGCAGTGATGTACTTAGAATTACTTCTTGCACATTACGCATGCAGAATACATCCTGAAGCCGCAGTGACATGATGTGTACAGATGTAACGCAATGATGTACTTAGAATAGCTTCTTACATATTACGCATGCACACTGCATGAAGCATGGTACGATGGGTGGTGCAAGACAAGAGGCAAACGAGGCTACTACCTACTTAACAAACATCGCACTTATGTTCAAATTCCCTCGGACAAACCAATCGCTAAATTAAAAAATAAACGAACGGCGAACATTCATCCCAACCGTTCGTAAGGTTATTTGTAATTATCTCCTGAATACACTGTATTTTAAGCATTTTTTTTTATTATCTGGAACAGAACGTTCGAGATTAAGAGTGTCCCATGTTAGTGCCGAAGTTAGGAATGATGGAAGCATCTACCTTATAATCCTCCGGTCTTATTCATGATCTGTACGGAGATGACTTTGATATTTCCGTTAATATTTTTCTAACCATCATAACCAAACATCCAGACTGATAGGCAAGTGCTGTTTTACGGCGTTGTGAAAATGTTTTGATGCAATAAGGACGCCGTAACTCTCCTCATAGGCCATCTTGGCAGTGCCATGATTCTTGCTCGTGTAGGGCATTTTAATTGCTCATTGATATCGTCGTTAACTGTTCACCTAAGCGCGAGTAGTTCGAATTCCGGTCAAAGCATATGGTGCTTTGAACGTTGTTCTTCTTCTTCTTGTTGTGAGATCGTAATGAGTAGCTTCGCATGATGCATTCATTTCTTATTAGTTGGAGAGGATGGCTGTGGCCCACATGATAGGCACCAGCCCATCATTTGTCAGAAATTGTCATCACCATTCGCGGATAACTGCAAATGTACAGCTACATTCCAGCCCTAAGCTGACTATTAAGTTCTCATTCAATGCACTATTAAGTCAAAGATAAAAGTTCGTTCACTCTAGCTACACGATACGGGTAGCTACTCTATCTTACTTCTCACTGATAAACCTTCGATAACCTTGCCGGAGAATAATTCGCCTTCCAGCTACGTCGAATATGAGCTGATAAGGAGAAAAATGCCTGTATCTGCACCCATAAACGCGCGTGTAAAGGCACGCACTATACAATGATTAAAAGGTCAAGGTTAAGAGCTTCGATTCTCAGCTTCGAGAACTTTTCTACTTTCATTTAGTGACCTCAATCCTATGTGCTTTTCGGCGTGTTTTGCTGTGTTATCGTAATGTTAGTTTCGATGTACGTAGGTTATTTGTAATTAATTGTAGCCATTTTAGGGAGTTAGTGACCTTCTGAAACATGACATCCCAATATTTTCTTGCAGTTAGAAGGGGGAGAAAGAGAGAGAGAGAGACCACCAGAGAGTCACAGGTTTATTGATTGACGTATTGATTTTAGTTCCTTCCTTCCATTAATTGCGGGCAGGAGCCAGTTAAGCTGTGACTGTAGAGGCTCTGGTGCCAGGTGTCAAGCCTATTGTATTATGTTAACAGATCTATCAGTTTCAATACCTTGGGTGTAATATACGTTGCTGTACTTAAATATTTACAATATCCGCAGATAACCATTTTGCCGACGCGGGTAACCATTTGCGGATGCGGATGCGGGTGAGGATGAAGGAAGTGTGGATGTGGAGAGGATGCGGATATTATTTTGTATATCCGCGCAGGGCTCTAGACTGTGCAGCAACTGCCTTATTGACAGACAAATTCAGTATATCACTGAGTCAGAACATTTTACTGTATTTGTAGTTAAGATTTTATTAACTTTTCTCTCGAATTCATATCCAAAATATGATTTGGGATGCACCAGTCATTCAAAGAACTTACATACAGCCGCTAGCATAAGTATTCGTCCATTTGTCCTTTTCTTATATTGAACACCAAAAATGAATTACAAAGTCTAAGGTACGTTCAGAAACAAATACGCGATGGTTATCCAATATAGACGTACTTACAATAATAACGGCAGAATATTCCCTCTTACACGTCAATACTCTAATAAAAAATAACGAGTGTGTTTGGGCTAGGAAATGGAAACGCAAAAGTATTCTTCCGTTTTGTGCTCTGTCTTGTATAACGATCACAGCACTGAGGAAGTCAGGCACATCACCAATCTCAGTCAATCAGTGATACGGATGTTTTAGTCCTGCTGCCAGAATTGAGAATCGAAACCAGGACCGTCGTGTTGTATTATTATTATTATTATTATTATTATTATTATTATTATTATTATTATTATTATTATTATTATTATTATTATTTGTTGTGGTTGTTTTAGTAATAGTAGTAATATAATAGTTGTTATTTTGCGATTTATTTGGGCTGATTTCTTCCCTTTCATGCTTTATGTGTGATCTCCCTTAGTCCATCTTATCGCCTGTAACTTGGCCCCGATGATATTTATCCATCACCCTTCTTCTCTGTGAGAACGGGTCCCCTCTGAGTACCCCAATGTTAATGCATCTTAAAATGATCCATCAGTTAATGTTTCAGAGCTAGTTAATATTAACGCAATCACCTTAGTGCTATAACTCTCAGGGGTTTTACGTTTAACGAATTATGGTCCATCTGATCACACATCTTGTCTAATACTTCACCGGAGCTTTGTGTAAGTGTATTTAAATATTAATTTCTATCCTCTATTGTATTCAACTTTCGGAGGGAGCTGTAGAGTGGCAGAAGCTGATAGGATGAGAAAGGGAGGTTCTGAGAAAATTACATTGGCAGATTAACATTAATTTAAGTACTTTCCTGTCTACTGCTAATGCAATAAGCTGGGGCAAAACAGGGCTTGATGGTAATGTATTCGTCACGTTACAGAGGCGCCGGCGGCACTTTCTGTTTCAAATTACACTTCCCTCGGTATCAACTACTTAAGTGTCCACGAAGACTGCTTTGTCTAGGAAAATTTGTGACTGCTGGAAACATAACACATATCTTGATACTTGCGAGCATTTTGTTGTAGTAGGCTTTAAGAGACTCCTGTGAATCAGTACCAACTCTATTCCGAGTTGTCTGTCAGCTTCATACAATTTTAGTTTTAGGCCATTTGAAGCTATTGTCAACCTGAAAATATGAGACCTGTCCACAGTTTAGGTTAGTATGATGTGTTGGGAATGCTGATAGATGTGAGGAACACTGATGTGCTGCGGTGGGCAAACTCCATAGGTACTGTTGTATGTCCGTCGCTCCCTTCTCGATCCGCCAGCCAGCTACACGCGTGCCAGTGTGTTATTCTTCGAGCCTCGACGCGCAGCTCTCAGTGCGCGTGCCTGGAACGTCGTGTGTGCTATATAATGGAGCTCCTAGTCTGTCCAGACGCCCACTGACCCCGGTGTCCAGCTCCAGAATACACCCTACGTCGAGCACGGAGGCTACTCCTCTTGAAAATGTGCTTCGGCCAGGTGGACTGAATTTCTGGCAGTAAGAGGTCTCACCTCGGGTCACCGCTCCTCTTGTCTATTCCGCTGTCCATGCCCAGTCTTACCATTATATGCCACTATCATTCCCTAGCTAATGCGAGCTCCCATTATCAACTTAGTTTTGCTAAGTAGGAACTCTTCAGTCATTGAACTTACGTTAATGAACTCAGACACTTCAAAGGACTCTCTGAGATATTTACGTCAGTGCTTCTGATAGTTTTCGACTATCAAGAACTTTTCATGTCACAAGGACTATCTTTCCGAAATAGTAGTAAACGTGAATACTCCAACGTGTATATAGTGTACAAAGACAGACTCTTTTTCCAAATTCATAGTTCAATTTGCTTCGAGATAACTTTCAGTTTTGTTAGTATAAATATTGTAATTTTATATGTGAAGTAAATAAAGAAGTTGTGTTTTTGTAAACCCAACCTTGTTTACAACAGGTACAGAGGCTATTCTCTTGAAGAATGAACTGCGATGGGCAGGACACGTGGTCCGAAGGAAAACTGATCATCTGCCAAAGGAGATGATCAACGGTGATCTGCAGAATAGAAAAGGAAAGCTAAGAAGTCAGAGGCTCGGTTATAAAGACGTCCTGAAACGAAACATGAATTACTGCAAGCTTAGAGCTTAAACACTGAACAAGAAAGCACTCTGGGTGGCGAGCATGGTTTATGTTCAAACCGAAGCCTTTGAAAAAAGACCGTATACAAAACTTGGAGAAAAAATGAGGTGCTATAAAAACTAGGCCCAAGAAACAATATATCTATACGTCTTACGCAGGGAAAATCCTTAAATGTGGATTTGTTGGCGCCTCCTCAAGACAAAGATTGTACTCATCAGCCATGCCCGATCACATCAAAATAACAGGGACAATAATGTGCAGTAGTAGTAGTCGCTGTACCTGAATCTGATGTAAGCAGATGGAATCGTTAGCGTCAATTGTAATTCAGTGATAGAGACACTAATCAATGCATAAAGTGATCATATCTGGGAATAGCACGTCTTATTCTAGCACAGGAGTGTAAATGAGTCCGAACACATACCGTCTAACTAGACAGCGAACTTCAAACCTTAAATGAGATCTCGTAGCTCTTTCTTGGATCCTCAATCCGAAATTTGATGGACAGCGGCTCTTCCCCCTGCTTCTCCCTTTCATTGATTAATAGGATTTCGCATTCTCATCTTTAGTGATTTGATTAATTAACTGCAGTCTTGACCTACATCTTCTTCTGTTGCCCTCCACTTTCCACTCCAGTGTTTCACCCATAAAGACGCTGTGCTTGTGTAAGTATCGAACTAACCGATTTCGTTTCAATAGCTCCTTGCAAATATATTTTCCCCAACACTAGTCAGTGCATTCTCATTAGTCATTTTTTTTTCGTTCAGGATATTCTTTCCATTCGTCTTCCAACATGACAGCTCTATTCTATTCATTGCCAAAGAACCGTGTTTCCGAACCATAACGGGCAACATCCAAGCATACATTTTATTTTCACTTCTTGGGATAGATTTTAATTGGTACAATGGTACGTTTCTTGTTGAATCCCACCTTGGCGAAAGCTGCCTCTGTGGGTCCGTGGTAGAGTGTCGGCCTCCGGATCCCAAGATAGCGGTTTCAAACCCGGCAGAGGTAGTCGGATTTTTGAAGGACGAAAAAAAGTCCATTCGACACTCCATGTCGTACGATGTCGGCATGTAAAAGATCTCTGGTGATACATTTGGTATTTACCCGACAAAATTAATTAAATCTCAGCCATAGACGCCCAAGAGAGATCCGGTTTACTCTGTCTGCCATCTAGCGGACCTAGAGTAAAACGGAACGTCGAAATTGACGAGCAGACAGCCAGGTGGCGTCAAATCGAAATGTCTGCAAACGGTAGCTGAGGCCATACGATTATTATTATTATTATTATTATTATTATTATTATTATTATTATTATTATTATTATTATACCTTGGCGAATTCTGCTCCTTATATCACTTGTGCTCCGTTCATCTGCAGTAATTTGCGCCCTAGATATGCAGAAGTTTTCACTTGTGTTAGAAAAATATCCCTTATTTTGACATTGAGGGCCATTAGCTGGCAATCACACACAATTAGCCGGACTGTGTGTCTCAAATGGTTGAGGTGCTGGCCTTCTGAACCCAGTTTGGCAGGTTCGAACCTGGCTCAGTCCGGTGGTATTTGAAGGTGCTCAGATAAGTCAGCCTCATGTCGGTAGATTTACTGGCACGTAAAAGAAATCCTGTGGGACTAAATTCCGGCACTTCGGCGTCTCCATAAACCGTAGAAGTAGTTAGTAGGACGTAAAAAAATAGCATTATTATTCACACAATTATTTGTCTTCTTTATTTACGTTAATCTTCATGGTGAATTTAGAGCCCGTCGCTGAAAATCTTCGATATGTTAGTGCGACCTTAAACGAGTATCAAAAAGTTAGAGCTCAAAAATCAAGTCCATTTTTTCCAACTATTTATAGAGTAATTCCTTACTTTCTTCAGTGATTGCAATTTAATCAGAAAACGTAATCATTGTAACTCCCTCGCCATTAACTTTTACCCTTCCCATTACTTCTTAACGTTCATTCATTCATTCATTCATTCATTCATTCATTCATTCATTCATTCATTCATTCATTTATTTATTTATTTATTCATTCATAGATTCCGCGAAGTGTATAAAAAAGAAATTCGCAAGCAAGACGTAGCTGAGGCGTTAGAAAGCTAAGAAACCTGGCCATGCAGACAGGTTCGATACTGGCTGATTTTTTGTTTTGTTTTCATTCTCTCGCCTGTTGCTTTAGATGTGATATGGCCAAATATTTACTTGTTTAAAGGAACGTATATTTACTTGGCCCTGAAAAGGGCCGTTTGTATCGGATGTTACGTAACTGAGTCGAACAAGAACATGATGGATTGTAGGTAGGAAGCAGGGTACATTATATTGTACAACGCAGCAAGTGCTGCAAATGATGGCTAGATTGGTTTGTACAGGATGACCAGATTGGTTTATACAGATTCTTCTTCTTTTCCCACCGCTAATCCCACACCTGTGGGGAGGCACATGTGGAGTTGGCCCTGTTTTACGGCCGGATGCCCTTCCTGACGCCAACCCTATATAGAGGGATGTAATCACTATTGCGTGTTTCTGTGGTGGTTGGTAGTGTAGTGTATGAATATGAAGAGGAGAGTGTTGGGACGGACACCAACACCCAGTCCCCGAGCCAGAAGAATTAATCAGAAGCGATTAAAATCTCCGACCCGGCCGGAAATCGAACCCGGGACCCTCTGAACCGAAGGCCTGTACGCTGACCATTCAGCCAACGAATCGGATAGATTGTTTTATACAGATTATTTTTACAATTTGCTTTACATCGCACCGACACAGATAGGTCTTATGGCGACGATGGCAAGGGAAAGGGCTAGGAGCGGGAAAGAAGCGACCTTGGCCTTAAGTAAGGTACAGTCCCAGCATTTGCCTGGTGTGAAAATGGGGAAACCACGAAAACCCATCTTCTGGGGTTGTCCCGAATCCGCTATATTCCAAATGCAAGCTGATAGCTGCGTGACCCAAACCACGCGACCACTTGTTTAACACAGATTAGGTGTGGAGTTCAGACAATATACCTACTTAACATTGTGTTATCGTTGCTGTTGCTCCGTACGGCCTGCTGTACATGTGTACAAGGAAGCTGTGAATACCTAAAAGAAATATTCACAGGGGGAGGTTTGAACCATTTACAGGTCTCAAAGGTGAACGGTACTTAACACTTTCAACCACAAGCACAACGTACTTCACACTCGCAGGAAGTGCGTTTCTGATGCATGCTGCTTCCACCTAAACATTTAATTTCAATGTCACAACTCTGATTCATGGATTGCAGCGTTCATTTAACATTTTATCACAACTGATTATTTCTCACAATATATCAAATTGATTGTTTTTTTTTTTAAATTGTTCGTGGCGTCGACCTCTGCAGATCTTTTGCCACTACTTTCACCTTATGATAGGATCCTGCGTGTAAGTGTAGTTGATGAAGTATAGAGTGTTGAATGTGAGGAAAGGAACGTTAAGGACGACACAAATACCCAGTCCCCAGGCCAGGGATATTAATTATTACAATTAAACACTCCCGACCCGGTCGGGAATCAAACCCGGGGCCGCCGGGTGACAGGCGGACGCGTTGCCCCTACACCGCGGGGCCGGACAACTTGATTGTATTACCAATAAATGTATTTAATTATCCAATTACAAATGATATAAACAATTCAAATAATAACAATATTAACAGCACTTACAAGTTACTACTACTACATGCATACATATCTTTATTGCCCACCCTAGTATACACCATCGGCTTACAAGTAATAAAGACAGAACGAAACAAAAAAAATAGCCACTACATCTCTCTTAAAACTACTTAACTAAACTACCTCTGCATCTACTCAGTATTATCCCACACGTGCGTGGATACGCAGCACACATGCAGGATGCCACCGCACTACAAACTACCAAATCATCTACTCCTACCCACCACCTAAAAATTGCCTAATACTACTAAGGTAGGTAAGGGTGTATTCTGCCCGAAGGCAGGTCCGAACCTCCGCAGAGGTGTGCCTAAGCCGGAACTTACGTACGGTAGGATGGTCAGTTCCTTTCCGCTCCTCCATTCCCATCCAAATCGTGCCCACGCCCAGTGTTGCTTAACTTCGGAGATCTCACGGGATCCGGTGTTTCAACACGGCTACGGCCTTTGGCACTACTACTACCACTAATAATAACTAAACAATATATTATATACTAGCTGCAGTACCCGGCGTTGCCCGGATAGTTTCTGAATATTTACCTTTAAGATTTGCATTACCAGTTAGTTATGTGTGATGTGAATTTTTATAGAATTCCTTTTTGACTTGCAGATTGATATGTTATGATATATTATGTAGTTTTAAAATTATTTATATGTGTTTGATTTCAAGTTTTAGATTATTTAATGTTCGAGTAAAACTTCGTCCTTATGGAAGCTCGAATCGACTGGGAAGTATTTGATCCTGTCAAAAATTAATAAATGATAACTATATGTATTTAGCCGTCGCACTATAGATACGATGTACAGGATTTCAACTGTCAATGAGACTGTCCCCCTCCCGCCCTCCACCACTAAGAGATATAAAATCTGGATTGTCACCATTCATCTCAGTGAGCCAGAAAACTGTAGATTCGACACAGTTTTCGATTATTTTTATATCTCACTCCCCCTCACCCACACCCCAAAGGGGGCTGAACATGAATTTTAAAAAATTCGGAGTGTCACTAATTATTTCAGCTACCACGAAAACTATGGATTCGATAATATTCTAGATTATTTTTATACCACCCCCCTCGCCCCCTGCCCATAAGGGTGCTAGGGGTGTCTTACCCTCACGCGGTTTGTCTCCTGATACTAATTGATAAGTGTACCAAGTTTGGTGAAATTGTTCCAGTGGTTTAGGAGGAGATTTGTCATTTACACACCCACACCCACACACCCACGCACGCACATACATCAATGTTTATATATAGTAAGAAGAAGGAGATAATATTTTATATGTAGTTTTTCGATTAATTTTATATCTCACCCCTTTCGCTCCCCACTTGGACTTGCAAAAAATCCGGAGTAATACTATTCATCTCAGAGACCCTGAAATCTATGGATTCGAAACTGTTTTTAATTATTTCTATATCTCACCCCCCCCCCCTTTGCTCCCCACCAAAAAGGGGGCTGGACTTCAAAAAATTCTAGAGTATTACTTTTCAACTCAGCGACCCCGAAAACTATGAATTTGACACTATTCTCGATTATTATTGTAACTACCCCCCCCTGACCCTCTCCCTTAAGGGCGCTAGGATTGCTCACCCCCCACAGTGATCGTCTCCCGATAGTAAGTAATACGTGTACCAAGTTTGGTTGAAATTGCCCCAGTGGTTTAGGAGGAGATGTGACATTTACACACACACTTCCATTTCTTTATATAGTCAGATTTTTATACTCATACTTCACCCCCTTTCCATCCCCGCCCAAAGGAGTCCTATGAGTGCCTTACACAACAGTATATTTTTTCCAGATATTAAGTCTTATTTGTACCAATTTTGGTTGGCAGCTATGCCCAAACGTACATACATAATCTCACTGCTCTAGAATCCTGGAGCTTACGTTGCCATGGTTACGGCAGTTCATTTCTTTATCCGATTCCTAGAGCAGGGGTAGTGTGGTGCCAATATCTCCGTAACGGTTGGTTTTAGGACCTTAAAACATTGTTTTCGGGCCCGTAGGGCTTACCGAGTTTTATTCTTTGCGTCAAGAGGATTAAATTGAGCTGTGTCTCGTCCTTACACGACAAATTCGTAATTGTGCCTATAATAGTATAAGAGAAAATAAAACCGTTGTGGTTTTCATATAAACCCCCGTCTTTTCAAAGGTTTGAACATGATATGCATATCGAAACCTTCCCCGGGGTGAGTATACTCTAAATATGAAGTTTGGTTGAGATCTGTCCAACCGTTTCGACGTGATGGTGGAACAAACAAACAAACAAACAAACAAACAAACAGACAAACAGACACGAACAACTTTATTTATAAGATACATATGTCTCCTTTTCCTCTCATCGGACCACTTTGAGCCTGTTTTATTTCCCTCCCGACCTTGAAATCCTTCCATTTTTAACACCTTCTTTCCAAAAATTCCCTCACTCTGTTGCTGCTTCTTCTCTTACACAGTTTTTTCCCAAATCTTTCTTGACTTCATGAATCCAGGTTGTTGTTGACTTGTTGTCATACCTTCTGTATGAATGTCCAAGAGATATCAATCGCCTCTTTCGCTTTCTTCTGTTATGTTTTCCATGTTCGGGTATATTTCACCATTACTTCTTGATTTCCAGAATTCTGTAGTTCTTAGTGGACCGAGTATTTTCCGTATAATTTTTCTTTCCAGTACATCATTACTAGACATTCACTCGCATATAGGCATTCCGGTTTGATTACTGTATTGTAGTGTTGTATTTTGTGGTTTTTAGATAAACACTTTTTGTTGTAGTAATTCCTAGTTATACCGTGTGTTCTTTCCATCTTGTGCATCCTTTCTTCTACAGCTGACTTTCCCAAACCATTTTCTCCAATTGTTTCTCCCAAATATCTGCATTTCTTTACCTTCCTTACTCGACCAATTTTATTATTATTATTATTATTATTATTATTATTATTATTATTATTATTATTATTATTATTATTATTATTATTATTATTATTATTATTATTATTTGTAATAAATGTCCTGCGGTTAAAACCGATACTGTATCTCGTAACGGTCCAACTTTTATCGTAATGGAATATCACAATGGCCTTGCGGAAAAGAGTTCATTTCCTGCAGTATGCATACAGAAAGGTGCAGTCGTGATGTTGAATTGCGGACCGTGAGGCTCTTGACCTGCCATTGCCGAGAGATCACGAGGGCCAGCGTGACTAACCTTATTGTTGGCTCTTCCTCTTGAATACAAAGAATTTCACGATGAAATTTCTAACAGGAAATTAATGTGGTTTTATTGTGTCGTGTGCTACATCCAATAATCTACTTGCGAAGCTTTTTATGTAGTAAATATCTCTACTAACTACTACTACTACTACTACTACTACACATTTGAGGGTATTTAAATGCGATAAATCTGTGTAGGCACGTTAGAGAGCTCCTGCAGTCAATAGCGTACCCAGAATTTCGTCAGGGGGAGGGTTGCTTTTCAATGCTGGTTATTCAGATGCAGTGTACCAGTATTATAATTATGTGTCCAATTCCCATCTGCTACTATTTGGTACTGTATGTCCGTTAGGCAATCAGCCCAGATGCTAGTTCGATTCTCAAATAGAACCACCAAAGTTTATGCGGTTCCGGAGAAACCATAACAACTGATGGAGGCGCCACAATGTGGCGTACTATAGTTTATTCCACGTTAAGGAAACAGTATTGCTCTCATGGACCTACAAGGAGTGAACCCACCCCCTCCGAGACACTCATAATTTGACGTGATTAAGGGATATTATACTGTACTTTGTAATGTATTATGAAAGATAGAAAAAAGGATGAGGCATTTTTGCCCGTGAGTTATTAAAATAACTACATAATATTTTCCTTTTCATAAATACATTCGTAGGGAGGAAGCGCAATGGCGGAAACAGCCATCGCTTCGTTGCCTTCCTTCATTTTCCTTCTTCTGTGTTGCTCTAGTATAAGCATCGGGTAGTCCCTCACTCTATGAACAGCCGGTAGCTCACTTCTGTGGTGAAGTCACCTACAGCATTTACTTGCTGCGTGTGTGTTTTTAGGCTTTAAATCAGTGCGTACTTGTCTTGTGTTGAGTGAGAGTTGGTTGTATATTGCATAGTATTTGTGTGTGTTATATTATTTTCGTACTGTACAGAACTTGTTACTGAAGATTTAGGCGTTGTGGAGTTCAGCGATACGTCATGGCATAACTTGTACTGATAAAGGAATTTGCCTTGTTTTTTATTTGTGCTTGGTTTTGTTATTTAGCCTTTCCTTCTTAAGCGCATTTTCATTTTAGCATCTTTTCACGACCGCATTTAATTTTTAATATTGTTTTTGTGAGTGATACGACAGCATTAGTACCCCGCGTTGTCTGGGAAAATTTATTAAATGCAACTAAATGCATCCCTCATCCCTCGAGCCCATAAAAATATTATTTTTCTATATTATCCCCCAATTTGCCTTACACTTCAATGCTCAGGTTTTTTTTGTGTGCCGTAGTTTAATTTCTGATTCTGTATAATCCAAAACCAGCCTCTGTAAGTTTTTTTTGCTAGGGGCTTTACGTCGCACCGACACAGATAGGTCTTATGGCGACGATGGGATAGGAAAGGCCTAGGAGTTGGAAGGAAGCGGCCGTGGCCTTAATTAAGGTACAGCCCCAGCATTTGCCTGGTGTGAAAATGGGAAACCACGGAAAACCATCTTCAGGGCTGCCGATAGTGGGATTCGAACCTACTATCTCCCGGATGCAAGCTCACAGCCGCGCGCCTCTACGCGCACGGCCAACTCGCCCGGTAGCCTCTGTAAGCCCCCCGTCCCCTTTAGTTCATAAAAATAATTTGCAGCTTTCTTTCTTCCGCTTTTTGTCTTGAACCTCAATACTGAATTCCACAAATTTATGTGCCGCCGTTTTCCCGTGATGGTGCTGAGCAGAACCGTTCGATATGGCAACCCTGTTGTCATAGGAGCAATACTGTTTTCTTAACATAGAATGAGCTTTAGGCAAGATGAGGAGTGAGTTTATTGTGTACTACTAGGTCTGAAAAATACTAATGAATATATTTAAAATAAATTTTCTTGACTATTGTAAGTATGAAACTCACTCAGGGTGAAGAACACAACATAATGTTGAATTCACATTCTGTGAACATTTCTTACACTTTGCTCTATTCCATTTTTTGAATAGGCCTATAGCTGTTTACATCTACAGTAATTCCATACTGTTTAATTGCTTCCGACCTCCGGAGAGGCCTGGTGTAGATCTTTCGAGTTGACGCCGTATAGATGACCTGCGAGTCTGTCAGGATGTGGCCCTACCTAACATGAATTCTAATGTTGAAGTCTCCGAACCACAGGAATTTACTAACGAAGGTTAAAATCCCTGACCCAACCGGGAATCGAATCCAGTATCCTTTTGACCAAAGTCCAGCACCATTTAGTAATGGAGCCGGACATTTTGTACTTAGCAATTCCCTGTGGCTCTTCCTGGTGCAGCCCTTGTAAGCCAAACTCTCGAAAGAGGGTGGCATCTGCCATGTGTGGGAACTGCATGTTTTTGTAGTAGAGGATAATGTTGTATGTGAGTGGCAGGGATGTTGGGGACAGTACAAACAAGCACCCAGTCCTCGAGCCAAGGGAAAAACCCCGACCCTCTGAACAAATTGTCAAGCTGGCGGAGGTCATGTCATGGTGTGAGGATGCATGTGCTACGCTAGGGTGGGAGAACCGGTTTTTGTTGAGGTAATATGACTGCCACAGCATTTGTGAACATACTCCGTGATAATTTGCTGGCCAGTGTTGCGAAATTAAATCTTGAGGAAGAGTTTGCTGTTTAACAAGACAATGATCTAAGCAAACTGCTAAACAAAAGAATGGCCGCTGTGTAATGATCGTGAGCAACTTCCAACGCTTCCACAGTCCCCAGACCTCAATCCCATAGGAAATCTCTAGACATTGTTAGAACGCAGAGTAAAGAAACTGACATGCTCGATAATACTTCATCGATCATCTGAGGAAAGAATGGTCGAAAATTAATGTCGAAACCACATCAGACCTTGTAAGCTCCATGTCACGAATGCTTCAAGCAGTTTTAGATGGCCAGGGAATGCGTATGAATGCGATTGTCAAACTGTGTGATTTTGAAGACAGTGTTTCAACATATGAAAATGAAAACCTGCAACCTGTTTTCCAGTCTTTGACCGGGTCAGGGATGAAATGAATGAACCATATATAGGCTATTATTACAATGAGGTCGCCACTCCCAATGTGATTTATTAATGACTGACAAATGCTATGAAATGATAATGGAGAGTGTTGCTGGAATGAAAGATGACAGGGAAAACCGGAGTACCCGGAGAAAAACCTGCTCTGCTGCGCTTTGTCCAGCACAAATCTCACATGGAGTCACCGGGATTCGAACCACGGTATCCAGCGGTGAGAGGCCGCCTGAGCCACGGAGGCTTTGTTTTAACATATATGAATATTAACTTTCTTCTTCTTAATCTGTTTACCCTCCAGGGATAGTTTTTCCCTCAGACTCAGCGAGCGATCCCACCTCTACCTCATCAAGGGCAGTGTCCTGGAGCGTCAGACATCGAGTCGGGAGATACAACTGGGGAAGAGAATCAGTACCTCGTCCAGGGGGCCTCATCTACTATGCTGAACAAGGGCCATGTGGTCATGGAAAAATTGGAAGGGATAGACAAGGACGAGGGAAGGAAGCGGCCGTGGCCTTAAGTGAAGTACCATCCCGGCATTTTTGCCTGGAGGAGAAGTGGGAAACCACGGAAAACCACTTCCAGGATGGCTGAGGTGGGAATCGAAACCACCTCTACTCAGTTGACCTCCCGATGCTAAGTGGACCCCGTTCCAGCCATCGTACCACTTTTCTAATTTTGTGGCAGAGCCGGGAATCGAACCCGGGCCTCCGGGGGTGGCAGCTAATCACACTAACCACTACACCACAGAGGCGGACAATATTAATTTTGAGAACAGAAAATTATATTCGTTCTGTTTTGTTGTAAAGGCAGCATAATTTCTATCCTATATGGTTCTTCTTCTTCTTCTTCTTCCTCTTCTTCTTCTTATTATTATTTATGGAGATGCCAAACTTTAAGGAAAAATATGAATAATACTTTCATACTGGACACCGCTCGTGGGATTTGGGGAGGAGATTTAGCCGTATAAACGTGTTATATACTATACAGTATGTCCAACCGTTCTCCAGTTTTCCTACAGGGTCGAATATGAAATGAGATGAATCTTCATAGCTAGTTTTACCACCGGATGCCTTATCATCCTCATCAGAGGAGTCAATGAGATGAAATTAATGGCGTGATATAAGATAGTAAGAAGGGAGAGGGTGAAACCCAGTGCCGGCACATAGCCTACTCTTGTCGAATAGCACCAAGGGGTCTGCTCAATATTTTACGTCTCCATGCGACGAACGAATCACCATCAACAGCGTCATATGCCCTCACTCCATATGAACACTGCAGAGAGGTTTGGGGTTGAACCCAGGCTTGTTGGTACGCATTCTAGTGATTATAAATTATATACCACCAACTTTCCTACCCTGACGGCCAACATTCTGATGGTGAAATTTCTTTTGGCCTACGCATGGTGTCAGACCATATAGACTTCACGCCGTAACGATCAAGGCCATTAATTTTGGATATGAAACAAGTGACAGAAAAAAGATACGGACAGTTTTGTTGCACACTTTGCTGTAGCCAACTCTTCATTGCTAAACGTATTCTTGTGACAACTGTGTTATCAGAAGAGGGTGTTATTTCTTTCACCAGAAATACACTGAGTGTATGAATAGTTAAATTTTGTCAAAATTCAATTTTTTCTCACAGGACTGAAAATCCTTTCAGTTGTTGCATTGCTGTAAGGAACTAATAAAACAGCCATATTCAGCACACCTTATTCATGGAACTCAGTTTCAGCTTTCACTTTTAAAATGCGGCATGCCGCCGCATCCATCCGATAAGCACCGAGAGATTCTTGATCAAAATCAGCGATCTGGTGAGCTACAAATTCAGACTCTGGTTCGTCAGCATGAACACACTTTTTTAAATACCGAAACCATGTGTTGGAGTGAAAAACATTCCATCTCAAAAAACACGTCCGCTACCTCTGCATGCTTAAGAAATGGACAGGTTTTTAAGGGTGTGATCACAAACTGCTGTGTAAAAGTCCCTTCGTGCAGTGTGAGGGAGTATTTACGCTTTGAAATTTTCTCCACAAAATTGTATAGCTGAGTCAAAAACTGTTCAATAGTTTGTTCGTTGAGTTGGCATGCAGTATAAAAACGCGCGTGACGTCATGAAAATGTCGAAGACGTCCATACCTATCGTGCACCAGAAACTGACAGAATATTTTTTAACTCAAATAATAACCAGTCTCTGCTGTTGTCAATTTATTTACCTTGACGTTCATTCTCGTCTTGGCACCAGTTACCAAGTTGAAATCATCCTTTTTATATTTACTTTTATGAAAGTCGACATTGCAGATTGATACATCATGTGCTGAAGCCTCCGTGGCCCAGGCGGCAGCGCGTCGATCTCTCACCACTGGGTTCCGTGGTTCAAATCTCGGTCACTCCATATGTGATTTGTGCCGGAAAAAGCGGAGGTGGGACAGGTTTTTCTCCGGGTACTCCGGTTTTCCCTCTCATCTTTCATTCCAGCAACACTCTCCAATAGCATTTCATTTCATCGGTCATTCATTAATCATTGCCCCAGAGGAGTGCGACAAGCTTCGGCAGCCGGCACATTTCCTATCCTCGCCGCAAGATGGGGCTTAATTCATTCCATCCCTGACCCGGTCACTGACTGGAAAACAGATTGTAGATTTTCATTTTCACATCATCTGCTGATATGGCTGAAGGTTTAACAAAGCTCACTAACAAATCTGTCAGCTTTCTTTGGAGAATATATATTGTAGGAGCTACTTGTTTGAAGAAAGACATTTATGGAAACATAAACTGGAAGGGCATTAACTGAATAAGATTAATATATAATTTACTAATAGAATTTTATATCTGCAACTTAATGTTAGAAACTTTGCATTCAAATAATCAATATCGTGATTTTCATCAGGAAAGAAATGATTTAAAGCACCGAACTGTTCAATTACTCTATTAACAGACTCCGAAAAGGATATTCAACGATTATTCACATGTTTGTAAATCTTGTGAGGCTTTGTACCAAACACGGCTTCGCGCAGTTTGGGGGAGCTTTACGCTTTGAAATTTTCTCCACAAAATTGTATAGCTGAGTCAAAAACTGTTCAATAGTTTGTTCGTTGAGTTGGCATGCAGTTTAAAAACGCGCGTGACGTCATGAAAACTGACAGCGCGGTAGTATCGATCTCAGAATATAGTTTTAACGCAAATACTAGTCCCAAGATTCAAACTTGACAGTTTCCGTAACATATTTTTCACATCCGTAATTCCGGAGCAGTCAGTAGTAATTACTAAAAATTCGTAGTGGTTGGCTTCTGTTGTTATTATTATTATTATTATTATTATTATTATTATTATTATTTGCGTATTGACCCTGTTGGATCACGCATTACATTTATGATTCGGCTTCTAACAGACCATATTCCTTTCATTCTTTCACTGTGTGCCTGTTTTCTTTTCTCTGACCACTTAGTTCCCGATTTTTTTGGGACTCCATTCTCTGGCTTTACTACCCATCAATTTATCTTCTGGCGGTAAATGTTTCTGTCCAGTATTTCTGTTGTTTTCATCTGAGCCTTTTCCAGATCATTTTTTACATCTTATATCCATGGTACGTTCTTCAGGTTTTTCAGTTTTGCAGTATGTGTCAACATCTTGTGGGTTAGCCTTGAAGACGATAGTCTATGAACGTGTCCATAGATTTTCAGTCTTCCTTTCCTGAGTCTGTGTCAAGGTTGGATAGTCTTTCCGTAGCTTTGCATGATTTGAGTCTATACCCTTCTTTTTTCTCTGGGCCCAGAATTATTATTATGCTCCTTAAGACAACAATTAATAACAAATATCATTATTTGATTTTCGTGGTTCTTTTCCTTTTCTTCCCCTGATTCCCTTACCTCTCGTTCCCCTTCCTCTTTCTATTTGTGTTTTCCCCTTTAAACAACAATCGTCTCTCTCTTACCTCTTTTATCTTCACTTCATAGCTTTATTCGCTACTAAAGCCATCTAACGTTCCTATGGATTACCATAATCTCATTAATATTTCAAAATTTAATTGAACAGAGCTTTCAGTTAATTGCCTGGAAGGTGCTCCTGAAGAAACAGAAGTTTCCTCGCCTTTGGGCGGTCTGCAATCTTGGAACTTTCACTTCCGATCTGACGGCATTGTAATTAGTGTGATAATGAGAGCGAATCCTCCTGTCATTGTTTCTACTCCACTATCCCCGTGGGACATTAAAAACAACCAGGTCTCAACATTAATTAAATCATAAACTCTTTTACAATATTATCTTCATTAAATAGTTGAAAGCAATCTAATACCTTTCATTTATTAAATCATTGTTGCATTCACGATAATTGTTACATTTACAGCTGGGGTGCCAATTAGGACATACTGGGAGGCCTAGACAAGCCCACATCCTATCCACTTTCTTAGGCTTGGTATTCAGTTTCAAGCGGAGGGTCTTAGCCGTCCTCTATGTAATCTTGTTAAACAGGAGTAAATGAAGCTTTATCTCAATTTATTTCAGTATCGTCCGCCTCTGTGCTGTAGTGTTTACTGTGATTAGCTGCCACCCCCGGAGGCCTGGGTTCGATTCCTTACTCTGCGACGAAATTTGAAAAAGGTACGAGGACTGGAACGGAGTCCATTCAGCTTCCGTAGGTCAGTTGAGTAGAGGGGGTTCGATTCACACCTCAACCATGCTCGAAGTGGTTCACCGTGGTCTCCTTCTCCAGGCAAATGCCGGAATGGTACCTAAAGGCCACGGCCGCTTTCTTCGCTCTTCCTTACCTAACCCTTCAAAGCCCGTGTTCAGCGAGATCGCCTGGGTTGAGGTCCTTCTTCCAAGTTTTATCCCAGACCAAATATCTCACGCTCCAGGACATTGCCCTTGAGGCGGTAGAGGTGAGATCCCTCTCTGAGTCCGAGGGAGGGTAAACGGATTAAATAAGTAATAACACTTAAAAGCAAGTAAACCGAGCTCGAGAGCTGCAATCGCTTCAGTGCGGCCAGTACCCAGTAACCGGGAGATAGTGGGTTCGAACCCCACTGTCGGCAGCCCTGAATATGGTTTTCCGTGGTTTCCCATTTTCACACCAGGCAAATGCTGGGGCTGTACCTTAATTAAGGCCACGGCCGCTTCCTTTCCACTCCTAGCCCTTCCCTGTCCCATCGTCGCCATAAGACCTGTCTGTGTCGGTGCGACGTAAAGCAACTAGCAATAATAAGCCTAGAAGAAAGGTACTAAATACCCCTAATCTACAAAATTGTGAAACTCGGCAGAAAATTGCTCAGGATTTGAATAGGCATTGAAAAGAAATCAATACCAATAACTGTGAAATAGCAAATGATTTGTGGAATCAGTTTAAAAGTCGGGTAGAGGTAGAAAACAAAGATCAAAAGATACATTCAATGAAGAAAAAGAAATGGATGACAGATGATATTCTTGAACTAATGGAACAACGAAGATTAGTAAAAAATGATGCAGAGGAATACAAAATATTACAACGCCACATAAAGAAAGAAATACGTGCTGCGAAAGTGAACTGGATGAAAGAACAATGTGTGGAAATGGAAATCTTTCAGTCTAAACTTGGTCTGTTCAATTTACATCGAAAATGTACAGAAAACGTAACCTTTCTGTACTGGTTGATGCCACAAACGGGCCTATTATTAATGAAGAAGTAGTTTTAAATACTTGGAAAAGTTATCTGATAGAACTTTTCTGTGATTAGAGAGGTGAGGAAACTAACCAACGAGCTAATTGTGAAGGCCCTGACATTCTTAAATCAGAAGTGCTATATGCTGTGAAAGTTTCAAAAAGCAAGAAATCGCCAGGTCCAGATAACATCCCTGTGTAACTTTTTAAAATGATTGACGAAGACAATATCCAATTCTTGGTAAAGTTGTTCAATACTACGTATAATACTGGAGACATCCCATCTGACTGGCTGTTATCTACATTCATCACGTTGCCAAAGAAGCAAAAGGCATGTAAGTGTAATGATTATAGGCTAATAAGCCTCATGAGCCACACACTTAAAGTATTCCTTCGTGTAATACATAACAGAATCAAGACTAACAAGACCTCGACGAAACACAGTTTGGGTTCAGAAATTATTTTGGTACAAGGGAAGCATTGTTTGCGCTTAATATCCTAATTCAGAACAGTCTAGATCAACAGCAAGAAGTTTTTGCTTGTTTCATTGATTTTGAAAAGGCATTTGACAGAGTACAACATCCAAAACTTGTAGAACTCCTAAAGGATATAGGAGTTGACAGCAAAGATATCCGCATTATTGAAAATCTTTACTGGAGACAAAAGGCCGTTGTCCGAATCGGAAATCGAACTACAAACGAGATAGCCATCCAAAGAGGAGTTAGACAAGGTTGTGTTTTGTCTCCATTGTTATTCAACCTTTACTCGGATAACATTTTCAAAACAGCATTAGAAAATCAGCAATATGGAATAAAAGTAAATGGTGGCATAATTAACAACATAAGATATGCGGATGATACAGTCATCTTGTGTGACAACTTTGAAGGTCTCCAACTCCTGCTCAATAATATTAGTGCAGTAAGTGAGAACATGGGACTAAAATAAATGTAAACAAGACCAAGTTCATGATCTTCAGCAGACGTGCCAATGCTGAGGCAATCTTACAATTAAACAACCGACAGATTGAGACAGTAACCACTATATCTGGGTGCCATTGTCACTGAACAAATTGATCCTGAGAAAGAAGTGAAACAGAGGATAGCAATAGCACGAAAAATATTTACAAAAATGTAATCTTTCTTTTACAATGACTACTTAAATTTAAAACTTAGACAGATGATGGTCAAGTGCTATATATGGTCAGCCTTGCTATATGGTGTGGAAACATGGACTCTCAAGAACATATCAGTGAAACGCTTGGAAGCCTTCTGAAATGTGGATCCACCGTAGGATGCTCAGGATTTCGTGGGTTGCACGACTAACGAACCAAGAAGTACGCAGAAGGCAAGAGCAAGTCGGGAACTCGTTCAAACAATAAAAATCCGGAAGATCTCTTACCTTGGCCACATCCTTAGAAATGACCGTTACCTCATCTTACAGCGGATTGTACAAGGCAAAATACAGGGTCGAAGAGGTGTCGGGAGGAGGCGAACATCATGGCTTGGAAACATCAAAGATGGACTGGAATGCACAGTGTTGAAAGACTATTCCACCTAGCAAGAGGTCGTACTGCATTCGCCACAGTGATCGCCAACGTCAGGGGGACCTGATACGGTACTGTGAAGAAGAAGTAGGGAAGGTGCCTGCCATTATAATAGAAACTCCTTAACTGTAATCTGTCTGGAAGTAGGAAACGAAAACTCCCCAAATCGATTGTGACCGCGCAGTAGGCAATGGGGCCTGCAGTTATAATGTAAACTTCCCAACTCGATTGTGAATGGTAGTAGGCGAGTGAGCCTGCCGTTATCATCACAAATCCGTAACAAACACTTTGCATTAGAAACAACGTATGGAGACATCCCCATGCGGTTTCTCGGATAACGCTAAGAGACATGCAATTTTAAAACAATCTTATTTACTGCATGTACAGTATTTACTTCGATATTCGAATACAATGTAGAATACCGTAGTGAAGCACGGGGACATTTGCTAGTAAATAAATAAATAATATACTGACTTTCGTGTTCTGTCGAGTCTTGAATAAGAATTTAAAACTTGCTAACTTGCAGTTTTAGACTGTTGGTATCGAGATCATAGTGACGTGATTTCTAATTTTTAAAAATCCGCGTGCGTTGCGGACATCTTGGTGGAAAACCAGGAGCCATGTTAAACGCCTCGTTAAACACTTTATTCTTGAATGCGTGGTCTTCCCTAGAAAACAGTTGTGGCAGTGATAAGCTACTGTATCTTATCGTGTGTGGAGGTAATGTAATGACCATGGTCCATAAAAGAGTCGCGATTATCTCGTACAATATTGCCATAGGCATGTCTTATGAATGATAACCGACTATACAAAGTAGATTGCCTAATTATCTCAAATTAAAGTCTAGTCGAGGTCATTGATGCAACCAGTTAGTTATTCCTCTTTTGTTTCGAAGATAGCGTTTTGAATAATAATAATAATAATAATAAGAAGAAGAAGAAGAAGAAGAAGAAGAAAAATAATACCGAGCTCGATAGCTGCAGTCGCTTAAGTGCGGCCAGTATCCAGTAATCGGGAGATAGTGGGCTCGAACCCCACTGTCGGGAGCCCTGAAGATGCTTTTCCACGGTTTCCCATTTTCACACCAGGCAAATGCCGGGGCTGTACCGTAATTAAGGCCACGGCCGCTTCCTTCCAATTCCTAGGCCGTTCCTATCCCAACGGCGCCATAAGACCTATCTTTGTCAGTGCGACGTAAAGCAAATAGCAAATAATAATAATAATAATAATAATAATAATAATAATATTAATAATAATAATAATAATAATAATAATAATAATAATAATAATAATAATAATAATAATAATAATAATAATAATAATAATAATAATAAACCCCAAAACCACAATTCCCTGGTTTAGAAATACCAAAGAAGACCTGCAAATGCTACATATCTCAGCTGAAGACCCCTTTAACAGAGATCTCTTCCGCAAGAAAATATTGACGAACGGGCTAAACCGAGACGAGCAACCGAAGAGAAGACACGATGCCCCTTGGACAGAGGAGCGTAAGCAGGCCCACTCACAAAGAATGAGGGAAATTTGGGCTCTAAAGAAGGCCAAGTTCAGTGTCAAATGCAACAAGACTTAACGTGGTCCTTGATGCCCCCAGTGAATTATAATAAATAATAATAATAATAATAATAATAATAATAATAATAATAATAATAATAATAATAATAATCGTATGGCCTCACTTTCCATGTACAGGCATCTTTATTTGAAGCCATATGATAGCCCGCGTGTCAATTTCAACGTTCCGTTTTACTGTACCGGTTGACAGAATAAACTGTATCTTAGCTGGGCGATCTGTGACTTTTAATTAATGTTGTCTGGTAAACACCAAATTTGGTACCAGAGATATTTTACATGCAGACATCATTCGACATGAAGTATCGAATGGACTTATTCCAGCCCTTAAATAATCCGACTACCTCTACCGGGTTCAAACCCGTGATTTTGGGATCGGGAGACCGACACTCTACCACTTATCCACAGGAGGAGCTAAGATGATGATGATGATGATGATGATGAGGACATTGATAATGCTTTTTTGTTTTACCTCTCATTAACTAATTTTGCGGTTTTCAGAGACGCCAAGGTGCCGGAAATATTGTCCCATAGGACTTATATTACGTGCCGGAAAACCTACCAACACGAGGTTGACATACTTGAGCACCTTCAAATACCGTACCGTCATTGTGATCTACGATCGAACCTGCCACCATAGGCTCAGAAAGCTAGTGTTCTACTGTCTGAGCCACTGGCAGGTTCTATCCCGACTGAGATTATTGACATTTGACGATGTTTCTTCACGTTAAAGAACTTTTGTAGTGAGCTTTTCTGCCGATTAGTCCTGCGATAGTGGGTAATCTCTAGATGACGGCTCTTGAGATCTAATTAATCTTGCAAAGTGGTCGTCAAGCGCACCGCTAGTTATTTACGTTACAAAGACAGAAAGTTTTGCGTATGAATTGAGTGTTTTCGAACGAATATGTTAAATAGCTTCCCCTATAACGTATGTATGTATATGACCGGGCCAGTTGGCTGTGCGGTTAGGGGCGCGCAGCTGTGAGCTTGCAACCGGGATATAGTGGATTCGAGCCCCACTGTCGGCAGCCCTGAAGATGGTTTTTCGTGGTTTCCTATTTTAACACCAGGCAAATGCTGGGGATGTACCTTAATTAAGGCCATGGCTGAGTCCTTCCCACTCCTAGGCCTTTCCTATCCCATCGTCAATCAATCAGTCAGTCAATACTGATCTGCATTTAGGGCAGTCACCCAGGTGGAAGATTCCCTGTTTATTGTTTTCCTACCGGGCGAGTTGGCCGTGCGCGTAGAGGCGCGCGGCTGTGAGCTTGCATCCGGGAGATAGTAGGTTCGAATCCCACTATCGGCAGCACTGAAGATGGTTTTCCGTGCTTTCCCATTTTCACACCAGGAAAATGCTGGGGCTGTACCTTAATTAAGGACACGGCCGCTTCCTTCCAACTCCTAGGCCTTTCCTATCCCATCGTCGCCATAAGACCTATCTGTGTCGGTGCGACGTAAAGCCCCTAGCAAAAAAAAAAAAAAAATGTTTTCCTAGCCGTAAGACCTATCTCTGTCGGAGTGATGTAAAGCAAAATGTAAAATTGTATAATTGGGGACAAAATATGATGAACTCGCCTCACACCATACTCTCCAGCGGCAGCCCTGAATCTATTAGCGGCTTATAGGATTGACTACGTCTACTGTAGCCGGAGTTGCCAAATCGTCTACTGCACTCGACACGAAGAAAGGGTAAAGACTGAATAGGGTGTGGAAGAAAGTGGTTTGGCAACCCCTTCACACCAAACAAGGATCACTTAAAACTCGTTAATTCAGCAGGCTGCAGGGTGTGATTGACTGCTGGCCTCCGCCTCGCTTTCAGGAAGTGAGGCCGTCATGTTTTGTCCCCCAAGTACAGATTAGTCATCCCTTAGGCTGGTCGAATCTTCCACAGCTCCGCCATCAGTTGTCATCGATGGCGTAGGTATCACTGAAGAGACGTACAAAGTAAATAAGGAGTGAGGTAGTTTACCGTTCCTATCCTCGCAGAGGCAGAAGTTGATATTACATATCAGTCTGCCAAGCCCATTGAAATGTATGCATACCCGACACTATGAGCGACATTTTCACAACATTCATAATGGGGACCGGTTGCATAAGGAATGACATTACTAGCATCACTCATACCTCAGCCACTTTCATATTGTCAAAGCTAAGGGTAAGGCTGAGGCAGGTGAATGTAAATAACTAATTCCTTCTAGTCCGTACTAGAAGACATAGTCCACTGTAAACACTAGGTATCGCCAGTAAAAGCATCCCTGTTACATTCCGTACACAATTTTATTTATTAATGTCTTTATTAATGGCGACCCTCTCTTACAGGGGCCGATGACCTTCGATGTTAGGCCCCTCAAAACAACAAACATCATCATTAAGCATCACGTCTCTTACACTTAACCACATTAGAAAACTAGTATCTTAGAATGTTACAGACTCAGTATTCAACTAACTAGGGCAATAATCTTACACTACAAATGCAGCTTAATTAATTTAAACTAAGTATATCACTAGAGTCTGTCTAAAAATCCGGAGATCGTAATGTGGTGGAAAGTACACGTTACACACCGTCGTCATTACCGGCAACAGAATGCGAACGGTAACTGCACCCAGCTGAGTTAGTAGCGGCAATTCGTCACAAACGCCCTAAGTCGCCCCGCCATCTACAGCTACTCCGTCTTTGAAATAAAGACGATATGCCCTCATAGTCGTGTCGTGTTCAGGTCTCAAACGAGATTTCTATAGACAGACTATGGAGGCTGCAGAGACGGATATCAGTTGACGTAACTCAGCTAGGCTGCATTTATAACTATTGCAGTGCGTTACAATAGTGTCATGTGTGAAAGAGTAGCGTAACGAAATGAGAACAAGCAATTGTCCTTATATCGTCTAGCTACATGCCAATTTCCGCCGTCATTCTCGGTATCAATTTTGTCATCATCACCACCTACGATAATAAGTGGTCCAGTCTCCTTTGTATCCTCCATAGAGGGTGACTTGGTAATCGAGCACTTCGTACATGGTGAACTCTTATTTCTAGAAGAGCGGGCCTTCTCTCTGGGATAACTGCGGTCCTCAGAAAGGAATCGAGCAAGAGGGTGTCTGGGCCTCTCGCTCTTGCCCGCCATTTCGTCTCCATTGGAAGAGAACTGGCAGATGGTTTGCCGGTCTTCTTCGGGAATGCTGTGACCTCCGATCGCGTTGGAGAAGGGTGCTTCTCCAATTTCTTAATGAAGTTCTGGGGCTTCTCCTTCTCCTCCTCCTTCTTTGGTAGCCCTGGTTGCGGAAGTCTTTCCCTCCGCCCTGGTTGGAGAGGACTTACCAACCAGACGGTCCTGGGAAGAGCTTTTCCCGGACGACGTCGGCAGTAACGCACTAGATGTTCACACTAGGTACCTTTGTAACCGTCACTAGTCTTCATTGCAATTAACTGTTGGTGACTACTGGTTGACAATTCTGGTCTTGATGTTGATACGATAGTAACAAACTCTGTGGCGTGATCTGTACTTTCGAGACCTTTTCTGCAAATGAGACGGAGAACGGAGTAGCCATAGATTTAAACTTTCTCCACGCCTCTGGATAAGAGAGTTCATCCAGAGTTTTGGCCCTCTGAATCTTCTTCTCCTACCCGAATGTGTGATATTCTTTGGGTATAGGAGCATGCACACCTGGGAATTTGACGCACACAGACGGTGGTGTAAACACGACACCAGCATGTTCAGACTTTCCATACACTTTACAGGTAAGAACCTTGACACCGTAATGAGGTGTGGCCAATCTTTGGTGGTTGTAACACATCATAGGAGCTGGTATGTATGGTCGAACAGTTAAACGGTATATGGCAATTTTGATGCGTTCAAGCAGTGTCTGAGCGTCAAAGGTCAGGATGCAAACGCCCGTATCGAGCAGCTTCTCACCGGCACGCCTCTTTAACCTTCTCATGTCGGTAACGCCCCGACGTGCAAGGTTCCTGATCATATTATCGAAAGCCTTTACCAAATCGCTATAGAATGCATCTCCTTGGCAGGAGTTCAGGGATTTGTGTTTCTTGATTTTGACGGGCACAGTGCCGAACATCGTAGCCGTAAGTAACCGTTTACTCTGGTCGGCCATTGTTGTCTTATCTGTAACTGTGTCGCTAGCGACTACTCTCCCAGTAGCCAGGCATCATCTCGTCACCACCCGAAGCTTGTGATCGGGGGAGATAATGAACCTCCATACAACCTTACTACCCGACGCAAAGGTGTTGGCTAGACAGTAAAAGAAATTCAATTTAAGCTGGTTTCGGATATAGAGACATAGAAATGAAGAAAGAAGAGCACAGACATCTCTCGGACGCCTTGTTAGTCTGGCCCTACTCCGAGACCAGTCCAGCGTGGGTAACCCTGAGCTGCCATAGCCCTCGGGATCAACGAGCACGCAAGCCTTCCCATCAAGGTCTCGGTGCCCAAAAGGGGGTGAAACAATGAATCTCAACTATGAATGTAGTGCTTTCTGTAGCGTATTGGTCTTTAAATAATCTTATCAATAAGTACAACATCGCAGTATTTAAGTAACGAGAGTATGAGTGTCTGAACTACAGTAATTTAATTCTTAATTTTAATGGGAGGTAGGATTATTGATATGTCAGTGGATAGAGAAACGCATGTACTCTCCGGCATGCACACGTTATGTGATCATTCCAATTTAGGTTTTCGTTCATAATGATACCGAGTTTCTAATGCCGTATTTGAGAAAATAATATTTACACCAGTTAGCTGTAAGTTGGCAATATTGCTGCTTTTGAGTTTGATTATCAGTTTGTGCGAGGAATAATGCTTGCGCCTTATTCAGAGTAATAATCAGAAAATTTTCTCTTGTATATTATGGTAAATTGTTGAGATCTTCATTAATTTGTATTATTGCAAAATTGGCGTTTTCAACTGGGGATTTGCAGTGTAGTTGGAGATCGTCAGCATACAGATGATATTTCATTACATGTTGAATGTATTCAGTTTTCTTTATATAATATGTATATGAACACATTATGTTCAGTTCAAGGCCCACCATTCAAACATTATTATGCTCAGTTCAAGATCGGCCATTCAGACTATCTACTTGACTTATGCACGTAACGCAGTGTAGCCGTTTGTTCGTATCTAAGTGACTGTTTTACATGTATGTAAGAGGTTTCTGATGGTATTGTTTTGTTGGTAGAAGTTGAGTATGTAAAGCAACTACAATGTCGTGAAGTTCCACTTTCCATAATATTTTGAAGAATGTAAACATGGAGCACGGAGTGCATAGAATTTTTTTCCCGGGATCAGCACTCTGAACTTGGGGTCACAGGTCAGCCCCTCTTACCTATGATCCACCATGACAGCTAAAATGATGATGATGATGATGATGATGATGATGACGATGACGATGACGACAATATTACGACGTTGATCTAAGGAACCTAGCGTCGGCTGCTGAAGGAACAAAACAACAGGGTTATCAATCCAATTAGAGTATTTACTGTCGCCTTCCTGGCCTTTGCTCAAGTATCCGTAGTCGGCAGTTTGTATAGATTTATCCCAGTTTTACGGCCGGATGCCCTTCCTGATACCAACCTTATATGGAAGGATGTAATCACTATTGCGTGTTTCTGTGGTGGTTGGTAGTTTAGTGTGTTGTATGAATATGAAGAGGAAAGTATTGGAACAAATACAAACACCCAGTCCCCGAGCCAATCAAGCACGATTAAAATCCCCGACCCGGCTGGGAATCAAACCCGAGACCCTCTAAACCGAAGGCCTCAATGCTGACCATTCAGCCAATGAGTCGGACTAACTAGACAAAAGTTAACACTCCCGACTAAAAGTGATACATATTTTTCTTTTCGTGGTTATTTTATAATTCAGTAATTGAACACATGATCTTAGAGTAATAAAATAATACCGAGGTCCTGCGGTATTTGGTGCATATGTGACAAAATGGCCTCTTAAAGTTTTAACGACAAATCTAGACCTTATCACGTCTGCCTGCTCAGTTGGTAAAATTCCTCTGAACGTAACCGATGGGAAAGGTATTAAAATGGGGGAAAATTAATAAGGATATCCGCTGAAAATGACCGCGAAGCAGAATCAGATCGCAAAACTTCGTTTTTTAATTCCTATTCTGGCCGATCTAAATATGCATAACTAGCTGATGTACCCGTGCTTCGCTACGGAATTGTACATTCTATACAGAATTCTAGGTTAGGTAGTGTACACGTTGTGAGTAAGATTGTATATTGCATAGCTCTTAACATTACCCTAGAAACGCGACGGGGAAGTAACCAAACATACTTTTTATGTGGAAACTGGGTTAGGGAATTTTCATTGTAATGGGCCTAATCAAGTTGGGGAATTTTCATTATAATGGCAGACTCTCACACTCCACCTGCATTTTTACATCCTCAGAAAGACTGCCTTAGTAGTTTTCCAACTGAAATCAACATAGGTTATTACAATGACGCCAGTAGGAATGTCGCGATAAAAAGCAATGCTATCATATGAAATACTCGATCAAAAGAAATACCACACATTTTCTCACTTTTAACGAACAGTAGTATGCTGCTGATCTAACAGACCAAAGTTCCAGAGCTGGAATGGCCAGGCCGCAGACAGCCGTGAACACTCCTCTGCCATTATTCCGTTAAATGTGCACACTGCTCATTCAGATCAGTGCCTCAGAGTAGGGAGTGAGTAGCTGGAATGCCATGATGAACCAGTGTGTTACGTACCACCCGTATCAGAAAATGTATGAATCAGAGGAATCGTATGTTAGTGAAGAAAGTTATCTAACTCCCCTGCTATTTCCCGCCTATATTCAGGCAGGCTGTTATACTCGGTACGCAGCAGTAATCTCATCTATCGGAGATGAGTGGCAGCGTAAGAGAAAATAACATCACAACAAACAATGGTCAACGTAATATTATTATTAATCAATTGTATCTTTCGATATTGTAGGCCTTCACATTTAGTTTTCTTCCTACTCTGAAATATCACTCTTATCATAGTCGGTACGGTAAAACTGAATAAAACGTAAATGATCGGAAATTGTATTCTATATAAATTCTGTTATGTAGTACTTTTTGATAGGACCAATAACACAGATATGTATTTAAAAATTAAATTTTAAGCGCTTGCCCCTAAACTACCATTTCATCCAGGGCGAATAAATTGTTCTTATAGCGTAGACTGTAGATTCTTATTCCCCGACTCTATATACTGATTTTCATTAAATTCTGTTTACCTATTGTTCTCGTGGCTCGGCGTTGATATGGACTTAACAATAAAAATACAAATTCATGAATATACCTGTTTTCATAGCCGGTACGGTAAAAATGTATAAGACATAAATGATCGGAAATTTAATTCTGTATAAATTTAGTTATGCTCTATTTAACGATAGGACCACTAATAACATAAATATTTGAAAATTAAATTTTAGGCATTCCTCTAAACTACCATTTCGCTCAGCGTGAATAAAATGATTTATAGCCTAGATTGTAGTGGCTCATTCCTGGACTTTACATACCGATTTTCATTAAATTCTCACATAAATTCTCACAGAAATTACGGAAAAGTAAAAAGTGCACTTCCTTGTTATACTGTGGACACAACCGATTCAGAAATACCATTCTTTTTAAATTCTGAGCAGTGTACAGATAAAATTCTGATTTATATATATATATATAGATTAGCGATCAAAGATGTTCCTGAGGAGATGAACTTTTCGCCTGTCCCGAAGTTAAGCATGCTACCCGGCAATAATAAGGTACTTTACATCGAGTTTGGTGTACGAAAGAATAACTGAAGAACGAGGTAAAAAATTCAGGGACAAAGAATTGAAAGATGACTGTAGGTGAAACCCGACGATTTGTAGATTACTCATGCAAGGATGTGGTCTGACGTTTAGCTGGATATGTCGGTAGAGTTGCTAAGTGAGCCTGCGTATGATCAGTAACGAGGTGAAGAAAGTGATAGTGAAAGGAGAAAAAACTGGAAGGGGGCCAATAATCACCATGATAGAGACTCCTTAAAAAATAATCATCATCTCATAACAGCTGCTTCTGTGGATCGGTGGTAGAGTCTTGGCCTCCGAATCTCAGGATCGCGGGTTCAAACCCGACAGAGGTAGTCGGATTTTGAAGGGTAGAACAAAGTCAATTCCACACCGCATGTCGTACAATGCTGGCATGTAAAGGTTCTCTGGTGACACATTGGTGTTCATCCAACAAACTTCATTAAACTCAGTCATAGACGCCCAAAGAGGCTCAGTTTTCTCTGCCGTCTAGTAGGCCTAGAAGAAAACAGAACGTCGAAATTGACGAGCAGGTAGCCAGATGGCGTCGGATTAAAATAATTGCACACAGTAGCTGAGGCCATACTAATTTCTCTTATTATTATTTTTCTACCGCTATTCCCATACTGGTGTGGTCGCGGATGCGAACTATTCCGCACATTTGGATCTGGCCAGATTTTATGGCCGGATGCCTTTCCTGACGTCAACCCTCTGTGGAGCGATGCACCAACTACTGCGTGCTTATGTGGTGATTAGATAGTGTGATGTGTTATGTAGGTATTAAGAGGTACGTGTTGGGACACTTTGAACCGAAGGCAAGTACGCTGACCATTCAGCCAAGGAGCCAGGCTAGCCGAGGCCATACGATTATTATTATTATTATTATTATTATTATTATTATTATTATTAATAATAATAATAATAATAATAATAATAATAATAACCTCATAAAATATCGAAATGAATAAATTGTGATGCGCTGTGACTTCAACTATAACACGTTTTCTCTTTATTTTTTTATTTTTTTTTCATCCTAAGTGAGTTATAATCAGCCAAGATATGTTGGCGTTGTTCTGTAATTTGTGTCTTTACTTTCAGTCTATAATTATAGATATAAATTACAAAACGACGCGCATGCGGCATCTTGTATTCACGACAGTCACTTATCTTGCATCATCTTCAGCGGAATATCGTGATGTAAATCCGGGGTCGGGTACAGTTGTCACGTCAGCATTTCAAGAGAAGCATGTGGGAAGGTCGCCAATAAACCTGCAAAGACAACGTGACGATGCTGTGAGGAAAGAGAAGGTGCCTGGTACGGAGGTGTACGGTTCCTGGATATAGAACCTAAATGAATATCATCCAGGTCAAGGTTGTTGTAGACTGCATGTCTAGTTCTAGATTTCCAGCTCTCGAATGTAATCATTCATGACCTAAACCAAATTTCTTACACGGCACTATTTAGTAGAGATGCTCTGAAAAACCACTGATATTTCTTTTCATAGACACTGCCTACTGGTTGGTGGCCAGGTAGCAATTATACGGAGTCTTTGGCTCTAGCAATTATTACATTAAAACAAAATAAGACCTGGATTTTAATGACGTAAGAAACACCAAGAAACACCAAATCATTACCTATAAAATGACCATAAATTTCTCAAAATGACTTATTCAAAAAATTACCAAAAAAGTATATAAATATTTACTCAAAACAGTAAATATAAGTATAGTAAAAGCTCGATTCAACGCCGTTGACTGGGATCATTCTTTACCCTGCGTTATAGCTTAACCGCGGTAAATGGACAGATGACCTACAGGGCGACAGAAGATTGAAAAAAAAAACGGTAGGCTACAAGAGAACCCCATTATTATGAAACATCCTGTACCTATAATACACACACATTCGACCTCTCATTCTTCACATGATTATGTTCAATTTATCGTTCACAGAATACTCTTTCGTTGTTTTTTTTTATTTTTATTTTTTTTTTTTTTTTGTGACATCAACAGCACCTACACCGAACTCACGACTTAACTAGTAGAAGATTGACAAAAGCTAAAAACCAACACGGTCACTTGTTTTTAAGCGCGGGTGCAGGCAAATAAGTTTTAATTGTTGAGGGAGGGTGGAGTGGTGGTGGTGGTGGTGGTGGTTGTTGTTTTAAGTGAATGTACAACTAGGTAACCATCCTCTACATAACAGTAATCAGAGAGAAAAAATTGAAGGGATCCGACACTTCGAAAAATGAAGGTATCGGCCAAAGAAAGACAAAGGCCACGAAGGGCGTGAAAATAAGACTCCCTAGGCCTCGAATGCTCTAATACCGTCGGGGTCAGAAAGGAACAAGAGTTGACGAAGGGAGGTCGGATAGGATAGATGAAAATGAGGAGCTTGATACAAGTAAGTGGAAGCAATGACAGGACTCAGCTAAGGGCGCCGTGGTCACCAAACCACGCTCCCAAGTTAAGAGCCCCTGGGGCCCCTATAAGTCGCCTCTTACTACAGGCAGGAGATACCGTGGGTGTTTACTCTACCGTCCCCCACCCACAAGTGGAGGGGAGGATGGGGGAAGGTCATTCTTAACTTTCCCCTGTGTTCACAAAGCTTGGCCAAATGCTAATGTCCTGTTATTTTGTGAATATACAGGCACGCAGTTTCTAAAACCCCATTCAGTTAGGCGTATCCTTCGAAGTTCTGTTTATCCTGGAGTCGGTAATAGTTATAGATTTTAAAGTAGAAGCGCTCAGCGCTGTTCGTTACAACATTTATTCGGAGGCCGATTTTGCTCCGTGTTCAATCCGAATCCGCGCTTAATAGGGCTTCTACTGTACTTATTTGTCCACATAACCTTTTAATTCGTAATGGGCTGAATGCAGTTTATCGATAACATTAAATAATAATAATAATAATAATAATAATAATAATAATAATAATGATAATAATAATAATAATAATAAGCTGCAACCCGCCAAGACATGACGGTCATTGGTGTAAATATTTATTGAAGGATTTCCATTCTTTGTGCTTTATTTTTTTTACAGTTTTCTTTACATCGCACCGACACAGGTAAGTCTCAGGCGACGATGGAATAGGAAATGTTTAGAAGTGGGAATGAAGCGACTGTGGCCTTAATTAAGGCACAGCCCCAGCATTTTCGTGGTATGAAATTGAGAGACCACGGTAAACCATCTTAAGGGCTGCCGACTGTGTGGTTCGAACCCACTATCTCCCGAATGCAAGCTGATAGCTAAATGAGCCAAACCACGCATCCACTTGCTCGGTGCATTCCTTTTGGCACTATTGCAACTTTTAAAAAATCGCTCTCTTGACATTGCAGCATTTAACTGGCCATGGCTAAACTGGCTGAGGTAAATAGAGACCTTCACGTACCTTGAGGTGTATTGATCATGATACAAAATGCCAAGCAAATTGGAAAGTGATGCCTCTTGAAAGAAAATGGAAGTGCTTTACAGGATGTTGTTAAGCCAGTTCGAGAAATTAAAGTTCTCTGTCCAGTTTTTATCTCCAATTATTTCCAAATCCAAACTATGTTCGTACATACTTCTTAGAATTAGTCCCGAATCCGGTTCCGTTTAGGAGCCGTTGGGAAACGTTACGATTTCTAAGGAACATAACTATGGCTCAATTTTTAGTGCCAACACTCTCCCTGAGAGTGGATGAGCAGGTGTAGGTTAGGGCACTCTATTGTGCTGGGGGCAAGAAGTTGTCCCTAAAGGCGACGGAACCAAATTTTGGTCAACGGTGTTAGGATGCAGACGGCAACGGGAAACCACTGCATTCTAGATCCTCGAGGATATCCCTATAAAATCACATAGTAATGGATCGGTGCAATGCAAATATCAGAGCTGGCTTCGTGGATCGCCAACCTCCATACGGAGACGGCGTCTGAAGAAGAAGGAGGAGGCAAACCATTAATTCCAAGGCATCCAAGAATTATATAGGAAATTGAAGCAGCTAATTTTCACCTTCGGTATTAATCTGTTG
The DNA here is from genome assembly GCF_040414725.1 of Anabrus simplex. Classification (NCBI taxonomy): domain Eukaryota; kingdom Metazoa; phylum Arthropoda; class Insecta; order Orthoptera; family Tettigoniidae; genus Anabrus; species Anabrus simplex. The sequence continues at coordinate 1,372,420,779 of NC_090265.1, forward strand.
GCGCTAATGTGTGGTTTTGAACTACCGGGTATAAGTCCAATGACTTTCAAATTAATTAAGAATGGAAACTTTAAAAAAAGTGATGACATCTTTCGCAGAAGTGAACGTTTTGCTATAAATTTCAATTACGATTTTATGGTGTGCTAAATTTCTGGCTGTTAATCCGTCACCATCTACAGAAGAGTACTCGCAATTACTGATTTCTTGCTAAATGAAGCAGCTAATTTAATTTTTTGTGGTTTTGCCTGCAAATGTTCATGTAAGAGGCGTGTTGGTCAAAGACGATAATATTAATTACAATTATAAATACATAATTGTTTGGCGATAAGCATGTGGCAAAACAGGCGAAACCTTTATGAAATCTCCCCCAAGATCAATAATTTTCCCACCAGAAAGAATGTAATGTCGTTACCTATGATATATTTTAGAATCAAATTCATACACACGTTAACAAATGACTATTTGCCATAGGGGTTTTATCCTATATTGAGCCGCGCTAATCGAATATTGAATTTTAATCCATACACCGAACTCTCATTTAAATTTAGAGGAATTTGGAAAGTACAGTAATGTGCACTGTTCAATTGCTGGGCAACAAAACAGAAGCTATTCCTGCCCACGAAATACAGCTGACCAGGATGACGTCTGACTGCGTATGCGCGCTTTCCCCTTCCACCTCCTCTATCGTGCCTCCTGATCAGCGCTCTCATTGTTCAGGCGGCCTTGAAGTACTGGCGAGCGTTTTGGACAATCAGAATGCTACATTTTCACTGATCCACAGAGGCAGCTGTAATAATAATAATAATAATAATAATAATAATAATAATAATAATAATAATAATCTCTAACGGTTTGAAACAAAGACTTCCAGCTTATTGGGTGGTGTCAGAGAGATGGTAAATAGATAAAAACAAAATAATTGACCAATTGGACACCCGTGGGAACCGATCTTGCAACTTTCAGATTTCGCAACCGATGCTCTCCTACACTATTTGAGCTGTGGAGTCCTAGGTCATTCTTTGTCTGTTGGCGGTGATCTGGGCTATATTTTTGGCACCTTGGCTAGCATAACTGTATAGTGCGCACTGGTCGCCCGCTATGGGCCATTCGAATTGAAAAATTAGCTTTCACAATCACATTATACTGCGCTTGGAATAGACGTTCGGCTTGCTTATTAGGTCGTGTCATATACACATAGTACATGCCGACGAGATATCAAATACCGGTACCGAATAAAAATGCATATTTTACATTTTATATAATAAACGAAATGCGGAGTGATATCGCAAACTATGTCATTTACTTTTAATATAATATCACTAGCTGTAACTGTAGAATGTTATGTTAAGGCCAGAGAATACGTATGACATCTCGAGGGAAGTAACATAACCCAACGAGTTGGCCGTGTGGCTCAGGCCGTGTAGCTGTTAGCTTACATTCTGGAGAAAATGGGTTCGAACCCCATCATTGACAGCCCTGAAGAAGGTTTTCCGTGGTTTTCTATTTTCACACCAGGCAATTGCTTTGGGTACACATTGATTAAAGTCATTGCTGCTTCCTTCCCTGCCCTAGACCTTTCTTACACGAGCAAAAATAAGAAAGGAAGCAACATTAAACTAAAAAGAGATGTCGATATACGAGGAAATTATATTCTTCACCTCCCCCTGCACGAACTTACTTTTAAAAATTTTAAAAAAATCACTAAAACTAGTTTCTCGGAGACACTACTCATGAGGAAATGTTGTACGGTTAGGGCTCTTACCATGGGGCTGTTCTAGCTCGTTAACAGCACCCATGTCTTCAGCAGTTTAGTGGTTACTTATAAGCAGAGTTACGATATTTAGGTGCGCACATTTATTGTTAGGGTAAATAATTTTCGGAAAGATATCACAGCGTGAAATTTTGTTTTTAGTTGAGAAAAGAGGCATTTTCACGCACCTTTTTCCCTTGTTTCGGACCTTCATCCCTTTTCCCCCCAACCATGCCCATAATCCCCTTTATACCCTTTTTTTTCTTTTAATTCCAATTTATTCTGTGATATTTCTAATCAATATAAAATATTCAACTTCCAATTAAGCTCTCCTCAGCTTACTGTGTACGTGCGAATAGTAAACCTACCTCTTTCAGTAAACACCGCGCGGGAGTTGAAAGCACACCTGCAACAATGGAAAATAATTGTGTGTTCGACAAAACATCTTTCTCCCGCTTTATTACCGCTCAAATGTAGCCCGGAATAATGCAGTTGACAATGAGTGATTCTATCCCACCAGAATCAGTAGCCTGTTATTCGTGAATATGAGTTTGTTGCTGTGAGAGACGTCACTGTTCGCATGGAAGTGGAGGCTGGTGACTCAGAGATGTCAGCAACCGCACCCACGTAGTTCCGAGAATTGAGACTGGGTTCTGCTCGAAGCTACTAGAAATCGCTGAGACTGAAATTCCAGCGTGAATGAGAACATTCTGGTATTTCGCGGTGTTATAAGAGAGTGTGGACAGCAAGTGAGCGAGTGAGCGTGAGAGTGAGTTGTGTGATAGTCGCATTGAGTTAGCAAGTGAACTGATGTTAGCACTTTGTTACATTACTAAACGAGTGTATTAATACATTTTACCATGCCAAAGGTGTCCAGTGCCCGATTTATTGCTCTGGCTCAGGAATTCAAACAAGATTTCATAGACGCTGATGGAACTGTTATGCGATGTACTATTTGCATACCTGCCAACCCTTCCGATTTACCCGGAAACTTTCCGGTTTTTAACTCGTCTTCCGATTTTCCGATTTATTTTTACTTCTTCCTATTTTTGACCAATATAACTTCTAGTACGGCCAATACTCTTCCCCTACGATAAATTCTTATGTGTTTGTGTAATTTACGAAACCTCATTTTCAAGAGTATTTATTTGATGCTTTATTTCGTGAGTATTTCGTCCTGCGCCTTCGTGTATCGTGTTTCCCGCTCACCACAGCAGCGTGTCCGCTTTATACAGCTGGGGATTCGGGGCGGCAATTGTCCTAGCAAGACAGGCTGGCGCGCGCTAGCGACTCAGTTAATCGGGATGAAAGAATGAGTTAATTATTGTTGTTCGCGCGCTGTTAACATCGTTTCTGTGCGTAGTTTCGTCGGAGTTTTAGGCCCCTTTTTTTCTTGCATTTGTATGCTTTCCCCCACTGTCAAAGTCATATGTTAATAATGTATGGGACATATAGAATTGTTTTGTATGTGGTAGTTTCGCGTATTTAAGTGCATCATTTTAATGAGTTGAATGCTTTTAAGGGGGTTGTGTCGGTGACAGTTTCAGGTAGTTTATTTTCTCGTTAAGGCCAAAAATATAACAAACGTTATCTCCAAGTGTTGAGAGATACCTATAAATTTCCGTTCATTTTACCGTCTGATAAAGAAACTACCATATTCTTTCGCGTAATTAACGCCCTTGCATAATTTACGCATCCCAATATTTTTGGGTCCAAAGTGGACAAAAAACAAATGTTCATGTATTTGACGCTTCACAACTTCGAACATCCATCACGCAGCTCCGGATGCGTTTCGAAATAAAGATGTCAACTACTCAAGTAGCAAGCTTCCTATTGCGAAAGCGGGCATTCCAGATACAGGGCAACGTGCTGTTATTAGCCGGCACTAGTTTTACGAGTGTTTTGGGTACGTGACATTCTGTGATCACAGAATTGTCAGTCCACAGTATTCGAGTAAAACTGCATCATACTAACTCGCGGTGATCAGTTACGCCGAAACATACGGGAAGAGGGCAGCGAGTATTCAATGCCCAAATGAAAAGTGCGCTACCGCGGTAACAGAAGTGCACGTCAAGCGGCCACCATGTCTCGCAAAGCATTTCGCGGACCAAAAAGCGGCAAGTTTCCGCAAGTAGAGAAGGATCTGCTTAAATATATGATTTTGTGACGCAACGTTGGATAAGCAATTTCTCACGAAATGCAGTATTTTAAAGAATGTGAAATAACCGCTGCACATGGAATCAGTGTCTCGGATTTGAAGGTTAGCCGAGTCTTGATTAATTTTATGAAGAGAAATGGACTTCCTCTTCGGCGAAGATCATCATCATGCCAAAAAATGGCGAATGATTTAAACCATTTTCATCGTTTTGTGATTGAGAAGCGTAAAGTGAGGAATATTTGATCTCCCTTATAGGAACCGCAGATCAGACGCCAATCAGTTTCCATATGCCACCAAGTCGAACAATCGATAAGAAAGGATCATACAGTGTTATCGTACGCGCTACCGGAAGCAAAAAACAACGATGTACTGCAATGCTTGCTATAACAGCTGATCTCAGAAAGCTTACACCTTACATTGATGTAAAACGAAAAACAATGTCCAAAGCAAAATTTTCGCGAGTGATCCACGTTCGTATTCAAGAAGAAGAAGAAGGATGGATGGACACGTCACTCGTACAAGATTGGATACGAACGGTTTTGCCGGTATGTCATTGTTATGGCATTACATGAATTGTACTTTTATTAGTTCATGTTTTCACTCCAGGTCGTATTGTCAGCTCGTAATGGGAAGAATATTTTCCAGTCGGTACTTCAATCCCACGTGTCTAACTTACCTGATGTACCCTATTTGAATTTTCAGGAAAAATCTCACTCCGGAATTTTACGCCAAATGACGATAACCGCAAACGAGTTGATCCAGTTGTGTTTTTATATTATTTTTGATGTATCTTTTAAATGTAAATGAATTGTAAATATCTTAATTGCGTGAATAATTTACGCATCCGAAGTTTTCGCCTGTATTTTTCGTCAGAAAGTGCGTTAATTACGCGAGAAAATACGATATTATGCATTTTGTTGCGTGTGTCGGTGTGACATAAATATTATTATTCGTTTAAGTGTCATAAATGATAATGATAAGGTACATTTTCTTGTAACCATTTTTATGTTTTGGTAGTTTAAGATTTGAAATTTAACGGTCAATTCGCATTGTAACTGTAGATATGTATGCCTTTTATCTTCACCTTTTTTCACCTAGACCTTGGTGGAATATATGTGATGAAATCCAGGAATTAAAAAATCTTCCTATTTTTGGTTTCTAAAAGTTGGCAGGTATGTATTTGTGATCCAAGAATTTTGTTAGATGAAAAACACCAGCGAGATCACATCAAACAACACATTTCCAGCTCTAAGCATCAAATGAATGACTCTTCAAGCAAACAAATCGCGACAACCTCTATTACGAAATACGTTTCAACAAAGTTCTTCAAAAGGCCAAGATTTGAAAGAAATAAGCATTGATTTGTGTGCAGCTCTTACACAAGCAGGAATTCCACTCAATAAGGTGAACCATCCAGCCTTCAAGGGATTTCTTGAAAAATGCACAAAGATGGCAATGCCCGATAAGATTAAGAAAAAAACTACATGGAGCCTGTTTACGAAGAAATCATAAAAAAGAATCAAGGCTAAGGTGTCTGACTGCGATGTTGTTAAAAATGTATGAGCTGCAGAAAGCCAATGCCAGTATAGTAATGAAATTAATTATGTTCTTCTGCCAAAAACTGGCCTACTGGTATCGAGTTTGAAAAACTTCTTCTTATGGTTACCGACCAAGCTTCACACATGGTTTCAGCTGTTAACCAATTCAACCCTTTATTTCCTAAGTTGAAGCATGTGACATGCTTGGTCAATGCCCTTCACAGGGTTTGTGAATCCATAAGGAACGAATACGACATCGAAAATCAATTCATCTCTGCCCTGAAGAAGATTCTACTGAAAGCTCCGAGTCGTGTTGTTGCCTACAGGGAAACCACTGGCCTTTCCCTTCCAGATTTCCCGGTCATTACTCGCTGCGGATCGTGGATTGAATGTGCTGCTCTGTTGTGTGAGAATTTTGACAAAATTAGAGTGTTTGTGCTTTCTTTGGATCCATGCGATGCAGGTGCAATTTCCAAGGTGCAGCACCTTCTGTTACCCGAGAATATGCATAATTTTCAGGCAGAATTATATTGTGTCCATAGTTACAAGTACCTGACTGCAGTTATTAAACGATTAGAAGAACAAGGTCTGGAAAAGGAAAAACAATGGGATATTTTTACTTCCGTGAGGGAGCAGTTAGATGGCTTTGTCAAACATAAATCTGAGTCCAGTCTTCAGAAGAATCCAGATGTTGAGGAATTCGTCACATCTGTAGAGTTGCCATTCCGAGTGAATACAAGGTCTGTCCCACTGGTTTCTGTGGATGTCGAAAGAAGCTTTAGCGTCTACAAAGACATTCTATCTCCTAATAGAAACAGACTTACTTTTAAAAATGTAGAGATGCTTAATGTCTTGAAGTACAACAGCTTCATGTTTTTTCCTACTTTTCATGAGTGATAATTTGATGTACTTGTTTGTAATTCAATAAACTGGAATAGAGGAAAGAGAAATCGTTGAATTAGTTGAATAAACCAGCACCATTTTGTCCCTTTTTCTTACCTTATTTGAGCACCTTTTCCCTTCCCTTTTTCATCTGAAATTTGCACCTAAAATACTAACCCTGCTTATAAGGATTTCTTCTCTACTTTAAATGAATATAACATCATCAAAGTCAATAAATAGTGAAAAAATAATTTTCGTAGGCATTCTGTGTACGGTACTTGGTACGAACTATATTCAAATCAAAGTGATTTGTTAATTTTCTAACTTGATGGGGCAAGTATTTCAGCATCAACCAACCAATACAACGTGAAGTGAGAAAAGTGTCGGAGATAGAGGGTTAAAGGGTTGGTTGCCACTGTATTTCTCTTTCACTACTTGTTCCGAGTGTCGACACTGACATTCACTCTTACCCACTTGACAGAAATTCCTTGTTGATCTCTACGTAAAAAGTTTCACCCAAGTAGTTTACTTGCCCTATCGAGCTAGCTGGTTTGAGGGGCTGTCTCCTTGGCCTACTGACTAACCAGTTTTTTAATTTTTTTTATTGAGTTACGTCTCCAGATCTCTGAGATACAATAGAGGTCAACTCTCCCATCTCCACCCTATCTGCTACCACTTAACACGTTCTGGAGCAGGGTATGCTGTTTCGCAAGCCAATCTCCACTTGGTTCTGTTAAGCGCTTCGTATGGAACAAGATGAACATAGCACAGGTCTTCCTGAATGCGTCTGTACAATAGATGTACCTTCTCTACGCATTACAAGGCCATACCACCGAAGTCGGGTCTCACGCATCTTGTCTACAATCCTCCCATGATTTTCTGGATTTCTATGTTGGTACCATGATCAAGCCAGGTCAGGCCAAGTGGCAAGCGAAGCAAGCGCACCTCCATGACGTTAAGGGCCGTTTTCCCCAAATGAGTTTAAACCAGGTTTATTTTAATCTAGTTTAAGTCTGAGTTTAAACTAACATTCATTTTCCCCATATTGGTTTAAACTTTGAATCAAGTTTAAACCTGGCTCAGAGTTAAACCTTCTATATTGTTGGTTTAAACTGATGTTTATATTCAACCTTCTTGACATTTTATTAACGTATCTGTGATTTTCCTAATAGAAGGGTTAGTTTTGACTACCAGTACTGCAGCACTTTAATGAAAAACGTACTAAAATTATAACCTAGTATTAGCATTAGAAAAATGGGAGAATTTATTGAAGTCTTTGCTTAAATAGGAAATAATTTTGATGTGCAAGAGAGGTTTAAGAAGCCGCGTTCCAACAAAAGTTTACAATCTTGGAAAATCGGATGTAACGGAGTTCTTTGATGGATTTATAATTCATAAGCGAACAGCAAGGATTGTCTAGTATCGAAGAAGGATTCATTTAAAACGTCAACTGCACGAAATAATGCTATTTCGCTACAAGCAATGATTCTGGTTGCTTTAAGATATGATGCAGCAGGCATTTTTTCATTAACAACGGTGACCACAGACCTTAAACTGCAGTCTCCTTATAATATTATATACTGTAAAATACTGTTGGTGGTATGAATACTGTAATGTGAAGCATAAAAATATTCGTACATAACTTGTGTAATATGTCCGCTCTTCATGCGGTACCTGGTGGCTGTGGTCGCTAAAGCGTGAAGTCCGCATCGTCCGAATCCGTGACAAGACGGTTCGAATCCCATTTGTCGAAAATATTTTTACCATCAGAATGTTGACCGGCACGGTAGGAGAGGCGGTGGTATACAATTTCTAATCGCTAGATTATATATTTATAGGATCAGAAAAACAAAAAAGTGTTTCATGCTTGCTAGCAAACTTGTAATAGAATAAATTATAGTGAAGAATGTTTCATCGTATCTATTGCCAGCATACCAGCAATAGAAATATTAATGCTATAGGGAGAAGAGTATTATGCATACAGTACGACATATCGCGAACTTGGTTATGTTATAAACGAATATGGAATCAAGTAATACATCTCCAAATAATACATCCTCAGTGGTCTGTCTGCTGGATCCAAGGTTTGTGAGATTGATCCCGGCCGAGGGCGATGGATTTTGATAGGAGATAGATCCCGAGCATGCTTAGAATTTGTTTACTTGAAATTCACATAAATGTTGATTTTCTGAGGAAAGGAATACCGTAGGCCTATTGCTGAAAGACCAGGATTTTAATATTTCAACGTTCCCGTGTGTTCCATAAGACAATACAGACATCAAAAGACACGTATTAGGCCCACGGTACTTGTTTATGGTAAAGCATGACAGAGAAAAATAAGAAATAAAAGTGCGTTCCAATAAATTGTAGACAGCAATAGGTAGAATTATATGACACAACACTTCGCACAAATGTTAACAATTTATTTATCAGTAAAGCTAATATCCCGCCGAATTTGTTCTTTATTCACTACGTACGATAGCATTAATTCGCCACAAACAGCTGATATTATTACAAAAATGTCGGTCATTGAATTACTTGGCTCTGATTGGCCAATTCCAATCGACCATGCCTTCGACTATTCCTTCAGTGCAGCCAACGTTAGCGCCAACGACAGCTCGCCCGTTTAAACTAAACGAGTGTCAGAAATTGGTGGAGAAAATGGACGCAACTTTAAACTAGGTACTAAAGTTAAACGGGTTTAATTTATACCAGGTTTAACTCGATTTGGAGAAAATGGCCCTAAGCCGCGTATACACTTGAGCATTCGCCCCGAATGAGCATGCGTTGCCGATTCGGGAGCGCACAAGCACGACCCGCATGCCAGTCTGTTGAGCAAGTTTCTGCTGTGTTCGGACCTCGTGCGTGTTTAGGTGTAGTGTAGTGTTTTGCCTGAGCTGAGGCTACAATGGTGAATCGAAAATTGATCCTGGCCAGTTATTGTTATATGTATTTATTGCATTCCTTGAAAACAAAAAGGAGAAAGCGGTGGTGGCAAAGAAAACTGTATGAAGAGATATGCAATGCTCAATTGTTAAAAACGATCGGACATGCAACAGAAAACAATTTTAAAAATTTTACGAGAATGTCATCCGAGGATTTTGAATGGATATAGCATAGTATCAGGGCTACGATTGAGAGAGAGGACACAACATTTAGGAAAGCCATATCTGCAAAGGAACGCCTAGCTGTGACACTGCGATTTCCGGCTACAGGAGACACTTCCACGAGTTTGCAGTACCTCTTCAAAATTTCGAAACAAGTCATCGGCAGAATCATACCTGAAGTGTGCCAAGCCACCGTAGCCTGCTTAAAGGATTATGTGAAGGTATGGTAATAGAATGCCTTTGCTGGCAGGACCTAGTGTTTACAGTGCACTATTTCTTCTGGTATAGGCTAGAGCAATTTTGTTACTTTCATAGATCTGTCTCTGTCTTATCCTTTGACAATATGAAAGTGACTGAGGTATGAGCGATGCTAGTAATGCCGAGCGATGCTAGTAATGCCAATCCTTATTAAGCCAGTCCCTGCAATGAAAGGTGTGAAAATGTTGCTCATAGGGTCAGTTGGTGTATGCATTTCAGTGGGCTTGGCAGACTGATATGTAATACCAACTCTGGCTCGGTGAGGAAAGCTACGGGAAACTACCTCACTCCTCATTTCCCTAGTACGCCTATTCAGTGATGCCTAGGCCATCTATGACAGCTGATGGCAGAGCTGTTGAGGATCCCACCAGCGGAATCGCTGACGGACCGAACATACATACATACATACATACATACATTGTAATAGAACTCGTCCTTCGCGTTCCACAGAACGGGATACTTGTGGTAGTACCCCAGGAGATAAAAGAATTATCCCGGGACAATTCCATTTCAACTTGAAATTATCTTTCACACTTTTCTTTCACTTCACTTGCACGGGCGAGATCGTATATGCATAGCGATAGCGGAAGCAGTCGGCTCATACTGTTCGGGCTACCCCACTCGTCATCAACCGTCCACACTGAGCACGAACAGAGCACGTGCTCACTTTGAGGTACCGACAACATTCGGATCGGGCTGAGGCATGCGGATCCATTCGGTTCGCCTGTACTCATCTGAGCAAAAGTGGGCAAACGCATGCTCATTCGGGGAGAATTCTCAAGTGTATACGCGGCTTTAAGTGCTTGTTCGTGCTTCACTGATGCTGGCCAGCATTCAGAGCCATATAGAGCGACTGGACGAACAACAGTTCTGAAAACCTTAGACTTGATGGATTGGTATCTGACGATCGGCGGAAAACACAAGTAGTTTGGCGCCATCCGGGTCGTATTTACTCGTGCACGGGCATCTGGAATAGTGTCACACACAGCGTTGACCAAGGTACTTAACTGTTCTATCTGAGTGGTTCCATTCGTCTGCGGACCGCACTCCATGTACTAAGTTTTCTTGGTATTCAGTCGAAGTCCATGTGCTGTTAGTCTTCAGTTAGTATTTATAAACTATCGCACTGAAATGGTGGTGTTTAGAGTGGAGTGAAAGTACGGCAACTTAAAAGGGAAAGGAAATACATGGACTTGTGTGATGTATTATTGTTAATGCCTCTATTTCAACACGCCATACATGTCCCTTAGAGTGTGTTAATGGGTCTCAGTATCGCGTGACGGAGCTTGCCCTCATAATGAGAGGCAAGATGGCGTCTTATCTCGAGGAAGTTGTTACAAATTCCACGTGGCTGTAATTTCCGGTCTTGTCTCTTTCTCAAATCTATATATATAAAGTAGCTTGTCCTGACTGACTGACTGACTGACTGACTGACTGACTGATTCATCATCGCCGAGCCAAAACTATTGGACATAAAGAAATGAAATATTGGGGATATATTCATATTATAATGTAGGTGCTCGCTAAGAGAGGATTTTTGGATATTCCGTCGCTAAGGGGGTGAAAAGGGGGGTGACATTTTAAAATGAGTGTGTCTATATCTCAAAACTTTAAAAGTTTACAGATGTGAAAATTGGTATTTAGAATCTTCTTTAAAAATAAGGAAACACGTATTTTTTTGTTTTCAGACAATCCCAATAGGAGGGGTGAAAAAGGGTGAAAAAGGGGTTGAATGCCTTTAATCAGGATACCGCTACTTATATCTCGGAAACTGAAGATATTACAGACCTCAAAATTGGTACTTTCGATCGCTGTCAAAAATAAACACATATTTTTTTGATTTTGGAAAATCCAATTAATGCGAGGGTGAAAGGGGGTGAATTATTAAAATGAGTGCATCCTATATCTCAAAAGTTTTAAAGTTTAGAGATGTAAAAATTGGTATTTAGAATCTTCATTAAAAATAAAGGAACACGTATTTTTTTGTTTTCGGAAAATCCCAATAGGAGGGGTAAAAAGGGGTGAAAAATGGGTTGAATGCCTTTAAAGAGAATACTTATATCTCAGAAACTGAAGAGATTACAGACCTCAAAATTGGTACTTTTGATCGCTTACAAAAATAAAGTAACACATATTTTTTTGTTTTTGGAAAATCCAATTAATGCGAGGGTGAAAAGGGGGGTGAATTTTTAGAATGAGTGCATCTATATCTCAAAAGTTTTAAAGTTTAGAGATGTAAAATTTGGTATTTAGAATCTCCTTTAAAATAAAGAAACACGTATATTTTTGCTTTTGGAAAATTCAATTAATGGCGGTTCAACAGAAGTGGCAAATTGGGGTGAATTTTTTGAAAGACTATATCTACAGAATATCTGAGAAACGTAAAATGTTACGGACGTAAAAAGTGGGTATTTGGAATCTCCTGTAAGTGTAAAGAAACATAGGTGATTTGTCTTTGGAAACTCCACTTAAGGGGAACTAAAAAGGGGTGAAATTTTAAAATGAGAATTTATACAGTATATCTCAAAAAAGTTAACATATTACAGAAGTGAAAAATGGTAATTTTAAATTCTATTAAAAATAAAGAAACGTGTATTTTTAGTTTTCGGAAATACCACTTGGGAAGTCGGGGGGGGGGGGGTAAAAGTGACTCAAAATGGTGTTGAATTCTTTTAATTAGGCTACTGATATCTCAAAAATGAAGATGTTACACACGTGAAATTTGATTTTTGGAATCTGCTTTAAACGTAAACAAACACGTATTCTCGGAAAATCCAATGAAGGGGGTTTGGGGGGTTAAAGGATTGAAAAAATTAATTGACTTAATTGTATGAGAATACATACATCTAATAAAAACTAAAGTTGTTACAGACGTGAAAATTGGTATTTTGATCTCTTTTAAAAACAAAGAAAAGCGCGTTTTGGGGGGGGGAATGAAAAGGAGCTGAATTCCTTTTATGAGGACACATAAATCAAAAACTAAAGAGGTTAGAGTGGTGATAATTGGTATTTAGAAGATCCTTTACTATTAAAGGAACAAGTACTTTTTGCCTTAATATCACTTTGTGAGGGAGGGGGGGAGTGTGAAAGGAAGTTAAAAAAAGTGAATTATTTTTAAGGGTATACTTATATCTCAAAACTGAAGGTAATAAACGTGAACATTGGTATTTGGAATCTCCTTTAAACATAAAGAAACACACCTTCTTTTAATTTTTTGGGGGGTGGGGGTAAATAAACTTAACGGCGGTGGGGTGTAAAAGGCGGTGAGACCAATTGATTTTACTGTTCATAATGTACGTATAAGGAGCCTCCGTTGCTCAGGCGGCAGCGCGCCGGCCTCTCACAGCTGGGTTCCGTGTTTCAAATCCCGGTCACTCCATGTGACAATCGTGCTGGACAAAATGGCGGCGGGACAGGTTTTTCTCCGGATACTCCGGCTTTCCCTGTCATCATTCATTCCAGCAACACTGTCCAATATTTCATTTCATTTGTCACTCATCGATCATTGCCCCAGAGGGGAGCTTCGGCAGCCGGCACAATTCATATTGTCGCCGCTAGATGGGGCTTTATTCATTCCATTCCTGATCCTGTCGAATGATAGAAAACAGGCTGTTGACTTTCGATGTACTTATTCTGATCATAAATCGATCATTTTTAATCTTTCCTGGGTTCTTTTTCAACAGCCATCTTTTCCTTCGGAGAACGTTCTTAGAATAGAGTAGATTTCTCCTGGCATATAAATAAAAATTTAAACACATTTGAAATAAACGATAGGAATGATATAGACCGTCAAATTGTTCACCTCTATAATAAGGTCACTAATACACGGAGGTAAGTCATTCGTATCGCCAGAAATCCCGCACACTTGCCTACGCGCGACAATTGTGCTGGCCACATTGTCAACAATGACAATGGCAGGAGATGTAATTTACCGCCAAGTAGCGGTCCTGCATATTGCTGTGGGGTCCAGAACATATAATAATAATAATAATAATAATAATAATAATAATAGTAATAATAATAATAATAATAATAATAATAATAATAATAATAATAATAATAATAATGTTCTGGACCGTCGTCACATGTGCGGACCACGCTGGAAACGGGTCCTGGACGGCTAATGACTAAGAATGCAGTCCGGCCGCGGGTTCAGTAGGCTACCGCCAAGGCACCCAAGACGACACCACGACAGATCCCCTGAAGGATTTGATCCATATTAAAAATGCTTATAGGAAAAGATGGCAAAGATTTAGGGACCCAACTAACTGGGTGGAATACCTGGACCTAGCCCGGGAAGTACGAAATCGTTTGCTGGAAAGAAAGATTGAAAAATGGGAGGAAACTTGCCGTAATCTATTAGAAAACGAGTCAGATCGCGAATTTTGGCGGATTCTCGCAGAAAACGGGTCAGATCGCGAATTTCGGCGGATTATATATCTAAAACAATAAGCATTCAATTATAAATTTCAGTATAATACCGTAGAGAAGCACGGGTATCTTGCTAGTTGTAACATATTAGGAATCACCCCCTCCCCCCCTTTGATGGACCTCGTCACAAGTTACCCAGAATGTACCATCAAAGTGAAATATTAGTAGAATCCAAGCTAATACGGCTGTCGGAGAAGCCATTGGTTTTATAAGTTTATAGCTTCTAACTCGCAACTGGTATGTTTGTAATCACGTATGTGAATTGCCATGATCCTTCCTTCAGGTTGCCTGTGAGGTTGTTGTGCAGTCCTCAGAAATTCACTCCAGCAGTAATGTTTGCTTTTAAAGGATTATACAAGATGGTCGGAAACAACGTAAACCGAGTATATCAGCATTAGAGGGTTGGTCATACTGATAAATAATTTGATTTTTCGCGAAGTTGTCATTTTATCAGCTGCTGAGGTTAGCCAATTATTATTATTATTATTATTATTATTATTATTATTATTATTATTATTATTATTATTATTATTATTATTATCGTCGCCATAAGACCTATCTGTGTCGGTGCGACGAAAGCGAATAGCAAAAGAATTATTATTATTATTTTTATTATTACTACTACTACTACTACTAATAATAATAATAATAATAACTAGGGCCCGAATGTTTATGCAGTAATAGCCCGCTCTAACGTAATGTAGTGGGAGTAACATAAATTTTATGGGGATTCTAATGGGCCGAACCCCTAATGTGTATGCAAACCTCATAGCAGTACCGTCGTGCGGGTAGACTCTACTTATTACTCGCTTCAGTAAGTTTGCATTCTAAACTATTACTGCATAAACGTCCGGGCCCTACTTATTAATTTTATTTAAGTTTTTGAGTAATTTTATTTATATATTTTATTCATGATTTTATTTATTGATAATCATCAAAAAAGTTACAACCTATCTGAGTCGGTGCGACGTAAAGCAACTAGAAAAAAAAAGAAAAAACTTCCTTTTGGATAGGTGGATACTACATATGAAATTTGGTTTAAAATTCTAGTAGTTTTCCAGTTAAAAGAAATATGCTGTACGCACGCCCTCTTTTAGGCTAAGTTCACTGGATTCAGACTGTAAAAACGTCTATTAATGATATCTCCATTATTAACCCTCCTACCGAAAAGGTGTAGGCCTACATGAGAAAAAAGTTTTAGAAATCGATTTCCATTAACCCTCCAAGTGATATTCTTCTTTTCCTACCGCTTTTGCCACACCTGTGGGATCGCGGGTGTGAACTGCGTAGCACATGAGGATTTGGCCTTGTTTTACGACCGGATGCCCTTCCTGACGCCAACCCTATATGGAGGGATGTAATCACTATTACGTGTTTCTGTAATGGTTGGTATGTGGTATGTGGTCTGAATATGATGAGAAGAGTGTTGGGATGTACACATACAACCAATCCCCGAGAAGAATTAATCAGAAGCGATTAAAATCCCCGACCCGGCCGGAAATCAAACCCGGGACCCTCTGAACCGAAGGCCAGTACGCTGACCATTCAGCCAACGAGTCGGACATTAAGACTGGTCATGTATGTTTTCTAGGAGAGTAAAGTCACTGTTTCGGTCTTCCTATAAACCTCCAGTCCATTCAGGGATTGACCATAAAACCTACCCAAGGATAGGTGGATTCTAAATATTAATTTTGGTTGAAATATACCCACCAGTTTTTCACTATAAGAACGCAAACAAACAGACAGACCAAAGGTCAAAAAATATGTAAATAGTCATTTTTATACCTAAAACGGGTATCTATGAGAAAATATCTTTAAAATAATACATATACATACACACGATCGTTACGATATTATCTATATAGATATCGACACAAGAGCCTGAAACAGAGAACTTTGTTAACCACAGAATATTTCATGCAACCAGGTGGACATGTTCAGAGTTTTCAAATACATTAAAAAAATGAACGTGTAAAAATCTATGAGATAACAATATAGGCTACCGGACCACAGATATATTTACGAATTATTTACTTGTCAATGTCCGAAAATGACCAGTGGATTAAATAGTTGCAAGAAAATGATCGTGACCCATCGACTGCATTCGAGTGGATTGTAGGTTTTTCGAAAACACTTATTGCAGAGTCCTTGTATGCTCTCTTGCTGCACTCTGCGTAGCATAGAGGCGTCAATATAAATTGTATGTTATAGGTCTATGTCAGTTTTGAGTCCAATTTTCACTGCTTAAAATGACTTTCCAAGTCTTCATTGTCAGTTGGCCTTCAGGAACTCTTTTTACATAAACAACTATAGATTTCAAAACGAATTAGGCAAGGACTTTCATTCTCAATTTCGTACACGGGTTTGTATATTCGACTCTGCATGTTGGCCTTTGGCCCAAGGGGTCGGGAATTTTAACCTTCATTGGTTAATTTCTCTGCCTCGGAGACAGGGTGTGTGTGCCGTCTTCAACATTCAGTTTCATCGTAACTGGGGTCCCATTCCACCTCTTGCTATTTCTGGATGGGTGCAGTATTTTTGCACTTGACACAGGTCAGAATAAAATGTAGCCTTCATCGATGTCTGTCTCATTTATGGCTGTAGTAGTGTGGAAGCTGCTGGGGTGTGAGAGGTGCTCAGTAATGACATTGAGAGTGTTAGGAAAGGTACCAATCATAGGATCAGTCGTGCTGCAGTAGCACTTTTTGGCCCTTCACAAAAGCAATAGCAAACTATCTCACTCATCTTGCCTAGTATGCCTCATTTTATTGTCCGTCGGTTTGTGTGGTTTTTCTGTAACCACATAACCCTTTGGTGACGATTCAAGCAAACCAGGCCTGAAGACGTGACAGACAGGCAGATAATGTCCCATACTCACAGACGCGCAGGTTGCCTATGGTAGTCGATTCGAAAGACCTACACCAGCCCTTTCCGTATGTCATATGCCATTATTATTTTTGTTGCTTATGACTACAATGTCTTTTTCTTTTTTTAATAAAATAACAAGGGCTAACTTCTTTTTTAACATCCCATCATGAGTATACGCCTTTCCCGATAATTTAACTTCTGTCCTCAAAAATAATTTTGTTTTTAAAGTATCTGTCAAGGCATGGGCTTTTTCTGTGAATTGTTGAACCCTGATTCACTAGTCTGCTGCTTGTTCGTGTTTTAAATGCGCCTCTTCATCGCACCAGTTGTTTTCTTTTCATTCGCAGGATTTCGACGGCTAGTAGAAGTATCCTGTTCCATCCTTCGCTCCAGAAGTCGTCCTTTATCACTGTTACAGGATACGTCTGAAATAAATAAAAAATAGTTTTCTTCCTAGAGTGTGGAAGCACATTGGACATACCGACATGCCTCAGGCTTCTTACGACGTGAAGGCCGTCCCTTGCGTTCCACGAACTGCCTTGAGAGGCTGTCTGTCTCTTGCTCCACTGCACTGTGGGTCGTCGAAACGAGGCTTTGTTCCCAGCCGTATGAATCAAGCTGTTACAAAAAGTACAGTTAGTTGTGTGTTAGACAAGGACGGCTGGAACTTCCGGAAGAGCTCAGCTTTCTTAACCTGGGTGAAAGAAGTACAGTGTTTACTCGTCGATGAGCAGCTGAACGCTATGTCAGGGTTGGTAGCCTTGAGAGCCTTTTATATCTGTATTTTTTTTCTTTCAATACCACTAGGTTACTGAAATGCTGAGATTGAGCCACGAAAAAAATGTGCGGCAGTTAGGTAGTGGATGTGATATAGCTGAAATGTCAGGTGTTTATTCATCTCATTTCTTACAAATGATCGCAGTCGCCTTGCCATGGTGACCGTGAACAATTTGTATGGATTGCTAATCGGAGTAATAAATATTTAGATAGTGGTTGCAGTTATTCTCGTTCTCCTGCATTTGAATTGGTGTAAGTACTGTGTACCTTTGCTAAATGTTACGCTAATTCTTTTATATGAACCATGTTGGCCTTATGAAGATATCCTTTTTACTTTTAGCATTTTAAGCACTTATTTGTGTTCTGTATTGATTTTATCTGACTTGACGAAATTATTGCCTATCTGCCTCTCCCGCATTTTTATGATCAACTTTCCAGATATTTCCATAGCACGTGGCTTAACATATCCAAGTGTCCGACTCGTTGGCTGAATGGTCAGAGTACTGGCCTTCGGTTCAGAGGGTCCCGGGTTCGATTCCCGGCCGGGTCGGGGATTTTAACCTTCATTGGTTAATTCTAGTGGCTCGGGGGCTGGATGTTTGTGCTGTCCCCAACACCCCTTTAACTCACACACCACACATAACACTTTTTTTGCTATTTGCTTTACATCGCACCGACACAGATAGGTCTTATGGCGACGATGGGAGACGAAAGGCCTAGGAATGGGAAGGAAGCGGCCGTGGCCTTAATTAAGGTACAGCCCCAGTATTTGCCTGGTGTGAAAATGGGAAACCACGGAAAACCATCTTCAGGGCTGTCGACAGTGGGGTTCAAACCCACTATCTCCCGATTACTGGATACTGGCCGCACTTAAGCGACTTCAGCTATCGAGCTCGGTACACATAACACTATCCTCCACAACAATAACACGCAGTTACTTACACATGGCAGATGCCGCCCGCCCTCATCGGAGGGTCTGCCTTACAAGGGCTGCACTCGGCTAGAAATAACCACACGAAATTATTATTATTATTATAACATATCCAAGTTACTTACAAAGTAGGGCCTATCCTTAAACAGATACGAATGGTGAATTCGTAATAAGGGCACTAATCAGCAACACGTAAGGACTGTGGCTAAATAGATCCAAAGAATAGCAGGAATACAGTACTAAAATGACACACGTACTCTTTGTCTTAGTACAGCAAAACAGTACTTGAGTGTTGAAAAAGCGTACATCCATCTTGAATTATGTAGCCAGGAATTATATTTAGAAGGAAGGCATATCGGAATTTGGTAAAAAGAAGCAATGATGTAGATAAGGATCAATGCGCAGCAGAAAGAAAGAGTTTAAAGGGAAGTAGTTGGATCACACTGGAACTAACCTGGAAAGGTTAGGGCTGTACTAGAACTTAAACTGGGCCTCCGTGGCTCAGGCGGCAGCGCGTCGGCCTCTCACCGCTGGGTTGCGTGGTTCAAATCCAGGTCACTCCATGTGAGATTTGTGCTGGACAAAGCGGAGGCGAGACAGGATTTCTCCGGGTACTCCAGTTTTCCCTGTCGTCTTTCATTCCAGCAACACTCTCCATTATCATTCCATTTCATCTATAAATCATTAATCATTGCCCCAGAGGAGTGCGACAGGCCTCGGCGGCCGGCATAATTCCTATCCTCGCCGCTAGATGGGCGCTTCATTAAGTCCATTCCTGACCCGATCAATGACTGGAAAACAGGTTGTAGAATAGAACTTGAACTCGCAGAGATATACTTCAGTCCATTGCCCTAGGAATGAGTCAAACAAAGGAAAATAAAAGATTGCATAGTTAACTTCCAGCACGTTGATTACATATTTACCATGAACACTTTAATATCAATATTACTGCATACGTTAGTTCAAGGCATTAAAAAGCACGTCTAAAATGCCTGACCACACGCGTAATAATAGTTGCACATCCATGTAATCTGAGAAAAAACGACTGATTGGTTGATTAGGGAAGTTCAAGGTCCATTATATTAAAAAATTGCATGAGAGTAATTTACAGTAAGAACAAAGACTACCATTGAGTGCATGAATTAACATTTATTTCATGGAGTATGATGTCTATAGAGTCAAGACGTGCAAAGTAAAGAAATTCTTTGTTGCCATCAGTTGTGATTACAAGAGTGGAAGATGAACGCCAGGAAGGTATAGACGTCGTTTCTTTTGCTTCGTGTAAGGAATTTAGGGATAGTATTCAGCAGCCTCGTGTACTTAGTGTGTGTGTAAACCTGGTAAATTGTATAGTCGTGTTGTCTGCACTAATTTGTAATTAGAGATTGAGTTGAAAAAGAAGAAGCCGAAGTATATTGAGCTGCCCATTTTCAAAACCTGTTATATCTATGAAAACAGAATGTCCGTAAAAATTAAATGGCGTATGGTTTTAGTACCGGGAGTGTCCGAGGACAAGTTCGGCTGTGTGAGGGGCATAAAACAGTTCACAACTGTTTAAAAGTTCAGACTGGTAACAGTGACTTATTTAAACAGGTTCCACTGAAACTGTAATAGGAGAGTAACATAATAAATTGTATGATAAATAAGAAAAAGTATTGAACCCATTATTATCAGGTCTTTTGATTTGACGCCCGTAGGCGAACTTTGCGTCATGGTGAGGATGAAATGATGATGAAGACGATACACACACCCAGCCCCTGTGCCAGTGAAATTAACCAATTATGGTTAAAATTCCTGACCCTGCCGGGAATCGAACCCGGGACCCCTGTGACCAAAGGCCAGCACGCTAACCATTTAGCCATGCAGCCGGACAGAATGTCCGTAAATGAAGATAAACATATTCGAACTCCTTCATTGCAGACAGATATGTGATTACCGGGTACAATCTTTTCGTAAAAACTTTCTGATGTAAAGTAGGAGTGAATACAAAAGTGGCTCAAATGTAAATATTGGAAATGTTTTGGACATAATACATTTTACAGCTGTGTGAGGGGCATAAAGCAGTTCACAACTGTTTAAAAGTTCAGACTGGTAACAGTGACTTATTTAAACAGGCTCCACTGAAACTGTAATAGGAGAGTAACATAATAAATTGTATGATAAATAAGTATTGAACCCATTATTATCATTACTTTTTTTTACGTTATTTAAATTTTAACAGGATTGGATTAGTGTTAAAAGTGCCGGCCCCCGGATCCCGAACTCGCGGGTTGAAACTTGGCAGAGGGAGTCGGATTTTTGAAGAACCGAAACAAGTCCATTCGACACTTCATGTCGGACGATGTGGCATGTAGAAGATCTCCAGTGATACGTTTGGTGTTTACCCGATAAAATTATGGATGCAGTTTTTCTGTCATCTGGTAGAACAACATACACGACCGAAATTGAGACAGTGGCAGCCTAGATGCACAGGGTAGCTGAGGTTGTATTGCTAAGGTTTAATTCCGCGTGTTGCCCATTGAAAAATAAGACAACGGAAATTACTGCACCTTGAAACACAACATCCCCGGGCGAGTTGTCCGTGCGGATGGGGGCGCGCAGCTGTGAGCTTGTGTCCGGGAGATAGTGGGTTCGAGCCCCACAGTCGGCAGCCCTGGAGATGGTTTTCCGTTATTTACCATTTTCATACCAGATAAATGCTGGGGCTGGACCTTAATTACGGCCGCGGCCACTTTCTTCCCATTCCTAGGCCTTTCCTATCCCATGCTCGCCATGAGACCTATCTGTGTCGGTGTGACACAAAAGCCAATTCTAAAAATAAAAATAAAAAATCCGCAACATCATGGGTCCTGAGCAATTATGAAGAATATAAGACTCCTTGCATATGTACCTAATTCTTGCAAAAATTTCTACCACGGATAGAACACGCTCAACAACGTTATCTGTAGCCGTGTCGATAGAAGAGGTACCGACGACCAACATAGCGAAACATATTTTTCGGAGGACATAACATGTTTTGTAAATGGACTACAAATACTCATATATAAAATATGATCCTGGTATACGCTTAAATTTAAAACGTGATAAACTATTGAAAATCAATTATAAAACCAAACACCAAACCAAACCCCATCGTACTACACCCCTTGAAGGACCTTGGCCTACCAAGCGACCGCTGCTCAGCCCGAAGGCCTGCAGATTACGAGGTGTCGTGTGGTCATCACTACGAATCCTCTCGGTCGTTATTCTTGGCTTTCTAGACCGGGGCCGCTATCTTACCGTCAGATAGCTCCTCAATTCTAATCACGTAGGCTAAGTGAACCTCGAACCAGCCCTCAGGTCCAGGTAAAACTCCCAGACCTTGTCGAGAATCGAACCCGGGGCCTCGGGGTTAGAGGTAGACACGCTATCCCTACACCACGGGGCCGACAATCAATAATAAAGTTAATACAATTTTTTAACCCACTTTTTTCTTGAAGCCGATTGTATCTACGTACTCGTATTTCCGATTCTTCAAACAAGTCTTTAATTCTCACCTACCCGGTGACTGCTACTCTAGCATCTAGACTACGGCATTGACTAAATAAAATATTAAAAATGGAATTGAAGTCCACCTTTGTTGTGTAGTGGTTAGTGTGATTAGCTGCCACCCCCGTAGGCCCGGGTTCGATTCCCGGCTCTGCCACCAAATTTGAAAAGTGTACGAGAGCTGGAACGGGGTCCTCTCAGCCTCGGGAGGTCAGCTGAGTAGAAGGGGGTCCGATTCCCTCCTCAGCCATCCTCAATGTGGTTTTCCGTGGTTTCCCACTTCTCCTCCAGGCAAATGCCGGGATGGTACCTAACTTAAGGCCACGGCCGCTTCCTTCCCTCTTCCTTGCCTAACCCTTCCAATCTTCCCATCCCCCGACAAGGCCCCTGTTCAGCATAGGAGGTGAGGCCGCCTGGGCGAGGTACTGGTCATTCTCCCCAGTTTCATCCCCCGACCCAAAGTCTCACGCTCCAGGACACTGCCCTTGAGGCGGTAGAGGTGGGATCCCTCGCTGAGTCCGAGGAAAAAAAACAACCCTGGACGGTAAGCAGATTAAGAAAGAAAGAAAGAAAGAAAGAAAGAAAGAAAGAAAGAAAGAAATAATGTTCAGGTCACTTGGCCTGTGAGGTAAAAGAACTTTCCTCACTCAGACATCTGCATTGCAAGTTAATGTGCACGATAGGTAAAAGCCAGCCAAACCCATATTGGGATTTGATCACAAATTATTATTTTATTATCACTACAAATGCAGCCAGCTGTAACTAGGCCTATCATCTGAGCTCATGGATTAAATCTGAGTTGAAGTAGGTAACAGGTAGTCATCTAACACTCTTCTGTACATCGGAAAGCTGCGTTCAACATTAATCGACTTAGTAGGAACATATTTAAAGCATATAATATCACTAGGTTCTGATTCTTCACGTTCAAATACCACCGGACTCCGTCGGAATTGAACCCCAACTGGAATCAGAAGGCAGCGTTCAACATTCTGAGCTACTCAGCCCAGCACTAAAACAATACAGGTTTACAGTTGTATGATATAGTAATAATAATATAAAAAATTAACTTTCCAGAAGGAAACATAATTTAGTTTCATCAATTGCAAATGTTGAAAAACATTTAAGCGACCACCCAGGCCTGGCTCTTGTCGCCGCTACGAAACAATTTAGAAATACTCACACCTACCACGGTCAAACACGCACGTGAGGGTTGAATTTAAGCCAATTACCATATGACAATAGTACACAATACCATTTTGAATTTCACTATTTTGTTATTATTATTATTATTATTATTATCACCGATTATACATTTATTATTCTTATACTTATTTTCCTGAACAGACCAGGTGAGGAGCGCAATAGCGCACCGTTACTGGTATCGCATTAGGCCCCCCTCGGGGGTGCCCGAACTGAAACATTTGGCATTTAAGCTCTTCGGGCTCTATTCAATCGTGAAATTATCAGCGTTTCGCCCCAGTGTAGCAGTGTAGCAGTGGGCTCATGAGTTGGACTGCTACACATTTATACAAGTGGAGTCACATGCTTCCCCTAGTGGACCGCCATTGCATTGTCCTACAAAGGAGGCTTGCAGTGGTGTCTCAACGGCGCACTAGTAGCCAGCGTCTTGGAAGCCTCGTGTCGGTAGCTTTACTGGCACGTAAAATAACTCCTGCGGTGCTAAATACCGACACCTTGGCGTTAGTGGGACGTAAAGCTTATTATTATTATTATTATTATAATTATTATTATTATTATTATTATTATTATTATTATTATTATTATTATTATTATTATTATTATTATTATTATTATTATTACTTTGCTATTGGCTTTACGTCGCACCGACACAGATAGGTCTTATGGCGACGATGGAACAGGACTGGGAAGGAAGCGGCCGTGGTCGTAATTAAGGTACAGTCCCAGCATTTGCCTGGTGTGAAAATGGGAAACCACGGAAAACCATCTTCAGGGCTGCCGACAGTGGGGTTCGTATTATTATTATTATTATGATTATTATTATTATTATTATTATTATTAATTATAATTATCAAGAGTGACAGAGAAGTCAGCAAAGTACGTTTTAAAGCCGCGAGCTTGTCTTGTGAGTGCATGTCCTTTTACTGAACGCGGAATAACTGCACCGTCAGAGGTTCAAAACATTGCAGCTGGTGAATCAGCATGATTGCTTGTTACGGAACCCAGCTGATATCGAGCCGAGCAGCGAAGTGACTTGCAAAGCCAACGGTTGAATTTTACAATCGTTCGACTCACTGTTGACATTCGTTTGTGTTACGTGATACATTGCTAATACAGTAGTTTCCACTCCAGACTGGTGAGCCAAACAATCAAATAGAAATAAACATACATACATCGCAAAAATCGTTCGGAATACCACGGATCCACTGAAATAATAAAGTTACAGAATGTTATTTATTGTATCACAGAGAGACACAACCTGGAAATGTAAACTTTTACAAACATAAATATTTTCCTCCTTCCACTAACGCAAATAAACAGTAATAATGAAAAATTACAATTTGCGTTGGTATTTTTTTTAATGAAGGTCGTCTGTTATTCAGTCTGTTTTAGTGCCGTGTATGGTCTCCTTTGGAATTATTGAGGTTCCTGACTTTCTGTGACATAACTTGGATCAGTGCATTGACGTCATCTTGAGGAAGAAATTTCCATTCCATCTCGGCAACTCTAATGAGCTCTGGGAGTGTCTGTGGATAGTGTGAACGATCAAAGCCTTTTCCAATTTGTCCCATGCATGCTCAGTGCAGTTCATATCCGGTGAATTAGCTGGCCAACTCACACGGTTGATACCCGCCTCCAAATGCTTCCATATCTTTAACATATTGATACTTTCCACCGCATCCTTTACGTCTCCACACCCTTTTTCGTCATGTATCAGTCCTAAGTGATACTTGTGTTTCAGCTGTAAACCTGACGTTATGCCATTTATCCCCCATTCCCCACCACACACATTAAGATATTGGATGGCCTAGCTTCTCCTCTCAACACGATGACGATCCTCTAATCGAACTCGTCGAATTGGTCGAAATGACCTCATTTGAGTACTATGCAGCCGACTGCATGTAGTTTGTGCAGGTACATAGACTCTGATTGCTCTTAAGAAGTCATGTCGAAATTGTTAAGCAGACGAAGATGGTCTCTTCTACGGATGTAACGATGTTGACGTGGAGCTGTCACCCTTGGTCAGCCTTCCCTCCGTCTGTCAGTCATATCATTGGTCTCATGGTTCCCTTTTCGACGTTTTTGACACTGCACTTTGGATAACCCATACGATGCGTGGTATTGCTGCTTCTGTATGTCCACGCTGAATCAAAGCTACAATTCTGGCTTGGTCGAACTTGAAAATATGCATTCTACATCAAACGTAAACACTAGCTGATGCTCGCGCTGCACTGTGTACACTACTACCACCTATCACTCATCACCTGAAATGGCACGGTTCTCCCCAGGCTCAGCACAGGCCTCAAGGGCAGTGTCCTGGAGCGTGAGACATTGGGTCGGGGATACAACTGGGAACGATGACCAGTACCTCGCCCAGGCGGCCTCATCTGATATGCTGGGGGATGGGAATATTGGAAGGGATAGGCAAGGAAGAGGGAAGGAAGCGGCCGTGGCCTTAAGTTAGGTACCATGCAGGCATTTGCCTGGAGGAGAAGTGGGAAACCACGGAAAACCACTTCAAGGATGGCTGAGGTGGGAATCGAACCCACCTCTACTCAGTTGACCTCCCGGGGCTGAGTGGACCCCGTTCCAACCCTCGTACCACTTTTCAAATTTCGTGGCAGAGCCGGGAATCGAATCCGGGCCTCCGCTGGTGGCAGCTAATCATACTAACTACTACACCACAGAGGCGGACTAGGCAGCTATATTTACTGTATTATAAACAAGCACTTGAATTACTTCAGTTTTATACAATGCTCTCTACCACTTACAACAGAACGTGGCTAATCCCATAATATTCCAAACATATTTTGTGGTGTATATATCCGCGCGGCTGTTGGTTTCATGCTATGTGAAAATCGTTATTCGTCCTTACTTTTTATGAAAGAACGTGAATTAGACTAAATTTAACCATTTAGTGTTGCGGTGCACTTATCGAACTGCGCGCCGTGCGCTTACATCTACTGTCAACACGACGGAATGCAGCACTGGATAATTAAGGCACGCCAATTTTCAGTATAAATTTGCATGCATAGTTCAGGATATATTTGTGCATAATGGCCTGCCCCATGGTGTAGAAATCGTATGTCTGCTTTTTACTCGGAGGCCCCAGATTCGATGTCAGGCTCGTCCAAGAGTTTTAACCTTAGACTGAGGATTAGAATGAAATTCACTCAGTCTCGTGACACCAATTAAGGAATCATTGGTATGAAAGGCTGTGCACCCGGTCCAAAAAGCCAAGCAATGGGTGGGTGGGTGGGTGGGTGGGTGGGTGGGTGGGTGGGTTGGTGGGTTGGTTGGTTGGTCGGTCGGTCGAATGGTAATTGCGTTTCCGATATTTCAGAGTAATTACTTGGCATTAATATCGAACTCAGATCACAGGACACTCACATGACCATTTGACTGGGCAGCAGTTATCTTGGCAGGCTAATGATCTTAATGAGCAGTATGCGCCACATAAATTAATTTTTATGAAAATTAGCCTCTCGAAGACTAAATTGATGTCAGTAGGTAAGAAATTCAACAGAATTGAATGTCAGATTGGTGATACAAAGCTAGAACAGGTCGATAATTTCAAGTATTTAGGTTGTGTTCTCCCAGGATGGTAATGTCGTATGTGAGATTGAATCAATGTGTAGTAAAGCTAATGCAGTGAGCTCGCAGTTGCGATCAGCAGTATTCTGTATGAAGGAAGTCAGCTCCCAGACGAAACTATCTTTACATCGGTCTGCTTTTAGACCAACTTTGCTTTACGGGAGCGAAAGCTGGGTGGACTCAGGATGTCTTATTCATAAGTTAGAAGTAGCAGACATGAAAGTAGCAAGAATGATTGCTGGTACAAACAGGTGGGAACAATGGCAGGAGGGTACTCGGAATGAGGAGATAAAGGGTAATTTAGGAATGAACCCGATGGATGAAGCTGTACTCATAAGCCGGATTCGGTGGTGGGGTCATGTGAGGCGAATGGAGGAGGATCGGTCACCTAGGAGAATAATGGACTCTGCTATGGAGGGTAAGAGAAGTAGAGGGAGACAAAGAAGACGATGGTTAGACTTAGTTTCTAACGATTTAAAGATAAGAGGTATGGAACTAAATGAGGCCACAACACTGGTTGCAAATCTAGGATTGTGGCGACGTTTAGTAAATTCTCAGAGGCTTGTAGACTGAACGCTGAAAGGCATAACAGTCTATAATGATAATGTATGTTTATATGTAAGTATGTATGTATGTATGTATGTATGTATGTATGTATGTATGTATGTATGTATGTATGTATGTATGTATGTATGTATGTATGTATGTATGTATGTATGTAAATACTTTTTAACATTATCTTTGGTGTATATTTGCTGGCCCCATGGTGTAGGGGTAGCGCGTCCGCCTCTACCAAAAGGCCCCGGGTTTGATTCCCAGCCAGGTCAGGGGTCAGGGATTCTTACCCGGATCTGAGGGCTGATTTGGAGGTCCACTCAGCCTACGTGATTACAATTGAGGATCTATCTGACGGTGAGATTGCGGCCCCTATCTAGAAAGCCAACAGCCGAGAGGATTCGTCGCACTGATCATGTGTCACCTTGTAATCTGCAGGGCTTCGAGGTGAGCAGTGGTCGCTAGGTAATCCAAGGCCCGTTCAGGGATGTAGCACCAAGGAGGATGGGTAGGGTGGGAGGGTCGGTGGCTGGTTGGTTGGTTGGTTGGTTGGTTGGTTGGCTGGTTGGTTGGTCGGTCGGTCGGTCGGTCGGTCGGTCGGTCGGTCGGTCGGTCGGTCGGTTAAATTGTAATTGCGTTTCCGATATTTCAAAGTGATTACCTGCCATTAATATCGTACTCAGAATGCCATAGGATTATAACAAGAGCCTCTAGAATATTATTTAAAGAGTGTGCCTTTAAATTGGGCTCTTGCACTTATACTTCGGAAAGTCTTGAGGCCGCCAAATTAAATTTTCCCTCTCTCATTACGGCCTCGGACATCGGTTTGTAGACTGAACACTGAAAGACATAACAGTCTGTAACGAAGTTCAATAGATGGTCGGCCGGACAAACATCTTTCATCGTTGAGTCAACTTTTGGGTTTATTTCCTTAGTAGTTTGAAAGAAACGAACACTCACATCAAGAAACTACAAAATAAATTATAATACACAGTAGACTACTCCTCCAACAGATCCATCAGCTTCCTAAATTTCACCAACATCCATTAACACAAATTAAGAAAACAAGCCAGTTTAGAGATTTTCGCGCCTGTGATCGTGATCAATGATCATCATGAGTTTATTTCTTTTCTGTTGTTCTGTTTTCTTTTCTATATGGAGTGCGAACCATTGGAACGTATCTTTTGATTTTAAAGATCCCAATGCAGGATTATCCTGTAAAGTCATTTCATTTACAATTGCATTACATTTACATCTGATCTGCATTTAGGTCTGTCACTAGCGATGTGACTAGTCGAATACTTCGTGAATACTTTGTAAAGAAAACTAATTCTGTAACTCATTACACTAAAGGCTTGATATTTTGTTTAGCATTTATTAAAAATCGATCAGTCAATGAACAGAAAGCACTCGAGCTCACTCGGGATGGTTTGAGCGAGTTCGTGTCTCTGACTCGGATGACTCGGGAGTGCGTCAGCGAGTGAGATCTTACCGCGCGCGCGCGCGTGTGCGCGCGTGTGTGTGAGAAAAGTTTTCATTCCCCACCCGGAAGGGGTGGGGTGGGCCACCTGAAGGGTTACGCCCTCCCTCTGGCCAGGAACTTGGGCGGGGTTGGGAAGATTTGTGAGAACTAGGAGGTGGGAAAAGGTGATGTGAAAAGAATAGGGGATGGAAAGGCCTCGTGGCTAAGGGAGGAGTAGTGCCTTTTTCTAATTAGAGTGTGATGTTTATTAACAAGAGATACGATACAGAATATCGAGAGAGTACATAACATAAATGTAGTGAATTACTGTAATGATTTATGTGAGTGGGCTAGGGATAAGATATAAAGCGAAGGTATTGTAAAATGAGGAGAAGTTGACGAGGGAATTAAGGAAGAAGGCGGAGGAAATCAGGGGTAGGTGGAGGGGGGAAAAGTAGGATGGCGAGGGGGTGTGACAGTAGGTGATCGAAGATGTGGACGAGGTGAAATAGGAGGAGGGTCAGGCCCGGGACCACTACGAGGCGTGTTAGGGGTTGCGGGGTAGAATGCGAAGGTTCCACACGACGATGGTGACATAGATGTGAATTCCGGAAGCGATGAGGCGCTGGACGGCGGCAGAAGTGGGTAGTTGAATCCGCACAAGGAAAGTAGGTCCGTCTGATTATAAATGCGGAAGGCGCGCTGTACTGGGATGCCTGCCTGGTGGAGGTCATGTGCAAGGACGGCTGGCGCTACGCTGGGATCTACCCCTCGGATGACACAGCTGTAGACAGATGGTGGTAATTGCGGAGGTAGCCGTACCACGTTCTCCGGAGAAGCGACGGTATGTCCCTCGGCAGATGGCTGTGTAGAAGGAGGGTGAGGTGTTTGAACAGTGATGGGAGGGAGGGGAAGAAAAGCTTGTGAGAGGGGGAAGGGATGAGACATAGTCAGAGTAGTAAGAGAAGCAGAGGTATGAACGACAGTGGTGGTGGTGATGGTAGTAGTTGTAGTAGCGGTAGTGACAGATACGGTACAAGGAGTAGTAAGGGAAGCTGGAGCAGATACGGCGGTGTTAATGGTAGGCGGAGAAGGGCAGGAAGACACTGGTAAGGCGGGTGATGGGGACGGAGGGGGCGTTCTGTCAGCACTCGCAGCCAGTTCTTCATCAGCCTCTATCTCAGCTAGAATTTGAGGTGGTGTAGATACCACTGGGTAGATGCGACGATTGATGAGGTGAGGTAAGGGTTATTCTGCCCGAAGGCAGGTCCGAACCTCCGCAGAGGTGTTCCTGAGCCGGAGTTGACGTGCGGTAGGGTGGCCAGTTCCTTTCCGCTCCTCCATTCCCTTACCCCCACCAACAGCGCGTGGCAACCCATCCAACTCCTGACCACGCCCAATGTTGCTTAACTTCGGAGATCTCACGGGATCCGGTGTTTCAACACGGCTACGGCCGTTGGCACGATTGATGAGAGCGCCGTTTTCTTGGACGGAGAGACAGGCAGTAGCAGATTGGTAATATAGCAGTACCTTTGCTGCTGGATCAGTGCCTCGATAGAGACGTTAAAGAAAATAAACACCGGTCGAAAGAAGGTCTTCATAAATGTCCTCTTCCGGGATGGCGGGATCAATATCATGGACGACGCAGGTATACAACATTGCTGGGAAGGTCGTCAACCTACTTAGGGACAGAAGATATGCTTTTTGGCCCGGCGAGGCGCGAAGTATAGTTGAGGCGTCACCCCGGTCGCACAAAGATACAGGAGATGCGGCAGGATAGCGGAGTCCACGTAGAATGAGACGTCGACGAAAAGCCAGATCTTACCGCAGTCGGCAGTGATTCATTTGGACATCCGTCGATTTCTTTACTCGAGTTACAAGAGAAAGTCCCTCGAGTTGGCTCGAATACATGTTTGACTCGAGTCAAACGAGTTGAAGTATTCGAATTTGTAATCCGCATCGCAAATTGCAAGTGTGGCTATAGAAAAGAAATGCTTGCAGCAGTGACCCACTGTGACATGGTTGATTACCCGAATACTTTTGCCATCCACAGCCCCTCTGCAGTTGGGGAAATTTGCTCGGATATTGAACCCATCTGTTATTTCAAGCCACTTCTTCCTTGTAGGTAAAGGTAAACATGTCTCCCTGGAAATATGGCAGATGAAGTAGGTGGCTTCCCTAATTATTGCAGAAATTGTTGATACACTGATTCTAAATGAGTAATGTAGATCCACTAATTTGCAGCCACTTGCCAGATATCTGTAACAAAGAATGTGTATAGATAAATGATACATAGGTATAAAAATGTAAACAGCAAATATGGAAAATATGGGTTAATTATTATTCGTATATAAATTGATGATTCTTTCTTCGCAGGGATATCTCGCCAAAAGAGAGAGAAAAATATTAGAAGCTGCTACGCAAGAGTGGTGAGAAGTCTGAAAAACATTATACGTGGTAATGCAGCATCACGAAAGAATGAATATATCTTCTGTCGTCAGCTTTCATTTTTACAACCCACCACTGAAACCCCAAATACTGCAAACAGCATGCCACAAGAGGGTGGTTCATCCGACCAACATGCTACTGGCCCATACCCGGAACATCGTTCGGCTACCAGAAGGAAAAGGTCCTGTGGTGGTGATACTGATCAGTTGTTGTTTACTGAGTTGCGACGATCTATCGATGCTAGAATAGAACGGGTGGCTGCCTTAGAAAAGGATGAGGACAGGATAATTTTCTTATCACTGTTATCCTATTTCAGAAAAATTCCCGAACACAAAATGGCTTCCACCAAAATAAAAATATTACAAACATTTCAAATCGCCCTACAAACCAATACCTTTAGGGGATCTCATTCATATGCGTCTAGGTCATAGAGTGCTGAACCATTTCTGATACCTCTGGTGACACAAGAAATTTCGATGATTATGTTTACTTGTTTTAAATTTACGGGACAGAATGACATTCTTGTTTTGTTTGGTAATTTCTTAAAATCCGTTCGTTATGATGTTGCTTGTGTTTATGTTCTTTTATATAACAACTTGTCAAACATTCTCTTGATTGGCTTTAGTTTGGAATGCAATAAATAATTCACTTAAGTTGATTTGTTGATTTATTATATTTTTTAAATAATTTGAAATGGCATTTACCTCAATGTCACACATAGCTTTTCCTCCGCGGATATGCACGGCCTCATGTTGGCATCCAATCCAGTAATCGATGACCTTAAGGCGCTCAACAGTTCATCGAAAGATTTCACGGACATTCTCATGTAGTTAAAAAACTTGTCTTCATGTTTCCTGAGATTACTAAAAAAAAACATTCCTTTGCTGCAACGTTCTTGCAACAAAAGATGCACCCAATGTTTTCTGCCACTCTTCTTCTTGTTTTTATTGGAAGAACGAAGTTTTATCATTATAGTGATCTCCTCGACATCCATACTGTTTGACTGTTCTGAAACTACTGGAGCTGAGCACTCTGACTGAGCTTAGTCGCTTGTGGTTTTGGTCGTCGAGTGACTGGTCGCTGGCCACTGAGAGCAAGCAGCGAGACTGGACAGAATTGCGTGTAGCTGTGCAACACCGGAGACCTGTCCGACTCGTTGGCTGAACGGTCAGAGTACTGGCCTTCGGTTCAGAGGGTCCCGGGCGTAGAGGCGCGCGGCTGTGAGCTTGCATCCGGGAGATAGTAGGTTCGAATCCCACTATCGGCAGCCCTGAAAATGGTTTTCCGTGGTTTCCCATTTTCACACCAGGCAAATGCTGGGGCTGTACCTTAATTAAGGCCACGGCCGCTTCCTTCCAACTCCTAAGCCTTTCCTATCCCATCGTCGCCATAAGACCTATCTGTGTCGGTGCGACGTAAAGCCCCTAGCAAAAAAAAGAGGGTCCCGGGTTCGATTCCCGGCCGGGTCGGGGATTTTAACGTTAATTGGTTAATTCCAATGGCACGTGGGCTGGGTGTATGTGTTGTCTTCATCATCATTTCATCCTCATCATGACGCGCAGGTCGCCTACGGGCGTCAAATAGAAAGACCTGCACCTGGCGAGCCGAACCCGTTCTGGGATATCCCGGCACTAAAAGCCATACGACATTTCATTTCACCGGAGACCTGACAAGTGAACTGGCTTACCTAGGACCTAGGGAAAGTTTTCATTCCTCTCCCCGAAAGGGAGGGGCGGGCCAACTAGAAGGTGACGCCTTCTCTCTGGCCAGGAGATGCGGCGGGATTTGGTGATTTGATGGAGTTGGGAGAGGGGGGGGGGTGGAGGTTTGATTCGGTAAAGGAGGTTTTCCTTGAGATTTTGCATTAGTACATTGGTTTTTACCTACTAGCTTAATTTACATTTTTGTACAATTGGTTTAATTGTGCTGCAATATGGATACATTAGACTATTACAATGTTGCTACACTTAGGTTTATACATGGGTGCCGGGATGAAAGTGGAATGCAATTATGTTATAGAGGGAAGATGTATTCACGAGGGATGTGAGTAGAAGGCGGAGAAGGTCAGATGTAGGTGGTGGGGATAAGGGGTAGCTTAGTGGGGGTAGGTAGGGACTGGGAGGTTGGGGAGGGGGGCAGGCCGGGGACGGCTACGAGATTTGGTAGGGCGGGTGACACGTTGGGGAGGAGAGCGAGAAGGTTCGATTCGGTCATGACGGCCATAGAGATGAATTCCTTGGTTGATGAGGCGTTGAGTGTCTTCGAGTGTTGGAAGTTGTAATCTCACTAGATAGGTAGGTCCTTCTTCATTGCGAATCCGAAATGCTCTCCTTATGGGTAGTCCTGCCTGGCGGAGTACGTGGGCTATGGCATCAGTTGTTATTCTGGGGTTCACGCCTCGCACGACGCAGCTGTAGGCGCTATTGTGATCGGGCGGCGGTGATGGCGGTGTTGGGCTTGCTAAATCGGCTGGAGTACAAGTACTGGCTTTAGGGCAGGCACGCTTTTGAAGTACTCCAGGTGGACGGACACTGATAAAGCAAGTATTCTATTGGTCAAGAGCTATCTGCTATTGGACACAACAGAGCTAACTGGATACTGTCTTGGGACGAGGGATGGGGGTTGTGCCACTTAACGTAGTCGCCGGCCGTTAACTATGTCATTCTGATGAAGATAACAGCGGACATACTATGGTCGTTTGACGAGAAGACGTGTGGTAAGGATGGCTGCCGCGAATGCACCTATCTCATGTCTCAAGGCCTGGCAGCAAACATTTGTGTCATCCGCGGAGACTGTTGCGAATTGAGATGCTTTTGTGAAGGTTCAAAGTGGTAATGCAATTGTGCTTTAGTTACACATTTACTACAATTATATGTACTGCGTAACGAACAGTTTTATAATGAACATGCATCTATTTCTTCTGTTACGACTAATGTTTGTAATTAGTATAATACATGTTACTCGTACCGTAACCGAGCTCGATAGCTGCAGTCGCTTAAGTGCGGCCAGTATCCAGTATTCGGGAGATAGTTGATTCGAACCCCACTGTCAGCAGCCCTGAATATGGTTTTCCGTGGTTTCCCATTTTCACACTAGGCAAATGCTGGGGCTGTACCTTAATTAAGGCCACGGACGCTTCCTTCCCACTCCTAGCTCTTTCCTATCCCATCGTCGCCATAAGACATATCTGTGTCGGTGCGACGTAAAGCAGCTTGCAAAAAAAAAAAAAAAAAAAGAAACTCGTGCCCTACCTACTAACTGCTGCGACTTCTCATCAGACGCAGATAGTATTAGAGACTGCCGTCCAAAGAGTTAAAAGTGTAAACATGAAACGCATATATCCGTGTTGAAAGTTGTGTTCTCTGTATAGACAATGAATGCATATGTATTTGATTTGTTTAATATGTATGCACTTTCATTATCATTACTGCCCCGTGTACGTAGACAGGTAGCTGGTAGCAGGGAGAAGTTTAGTGGAACAGAACAGCGCCCACCCGCTGCATGGATATAGTCCTCCCCAGCAACGGCTGAGATCCCGGAAGAGCTCCCTGAGGACATCTGAGGTGCTTACTGCCTCACCAGAGAAGGAAAGGCTGGAGCTGTAGAACAAGAAGATCCCTCCGGATGGATGCCAGCAGCTGAACAGTTACCACCTGGACATAATGAAAGCTGGCTGGTGTGGAAGTCCCTGAACAGGCTACGATGAGGAGTGGGAAGATCCAGGGATAACTTGAAGAGATGGGGGTTCAACACAAGTGATACAAGATGTGAATGCGGACAAGAACAAACTACGATCCACATGCTTCATTGCCCTCTGTGCCCGACATGTCCTACAAGCCACTCCGAGTGCATTGGACATTGCAAAATAGGGCATGTGTAATATGATCTCACAGAATTATCATTACTTATTTCATTTCGTAGCTATACACTAAATGCCCATAGTAAATACAACTCTAGCTCCAGATTCTCTGAAGATAAAATCTGGAGCTATCATTATATTACTACAGTATAATATGTTTTGTCTACATTTTTTGCAATATTACCAGGTTGTGTAATATTGTTTTGTAATTCCAATACAAATAGACAAGTTGGTATATAAATGACGGAGTTGCTCTCCTTAAAAGTGACCTCGAGCTGACCCTGACAATAAGAGCACATCATTTGACTGGCTCAGTGGGCGGCCTTGGGCGTGTTCTTTGAACTGTGCGTGGAAACATGTTTGTTAGTCTGGCTCACATTCATTATCATCAAATAATTTGTAGAAATTACAACCTGTGGTAGATTCCTTCTGTATCACATCCATCTCTTAGGAATAATGACTAGTGATTATTATAAATTGTCAGGTTCCGTAATATCTGGAACAACCTCAGAATATGCATGTCGACTGCATGGCTTGAACAGTT
Organism: Anabrus simplex; assembly: GCF_040414725.1. Lineage (NCBI taxonomy): Eukaryota > Metazoa > Arthropoda > Insecta > Orthoptera > Tettigoniidae > Anabrus > Anabrus simplex. Next base: position 1,372,456,669 of record NC_090265.1, read on the forward strand.
TTATTAATATACGCCCACAGCCATAAGGAATGTCATAGTTGCTAGTTCTTGTTTCAAGGTCAGGGTACAGGGTATATTATGTCTTCCGCTCCTCTATATAATTAGTGTGTATGACTATTTAAGTGTCGAGTCCAACAACAACATGTGTGTAACATATTTTCAAGTTACTGAGGTCATTTAACAATAGTTCTCTTCGCCATGGCTGTGCTTCACGCGCAAAGCTGATACACAGTAGGCTGTTTCCGAAGTTTGTTCCTCCAAGGCGTAAATGATCCGCTAATCAGTTGATAATATCTTCATAGAATATAAAGTAGAGGAGATTCATCCCCTGGTTAAATTAATCTTAATCTCTGTTAGAAAACCAAGGAGTGACTGAGTTCACTCAATTGGTCAGTTCCCCCTCCTAAGAATGGGGAGATCTGTTTTCGGATTTGTATAGGTCGCTTTCTACCGAGCAAGTTGGCTGCACGGTACTTATTCGGGAGCTCTGAAGTATGTTTACCGTGGTTTTCATTTTCACTCCAGACAAAGCCACAGTTATTTACTTGCCTTTCCTATACCAACGTCGCCGGAAACCTATCTGAGTTAAAGCGACGTCAGAAACTAATAGAAGAGGAAGAAGAAGAAAACAAAACATAGTGTACTCCTCTCCGCTCGAGTGTTCTTCAGATAGAATTTGACGTAAGTTTTCTTTTGGAGTCGCTGATGGCCGCGTTTTCCACAGGAGCGAGAGTATTTTTTAAGTATGCTTTTATAATTCAAAACGTGGTGACACTGTGCAGCACGCTAGCTGTAGCTTATATTTAATATTGAAAACCTACAATCTGTTTTCCAGTCATTGACCGGGTCAGGGAAGGAATTAATGAATCATATACAGGCTATTAGTACAATGGGCTCGCCACACCCAAAGTGATTTATTAATGACTGATAGATACTATGAAATGATAATGGAGAGTGTTGCTGGAATGGAAGATGACAGGGAAAACCGGAGTACCCGGAGAGAAACACCTGTCCCGCCTTCGCTTTGTCCAGCACCAATCTCATGTGGAGCGACCGGGATTTGAGCCACGGTATCCAGTGGTGAAAGGCCGACGCGCTGCTGTCTGAGCCACGGAGGCTCGTATTTAAGATTAAATGTTTATAATTTAGAAGGACTATCGCACTTATAACATGTTTGTGTGTTAGATAGGTGTTTGGGTTGGTGCTTTATCAGAGAGTCTGTGGGGTTTCCTTTTTATAGTAAAGTACGCAAAATGACGTCATCACTCGGTGTTTCTCTATTTTTTGGGGAGTACAAGAGGTTCTATCACAACTCCTGTAGTGTCATTAGATGTAGACGACCGCGTGAAATGGTTTTAAGTGAGCTTGAATCTTTACTCATATTTACATTATCAAAGGCTTCGTCCGACTCGTTGGCTGAATGATCAGCGTACTGGCCTTCGGTTCAGAGGGTCCCGGGTTCGATTCCCGGCCGGGTCGGGGATTTTAACCTTAATTGGTTCATTCCAATGGCACGGGGGCTGGGTGTATGTGTTGTCTTCATCATCATTTCATACTCATCACGACGCGCAGATCGCCTACGGCGTCAAATGGAAAGACCTGCACCTGGCGAGCCGAACCCGTCATGGGATCTCCCGGCACTAAAAGCCATACGACATTTCATTTCATTTCATCAAAGGCCTCTATTTAATTTCATTGGTCAGCTGTGTGAATGATAATAGCTTCAGTGCCACTGTCATTATGTCTGCCTGGTTACTTGCGTGTCGTTGTGGGACTGGTATATCTATGTATGAACTACACCCATGTTCATTATAAACAGAACGCGTTCAAATACTAGAAATAGGAAGTTCATATTCACAGGACATGTTCATTAGTATGTTCTGCAGAAACTATTAGCATTTCAGTCACCTAGGTTCAGCATGTGTCCTGTTGCCTAGTAGGCACTGGGTCCTCCATGGGCACCGACAACTTGTTCCATGCGTGATGGCATCGAAGCGTATAAGGCGCGAATGGTGTCATTGGGTATAGCCATCCATGCTGCATTCACCTGGTTCCACAGTTCTTCTTTGGTGGTTGGCATTGGGTCACAGCGCCGCACCCGTCGTTTCACCACATTCCACAGATTTTCGATTGGCGACGAGTCCGGTGATCGGGTGGGCCAGGGCAACAGTCTGACATCCTGTGACAACAAGAAGGCACCTGTTCGTGCAGCAACATGTGGTCGCGCAATGTCCTGCTGAAATATGGCGCCTGGCGTGTCGTGCATAAAGGGTATGGCTACGGGTCGCAGGATGTCATTCACGTAGGTCAAACTGGTCACAATGCCCTGAACACGCACCAGCTGTGATTTGTGGTTGTACCCAATATCACCCCACATCATAGGGCCTTGATTTGGCGCTGTATGTCTTGTACGAATATAGTCAATGTGATTCTTCTCCCCCTGTCTGCGGCGAACCAAAATGCGGCCATCATTTTCAAACAAACAGAACCTGGATTCGTCCTAAAACACTATCTGCTGCCATTCCTGTCCCCAGCGACGTCGTTCCATACACAATTGCAGTCTAGCATGTTTATGCACATTAGTCAAAGGTGGCGGAGAAGTGGACGACGCGCCAGTAACCCTGGCCGTGATAAACGGCAACGGACTGTCACTCCTGATAATGTACGATGTGTTACACTTTCCAATGTTGCAGCAGAGCCGATGAGAACGCAGATCTGTCCTGCAATGCCATTCGGATGAGGTGTCGATCTTCTCTGCGGGGTGGTCTGGGTTGAGCGAACAGACCCATTTCCTCATTTTCTACGGCCTTCTGTTAACCATTCTGTACACAACCGTTGCATTACCGACACATTTCGGTCCACACGAGCAGCAATTTCCCGGATTGATGCATCACGCTCTCTCATGCCAATAATGTGCCCTCTTTCAGACTCACTAATTTGACGGTACGTTTCTCGCATACGTCTGCTCAAGTTACACTGTTCCATTACCTTCGGTTTATAGCGTCAACGAGAGCCGCAGGCACTTCTTACCTTACCAGTCGATGGTTGTGTGCTGAGAAGTCGTTGTGGACCTTGAACCTGAGGGCCGACATGGTTCAAATGCTAATCATTTCTTCAGAACATACTAATGCACATGTCCTGTGAATATGAAATGCCTATCTCTAGTCTTTCAAGGTGTTCTGGTTTTTATGAACATGAGTGTACTACTAAAATGTTGGGATAAAGGGTAGCGCCTTCTCTTCGGCCAGAAGATGTATTGCAGTGATCTGAGTGTGGACAAGATGAGAAGTGAGCAGCCGTGGCCTATAAAAGGAACTGCTCCGTCATTCGCGTTAGTGAAGAGAAGGAAAAGCCATTCTCAGGTCAGCCGACTGTGGGACTAGCACGCAACCTCCCGAATGCAGAGCTGTAAGTCCGCGGTCACTGTTAGCCGAAGATTCTCTGCTTGGTGTCTAGATAAATGTGTTCTTTCTTGATTGTAATGTGTCACACAGAATACGCAGGTGAGCGTTACAAGAACATGAAAGATTTGAAATGAAATAAATGTTTGGACAACATGTGAGACGACAGTGTTCATACCCCATTTTAAAGAGGGAAGACCAGTGCATCTATATTAGCTACAAGAATGTGACCTCGATATGATGTCAACAGGTGTTGCAACAGTGCTGCCATCCTGTTAGATACTAAAATCTTCATTCCGCGAGGCTAACAATTAGCGTATCTCTGCATAGCAGTGTGGTAACATGTCGTTTTGAGGTGTCATTTGATTCGTCTCAGTGATGCCTACAACTAAACGCTGAAAAATTCACATAGATCAACTGACAAAATTAAGGTGCAAAGAAATGTGAAACGTTTCTTTTTCCGTACAATTTCGCAACATGTGGACTATAAATGACTTCAAGATGATCGAAAATACACTCTAGAAAATAGAGTAACTTGTTGGAATCACAAAAAGTCCAAAATCGCCAATATCGAGCACCAAATGACTTGTCGGTAGCGTCTCAGTTAAGGTGGCCGAGCGCCGTGAGGCGAGTTCTGCGCTTCTGGAACCCCAGTTGAGCCCCTGTGATTGACAATTATTTGGAATTCATAGTCTTGAAGATGTGTAAATTTGCTTAGAATTAATAACAATAAGATTAAAAACCCATACTGCCTAATTTTCACTTATCAGTTATTACTTATTATAGTGGTATGACTGTGTAGAGCCAACACAATGACACCCATTATTCCGGGCTATTTCAATTCTTCGAGTTCCTCGTCTGAATTGCCATCTAATAAAAGCAGTTTAGTTTACTTCGTTTGAGGCAACCAAACTGAGAAAATATGCGTGTTGCTTTCAAGGTTGAACAGAAACAGGGGGTGTATCATCCGTGAAGTCTTCAGATGCTGTACCAAGTTTGTAAAGGAGCATGGAAGGAACATAAACTCTGGACACCTTAGCTGAGACGCTACCGACAAGACATTTGACCAATTACACAAGACCAGTTGTGGGTAGCAGTGCAAGATGCGTGGATCCAGATCCCTCCAGAACGATTCCAACACCTTGTAGAGTCGATGCCTCGCCATATTGCTGCCGTTTTGAGGAGCAACTCGTTATTAACATCGCATTCAGTGTCTTCCAATGACTTCTGGCCACTCAGTGTATATTGCTGGAATCCTAAAAGTGATCCTTACTGGAATAATCTTTCCTAAGTCCGAACTGCCTTCTATCAAACCAGTTAATAATTTAGCACACATGTCTTATACATTATAATCTGAAACAGTACTTTCCCAGAGCTTGCAAATAACACATGCCAAGCTGACTGGCCTGTAATTATCCGGTTTATGTTTATCACCCTTCTTTTTTCTGGTAAGCCAGAAACATTGCTCCTTGTACACTGGGCCTACTATTGCAACTTTCCATTCATTCGGTATCGCTCCTTCATTCAAACAGTAATCAAATAAATATATCTGATATGACACTAAATCCCAACTCATTACCTTTAGTATATACCCAGAAATCTTATCAATCCCACCCGGGGGCCGATGACCTTCGATGTTAGGCCCCTCTAAACAAAAGCATAATCATCAAGCATCAATCCCAACCGCTTTTCTAGCTTTCAACTTTTGTATCTTTATGTAAATGTCTTGATTACTGTTGGCGCTGTGCAACATTCTCTCTGGTAGAATAGACAGTAAACAGCTACACACAACATAACCAAATTTAACAAAGATACAGACGTTTCTAAAACACTTGTTGCATTGACGTCGAGTACACAACACCCATATGGCGCAGCGTCACGCTACTAGTCACGAGGTGTGCACTGACGTGTGCTGCCATCTGGCGAAACACCGTGGTGGATTGTAGAGAACAGGGGGCCGAGATATAAGATGCACCGATCATGCCGCCCACGTAATTTGTTTGCAAATTAAAATTAATTAGATAAGTTTCATTGAGGTATACTGTAACGGTTCAAATCCCGTTACAAGATGATATCTGTATTTTTATTATTTTATCTGTATTATTATTATTATTATTATTATTATTATTATTATTATTATTATTATTATTATTATTATTATTATGTCCGTATTATTATGTTATCTGTGATATTGTTACTATTATTGTAATTATCCGTTTTATTCAATTCGATTTTGCAATTACCTGTTGCTTGCAAGATTGTACTTAGATGTATGCATATATACGTATGTGTAGAATAACACTCAATACCTGTACAGTGAGAATTGTTGTATATATCAGAGATTGGAAGTGACGTTGTTATATTGCTATACCACTGGCGATTCTGCCAAGTCATCGCCACTCCATGGCTACGGCATCGTATTTATTTAGATATGCGCTCAGAGAGTCGGCCGCTCCGGGCTATTTCACCACTGTCTGTAATATCTGTCGCGTAGGTGGGAGTATGTCATTGTTATTTCTGGAGATTACGTAGCTGTGTCAACCAACGTCTATATAAGGTGGGTGCATATTGTAGCGTCAGTCATTAGTTATACGGATGCAGTACAGTAAAGAAGTCTACTAGATGAAGAGACCTCAGTCGGTCAGTCAACAAGTGTGAACGAGAGATGGAGAAAACTCAGTGAGCCATTAATTATTGGTCATTGAGAGAGTGAGGCCAAAAGTTGGTTGGTCCGTCACTTAGTGGAAGACACGGACGCAAGGGCTTACCATGAAGTCAGAGAGGGCAACCCTGGACCTGTCAAGAGGTAATACCATATTGACTTACAAAGAAGTCAGATGATATGGAGAAGAAGCAGTCACAAGGATGTATCACCAAGTTAGGCGTGACACATCTACAGTAAACACCAGATCAATGGATTACGTCGTAATTACACTCAAAGTGTTGAAGATAAAGTCAAGTGAATCAGTGAGGGAAGTAATTCGTATAAATTGTTAAATGTCCGGTCAAGAAGAATTCAAATTCATGCCTAGTTTCTTTCATTTGCAATGTCATTATTTCATATTCTCATCTGTTTTATCGCAACAAGACTCACTATTTTTTTATATATTATTTAAAGAATATATATTGTTCTATCAAACGAATTCATAGTTTTATTTCAATTACAGTAAAATATCTTAACCTCAAAATTAATGGGGAAACCGAACGCCAATCTCCTTTTCCCAGAACTTATATGGTATGTTGTCAAAAGTAAGCTTATTACCCCACACCTTAGAGATAGTCAAGAGTCTCATTCTATTATTGCTGTACTGAGTGACAGCTGGCGCCCTTCAAATAACGTATGTGTAAGTAAGCAGGTAACAAGTAAGTGTGAGTACAAGGTCCGACGAGTGTGTATTTTATTTAATGAATGTTAATTTTCATAATTTCTATTTTAAATGCAGATATTCAGATTTTCAAGTTAAAATCCAGATTTATTATATGTTTGTAAAATTAGTCAGCGACTTAGGAAAGTCACAATACAAGGTATGTGTAAAAATTATCAGTTCCAAAATCTGAAAGTGGGCATAACCTAATCAAATAAAACACATGCACAAACAAAGGGAAGCACTATTTCCAGTCATATGTTGCACTATACTGTCTGCTATCACTGATGTTAAGCATGTTCACTATATACACTGTCTAGTGTATTTAATCAGGAAAAGGGCAAACTTTGGCAGTAGGTTTGTGAGACCCTCTCCTTGTCCGTACGGTTAGAACACGAACCCGACCGTCTGTCCTAGGATTAGTTTCTTCAATGGTTTCAGTAGGCTACATCAGTGGCGGGTTGTCTTTTTTTCAGGATCACAAGCCGCCCATCTGAAGATTGGACTGATTGAGGAGTCACTTGGATCGCTGTTGAAGCTGGCCCAAGTAGTCTGTCGTCCACCGCTTCCACATTAGTTTACGGCATTGTTGTACCAGTAGTCATCTTGGCAGGCGTGATGATGGACCTAAGAGAGAATCTGTTTCAGGGAAAGAAATCAAATGCTCTTTAATTAAGAAGTGACCAGGGGTAAGGAATGAATACTCATCAGGACTGTTGTGTATGGGAATAATGGGCCAAGAATTCATACGTGGCTCAATTTGAGTGAGCAATATAATCATCTTTTCAAGAGTTATAATAGTATGTCCAGCTGTCTTCCTGATGTGGCTCTTAATAGGCTTGGTTCCAGCTTCCCATAGCCCGCCGAAGTGAGGAGAGTGAGGAGAAATGAGGTGCCACTCGATTCCTTCCTGCGCGGTGAACATCGATACAGTAGATAGGCGATCCTTGAAAAATTAATGGCGTGACATTTCACTTAATTTCTTCTTCGCCCCAGTGAAGTATGTCCCATTGTCGCTGTAGATGTGGCTGCACCAACCACCTCTCGATATAAATCATCTTAAAGCAGCGATGAAGGGCTCGGTGATTAGGTTGCTCACGAGCTGAATGTGAATTGCCTTGTTCGACATACAAACAAAGCAACATAGCGCCTTTCCTTTGTTTTTCTGTGGGGATTACTATATTTGATTTGCAAAGATCCTGCGCAGTCTACACCACAGTGAAATAGTGGTTTGTCGGGCGTGTCCTCTGAGTGAGTAGTAGCCTTGTCCTTTGTCTTGAAGCATGTCACCTGTCTGATAATTCAGAATTGTTGTCGCAGTGAGGCTAAAAGAAGTTGACTCCCAGCATGCAACAACCGTGCATGTTCATTCCAAATAAGCAGTTTGTTTACGTGATGCTTAGCTGCTATTATCAGGATGTGTTTCTGACCAAATGGTACATCAGTGCTCTCCAACCTATCGCCCACCCTCAGCAGTGTATCCTCATACAGATATGAATTTAATGTGAGGAGTTTGCTGTGACGGGGTATTGCCTTCCCATGCTGCAAGACTTAAATCTCCTGAGTATGAGATAAATGCTGTACAATGCGCACGATAATCGCCAAAGACTCTCGCAGTTCGACAGTAGGCAGCGGTCCATTTCGCCTTGATGATGCTATCTGCCTCACATTGTGATAAAATCTGAGAATATAAGCAATGATTGGATGCAGTGTCGTAGTAGAAAGCTCGCTGAAGAGGTTCTCCATCTCCGCATGCGTCGCAATAAAAGCACATTTCTACGAACCTACTACGCTGGCATAGCAGGGGGAGAAGTGATACTCCCACGCGGCGCGTCCCAAGTGGCGGATAGGGGGGTCCTAACCGGCTTGCCGGCGGACTTGAGGGAAATAAAATACCTCTCGCGAACCAAACACACAACCCCCTGTGGGTGGGAGACTCAGACGAAGAATACACCCACGGTATCCCCTGCCTGTCGTAAGAGGCGACTACAATGGGCGACCAAGGGATGATTGTATTAGAACCATGAAACTACTTGTGATTAGTACCACCACGCGGGGAACACCATGAGTCGCTTTTACTTGCGTGTAGTACCACTATGTTCGGTACCAAATAGGTTTGTGATTAGTAGCAAAAAGTACGTTGCCGGCTTTTACAGTACGTGTGATTGGTAGCACTATATGAGCGATACCATGGGTTGAGCGACACCATGGTTCTGGCTTGCGTATGATTTGTACCCACTCTATGAGGAACACCAAGGGATAGCGCGAGTCCCTGTGGTTAGTACACTTATGGCCTGTTTACACGCGGACAGTAATTTAGTGGTAACTAAATTTTTAACTTAATTTTAAGTGACTTGCAGCGTGTGAACTGTGACTTTAGTGGTAAGTGGTAAGTAAACGATTAAGTAACAATTTAGTCAAGTGGAATAGAATCCAGTCTATTTTTCCTTTCAAGTAGACTTCTCACCAGCTGCGCGCGCACCCATCGGAGTAGTGGGGGAGCACTGTACTTGCAACTTACCACGTGCGAACAGGCGCTATTTAGTCAAGTTCATAAGTTATGGGTAAAGCTACGGAGCTGATCATCGTTGTGAGTTCCTGTTTTCTTTTGATCGTTCATTCTAATTGCCGACAACAATGGCTAGATGGACAGAAGCTTTTAAGTCACTGCAGAATGGAAACAATACTAATTATTGTGGTAGGTTTTTGATGTGTATTCACTAAAATTTAAAAGCAATAAACCTTTGATAATAGTCGTTTTGCTAAACAATTGCTTATATATAATATTGTAACCAATATGTGTTTGTATTTTTCCTTACCTGTATGAAATCTCTCAGAGCAGTATATATATAGCTTCATATACTTCCGGAAACACTAGATATACTGGCTTTGGAAACTCTGAAGAAATGATGAAGGCTTGGGACATTATTTCCCGTCGCGAGCATGTACAGCACGATATGCAGTTTCAGCTTTGCTGATAATGCTCTACGTATGATGGTATCTGTCTTTGGTATCATTGGTTCAACTTTATGCAGTAACTCATTAAATGTTACTTGTGACATTCGCAAGGATAACATAAATATTCCTGTCGATCCTCCTCGGCTAATACTTAAAAGAGAATTGTACTTGCCCCGAGATTATTCCTTCTGGTAATCCATTTTCGCTCCCATTCTATTTTTCTCCCAACTTTGGTCACCTCATCCTCAACTTCCTCTAAAATGTTATCTAACACGTTGTTGGTGGCCGTCCATCTTATCTCTGATCTAGTTGACGACACAGAAACGACTGAATCACGTGGCTTGAGTGACAAACTGCCATGTACCACTGTACTAAACGCTGTCTTACGTTTAAACAAGCCTACGTGAGTGAAGTAGTAACTTACCACTTACTACTGTACTAAACACTGTCCACGTGTAAACCAGCCATTACGTGATGAACACCATAGGTTTGCGTTGCCTGTAAATGGCGCCACAGTGTGCGAAACCCCATAGGTCTGTATTACATGTGCGAATTTCATTACCTGTGAGTAGTACCATAATGTGTGGAATACCGCGAGTCTATGCTACTTTTGATTGATGACAAGTACCATGGTTCTACTTTTCTAGCGGTAAGTACCATTATGAGGGGCCGATGACTTGGATTTTGGACCCCATTGGACTAAAAGCGTCATCAATTCAGTATTATGCTACAGACGGAGTCCCTTGGTCAGTAATACTATTATTTAACGTCACTTTCTGTGAATGCGAAACATAGCGTGTCGGATCCACTGATAGTTTTCAATTCATATCCATCCATTCATTCTTCGTCCTCACGTTTTGAATTCTGGTCAGTGGATGATTTTGGACTTTTTAATTTGTCATTCCATTTTGTCTCATTTCGTACCATTAGGGGCGGATGACCTAGATGCTAGGCTCCTTTAAACAACAAGCATCATCATCATCATCATCATCATCATCATCATCAAAGCACATTTTCATTCCTCGTCGCTCAGGTACCGGTATTTCCTCAAGATATGCCGTGGTCGCTGTTGGCCAGCTGGAATTTCCATAGATAGTCAGGAGATTCCCGCCCACCATAATCTGTTGTCTTGAGGTTGTTGTGGTTCCCGTCCTCTGGAAATTATATCCGCTGGATTGTCAAGTGATCCAACATGTCTCCAGGCTTCCCGAATTGTCAGTCGCTGGATCTCCGAAACCCTGTTGGCTGCATAAGTTTTCCAAGACGAAGAACATCTAGCAATCCAGGCCAGAACGATGGTGGAATATGTCCATTAATATTGTTGTCTGATCTGGAGAGTGAGAGACCTGTAAATCTTGTGCACAAATTGACTTAAAAGGAGAGCGCCGTTCAACTCAAGTCTTGCGAGCGAAACTCGCTTTAAAGGAGCAACCCTCGATTTGAAAGGCAGTAAATGCGCTCAGGATTGTGCAACGAAGAAAAATACAGGCACCAGTGTTGCCAACTTATATTTTCAAGATCCGCTAAATACTACTAAAAATCCGCTAAAGTTCCGCCAAGAAATCCGATCTCAAATAATGGGCAATATAATAATAATAATAATAATAATAATAATAATAATAATAATAATAATAATAATCATAATAATAATTTGAGAAAAATTCTCGGCCCCCGAAAAACAGAAGATGGATATAGACTGAGGTCACGCAAAGTGACAGAAGACCTTTCCAACATTGCAGCAGACATCCGCAAAAGACGTCTGAAATTTTATGGCCACGTCCGCAGACTGCCGGCAAGTATACTAACACACAAGACTGGAGCAAAGTGGACAGAAGAACGAAAAAGGATCCACGGAGAAAGGAGGAGAGCCGTTTGGCTACTTAGAAAATAGAATCGTTAGAGCTTTGCGTGATCTATTGGGTCCATACGCACATAATAATAATAATAATAATAATAATAATAATAATAATAATAATAATAATAATAATAATGTCTGTACTCACCTGATCTGTGAGTTTCACTGGGATTAACCCCGTGCCTGCGAGCCGGCGAGCTAAAACTTGTAGGCGTTTTACTGCCGGGTGCAAACTAGGTGAATCTCATACCTCAAGGGCCACACACAAAACAGGCCAGTTCATTAAACGATCTTCCTTCATAGCATAAATACAAATGCTACTCTCTCACAGTTTCATTATCTTTCGTCATTCGTCAACTAAGAGATAAGTACCTTTCCCCACGCATTACAAATTTATGATACCAGAATCTCATAACATCAGATCCAAATAACGTGTTTTACTCATGTGACTGCTAGCTCCTGACAAGAAATACGGAATAGCTCAGAGACAGACTGGAGTACATTTAAAAAAAAAAAAGTAATATAGATAAAACGCTAACTTCCGCTGTAATAAATCTAGAATTCCGCCAAAAAATCCGCTCTCCGCTAAATGGTATATATTTCTCCGCCGACAGTCTTCTAATTCCGCCAAATTTAGCGGAAAATCCGCTAAGTTGGCAACAATGACAGGCACCACAGGCTCTTTCCGAGGCATCAGAAAAAATGTGCAATATTTTGCTGGCTCTCATAGAATTTGCTGTTATCTTCCGTGGTATACGAATTTTGTTCATTTCAGGAAATTGCTTGTGAATTTCCTTCCATTGTGTCTGAAGTTCTTGAGGCAATGGCTCATCCCAATTTAAGCGTAGTTGCCACATGACTTGGACGAATTATTTACGCTCAACAATTACAGGCTCTAGGAGCCCTAATGGATCGTAGAGGGTGGCTACACTAGCCAGTACCATCCTTTTTGTCCGTACAGCATTATTGTGGGTATAGTTGGGGACAAAACATGACGACCTCGCCTCACACCACTACCCTCCAGCGGCAGCCCGGAGTCTATTAGGGACTAATAGGATTAATTACGTCTGCCGTAGTCAGAGTTGCCAAATCGTCTACCTCATTAGCACCAGACGAGCCAGAGCAGGAATAAAACCTTTTTATGGAATCTATTTGTCATTTCGATGTAAACTGAATTATTATTATTATTATTATTATTATTATTATTATTATTATTATTATTATTATTATTATTATTATTATTATTATTGTTGTTGTTGTTGTAGCTCGGGAATTTAGACATGAAAAATAATATTAATATCGCATTGTGGCGATCTAAAGTAGGTTATGAGGTAACGAAGAGAGACCTCTGAATACTAAAACGCAGACTTAAACGACCCATAAAACTGGACTAGCTCAGTGCTAGTGCGACGGGCTAGTAACCCGAAGTCGGGAGGTGCCGTGGGTTCAAATCCCACCCGTTTTTCGTGAAATGGTTTCTGTAGTTTACCATTTCACGTAAATGCCGGAACATTATAAGGCTGAAATAGCCACATGAATAATAATAATAATAATAATAATAATAATAATAATAATAATATCATTTCCTGTTGTTGTTGTTGTTGTTGTTGTTGTTGTTGTTGTTGTTGCTATTATCATATAATTGTTAACAGAATGAATGTTCAAATTACCCAATCTTATCCCACCAATAGGTTGCACAGTTTGTAATGTAAACCATTTTGAAAAGTGAAAATGATAATGTATTCAAACTGAATGAAGATACAACTGATTTCTTATTAACTATTCATAATTAGTATAATTATTGGCTCCTCCGTGGCCCAGACGCTAGCCTCTGACAGTTAAGGGAAATTAATACTCTTTAAGGCATTAACTCCCACTTTAGAGTGTTATGCAAACCACACAATGTTTCAAATAGGTCGGATTATTGTTATTTATTTACTTTATTTTCATAAATATTTGTAAAAGGGAAAAATACATTAAATTTGACGTGTGTGTCCCCAGAAAAACTAGTTATTATTATTATTATTATTATTATTATTATTATTATTATTATTATTAACAAATATATAGCAATTGGGAACAGGTGGCAACGGTCACTTACATTAGCGTGATAATAAAGTAATACTCAAAAATACTCAAAAACTGTTCGACGAGACAGGTCCCGAGTGAATCCGTCTATTTTATCAAATTTAAATTTCTGCTTCCGAACTTTCTTTTTAGTGGGGGTTACATAGGTGTTGACATCACTGATTTTAACTATTTTTTCACCGTAGTAGCACAGATTCCTGTCGCTTCCGATGCTAAATTATTTAAATTTCTACCAGTTATAACACCGCCATTCCCTAAAACACCTCGTAAGAAATTTTTGATGTTCCTCGCCAAATCACGATTTGTTTTCGTAATGTAACACCTCTGTCAATCATATTTTTGTCACTTTTAGTTGGAGTTCTTGGTGGGGAAGGAGAAGAAGAAGAAGGTCCAGGCAGCTGATTTAAATCCGCTTCGTTATACTGTGATTTTTTATTTACCCACGGCCGGAAGAATACCGACATATTATTGCTCTTGCGCTAAACTGATAAGTTATAAACATTACAAATATCAGTTATTTAATATATTACTATTAATAATGCTCACTAGGTCACTGCACTGCACTCGGCATGAAGAAAGAGTTCAAGATAAGAGAGTGATTTGGCAACCTCTCCATACCAAGCAAGGATCACATGGAGCTCATTAACTCAGCAGGGTGCGGGTGGGATTTACAGGTGGCTTCCAGGTCGCTTCCATGAACTGAGCTCGTCATTCTTTGTCCCCAACTATGCAGTCTGCGACATTGAATTGTAATAAATAGCTATTGGGAACCCAGACTAGGCCAAGAGTCTTCACCAAAGAGGATAGAATAGAATAAGAGATGAAACTCAATGATAAATTTCGGTTCCAAGCCACTTGGCGCTAGTAATTTTAGTCTCTTTTCCGAGATAGCGCCACAGTGTGCATTCTGGTGCAATACCTTAGTATTACTATCAACAGATAGCGCGGAGATTTAACATCCGGCGCAGTGACGCACTTCCGGGTATGCTTACGGCTCCTCCCCCCTCCTTTCCCTGCCACTCCCCCCCCCCCCGGCAAACGGCGATAATAATGCAGTTCTACTACTTCCATGCCCCATACATTGTAATTCATATATTTTTATTTCCAAGTACTTACTACGTTGTAAATAATGATCTGATACCCCTAGTTCGTATGGCATACTATGTTACTGAGAACATAACCACACACCTCAAAGCAGCTTTAACTTCAAATGAATGATTGACACATTAACACAAAGCTGATATTATAACAAATAAGAAGCACTTGGAATTCAAACAACACAAATACTGTAGCATCCTGCATCATGGAAACTATCGATTAAAATCGATATAAGTTCGAACAAGGTTAATCGATTGGGTAAAGTCGAATTCGATGCAATTCAGCAATATTATCTCCACAATGCTTGACGTTTTATGACTAATTAATTCGTTAGAAGTGCCCACTGATTGAGGTTAGACTTGAAATACTTTAAATACTTCACTTCGAGACAAACTGCCTTTAATTATTAACATCGCTCATTCCATGCTTACTTGCGTGCCATCTACAGAACGTGTATATAACTATGTACACGTTATGAATGACCTCCAGCGCCATCTAGAAAAAGAGACTGAAACTACCTGAAGCTAGCTACAGATTGGAACCAAAAGCCCTATTAGAGTTTCACCCCCCTGGTCTTCACCGCACCTTCTTCTAGAGGGGAGGCTGCAAGTTACCTAGTTCTCACGAAGTGTCGACGGAATAGCCATTAAGGCGTCGCGGTTGTTAGAGCACCATTTCCAGATAGTAAACCCTCCAGTCTTTACTAATGAGGTGATGTCATTATAGAGTTGAATGTCGTTGTCAACACTGTCTGTACCAGTAAGTAAGTCATCCACGTAGAAGTCCTGCTCAACAACTTCAGATTCCGAAGGATACGTATTTGTGTTGTCTGTCATGTGCCACCTGAAGTACACATCGAGTGGCAAAATATGCAGCTGCTGCAGTGCCATAAGTTACAGTGGTCAAGCGATAATTGTTGGCTAGGACAACTGTGACGCACTATCATTTGGAGATCTCTGTCAGGCTCGTTTACCTGGATCTGTCTACATATTTTCTCGATGGCACTAGTCAATGCATACTTGTTTGTATGGAAGTGAAGCACTATAGAAAATAAAATTTTGCTGAACTGTTGGTTCAATCATCATTAAGTCGTTCGGCGAGAATGAGGAAGTGGTTTTAGCGGAAGCATTGTAGACCTTGGCAGTGCTGCTCGTGCCCTTAATTACTGAGTGGTGAGGCATACAGTAGCATGACTGAGACTGGTTGATCGGATTGATGAGTTCCATGTGTCCTAGCTGCAAATATTTATCCATGAATGCGGTGTACTCATTCTTGAGATCAGGTTGTCGCTGCAATCATTTTCCAATAAACCAAAAATACCGCTTAGCATTGGTGAAGGAATCTTGAAGTTCTCCAGCTTCCTTGCGTAGAGGCAATTTCACAGTATATCTTCCAGTCTCGTCACGCGTGAAGGCTTTTAAGAAGGAAGTGACCCCAGGAGAGGCATCGGTGAGGAATAGGTATAGTCACTACACGTAGAACAGCAGAGGAAAGATGGAGATTAGAGAAGTCTTACTGGGGATGAGCGAGGCAATAGGTGGTCCTCTTCATATTCAGACATCACATCAAACTGCCAACTACCATAGGAGCACACAATAGTAATTACATTCCTTCACATAGGATTGGCATCAGGAAGGGCATACGGCCGTAAAATAGGGCCAAATCCACATGTGTGACAAGTTTACACCTGCGACTTCACGAGTGTGGGAAAAGCGGAAGAAGAAGAAGAAGAAGAAGAAGAAGAAGAAGAAGATTGGTGTTCTGGAAATCTTGGTGCAAATTAGGGATTAAAGATAAAGAGACATGTGTATTTCCATTTTCGCGAATGAAATATAAAATGATCCCGATTAAGATTTCACTGGATATTCAAACTGTCACTCCCAATTAACACAGATAATCCTGAAAGTTTTCTTTTGTTGAGTTATATATTTTTCTATATAATACATTTAATGCATACAATTGAACACGTAACGGTACGAAAGGGAAACGTAGACTAGAGAATAGGGGAAGGGTGGTGGAATATGGTAGTGAGAGGGAGAGAATGGAGGAGGAACTAGGTTCAATAACCATACTCTGCAATCATTTGTATAGCATTTGACGAACTGAATATTATACCATATTTCTTAATTTATTTCTGAACCCTGTTATCGTTGCTACGGTACCTTTTCTATCTGGCACATTCTAACAAACTCACCAGTGACTTTGAAGACAGTCAATATTTTGTAATTGATGTACTTTGTCCTTGTAGTAGCCTGCTTATGGGAGAAGTTGTATGAATGAAATAATTAAATAGAATTCTAGTAAGCACCAACTTCCTGGAGAGATAGGCTTTGTTCCCCTGTTTGAGAAGAATTATGCAATAATAAAGCTAGCACGATAACTTCTAACAACTACAGTAATTTTAAACTGCGTTTACACGTGGCCCTAATTGCAGTAGGTTAACTGAAATAACAAAAATGTAGTTACAACTAAATAATTATTAGAAAGTTACTTTTTATTCTTTTAACAGAAATTAACACGGTGTTTAAATGCTGAAAGGTCGAGGGTCGAGAAGCTTAAATATCTTTAATGATATATTTAACAAATACCTGTACTTAGCACACTTAGCCGACTTTTCTGGCGGTGAATATCCACTGTCCACTCAGTAATGGTTTGCTTATTATCGTACAGCAGACTTGCCTCACGATGGATTGACCTTCTTCATTCTTCCACTTGCGAAAGCTGAAAACAACCTGGAAACTTCAAATCAGCATTGGAGCTACCCTAGGGGCTGAGGGGCAGAGGGATCCTCAACGGAGCTGCACCTTTTAACCTTCGTAGAACTGCATGTTTTGAATATCTTACTGGATTCAAACTGTCTACTGTCAACAGTGTTCGTTAACCTAGGAAATAGGAAAACGCGGATTTTTTTTTTCTGATCCCAGATGATCACCCGGATTTTCGTGAATACGCAGAATACAAAATACTAAAGTTTAGTTCATTTTACTTCCTAGAAGCAAACCTGTAATGTCTAGCCTACAAAATGGTTTTAATCGTGATTGTATTGCCAGATTCATTGGTATGGTGAATTTCTTCAGGAAGTTTATTCCTAATTTCGCTAATAGAGCGGCGCCCTTGAACCTTCTTCGTAGGAAAGGCATCAAATTCGAGTGGGGGCCTTCTCAACAAGCCGCTTTTGAAGACCTGAAATTAGCTCTTTGTAATGCCCCTGTCCTTGCTATGCCAGATTTCTCGAAGAAATTCATCGTCCAAACCGAAGCGTCGTCGTCGGCGGTAGCTGCAGTCCTTCTTCAAGAGACTGAACTAGGGAGGCGACCCATCGCCTATGCCTCTAGGACTCTATCGGCTCAAGAAGCCAAGTATTCCATCTATGAGCTCGAAGGGTTGGCAGTCTTATTTGCCTTAGAAAAGTTCCGTCTCTATCTGGAACATGTCAAATTCGGTGGGCCATCCGAACTTCTGCCTTCCAATTTGACGTTAAGCATATCAGAGGTACTGAAAATGTTGTAGCAGACGGACTCAGCCGTATGTTTTCCAATGATGTCGAGACCCATGAACCGGTCGATAGTTCATCACCTCCCGCGTCCATACTATCTGAGGTTAATGCCATCTTAACAGATGCTCCCATGCTCTTTAGGGATATTGAGAAATATCAACGTGAAGATCCGACGCTGGCTCCGATAATGGAAACCCTTTCTTCTGGGGAACACGTCGTCCCTTATGTACTGAGGAATGGTGTTTTATGTTGCCCGTCGAGGCATGATAAGATGATGTAAGTTGTCGTTCCAGCTGTTTTTGTACCTATGATCTTCAAATACTATCATTTGACCCCATTAGGGGGGCATTTAGGCATCTTCAAAACCCGAGAAAAAATTCGTGAAATGTTTATCTGGAAGGGTATGGACGGTGAAATTCGTGAACTAGTAAAGGCTTGTAAATCTTGTTTGCTTAGTAAACCAACCATGTCCACCAAGGTAGGCCTTTTGTCTTCTCATCAAGCGTCGCGCCCAATGGAACGCCTGTATATTGATTATGTAGGACCCTTCCCCCAGTCAAAAGGAAATGCCAACAAGCTCATCTTTGTATGTGTAGATGGTTTTACTAGATTTTCCTGGTTATTTCCGACTAAGCTGGCTACCGCTCAGTCCACCATTACTTGTTTAAATTCAATCTTTGCTTCTTTTGGTCCGTGTCAATATATTGTGTCTGACAATGCCAAGGCTTTCACATCTAATCTATTTCGTAAATTCTGTTTTGATCTGTCCATATCTCATGTGACTACTTCCGCTTATTATCCTCAACCATCTCTAGCAGAACGGGTCAACCGTAATCTGCGATCGGCGCTGATTGCCTATCATCACGACGATCATTCTAGGCGGGACACATCCCTGCATTGGTTAGCTTTTGCTTTGAATTCGGCGGTTCATGAATCTCATAAGTTTACTCCAGCTTCTTTGATGTTCAAGTTTGTTCCCAACTCGCCGCTCTCTAACCTCTGGTCTCTGAGTGATATTCTACCTGAGACAATAGATCCAGATAATATTAAAGATCTTTGGAAGAAGGCTAAAGCCAATCTTAAGGTGTCTCATGAAAAAGTTAGGGGAAAATATGATCGTGGATGGAGACCCACCCATTTGAAGGTAGGCGACCAGGTGATGGTCAAAAATTTTGTTCCCGCGGGCAAGCTTGCCCCCAGATTTCATGGGCCGTGTATTATTCTCGATTTCCTTACACCCGTTACCTTATTGCTAAGCAATCCAGCCACCGAGAGGATATTTAGGGTTCACCTGTCGCAGGTGAAACCCGTGTAACTTCCGCGCTAACGTAGCTGATTTTATATTTGTTTTAACATTTTTGAAAGAATTCGGAAGGTTATATTTTTTTTTGGTTTCATTTTGAGGCCTTCTGCCCTTGGTGTCAGGTTCTTTGTATTTAAGCATTTATTGTACACCTTCCCCGATCAGTTAAACTGCCATCCTGTCCTTGCCATGGCCATTACCATGCTCCCGTCTCCTGCTTACATAAAACTGTGGTTAATTGGAATGAAATAAATATTTCCACGCCGCTGGCCCCTCAGTTCCACCACAAAGATTGTACCCTAAAATCATTCTGGTCCAACAAAATTCTGCCGCCGAGATCTTAATGTTTCAGTGCCCCCGCAGCAGCGCGGCGCCGTACCGCCACTGAGGTGGTGTACGGGCCCGCCCCTCTCCAGTGAGGCCCACCAGCGTACGGCGAGCCGGAGCCCTCCTCCCGGCCAAGGCTGATGTGCGGCGCACAACCTGCAACTGGCCCGCGGCCTGTGTACGTTCGCCGCGGGTGCGGCGTGCTTCAACACCACTACTCCTCTCATAGTGCGGGCGAGCGGTATCTCAGGGTACTTGAGGGGTCCGAGCGGCCTCCTCTGGACACAAGCAGCTGCGGTTGGTCTGGCCGTCAAACTTAATCAACATTGAATATACCCCTCAGCTACATGGAAATTTCATACCAACAATTATTACATTTTTGGATTCAACTGCAATATCTGGTGGACTTAGAAAATTTTTCTTCACTTTCAAGAATTAAAAGTTTTCCTTCTGAATTCAACTTCTACTAGCATAAAGACATTACTTCAAAAGTTACTACAAAGAATTTTGAAACTGGATCCAATCATTTAAAAAATCTTGTTTGTAAATCCTTCTGCAATTAACTTCTATATCAACATCATAATTTGGACCTTGTTTTAAAATAACATTTGGTGTTCTTCTGTGTGGCCCCTTGGAGGGACTTTTGGAGGGGGAGGTCTGTATCGGGCGGTACACCTCCACGCCGCTAATTCAAACTTTGCGCCAGTTGAAACTCCTCTACTGGAGAAAGCCTGAACTTTAACGACCATGTTAATTCTCAAGTTTTTCAGAAGATGTCCCTACTTGTAAATTTTGAAGTGTTCTGAACTATGCCAATTTCGATTCATTGTTGTTTTCTATGTAGCAAGAAGTGTGAACATTCTCTTCTAGATGACACTACTTACGAACTACGACTGTGCACTCTAGTGCGAAGTGTAGGAACCTTTTTTTGAAGAACTTTAGTATTTATAAGTTTGTTCTTTATTAAATTTCTTTCTGCCATTGTTTAAGTTGGCAATGTTAACCCTTTCTTTCCGTCAGGTTTGAAATTGGCCAATCGTAAATTTATGTAATTAATTTTCCACCAATCCTGGTTTTCTTCTTCAGTTTGGACATGTAATCTTTTGGCCGACCAATAAAATACTTGTGAGTGGGTGTTATCATTCAGGAAAGGTCTCGAATGTTCCACGAGGGTATATAAACTGTTGATTTTCGGGTCTCCGGGCCACTTCAGTAACACCTATCATTGTGTGAACTATGTAGCAGGGGGCGGGAAGCGCCTCTTTCTTCGGGCAGCAGTTCATCACCAGGTAATGGCCTTTTAATAACTTCGTTTCTTGCTAGATCAGCAGTTTAACTCTCGGGGCAGGTTCGACGCCTTTACCATGTAACTTTCCTCTAAATGTAAAAGACACTTGGTATAAATTATATCTCTTTAAACTACATATTGGGATAGAGAGTGCTTAACCCTCTCGAGCTCCCACTCCTATTGTTTTGAGGTGAACTTATTTTCACAACCGTTTCTTCCCTTCCTAATGTAATGTAAATCTTTTATAAGTCACCTCTGTAGTATGGGATTAGCCCTTGCATAAGCGGCCTTGTGCCAAATAGGTTTTATAGAAATGTATTTGGAGTGCAAGATACGCCTCCACTCAAGTTGGTAATTTGGGGCCATGTAATCGTCCTGTTTTTTTACTGAATAGGCCTCAGTAGGTTGGGTATTTTTACCCCTGTGTTAATGTGCTTGGAGGACAGCTTGAAGGTCGAGTTTGGTGTGGCCTTTGATAGGCTGGAACTTTTAGAACGGGTTACTCTTCCCAAAAATTTGTTTCTGTGTGCCTCGAGGAGGCTTTACTGTGTAATTGGGAGCAAGTGCTCCTGGGCATGATTGGGGTCTTCTGCCCCTTTGTCGAACATTGTATTTGGGTAAAGTTGGGCTAATTGCTCAAGAATGGTGTGTCTGGGTCTCGAAGCCCAAATCCTGTAAACTGCTGCTATTGTACATTCTTCATTTGTTGCTAAGCTACTGAGTACCTGTTATATTTGTTATTTCTTGATCTTGAAAAGAAAATATAACCTTGTTAAATTTTAAATCAACTTTGATTTCGTAAGTTGAGACCTGTTCACCCCAGCACCTTCTTTCACCTCTACCTACCACGGAAGACTCCGTAACAAATATTATACTTAATATTAAACGAAATAAAACATGCCAGTCGAGTAAATTTGTATTTCAGTACGGTGCATCTTTGGGATGTGAAAATGGCGACAGAGAAGAAATTTACTACATCGCAGCATGTTGACCGTGTAAAGCAAAAAAAAACAGCTCTGAATCGACTTCATGATTAGAAAAGATGGTAGAGCTCTTAATAGGTGGAAGTTCATCGCAATATTCCGATATTTCCGAGATTGGGTATCACCTTTATTTCTGCTGATATTCCACCAAATAAATTGAACAACGAAACGTTTCGAAAGTAAATTGAGAAATAAACAGAGAGGTGATTGAAGCGACATAAAGGTCGTGCTTCTGACCGATTCTAACCCATCTTTGCCACCTGTCCCTATTCTTAAAGGATCGGGAACATTGATAGAGACTTGTGGATACTACTGTGAAAACTGTAAAATAGTGGAGACGTGGAAATAAAGGTCGGGAGCAGTGGGGTAGTGTGTATATGAGCAGCACAGACACTCTTATCTCACCCCGAAATCTAAGGAAAGTTGTGCTACATAAAAAAATAAATTGCGGATTCCTGCCTTCTGCTTTAAATTCATTGGAGGCATATACAGCTACATTGGTTAATCAAATTGTTGTAATTGAAAAATTCCAGTCTTAGGGGCAGTTCCAGATAATGCTGGTGTACAAGTGAGAAAAAAGATGGCACATGTAGGATATACAACACTGTATTCAATTCGTGATATATTGTGTGAAGAAGAATGCTCGTTTTGAGATAGTGAACAAGAATTAGAACCTAGTGACATTCTATGCTTTAAATATGCTCCTACTATATCCATTGATGTTGAACGCAGCTTTCCGATGTACAGAAGAGTGTCAGATGACTACCTATTACCTACTTCAACTCGGATTTAGGCCTAATCAGTGAGCTCAGATGATAGGCCTAGTTTTTGTACAAGCTGGCTGTATTTGTAGTGCTAATAAAAGAATAATTTGTGATCAAATCCCAATATGGGTTTTGCAAACTGGCTTTACCTTTTTGTGCACATTAACTTGCAATGCAGGTATCTGAGTGTGGAAAGTTCCTTTACCTCTTAGGCCAAGAGCCCTGAACATTCTTTCTTTTTTCTTTCTTCCTTTGTTTCTGAATCTGTTTACCCTCCAGGGTTGGTTTTTCCCTCGGACTCAGCGAGGGATCCCACCTCTACCTCCTCAAGGGCAGTGTCCTGGAGCTTCAGATTCTGGGTCGGGGGATACAACTGGGGACAGTGACCAGTACCTCGCCCAGGTGGCCTCACCTGCTGTGCTGAACAGGGGCCTTGTGGAGGAATGGGAAGATTGGAAGGGATAGACAAGGAAGAGGGAAGGAAGCGGCCGTGGCCTTAAGTTAGGTACCATCCCGGCATTTGCCTGGAGGAGAAGTGGGAAACCACGGAAAACCACTTCCAGGATGGCTGAGGTAAGAATCGAACCCACCTCTATTCATTTGACCTCCCGAGGCTGAGTGGACCCCGTGCCAGCCCTCACGCCACTTTTCAAATTTCGTGACAGGGCCGGGAATCGAACCCGGTCCTCCGAGGTTGACAGCTAATCACACTAACCACTGCACCACAGAGGCGGACTAATATATAACAACGAAATGAAATAAGTAATGATAATTATTATTTTCGAGTTGGCAGTGTATGTGGGATTTTTGAAATGAATAATCATGTTCGTGTGGTTCAATTTCCTCGAAAATAAAGGAGATCCCATGGCCGTGATCACGATATCAAGCCACGTAAACCGACAGGTTTGCTATTCTAATCAGAAATAGCCCTAGGATATTCGTTCTTATTCTGCCGCTTTTCCCAAGCTCAGGTGAGGTCACTGGTGCGATATGTCGCACATATGGAGGTGGCCGTGTTTTACCGCCAGGTACCCTTCCTGACGCCATTGCTATATGGAGGGATGTATATTGGTTGGAATTTTAATAGTGGCTACTATTGATTTACTAGTAATACAAAAGTGATACACGTGTGAAACATTTACATTCCTTCATTGTAGTGACCAATATTGTCTACAACACTTTGCCGGCGATGTCGAAGTCGCAGAATCCCTGAAGCAGCGCCTGTTCTGTGGATGTGCCTAATGGAGCTGTCTGCTGCCTGTAGAATAACGGCAACATTCCGGAAGCGAATGCCACGAAGTGGTTCCTTCAACTTTGAGCAGAATCACGGGGTCTAAAGTCCGGTGAATGTGGTGAATGGAAAAGTACTTCCCAACTCCAGTGACCGTACAAACCGGCTACATGATGTGCCACATGTGCCCGCGCATTATCCTGCAACATAGCGGGAGGGTTCTGCAGGAAGCGTTGCTGCCTTCTTCTCAACGCTGGTCTCCGGTGGATACTCCACAGAATTACAGAAATTATGTCCCTTAACAGTATATCCTTGTGATACTGCATGTGTTAGGATGACACCATTGCATTCGTAGACAAGAATTACGACCTACCATAACTTTCACGTTCGTAGGGTTCTGACGAAGTTTTGTTTTGCGTGTTAACGCCGTTTCACCCCATGCTTCACTAAGACTTTCCTGACGGTATTGTCTTGCTGTGCGGCCATGGACGCATTCAATTTTTAAGCCACCATTTCTGTTTCTGTTTCGTAAACATGGTGACTACACAACACGCAGCTGTTTAGAGCGGCAATTCACACTCACCACAGCATTGTCGCGTTTCAACGGGTGGGCGATTCCATTTACAGTGAGGTAGGTTAGACATAGTGTAACTTGTAGCAATAATTAATTCCGTATCGTACCGCATCCGCAGTAGTTTTGTCACTATTAACTTTCCACGTATTCAGTGTGAGTGTTTCTATGTTAGTTGGTGTTGTAAGTATGTGAACAGATAACATATTTAGACAAACACAAGAACCCAGTCCGCTTGCCACAGGAAGTAACAAGACGTGGCTAAAATTCCCCGACTCGGTCGAGAATCGAACCCAGGCCGTGATGCTAATTATTCAGGTAAGGATCCAAACAATACTAATCTCTATGTCGGTTCCCTACTTCTGAGATTAGCGTAACTAACTGCTCTGCGAGCCACCTTGGGTTCAATTTCTGCGAAAACCATTTAATTTTTCCTTTGAGACATGGGGGGTAGTTGAGCAATGTAAAGAAATGACAGTGGCAAATATAAGAGTTAGTGAATTGATAAGTGAAGCTTATATTAACGACGAAGGAACTCATCACAATCCTCACTGCACTGCCCAGTACCGTCGGAGGAAGACACCCCATGATCGTTAGCTCTTTATACCACGGGGTATTAGTGACATACTTTGGTTAATTTTGTGATATTAGTTCTTAGATATGGTGAAGTCCGCCTCTGTGGTGTAGTGGTTAGTGTGATTAGCTGCCACCCACGGAGGCCCGGGTTCGACTCCCGGCTCTGCCACGAAATTTGAAAAGTGGTACGAGGGCTGGAACAGGGTCCACTCGGTCTCGGGAGGTCAACTGAGTAGAGGTGGGTTCGATTCCCACCTCAGCCATCCTGGAAGTGGTTTTCCGTGGTATCCCACTTCTCCTCCAGGCAAATGCCGGGATGGTACCTAACTTAAGGCTACGGCCGCTTCCTTCCCTCTTCCTTGCCTATCCCTTCCAATCTTCCCGTACCTCCGCAAGGCCCTTGTTTAGCATAGCAGGTGAGGCCGCCTGAGCGAGGTACTGGTCACCTCCCCAGTTGTATCCCCGACCCAGAGTCTGAAGCTCCAGGACACTGCCCTTGAGGCGGTAGAGGCGGGATCTCTTGCTGAGTCCGAGGGAAAAACCGAACCTGGAGGGTAAACATATTAAGAAGAAGAAGATATACCGTAACTTAAATGTTCCACCAGACACAATATGGATAGGTACTATAGACTCAATTTGCTTTATAAAGAGTACATTATTCGATGTTTTATGTTTAAAATATTCGGATAAGAGGCTCATTTCTCATGTTGAAATTCTGGACTGACGATCTGTTCATTGAGATTTTGAAAGATAAATCAGTGAAGGGACCTTCTGGGTGATACAGTCATTATTAGTAAGTTGGGTGTAATAGATTATGAACACTTTGCCGTGAAATATCTTTCCTGTAGAACGCTCATGTACAGAATGAACCGAAATTCGCGCACTCGGGCGTCGCAGCGCGACTCCTCACATGCCAGCTATAAAGAAATGAAAACGATTGTTCGTCCATCTCTAGGATCGTAGTATGTAAGTGCAAATTGTTTCTAGAGGACCCGCTGCAATCGCTGTTGACGATTAAGATGCCAAATACCATACCACCTGGACTACATTTACGAAATAAAAAACATACGCCTCAACCCAGGATCGACCTCTCGACCTCCTGCATGCTTACCCAAAACTCTATCCACTGCACCGACTGTACAGCACCAGTAATATGTGCTGACGGAGGTAGTTACCCTACATGTGGTTAGAGTGTTGCCAGATTGCCACTCTTCAACGTCCTTTTTCTCCCGGATATACTCGCAGGACGAACTTTTGTGAGAGATATTTTTTATTGCTGGCATGTGAGGAGTCGCGCTGCGACGCCCGAGTGCGCGAATTTCGGTTCACTCTGTATAAAACGCAATGCTTTCGTCGTTTGTACTTTTGTGAATGTCGTCCCTAAAGTAGCCTATCTGGTGGACTAAACGAGCAGTTCGTAGTTAAAAGGTAATTTCTCTCCTATTGTCCTCCCAGTAGGACGATTAATTTTCGCATATTGGGCTATTGTCTGCTAATCTTTATAGTTATTTTGATAGGTTCATAAACCATTCAGTGCATATGGCCAAAAGGACATTCTCAACTGTCTTTTTATACCATCTCTCCAGGTTTGACAACTGTTGAAAATTTTTAGGAATATCGTAACATCAGATAAGACATGGCTGGATAATCTTGGTTGGGTTACAAGATCTTCTTCAAACTAGCTGATAACATACACCATTTCGGAAGACTTCCTTCAAAACTTCACTTCATAAAATAACCAAGAATAATTTCATGATCAAGTTATAAACTCGCTTCTAATCATTCCTTATTCCTTTTTCTTCCATTCTACATCACTCATCAAATTTGACTTCATCATGTGACTTTCTATATGTCGGCCGATTTTTGAGTTTCGCACATTCACTTGGGGATATAACTGAATGGCAACATTTCTGTCGTCTAGGTTTCCAAACATTTTCATTACGTGGCTTCTTATTACCTAGGTCAGTGGCTCTCAAATTTCTTCACATCATAGATCCTTCCTTCATTAAAATAGTGAATAATGCAACCATATATAAGATGTTTGAAAAACAAATCAAAGACATAACTTCAGGAAAGGATTTCTCATTTAGAGAAAAGATGATATGACGACATGGGTCCGGAAATGCGTTATTATACGGTTGTCCGACCTCTGGTAAACCAAATGCAATCAAAAACTTCCAACACTCCTACGTTGTTACACTGAATACATCTGTAACGTTACATCAGATGAAATGTTCACAGTTACCTCCTCCTACCGAGCGAGTTGGCCATGCGGTGAGAGTCGCGCAGCTATGAGCTTGCATTCGGGAGAGAGTGGGTTCGAACCCCACTGTCAGCAGACGTAAATATGATTTTCCGTAGTTTCCCATTTACACACCGGGCAAATGCTGGGGCTGTACCTTAATTAAGGCCACGGCCGTTTCCTTCCCACTCCTAGCCCTTTTCTATCCCATCGTCGCCTTAAGACTTTCTGTGTCGGTATGACGTAAAGCAAATTGTAAAAAAAAAAATATATATATATATGACCTCCTGCCTGAATACAGGCCTGCGATTGTCTTTGCATTGAGCGCCGAACACAAAAATGTCTGGTGCAGTGCGTACTATCTGACAGTCTGCCTCAGTGTGCGCACGGGCAGTTGGTTGCTTATCAACCTCATCAGCCAAGGCTCATAGAATAGAAGGTAGGTATCACGTGGGAGATGCGCAGTAGCAAAGCGAAGCTGCGACGTCACACGGAACCCACACTCTGAACCAGAAGAAGTAATTCGGATAAGGTCCGACTCGTTGGCTGAATGGTCAGCGTACTGGCCAGAGGGTTCCCGGGTTCGATTCCCGGCCGGGTCGGGGATTTTAACCTTCATTGGTTGATTCCAGTGGCCCGGGGGCTGGGTGTTTGTGCTGTCCCCAATATCCCTGCAACTCACACACCACACATAACACTATCCTCCACCACAATAACACGCAGTTACCTACACATGGCAGATGCCGCTCACCCTCATCGGAGGGTCTGCCTTACAAGGGCTGCACTCGGCTAGAAATAGCCACACGAAATTATTATTATTATTATTATTATTATTATTATTATTATTATTATTATTATTATTATTATTATTATTATTATTATTATTATTATAGTTCGGATAACCGCCTGTTGCCATTTTTTGATGGATGCAGTATTTTTGTAACTTATCCGTCTCTTGGCACAGGCCACAGCAAGGTGTTGCTTCCAGCGAAGTCCCAGACTCATCCATGGCTGTGACAATATGGAAGCTGCTGGGGTATGGGTGGTGCTGAGTAATGACATTTGGGGCACAACTAATGTCTGAGTGTTATGAAACGTGTTGCTCATAGGATCAGTAGTGCTGCAGTAGCTTCTTCTGGTCCAGTGAGGAAAGCAATGGCAAACTACCTCACTCCTCATCTTGCGTAGTACGCCTCATTTGGGCTCTGCCATTGGTTTTTGCAGTTTCCTTATAACTGCATAACCTTTGGTGGTGCTATTTGAGGATCCAACCAGCCTCTGGGCTGATGACCTAACAGACAGACAGTTCGGATAAGAATCGCTGTGCACACAGAAGATAGGAGCTAATAATACATAACTGTAGCATTCTGCGGTGTAATAGAAGGCATGTGTTTCGGTAAAAAGCAGTAATAATATACAGTTTTTCAGTATGGTTTGGTACGCCCTCGTAGGTTGCACAAATCATAGCAAGCGCGCAAGTTTCATTTATTCCCTAAAGACACTGTCCTAAGTGGGCACATGCTTGTAAAAGACGTGATTCTTTTTACAAATAATGCACGAGTCTGTTCCGATCATCTCGGAGATGAAGACTGTGACAGCGCATTGGAGTAGCGATTCAACGGGGGAATGTGGCTATTGCGATAAGTACCTTCCTTGACACCGTTCCGCTGCGCGAAATTTTTACGTGAAATACGTCTTTCGTTTCGTTCGTGTACTGTGCCCCGCGTAGGATTTCGAGTGTCATAGAGGAATGTATAGTAAATTCGGCTTCATAAGTTTGAAACTATGAATAACATATAAATTATACGGTTATAAAGGTGGAAGTTTAAAATTAGATTCAATACTGGCAACTTCTTGGTCGGTGCGCGTATTGAAATCGATATTGTCGCGACGCAGTAAAATTAGTACAGCTCGCGACTCCGTGGTGCTAGCTTGTTGCAAAAGGTATTGTTATATTTGTCTTGTAGAACGCTATTAATCAAATCAAAATTGGGCATAGTAACTTCATGACCAGGTCAGTTGGAAAGATTAAAATCTTGCTAAATTAGCAAAATGTCTGAATAACTTCGGTCTGACTCCGTCGTGCTAGTGTGTTGCAAGTGGTATCGGTACATTTGTCTCATAAAACCATGTCATACGAACTACCATTGGTCACCATAACTTTATGACCAGGTCGGTTGAAAAGTTGAAAATTATGCTAAATTTACGAAATATCTGAATATAGTCGTTCTAAATGGATCGGGAACTACCGCAAACGCATTCAGGAGAATAGAAGAAAATCTGAGAAATCTGCAGCAGAGAATACTAGTAATGCAAGAAAGTTAGTGCGTCTACGCAGCGGGACGTATAGCCCAGGACTTCTATCACGCTTGTAGAGAATGGTTCTAGGACATTTCGTACCACCGGACGTTTCGTACCACTTGCCCGGCTGATCACCTGCGAAGTGTCAGCTGATGACTTAAAAGTATTTAGGAGAGGACATTTCGTACCGCTTGAAAGAATGGGAAGTATTGCGAAGTAAAAACGATATCCTAAAGAATGTATTCATTACCGGGCGAGTTGGCCGTGCGTTTAGGGGCGCGCAGCTGTGAGCTTGCATCCAGGAGATAGTGGGTTCGAACCCCACTGTCGGCAGCCCTGAAGATATTCACACGAGGCAAATGCTGAGGCTGTACCTTAATTAAGGCCACGGCCGCTTCCTTCCCATTCCTAGGCCTCTCTTATCCCATCGTCGCGATAAGACCTATTTGTGTCGGTACGACGTAAAACAGATTGTAAGAAGAAAAGAATGTATTCATTTGTATATCCATTGTCCACTACTGGAGTAGAAGTCTCCGCAAGGTGTGACCACTGATCTGATTGGCACACGTCGTGTTAATTCTTATCTCGTATTCGTCATTCATTCGCGGGGGCCTGGCGACTTCCACCTTTCAGTAGTTTCCTGTTTCCGCATGAACTTCAAGCTCATATTGACCAGTTAATCAGAATATTTTATTTTACTGACTTGATAATGAAATAATGCAGTAGTTTATATATATATTCACAATAACGGTAATATTATCCATCCTTGTGCTCGTCAGGCACACTGCGCCCGAACACGAAGTATATTTCTATTGTATTGCTTTGTTTCAGGATTTATACTTCAAACAATCGACTTTCTTATGTTAATATTTACGTAAGTATAAGTGATAAGTATAGTTTAAGTGGCAGTATTAAAATAATATATAAATTTTCTTCAGCAAATGTTGTAAATTATTTTTGTTTCTGATTTCTAAAGTGTGTCTGTCAGACTAATTACGCCCGCTGGCGTGGAAATGGAATACCAATTTGACATCAAGTGGTACGGATTGTCCTGAGGTAAATATCTGGGGATTACGGGAAAACGGTTCGCAGGCAGATAACGACCTAGGTGGTACGAAATGTCCTCAAAAATCAAGTGGTACGGAATGTCCGTGATACGAAATGTCCGGACACCGTGGAGAATATGGGCCGAGAGTCGGCCGTATTGTAGATGACAAAACAGTCGCTGAGGACCTTTCGCAGACCATCTTCGATCTCCAGCAGCTCGTAGGGGATCAATCATTAATTAATCACTACTGATCTGCATTTATGGCAGACGACCAGGTGGCAGATTCCCTATCTGTCGTTTCCCTTGCCTGTTCTTAAATGATTGCAAAGAATTTGGAAATTTATTGAACATCTCCCTTGGTTATTCCAGTCCCTAACTCCCCTTCCTATAAACGAATATTTGCCCCAATTTGTCCTCTTGAATTCCAACTTTATCTTCACATTGTGATCTTTCCTACTTTTAAAGACACCACTCAAACTTATTCGTCTACTGATGTCCTTCCACGCCATCTCTCCACTGACAGCTCGGAACATACCACTTAGTCGATCAGCTCGTCTCCTTTCTCCCAAGTCTTCCCAGCCCAAACTTTACAACATTTTTGTAACGCTATTTTGTCGTAAATCGCCCAGAACAAATCGATCTGCTTTTCTTTGGATTTTTTCCAGTTCTTGAATCAAGTAATCCTGGTGAGGGTCCCATACACTGGAACCATACTCTAGTTGGGGTCTTACCAGAGACTTATATGCCCTCTCCTTTACATCCTTACTTCAAGCCCTAAATACCCTCATGATCAAGCTGCCACTAAATAATATTCAGTAAATATTGTTGCTACATCTAATTTGATCTTCCTCGAACTTCTTCGATTTTATTTCTGTCAGATGCAGTCTACGCCATAAATCTTGCCTTTGATACAGCCTGACCGATTTTAAATTTCCTTTGATTTCCTATTGAACTTATTCAGCAACAGTAGGCGTATTTGTAGAATGATTAACTAATTCGATGTATGTGCTGTGCCACATATATTAATGAAATATTTAAATAATGTATTTATATTCATTTTATAATTTCTTGTATTCAGAAAAAATGCTGGTGGTTTAACGTTGCATTCGCACATCAAATATTTCCGGAAGGCCTTAATTGAAGTGGCGTGAAAATAAGAAACCACGTAAAAAACATATTGAAGGCTGCCGATGGTATTCGAATCCATTATCTCCCAAATGCTACCTCACATATGCACGACCCGAACCTCCTGAGCAGATCAATTGACATTATATTCAGAAAATGAAATATGTTTTAGTACGTATGATCAGAAATTATACGTGGCCGGGAGGTTCAGATCGCGTAGTTGTATACAATAATGTGCTGTATATTGAGTCTTCAGCATTGAGGCTGATTGGATTCCACAGCAGTTCTACATCAGATGTCATAGAACGCCATGTTACCGACGTTACCGGTTATCCTTCTCGCTGAACCGGAAGGTACCATTAATATCAATCTGTCAAGCACAATGGCTTAGGAGGTTCCTCGTTAGTAGCGTTAATGTATGATAGTCACTTTCATAGCTTCAAAGCCAAATATCAGGCAGACAACAAGTAACCAGTTTGTTTTAGAACATACCAGAAAATGTATTGTATGTTGAGATTTCAACCCGAAGGCTGGTTAAATTCTCAGCAGCTCCACCATTAGCTATTGTGGATTGCCTAGGCGTCGCTGAAGAGGCATACTTGGGAAATTAGAAGTAAGGTACTGTAGTTTCCTTTTGTTTTCTCGCTGAGTCTGGTGATGCTATTGCATATGTTTGCCAAATTCACCGAAATACACGCACAGTCCGACTTTATGAGGGACATTTTCGTATCATTCACTATCATTGATGAGTCACTTTCATATTGTCAAAGCCAAGGATGAGACTGAGGCCGATGAATGAAAGCAACAAATTTGTGCTAGCCCAAACCAGAAGAAATAGTGAATTGTTAACACAGTGTATCGTCAGAAATATATCTGGGCTTACCAGAAAATGTAGTGCAATGGAAATACTGTGTATAGTCAAACATGGACCCGAGCTTACGAGAAGATGAAGTGCACTGTAAACACTTTGGGTCTTACTAATAAAAAGTCCTTATACTGTTGTTTAACTCTTGTTTAGTTATACAGTGAATAAACCCTGTATAAGCGTTTTACATTTTTCTTACTAATAAACGAGGTATACGCATTGTATTACTACACAGCACGTATACACTCGTTCCAAGGAGTAGGAATCTCTTCCTGCAGTTCACTGACGTATTTCGCATGTTCACCGCCTTTATGATCGCTTCTGCTGGTTATCTACGAGCAAAACTTTCCGGAAAGTCGCACAGTAGCACGGCATATCGAAAAGGCAGTGGCAACACTAAGTGAGACAGCTGGATATTCGCTTATACTGATATCAACATTTCTTCACCTTGCTTGTGTAATGAACGCCAAAAAAAGAAATGGAATGGCTTAAGAAAAGATCAATAGCTCCTAACTGGGGTAGTACGGAAAACGTAAGCAATTGTAATTGAATCGGCGAGTTGAAAAGGGTACACATTCCAAAATCCTTACTTTTCAGGTGTAAAGGCCGGTCTCCACTGATTAACATTTAGCAACAACATGTTAAATGTTAAAAGTGTTAAATGTTAACTGGTGACACCATCAGCATGTTAAATGTTAAATGTCAAATGCTGTTTCATTTAACATTGTGTCCACACTTAATAAACATGTTAAACTTAACATCCTTTGTTTATATACAGGTAACCACATTGAAAGCTTTAGATAGGGAAGAATGGCGGAGTATGGTTCATCGGCCAGAGGGCTGAATATTATGATAGTCACGGCGCCTCAGTCATGAGGCAAAACGAAGAAGAAGAAGTTCATCATATCCATTTATGGTAATACATTTAGATGGTGTCTAGTATTTTTAAACTAAGGACAATGGACTCAGATGAAGAGGAATTGGCCTTTGTTATTGCCACTGTTGCAATTTAGAAAAGCAGTTTTATTAGGCACATTTCCTCCCCTCACTCTGCTCATTGCTTCAAAAGCAAACCACTTTGGAGTATAAACTTCGTTCGCTCCCGACTACCGAACTTTCTGCAATTCTCGACTGTACTGGGAGCGGCGGGACGCTAGTTTTTTTTTTTTTTCATTTACTCGCGGGAACAATTATAGATATTTTCGAGTTCCTGGAAACTGTCTGCTTTCTTCGCTTTATATCTGTATTCCTCTGATGAGACATCCTACAATAAGGCCTTTCTATTATATCATTAATTAAGTCCAGATTAATCTTCTTGCTCTACTCCATTCCCGACTATACATTTTAGTATAGTGCAGAGAGAACGACACACGTGCGTGTACTGTATTTGTAGCTTATAACAAAGAGAAGGATTGTTGCGGAGTGTTGTAATTATAATCCTACTTCATGAGGAGCACGTCGTTTGCGTCGTTTAGGTTATGTGTTGGCATGGAAACAACATGGAAGTTGCCGAAGCTGTGCCGACAACGCACGAACAACGAATTGACTTGACATGTTTTCCACTAGGAGCGGAAAACACGCCAACATGTTAAAAGTGTTAACTCAACATTCTGAGTAAACATGCAAAGTCAATTGGAAGACACAATTACAATATACATGTCAACTGTAACATGTTAAATTCAACATGTTGGTGTTAAATGTTAAACAGTGGAGACCGGCCTAAAGGAAAACCTGTTTTGTAGCTAAACGAAAGGTTAGATCAAAAAAGTTTCTATTAGGCATTTATACATCACATTTCTACGTATTCAACTACAAAGTATGGAGATCATATTACGTATGGTTTTCAAGTTATGCCACTTTTTATCTCGAGGAATATGCCCCCTTGTATACGGTAGGTACTCAATTAAGAAAGATCTTTGTAGGGGCAGATAGTGTATAATAAATTCGCAATATCAAAGGTCTATTAAGCTGTAACACATTTTTGCACAAAAATACGCCCAACCATCATTTCTTTTATAGTTATTTATTGTCATTCCGTCTCTTTAAAGTGTTTTACTTTACGAAGATGTCTAGCTTCCATAACCTCTGAATGGTGTACGGTACCGTATGTCTTATATGTTTAAAAAAACGTGAAGATCATCAACGTTATCGTCATTCTTTCAACGTGTGTTCAATGTTAAATGGATAAGTCGAATATTTTACAACGATTATATTACTGTCGACAATAAATACCACGAAAATAAACTGCTCACTCGTTTCTTTTTTTCCGCTACACGCTGCTATACAACGCTTATACAAGGGTCCTGGACTGTATAAGCAATTCAGTGAATAACTATAACAGATGTATACACAGGAGGCTTATACACGGTTTATTAGTAACGAATTTCGCGTAAACGGTGTATAAACCTTGTAGAAAAGTTATACACCGGTTTGTATCGTCAGAAATGGATCTAAGCGTACCAGAAGATGAAGCGCAATGTAAACACTTTGTATCGTCAGAAGTGGATCTGAGCGTACCAGAAGTGCATTGTAAACACTATGCCTAGTCAGAAATGGATCTGGGCCCACCAGAAGATGGAAACATAAATGGATCTGACCTTGCCAGATAGAGCACAGTGCACACTACATCTGGTCATAAATGGAAATGGATAATAATAATAATTAATAATAATAATAATAATAATAATAATAATAATAATAAGACAAGTTATTGGTTTACGTACCATGAACTAATTTTACAATTTTCGGAAATGCTGAGGTGCCGAAATTTTGTCTTGGAGGGTTTCTTTTACGTACCGGTAATTCTATCGATACGAGGCTGGCGTATTTTGGCACCCTCAAATATCGGACTGAGTCAGGTTTGAACCCGCTAATTTGGGGTCACATCTGTCAGTACTACTGTCTGAGCCACTCAGCACGGCGTTTATTTTATATTAACTATAATAAATTACAAATTGAACCTATGACCCGTACAGGTGTCGGGTCTGTCCAAGAAGCGCTAGTGTAGGTCGTCCGATTATACTGAGCTC
Source organism: Anabrus simplex (assembly GCF_040414725.1). Taxonomy (NCBI): domain Eukaryota; kingdom Metazoa; phylum Arthropoda; class Insecta; order Orthoptera; family Tettigoniidae; genus Anabrus; species Anabrus simplex. The sequence goes on from NC_090265.1 coordinate 1,372,492,583, forward strand.
CAAGAGAAGTAGCAGAACATCGTAGTAGTCAAGAATACAGTACTTCACAGTGCTTTAATGGTGTAAGAATAATCAGCACTCGTAAAGAGATATAATGCAACAAATCAGGAAGAAAACACTGAAATGTACTTTGATGTGAAAGTTCATTCAAATTGAGTTCGGGAGTCTCCGGCAAAAATTGATGTGACTTTTCATGTAACTAAAAAATTGATTATAGCTCAAAATGTGTTACACATATGGGAATAGTTTGTATATTATTTCAAAGTAGGAAAAATACACAAGGCATGACCGCGGTAGCTGATGTAATGCGCATGACGTCATCACAAGATGGCCGCCCATTCAATGTATACTTTTGCCGGTTAAAAATCTGTTACTAAGGGTTGTAGCATGACGTGTAGATGTCGTACAGAGACGTGTGAAGTGTAATTTGATTTGTATCGACGATATCTATCAGAAAATTAGTGTGACTCTAAATGAAAATATATTGCAAGATTTTCTTTTGAAAATTGACGAATATTGCCATAGGCCTACTTTTCGAAATTGTCCTAATATATGACCAAAAGGTGGGCAAAATCATATATAGAACGTATGCAAGAGTAAAATTGACTTAGTAAAGGATCTACAATGTGTTTTACGTCGCACCGACACAGATAGGTCTTATGGCGACGATTGGATAGGAAACGGCTAGGAGCGGGAAGAAAGCGGCCTACAGTATGCCTTAATTAATGTGCCTGGTGTGAAAATGGGAAAACACGGAAAACCATCTTCAGGGCTGCCGACAGTGGGGTTAGACCCACTATCTCCTGGATGCAAGCTCACAGCTGCGCGCCCCTAACCACACGGCTAACTCGCCCAGTACTAAAAGATCCAATAAGACCGAAAGTACATCTGCAGAACGAATGTGACGTGTACGGCAGCGGCGTAAATTTGATCTCGCAGTGTTGGCCTCATTTAGAAACATACGACAAAACAAACGACTTGTAAATAATACATCTCATTCTTCTCAGATCTTTCACCACTGTTTTGGCAAGAGATTTGTACATTATCATTTAAGTGGTCCGCCTCTGTGGTGTAGTGGTTAGTGTGATTAGCTGCCACCCCCGGAGGCCCGGGTTCGATTCCCGGCTCTGCCACGTAATTTGACAAAAAGTGGTACGAGGGCTGCAACGGGGCCCACACAGCCTCGGGTGGTCAGTTGAGTAGGGAGGGGTCTGATTCCCTCTCCAGCCCTCCTCGAAGAGGTTTTCCGTGGTTTTCCCCTTCTCCTCCAGGTAAATGCCGGAATGGTACCTAACTTAAGGCCACGGACGCTTCCTTCCCTCTTCCCTGTCTATCCCTTCCAATCTCCTCATCCCCCGACAATGCTCCTGTTCAGCATAGCAGGTGAGGCCGCTTGGGCGAGGTACTGGTCATCCTCCCCAGTTGTATCCCCCGCCCCAAAGTCACACGTTCGAGGACACTGCCCCTTGAGGCGGTCGAGGTGGGATCCCTCCCTGAGTCCGAGGGAAAAGCCAACCCTGGAGGGTAAACAGATTAAGTAAGTCAGTATAAATTAATTGAATAAAAACACGGTGTGAAAATTTAAATTTGTTTATTGTTTCTAATTACAATTTACAATAGAACTTTCACGCAAATAACTGTATAGCGCGTCGCTCATTCGCCAAGTGACTTTTACGAATGGGCTTAAGTGATCACTAGGTGGCAATAATGAAAATTTTAGCTACCCATATTGACTCGTACGCTACAGACAATCAGTTAGATGTAATCCGTGCTTGCAGCAGCATATTGTGGCAGTGCATTAGAACGCTGTTCTGACTCCAAAGTAGTTGTTTGCGTTTGTGAGTGTATACTCTGTTCTGTGAATTGGTGAATTTTTGAGATTGTGCATTTTGTGTTTGTATCTTGTGCAATGAAAATAAGAGTTAGAATTAGTGTTAGAGGTTCTACGCCAGATTGAATTGCCATCTTCATCACGTGAAGCACATGAGGAGGAAAGAGAAATTTCAGTTTAACGAATTTGAAGGCGCCACGATCCTGGAGCATGAAGAGCTGGTACAAATGCCTTCCGAGGAAACTGCTGATGTGAAGCATGTTTATGAGCCCTTGAACGATGATGTAACTAAAGTCTATGTTACTTTCGGTCAGGCTAAGAAGATAATTGAATCTAAAAACAAAGGATGGCCGTTGAAAATCATGCATCACTTCAGGAGGATCAAGGACAGCAGCTATTTCATTTTCAGAGATATTATGAACGAGAAAGAGCAAAGCGTGAAAACCTCCAGGTCATATCGGAGTACGTGTGGTCCAATTTTCAAGAGGCAAGGACTAATCTAATGGCTGTGCATGATATTGTTATAAGAGCTAGGTATGCTCAAAAGATCAAAGCTGCATTTACCTTGGTTTGGAATTTCAAGCTAGTTCATAACATTGTTAGTCGCAAAGTTACGTAATTTGTAATTTAAAGACATGCTGAATTGCAAGGTAAGATTGAGAATTCTGCGATTGCATTTAATAGGTACTGAATTTACTGACATGGTCACTCCCAATTATTCATCAAATTAATTCTGAATTCCGACAATAATATCGATATAAGTATGAAATTCACACAGGCTGCACTCTATCTAGGCTCTGTACCGAATCTTAAATCATCTCTAGCTGGTGACTGCAACTTACTCCTAGCGGTCATAAGTATTACGCTAGTAATCAGGAGTATCACAAATAGTGTACGTCTTCCTCTCTAAACTGTACATAACTTGACCTCGTAAACCTTCCACTACAATAAAGTAGGTATAAGATTTGTGGTTTTAATTCAATCAGAATTTTCCTTTTTCCATAAGCGACGGGACAAATAGCGCGGGGCCCAATATTCTTCCGAATTTCATCGATAGGAATTTCTGGTCCCAGCGCAATTGGTGCCCTCGTTTATGGAAAAAGACAAATCTCATCCTAGTTGAAAATTGGATTTTAAGTCATTTAGGGTTTAATGTCAACCCTGTAAATAAAGGGTATCACTGGATAAATCCGGCTATAATTGCAAACACTACTCCTGTAGATAGATAATGGAAGTGAGCAACAGCATAATACGTGTCATGTAAGATAATATCAATTGAGGAATTAGCCAGTACTACTCCAGTTCGTCCACCAACAGTGAAAATAAATACAAATCATAACACTGAAGGAAAAGATGTACAATATGTCAGTTGAGTTCCGTGAAGGGTTGCTATTCAACTAAAAATGTTGATACCAGTAGGGACAGCAATAATTATAGTGGCAAAAGGGAAATAGGCTCCAGGCACTAGAACAGTCCTGCCCACGCTGGGTTTCTCGTCCCGCGGGCACATAGCATAGGCTATATGTGGGCAAATGGGCGAACATTGTGTGTGCTTGAACCAGAGTGACGTTGTGGTTACGTCACCAGACGTGAAGATTAATGCTGGGCCATTTATTCAAACATGCTCTTTGGATGTGACGTTCGTTTTAGGTATTAAATTCTCAAGAAATGTATCCACCACACTTTTCTAGCAGTACCCACACTTATTGTTTTGGTTATCATAAATGTTTAAGTTGGACATGACGGCTATTTATGTAATTACTATGTTATAAATGTATTAGTGCGGTGATACCCGAGTTCGAAATTGAGGCACAAACTAATGAAAACAAGAGTGCCTCGCCCAATCAGACTGTCGAGAAGTAGCTTTCTTTTGTCTTTTTGCTTTCTGTGGGAACAGGAGACGGTGCAAAATGTCCACTTTGTGGGCAGGTCTGTTATGTCGATAAGGTATAATGTAGAATGCCATTAGAAAACGCACAGGGAATGTCACGTACTACAACAGCGTGAAAAATCAAGCATTATACTTGTTGAATAATGTAAGTGTACTACATTTTACTGAATCTTCTTCTTTCTGGTCTTTTCCCAGTTACTTGTGGTCGGTACTTTGTATGGATTTACTTCAGGTTTACGGCCGAATGGCTTTCCTGACGCCAACGCTAAGTGAAGGAATGTATTTACTGTTGCGTGTTCCTGCGGTGGTTTGCAGTGTGGTGTGTAAATGAAGATGTGTATTAAGACAAACAAAAATACCTACCCCGTGCCAGAGGAATCAATCACACGTTATTAAAATCCCCCACCCGACAAGGAATCGAATCCAGGGCCCTCTGAACCGAATACCAGTACGCTAACCGTTCAGCCAAGAATTCGAACTGCGCTTTATTGAACAAGCTTTATTGACGTAAGCTTGCACTATTCTTAGAGAAAATTATATCATTCACATTGAAAAAAAATAGCGTATGGCTTTTAGTGCCGTGAGTGTCCGAGGATAAGTTCGGCTCACCAGTTGCAGGTGTTTTGATTTTACACCCGTAGGCGACCTGCGCTTCGTGATGAGGGTGAAATGATTATGAAGACGACACATATACCCAGTCCCCGTACCAGCGAAATTTACCAATGATGGTTAAAATTCCCGACCCTTCCGGGAATCGAACCCGGGACCACTGGGGCCAAAGGCCAACACGCTAACCATTTAGCCATGTAGCCGGACATTCACGTTGGAGAAATTGTATCATAGCTTGCACTTTAAACCCCGCGTCTTTTTAAATTATTGTGAACCGGGCGAGTTGGCCGTGCGGTTAGGGGCGCGCAGCTGTGAGCTCGTATCCGGGAGATAGTGGGTTCAAATCCCACTGTCGGCAGCCCTGAAGATGGTTTTCTGTCGTTTCCCATTTTCACACCAGGCAAATGCTGGGGCTGTACCTTAATTAAGGCCACGGCCGCTTCCTTCCCATCTAGGCCTTCCCTGTCCCATCGTCACCATAAGACCTATCTGTGTCGGTGCGACGTAAAGCAAATGGCAATATATATATATAGTGACAGCAAGTTATAACGTGTCATTTTCTTTGAATACGTGAATATAGGAAAATAAACCATGTCTGTTAGTATCGAACACAGTATAAATCAAACAGGTATAAAGAAAACAAGGTCGTCTTTTCTGCAATTATATTGTCCTTTTTTATACCGTGCTCCAATCAATATTTCGTTGAAAATGGTGCGAGAAAAGCTTCGTAGACACAATCGAACGTCACTCCCCCTGTGTCGTGCCGAGTGTGTTCAATTTCTCGCTTGACTGTGTGTTAAGCTGCCGGCATTTTTTCAGTCAAACCAGCCCGGCCGCACTGGGCTGGTTGCGACGGGCGACTAGCTGCCCGAACCGAGCTTCCAAGACCCTACGGCTGCTTACCTGCCCTGTCAACAACCGTGTCGTCTCAAAACTCACGAATTCCAGGAAGAGGATTAGTAAGAACAGGTTTCTCTACCTGGGCCAGTCTAAAAACTCACGAGCAGGGCCAGTTCTTCTTTGAATGGATAAATGTCTACCATATTAGTGACGGGGTAATGGAATAATTTTAGTAATCAAATATCTTTCATCCGATTATTTAAATAATCGAATGAATAATAAATTTAAATAATCCAATGAGTTTCAAATATCATTCAGTTATATCACACAGAATAATCGGATGCGTGATGAATAATATTTTTCGGTTTAAGTGTGTCGGGTAGATAAAATGAAATGGCGTATGGCTTTGAGTACCGGGTGTGTCCGAAGACATGTTCAGCTCGCCAGGTGCAGGTCTTTTGATTTGACGCCGTAGGCGACCTGCACGTCGTGATGAGGATAAAATGATGAAGACGACACATACACCCAGTCCCCGTGCCGGAGAAATTAACAAATGATGGTTACAGTAAAATTCCCGACCCTGCCAGGAATCGAACCCGGGACCACCGTGACCAAAGGCCAGCATGCTAACCATTTAGCCATAGAGCCGGACGTCGGTTAGATGATCTACTGAAATAAGCGAATAGATGAACTCTTACGAAAAATAGAAATACGCTTTTTGAAAAATGAATCTCCAAGTATTGAAACTAAATGAGTGAATGTCTTGATCTTAAATATCTCTAAATGAAATTCCTTATTCATGTAAATGACGCCTTCTGGCCGCATAATGGAACTAAGTCGCAGTACTACCAACTGACAGTTTCTGTTAACTTGCAACGGCTCAGAGATATTAACTTTCATTAGTTAATTTCTATGGCTCGGGGACTGGGTGTTCGTGCCGTCTTCAACATTAGACTTCACCTGAGGTAGGGCCTCATCCTCACGGACGTGCAGGTCGCCTGTACGGCGTCAACGCTAAAGACCTGCACCAGACCTCTCCGGAGGCCATACGTCATTATTATAAATTTATGTGAAAGGGAAAATAATGCATTATATCAGCTTTAAGACAACAGAAAAATATTTTTAAAATAATGATAATAATACACCTCGGTCTCTTTAATTCACCAGCCATTATTTTTTCCCCTTGTGGGTTGGGGTGGCAGAATGACATCCACAGTATCCCCTGCCTGCCGTAAGGGAAGCGTGAGTCACCGGGCACCTCATCGCAAGCACCTGCTGTCCGGAGTCGTGAATTTTGAGACTCATTAGACTGTTTACTGTAGCTACCAGTTTGTAGTCGTGAGTTCTGATACTATTTGTTACTAATTTTAGCCCGTGAGTTTTGAGACGTAACCGTCAACAAGAACCGCAACAGTCCATTCTACTTCAAAACAAACAGGTGTACTCGCAAACAGAATGTAATTCCAAACTGAGCCTGCTAGACATCCTGTATGTGGGCTCGGAAGTCGGAGTCGCCCGCCGGGGTGAGTGGTTCAGACGCTGGTCTTCTGACCCCAACTTGGCAGGTTCGATCCCGGCTCAGTCCGGTGATATTTGAATGTAGATTTACTGACACGTAAAACAACTCCTGTGGGACTGAATTCTGGCACCTCGGCGACTCCGAAAACCGTAAAAGTAGTTCGTGGGGAGTAAAGCAAATAACATTATTTATTATCGGAGTCGCCCGATTCCCTCCTAAAAATACAACCTCCATTCCCTCCCGATTAAAATGCAAACACAAATTTCCGTCCCACTTACAGGCTGAGAAAATACTTCTATATTTTTTATATATTTACGTTTGTAGGTATATAACAGGTATTCAACGTTCTGTTATCTCATATCTGCATCACTTTAAAGTTGAGAGCATTTTTGTATTTCGAGAGATCTATACTGGCTGATTCAAACCAAAACCTTAGGAGATGATAAAACTAATCATTGAGAGTACTTGTAAAATGCAATTTTTTATCACATTACTTACTGTCCTTGATGTCAGCTGGTGCTGTAACACAAAGTTATATCCAGTCACAAAGTGAATTTTATTTCCTGCTGCATGTCTTCCTTAGTTGAATTTCGAAGTTCTCTAGAAGACAGGGGCCATGAGTTCAAGGTCCATTGCGCACGGCCTTCCACCAGGCTTCGTATCTATGTATTTTCGCAGCTACACAGGGTCGTAAAACGGTTATTAGAGTGACGTAGTGCTCTGATTAGATAGCCTTAATTCACAACTGCAATATTTTGGGAGCTCATACCAAATTAAAGCAGGCAGAGGAAGTTGATGAGATGGCAGCTTCGGAGCGTGAGCAAGTAATAATACTGTATATGATATGTACTTCGTGTCCAATTGAGGGCAGCTGTTAAAAATAAATTCGTGTTTTGAGGTAGTTACATATGAATTATTTTCATTGAATTTACTGTACTTACCGACTGTTTTCCTGCGGCATAATTATGGTTTAATCACATTTTCTTATATGGAAATAATATATCTAATGACTAAATTTAACAAGATACAAACGAGATGAGTGAAACAAATTAAATACACATCCTTCTGAGAAAGCTACGAATGAAAGAACAAATTTTCAGCTATCAGTTGGAATTAAATAAAATTAATCACATTATATACTAGACGAATTATCTATATGTGTGGCAGTGATAATCAACACACCCTGTGAGTGGGGGACGCAGACGAAGAATACATCCACGGTATCCCCTGCCTGTCGTAAGAGGTGCCCCAGGGGCTCTCAACTTGGGAGCGTGGGTTGGCGATCACGGGGCCCTTAGCTGAGTCCTAGCATTGTTTCCACGTACTTGTGCCAGGCTCCTCACTTTCATCTATACTATCCGACCTCCTATGGTCAGCTTCCTGTTCTTTTCCGAACCGGACGGTATTAGAGCGTTCGAGGCCTAGGAAGTCTTACATTTTCACGCCCTTCGTGGCTCCTGTCTTTTGTCCAGTACTTCATTTTTCGAAGTGTCGGATCCTTCTTTTACCCCCTGTGGGTGGGGGATGCGGATGAAGAATGCGCCCACGGTATCGCCTGCTTCTCGTAAGAGACAAATAAAAGGGGCGTCCAAGGGATGATACTTTTGGAACCATGAAATAATCTGTCATTAGTACTATTACGCGATGATGAACACCATGGGTTAACTTTACTTGCGATAAGTGCTACTACATGTGCCTGCTAGTGCTCCCTGTTAGAGCAATAATCACTACTTCCTGAGGAACACGTACCGCTACTGGCTCCAGCTGGGTCTATGATTAGTATCGTCGGGGGAAGATTACTATGGAAGTAGTACCATAATATGAAGAACACCATGGGTCTGTGTTGCCGTCGCCGCCCTCCAGGCCGGCTGGGAGATCCCAGGTCGTCTGACTCACTAGCCCCTTCTAGGAAGTACCGCAAGGGGCTACCACAGGGCTGCCACGTAACAATATATTATTATTATTATTATTATTATTATTATTATTATTATTATTATTATTATTATTATTATTATTATTATTATTATTATTATTATTATTATTATTATTATTATATAATATTGTAATAAGAAAGTAACGTAATGTATGGCAACAAGTTACCCTGCAGTTGTGAGCCAAATATAATAAGAAACAGCCGTACTGTTGGGCGACAAATGTAAATGTAATGTAACATCGCTCCGAACATAGCCCTCGGCAGCTCGTCTGAATCACGGAGATACGATTCCATAATATCCGTAGATCAATACAAAACATGCCCAAAAGCTCGATATGTAGGAAAATCAAATTAAAGCCAAGAAATGCACTAATTCGTTTGCTGGCGAGATGTAGTGTTTATAGTGCACTATGTCTTCTGGTATGGGCTATATCAAATTTGTTACTTTCATTGACCTGTCTCAGTCTCATCTTTGGCTTTGACAATATGAAGGTGACTGAGGTATGAGTGATGCTAGTAATACCATTGCTTATGCAGCGAGTCCCTTTTATGAATGGTGTGAAAATAACGCTCATAGGGTCGGTTGGTGCATGCATTTCAGTGGGCTTGGCAGACTGATATGTAATATCAACGGCTGGCTCGGTGAGGAAAGCAACGGGAAACTACCTCACTCCTCATTTCCCAAGTACGCCTCTTCAGTGACGCCTAGGCTATTTATGACAGCTGTTGGCGGAGCTGCAGAGGATCAAACCAGCCTTCGGGCTGATTACCCAACATACACACAATATAAAACAACACATCTCCGAACATCGAGCAAGGATTCTATCCCAAAGGAGCAGATTTCCTAGCCGTTACCGAACTTCTTAGGCCGATCCTAATGTAATGTTTATTATTTGAGGACCACTGGAACTCGGTAATGTCGCATTTTCAACTCCATCATAAACTCCTTGAAATGTAGTAGGCGTCGATATTCGGTCTGTCGCCTGACTTTCTGTGCGCCACTGTTTCTCACTCAATGATATTATCATAATTTTCGAAGTTTCATTGTCGATATTTAATTCTTGTAATTGTTTGTGTAATGTTTGCATGTCCTCAGAGGTCGCATTTATCTTCATATTTACCTCTCCTCTATTATTTTCTACCTCTTCTGTGATAACCTCAAATTAATCGGCTGTCTGTTCCCTAGCTAGTGCAAGATGCGTTTTGATGGTCTGGTTATTATTTTCCATCTCTTGGATAAGCTTCTCTATCCGTTCTTGGCATTTATGCCAGCTGTTCTTTGTCTCTGCTCGTAGTGAATCCATCTTTTCTCTCAGTGTCTTGACGTCCTGATTTACTTGTGCCTTCATCTGACCGAGATTTTTAATTAGGTCTTCCTTTAATCCTTTGAATCATTCTTCCATCATTTGATTATTATATATGATAATGCTTGTGACCACATTTCTTACTTGTGTGGAATACATTTCGTAAGGTCTGTTGAATCACCTCCTCATGTCTTTTCGGGAACTCCTCCATTTTCTTTTCCCCCTCTTTACGGATTTCTCGTTGGGCCTTAGAACTTCTTCTGTTTTCTTTTCCGCCTCTTCACGGTTTTCTCGCTGGTCCTTGAGTACTTCTTCCCGATTTTCGTTGGGTCTTAAGTATTTCTTCCCGATTTTCCTGTTGTATTCATATTGTTTCCTCGCGATTCTCTTCTTGAGTCTTGAGTACCTCTTCCAATTTCTTGTCTGTTTCTTCACGGCATTCCTAAATCTTGATGACCTTACAGGTTAACTCCTCTAACAAACACTTCACCTGCACAAGTGTGGCCACAGGGACTTGGTATCAGTCCTAATTATTCTATCAGTTCCCCTTGGAACATCACTTAACCAATCAACAACAGATGTATATCAGTCATGTATGAGGTACAAAGCATTCTCCTCAGAGTTGCCTTGCAACTAGAGGAAGCTGGGCTACTATAATGTAAGATGCGTACTCAAGAAAATAAACTCATCAGATATCGTACACTACTGTAGTTATAAAAGATATTCCACACCAATGGCTAAATGTTTATTCATGAGTGAGGTTGTAGAAATGTTAAGATCCAAATATTAATAATCGAAGAAAGTACAAATCCTCAGCATTCCAGTAAGAACAGGAATTACACTCATATCTTACAAATATTCACCGTTTACAAAAATCAATATTTATTACACACATGGTCTATTATCAAATGTATGTTGAGTTGAACAATTTCTTATATCACATTTCGAAGTATACAGCATTAAGGTAACTCATGTCGTACCTATATTAAATAACTGAGGTGATGCTACACTTTATTATGTAATGAATTATTCTCGTATCACATTAAATGTGGCTATCTCAAAATACACTCCCGAGTACGATTTATACTTTGTAATATACAACCAAATGACATTTATACATAAATATCATGTGGAGTGGGTTATACTCTTACAATGTACCATGACGTAAGTTATATTCTCAACCATAGAAAATGAAAACCTACAGCCTGTTTTCCAATCTTAGACTGGGTCAGGAATGTAATGAATGAAGCATATATAGGCTAGTATTACAATGGGGTCGCCACTCCAAGGTGATTGTTAATGACTGATAGATGCAATGAAATGATAATGGAGAGTGTTGCTGGAATGAAAGATGACAGGGAAAACCGGAGTACCCGGAGAAACACCTGTCCCGCCTCCGCTTTGTCCAGCACAAATCTCACATGGAGTGACCGGGATTTGAACCACGGTATCCAGCGGTGAGAGGCCGACGCGCTGCCGTCTGAGCCACGGAGGCTCTCTCAACCATAGAATGTAGTATAATATAACGGAGTTCGTTTTTCACTTTAATGGTTTATTCTCTCATGTATGTACGTTGGGTATTCAGCCCGAAGGCTGGTTTGATCCTCCACAGCTATGCCAACGGCTGTCGTAGATGGCCTCGGCATCACTGAAGATACGTACTGGGGAAATAAGGAATGCGGTAATTCCCTGTTGCTTTCCTCACTGAGCCAGAAGTTGCTATTACATATCAGTCTGCCAAGCCCACTAAAATGCATGCACCAACCGACCCTATGAGCGATATTTTCACACCATTCATAACAAGGACTAACTGCATCGCTCATACCTTGGTCACTTTCATACAGTCAAAGTCAAGGATAAGACTGAGACAGGTCAATGAAAGTAACAAATTTATTCTATCCCATACCAAAAGATATAGTGCATATTCTCTCAAATGATCACAAAAATATGGGGTTTATTTTCATATGCATCCCTAGGAATAAGTATCTGCGTGATTTATTTTCTCCGTCGTCAGAACTACCGACAAATATCCTACATTCTTCGAAAATAAAAAGATTCCTCAGTATAATTAAAATACAAATCAGTTATCAGAAATAGTTAAATACATCATCATCATCATTATCTGTTTACACTCCAGGTTCGGTTTTTCCCTCGGACACAGCGAGGGATCCCACCTCTTCCGCCTCAAGGGCAGTGTCCTGGAGCTTCAGACTCTTGGTCGGGGGATACAACTGGGGAGAATGGCCAGTACCTCGCCCAGGCGGCCTCACCTGCTATGCTGAACAGGGGCCTTGTGGAGGGATGGGAAGATCGGATGGGATAGGCAAGGAAGAGGGAAGGAAGCGGCCGTGGCCTTATGTTAGGTACCATCCCGGCATTCGCCTGGAGGAGAAGTGGGAAACCACGGAAAACCACTTCGAGGATGGCTGAGGTGGGAATCGAACCCACCTCTACTCAGTTGACCTCCCGAGGCTGAGTGGACCCCGTTCCAGCCCTCGTACCACTTTTCAAATTTCGTGGCAGAGCCGGGAATCGAACCCGGACCTCTGGGGTTGGCAGCTAATCACGCTAACCACTACACCACAGAGGCGGACAGTTAAATACATACAAGTTGAAATAACGACATAATTTGAAGGAAATCGCCAACAAGGAAATAAAGAAATCAAAGCAGCCAAACGTACGAAAAGTAAGGAAAAGGTGGCCAAGTTGAATTCCAAGACCTCAACAACTGGCAATCGGAATAATACCAACGTCGCCTTGAACCTGTAATGTCCATACGTGAAACGACCAAAATACACAATATCTGTACATCTGCTGGCTCCTCCTGAAATAAAATAAGCACAAAATGATCATATGATCAAATGATCAAAGCATTGTCCGGCTTCATGGCTAAATGGTTAGCGTGCTGGCCTTTGGTCATAGGGGTCCCGGGTTCAATTCCCGACAGGGTCGGGAATTTTAACCATGATTGGTTAATTTCTCTGGCCCGGGGACTGGGTGTATGTGTCGTCTTCATCATCATATCATCCTCATCATGACGCGCAAGTCGCCTAAGGGTGTCAAATTGAAAGACCTGCACCTGGCGAGCCGAACATGTCCTCGGACACTCCCGGCACTAAAAGCCATACGCCATTTCATTTCATCAAAGTATTACATGCATTTTATTTAGAAGATTCCTTTCCAATTTATGACCCAAATTATTAAATATTTCACGCTTGTTTTCGTACAGATGATCCTCATATTCCTCTGTCTCAAATATACATTGCAACCATATGGGAAATATATATCATCAAGGAATTATGCCGCTGGTCTCAGTGCAATGGGGTGTCATTTCGTTGATGTTTGTCGCCCCCCACGTGCAACGGTTGATCAAACGTCGATCGAAGTTCTTACAGAATTTAGCTATTTACGAGCATTCATTGCTGTAGCATGCAGTTGTTATGTAAGTTTATTAGAACTTCCCAAATGAAATAGTAAAAAGCCCATGGCTACGATCACGAGATCAACAGTTACCTAAGACTACAGACGTGCTTTACACAGTATAAAATATTCGTCTTCTTTTAAAAACGAATTAACAGTATAGGCCTTTGAATGAAAAATCCGTCATAATACTGAAATATAGTTTAATTGGTGAGCCATATAATTTTCTGTTTTGACGTTTTTGATTAGTAGTGTATGATGTTAAAATAATCCTGTATCCTACAGTCGTAATTTAATTTAGCAAAATGTTCCGTTAATTCATTTAGCCATTCATGCGAATCATAAAGAACCTGTTTCTTAGTACCTTGTAATGCACAACGTAAGTTACATAGAAAATATGAAGTGGAGAAACTGGATTCAACTGCGGTTAGTCCCCGTGATAACGAACAGGCTCCCCTCTTCCTTGCGGACATTCCTCAAAACCTTTCACTTACTCCACCCTCCCCCAGTGTCGCTGGAACCAGCTGTGCAGGCAACACACATCTATTGTCATCTGAGCGTTCTTGCCATTCCCAGTCGACAAGGGGCATCATTAACCACCAGCTTTCTCCGAACAGTAATACTTTAAAGATTTGACATATAAACGCTCAAAGCCTCCTTGCGGAGGCGCGAATGAACGAAATTAAAGCCCTATTTAAATCTCCCAGTGTCCACGCAATATTAATTTCCAAAACTTGGTTAAAACCACACCACGCAATAGGAAGATTGCAGCTGGCGGGTTATACATTGCTTAGATCCTACAGATTAAATAATCCCTCCGGGGGTACCGCCGCATATGTTATGACCAGCCTATCTGTAGGTCTCCAGGTCCGTACGAACGAAAACCTGAGTTCGTGTTCCTGGAAATAAACTGAGTAGTTTTTTTCTATTTGTTTCACGTCGCACCGGCGCAGATAGGTCTTATGGCGACGATGGGACAGGAGAGGCCTAGGAATGGGACAGCCCCAGCATTTGCCTGGTGTGAAAATGGGAAACCATGGAAAAACATCTTCAGGGCTGCCGACAGCGGGGTTCGAACTCGCTATCTGCCGGATGCGAGCTCACAGCTCAGCGCTCCTAACCGCACGGCCAATTCGCCCGGTTGTGAGTAAAGTAAAATGTCGTCTGGGTGTAGTATATAAGACACCTAATGCGGGTTTCTTATGCGATCTAGAGACTTAAATACAAGATTTAGTTACTGATTACTCAAATATAAATATAATGGGCGACTTCAACATAAACCTTCTTGAACCGAACTCTCCTCAGACAACCCAACTTTTAACTTCTTTTAAAGCTTGCAATTTAACGTTTCTCCCTCTCAATGCTACACATTACACATCTTAATTGATCTCATTGCTACTAACCAACCTGAATTAGTTCTTCATCGCGGTCAAATTAGTGTTCCAGGTATATCGCGGCATGATGATATATTTATGGCCTATTCTATTAAAAGTCCCAAGTTCAAACCGAAAATAATTTCATATAGAGATCTACGAAGAACTGATAAAAATAAACTTTACGAGACGCATTTGCAGTGCCATGGCACACGTCCGTACGAGCGAAAACCTGAGTTCGTGTTCCTGGAAACAACTGTCAGTAAAGTAAGATATAAATAACAAAGTAACTCTCTTCAATCAACATATGACTGAACTGTACGATAGACATGCCCCTGAAAAGAAGGTTTCACTTACGCAGAAGCCAGCTCCTTGGCTCTCAGATGAGATTAGAGAACTAATGGCTGAACGCGGTGCTGCTTATAGACGAGTTAGAAAACATTGCACTCCTGACAATCTACTTAACCACAAGACACCTCAAGTGCAGTGTCCTGGAGCGCGAGACTTTGCGTCGGGGGATACAACTGAGGAGAAGGACCAGTACCTTACCCAGGCGGCCACACATGTTATGCTAAACAGGGGCCTTGTGAAGGGATGGAGAGACTGGAAGGGATAGACAAGGAAGAGGGAAGGAAGCGATCATGGCCTTAAATTAGATACCATCCTGGCATTCGCCTGGAGGAGAAGTGGGAAACCACGGAAATCCACTTCGAGGATGGCTAAAGAGGGGATCGAAAACCCCCCGCCCCTCTGTTCAGTTGACCTCCCGAGGCTGAGTGAACCACGTTCCAGCCCTCGTACCACTTTTCAAATTTTTCGTGGCAGAGCCGGGAATCAAACCCGGGCCTCCAGGGGTGGTAGCTAATCACACTAACTACTACACATCAGAGGTGAACATGATTATTATTATTATTATTATTATTATTATTATTATTATTATTATTATTATTATTATTATTATTATTATTATTATTATTATTTCTGTGTTCCTGGATGGCCTTGATATTTTTACTTTTAAGGATTGGGGTGGTATGCACTCTTTGTCAATAGATTTGGCTAAAACAGTTGTAGGAATCGTTTTTTTGACTACAACTTCTAGAATTATTCCACTTTCATAGAAATGTGTACACTGTGTTCGATGACGAACTATAAAACTATAACAACATTTTTAAAAACATTCTATTTTTCTTTCCAGGTAACAGCTGTCTTCATATTTCGCCTATCTTGGACCATTGGTGAGTTAATCTAGTATCTCTTATAACTTAAGACTTTGAATACACTTATGACTCCATGAGAAATTATTGAATTTTTGTTGTTCAGTTTGAAAATAGGCTCCTAGTTACTTGAAATATATTACATTTGTGCTGGGCTTCAGTACTAGTTTGTATAACTCCACGTATTTCATTCGTTCATTATGTGTATTTGATTACCATCGATATGAAATAGAACCAGTAGATTTCTGCAGCTAGGATGTTCCTGTACCCTGGCTCTATTTGGAGCTCCATTGCCTGAATTTTCACTTACATCGAGTCACATTAAGTAAATTATTTGTTTTCTAAAATAGCTGGAGATTCTCATATCTGAATTTCTCATTAAATTGGATGAATATCTAGCCTAGGAAGTCACTACTTCTGTGTGAAGAAAAACTAGAAAACTGACATTCTTCTCATACTAGTCATAGACGCTAGGAGCTTCATATATTCTCTAGGCAATCGCCCGAGGACTGGTTAGAATGGAGAAATTCGATCGTAATGAACGTTATTGACTGTAGAAGGCATGAGTCATTAACGCTGGATTAAGTTTCTGTAAAGCTAAATTTCAACTCTCCATGGTTCACACCGCTCTCTACGTTAAGTATATTGCTCCTTGCGGCGAGAGAGGGAGCCGATATTCCATACGTCTGTTAATCACGATATAATGCACACTGACTAAAATTATTTCTTTCATGATGGCCAGTGCCAGCTCCGAAGGTATACTTACGTCTTAGCTCTACCAGTAGATGAATGAAATTTGTCTTATACGCAAGTATTCTACTATAGCTTCATGTAAGGGGTTTTGGATATATTGCTATCAGCATTGTGTTCTTTGTGAGGAGAGATTAGTTAATTATTTTATCTGGTAACATGTGTCGTGGTGATTCCTATAATAGTATGTGTATTAGAAATACAGTACTGTGTCACTAGGATTAGAAAGACCGGGCGAGTTGGATGTGCGGTCAGGGGCGCGCGGCTGTGAGCTTGCATCCGGGAGATAATGGGTTCGAACCACGATGTCGGAAGCCCTGAAGATGGTTTTCCGTGGTTTTCCATTTTCACACCAGGCAAATGCTGGGGCTGTGCCTTAATTAAGGTCACGGCCGCTTCGTTCCCATTCCTAGGCATTCCCTATCCCATCGTCGCCATAAGACCTCTCTGTGTCGGTGCGACGTAAAGCAAAAAAAAACTGTAAGAACAATGTGGCCTTGAAGTGCACATTCGTTGTGCATGGTGCCAAAAATATTTGTTTTTTTATCATGCGATTAACGCACCGTATTTATGTTTCACATAGTTCCCTCGTAATAAAATGACCTTGGCGCGTGGTAGCTGGCCAGTTCGTTTTCTCTCTTTCTCTATCTCCAGCACAACTGCAACTCCACTTCGCTATGCGCCGAGCGAGTTAACAAGATGCAAGGGTTGTCCAGTATTTGCATCGTCACGTGTATTTTGTACGAAGATTTCGACAGCTTTCAGTTCGAAATGGCGTCCGGCTCCATGGCTATTAATAGATGGTTAGCGTGCTGACCTTTGGCCACAAGGTTCCCGGGTTCGATTTTCGGCCGAGTCGGAGGTTTTAGCCTTAAATTGTTAATTCCCTTGGCTCGGGGAGTGAGTATCTTTGTTGTCCACAACATCCCTGCAACTCACACACCACACACAACACTATCCTCCACCACAATAGCACGCAGTTACCTACACATCGCAGATGCCGCCCACCCTGATCGGAGGATCTGCCTTTCAGGGGCTGCACCCGGCTAGAAATAGCCACACGAAATTTTTACAGTTCTAAATGGCAGCTAATTTTCGTTACTTCGCTATTTGATGGTCTCCTCATCCTCTCTGCGAAATTTCATTGTCGATTTTGATATGACCGTATGGATAGTTCCCTTGTTAGATAAGTACAGCACACTTTCTCAGAATTACGTACTAAATTGGCAGTGGAAGACTATTACAATTGTCTCACTGAAAAATTCACCTAACGTAAACAGTTTTTTTTTACATATATGCGCATGATTTAAAGTGATTTGATGAAATCTTAAGATCTTCTTGTAGATCGAAACATGGCGTTCCTTTTCTAATAGTGTGTATTATTTTACTGGTATGTGATGGAGTTATATGTGTTATAATTAATGTTGTGGCACTAAAACGTATGGGTTCCTTACAAAGTAGCGCATCTGGCAACAGAAGAACTGATGTGTGTCGTGTCTGAGATATCGCTACGTAAAAATCATCTTTCGCATACAGGTTACAATGTTCCCCATGTCCATATATTGTGTTATTTACGGTACAATCAATAAATTCTCACATGCCGCTGTGTTCGTGCAACGGACAACGACATAAAATAAGTGCATGAAACATTCTACAATACTTATGCAACGATTGTGTATAGTAATTCATTTCTGCACGAATGATAAAATTAAAACGAGTGCGGAAAATAGCTTTACACACATTAAGATCTTATACATACATACATACATACATACATACATACATACATACATACATACATACATACATACATACATACATACATACATACATACATACATATATTCATTATAGTCTGGTTGTGCCTTCCAGCGTTCAGTCTGCAAGTCTCTGTGAATGAATTAAAAGCTTCTCCACCTTCTATTTGCATCCGACTTTGCGCCTTTGTTTGGTTCCATGCTCTTCATCGTTAAATCAACAAAATTATATTATCATCATCCTCACTGTGCTCTCCCTCCTACGTCTCTTACCTTCCGTTGGTGAGTCCATTATTGTCTTATGTAACCTATTTTCCTCCATTCGCCTTGTTACCTTGTTAGATAGCTCGCAGGTTGCGTGGTACTAAGTATTGTGTGCTGATCCTTGTTGGGTAGTGATTTCTATTTCACTCTCGATTTATGTTTCCATTAAATTTTGACAGGAGATTTCATTTAAATTTAAGAGTATTTTTTGTCAGGTGTATCTGTATGCAATGATGCCTGCAAAGTGTATCCCGTCGTTCACTGTTCACAAAACTGCCCTGTTAATTTAGTGCAGAGAGCATCGGTCTTGGACCAGAGGGGGCTGAGGGCTGCATTCTCAAATTTCTCTAAATAGTTTTCTTCTCGCCAGTTTCATTCAGTCTCTCTTCATTTGCGAGCCGATCTATCCTTCATACTTTCAATACTCTTCTGTAACACTACATTTCAAAGCCTTCTGTTCACATCCTTCATTCACCAACGCTCCACAAAGAAGTCTTCAGAAACATCTCGCTAATATTCGTATCTGTTTCTGAGGCAACCGAATCTATTGTCTTGAGAGTAGCCTCCTTTGCTTGGGTTAGTGTGCATTTTATATCTTCCTTGCATCTTCCATCGTTGGTTACTATACTCACTTAGAACTTCAGACCTTGGACTGCACTTCTGAGTTGCTGAATTCAGCACCAGTTTGGTTTTCTTCTGTTCATGTTATAAAGGTGGACATAAGTTAGCACTCAATGATAACTTTACAGGGTTGTGTCTGGGTATCTCCAACCGTGACCACCCTCTGATTGTATTTCCTCCAGGATGCACCCAAAGAAAAGTAGCTGCAGCATCTGAGATGAATCGACAAGAAACTGATCTGCGACACTTAAGTTTATGCATCAACCTACGTGATAGATAATTTTCGAAGGAGCTTTTCGATGGTTTTTTCCTAGGATTTACAGAAATGTATCCGTTTGAAGATATGGAAAACAGAAATTAAGAACCGAATCATTTCTCTCTCAAGGAAAATGGAACCAAGTTATGATATGCTGTGCGATACATAGAAGGCATTGAATAGGCGGAGGACGGAAGTTTCACGCTGTAAGGTCAACCCGAAGAAGTGGAACATGCTCGACAGCAACGATGTCTTCTGCAGCTATAGTCACTTACAAATTTCAGGTTACCTATATCAGCCGGTCCCTTTACAAGTTTTGGTAGCAAACATAAAGGCCATAAATGTTACTACGCACTGGCAAAACGGTATTTCATCCGGACATGAAAATGAATGAATAGTTATGCCTGTACTCAGATAGCAGTTTGCATCTACTTCCTTCAAGACTACGTATCCTAATCTGATAGTTCCTGTATCTCCTGACTCCAGTCGGTTGTGTTCCATCACTTTTGATTTAGATCTTTTATTTTTTATTTTTGTCTTGTACTTCTCTAAGACTACACCAAAAATGAGTACCAGATTAATTCCTGGGGGCAAAGGCGGCCAGGCGTAGAGCTAACCACTCTACCCCGTCAAGTGCCGAGGTTACGGATAGTGGGAGCCCTTACCTTCCACCCCTCCAAAGCCTTTCATGGCCTGTATGGAGATGACTTTGCTCTGCTTTTTACTTCACTAATATATGTCGATACCATTCAGGAATTCATCTAGATCAGCCTAGGGCAATATGACAGCATAATTAGCAGAAATTTAATCTGTTGCAGCTTTTTCCCACTAACTACTCTTTTACGGTTTTTGGAGATGTCGAGGTGCCGGAATTTAGTTCCGCAGGAGTTCCTTTACGTGCCAGTAAATCTATCGACACGAGGCTGATGTATTTGTGCACCTGCAAATACCACCGGACTGAGCGAGAATCAAACCTGCCAAGTTGGTGTCAGAAGGACAGCGCCTCAACCGTCTGAGCCACTCAGCCCGGCTATACTGTTCGAATCATCAAAGAACTTCAAAAGACTCTGATACACCAGTTGCACACCCTTAGTACAGCAAGACAGTTATGTTTTTAGTATTGAAGCCGATTGTACTGTGTGCGTCGTTGTCCAGGATAACCACACGATTTATTATCTCCTGATTACACTTCCCCACTTCTGTGGTGTAGTATTGGTTGCATCAAACGTCATGAGGTCTGTAATCACCAGATCCCCTTTTGTGTCATAGTCTGTTATGAACGTCTATGGATGTGCTTTTGAAGTAAAGTAGACACATTTGAAATAAACTTTGAGCTAATTAGGTCGAGTTGAGTTAAAGTTCAGAATGGGTTGAGAAAATAAGCTTTCGAATGCCTGAAAACAAATAAACGATTTACAGGGCACAATATTCTAAACAGATATTTGTGACGGCAATATGTAATTTGATTTGTGCAACCTTTTTTGTTTTCGATGTACGAAAACTCATTATGTGCTTTTTAAAGTGTGTAAATCGCAGAAAAAATTGCATAACAATCAAAAAAGGCAAAAAAAGCTTTACATTTTAGGCAACGGAAACCAAAATAGGCAAAAAAGGCAAAATAAAAATTGTCTGTACACTTCCTAAATGCACGAAAACATATTTATCTCTATCTGATTCTTCAATATATCCAGTCAGATAAGAAAGGCATTTTGCCTAACTTCCGAGATCTAATTATTATTTGTCAGTGTAATGTTATTATTTATCAGTTTTATGGTCTTAGGACATTGTAGGCCATCTCATTTACACTCATGAGCAAGTGAATTGTAGATAGCCGGCTAATAGCATGTGGAATCCACTTTTATCTTGGTGACGGCGGCGACGCGGTGTGGCATGGACTCTGCAAAACACCGGAAGCGTTAGAGAGCCATACTGATCCATAGTGGCTGCACAGCCTCCCATATTCCACGAAGATTGGTGGGAGCAGGGTACAAAGCACGCACATCCTCTCGACAGCATCCCAGATGTGTTCAGTGGGATTGAAATTGGGGCTCCTCTGGGGTCAGGAGAAACAAGCATCTTCGCATCAGTGGAGTGCTTATCGAGTCAGTCACTCACAATTCGAGAGCGATGGGCGGGAGCATTTTCTTGCTGTAGGTAAAGGGGTGAACTTGATCTGCCAGCAGGTTCCTGTAACGTTCGCCGCTGAGGGGCGTTATCAGATGAACCAGGGACCCATTTCATCCCACGTGAACAGTCTCCATACGAGGATAACACCACCACCACTAGTCTGAACTATACTCTGCTGTCGAGACGGATCCATTGCCTCATGTGGTTGACGATGTAGTCGTACCCCGTCATCGTCATGTACCAACTTATCTGTCAACTGACCTTCCATGCTCCGAGCGTCTAATGGCGGTGTTCCTGTGCCCATGTGACGGTCTTGAGCAGAAGTACTCTCGTGTGACGCCTGCTTCCCCCATGGCGAGGAGATCGTTCTGGATAGTGTGGCACATCGTTCTTCTCAAGCAGTGAATTGACGAGTGATCTGCCGTACTGGGGTCCGTCTCCGCTCTTACGATCCGAGGTAGTCGACGGCGACGCCAGTCATTAACACGTCTATGGCTGATGACACACGGAGCGGTTTTTGCCGACTGTGACGAAACCACTGCCTGCTCGAACTGCATCTAAAATGACTGCTTATAAGCAGTCATCGGGTGCGTATCGAGCAGGCAGTGGACAAAACACATTAGTGAGCGTGACGTTAGGTGAGGAAGCTAGCTAAAATTACCGAAAAATAAAGGATTGTTCTTATTCTTATTCCAAAAGACTACTTACTCTATATGTCCTTTTACGTGTATATTATTGAATTTCAAAGATACTTCATGATATCTAATACAAGAATACCTACCAATGATGCAATCGCCGCGTAAATTCAGCCACGCCCGACTAGAGCGAAGCATCAAGTCGGCCGTATTTCAGCTGAATGTATTAAATCTATGGCGCTAGAGCGCGCACAAAGTCTTCAAACCGCTCGCTGCACCGCCAGCTACACGACAGGCCGAGTCGGCAAATCTGCCGCCTGTCGGCGAGCACCGCTGTGTCTGTTTCATCCCATCTGATACAATAGAAACATGCGCCGACGCGGCGGCCGACTTGGCTGCCGACTCGGCGAAAACCGCTCCGTGTGTCATCAGCCTAATACCACGGCAGTTGACCCTGACGACGGTGGTTTTGCCCGAATCCACGTATTCACG
Source organism: Anabrus simplex (assembly GCF_040414725.1). Taxonomy (NCBI): domain Eukaryota; kingdom Metazoa; phylum Arthropoda; class Insecta; order Orthoptera; family Tettigoniidae; genus Anabrus; species Anabrus simplex. Next base: position 1,372,515,419 of record NC_090265.1, read on the forward strand.
GTACAGTCTTGATACGGTGACCCTTGGAAAGCCCAGTGCCTGCACGACGTCAGAGATAAAGTGGTCCATACGTCTGGCGCCGCCAGTCTGGCCGCGATCAGATGCGCTCAGGTCTCGTGTCTAACCCATTCTTACTCATACAACCTGTACGAGGTCTGACGTCCTTGCTATTACACGCCATGCCCTCCTATTATATTCGCCGCAAGGTCTATATACACAGGTCAGGACACGACTGTTAGTTATGGAGCCGCCATTTTAGGACTCAATGTGGACGATCCCTGCAGCATTTTCATGATGCATATAGGCGAGTTTCGGATTTAAAAGTTGTATTTAAGAACACGAAAGCTGTTAAAATTAGTTTAACGTGCCTCGGATTACATGTAATTAATAACTTTCCTATAACCTGTGAATTGTGATATAATGATATCTATTTTGCCATCTGTAAGAGCTCAGGTTTCATAAATTGTGAATAGTTGCACTAGAATTCAAACCAGACTATATATGAAAAAATTATCATAATACTTTTTGAGCTAGTAGACTTAATTTAGGGTACCTGAGCATGATCAAAGTAATATACTGATCCAGAAAGTGTGGACGGTTAAATTTAAATAATAACATAAGCAAATATTAAAAAACAGCGATACTTTACAACAGTACGAGCCTCCGTGGCTCAGACGGCAGCGCGTCGGCCTCTCACCGCTGGATACCGTGGTTCAAATCCCGGTCACTCCATGTGAGATTTGTGCTGGACAAAGCGGAGGTGGGACAGGTTTTTCTCCGGGTACTCTGGTTTTCCCTGTCATCTTTCATTCCAGCAACACTCTCCATTATCATTTCATAGCATTTATCACTCATTAATAAATCACCTTGGGAGTGGCGACCCCATTGTAATAACAGCCTATATATGTTTCATTCATTACATCCCTGACCCGGTCAACGACTGGAAAACAGGTTGTAGGTTTTTTTTTTCACTTTACAACAGTGTGTCCGCTTTCGTAGCGTGACGGCTATTGTTATTAGATATCGTCCTCGTGGCCCGGTTTTGATTCTCGGTACTGCCAGAAATTTAAGAATGATAGAAGGGCTGTTATTTTGTTGAAATGGTATATATAGCTCCCCTCCATTGGAAGTTTGCTTGATAAAAGTGCTGCACCACCTCGGGATGAGGACGTGAGTTTATGATTATAATAGAGTGATCTAGATTTTATATATCGTAATAATAATAATAATAATAATAATAATAATAATAATAATAATAATAATAATTGAATGAGTTATGCAAATTTTACATTACTATTATCAAGAAAATCGTGTCTAAATGTTAAAGAATCTGAGAGGGCATTAATTTAAATGTGAATTTACAAAATTATTAAAATTATTACAATAACTATTACAATAGTCCGCCTCTGTGGTGTAGTGGTTAGTGTGATTAGCTGCCACCCCCGGAGGCTCGGGTTCGATTCCCGGCTCTGCCAAGAAATTTTAAAAGTAGGACGAGGGCTCGAATGGGGTCGACTCAGCCTCAGAAGGTCAGCTGAGTAGAGGGGTGTTCAATTTCCGCCTCAGCCATCCTCGAAGTGTTTTTTGTGGTTTTCCGTTTTTCCTCCAGGCAAATGCCAGGATGGTACTGAACTTAAGGCCACGGTTGCTTCCTTCCCTCTTCCTTATCTATCCCCTCCAAATTTCCCATCCCCCATAAGGCCCCTGTTCAGCATAGCTGGTGAGGCCGCTTGGGCGATGTCCTGGTCCTCCTCCGCAGTTGTATACACCGACCCAAAGTCTCGCGCTCCAGGGCACTGCCATTGAGGCGGTAGAAATGGGATCCCTCGCTGTGTTCGGGGAGGAAACACAACACTGGACGGCGAACGGATTAAGAAAGAAAGAAAGAAAGAATATTATACCGTAATAAATTACCATCCCAAGAAACTGACAAACACAATTTTATATACAAGCATTGAAGGCAGCCCTTTTTCGTTCGGAGCCTTCCTGAAACACGAGAAGGATTTCGGGGGATTAGGAATGTCGAAGAGTCTAGGGACGGCATTCCATTTTAGCAGTTTCTTTCCATCTGTTCTACTTCAAATTGACAATCCTCAAAACGAAGCTGCAGGAAAAGATTGTAATCAAGATATGGTCTGTGAAAAATATTTTCATAGACAAGCTTTCTACAACCGCAAATAGAAACTTCGTTTTTCTCTAGCAAAATTTATACTAACCTCACACAGCTGTGAATGTTCTGTTGGCTGCCACTTACTACGTCGACAATTCTACACCCATTTTCCCTTCCTATTCTTATCCTTTGGGAATCTAAATAATCGAGTCCCTTTAGAAGAGTGACTTTTACAATATGGAGTCAAACAGTAACCCATTATAACTTTAATCTCATTGCATTGGACAACACGCAGACGGCAGCAAATAGAGGGCTTTGGTCGCAAAATGGCCGCTGACTCAAAGAATTCTGGGAGGGTGACCAGACCTGTGTATACCTAGGTATAGACCTTGATTCGCCGGGCCGAGCACAGCGCCGTCTCCCTATTACGACAGATAGCTCTAATTCAATTGCTCATGAGTGTAGTTTTCTTCTAGTTTGGCGATTTTAGGGTATCCGAGGTCAAAGGAGTCTTTCATTTCCATTTCATTTCATGACTTCTACTTCTAGTTTTCCTCCTCATTCCGATGATCATCTTCATCGCATTGCGGACAAACATGGGTTGATGACCGCGTGGTTTTGCACCTAATAAAATATTCACGACTACAACGATAATTATTGCCATTTTACTCGTTACCACGATTGAACAGTATCTCCATGTCAGCGACGTTCGGCGTTGTTGGACTTAGCACTAAAAATCGAAATTCGTATGTACAGCCTAGTGTGGAATAGCCTACCCCTGAACTTAAATACTGATTTCCAAGAAATTCTGTCAAGCCATTCTGCAGTGATATTCGGACCGTCAGCGAGATAGACAGACATTGATTGATCGAACTTTAGATTTTTGTATACCTACATTAAAACAAAGCATGAGGCAGAAATTTGAACTATACAGGAAGAAGTCTAAGTAAGCGACTGATGAAGCTATACGCATAAACCGGATTTGGTAGTGGGATCATGTGAGGTTAATTAAGGAAGGTAAGTAACCTAGGAGAATAACGGACTCGGTCATGGAGGGCAAGGGGAGTAGAGAGAGATCAAGATGACGATGGTTTGACTGTTTCTAGTAATTTAAACATAGTAGATATAGAACTAAAAGAGGCCACAGAGCTAGTTTTAAATACAGGAGTGTAGAGACGTTTAGTAAATTCACAGAGGCTTACGCTGAAATACGTGTGTCTATAATGAAGATGTACATGTGTACAGTGTGTATGTATATATCAGTAGCGTGCATTGTGGATATGCAGGCTAAGCCGGGCTTACCCGTTGGACTTGAGAAGCAAAGTAAGCATTAATGAAACTGTAAGTGCAACAAATAATTTTATCTTGTCAGTTGGCAATACTATTTTTTAAACTAAGAGTATTTTCTGCAGTATGCAGTAAAGTTATTCTGCAGTACGAATTTCTGCATTAGCGAGGGTACGCAACACACCTACCGCTTGGCTCGCCCAGCATTGAGTTCAAAGTGACGCATGCGTAGTAACCGCGCCAGAAAGTGAGCTTGGTAAGCCGATAACTCAACGCTGCCCGGCTTGATCGCATGGTGTAGCAGTGTGAAGCAACTTTGTGCTGGTTTATGATACGTTTATTTATTGTTATTTGGCTTATTGCTGAAACAGCTCTTGCGAGTGGTAACTGACAGCAGTGAAGAACGTTTTAAAAGTACGAATACCTAGTTTATTTTAGAATTGAAAATTATTTTTTTCTTAAATGTAACAGTGTGAGAAAAACTTGCCTACTATATAGTAGGTACCAGCGTTGTTGTGGACCATGTGGCGTGTTTGTATGGGCGTACGTTCTAATGATTTTCATAATAATAACATGCAACGTGGCGTCGTGGACAGTGCTGTGTCGTGAGTGCATAATTGTGTATTTTCGTAGAAGTATTATTGAAATATACCGTACGGTAATTTCTTATTAGTTTCAACTATCGTAATATTTGCGATGGCTGACTATTTGTGTGATTGAACAACTGCTGGACAAACCGTTTCGTTTTAGGAGCTTATGTGAGAAACTAGAAATTGTTCAATCTGGAAAACCTTCTCCAGATATGCCCAACCTTAAAGGGACGCATAAAAACAAAAGTCAAGAGTACGTTCGTCATTTCCAAACTTCACAGTACAGTAAAACAGAATGGATTGCTGGAAGTTCCAAATTTAATAAAGTGTTTTGCTGGCCATTTTTACTCTTTGCAAGAGACCGAACTGTTTGGTCTGACACTGGTAGTGATAATCTGAGTAACTTGCACAATGCCATTCAAAAGCATGAGAAATCGCAGTCACACATTTCTGCACTATTACAGCTGAGAACGTTTGGAAAATCTAGAATTGATATTCAGCTTGATGCTCAATTGCGTGCAAACACTGCACAATATAATGAGACCGTTCGGAAAAACAGAGGTGCTCAAGCGATTCATTGATGTGTGTTTTTAGCTACTCACGAATTACCATTCCGTCGACATTCTGAGGGTGAAGATTCTTTGAACAGGGGTACTTATTTGGGTGCAGTGATCTTACTCGCCACTTACGATGCGACGTTAAGTACACGCCTAGAAACATCGACCGTGTTCCGCGGGACTTCAAACAGGATACACAATGACTTACTAAGGGCAGTCAGTGGTGTAGTTTTGGAAAAAGTGAAGTTAGAAATAAAACACGCTATTTTCGTTGCCCTTCTTCTTGACGAGACTTTAGACATTATGAATTTGTCTCAACTATCAACCAATCTGAGATACGTTGATTCTGAAAGTGGTAAAGTTCACGAAAGGTTCATTACTTTCACTGATGTCAGCGCAGATCGAACAGCCAGTGGTTTGTTTGTACATGTGAAAAACATTGTTACTGAGTTTGACTTAAAACTACAGGTTGGTTGCACAAATGTTCGACGGAGCAGCTGTGATGGCCGGCCACACAAGTGGACTAAGAACCAAAGTACAAGAACTCTTTCCGAAGGCCATATTTATCCATTGCTTTAGTAACAAGCTCAATCTGATTTTGTCACAGTCAGTTTCCTGCATCAAGGAATGTAGAATATTTTTTCAGACCTTAACGGGATTAGGATCATTTTTTCACAAGTTCTCTAAACGATCTCATGAACTGAAAGAATTTACCGCAAAGAGGATGCCTAGAAATGCTCCAACACGGTGGAATTTTTCATCTCGTCTTTTTCACACAGTGAAAGAACATCGCACTTCATTCCTTGAATTCTTTCGGAATGTTTTAGATGAAAGCTCAAACTGGGACAGTGAAACAGTTGTAGCGGCACAAGGTTTCATGAAATTTCTAACCAGCACTGAAACTTCCTTTTTGTTACTGATTTTTAGCAACATTTTCACCTTCACTGATATCCTTTTCAATAATCTTCAATCCAAGCATTTAGACGTCCTATATTGCTCCCAAAAAGTTCAGGAAATCAAAAGAGAGATACTAAACATCAGGAAAAAGTGCGACGTAATTTGGGCCGAGACTCTGGTCTATCATGGTGTCGAAGACTCTCTAGCAACTAAGCGACATTGTCGGGAAGAAGATCCAATAATGTCAAGGAAATGCCTTTACCACTATTTTTGACAACATTATTGTACAATTAGACGAACGATTTGGGTCATTAAACCAATTACAGTTTACTTCCTTATTGGATCCTCTGAAGTATGAAGCGTACAAAGCTACTTTTCCTCATTCTGCCTTTGGAAATCTTAAACTATCCTATAAAGACTTGTTTGATTTTATCCGGTTGAAGAATGAACTTACCGTGCTGTATTCGTTTGATGAACTTTATGGTCAACACCCTCATCAGTTAGTGTGTTCCCTGAAAAGCAAACAATTAGATACAGCCCTGCCTGAAGTGTACAAATTGGGTGTACTTATAGTAACTGTTCCAAGCACAACAGCGTCAGTTGAAAGATCGTTTTCAGCCCTCAGGAGGATTAAGACTTATCAGAGGTCAACACAGAGTCAAGAGCGGCTATCAGGCTTAGCAGTTCTGTCCATAGAAAAGGAAGTTCTGCACCAAATGAAAAGCACAGACACGTTTTATGATAATGTCATCACAACATTCACAAAACAAGAGAGACGACTAGATTTCACCTTCAAGTAGACTCAAAGCAACCAAAAATCTTGTGGAGGGACTTAATGCATAGTTTTGTTAGTAGTAGAGCATACAGTGGACAATAGAAGAACTTCTCACAAAAACGTAGCAAATAAGTTACTATCATTTTTGATAGGCCTATGTGTACAATGTAATATGCGTGATACTGTTGCAATAGTGTCAGAGGTATTTCAAGTTAGCTTCTGTGCTGAAGGGTGAAAAGTGTAACAGGGCAGAGAGTTTTCTGATAGGCTACATACATAAGAGATCAAAGAGTTTTTTTAACTGAATAGTGAGGGGTGATACATGAAATAGACGTGATTTCTACTAATCTATGCACTTTGATGTAGGAAACTGAATAAAATAACAATTTTTAGACAAAACGCAACAATGATAAGTTTGTCTTCCTTTTCTTAACGGATTAAGCATTATCATTGGGCATAAATAAACTATTTCTATACATCTCAACAAGTTAATTGCAGCTTTAAAAATTATATCGATTTTTTAAAATCTATAGATGTGATGTCACTAGTTATTTTGTGTTTCCTGAAGAGCCAAGGATTTGACATGATACCGTACGCTCTGGTTAGAAGTCCTTCAATTTTCATGAGATTACACATAGGTAAGTCTATATGGTTACAGCTTGGTTATATTCCTTTATATAATGATACACTTTAAATTATATTTCCTACGCCCGGTAATTAGTACGTCCTACCTTGGACAGCATACCCACTTTTCAAAACCACCGCACGCCACTGGTATATATGTATGTAAAATTGTAATTGTATTTACTGTGTATAGATTAATGTGCATGCTACTTAATTGGTGTGGAAGGTACGTAGAGCCCCGCACAGATGCGTATATCCGCGAAGTTACTCTCTTGGCGGATGCAAACTGTATGGCAGTGCGAATAATTTTGCTGATAATATTTACACTATCCGCGGATAACAATTCGCGGATGCAGTTAATTAAGTTTATTAATTTACACTCAGGTATAATCTTATTTTTGCTTGTCGTTAGGTGACCCTTCACGGTGGTATGGGAGAATTGTGATATATATAAAAAGCCTTGAGACCGTGTGTCTGTTAGGTCATCAGCCCAGAGGCTGGTTGGATCCTCAAATAGCACCACCAAAGGTTATGCGGTTATAAGAAAACCCCAAAAACCAATGGCAGCACCAAAATGAGGCGTACTAGGCAAGATGAGGAGTGAGGTAGTTTGCCATTGCTTTCCTCACTGGGTCAGAAAGTACTATTGCAGCACGACTGACCCTATGAGCAACACCTTTCATGACACTCAGATGCACTAGTGCTCTGAATGTCATTACTCAGCACTACCCATACCCCAGCAACTTCCATATTGTCACAGCCATGGATGAGACTGGGACTTCCGTGGAAGCTACACTTTACTCTGGCCTGTGCCAATAGATGGTTGCAAAAGTACTGTATCCATCAAGAAATGACAGCAGGCAGGCCTTGAGACCATAAAGCCGTAAATCTGACCTGGCCCTAACTGGTTCCTGCCCTCAATTAACGGAAGGAAGTAACAAAGGTCAATACGTCGGTAGTTGCCGCATGAGAAAATCCTTTATAAACCTGTAACTGTGGGAGTCTGATACCGGGTGTCAGGCCTATTGTATTATATTAACGGATCTATCCGTTTCAGTACCTTGGGTGTTATATACTGTAGTTAATATTTACAATATCCGCGGATAACAGTTCGCGGATGCAGATAATATTTTGTATATCCGCGCAGGGCTCTGTACATAGGTGCTATTTTCTCTTTGACATTAGTACTTTTTAAATCTTTTAGTTTAAAATTTTGTGTTTTAGTGCAGCATTTTTCTCTGTGTAAACCACGATTTTCTCTCTCTCTTTTTTTTTTTGCTAGTTTCTTTACGTCGCACCGACACAGATAGGTCTTATGGCGAAGATGGGGCAGGAAAGGGCTAGGAGTGGGAAGGACGGCCGTGGCCTTAATTAAGGTACAACCCCAGCGTTTGCCTGGTGTGAGAATGGGAAACCACGGAAAACCATTTTCAGGGCTGCCGACAGTGGGGTTCGAACCTACTATCTCCCGAATACTGGATACTGGCCGCAATTAAGCGACTGCAGCTGTCGAGCTCGGTACGATTTTCTCTAAGTAAGGCTAATTTTTACTATCCCCGTTAATTCATTAGCACGCGCAGTGTGACATTCAATTACTGATTGTGTGTCGTGCATGAAGTAATGCTCATTATACTTCTCACTAGGTCAATGTTGAGTCAAGTAGCACAAAGGTAAATGCAGTATAAATACAATTTTGCAGTGAAATTAAACGACCTTACTCGCTAACATTACCGACCAGGGTCTCAGTGTGTAAATGCACTTGTCAGCGCGGAGACTACTTAGTGACTTGGCTGAAAAGTGAGATCGAACCATACCGTCTTGTGGCAGTTTCACCGAGGGAGTCGGCTTCGCGGCTCGGTCACGTAGCTGTGAACTTGCATTCGATAGATGGTTAATTCGAACCCCACCGCCGACAACACAGGGGATATTTTTCCGTGGTTTCCAGTTTTATTCCAGGCAAATGCTAGCCAATAAAGACAACGGCACCGCGGTCGATAGCTGCAGTCGCTTAAGTGCGGCCAGTATCTAGTAATCGGGAGATAGTGGGTTCGAGTCCCACTGTCGGCAGCCCTGAAGATGGTTTTCCGTGGTTTCCCATTTTCACACCAAGCAAATGCCGGGGCTGTGCCTTAATTAAGGCCATGGCTGCTTCTTTCCACTTCTTAGGTCTTTCCTATCCCATCGTCGCCATAAAACATACCGTATCTGTGTCGGTGCGACGTAAAACAAATAGCCAAAAGACAACGGGCACTACCTTCGGGAACCCATCCTTCTCCCATCCTTATGTTGCCGAAGTTAAATTTCTAGTAAAAAATGGTTTCCTGTGAATTCTGTTTGACGTCCAACAACATGTTCCGTGAAATCCTCCTCAAGTCAAAGGTCTCTGTATTCCCACTTCTTTTCCTTATTAATTGTCTAAATGAAATAAATCACAACTCGACTTATCAAGTTCTAAAGGAGATTGAACTATTCCACCCTTAAGCATTATGAAAATGATTGAAACATTTTCATTCTGTAGTATAAGCAATTTGATGTAATATGCCGTAAATATATTTATTTTAAGCAACATTGGACTTTTCCGGTCGGTGGACGTAGGCCTACTTCTCTACACCATGTAAGATTTAAAACATCCCCTTATATAGAGCTGGATGAGTATTCTTGCTTTATGTTATTGGGTCTAGTGACTCGCAATACCATTTTAGTGGTCATCGTAGTTGTTTTCAGAATATATGCATATTTCAGCTTCTCGTGATGTTAACAGAAGAGGAACACTTTCGACCAGCGAAAAGTAAGGATATAGGCTTTTGGGAGGACCCATGAAAGTCTGCAAAATTAAACACTACAGTACATAGGCATCAAATGAGATTCAAAACACGTCGGCGACAGCAGCTGTTCTTACTGTAGAGTTTCCTCAGGTTTCTTCTCATTAGCTCCAAGTGAATTTGGGACAAATATGAAATAAACTTCTAACCATCATGTTAACTGAGACATTAACACAGGATTTTCAGTCCACATTCTCAGTAAAGCACGATTCAAACTCTTGAAGTAATTTGCTGCTTTCTAGATGTTTCATTCTTATTTCAGGAAAAGTGAAGTAGTTGTTATAATTTGACATTTTCTATGAATATTTTGGTCATTTAGAAAAGGGTAGTAGACTTCCTGATAGGTTTTAAGTTTCAGGGAGTTGCATTATCAACGTGCCTTTAATAAACCGATCGGTAGGTATAAAATGAATTCTTCATACAAAATTAAGGTCTTCGAAACAAGAACGCATTGTATTCGACTAATCTCAGGTTACTCTTTCATGTTACTACGAGCAACTCCTGTTGGCGCTTCTAGTCCCGGAGGCTATTACATAGACAACGCAGCACGTCTGTAGACGTAGATTCATTTTTTACTTACGGCCTTGCTGACTAACCTACTCAATGAAGCTGTCAATGCTACGACATCGTGATGATTTGTTTTGTATTGTTACGTGGATAGTACAATAACTAATTATGGTAGAAATAAGGACATAAAATGCAGACTAGCACAAGCAAGGAACACCTTTCTTCAGAAAAGACATTTGCTCACTTTGAACATTGATATAGGAATTAGAAAGGTGTAGCGCTTGCCTTCTAGCTCCAAGTTGACAGGTTCGAACCTGGCTCAGTCCTGTCATATTTGAAGGCGCTCAAATACGCCAGCTTCCTGTCTGCAGATTTACCAGTACGTAAAAGAAATCCTGCGGGACAAAATACCGACACCTTGGCTTCTACGAAAACCGTAGAAGTATCTGTTGGTAAGTAAAAGTAATAACATTAATTAGTACTCAATAAAAACGGTCACCGGCACTAAAATTCGCATGATTTTCCCATTTATTTGTATTTTGTTTCGGCTACTTGCAACAGATTTTCACGATGATGTTTGTTGGTATTAAATAAATAATAGGAAACAGTACGAAATAAACAATTCCTCCGATCCAGCGAGCTAGAATTATAATAGAGGCGTTACAAATAACGCCCAACTGTGGAGCAAGTAGAATCAGTAAAGTTACAGCTTACCGGCTTCTTAATAATACACTTCTACTGGAGAACCACGCAACTGGAAGGACGTGTTGATGGCAGAATATCCAGAAGAAGACTCAGGGCAGCATTCATCGATAGCATTAGACAAGGTCGACCTTGTCATGAAATCAAATAACTGGCTGAAAGAAGGCAGCCAATACACTATTTCCATGTCACCCACCATCTTTTGGGCTGAGAAGATTATGATGGTGGTTATATATTAAAGAATTAAAAATGAAAAATCTACTTCAGGACAGGTTACGAATAGCAGAAGCCTTTACCTTTCATTCCTCTGGATCTTTTTTGTCCTGTTTATAGATAACCTAGCTTTGTTTTAATTGGTTTAAATGGTGATACTTGGGCCTCTTGAAGCCTACGGCGAAGTCCACTGGATCAGGCCTAATTACTGATCCCACTCTTAGATCAAAACTGATAAGATCACCATTTGTAGTTGACCAAGAAAAAATGTATTAACCCACAGCGAATTATTTCAGAAATGTGTGCATTCAACCGCAAAAGGATTGGCCGTCGCAAAATATGACTTTCTTTCAAAATTATCTTGTTTGAAGTAGGATGAACATACTTTGCAGGTTGAAGGATTCCAAGTATCTACCGGGCGAGTTGGCCGTGCGGTTAGGAGCGCGCAGCTGCTTTAAGCTTGCATCCGGGAGATAGTGGGTTCGAATCCCACTGTCGGCAGCCCTGAACATGATTTTCCGTGCTTTCCCATTTTCACACCGGGCAAATGCTGGGACTGTACCTTAATTAAGGCCACGGCCGCTTCCTTCCAACTCCTAGCCCTTTCCTATCCCATCGTCGCCATAAGACCTATGCGACGTAAAGCCACTAGCAAAAAAATTCCAAGTATCACCTCTTCGTCCACCGGCTATCCACAGTTTACAAATACTCTCGCATTTTGAGAATGTATAAAATTAAATAGTTCTTTGTCGGCCAATTTGTGTGCAGTTGAGGGTAAAACCTCGTAGATGTTGCCTTTATAGAGATCTGTTGGGGTGGATGGGAACGATTCCCATATTATTTTGTGACTTCACCACATTTGCCGTTGATCAGCATTAGGACTGTTCCCCAAAATGGCAGATTCTCTACCAATTGTTTACCTTAATCTTTTCTGAAATTATTTCAAAGAAGTGCCCACTTCCGTGTGTGTAAAGAAGTAACTGTTGAGGACATTGGTATATTGAAGCTGACGGTTTCTCTTCAGATTTTTAGAAATTATTTGTACACTTCGGATTAGTAGACTGTTGTAAATATGCCCTCTATAACCTTAATCATGTTGTTTAATCGGGACGCTTTCGTATGGTATGCTTTGTCGTAACGGCAGCCCCTGTATTGTAAAGTAATGAAGTTAAGATGACTGTTTAGCTCATGAATTTCAACCAATCACAGGTACATACTTATTGCCACAGTTTTATCGCTTTCGTTTTATCACTTTCATTTGATCGCACCTGTGTGCACCTGGTTTGTATTCATGTAAATTCATCAGAACAGCTCATTGAAACATCCTTATAGTTTCTTTATGCCAAAATATCAGTTTCTTATGTAGACTGATCCATTTGATCACACAGCACAGCTCACAATAAACATAACGTAACTCTGCTATTCTGATGAAGCGGACAGCTGGCATATTGGCAGGCTACGGCCCAAAGATATTTTTTATTTTTTTATTTTTTTTTTGCTATCGGCTTTACGTCGCACCGACACAGATAGGTCTTATGGCGACGATGGAATGGGAAAGGCCTAGGAGTTGGAAGGAAGCGGCCGTGGCCTTAATTAAGGTACAGCCCCAGCATTTGTCTGGTGTGAAAATGGGAAACCACGGAAAACCATCTTCAGGGCTGCCGATAGTGGGATTCGAACCTACTATCTCCCGGATGCAAGCTCACAGCCGCGCGCCTCTACGCGCACGGCCAACTCGCCCGGTCAAAGAGATTAAATGCGAAAAATAAAGCATTCTCGTGTACACAATTTGTTCTCTGAATACGCTACAACTAGACCATTGCATAATCCAGTCAAATACCAATATATTTTATTTGTTTTATGTTTATTCACCTTTTTTATAATTACTTTCTTAATGTTGTAGTTATTCGAAATTAGAACTCGAGTTCCAGATCCTCTGTAGATAAATTCTGGAGCTCTCCTTATACTCCTACAAATAAAATAAAAAACACAGGACCCTTGTTTCAGATCTGCAATCAATATGTATCATCTAGATTTTAATTAATTAACATTTCCAATTGAGGATGAAATACTGACTTTTGTGGTACCGTGGTCTATATTGTATAAATATTTTTCATTCTTCATGTTAATTAACTCTTGGTGGCTTACCTCAGAATTAACCTGTGTGGTGTAATAAGGATGCCGGCCCCGTGGTGTAGGGGTAGCGTGCCTGCCTCTCGCCCGGAGGCCCCGGGTTCGATTCCCGGCCAGGTCAGGGATTTTTCTCCCGATCTGAGGGCTGGTTCGAGGTCCACTCAGCCTACGTGATTAGAATTGAGGAGCTATCTGACGGTGAGATGGCGGCCCCGGTCTCGAAAGCCTAGAATAGCGGCCGAGAGGATGCAGCGTACTGACCACACGACCCCTCGTAATCTGCAGGCCTTCGGGCTGAGCAGCGGTCGCTGGGCAGGCCAAGGCCCTTTCAAGGGCGTTAAGTGCCGTGGGGTTTGGATTTGGTGCCCTAATGATATTGTGTACAAATATTAATTACAGTTGAGTGGGTCATTTCAAATACTGAACATGCCCGCCACCAACGGAACCTGAGCCAATGGTGGTTTTGGAATTTTCTAACCTGCCTCCACAACATATAAAAAGGTGGCTGTACAACAGAGAACATGTCCCGCTGTAATTCAGTCTTCGAAATATGCAGTCGTTTGCACAATTCAACATGCCCAGCAGTAAAGGGTGTTCTGCAACTTGAAATGTGTTTGCTTGTCGTCGAAAGATTAACCGCAAAGGGATAATTTCTGCTATGATGTTCGTAGTCTCTAATTTCAGTCAACTGCTACACTGCAGTCTGACGGACGGCTGGTTAAAAGGTGTGATATTTCAGATTTCCAAGAACTAAGCGGTTTATTACGATAAGGAGGAACTCTGGTTTTGTAGCTCAATGTGAACTGTGTTATAATACAGATTCAGGAAATCTAAAAGTTTATGTAAGCGTGAAAGAACAATTCCCACTATTGGACCTGAAATGCGCCCAAGCGCACAAAAGTGGTAGACATGTAAAATACTTCTGAAAAAGCACTATGTATAAGACTGCCAGAACTGAAAATGAAATGGCGTATGGCTTTTAGTGCTGGGAGTGTCCGAGGACATGTTCGGCTCGCCAGGTGCAGGTCTTTTGATTTGACGCCCATAGGTGAACTGCGCGTCGTGATGAGGATGAAATCATGATGAAAACGCTACATACACCCAACCCCGTGCCAGCGAAATTAACTAATGATGGTTAAAATTCCCGAACCTGCCGGGAATCGAACCCGGGACCCCTATGACCAAAGGCCAGCATGCTAACCATTTAGCCATGGAGCCGGACACTGCCAGAACTCACATTTTACAACGATCTTACTCAAGGAAACAGTAGTGTGATATACGGTATCTTAATCTTGAAGATGAACCAGTGAGTAATGTATAAGTTATTTCAAATTTTGTTCTTCTGAAATGTCTTCCGTAATTTATCTTTGTTGTGAATCAAAAATGGTTTACCAAAATAAATTTTAAATACAGGGTGTATCATAACTATACCGACAAAAACAATCAGGGATGTTCTTCGTGTTACGTTAAGAACGATGGTGCAATATGATTCCAGGAGCGCGATTCAATTTGACGAACTTGCCGAATTTGCTATGCCAGTGAGCTAGCAACTGCCTGTTGCTGTGCGCCAAAGAAGGGTAGGGAGGGTAAGTGGGAAGTGGGAGACAGAAGCAATGCGCGATACACCACACATCCTACTGTAATAAAACCATTGAATGTATTGTTTCCTTCGTTCAGTATTTTATTCCATTTGCAATGTTGTGAAGCACCGCTGCACCTTCGAGCATGTTGAGAGATAAAGAACGTTACTGCGACCAACAGACAAGCCCGCCTGGTGGCCATGATCGTTAAGGCGCTGAAGTCTAAACCGGTCTGACACAGAGGTTATCTGGCTCGAGTCCCGTTGGTCGAAAAAAATGTCACCATCAGAATGTTGGCCGGCAGGGTAGGGGAGGTGGTGGTATACAATGTCTAATCACTAGATCGCGTGCCAAAAGCCTGAATTAAATTACAAACCTCTCCACAGTGCTCATATGGAGTGAGAGCATATTACGCTGTTGATGGTGATTCGTCCGTCGGATGGGGACGTTAAGCCTTGAGCAGACCCCTTGGTGCTATTCCACAGGAGTAGGCTGTGTGCTGGCACAGGATTTCACCCTCTCCCTACTATCATATATCACGTCGTTCATTTCATCTCATTAACTCCTCTGATGAGGTTGACGTCAGGAAGGGCATTCGGTCATAAAAACCCGTCACGACAGATTCATCTCACCTCATACTCGGCCCCGTAGAGAAACGGGACAAGGGTGGACAAACAAACTGCGACCGACAGACGAGGGTAGGAACGATCTAGTGCATTCCTTGACTGACAGGTGTGTCTTAATTACAGTGTGTTCTTGTACTGTGTGTGCTGTTATGGCTGTTTAATAAACTAACTGTGAATTTTGCCTGTAAGAGACAAGGACAATCCTGTTCGGGTCGAACGAGGAAACTTATGCAAACCCGTGGAGCATTATCTCTGTCCCCATCATAGACCCCACTTCCCTTCCCTTCCCTTCCCTTCCCTTCCCTTCCCTTCCCTTCCCTTCCCTTCCCTTCCCTTCCCTTCCCAGAAGTACGGCAGCGGCTTGTGCTCTGGCATGGCAAATACGGCGAGTTCGTCAATTTGAATCGCGCGCCCGGAAGTAATAAAAAACTAATTTTCTCGAAAAGAAAAATTTTCTCCTCCAAACCGATTGCATCATCGTTCTTAACATAACACGAACGGCATCCCTGATTTTTTATTGTCGGTATAGTAATTACACACACTGTATGTGCAATTGTAATAAGTAATAACACATGTAACTTACAGCATTTTATTTAAATATTAAAATCTTGTGTCTTCTGTTCCAAAATCAACATGTCCAAAAATATCCATACCAAAACTTAATATGTACACATGCCATTTCCAAAACTTAACATATTCAATACAATCTATTTGTAATCACCTACAACACTGTGTGATTTCCAACACATACATCCTGTAACTCATAATAATTTACTGTGTAAAGAAGTAATTCCTATCTTTCATCTGGAATGGCCAATGTAAGTTTTTAAAGACTTTTGTTGTGGTAGGTGCAAAATATTAAGAGATTTTAGGAACCTATAGCCTGTGGATGACCTGTTGGACAGTAATGTGCGGACCTTTACAGAATTATCTCTGAATTTACACTTCTGTTTACAAAAAGCTTGAATCTGCTCAATCAAAAGCAATTCTTTCAGATCACCTTGTTCAGCTAGTTATTATTATTTAGTCGACTCTCTAGTCCATGTTGGTTTTTTCACTTTTGATTTTATGCATCCTTTCTTTTAAAGGATGCCTTTGCTGGCAAGACCTAGTGTTTACAGTGCACTACGTCTTCTGGTGTGGGGTAGAGCAATTTTGTTACTTTCATTGATCTGTCTCTGTCTTATCCTTGGCTTTAACAAGATGAAAGTGACTGAGGTATGAACGATGCTAGTAATGCCATTCCTTGTGGAGCCAGTCCCTGCTATGAATGGTATGAAAATGTTGTTCATAGCGTCGGTCGGTGCATGCATTTCAGTGGCTTGGCAGACTGATATGTAATAGCAACTTCTGATGGCAGAGCTGTTGAGGATCCAGCCAGCCTTTGGGCTGAAGACTGAACATAACATTCTTTTAAAGTGGTCATAACATTTGTCTGTTTCACTATAAGGGCTGTTTGTTTCCTACATATTCTAACTATTCCTTTTAGTTTCAAACCTACTTTAGTGCTGTATAGTTTAAGTTTAATAGAAAACTCCTTGCCTGTGGTGTTATATAATGGTTCACTGATAATTACAGGTGGAGGGTCGTTCTCTTCGCTGGCTGTAGATGCGGTTAGTTCTACATGAAGTTCAATTTTCTTGTAGGGTTTAGCTTCCTTTCTCACTTCTGTAGCCTTCCTCTTATGTGGTCTTCCTATATGTGATTGTGTTTGTTTGTGTCCGTGAAAAACAAGAAATACTGATTGAATGACATTCGAAAGTATGATTTGTAGTGCTGTGTTTACATTAATCAAATGCCTACTGCAAACAGTGGAATGCACACTAGGTCTCCACAGAGATCCCAGTCTATTTCCTTGACGAGAAATTGCCAAACATCATTTAGTTTTGAGTTCCTCGTCTTTCGGAAATGTAGGAAATGAAATACCACATCCTTTTGAGGTCTTCGATTTACAGCAAGGAACACTAGAGTACACCATGTTTCTAAATAATTATCCGATGTTCGCATTACGTAAATGTCATTAATTTCAATCACTAAATTATAATCACCCCACACTAGCACAGGAAGGCTCATAAAGTACAAAAATACGTCTTGACACGCTCGAGAATGTTTGAATTACTACTTCGCCCGCGCAATTTTATGACTAAGAAGAGCGCACCTAGCGCAAAACGATTAATTTACAGAGTCATTATTTGAATAGAAAACTCTGTAACAGTTTTTTCTTTAGTTTCTTCTCGTTTCATTGGACATGTTCATTTTTGCAAATGACCTGCTTACGTGAAGTGGAATGTAAATTAAATCAATTAATACATGTAGTAAACAAGTATAATCGAATTGAGGAGAGGGCTAAAGCTGTTCCCACTTTGCAAATGTAAAACCTCTTTGAATAACTGATCACTGTTATTCCATACTTCTTTGAATATCTTGAAAGTGAATAAAAATATGGACTAGAGGCATTGATTAACAGAAAATAAAATACAAATTGGTAGAAAATTAAATGAGGAAAACAGGTATGATTGCAGTCTGCATATAAATTATCTAGCAGTCTTTTAAACTCGGCATAAAGGTATTTTCGCTTCACTTAGAAGGACGAGCGTTCGATTCTTTGCCAGAAAGTCGAAATGATTTAAAACGAAATTTGCGCTTCTGGAGAGGCACATGCAGTAGTCCCGGAATTCAGTCAATTTATTCTACAAGTAATTCTAATTCAACAAATAATTATCTGGGAGAGTAAATATAAAATTGGGTTCGGGAGATGAGTTGGAACCATGCCATCGGCAGCTCTCAGAATGGTTTCCGGTGGTTTTCACTTTCACCTGAGGTAAATACCAAAACAGTACTTTACCACGGGAGTGGCTGCGCGGTTTGGATCACGTATCTGACAGCTTACATAAGGGAGATATTGGGTTCCAACTCCACAGTCGGCTGCCGAAAGCCCTGAAGATGGTTTTACGTGGTTTCTCATTTTCACACCAGGCAAATGCTGGGGCTGTATCACAGTCAAGGCCTCGCTTGATTCCTTCACACTCCTAGCGCTTTCCTGTCTCATCGTCGCCATAAAACCTGTCTGTGTCGGTGCGACGCAAAACAAAATGTAAAATTAAAAAATAAATAAAAAGCAGCGCCATGACCACTATTTTCCTAGCTCTAGCCATTCCCTATCCCATCGGCACTACAAACCGTTGCTTACGCTATTATACAAGGCTGGGAAATGAGCAATGAGAAGTGGGGTCACCGAATTTAGTTTTTAGTTCTCCCGCTAGGATCGCGTTTCTAAGACACACGTTTTGAATGTCTTCCTATGTTCAGCATGGATCGTGTGGCAAGTGCTTGCAAAAAATCGCTAATGTATTGCTAAATATGGTACTTACGGAGAAACTACTTGTTCTGAATGTTGCTTATGATCCATTTTTTTGTTGTAGTGCAAATAATCCGTCAATATGATATTGACGTGTCTTATTGGAAACTCGGTCAGGAGTCATCTTAGTGTGGACCCACAGTAAACACGAATTATACATATTTACAAATGTGTTATAAAGTGTTTATGCGATTCTGTAGTCAGTTTATACACAAGTAAAAGCTAATACTTTACAAAGTAGTCTTTGTAATGGGTCTCCAGTTCAGAATCACCATTTGAATCTCACATCGCTGCCTAGCCTAACTTAGCTTTAACATATTTCTGTTCAAGGGTTTCTGTGTAATGTGTGGGAAGACCTTTGAACAGAATGAAGAGCAATTTATTAGAAAGCTTGTCTTCAATACCGACAGCATCTCTCTTTACAGTACATCAGTCATTCGAAGAAGCGTATCCAAATTCCTGTCATAGACCAGCTTTGATTTTATTGCCATGTCGTCTATGATGAGAGAAGCAACCTTTCGATTATCGTGCTGTAAAGATTTATTTTCTGCAATCAGACGAGCTCATACCAAAGAAGTAATTCCTATCTTTCATCTGGAATGGACAATGTCAGTTTTTAAAGATTTTTGGTGTTGTAGGAGCAAAATATTAAGAGATTTTAGGAACCTGTAGCCTGACCGTAATATGCAGACCTTTACAGCAATCTCTCTGAATTTACACTTCTGTTTACAGAAAGCTTGAATCTGCTCAATCAATAAAAATTCTTTCAAATGACCTTGTTCAGCTAGTATTGTAATTTAGTCGACTCTCAAGTCCATGTTGATTTTTTCACTTTTGAGTTTATGCATCCTTTGTTTTAAAGTAGTAATGACATCTGTCTGCTTCACTGTAAGTGCTCCTTATTTCCTACATATTCTAACTATTATTTTCAGTTTCAAACCTACTTTAGTGCTGTATAGTTTAAGTTTAATAGAAAACTCCTTGCCTTATATAATGGTTCACTGATAATTACAGGTGGAGAGTCTTTCTCTTCGCTGGCTGTAGATGTGGTTGGTTCTACATGAAGTTCAATTTTCTTGTAGAGTTTAGCTTCCTTTCCCACTTCTATAGCCTTCTTCTTATGTGGTCTTCCTGTATGTGATTGTGTTTGTTTGTGTCCGAGAAAAATATGAAATACTGATTGAATGACATTCGAAAGTGGAATTTATAGTGCTGTGTTTACATTCATCTGAGTCTTTGAAATGCCTACTGCAAACAGTGGAATGCACACTAGGTTTCCACAGAGATCCCAGTCTATTTCCTTGACGAGAAATTGCCAAACCTGATTTAGTTTTAAGTTCCTCGTCTTTCGGAAATGTAGGAAATGAAATACCACATACTTTTGAGGCCTTCGATTTACAGCAAGGCACACTACAGTGCACCATGTTTTTTAAAGAATTATCTGATGTTCGCATTGCGTAAATACGGTCATTAATTTCAATCACTAAATTATAATCACCCCAAACTAGCACAAGAAACCTCATAAAGTACAAAAAATACGTCTTAACACGCTGGAGAATGTTTGAATGACTACTTCCCCACGCATTACAAATTTATGATAACATGATCTCATAATATCAAATCCACATAGTCTAACATGTTTTCCTCATGTGATTGCTAGCTCCTGACAAGAAATACGGAATAGCTCGGAGACAGACTGTGGTACAAATTTTTTAAAAAACGTAAAATGGATAAAACACTAAATTCCTCTATAATAAATCTAGAATTCGGCCAAAAAAATCCGCTGTCCGCTAAATCATATATTTCTCCGCCGACAGTCTTCTAATTCCGTCAGATTTAGCGGAAAATCCGCTAAGTTGGCAACACTGGTTGCACTTGGTCAGTCAAGTCAGCAACGGTTAAGCTGGTATTGGATAACGCTGTTGTTGTCTTCCCATAATGTCTCATATATACGTGCTCAATGGGTGAATGGTCTGGTGATCTCGCAGGCCAATGCAGCTGGTCGACACACTGTAGATCACGTTGGGTTTCAGGAGCGGTTATGAGACGCTGTTGGAAAACACCCTCTTGAATACTGTGAATGAATGGTAGCACAACAGGTTCAGTCGCTGGTCTGTCGTACAAATTTGCTGTCAAGGTTCTTGAGATAACGACGAGTGTGTTCCTCCTGTCAAAGGAAATCGCTCCCCTGACCATAACTCCTGGTGTAGGTCCAGTGTGTCGACGCCGCACAGCTTTGTTCCATGCGCTCGCCTGGCCTCCTTCTTACCAACCTACGGCCGACACTGGCATCAAGGCAGAAACAGATCTCAACTGAGAACACAACAGATCTTCACACCGCCCTCCAATGAGTTAGAACTCGTGCATGCATTGACACCACTGAAGTCGCAAATGGCAGTGATTCGGAGTTAATAGAATGAACGCAACAGGACATCTGGCTCGGAGCTGTCCCTCAAGTAATCGATTTCTTACAGTTATCTGTCACTTCGGAGCCAACTGAAGCTCTAATGGCTGCTGAAGATGCAGTACGGTTCGTCACAGCCATGCGGCGAATACGGTGGTCTTCCCTCTCCGTATACGTCCGTGTATGGCCGGAACGCGGTATTCTTGAGACAGTGACCATTGTTGCCGACACCGATGCACTTTGGAGGCATTCCCGTCAAGTCTTTCTGCAACATCGCGGAAAGAATATCCATTTTCTCGTAGCCCTATTACACGGCCTCGTTCTAACTCAGTAAGTGATGATATTGCCTTTTTCGTCTTTGACTCTCAACACTGTTTCACAATGTCAGCACTCGACGCTCACGAAATGCATTGTGCATATTTAAAGCAAACTTGATTTTCAAGATCGCAGTGGCGTTACTTCGTCGAATAACCCGCAAATCTGAATAGGCGTCGTTTATCTAGCACAACTCCTTCTTGATGCTGGGATTTCATTTTCCGCCAGTATAGATGACATAGTGCAAAGCAAAATTGGCTAGACTTAAAACTGTCTGCGCTATCCCGTTTAAAGCCGAGGTTCCGGATGGTAGAAGGCTGTACTTTTCACTCTAAGTATTTTCATTGCCTGTACAAAGATGGATTTCCTTTTTTTTTTGTAAGTGTTTTTATGTACTAAGTAATTGAAGAATGCTTAATTGAAGAACTTTAAGAGCCGTACAGCTCGGTTTAGGCACTCGGCGCGGAGAAAACATATACCAACATTCCTCATTTTTACCTTGGGTCAGGTGACCAAAACAAATCAGACAACATTAATTAATTTCGTTCTGCTCTGAGAGAAATAAACGAATTTGCAGCAGATATTATGTGCTGAAAATTCCATCTTTATTGTTAGCTTTTGGCTGTACTAATCGCAAGTATTTTGTACAAGTAACATGACAACATTAGGAAGCTTCATCTGTATTTTTGAAAAGAATTATTGAAGTAATATAATTATGTTTAAGAGATGAAAACAAGCAGTCGTCCTGGTTCGGGGTACTTGTGTTATTCGATCTCCACGAGGAGCAATGGATTTTGTGTGGCGGTACTTTAATATTGGTAGATATCCAAACCAAACCCAAACCCCATGGCATTACAGCCTTTGAAGGCCCATGGCCTACCAAGCGACCGCTGCTCAGCCCGAAGACCTGCAGATTACGAGGTGTCGTGTGGTCAACACAACGAATCCTCTCGGCCGTTATACTTGCTTTCTGGACCGGTTGGTAGATATCCACTATGTTTTAAACGCTTTATTTATCACTATACGTTTTGCTATTACAATATTAGTATTAGTATTACGAATGGGAGAACCCTATTTGATGCTAGGCGGTACTTACAACCTGTTTCTTTAGGAGATGAAGATTACCTCGGTCATTATAGTCCATACGATGAAAGTGAATGGAATGGAAGTGGCCGTTCTTATAACTTATTCTAAGTTTGCAAGAAGGGCTGACCGGGCGAGTTGGCTGTGCGGTTAGGGGCACGCATCTGTGAGCTTGCATCCGGGAGATAGTAGATTCGAACCCTAATTTCGGAAACCCTGAGGATGGTTTTCAGTTGCTTCCCATTTTCACACCAGGCAAATGCTGGGGCTGTACCTTAATTCAGGCCACGGCCGCTTCCTTCCCACTCATAGATCATTCCTGTCCCATTGTCGCTATAAGACCTATCTGTGTCGGTGCGACGCAAAAAAAGTTATAATAATAATAATAATAATAATAATAATAATAATAATAATAATAATAATAATAATTTTCAGTCACCTCGGTTCAGCATATATACTGTTGCCTAGTAGGCAGTGGGTCCTCCATGGGCACTAATAACTTGTTCCATGCGTGATGGCATCGACGCGTATAAGGCGCGAATGGCGTCCTGGAGCATAGCCATCCATGCTGCATTCACCTAGTTCCACAGTTCGTCTTTGGTGGTTGGCACTGGGTCGCAGCGCCGCACCGGTCGTTTCACCGAATCCCATACATTTTCGATTAGCGACAAGTCCGGGGATCCGGCGGGCCAGGGCAACAGTTTGACATCCTGTGACAGCAAGAAGACACGTGTTCGTGCAGCAACATGTGGTCGCGCTTTGTCCTGCTGAAATATGGCGTCTGGGGTGTCGTGCAGAAAGGTATGGCTACGGGTCGCAGGATGTCATTCACATAGGTCAAACTGGTCTCAGTGCCCTGGACACGCACCAGTTGCGATTTGTTGTTGTACCCAATAGCTTTCCACGCAAACGACCTTGAGTTAGCGCTGTACGTCTTGTGGGAATGCGGCCAGTGTGATGCCTCTCCCCCTCTTGCGGCGAACCAAAATGCGGCCATAATTTTCAAACAAACAGAACCTGGATTCGTCCGAAAACAGTATCTGCTGCCATTCCTGTCTTCACTGGCGTCGTTCCATATACCACTGGAGTCTAGCATGTTTATGCACATTAGTCAAAGGTAGGCGGAGAAGTGGACGACGCGCAGGTAACCCAGACCGTAATAAACGACGACGGACTGTCACTCCTGATAGTGTACGATGTGTTACACTGTTCCACTGTTGCGCCAGAGCCGAGGGGGACGCAGATCTATTCTGCAATGCCATTCAGATGAGGTGTCGATCTTCTCGGGGGGTGCGACCAGACCCATCTCGTCGTGTTCTCGGCCTTCTTTGATCCATCCTGCACACACCCGTTGCACTGCTGACACACTTCGTCTCACACGAGCAGCAATTTCCCGGATGGATGCATCACGTTCTCTCATGCCAATAATGCGCCCTCTATCATACTCACCCATTTGACGGAACGGTTCTCGCATACATCTGCGAGGCATCCCGCACGTCTGCTCAAGTCACACTGATCCATTACTTTCGTTTTATAGCGACATCGAGAGCTGTAGGCACATTTTACCAGTTGGTGGTGGTGCGCCAAGATATCGATGTGGATCTTGAACCTGAGAGCCGACGTAGTTCAAATGCTAATCATTCCTTTCGGAACATACTAATGCATATGTCCACTGGATATGAACTTCCTCTCTCTAGTCTTCCCAGGTGTTCTTGTTTTTATGAACATGAGTGTAATTTCAGACATCCAACTTGGTCTGAGCAATAAAAATTACGTTGAAGCGTTGTACACTGATCTCTCTTCTGTGTATGACCACATGCTTCCTACATCTCCCAAAAGTATGCATTGGGAACCTCAGATGCCTACTGCAAGATAGACATCTCATCATGCTTCAGAATGGCATGGGAATTCGATCTCGAATGATATCAAAAGGCCATCTACAAGGCCCTATCTTGGCACCGTTGCTTTTAACATTTACACGGCGGACCTCATATCTATCTTTTCCCCTGAGATACTACTCAGTATCCCGATGATGTTTGCAACATACATAAGCTAAATTCTTGGACAAATGTCAAGAACAGGTGACGGTTGCCATGCAGTCAATCACTCCTTGGCTTGATAAAATTATTTAAGGATATCAGCAGGAAACTCAGCTGTTTCTATCTACACTTGATATTCGAAAGCCGCACTGGACCTGCTTCATTTGGGTACCTACATATTTTCCTACAAGGTGGTGGTGCCATATCTAGGACTTCCCATCGGCAATAAATTGACATTGGCACATAGTGGGGTTGTGACTCGAAAATTGCGCTGCTTTTGCACAAATCCTTGAGTCGACCTATTCTGGATTATGGAAGTGGATGTTTGCTACGGCCTTAAAAGCATTGGTCACTAAACTAGACAAATGTCAGTATAAGGCTCTTAGATTATGTGTGGGAGCAATGCAGTTAACACCTACAAATGCTCTGCTAGTTCAAACACTTAAACCTCTTCTCCATCTACGAAGGAAACGTGAAAAGTTATCTAGCAGAACGGCCACACGCCCGACATATCTACACAGTTGGATCAAAGGACTATAATACAGTGGGCAGTGCTTATATCGATGTACAATCCGGTAGCTTTGGCGAATTCAAGCTACCTCCGACAGCATCCGTATTCACGACCGAAAATACAGCCTTTCCGGGGGCCATAGAATATGCTGCAACTCTACCCAAGCGGTTGATTGTGGTGTTGTCCGATTCCAGGTCAGCATAGCAGAGTCTCAGGGAAAACGTCCTTGATTCTCGTGCACGAGGTTATTAAAATGGTTCATCGAATTGAGACGCTGGGAAAGAAAGTTTCACTTGTGTGGGTAAATAACCTTTATGGAATCATAGGCAATGAAGTAGCCGACAAATCAGCATGATCAGCTGCCACTGAAGGCCAACAGACATAGCCTACTCTACAGTTGCAGCATCGGATTACACCTCCTTGCTTCGTCGACGGCAATTGATGGCATAGAACAACGAGTGGCATGATACTTCTCAACAACATGGAAAACACTATGCCACTATCCATCCAGATATTCAGAACCCACTTTCGCACCATTAACGTCCCTACTCGCGCCAATTCATCAGAGCAATCGCAAGAATTTCATCATGGTTGTTTCCCTCAGCACGTCCACAAAATCCAAATACTACGATCTACGTTCTGTTCATGTTCAGCTGATATAGTTTCAGATCTTAATCACATATTCCTTGGATGTCCACACCACTTTGCTCGCACTACTTGTCTACCACAAAAATTATTGTCATTGGGATATCAATAATATTATCACCTATTCTTTCCTCAACCCTCCACAGAACTGACCACTCTGCCCACCTTGAGTTATATGCACTTCTCTCTGATATTGAATTGCGGATCTAAAACCTTCACCTAGAATCGATCTTACCAGAACTGTATCACTCCTACCTCCTTCTCTTCCACGTGTACCACTGGAAGGCATAAATGTGTCGAGAAGATGAACACAACAAATTAAATAAATCCCATCCTTACATAATTCACTGACTGAGTGGACATTATCCCGAATGCCAAAATATTAGTACATATTATTGTCGAGCTGAATGGCTCACCAGTGCGAAGTGCTGGCTTTTTGAGCCCAAATTGGCTATTTCAATCCCAGTTCAGTCTGGTGGTACTTGCAGGTGCTCAAGTACACCAACCTCGTATCCATAGATTTTCCAGCACTTAACAGAACTCCTTCGGAACAAAGTTCTAGCACCTCGGCTTCTTCGAACTCCGTAAGTGTAGTTAGTGGTCGCCGAAAACTTTCGATGCGTTAGTGCGACGTTAAACCACCAGTATTGAGTGGGACGTAGAACGAATATCGTTATTAACCTTTATGTCCGCCTCCGTACAGCAACGGTTAGCACTATTAGCTGTCGTCCTTGGAGGACTGGGTTTGATTTCTGGTACTGCCAGAGATTTAAGAATGGCAGGAGGGCTGGTTGGTATGTGGTTGAAATGGTACGTGCAGCTCTCTTCCATTGGGGGCTTGCCTGAAAAAAGCTGCACCACCTCAGAACGAGGACAGGCGTTCGTGCGACTCTGTGGCTAAGCGTTTAACATGCAGGCCTTTGATCTTAGAGGTCCCGGGTTCGATTCCCGGTCAGGTTGGCGATTTAGAACTTCAGTGGTTAATTCCTCTGACTGTGTATGTGTGCGTGTGTGTATGTATGTGTGTGTCGCCTTCATCATTCGATTTCATCCTAGGTAATGCTCCATCCTCAGCGTCACGCAGGTTGCCCACTCGGACGACCTGTACCAAGCCTCCTTTATGTTCTTAAATTGGCACTGATGCATCCTTAACTGAAATACGTTGCAATGTGAGGATTTCCCAGCAGAGAAGAATCGATCGTTTTTGTTTAAAGTGGCTAACAACTAGGTCATCGACCAAAATATAGAAGGCTCATGGAGGAAATGCATTCAGATGGTCGCTTCCAGCAGCAGAATGTCTGAACTGTGTATCTTCCATCTTTCCAATCCTTTCGTGAAATGTGTCTTTCAGCTACGGACATGGTTCGATGTACCGTACATAGCTGTAGTGAATCAAAGTATAATCGGAGAATCATAAATATTCGCTTGTCTGCTGAAACGAAATCTGCTTTTTTCCTACTTCCGCTTCGTGAAGGTACGTTTGCTTTCATGTTTCCATTCCTGAACCAACCATGTAATGTACTAATTAGCATGACTTGCCTAGGACACTACTCAAACACCGCTGTTAATATTTGTATGTTGATAGCTTATCTCAAATAGAGACGAAATGAGCCGGTGCTTTCCGATTCACCGTCCAACTTATGATAAATTGATTTTTACTGCTATTGAAAAAGAGACGCAGTTCTACTCCCATCCATAGATATCCGAGGACGATCTGGAACCGATTATGGCAGAGCTACACGAAATTAGGGATCACTGAGTGGCTACGGCTCGAGTAGGCTTACACGAAAAGGGGTGACGGGCACAGGAAATAGTATTTTGGGACTAACGCCTGAACAGGACGGATGAAAATATTCTTCTTCTATCGCTTTTCCTATACCTCGGTGGGTTCGTAAGTGTGAAATATGTCGTACATATTTTTATCCTATTTTGTGGCCGGATGCCCTTCCTGACGTCAACCTTATATGGAGGGGTGTGTTTTTGTGGTGGATGGTAGTGTGGTGTGTTGTGTGAATATGAGAAGGAATGTATCGGTACAAAAACAAACATCCAGCACCTGATGATTAAAATATCCGACCCGACCGGGAATCGAACCCGGGCCCCTCTGAATCGTAAGCCTCAACGCTGGACATTTAGCCAAGGAGCCAGACGACGGGAAGGATGACGGTATCAATTTGTATTGAAGTGTTTCACCCCACCCCCTCCAGTCACCCCAGGAAGAAATGAGATAATACATAGATTTTTCATTGTACCGATTACTGCAGTGTTCCTAATTCATACAGCATGACATCTGAATATGCTAAACCCCTGTCATTTACGTTTAAGATTATGGTACGTGGGTAAACGTTTCCTTCGTGTTATGAATTTGCATGGAGACAGGTCCAGTGACCCAAATAGCAGGGATCATTTACTTTGTCGACTGTAAACGTGAAATAAGCGTGCCTTGGTGATCTCTATATCGCAAGATAGTAGGTTCAAATGTGGCTGAAGTTGTGAATTTGTGAATGATGGAATCCAGTCCATTCGGGGTCCCATGTCGTACGATGTCGCCTTGTCAAAGACCTCTGGTGATACATTTCGATAGTTACCGGACAAAATTTAGAACTTGGTAATCGGTTGCCCACTTTCCAGTTTTCTGCCATCTCGAGATGATTTGATGTTTATAGATCTAGATAATCTATGAATAGTCGGAGATACTCTAATGTTCGCTTGTCTACTGAACCAAAATCTGCTTTGAGCATTCTATCTAGCGGGGTACAAATCATAATTAACACTTTTCTCGGAAGAAGTTGGACAGATTCATTGGACAGGCCCGTGCAGAATAATGGCAGATGTTATACTCGATTAAGTATAACACTTGCTGTGTAGCATTTTTGCGTAGACTGGAACGAAATGTACTCATGCATCTTCACACAAAGAATGTTTTTATTTAAAATAATTATACGAAATTAAATTCATGTCTGGGGAGTAATAGAAGTAATGATTTACTAATTTGCGCTACATTCCTTGGTAGGCCTTAGCCTCCTTGACAACTTCAGTCCAGGCTTCTCTATCTCTTGTTTTAGTTCCCCGCCTTCTAATTCCCATTCTCCTTAGGCTCCCTTCAACATTGTCTAGCACCTGGTTCTCGATCTGCCACTCATTCGATGTCCTCCTGGCTTCCCCTTGAAAACCTAATTAACCATCCTATCCTATGGTATTCTTTCCGCAAGACCTAGCCGTGCTGTTACTTTCAATTTCTGACATGATATCTCGTCTAAATAACATTGTGTTAATTCTATTGAATCGTTCGGAGTTGAAAGAAGCTAATTCAAATGTTGCAACTTTTCATAAAAAGCACAATAAAATCCATCAATTAAAACATTAGTATAAAGAAAGGAGTGACACATTCCTGTGCAGCTTGATTTAATTTGGTTATTAGATAATCAGTTCATTAGATCTGCGTTACATATTGTTATATGAACATGTCTTCGTTGGCCTTTAGTATAAATGAGGAAGCTGGACGCGTCGGGTTATCTACCCGTTCCCATAAAACATCGAATCGATAAATAAACGACGAATATCTCCGCTATTGATTGTGGGATTAATGCTTCTAGCAGCGGTGCTACCAATAGTAGAGCTACTAATATCACTACTATGAGGAAGTCTGACTGTTCATTTGCTTCGTCCGAAGTTGTAATTTTAAACGGAGAACGGTTAATACATTTCTGCCGAGCAAAATGCCGAATTGAGAACACTATAACACCGTCACATCCATTAAAAACCTGTAGATCCTCATATGGTGTGACCTTCAATGAGATCGATCCTATTTGCATTAGCCGTAGATGGAGAACCGCTCTCCGTGATGCCAGAGCATATCGAGCGGCAGACATCAGTTGAGATCACTGCCTGGTCAGAGCAAATCTCAATCTCAAGATGAAACACCTGTCACCACGCGGCCATATGCCATAGAGAAACTCAAAGATCCTGCCAAATCCACTAGCTTTACCCTGACTGCAGATTCGGCTAATCAATAAACCGCCAGACACTGAAGAGAACTGGACTGCGGTCAGGACTTTCATACGCTGCAGCAGCCTCAGCGGCAGCACAGAAGGAGCAAACGGAAAGATGAGTCGTTCCATAACGGATCGTGGCTGTTGATCGATTAAAGATGTGTAGAGCTGAAGAGAGAATAGTCCAAGACAGATCATAAGGAGCAGTGAATCCAGCAGAATTTGGTGTCCGGCTGGCCGTTTTTGTTCTGTACTTAACATCTCTTCAACACGTACTACATGTACGTAACACGACCTAATACGTTGAAAGTCTATTTCGATTACAATGCGGTCGTCAAAATTCAATATTCATAAATATATCTTGTCATCGCGAAAAGAAGGATTGGGTCCTGCGGAAAGGGAAGAAGCCTACAGGTCATGGAGACTCAAGAACTCTCTACAGGGTTGTCACATTTGACGGGAGTACACAGCAACTTGTCCCAATCAAAGATGAACACGGAAAGATTTTGCTAACCTGGGATGAAGGGCAGACTGAGCATTTCCGGTATGTCCTCAACCAACCCAGCCCATCGACAATATACACTTTCGGAGAAGAGGAAGCACTTGATGAGCTTAATGTTAATATCGCCATAATTACGATTGATGAGACCAAAATCGCGATCAAAGGCCTCCGAAACAATAAGGAACCAGGACCTCAGACGAAATTCTCGCAAAACTTCTCAAAGCGTGCGCCCAGCCATTGGCCGAACAGTTGATAGTGCCGTTCAACAAATGCTGGAAACTGAAGAGTGCCCCAGACGAATGGAGGAAGAGTATAATTGTCCACTTGCCCAAAAAGGGAAACTTCTCGAAGTGTTCAATCTGGCGGGAATCATATCGGTACCTAGTAAGGTCTTCAGCCCAATCTTACTGCGTACACGGAATGCCATCGACTGACGTCTGTGGGAGGAACATTGGGGATTCCAAAGTGGTAGAGCGTGTTCTGGCCAGATCTTTACCCTGCGTAATATTACTGAACAATGCATCGAATATCATCACCCGCTCTCCGTAAATTTTATTTCAAAAAAGCATTCAAATCATCCATCGTAAGTGACTGTTAGTTAGCCGCATGATTTCTGGTATAACGGAAACTTTAGTCACTATCTTCAAAAGTCTGTACCTGAGCTCTTCATGTTGCGTGAAGATCAACTTGGGACACAGTGTGAAATAACCACCGGCGTTTTTATCACCAATCCTCTCAATAATTAATTTAGATTTTGTTATGGTGAAGGAAACATCACGTTTGGGAGCAGGCATAATATGGACCAACAGAAACACGCTGAGATGTCTCGAATTTGCAGAAGATATTGTACGTTTGGCCGATGATGACGTCCAACTCCAGCTGGCCACCACAAACGGAGACCAACATGATTGGCCTACGCATCAGTTCCGAAAAATATGAAGTTGTGAAGATTGGGGTAAGCGAAACCGCAGCCCAACATCAGTTTCGGAACCGCTCTACTGAAATAACTTGATCGCTTCACCTATTTAGGAACATGATGATGAGTTGATGACAATTAGGCATAAGTTCACACTCGTATTTAGAAATCCACGGCTTTGTTCCACCGCCTACAGCCTGTATACCGTATTTACGCGAATAATCCCCGCAACCTAAGGCTCATTTTGAAAAAAATTAAATTAAGTAAAATTTCTTCCATTGAAAGAGTAACATAAGCATAAACAAATATATCATTTCACTCCGCGAAGTCCACGTGGTCTTTACGAAAATATGAACGTGTAAATTAACGGATATAGCTGCTTTGCCTGAATATATTTGAGAAATACATTATCCTCCACATGGTACTACAGCTCTTGAAGGGCCTTGGTCTACCAAGCGACAACTGCTCAGCCCGAAGGCCTGCAGATTACAAGTTGTCGTGTGGTCAGCAGGACGAATCCTCTCGGCCGTTATTCTTGGCTTTCTAGACCGGGACCGCTATCTCACCGTCAGATAGTTCCTCAATTCTAATCACGTAGGCTGAGTGGACCTCGAACCAGCCCTGAGGTTCAAGTAAAAATCCCTGACCTGGCCGGGAATCGGACCCGGAGCCTCCGGGTAAGAGGCAAGCACGCTACCGCTACACCACGGGGCCGGCAATACATTATCACTGCTATAAAATATATTTGCCGTGAAAATTATCAAGTAGGAATAGGCATTTCAATCTGAACTTGCAGTAGGTAGATTGAAAGATTCATTATCTGTTGTATCACTAGTACCCTCTCGTAAATTACTTACAGATTCGTTGCACACCATACCTAAAACACTTTTCACACGCGGCCTTTTCTTTACGCGGAAATTAAGAAGACCGGTGGTGGATAATTATTTTTCCTGCAATGTAAACAGTTGAAACAGACACACCGGCGAACTCGGATGTTACTTTTGCGATATGGTAAAACGTCGTTAATTCAATGTCGTTGGGGCGTAAAAATTGGACTTCGAATTACGTGATTTCGACCGCCAACTCGTACTTCAGAATTGCCAATCCTTGCCGCGTCAAAAAATATTCTAAGATCCGTTACTCCATGAAATTAACATTGATTCACAGTTTAAACCTTTGAAATGCTGTGGTAAAGAACTATTTCCAAAATATATCCAACACGGTGCATTTACAGTATTCAAATAATACACTCACTGACAAACATAACCTCACGCAACGAAAGAAAAAAAAAGAAAAACAATTATTCAAAGACGAGAAGTCTATGCTGGCTCCTCTGTGCAAGTACTTTATTCAATGGATTACTGTACTGTATGCATTTTTAGATGCCTTGTATTTGCACGGAAACTACCCGATGGCCTTAAAACATCGTGGCTTATCGGACTTTCCTATGACGAGAGGAGGAAGTCTTTCGCTTCCGTCTGCATTGCAGCAGAGTACGACCCCATCCCCTTTTAAAAAGTCCGTTTGGGCTAGGCATAAAGAAACCAATGCAGTTGCATTGCTATTGACAATATTGTTCGCTGCGTACGAATTGATTATAATTATGAGCCACGCTTTTTCGCCAACTGACGGCATCGCCAAAGATAATCGCCAGTGTTCGCGGATTCTGCTTCTTCGCACACTGCCTATTACGTGATACTGTCTCGTTCCTTAAAACGCTGAATACAAAAGAATTACGATTTCACTCGACCTTAGCAGCTATAAAACAAATTGTCAACACACCGAAGTGAGTGAAAGTGCGGAAAGCTACCCCTGCACGTTCCGGAAGACGCATTCTATCGTGACACGAATAAATTCTGAATTTAAATTACTGTGTAAATGCCTTTTTTTTAAATGTAAAGGCAGTTTTAAATTAAAAGTCTGAATTGTTTTCCGTTTCAATATGACGTATAGGGGCAGCTTTCCTCCGTCTGAGGATACACAAAGCATAACTGCACACCCAATATCGAAAACTAGGTGAGCCAGGAGCGTGTTGTCAACACTGATGCAAATAAAACCCGCGCCCCAATTTCGTGCCCCAAATTAAAAAAAGAACATGCAGGGATTATTCGCGTAAATACGGTAATTGCCAGGCTTCATTTCTAATAACATCAAGCAGCGCCTGTACTCTGCTGTTATCTTCCCCATGGCAATCTATGCGTGGTAAACATGGAAGATGGCCAGTATCACTGAAAAGGCTAATAATGTCCAGCATCGTTTCCTTGCGACGAATCCCGATAATATGGTACGTCGACCACGCTACAAACGAGGCAGTGCTCCAGTGTGGTGGCTTGATAGCCTTCACGTCATTATTACCCGCCGTCGACTCCAATTAGCCGGCCGTGTCTCAACATCGTGTACCAGAAGTGGCCATGCAGTAGGTCCTACCAGGAGCCAGACGGACCTGAGGCCGGGCCCGGAACACCTGGTGGCGAATAGTTGTCAACAATCTCAAGCTTATTGGTGTAAGCTGGTCCGAGGCTGAATTGCCAGCGGAGGACCGGCAGTGCTAGAGTGATCTCGTCGCACGAAGTGCTCAACAAAACAGGAGGAGGTGAGACTGAGACTTCATATTTATTAAATGAAAGTGTCTACAGATTAATCCCAGTTATTTCTGGGCACGCTGGAGCCAACCTGGGTAATTTTGTGTTTTAGCTGGAGTTTTAAGGATGAATTGCCTCCTTGAGGTCACCTAAATTTTCAGACGAAATTTTCAACATAAAAACAACAGGGATTCATACTTCCACCATCTGAGTGAGAGGCCAGCACATAAACCACTGCGTGAATCACAACATCCACCCTCACACACCACCACCACCACCACCACCATCACCACCACCACCACCACCACCACCACCACCACCACCACCACCACCAATTTTACAACAAAATATTCTTTTACCGATTATTGCCGATGCTCTTTCATTACAATGAACATATACGCTTCTCCTTTCCTAATTTTCTTGCCCAGTTACGTAGAGTGGATTAAGCTCAATTTTATGGCCAGGTAACTTCTAATGCCAACTATATTTGTTTAGGAATGTATTCGCTATTGCGTTTTCTGTGATGGTTGGTAATGTGGTGTATTCTTTGTAAATGAAGAGATGTGGATAGAAACTGTACCGGGAGGTACACCTCAACTCCGCACATTTAAAAGAAGCGCCTTAAGGAACGCTATCTCATACAAATCTTGAAATAGCTAGTGCATGAAGTTGGGACATTAATCAGAAGAGGTCACTACAGAATAACTGAGTAATTCGTTATTTTAAAGTTTCCTAAACTGACTGGATTTCTTTGTTTTGTTTTGGTATACATCAAGAAATTTGGACTTTTCTACCTAGATGTCTCTACAAAAAAACTGAGGTCATGCACCCTGGTGCGGGGTGGAAGAATTACTGATTTAAAGAAGTTTTGTTTTTATAGGTTTTCTCAACTAAATTGACTTTCATTTATTTTGGTACTTCAAGGTTTGCAACACTCCCTTCTCATCCCGCCAGCTTTTGAATCTGGCCAATAACAAATTTTCTGTATTTATTTTTGAGCCAATCATAGGCTTCTTGTTGCTTTTTAGTCTCCCAATAAAACTGAGAGAGTGAGTACGGATTTAGTCCAGAGCCTTCTAGAACCATCCCTTCGGGTATATAAGCTGCGGTTTTTTCAAGCTACCTTGTCTTATTGATCGTCGAAGTACTGAGTGTGTGTGTTAAGACAGGAGGCGGGGTGCCTCATTCTTCGGCAGGCAGAACATCAGCCCAGGTAATGGTCACCTGTTTTCTATCTCTGTAGCTAAGCTCCGCAAAGTTACCCCAGGGTAAGGTCCTAATCTTCAACTACGTAACTATCTGTTTTCTAAAATGTAAACTTTCTTCCTGCTAATGTAAAATTTCATAAAGATTTAAACTGTAAATCGCGGATAGAGAGTGCGTTACCCTCTCGAGCACCCCTTTATCTTGAGGTGACTAACATTTTGTACAAACACCAACCACTGCCTTTCCATTTTAATTAATTTGGAGCTCACGGTGTCACACGATATATTTTTTCACCAGTGGCTCTCTCGGGAAATTCTTTTGCAAGAAAAAATTAGTTGCAATTACATGTCCATAAATGTACCGAATATAAGCAAGATTTCTTTTACAATTGATTTTACGTCGCACCGACACAGATAGGTCTTATTGCGACGATGGGATAGGAAACGCCTAGGAGTGGGAAGGAAGCGGCCGTGGCCTTAATTAAGGAACAGCCCTAACATTTGCTTGGCGTGAAAATGGGAAATCACGGAAAACTACCTTCAGGGCTGCCGACAGTGGGGTCGAACCCACTATCTCCCGGATGCAAGCTCACAGCTGCGCGCCCCTAACCGCACGGCCAACTTTCCCGGTAGATGTTATGCGTGGCTGATATCAGTAACTCGGCGAATGATTGTACCTTTGTTTTTTTGAACTTACTAGCAGCTTCTGAACCCAGAACTATTTTCATGATCTCTTTACAAGCTGGCATTAATAACGTTTCATCTATTATATGTGGTTTTTTGGCCTTTACGGTAATTTCGGCTGCCCTATAGCTAGCTTCCTGTAGTCTACATTTTCCGAAACATTGCAGTCATGAATGTCCTTTGTTTTCCGTTTTGTTCTAACAAGTGTCAAAAGTAGTTAACATCTTTGCTTGAATATAATGTTTGTTGACAAAAAGTCGTTTCAACATACTGAGAACCATAGCAACATTACTGTGATTTGCACCACAAACAACACTCGAGGATTGGGTATGTTTTCTCACCACACTAAAAAAAAATCATAAGATAATTATTATGCCGGAGCACTTTTTTTTTCAGGCTCATTGCTTTTACAACTTATAGTCATCGACGGAATACTTGGTACAAGGAATTTGTCCATTTTGAAAAACGAAAAAACCTAATAATAATAATAATAATAATAATAATAATAATAGAAAATAGATATTCAAGAATCTTTGGGAGAAAAAGTCAAAGAGGTCAAGAAAGATTTAGAAAGCAATAAAATAACAGAAGAGAAAACTATAGAAAGAGAGTTTTAAAATTGAAGGGTTCTACCTTTTTTTTTTTTTTGCTTGTTGCTTTATGTCGCACCGACACAGATAGGTCTTTTGGCGACGATGGGATAGGAAAGGCCTAGGAATGGGAAGGAAGCGACCGTGTCCTTAATTAAGGTACAGTCCCAGCATTTGCCTGGTGTGAAAATGGGAAACCACGGAAAACCATCTTCAGGGCTGCCGACAGTGGGGTTCGAACCCACTATATCCCGGATGCGAACTCACAACTGCGCGCTCCTAACCGCACAGTCAACTCGCCCGGTAAACAACAAGTAAGGATGAATTGAAATTGACATGTGGTCCCTACCAGGCCTCATCGTAAAGAATAATAATAGAAAATAATAAGGCTGACCAGTAATCACAATTTTCGAACTATTTCGGAACACAGCTGTGATAGAATTGAAATAATTACAAGACACCGGACTTATACTCTTCAAGTCTAACAGTGGGTCGGTGAATTGATAAGGAAGAAAGTAATAATTGAGAAAGCACTAAAAATGGGGACAAGTATTAAAACAACGTATTAAAACAGTTTCAGGAAAAGCGCGTACACAGAGCATATGGCAAGGATAACAAAGAAGCCATGGCGCAGAAGTAGAGGCGAGAAATAAAAATATACCGATAAGTAAAACGACGATATAACAGTTGTGAGGAAATAATTTACATTTAATTTCTT
Organism: Anabrus simplex; assembly: GCF_040414725.1. Taxonomy (NCBI): domain Eukaryota; kingdom Metazoa; phylum Arthropoda; class Insecta; order Orthoptera; family Tettigoniidae; genus Anabrus; species Anabrus simplex. The sequence continues at coordinate 1,372,552,386 of NC_090265.1, forward strand.
AGAACTCATAAAGGTCATTTTATTTTATAAGTGCTGCTGCAGAGAATACGAAGCATATGAAACTCAGCAACTATGATAAAATCAAAATAAAACTCGGCAGTTAATACAATATGTAAAAGTTCACGTCACACCTTTCACCTTGTGACAGCACACCGGTTGCGAAACACTGCTCTAAGGTATCGAATATCGAAACATGGAATCGATTATGGTGCCATGTTAGAAATAGTACATAATTCATTGAAATCTTATATGATTATTGTAATATTTTTAAAGGGAGGATAATATGAAAAAATATGTTTTTAATGTAGGGAAACGAGACGCTATTTTCTAAACGGATATTTGGTATCCCGAGTTTACTTTTCCCGGGTCATGCGACAACAAGCTGAGAGAAAAGGACATTCCCTCTAACGAAAAAGCTATTTTCTTTACGTCGCACCGACACAGATATGTCTTACGGCGACGATGGGATAAGAAAGGCCTAGGAATTGGAAGGAAGCGGCCGTGGCCTTAATTAAGGTACAGCCCCGGCATTTGCCTGATGTGAAAATGGGAAACCACGGAAAACCATCATCAGGGTTGCTGACAGTGGGGCTCGAACCCACTATCTCCCGATTACTCGATACTGGCCGCACTTAAGCGACTGCAGCTATCGAGCTCGGTATAACGAAAAAAAAAGAAAGGGACGTCTGGTCACTAGACTTAAGCTTCATACTTGCTAATCACGCCTCTCAGGCTGTTCGCCAGAAGGGGTGGGGAAAGGGGAACTGACACAGTTGACTTCCTGTTTCAGCATTTCTAAGGTAATTATTATCTACAGTATTTATGTGCATCCTCTTTACTGTTTTTAACGGGGTACCGTGGTAATCGGCAATGTTCTGTACGTCCGCCTGTCCTAGATTGTGCAGACGAGATGACGAAAAGTGAAAGGTGAGGATGCTCGTCTTGTCGTGCCGTAGGACCACGGCCAGCTAAGCACTGTGTCATGTAGTACGTGTTAGTGGGTCGGAGTAGCTTCCCACCGGCAAGGTAAGAGCATCTTCACTCTCAGCTAGTGAAAGTTAGGTGAGTCATTACATTATCTCCGACCTCACTTGTCTCTCGCTCAGGATCGCTGTAAAGATTTGTACTAAAGTCAACTCGAGGGCACTTTCTTTCATTGCATATTAATTTAGACCTTTGGCATTTTATGTACTTCGTTGAACTAGGTATATCGAGGATGAGGTTACATTCGGTGTTGTGCAACAAGAGACATTCGAAAGATTTGTATCGGATGTGCCTGCTAATATAATTCCAGATGGCATTGTTGTTTTTATAACGTCCGTTTTAACTACTGGCGATTTTAACGAACGCAAGGATGTCGGAATTATATCCCACACGAGTTGTTCTCCATCTCTCCTCTTGCCATCCGCACTGATTCTAGTTCTCCAGTCTCATTTACAGCATCAGTCTGTTCTTGGACTCCTCACCTTTAAACACTTGTAAATACCACCGATGGCTGTAGGGATAGTATCTGCTATCTTGCGAAGATAATATGTACGTGCGCGTAGAGGCGCGCGGCTGTGAGCTTGCATCCGGGAGATAGTAGGTTCGAATCCCACTGTCGGCAGCCCTGAAAATAGTTTTCCGTGGTTTCCCATTTTCACACCAGGCAAATGCTGGGGCTGTACCTTAATTAAGGCCACGGCCGCTTCCTTCCAACTTCTAGGCCTTTCCTATCCCATCGTCGCCATAAGACCTATCTGTGTCGGTGCGACGTAAAGCCCCTAGCAAAAAAGAATATGTACGACTGACTGACTGTACCTTTGAGTTCGGCTTCACAACTTTTGTTACTGGATACTGTAATTGCAAGTTGAATCGGTTTTCGCATCTTGATTCATTCTGTTACAATTACAATACATTCTACGTTCATATTCAATCTAGTCGTGGAACGAGTCAGATTTATTCCATCTTAAATGATAAGAAGAAGAAGAAGCAGAAGACGAAGAAGAAAAGAGCGGCTGACTTTCTACGGACCGCTGAGAAGAATGGAACAGGAACGCGTAGCAAATAAGATCCTCGCCTTCCAGGAAAGAAAGAAAGAAAGAAGTTAATCAAGATCTTAAAAAATGTGGCACTGAAGAGGGAGATATTACAAACAAGACAGTGTTCAGAAGAAAAATTGCGGTGGTGACGGATCTGTTCGTAGAGAAACTCAAGAGAACAAGAAGGGTGTTCTCCGATGAGTAACGAGCAAGAGTGAGCCAGAGAATGAAGGAGTATTGGCGTAAAAAGAAAGAACATCAACATTCAAGGAAGTTGTGTAATCGTAACCCATAGGAGGTTGAAACGATCGTAAATAAAATAATAATTAATAATAATACGAGGGGCTTACAATATTATTTTACACTTTATTTTTTGAACGGCCGGGTATGGTTTACATTTCACTTTTGAAGGTGGTGACGTGTAACTAGTGTCTTGTTCCACCGTTTGGTAGCAGCACACACACGCACTCACACGCATACCCACACGCACACAGGGGCCAACGAATGCACTCGTCATAGCCATTTCACAACAACACTGTCAGCATAGAAGCAGACAACATGGAAAGATACAGTCAGGGACAGCGTTATACGACTTGGTTCCTATGGAAATAAGGCGTGACCACTGCAGAAATTAATCGGCGCTTAGTGGCAGTCTGTGGAGAACATACACCGTCACGGAAAACAGTTTACAACTGGGTGGAAGGTTGGAAAATAGTGCGCACATCGGTGGACAAGGGAACCAGTTCTGGAAGGAATGTGACAGTGTCAACACCATCCAGCATTGCCCGGGTCGAACAGGCATCACATTTACGGAAATGGAGGCAGCCACGGGAATTAGCCGAAACACCCTGAAGCGGATCGTGGACAGCCACTTACAGTTGGGGAAGGTGTCATCCACGTGGGTGCCTAGACTCTTGTCTGCAGACGAAAAGCAGAGGCATGTGGACGTGTGCAGAGAACATTTGCAACGCCATGATCAAGATCCAGCCGACTTCATGGCTAGGCTTGTGACTGCTGATGAGACATGGCTCCATTACCATGCGCCACAAACGAAACAACAATCGATGCAATTGAAGTATAGGGGCAGTCCACCGCCAAAGAAATGTGGAACAGTGCCATCAGTTTGCAAGCGAGTGGCAACAGTGTTCCGAAACACAAAGGGCATAATCTTCATTGGCTGCCTGGGATTTGGGGCCACGATTAACAGTGCAGCATATGTGGCAACCCTTAAGGGCTTACGTCGTGCCATTCAAACTAAGCGGCCTGGAAAATGGGCTGAAGGTGTGCTTCTGCAACATGACAATGCCCGGCCCCACACTAGCCGAGATACCACCGCTGGCATTGACCAAATGGGATTCACGGTGCTGCCACACCCACCATACTCTCCCGACTTGGCACCAAGTGATTATCACCTGTTCGGGAACATGAAGAAACCTCTTGGTGGTCGCCGTTTTGCGGATTTTACAGAACTGGACACAGCTGTCAAGGCATGGGTACGCAACACTCCGAAAGAATAGTTTCAGGAAGGTCTGGAGAGACTGGCACATCGATAGTAAAAGTGCATACAGTTACAAGGAGATTATGTTGAGAAGGTGGACGTAACAACTGATGTGTAATGTACGTCATTTGGGTAGAAAAAATAAAGTGTAAAACATAGTACGCCCTTCGTGATAATAATAATAATAATAATAATAATAATAATAATAATAATAATAATAATAATAATAATAATAATAATGCTGGGTTGGAATTTTCACTGGAAAAGTCACATGGCGTCAGCAAAGGCATCCGGCCTCGAATCTCCTGCCAAAACCAAAATGATCCAACGATAAACTCTGGAAAGTTTTAAATGACTTCATCTACCGTCTTGTGGACTCTTCGATATGACGCAGTTAGACTACCTTCCTGTCAGTGCTTATAAACATTGCAGATGCCTTTCGGTCTATATCAAACGTTTACGTACGTATCTAGAGATCTTTTACATCGGACGTCAAGAAGTGCCGAATAGACTTCTGTTATCTCCGGAAACAGTGGGACTAACTTCCGGCACATCGGCGTCTCCGAAAACCGTAAAAGTAGTTAGTGGGACGTAAAGCAAATAACATCATTAGTTAGTAGTGCACTTTCTTTCACTAAACAAAATTAAAATTAACTCAGCAATAGAAACAATCCAGTGGAATTCTGCTTTCGCTATCAAACTGCAGAAAAATCAGAATGTCGAAATTCGTAAGTAGGCTACTTAGGTGGCACCTCTGTAAAAAGTCTGCAGTTGGATACTGAGGCCATACGATTATTATGATTAGACATGTTTACATTATCTCCTAGACTTGTCGCCTTATCATTTAACCAAGCTAATATTATCTCCCTCCGCCAAATTCAAAGTTCTTATCGTACCCACTTCCTTCCTTTATCATAAGTTACCTCCACCCCATCCAGCACATCTCTTGGCTCGTGAGTGTGGCTCAGAGTGCCCCGCCTCACCCTTCAGGTGCTGAATGAAATGATGACCATAACTAGATAGATCTATGGACAACGTAGTTATCAGCCCTCTGCACCTAGTACAGTACATGTGTGAATTGTATCTAATAACTATCACTGTTTCTGTGTTTTTTGTTTTGAAGCTAGAGTTGGGAATAAAGCAGCTGATGTCATTTTTACATGGTTTAGTTACTAAAGGAATGACAATTGTTTCAAGGAGAGTCGATGGCTCCGCTTCAGAACACATTGCAACAGATTAGCATGATTGCCGTTCGACTTATGGCAGTATTGATATCTCAAAGAAAAAAAGGCAGAAAGAAAGAATTCTTCGACCGTATGCGAACTTCAATCTGCTCTTCTCATTCTTCTTACTTACGTAGGGGTTTCTTTCTGGGTACCCTAGCTCTTTGTCCTGCACGATTGATGAGACGCATTATTCCTCGGAGTGTCACTTGGCTTCTGAACTGTTTTCCAACGTAACCAGATATCGCAGTAAGCCTCGTTTCCCTGATGGTCAGTTTTTGTGGGGGACCAGCTCTTTCTTCGTTTATTAGCAAGTCCGTTTCTCTGAATCACTTGATTGCACTCTGTACATTTGAATGAATTATCCCAACGATATTTGGAATTCTGGAATACGATTTTCCTTCACCAGTTAATGAGACCGCCTCATTTCCCCTGCAGTTTCCTTTCCTTTGCGACCCATTTCTACCACTTGCGAAAAGTTACAGCTCTGAGGGGGCTGAGTGTCGTAGACAAATTTGTCGGTTGTTTTCTTGTTGACAGCCAAGTGTACGAATACTTCTGTTTGCAAAGAACTGGCTGATCTGTGGTATTATGGAATATCTCACACATATAACCCAAGGGGAATAGAGCATGCACACAAAATATTAATCGAGTTATAAGTCGCTTTCTGTAACATGTTTTACTGTACTACGTCCATATCTGTATTGTGAGCGTTATAGTGTAGGAATGTGTCTGTGCGCTGACTGACTGATCTAATGCGTATGTGTTTTTCTTCAACAAAAGACGGAGTTCGTTTAAATCGCATTTCGCGTTTGTTCTGTATGGTAGATAGAGGAGGTATGTCTATACCAAAGACTTTAATATTACTTGTCTATACTAATATTATAAAGAGGAAAAATTTGTACATTTGTTTGTAACGAATAGACTCAAAAACTACTGAACCGATTTCAAAAATTTCTGCACCTATAGAAAGCTACATTGCCACTGAGTAACATGGGCTGTATTTTATTTTCAAAACAATTCGAGGTGAGGGGGCACGGGGGAAGATATAAAAATAATAGGCTAATATAGGCAAAATATCGAATTTATCGTATTAGGACGAGACACAGCTCAATTTAATCCTCTTGACGCAAAGAACAAAACTCGCTAAGCCCTATGGGCCCGAAAACCATGTTTTATGGCCCTAAAACCAACCGTTACGGAGATATTGGCACCACACTACCCCTGCTCTGGGAATCGGATGAAAGAAATGAACTGCCGTAACCATGGCAACGTCAGCTCCAGTATTCTAGAGCAGCGAGATTATGCATGTACGTTTGGGCATAGCTGCCAACCAAAATTGGTACACATAAGACTTAGCCTACTATCTGGAAAAAATATAATGTTGTGTAAGGCACTCATAGGACTCCTTTGGGCGGGGATTGGAAGGGGATGAAGTATAAAAATCTTACTACTGAATATATATAAAAGTGGATGTGTGTGTGTGTGTGTGTGTGTGTGTGTGTGTGTGTGTGTGTGTGTGTGTGTGTGTGTGTGTGTAAATGACACATATCCTCCTAAACCACTGGAGCAATTTCAACCAAACTTGCTAAACGTATTGCTTACTATCGGGAGACGAGCACTGTGGGGGTAATCCATCCCTAGCGCCCTTAAGGGAGGGGTCGGGGGGGGGTTAGTTATAAAAATAATCGAGAATAGTGTCGAATTCATAGTTTCCGAGGTCGCTGAGTTGAAAAGTAATACTCCAGAATTTTTTTAAGTCCAAGTTCAGCTCTCCTTTACGTGGGGAGCGAAGGGGGGGGGGGTGAGATATAGAAATAATTAAAAACAGTTTCGAATCCATAGATTTCAGGGTCTCTGTGATGAATAGTAATACTCCGGAATTTTTACAAGTCCAAGTGGGGAGCGAAGGGGGTGAGATATAAAAATAATCGAAAAACTATATATAAATCTTATTTTCATCTTCTTACTATATATATAAAAATGGATGTATGTGTGTGCGTGCGTGCGTGCGTGTGTGTGTGTGTGTGTGTGTGTGTGTGTGTGTGTGTGTGTGTGTGTGGGTGTGTAAATGACACATCTTCTCCTAACCCACTGGAGCAATTTCACCAAACTTGGTAACTTATCAATTAGTATCAGGAGGCAAACCGCGTGGGGATAAGACACCCCTAGCACCCATATGGGCAGGGGCGAGGGGTGTGGTACACAAATAATCTAGAATAGTATCGAATCCATAGTTTTCGTGGTCGCTGAAATGAATAGTGACACTCCGAATTTTTTAAAGTTCATGTTCACCCCCTTTGGGGGCGAGGGTGAGGGGGAGTGAGATATAAAAATAATCGAAAACAGTGTCGAATTTACAATTTTCGGGGTCACTGAGATGAATGGTGACAATCCAGATTTTTATCTGTTAGGGGTGGGGAGAGGGGGACAGTCTCATTGACAGTTGAAATCCTGCACATCGTATCTATAGTGCGACGGCTAAATACATATAGTTATCACTTATTCATTTTTGGCAGGATCAAATAACTTACTTCCCAGTCGATTCGAGCTTCCATAAGGACGAAGTTTTACTCGGAAATTAAATAATCTAAAACTTGAAATCAGACACATCTAAATAATTCTAAAACTACATAATAGATCGTAACATATCAATCTGCAGTTCAAAAAGGAATTCTATAAAAATTCACTTCACACTGGCAATGCAAAACTTAAAAGGTAAATAATCAGAAACTATCCGGGCAACGCCGGGTACTACAGCTAGTAGGCCTACTCTATAAATTGCTCTCTGGCAATCTCGAAAAATGCCTCTGCAGCCTTATCCTTGTCTGCTTCGTCGTGAACATGGGAGCGGGATATGAATACTTTTAATGTTCCTGTTGCTAATCTCGTGCCTTTTCTTGAAATAATTGATCCAGAAGTGAGATGCGCAGAAAACCTTTTGACTACAAGTCCTTGAGAAAATTTCCAAGGCCCACACTCGCAAATCTTCACCATTCACATTTGCTTTGATATTTTAGCATGTTCTAAAACCTCCGTGGCTTAGGCGGCAGCTCGCTGGCCTCTCACCGCTGGGTCCCGTGGTTCAAATCTGGGTCACTCCATGTGAGATTTGTACTGGACAAAGCGGAGGTGGGTCAAGTTTTTCTCCGGGTACTCCGGTTTTCCTCGCCATCTTTCATTTTAGCAACACCCTCCATTACCATTTCGTTTCATCTGTCATTCATTAATCATTGCCCCATAGGAGTGCGACAGGCTTCGTCAGCCACGGCCGACTGGATGCGTCGCTCTAGCTAGCTCCTTACGCAGCGAGGGATCCAGTCGGCCGTGCGGCAGCCGACACAGTTATTATCCTCGCCGCTAGATGGGGCTTCATTCATTACATTCCTGGCCCGGTCGAATGACTGGAAACAGGCTGTGGATTTGTTTCATTTTAGCCTGTTCTAAACAGTAAAATGTAGTTAATACTTTTTTCGAGTTCTGTGGGATATACAATATTTAGCACCTTCATTCAGCCATAATTTCACAGCTTTCCTGTTGTAATCAGTGCTGATACTTTCATTTTTATTTTTGCGTGGCTTGCGACATACAGTAGCTGGAACTGGACGATTGAACGACGGGTAGGCAGTCACTGGATTCTGGGAATTCAGTGTCTGACTCAGAGTTCGTACTCCTACAGCAAGATAAAGGATCTTGCGAAGGGTTTCATTGTTGGCGTCAATACCATTTGAATTACAATCACTACATCGAAAGTTGTCTCCTCATACTGGTCCACTCCTGTATACCTATTTTCAATCAGTTCAGTAATAATCAACTGAACCAGTTCAGGACAAAAGGCGAAATTCTCACACTCTTGCGTCTCCGTAGACGGATAATATTAAAAAAGAATAAGTTAAATATTATTTATGATCGTTAAGGTGCTGAAGGTCCGCCTCTGTGGTGTAGTGGTTAGCGTGATTAGCTGCCACCCCCGGAGGCCCGGGTTCGATTCCCGGCTCTGCCACGAAATTTGAAAAGTGGTACGAGGGCTGGAACGGGGTCCACTCAGCCTCGGGAGGTCAACTGAGTAGAGGTGGGTTCGATTCCAACCTCAGCCATCCTGGAAGTGGTTTTCCGTAGTTTCCCACTTCTCCTCCAGGCAAATGCCGTGATGGTACCTAACTTAAGGCCACGGCCGCTTCCTTCCCTCTTCCTTGTCTATCCCTTCCAGTCTTCCCATCCCCTCACAAGGCCCCTGTTCAGCATAGCAGGTGAGGCCGCCTGGGCGAGGTACTGGTCATACTCCCCAGTTGTAGCCCCCGACCAAGAGTCTGAAGCTCCAGGACACTGCCCTTGCGGCGGTAGAGGTGGGATCCCTCGCAAGTCCGAGGGAAAAACCGAACCTGGAGGGTAAACAGATGATGATGATGATGAAGGTGCTGAAGTATAAACGGTCTGACACCGAGGTTAGCCTGTTCGAGTCCCGTTGGTCGAAAACATTTTTACCATCAGAATGTTGGCCGGCAGGGTAGGGGAGGTGGTGGTATACAATTTCTAATCACTAGATTACGTGCCAAAAGCCTGGATTAATTTCCAAACCTCTCCGCAGTGCTCATATGGAGTTAGGGAATATGTCGCTATTGATGGTGACTCTTCCGTCGATGAGGACGTTAAGCCTTGAACAGACCCCTTGGTGTTATTCGACAGGAGTAGGCTATGTGTCGGCACCGGGTTTCACCCTCTCCCTACTATCATATATCACGTCATTCATTTCATCTCATTAACTCATCTGATGAGGTTGACGTCAGGAAGGGCATCCGGCCATAAAAACCCACCACGACGGATTCATCTCACCTCATACCCTACCCCATAGGTAAACGGGACAAGGGTTGGACAAACAGTACTACCCATCGCTGACTTTTATTGAACAGCTTACTTTGCAGGGGAAGCTAATTAGTTGCCAATCGTGTGGACCCTGTTCACTGAACTTACATAACGAGTTTCGATAAATAAATCCTGTTCAGTCGTTTTCCCATGATGTCGTGGCAAACAAACAAAGAAACAAACACACAAACAAACAAACAAAATTGAACCGAATTTACTTTCAACTTTTGTGCTCTTTATCCGATATAAAAACGAAGTATTGGGCAAACATTATAAGTGTTCAGGCAAAATTCTAATTTGATTCATTAGAGCTGTCGATGTAATCGATTATTCGAACTGATTAACCGATTAATCTAAAAATCCGTTTAACCGATCAATGTGCTTTAACCGATTAATCGAATCGATTAAAACTCTAGTGTGGTGAAGGAAAAATAACTCTTTTTCTTGGCATAAAATCTGTGCATTGTGTAATTATTTGCCATTGGTATGCTAGCCTCAGCTGTTGTATGATTGGGAGACCATTAAAATAATCTGATGTTCATGTCTTTCTTTCAGAAAGGAAAAGGCAATAACACCTCCTTAATTGCTTTCTTGGGTGCACCCCTCATCACCACGATGAAAGAAGGCCAAGGTTCAACCTTCAGCCGGTAAGGTTATGGCGACAGTGACATGGAGGGTTTGCTGCAAATTCATGCCGAAAAGAACGACGATCAACGCGGCGTCGTATTGTCAAACGTTGCACCGGTTGCGTAAAGTGATTAAAGAGAAGCGCCGGGGGAAGTTGAGTGCCGGTGGGATTTTGTTGCACGATAACGCAATACCTCACAAGGCCCGCCAAACGAGAGAACTGCTGCAGCGTTTCAAGTGGGAGGTCTGGCAACATCCATCCTACAGTCCCGATCTAGCGCCATGTGACTTTCATCTGTTCGATAAGCTCAAAACAGAGCTCGGTGGTCGACGTTTCCAGAGTGGTTTCAGAACGCTGGAGGAAATTTCTATGCATCCGGCATCGACAAGTTGATTGTGCGCTCGCAGAAATGTTTGGGGTCTCCTGGAAACTATGTAGAAAAGTGACATTACAGTGTATGTCGTTATAGTCGTGTTGCTGTTGTATAGGTGGTGTAATAAATGGCCATAACTGGGAAGTGCAACTTATTTTATGATCTGCCCTCGTACTTGCGGGTTACAGCTCACTGGATTGATTCATATATTGGGAGTATCGTAATTCAACATTGCAAGTTAAACATGTTAAAAAACTACAATGCCGTTCTAGGAGTTGAAAGAGGAAAGTACGACAATTCGGTGTGTAGCCCACACTCTACAATTCATTCTAAATAAAGCTATCACGGCTGCTGCTATCGAAACATTACTTTGAAAGGAAAGAAAAATAGCTAAACATTTTAAACACAGCTTTTATCTAGAAAATCAGTTTGATTAAAAATCGAAACAGAACATACCTACTCAATGAAATAGCACATGTTTCATGTTCGAGAGCCCTAAGAAAGCTGAAATGTGTATTATAGACGTCCTATCGACGCATTCTACCAATATTAGTCGTCTATCGACAATTGAATGGGAGATGATAGAAAAAATGTCTTAAGATGTCTTAAGCCATGTTTAGAAATCAGCCCTTTTTGGGGGTAGCAAATATGTGACAGGTAATGTTGTATTGCATACAGTAACCCACATGAAATTATCTTTACCTTGCTCCGACGTCCATCCTGGGAATATACCTAGATTTGAAGGGACTCTTGTAGAAAATTTAATGGCTGGAATAAATTATTTTTGTAATTTGAATATATACCAGGACGGCACTTCTCTCGATCCTAGATTTAGGTACCTTAGATGTATTGGAGAAAGGGACCGGGAATCCGTGTATAAAGGAATTTCGGAGAGAGACGTGGATGGAGTATAAGTTCTTGAAAACAATGCAGCAAGAAGAGGAAACTGCCTTTCGAAACCGACTAACACGAACAGGATTCTGGTCAGGCCATTTTGGTTTCGGGTTCGGCACCACCTATGACGGAAATTGCAGTCTACAAGTCGTTGGTAAAAATAGATGGTGACTTTGCAGACCTTTCAGTCCAGATTCCACATCTCGCACCCATAGCGAAAAAAAGAATGCATTGCATTCCAAATACTTGACTTTTCTCTGAGAGAGTGTTCAGTGATGCTGGAAATATTGTTACTAAGAGAAGGGCCCCCCTTAGTTCTGAACATGTAAACGTACTGAAATGTCTGAAGTCCTGGACAAAGTGTTGTGACTGTAAGTAACTGTCAACTTCACAGTTTCGAACGTTTGTAATATTAAACCATCAATGAATGAAAACCTGCAGCCTGTTTCCCAGTCATTGACCAGGTCAGGGATGGAATGAATGAAGCCCCCATCTTGCGGCTAGGATAGGAATTGTGCCGGCTGCCGAGGCCTGTCGCACTCCTCTGGAGCAATAATTAATGACTGACGGATGAAATGAAATAATAATGGAGAGTGTTGCTGGAATGAAAGATGACAGGTAAAATCGGAGTACACGGAGAAAACCTTTCCCGCCTCCGCTTTGTCCAGCACAAATCACACATGGAGTGACCGGGATTTGAACCACGCAACCCAGCGGTGAGAGGCCGACGCGCTGCCACCTGAGCCACGGGGGCTTATTAAACCATCAATATTGAAATATAAATATTAACTGCTTTTTCATTTTTTATTACTTGCATGCCACCAACACAATTACACTTTAATATCTAAAAAATATGTCTTCATATTTATAGCATATCGAATTATAAAATTACATTATGCCAGTTTTTCTTGAATTTATACTGTATGAACGCGATTAAAATTTGATTAATCGGACGATTAATCGATGAAAGGCATCCGCTTAACCGATCATAATAATTTTTAATCGACCGACAGCTCTGTTATTCATACATATAATACATGTGTACAGTAGTTTATCTAGTTCGCCTCGAAACAATTCAAAGTACGCCGGGAAACAGTATAACCCTATCTCAGTGTATTTCCTATCAGCAGGAAAAAAGAAACATATAGACGACAATATGAACCCACTGGTTCAACTACTCTGCCTCGTGCTCATAAATTAGGAAGACTAAGAAGGTCACGCTAACGGGTTTCAGTTTATCACAGCTTGCTCACAAACAGATCTCTCTGCTTTATGCTATTGAAGAGTAAATCCGTGCTGACTCTTCACAGCAATATTGTCCAGATGCATGGCTAAATGGTTAGCATTGGTATAAGGTTCGGGGATTTTAAATTCCATTAGTTAATTCCTCTGGCTCGAGGACTGGGTGTTTGTGCTGTCTTGAGCATTAGAATTTATCTCAGGTAGGGTCCTTTCCTCACAGACAGGCAGGTCGCCCATATCGCGTCAACTCGAAAGACCAGCACCAGGCCTTTCCAGAGATCACACGGCATTATTATTATTATTATTATTATTATTATTATTATTATTATTATTATTATTATTATTATTATTATTATTATTATTATTATCATCATTATTATTATTATTTAAAGGAGGATGATTTATTGGATAATAAAGCTACATATTCTTGAAATCTATTACGGAACGAAAAACGAAGTACGATAGTTACAAAATGGATGAAATCTCGAATCCTACGCATGTCACCGTATCATTGTTAAGTGGAATCTCGTCCAAGTGGCTGGGCACTAATTAAGCATTGCGTTGGTATAATAATGCATTATTAAAGTTGGATTCAATGCAGTAAGGAAAGGAAATGTTGTCAGCATTACGTACTTTAATTAATATTGGAGAAACCGTGTGGTAGTCATTCAGTCGTCTAAACCTTTTTATCTTCATCCTACGGGGTGTGATAGCCGAGTGACATCGTCGTTAGCTTCTTACCAAGGTGGTTGCGGTTCGATTCCTGGCCACTACGTGTAGGAAGGCCTGTCCTTTTCCCTTGGCCTTCCATTAATTTTGTAAAGGTTTTATGAAAAATACATAGATAATGAATGAATAAGTGGGATTTTAAAAATGAAATGTGACTTCCCTGTGGTTCGGATTTCACGTGAAATTGGAGGTCCCCTGACTGTGATCACGATATCAGCAGCCATGTTTAACGTCGGCCTAACATATGGAAGATTTTCAGTGACACAATGATGGGAATAGGCTAGGACTGGGAAAGTAGTCTCCGTTGCCTTAATTAAAAAGCAGCCCCTACATTTGTCGATTGTAAAAATAGAAATCCACGGAAAACCATATTCAGGGCTGACGACGCAACAGTGGAATTCGGTTAACAGTTGAGAAGGGGTTTTTAAATCTCACATTTCAGCTCGATTGTGCCTGACATATAGACCATAGTTGTTCTTTTCATATCATAGTTCCAATTCATTTAAACATATATACACTCGTGTCGGGCTGAGTGGCTTACACGGTTGAGGCGCTGGCTTTCTGACCCCAGCGTGGCAGGTTCGATCCTGGTTCAGTCCCGTATCGGTAGGTTTACTGGCACGTAAAGGAACTCCTGCGGGACTCAATTCCGGCACCTGGGCGTCTCCGAAAAGCGTCGAAGTAGTAAGTGGGACGTAAAGCCAGTAACATTATTATTATTATTATTATTATTATTATTATTATTATTATTATTATTATTATTATTATTATTATTATTATTACATACACCATCGCAGATGAAACATTTCTCCTTATGGCTCTACAGCCCTAAAGGAACTCCGACGAGAGTTGTGGGTATCGGAAACTAGGTAAAATTTATGTCGTAGATGGGGTTAAGTTGAAATTCTACTGTCTCTCGCAGAATGCAGAATGACTTTTCCAAGAAGACTGCGTCTAATTTTAATAAACTGTTTTTCCATGAATTACAATAACGAGTAACAGCTTTCCTTCAAGTTCAAGATACAAGCTCAATCGGGTTTTCGAGGATATGGGTGATTGTTGAAGAACCTCTCGCTCATACCAAGAATGAAGTCGAACTTGGCTGCGTTAATAAAGCAATACCTATACTGCATTATATTTGTTTTGTTCTTCTTTGAAAGTTCATTTTAGCTGGCAATATAAACAATGGAATTATTTTTTCACAGAACCGAGTTTCAACGCTCATCGTTGTCTTCTACTCGAGCTTTGTCTTACCGTAGTAACATATAACAGGTATCAAATAACATCGAACATTCTATTGTATTCCACCGTCTTTCTTCGCTGTTGCGCGTACAAACTGAGTGAGGTAAACTTCAAACGACGTATTGCACTTAGCCTACCCCCAAGGGGTTTAATGAGTAGAATCTCTGCGCTTAAGGCAATAAGGAAAGGAGTTTGAAGACAGCAACTCCTATTATGGCTTCACTTTCCTTGTGTCAGCATGAACTGTAATAAGAAATGCATGACACCACATTGTATTTGCACACAGGGGAAGTTAATGTGACAACATGACAGTCTTGTGAAAGATGAATAGGGTTTCACTTTCGCTTGAGAGGGTAAACTTCTTTCGTCCTGGTGTTTAACGGTACAGCCGGTCCCTAAAAGAACTTCAAACCAACCATTGTTAATCTGTAGTACTATGAACAAAATTATTATTATTATTATTATTATTTTCATTATTATTATTATTTACGTCGTTATGCCCTACTCAGGAGCACGGTTGAACATGCTTAGCTGATGTGTTGGCCTTCTTTTCCTCCCAAAATCTCTTCATCCTCTCGCTGAGCTTCTTCCTTCGTTCTTCTGTCTAAGTTATAGTAGCTCTGGTGTTGGGTTTGTCTTCAAAGTGGTGATTGTCGATTTTGGTTCTGAATTTACACTGACTGACAGAGCAAATGCAACACCAAGAAGGAGTGGTCAGAACTTTATGCCAATTGCAGGGTAGACTGACGTCACTTAGGTATGCTCATGATGTGAAATGCGCCGCTGTGCTGCGCACGTAGCGAACGATAAATGGGACACGGCGTTGGCGAATGGCCCACTTCGTACCGTGATTTCTCAGCCGACAGTCATTGTAGAACGTGTTGTCGTGTGCCACAGGACACGTGTATAGCTAAGAATGCCAGGCCGCCGTCAACGGAGGCATTTCCAGCAGACAGACGACTTTACGAGGGGTATGGTGATAGGGCTGAGAAGGGCAGGTTGGTCGCTTCGTCAAATCGCAGCCGATACCCATAGGGATGTGTCCACGGTGCAGCGCCTGTGGCGAAGATGGTTGGCGCAGGGACATGTGGCACGTGCGAGGGGTCCAGGCGCAGCCCGAGTGACGTCAGCACGCGAGGATCGGCGCATCCGCCGCCAAGCGGTGGCAGCCCCGCACGCCACGTCAACCGCCATTCTTCAGCATGTGCAAGACACCCTGGCTGTTCCAATATCGACCAGAACAATTTCCCGTCGATTGGTTGAAGGAGGCCTGCACTCCCGGCGTCCGCTCAGAAGACTACCATTGACTCCACAGCATAGACGTGCACGCCTGGCATGGTGCCGGGCTAGAGCGACTTGGATGAGGGAATGGCGGAACGTCGTGTTCTCCGATGAGTCACGCTTCTGTTCTGTCAGTGATAGTCACCGCAGACGAGTGTGGCGTCGGCGTGGAGAAAGGTCAAATCCGGCAGTAACTGTGGAGCGCCCTACCGCTAGACAACGCGGCATCATGGTTTGGGGCGCTATTGCGTATGATTCCACGTCACCTCTAGTGCGTATTCAAGGCACGTTAAATGCCCACCGCTACGTGCAGCATGTGCTGCGGCCGGTGGCACTTCCGTACCTTCAGGGGCTGCCCAATGCTCTGTTTCAGCAGGATAATGCCCGCCCACACACTGCTCGCATCTCCCAACAGGCTCTACGAGGTGTACAGATGCTTCCATGGCCAGCGTACTCTCCGGATCTCTCACCAATCGAACACGTGTGTGATCTCATTGGACGCCGTTTGCAAACTCTGCCCCAGCCTCGTACGGACGACCAACTGTGGCAAATGGTTGACAGAGAATGGAGAACCATCCCTCAGGACACCATCCGCACTCTTATTGACTCTGTACCTCGACGTGTTTCTGCGTGCATCGCCGCTCGCGGTGGTCCTACATCCTACTGAGTCGATGCCGTGCGCATTGTGTAACCTGCATATCGGTTTGAAGTAAACATCAATTATTCGTCCGTGCCGTCTCTGTTTTTTCCCCAACTTTCATCCCTTTCGAACCACTCCTTCTTGGTGTTGCATTTGCTCTGTCAGTCAGTGTACATCTGTCCTGTACAATGTCTTCTGAGATGTTGATTTCCTGGAGATCTGTTTCAATTTCGCGAAGCCAGCTGTTCTTGGTTTTTAATGAAAGGGCCAGGTTGAGAATTATTTTAATTAGCCTGTTAGTGTTCATTCTGATAATGTGTCCATAAAATTTCAATCGTCTTTTCCGAAAGGTGTGAGAATTTTTTTTCAGAATGACAATATATCTCCTGAGATGATTTTTTTCTCCATATTCCATCTATTACAAGTCCATTTCATGACCGTATCGATGAATATAATCAAGCAGTTAGTAAAATAACCGCCTAATCGAGGCAATAATGAAGTATCGATTAGGTGGTTATTTTACTAACTTCTTGATATTCCATCTATACAAACTGGGCCAAAAATGTTTCGTAAAATTTTCCTTTCTTGTTTCTCAATGTCTTTGGTTAAAGGTTATTATTATTATAATAATAATAATAATTATTATTATTATATATAATTCGCTGGGGCCATCAAGGACCACGTTAAGTCTTGTTGCATTTGACACTGAACTTGGCCTTTTTTAGAGCCCAAATTTCCCTCATTCTTTGTGAGAGGGCCTGCTTACGCTCCTCTGTCCAAGGGGCACCGTGTCTTCTCTTCGGTTGCTCGTCTCGGTTTAGCCCGTTCGTCAATATTTTCTTGCGGAAGAGATCTCTGTTAAGGGCGTCTTCAGCTGAGATATGTAGCATTTGCAGGTCTTCTTTGGTATTTCTAAACCAGGGAATTGTAGTTTTGGGGTTTGAATCAAAAAAGTGAAAGATTTCTTTAGTTAAATTTCTTCCATCCATTCTTTTCAGATGACCGTAAAATCGTGCCCGTCTTTTTCTGATTGTGTCGGTAATTTTCTCTATTTTGCTGTAGACTTCCTTGTTGGATCTCTTTTGATGGATTCCATTTCTGTACTTTGATCCCAAGATTCCTCTCACAATTTTGCGTTCTCTTTTCTCCAGTTCTTCAAGGAGTCCTTTGTTGGCATTTAGAGACAGGGTTTCGGCTGCATATAGAACTACTGGCTTCAGAACTGTTTCATAGTGACGTATCTTGGTGTTTTGGGAAAGGCATTTTTTGTTGTAGATTGTGCGGGATGTTTGGTAGGCTATTTCCAGTTTGCGTACTCGCTCCTGAAGTGCTTCTTTGTCCAGTCCATTTTTCATGATGATCTCACCCAGGTATTTGAATTTGTCTACTCGGGTGATGTCCCCGTATTTTGTATGGAGTTTTGGTGGAGCCTCTTTCATGTTAGTCATTACTTCTGTTTTCTCAAACGATATCTGCAAACCAGTTTGTTCGGCAATTTCCTTTAAAATTTCAACTTGAGCTCTAGCGGTTTCTATGTCGATTGAGAGAACAGCAATATCATCGGCAAATGCTAAGCAGTCTGTTGCGATCCCCTTGGATTTGGTTCCTATTCTCAATGGACTGTAGTTGGTTTCCTGTAATCTCACCCGCCAGGTTCTGATGATCTTTTCAAGAACACAGTTGAAGAGTATCGGGGATAGCCCATCACCTTGTCGGACTCCTGTTTTGATGTCAAAGGAATGCGAGAGACATCCGTGGAACTTCACCTTGGATTTTGTATCGGTCAGGGTGGCTCTAATTAATGCCAGCAGTTTCAAATCAACTCCAAATTCATTTAAGATGTTTAGCAGGACTTCCCGGTCAATGGAGTCGTACGCTTTCTTAAAGTCCACAAAGACAGACACATACTGCTTGGACCTTAGTGTACAATATCTGATGATCGTTTTGAGATTTTGGATCTGTTCAGCTGTTGAGCGACCTTTTCTGAACCCTCCTTGGTATTCACCTATATGATGTTCGACTTGTGCTTCCAAACGCTCCAGGATGGCAAGTGATAGAATTTTGTAAGTCACGGGTAGCCAAGATATTCCTCTGTAGTTGTTGATGTTCTTCATGTTGCCTTTTTTGTGTAATGGATGGATCAAAGCTATTTTCCAATCTTCGGGTAGGGTCTCCTTGTTCCAAATTTCTTCTATTTGCTTTTGCAAGATATCAAGTGATTCCTCTGGGGCATATTTCCATAGTTCTGCTACTACTGAGTCTTCCCCCGGCGCTTTGTTATTTTTGAGACGGGCAGTATGGCGCTTGATCTCATCTCTGTCGGGTGGTCTGGAATCTGGGTACCTGAGTGAAGGTTCCTTGGTCTCAATGGCGCTTTGCGGTTTAGAGCAATTAAGTAAATTCTTGAAGTAATCTGCCAGAATGCTGCAATTTTCTTCATTTGACGTCGCCAGTGTGTCGTCCTTTCGTTCAAAGCATAGAGATGGTGGTTTATAGCCAGTGAGTTTGCGTTTGAAGGCTCTGTAGTACTCTCTGCTTTCATTCTTCCCAAAGTTTTGTTCTATCTTTTCAATGAGATATTTTTCGTATTTACGTTTCTCAGTTCTGAACACCCTAGCTGCTTGGGCACGTTGGGTTTTGTAGCTTTCCCAATCATTTTCTGATTTCGTAGAGTAGTACTGTTTCCACGCATTGAGTCTTTCTTGGAGGACTGATTCGCAGGTACCATTCCACCAGGCATGCTTTTTGCTTCTCTTGATTTCTGCAACGTCTTTGGCGGCCTCAACAAGGAGACTTTTGGCATTGTTAAAGTCACAGTCATTTGGTCTAGCCTTCTCCTGGAACTCCTCGACCCTTTGCCGAAGTTTATCATTGTCGAAGCGTGTGATCTGTTTGGTTGTCTTCCTTGTGTTTGCGGGAATTGGTTTGAATTTGATAAGAGACATATAATGATCTGAGGCCACATTGATGCCTTTCTTTACCTTGACATTCATAATCTCAGGGCTGTTTCTCCTGGAGATTGCAACATGATCAATTTGGATCTCTCCGAGAGCTTGGACGGGAGAACGCCAAGTCATTTGCTTTCTGGGTAGATGGCGAAAGTGGGTCGACATGACCTGCAGGTTGTGATTTTCGCAAATGGACACCAGTCTTTTGCCGTTGGGATTGGTTCTTTTGTGAGCAGGGTAATTTCCTATAACTTCCTTGTACTTCTGTTAACGACCTAGTTGGGCATTGAAGTCACCCAAAAGAAGCTTGACATGGTGTTTGGGGATTTTGTTTAATTTTTCATCCAGTAGGTCCCAGAAATTATCAACTTCGTCTGGATCAGACTTGTTCTTATCGTTTGTAGGAAAGCATGTGCGTTAACTAGGGCGTAGGTTTTGTTTGCGCATTTAATTGTGAGTATAGGCAATCTGTCATTCACAGGTTCGAAATTTGCAACCGATTTAAGGATCTTGGTTCTAACAGCAAACGCGGTTCCAAGCATCACAGCTCCATTGAGGATTCCTCTTTGCGCTTTGCTCTTGAAAAATCGGTAGCCTTCGGATTCAAAAATTTCTTCATCTGGGTACCTTGTTTCCTGTAGGGCCATTATGGATATCTGATTTTCGTGAAGAGCGTTGGTAAGGGTTTTCAGCTTGCCAGTTTGTGTAAGTGAATTTATGTTGAAAGTTGCTAGAAAGGTTTTAGATTTTGGCCTGAGTTTTTGACTCTTCGGAGTACACCGAGACGCTCCGACTCGTCTCTTGCATGATGTCGAGTCTCCCCCAGAATCCGAACGAGACTCGTGCGCCGTGGTGTTCACGACGAGGGATTTATCCGAAGATTTACCCCCTGGGGTATGTTTCTTGAAATGTTGTGCCATCATGCTTTTTGACTTGACTTTGCTTTGGACGGGTACCCATCCTTTTACAACTAGGGTTGTTTGCCCTAGAGGTTGCCTCAAGATGTTTTCTGGCTTCTGGTCATTTACCAGTCTTCCCCGTAACCCTGGCAAGGGACCAGTTTTTTTTCACGGTGGTATTTTATTTCCCTACTACCCTCTGACTCTGCTGGCGGCAGAGTCAGCGAGCTTCCCCAATTCCAATGGGACGCGCCCGATGGAGGTAACCGGTAAATCCCCACACGGGTATTATTATTATTATTATTATTATTATTATTATTATTATTATTATTATTATTATTATTATACTATTATTATTTAGCGTACGACAAAGGAAAGTATGTACTTTATCCACAAATTATGCATAATAACAAAAATTATGGATAAATTCACGGGCATTGGTGTGATATCCAGTGTTGTTCTCCTTACGTAATACTCGAATGCAATATTACAAATAGACTAGGGCCTACATCAAATCTAAACTGTATAATTATTGCATATTTATTAAACGAGATACTCATCTACAGTACCCCTGACAAGCCATGTCAGATCAAAAAGAACTGCAACTCTGCGTTAAAGGAGATTAACTTGCATTCCAGCATCTTTGGCGACCAGGGCCTACGGTGACGACTCACATGACGTACAACAGTGGCGCAGAAAATAAAATTTAAGGAAATGAAATACACATTGTATTTGCTTCGAATGCCAACAAATCTTTAGTTTCATCAGGACACGTGGAACTGCTCGCAGGGTAGACAAATTTTCAGATCTTTGCAAAGCTATGTTAATTCTGCCGCACCACGGAAATTAGTAATCCCTAGTGACTCCTGGCTATGGAATACTAAACATCAGATGTGCACTCAACCGCATAAAAAATGGCGGTAAACAAACGTTTAATTTTATACATTATCGAAACGCTTGGATATTTGTAAACTGTGGGAGAGCCGGTGGCCGACAAGATAATACTTGGAATCTTACCACCCGCGCAGTATGTCCATCTTATTTTAAACAAGAGGATTTTAAAAGAAGGTGATATTTGAGACGACGGTTGAGTGTACAGAATCGTAGCTTTTCCGGAGTCCTCGGAACAAAGGAAGCAACTTGAAAAATTGACCCATGGAAATATATATCGGCAAACAATATATATTTACCTTGTGTGTGGCATTGCTAAAAGAAGGGACTGCCTGGCCGAGGCGGTAAAGGCGTGCTCGGTTCGCCCGGAAGGACGTGGGCTCGAATCCCCGTCAGGAAGTCGTAAGATTTAAGAAATGAGATTTCCACTTCCAGAGGTGCACATGGCCCCGAGGTTCACTCAGCCTACACAAAAAAGAGTACCAGGTTAATTCCTGGGGGCAAAGGCGGCCGGGCGAAGAGCTAACCACTCTACCCCATCAAGTGCCGAGGTTGCGGATAGTGGAAGCCTTTACCTTCCACTCCTTCAAGGGCCTTCATGGCCTGTGCGGAGATGACTTTGCTTTGCTTTGCTATTGTTAAAAAGAATATTTACAATCTGGTTTACGTCACACCGACGCAGGTAGGTCTTACGGAGACAATGGAATAGGAAAAGGTTTAATTTAACTCCACCGTCGCTTCCTTCCCACTCCTAGGCCTTTCCTATCCCATCGTCGCCATAAGACCTATCTGTGTCGGTGCGACGTAAAGCCGCTAGCAAAAAAAAAGTAATTTAGTGTTGGACTGTGCAGTGAAGTGTTAGTGTTCTGCCACCTGTTAAAAGTCTATGAAGAGACCTCGTGTCTAAATGGATTGAGGGAAAAGAATTTCTAAGTTATTTTCTTAAAAGAGATAACTTCAGATAACCTTCGTCCTAAATGTCTTCGTTTTAAGTATGAACAGGTCCCTTCTTTTTCTGTGTTCAGGAATGTTCTGTCAGATAAACGAATGAAATGAAATAAAAAGGCGTATGGCTTTTAGTGCCGGGAGTGTCCGAGGACATGTTCGGTTCGCCAGGCGCAGGTCTTTTTATTTGACTCTCGTAGGCGACTGCGCGTCTGGATGAGGATGAAATGATGATGAAGACAACACATACACCCAGCCCCCGTGCCAGCGAAATTAACCAATGATGGTTAAAATTCCCGACCCTGCCGGGAATCGAACCTGGGACCCCTGTGACCAAAGGCCAGCACGCTAACCATTTAGCCATGGAGCCGGACAGATAAACGAATGAACTTAAATAAAGAACATGCGGATAAATTAGTTGTTGTACAGTGTTTCAAAAGGAAATTAAAATATAATAATGTGGAACTTAATTTTGATAGTGCAAATTTTCTAGTTTATTGTGCATGTTCCGTCATTTGATAGTGCATTAATATTTTGAGACTTGATAGTGCATGGAAATCCGGGCTCTAATTATCACCGAGTTGCTGCGACCGAAATTTTTTATCGTCATGTTTTAGCATGATTGATATAATCAGTGTGAGCTTTTCAAGTAAATCAGTCATCTACTTTAACGTTGAAATGAAATGGCGTATGGCTTTTAGTGCCGGGAGTGTCCGAGGACATGTTTGGCTCGCCAGGACGCCAGGTGCAGGTCTTTTGATTTGACACCCGTAGGCGACCTGCGTGTCGTGATGAGGATGAAATGATTATGAAGACAACACATACACCCAGCCCCCGTGCCAGCGAAATTAACCAATGATGGTTAAAATTCCCGACCCTGCCGGGAATCGAACCTGGGACCCCTGTGACCAAAGGCCAGCACGCTAACCATTTAGCCATGGAGCCGGACAGATAAACGAATGAACTTAAATAAAGAACATGCGGATAAATTAGTTGTTGTACAGTGTTTCAAAAGGAAATTAAAATATAATAATGTGGAACTTAATTTTGATAGTGCATATTTTCTAGTTTATTGTGCATGTTCCGTCTTTTGATAGTGCATGAATGATTGCATATTTTGAGACTTGATAGTGCATGGAAATCCGGGCTCTAATTATCACCGAGTTGCTGCGACCGAATTTTTTTTAGCGTCATGTGTTAGCATGATTGATATAACCAGTGTAAGCTTTTCAAGTAAATCAGTCATCTACTTTAAAGTTCATATTCCTTTACCATACGCCTAAGGAATCTATCCTTGGAGTCTTACGGAAACTAGAATAACTAAGGTAAAGTAATATTATCCGAAAATTGTTTTCACCTGTTTAAATTGAGTAGATTAGAAAAAAAATCATCAGATACCCCTCTCAGCAATAACTGTCTTTACAGAACTGGATAGTTCAGCCCCCTAACAAACGTATGTTCAGTGTGACAACTTGCTGTGAACTTGCGAGACATCGTCTGACATTCTTGGAACTGTTTCTCACCGTCTCGCATTTCTCTTTTAGGTGAGTACTGGAATGTTTCCCTTCTCAGAAATAACTTTAAAATGCACACTTGACAGTAATAGAGCGTATTTATCAGACATAATTCATTTACACAGTAAGTAGACTGTGTCCATGACTGTGCTATTCCTAACCTGTTAAAATCAACTCTGAAATGGTAGTCCCACCTTAAGCACCCATCACTTTCACCGAGCCCTAAGTAAATCTGAAGCAGATACATGAGATTTGCGTGACGTTATTTAAAAATGGTATTACAGTTTGAACCAACTTTCATTTGAGTCCTTTTAGTGGGTCCGTTATAATTACCAGAAAGCTTTTCATTACCTAATTAACCCACATTTGAACAACATTGGCAAGCTTATATTTTTCACAAATTTGACTAACCAGAAGGTAATTAGTACTATTAGCTACAGTAATTTTCTGCTCCATTTATTAAGTTTGATTGCAATTATGAGCTATTCATTATCCTCTCATTTTATAACTATCCAGTTTTTTTTGTTTCATTATGGATATTACCGATGAATATATTGTGTAGTGCATCCTCACCGGCCTTCGAGGCCTGCTTCACCCTTTGGAGTGATAACTGAATGATCATGAACATCTTTGAGTTTGAATGTAAGAATTAGGGTAAACATTTGAACAACATTGCCAGGCGTATATTTTTCACAATAAGACTAACCAGAAAGTTACTCTCGGATGAAACATGCTTCATTTCCACTTTGTTATCCATATGTGTGTATTATGGCCAGATCAACAACTGTATAACAATTTTATAAGCATAGTGAAAACTAGAAAAGCCCTGTTTTATACAGGCAGGACCGAAAGTGTAAGGTACGCCACAGAAAACAATTTATGGTGCGCGCTGACATTCGTACGGTAACGGGAATGGGTTGATTTACATACATGAAATTTCGGAGCAGTCGGAGAGACCACTGGTATGTGGTTGAGGGATAAACCCACTAAATATAAGGTCAACTCAAGATCACATAAGTTATTCTTAGCTTTCGTGTCTCTGTTTCCACTGTCATGGTAAAACGGCTGAATATATTGCAGCCAAACTTCTTATTTAGAGTCTAACCATCCAGGAACAGGTTTTAAGACACATCTGGTTTCAGAATCACTCCATGGACTGTGGGTTTACAGGCATCTCAAAACAGTCCTTTAATGTTTTCTCTTTCTCTCTAAAATCTACATTTTCAATCACCACCACTACCGTCGACTTACCATCACGGTAATCATTTTGTAAATTACGAATTCCTCTACTATTTTATCAGTTGTTCACTTTTTAAGAGTACTGCAACTAATGGACTGTTGTAGTGATAGAAGTCTATTGCTCATTATAAGTGGAGTGTGGAATGTAAGTGGTGGACGGTGAGATGATAGTAGTTTATTGTTCAGTAATTAAAAGTACACTATAACTGATGGACAGTTAAGGTTATAATGGTTAATATTGTTCACTATTTAAAAGTAAGTGTAACTTATGGAGTATTGTTGTGGTTGTAGTTTATTGATCACTATTTAAAAATACCATATGATGTTTTATCTTTGCTTTTTTTTTTTTTGTTAGATGTTTAACGTCGCAATCACCCATTGAAGGTTTTCGACGACGTTATCTTATCTTCTGAGGTGATTCTTCTTTCATAACACTAATTTATTATTATTATTATTATTATTATTATTATTATTATTATTATTATTATTATTATTCATATAATTACCTACATTTTTCAGCAATTCTGACGTCTTATTTATACTGTGAGGACTTATTCTACTGTTATTAAATTCAAAACAATGATCGTGAAAACAGCAAATGAAGGACTTGATTACGGCCTCGGTTGCTTCTGTTCCATCCCATCCTCGCCATAGCCCATAAGACTTCTCTGAGTCGGTGCGACATAACGCAAATAGCAGAGCAAAAATGTGATACGAACTAAATGGAATGAAATTTAACCATGGTGTGCATAGATTACTGACAATCAAATTCCAGTGAGTTATTTTACATGCATTCCTCAAAATATAGACTAACTACTTGTTTACTTGCGATCACCATGTTTCTTCATTTTACCATCATCTCCAATAAGCCTACCTTGGCTCTCATGAGCGTCCTTTTATGCCACTATACGCAGTATTATTACCAGTTTTGCTCTAATGTCTATTTGTTATTATAGTTGGCTGGCAGGGATTGAATCCCAGAAACGTTCCTTTGCGTTGATCACTCTATACCATGTCGTCATTTGGATAATGGGCTGCGTATCGTTGCTTTGGAGGCCAAATATGGATAGAGAGAAAATAAAACCACAATGGACTTGTTCTCATCTTTAAGTCTCTGAATTGATTTCGTGCCAAGTAAAAGGACTGGTTTCGTTAGGATCGACTGTCTGCGTTGTAATGTATTCTACAGACGCTGAAACGTTCCAGTACAAGTGCAATTAAGAATAGTTAACGCCTTCTTTTTGTTCAAAACTGTACTTGAAAATTTAAGGATCATTTCCATATGAGATTACTGGCATTTGATCTATCCTTTATTTAACTTATTCCGTGTAATAATTTCAGAAGCCTATTAACACCAATTCTCTTTCATTTCTCGCAGGTTATTCAATTCTGCATTGTTTTATTTTATAAAATTCATGATAATAGCTCTAGAGTCAATTAACACTGATTGCGCTTTATTCATAGCTGTATATTTAAATTAGATCACTATTTCCAGTCAGATCTATCATTACAAATGATAATTCATCAAAAGAAAAGTATTATGAATTTTAGATATGGCATATACATATTGACAGAGTTGGCAACTGTAGGCTTCCATTCGGGAGATAACGGGTTCGAACTTCACTTTCGGCAGCCTGAAGACAGCTTTCCGTAGTTATTCATTTTCACAGGTATGGTCGCTCGAAAAAATAATTTATATATTTATTCGTATCAGAAGCATTAATACTATAAATACATATATACTCTTACTGAATTATATACATTATATACAAAGTCACACTTATAAGAAAAAGTCTATACTACTTTTGCCCAGAAATTGGCTACAGGCAGTGCATTTTCTGTTGCCTGAAGCAGATCTTGTACTGTGCATGTTTTAGGGCACTTACTACACTGCAACAAATGAGACGTCGTCTGGATTGCACCACACTCACACAATGATGACTCGATGTTAAAACCCCACTTCTGCAGGTTGCTTTTACATCTTGTCACGCCTATCCGTAATCTGTTCAGTGATCTCCAAGTACTCCATTTCTCCATGTGACCAGGTGGTAATTCTTCACTTGTTGTCAACCATTCTTCGGAGCGAGTGCAGCTTGCGCGCCACATATCAATTCGGGATTGCTGAGGTGTCCCATTAAGAGCCTCTGTTGTTCTGAGGAAACTTTTCCTTGATTTGAGTCTTGGAGTAACTGGCCTGTATCCATA
The DNA here is from genome assembly GCF_040414725.1 of Anabrus simplex. NCBI lineage: Eukaryota > Metazoa > Arthropoda > Insecta > Orthoptera > Tettigoniidae > Anabrus > Anabrus simplex. The sequence continues at coordinate 1,372,579,661 of NC_090265.1, forward strand.
CAGAGGGTGAGCTTCAGATGTTTCCGCCTTCTTCCTCTCGTTTTTTGCTGAAACCTCTCGGCGGATATCAGGAGGGGCAATACCAGCAAGACTATACAATATAGTACTGTAAGTTCCTCGTATTTAATATTTAATCAGACTTAATTTTAAATATTATCAAAATATTAATCATGTAGATATAAACCCTGTGGATATTCACAACAAACATCATACCTATAGGTTCAGTTGTTTCAGAGAAAAGTGTATTTGATAGGAACTTATAAAATATCTCGCGCCCTTTCATTTTTGAGTTCAGGTCACGTCCACTAAAAATCCACTCCAAACCCTTTGTGTCCCAGAGTAGTCGTAAACCTGCGACGTTAAAGGACTAGTCAAAAAAAAAAAATAGCGAGGAAAAGAGAGACAGGTATACATACCCTGGGAACATAGACTTTTCGCGGTGCAGTGCTCAAAAATAGTTTTCCATAGTTCGATGTTACACGGTGTATGCCACGGTACCTCAAACGAGACATATAGTGAAGCTAAACCTGCAGCAGGTTCGATATTTGTCATGTCGGTCAGTTTAGGATAATTTGTAAGTTCAGTGATGTATGGACATGGCAAGAGTACCCATTTCTGCTGCTGACCGCATTCGAATTGTGACTTTGCTGCAAGAAGCATAGCGACAAGTTGATGTCGCCTTTCGTGTTGGAGCGCGTCTGAGTGATGTCTCCAGAGTTTGAAAACAGTCCAGGGAGAAGCTAACGGTTGCCACGCAAAACAACTCGCAGGGAGGATCGGTATTTTTGGCCTTCAGAACGTCGTAGGCTCTCTGCTACTGTCACCTCGTTCCGCCTGGATATTCGGCTGGCCACCGTAGTAAATATGTAAGATCAGATACTGCGAAGTCGGCTGTACGATGGAGGACTGATATGAAGGAAACCTGTGCCGAAAGCTCCTCTTAAACCAAATTATAGGTAACCTCGTATGAAGTGGGCATCAACTCAGGAACATTGGATACGTACCCTCTTTTCTGACGAGGTCACAGTACGGTTGCACCCATACAACAGGAGCATTCGAGTCTAGAGATGATCCAGTGTGAGATGGAACGAGCCCTTCACCCTGGAGCGCCATCAGTAGCAGGGGAATTCCGTCATGTTTTGGGGTGGGATCATGTTTTGGTCGACGTAAATTCTTATCCAGGGTTACATGACTGGTGTAGTATACAGAGACAACATCCTGTATTTACAAGATGTGGTACTAATCTGGTAACAATGGATGAATGCCCATCGTACCAGAGTGTCATTCAGTTCCTTGAGACAAGTGGTATATAGCGAATGGTATGGCCGGCATATTCTGTGGACTTGAACTACGTTGAACAAAATTGGCGTTAACTGAAGGGAGCAATCGTCCAGCGTTCTAATCCTCACGCTAACATTCAGCAACTGACTGAAGGTGTTATCAAAAAGTGGGATAATCTTCCCCAAAACAAGCTGAATTATTTGGTGCTGAGTATGCCTCATCGTGTTCAGGTTTGCCTCAGGGCCGTAGTCAACTATACATGGTACTGGCCTGCCACACAATGATCGATAATTTTGTGCTCAAAATCCCACATTACCAGTTTGGTGATTTTGTTGCGTGTCTGTTGCTTTTGTGTAGCTGACTGCATGTTTTTTTTTTTTTTTTTTTTTTATTAGGGTTGTTTATAGTCGCTTTAACTCCAAGGTCTTATCGCGACTCTTACATATGATTACAGAATAATGGTAATAATAATAATAATGTTGTAATTATAAAAATGTAAAGAAAAAAAATAAGTATAATGTAATTACATTTTGGAGTGCAAGCCAGTGTCTTTGAGGAAGTTGATGACTTGATGACTCAGTGCTGGAGAAGACAGTGTCAGTTCCATTCCTTTAGGTATGTTGTGGTCTTGGCGCCAATGGTCATACAGTTGACATTCTGAGATGATATGCTTGACAGTGAGAGAGCAGTTACATTTGCTGCAGGTGGGAGGTTGTTTCTTTTCTAGGAGATAGTTGTGGGTGATCTTCGTATGTCCTATCCTTAGTCGGGAGATTAAGACTTGTTCATGTCTGGTGAGGTTTTGGAGAGGATATGTTCTTGTAGATATCATTTTAATTTTTTGGAGGTTGCTAGTGGAAGTTTTAAGCCAGTTCATTTTCCATTGTTCGTGTAGTTTGATTTTGATATAAGCGATGATATCAGAATGTGGCGTAGCAATTTGACGGTCGTTGATTGGGAGACTAGTAGCTTCTTTTGCTGCTTGATCAACTGATTCATTGCCTGGTATTCCTCTGTGAGATGGGATCCACATAAAAATAACATTTTTTCCTGCGATCTTGATCTTGTGGTACAGCATTTGAATTTCTTTAACAAGTAGGTGTGTTGTTGATGGATTTTGTATTGAAGTTAATGCACTTTTGGAATCAGAGAATATTATGAATGAGTTGTTGTAGCTTGCTTTTGAAATATGAATCATGGCCTGTTTAAGAGCATACAGTTCACTTGTAAACACTGTAAAAAGATCTGGTAATCTGTATAGCTTACTATAGTCTTTATATTTCACTGCACAACCATTTCTCTCATTGAATTTTGATCCATCAGTATAAATTGCACTATATGATGAGTATCTATTACAAATTTCATTAAATAATTGGAATTTTGCTGTGTCAGTTTGAGCTTTAAGATTGTTGTTCAATTCCCAGTTGACTGGAGGCAAATGAGTTTTCCATGGAGGGGTATCTAGTGAGTTGTGTGGAAATAAAATGGGTGGAAGGCTGAGGTTTATTTCTTTGAGAAGATTGGATATTCTGATGTTAAAGGGTTGGGGTTGAGATCCAGTTAGTTTTCCTTTATGTCTCTTTGAAATTAGGTGTTTTTTCAAGTGTTGGTTACTTGTACCAGCTATCTTGAGTGCGTATGTCAAACTCAGCTGTTTACGTCTGATTTCAAGTGGTGGTTCGTTGGCTTCAATCTCTATACTAGCTATGGGGCTGGTGCGGTGGGCTCCTAGGGCAATTCGAAGAGCTGAAGATTGGATGGTATCAAGGATCTTAAGAGTAGATGGTCTGGCAGAACAATATACTATACTGCCATAATCCAGTTTGGCTCTGATTGTGGCTCTGTATGTGTTCATTAGGACATGGTAGTCTGCTCCCCAGTTTTTTGCTGAGAGAATTTTCATGATATTCATTCTTCTTTGACACTCGTCTTTAAGATTTTTAAGGTATGGGGTCCAGGTGAGCTTGTTATCAAATAGAAGTCCTAGAATTTTAATAGTTTTAACTGATTCAATTTTATGGTCTTCCATATATAATTCAGGGTTAGCGATAGTATGTTTATTTTTGGAGAAGAGAATACATTTGGTTTTAGTTTTAGAAAATTTGAATCCTGTGGTTTTAGTCCAGTTTTGAATATTTACAATTGATTCTTGTAATAGGAGTTGAGTCGTTGTAATGTTTTTCCCTGGGCAGAAGATTATCAAATCGTCAGCAAAAAGGCAACACTTAACTGGTGAGTGGATGTTAGAGACTATACCATTAATTGCCACAAGAAACAGTGTTACACTGATAACTGATCCTTGTGGGACTCCATTGTTGATTACTACTTCCTTTGACAGCATTCCATTTACTCTAACTTGAATTCGGCGCATTTGGAGAAAATTATAAATGAAATATAGGATATTTCCAGATATATTATGTGTCATTAGAACTTTGATTACATAGTCTTTCCATACCATGTCATATGCCTTATTAATATCTAAACTGACTGCTATTAGGTGTTGGTTATTGAGAAACGCTTCCTGTATTTCAGATTCCAGACTTATCAAAGTGTCTGTTGTGGAGTGTGCTTTACGGAACCCGTTTTGCACATTACTGAAGAAATTTATGTGCTCGAGATACCAGCGTAATCTTTTGTTGACTATTTTCTCCATGAGTTTACACATCGCATTAGTTAAAGCAATAGGGCGATAATTTTCTGCAATTGAGTTGTCTTTCCCTGGTTTGGGTATTGGAACTACAATGGCATTTCGCCATTGGTCAGGAAATGTCTTAGAGCTCCATATGTGGTTGAAAATGGCCAGAAGATAATTTATTGCACTTAGTGGAAGCTGTTTTAGAAATTCATAAGGGACTGTATCTGGGCCAGGACTAGATTTGCCACATTTGTCAAGTTCAGTAATTATTTCCTGTAGTTGAAAAGTATCGTTTAGATTATAGTTAGGGTCAGAGATAGCTTTCCTTAGATCAACGGATTCACTGGATTTCTTTGTATGGAGAAATTCAGGATCATAATTTTTGTCACTAGAGATCTCGGCAAATGTGTCAGCTAATTTATCAGCGATGTTTTGAGGTTTGTTTATGAAGGTTCCATCAACAGAGTTTCTGAGGGAAGTAATGTAGAAGTGATTATATTTGCCATTTATTCTTTGAAGTTTATTCCACATTTCCTTTTGTGGGGTTTGGGAACTTAGCGAGGAGACAAATGATAGCCATGAATTCTTTTTGCTGAGTTTAATTTCTTTTCGAGCGATTGCTCTATATTTCTGAAATTGGGCTTTATTTTCAGGTGTGGGTTTTCTTTTGTAGAGGTAGAAAGCACGATTCTTATTCTTAATAGCCTCCTTACAAGTGTCATTCCACCAAGGTACTTTTTTCTTAAAGGAGTTTGAGGTTACTTTTGGAACACTCATGTCTGCAGATTTAACAAGAACTTCTGTGAAATCTTGAACAATGATATTTATGTGCTTAGAAGGGAAATCATTTGGAGGGGTTAAGTCTTTTAAGTGGTTATTGACTGTCTGCCTAAATTTTGTCCAATCTGCCTTATTTAAGTTCCATTTGGAGTTGTTAATAAATGAGGAGTTGACAGAAGAATTTTCATTATTGATTAGTATCGGGAAGTGGTCACTATTTCCTTGGAGTGTTGAATAAACAGACCAGTTGAAAAGGGTTGCTACGTCCGGTGTGCAGATGGTTAGGTCTATACTACTACAGGTGCCGTGGGCTATGTCAAAGCGAGTTGGAGCAGTAGAGTTCATTAGAATTAAATCAAATTCATCAAGTATCTTTTCTATCTCTTTTCCTCTTGCATCAGAACTATGGCTACCCCATAACGTGTTGTGGCTGTTGAAGTCGCCTACTAGGATGAATGGTTTAGGTAGTTGGTGGATAAGGTTTCGTAGATCGTCACCTTGAAACAAATAACTGTTTGGAATATAAACATTGCAGATACATAGAGAAGGTGGTAGATGGACTGAAATTGCTACAGCTTCCAAATTAGTGTTAACAGTAATTTCCTTTGCATAGATATTGTTTTTGATATAAGTAGCTACTCCTCCACTCGCATGATTCACATTAGTTCTATTTTTGTGGTAGACACTGTAGAGTCTTAGATTGGCAGCAAAGTCGTTCTGAAAGTTTGTTTCTTGGAGACAGATAACAGATGGTTGGTGTTTGTTTATTAGGAGTTGTAGATATTCTAACTGTGATCGATAACTGTTAAGATTCCATTGGAGTAATGTTGCCATAATAATGATCAAAAGCAGAACGAGGTTTATCTCCATTGTTATACTGGGAAGGAATTGTCGTCGCTGGAATAGTCTGGCGTTACATTGATATGCGTTGGGTCTTCACTTTGACTGGCGGATTTCAGTAGTTTTTTTACTATTCGAGTGCTTTTGTTTTTTATGCTTTTATCGGTATAGTAAGGATAGAGTTTTTGAAGGGCTTTAGCAAGACCTTCTAAGTCTTGTGTGTAGTTTGAAGCAATTTCTGATATGTCCTTGGCACCAACTGTATTTTCAAAGAAGGACTGGAGCTGTAGGTAACTGAGGGGGAATATTGATGGGTCAGCTTCCCAAACTTGTTTTACTGGCAGGAGCATATCACTTATTGATTTTTGCGTGTCTGTCTTGGGTTTCTTGGAAGTGTGATTTGTCTTACGGTTTTCTATTTGTTCAGGAGAGGCCAGTATGGATTTGTTGCCATCAGGAGGATTTGGATTAGTTGTTTCACTGCTAGCTAGTGAAATTGGCCTTTTACATCCAGGAAAATTCACTGTTGTAGGGGTGGCGTGTGTTTCCATAGGTGCTGCAATTTCTCTCTCAATTTGAATTCTGGAGGAGGGAGGATCATTACAGACTTGGCTAAGTGCTAAGTCAGGGTTGGTCATTGAAGTGGCTTCTTGAGTAGGCCTATCTTTTGGGAGTGAGCTAGAAGAGCTAGAAGTACCGATGTCTGTTTTGGGGTTTTCGACCTGTGACTTTTGTGAAATCTCTTGGAGCTGAGGAAAATTATTGGAAGAGGATTCATCTTTTGGAAGTGATACGTTGTTAGGACAATCTTTGGCCAGATGTCCTTCGGTATGGCAAAGAAAACAAGTGGGTGAATCGGATGATAGGTAAATCCAGTAGTTTGTACCATCGTATTCGAGATGAAGGGATTCGGGGAGTTTATCAAAGTCTTCATTCTGAATGTACATTTGTCTTCGAAAGCTTAAAATGTGGGAGAATCCAGGAATTGACAAACCTGCTCTGATTGGGGTAATCCTAGACATGATTTTCACACCGAGTTTTAACAATTCCTCTTCAATAACATAGTTTGGGATCACAGGACAGACGTTGGATAATATAATACGCTTGTTTTTTGTTAGAAGGGGTCGTATTTCCAGTGATACATTGTTTATTAAGATCTTAGGGTTTGTCAATATCAGATCTTCGACATTTTTCTTACTAGAGAGAAAGATGCATATCCTTCCGTTCGATATACGTGAAACAAACCGAATGTTGCTAGGGGTTGTAAGTTTACCTATAGCTAGCACATAATCCTTGATACTGATCCCGTCATGAGATTCGATTACAATAGCTTGTTCTTTGGAGGGGTACGACTGTATTGCAGCAGAATAGCTTAACCTTGAATTACGTTCGTTACTAGGCCTACTTGTGACGGTTGTCATTTGGTTACCTGATGCACTGTTAGGATGTGGAGGGTTATTTACGGTGTTGTTATTATTATTTGTTGGCTTGCATGGTGTCTGTTGAGGAAAAATATCATTGATTTTTTCATTCATTGAATTCGATAAATGCCGACCTCTATCAAGAGAGGTGGCCATTTTGAGTGGGTCAACAAAGGGTTTTAGGTTATCTCTATAGTTCGTCACTTCACACAAGGACCACGGAAATAATGTCAGGTATCTTACTTACAAGAATATAGTAGGTGATCTAAATATTTACTTCTGATCACTCTTACACTAATGTAACGATTATGAACATCTATTAAATACCAAAACTTGAGCAAGGTATTTACTCGCGAACATCATCAGTCACTGCCTTCTCGATCCGACTGCATGTTTTTTTTCTTTGTATGTAGACTTCGTGTTGTATAATGTGCGTGCATACACAACAAAATAAAATGTACACTAAACCAGAATATGCAAAACATTTTTGAGCACTGTAGATATCACAAAAGAATCGAAATGCATGATCGTTAAATTAAGATCCAGAACCTTTCATCAGCAAAACTAAAATCCAGAAATTTGATCATCAGCCTTCCTTCCAATACCCCTCGTGTAACCATGAACGTATTTTTAAATATATTTTAAACGTAAGTCTTGGCACACGTATCGTCGCTCAAAAAAAAAAAAGCATGAGCGAATGTATATTCCTCGTATTTAATATTTTATCGGACTAAATTTTAATTATTATCAAAATATAATTCAGTTCTCATATAGGCTATATACAAACCCTGTAGATACACACAGCAACCACATCTACTCGCCTACAGTTCCTTGTTACAAAGAGAAGTATTGTTGTGCCTCTCTGTAGGTTAACAACCGGCTATCTCGCTGCCTAGAAGCGAGTGGGATGGGAAGAGGAGGAAGTGGAGTTGTTAATTTTCTTTTTGCAGTGCAGCTAATAACACCACCTGTGTTCTTAAGCGAACTATTAAAAAAATAGTACAACATGAAACAAGACGACAAAATATCACAACCCAACGCGTCTTTCCACGCGGTCTTGACAAAAAACTGTCATCCAGCATTCACTGCTTTTGATTGGATACTGTAGCGCTCTCACTGTTGTGGCTTGAGTCAAAGAATATTTCCCGCTAGTCTTCTGAAGTTGTCATTGACACCGAGCGAGTTGGTCATGCGGTTAGAGTTGCATAGCTGTGAGCTTTCATTCGGGAGATGGTAGGCTCGAATCCCACCGTCCGTAGTCCTAAAGATAATTCTCCGTGATTTTCCGTTTTCACACAGCGCAAATGCTGGGGCTGGACCTTCATTAAGGCCACGGCCTTTACCTTCCCAATCCTAGCCCTTTCCCATCCTTCCATCGCCGAAAACCGTTGATGTGTTAATGCGACATTAAATAGCTAGCGAAAAGAAAACTGTCATTGGCGCGGCATAGGACAGGAACACCAAAGCCGCACGGTAACGTTTACAGAACCACAATAATACCAGCCATTATGTGGGTCTGAGACTTTGGAAAGTAACTGAAGTAATTACCTCCAAGTTGCAGACCATTGTCAGCCGCTGTTTACGAAGTATTCTTAACATCTACTGGCCGGAAGTAATCTCCAGTCATGAACTCTGGGGAAGGATGGGAGAAACTGAGATGGCCACACAGATAAAGCGGCGGAGATGGAAATGGGTGGGGCGTACACTGCGGAAGGGAAGTGAATGCATTGAGAGATACGCACTGGATTGGAATTCGCAGTGTAAAAAAAAGACAGAAAGGGAGACCCAAACAAACGTGGCAAAGATTTGTACACATGGAAGCAGTGGAAGAACGCAAGGTAAAGAGGTTGGCTGTCTAGAGACAGAAGACCAGATGGAGATGCTTTGTTGATGCCCTATGTTCCATGAAAGACAACAGGGATTAAGTAAATAAGTATGCAAGTAAGTAATAATACCAGCTGTCTGAAATCACCACCAGAGGAATACTGGTAGGAGCTAGAGGAACCGTTCCTCTTCTATGCTCGAAGCTCTTCAAGCAATACATTTCAACAAACAGACCTTGCGCCAGATCGCCATAATGGCCTTAAAAATTATTTTGAGGAACCATCTTCACGGACATGGCCGAAGTGATCTAAAGAAATCTAATAATAATAATAATAATAATAATAATAATAATAATAATAATAATAATAATAATAATTCCACAAGTTTACAGCTCTAAATCTCGAATGGGAAACTAGCTGATTGCCAGATTCCAGCGAAGTACTTTGAATCTCTTCTCAATTGTGAAATTCCAATTTCCACTTTCTAATTTGAAGATAATATACACGTCCACCCAGATTCATCCCCTCCAACGAAAGAAGAAATCACACAGATTATTCAGTCCCTTCAAAGTAACAAGGCACCAGGCGAGGACTCGATAACTGCTGAATTCTGGAAGTATGCTAGTGACAAAATGATTGATAAATTGACTGACATCGTCACCAAGATTTGGGAAACCGAGAAACTTCCACATGAGTGGACTTCTGCCTTGATTCACCCACTGCTTAAGGAAGGGGACAAAACGGATGACGAATTTGAGCACCTTCAAATACCACCGGACTGAACCAGGATCGAGCTATACTCCCGCACATATTCAAACGATTTCGTTACCCTAAGGTTCGAATGTATGTAGTCTGATTTTATAGACGCTGTCTCGCCAAAATTGAGGAGCCAGATACTGCTGCTGCCCCCCCACTCCCCCTTTCCGCAGTGCCCAGTTGAGTGTTCTTGGAGGAAACGACTTAATTAACACAACTGCGGAGTATGTCAGAATTACAAACTTGCTAGGAAATTGCAAATAAACACACTTGCTTGTCTGCTTGCTGAGGAGCCATATACTAGACAGTGGGTTCTGGTAGAATAATGCCACATAGAAGATTGTGGTTGGCCGTGGAACGGTATTATAATGAGCGTGGCCTTTAAGCAGACTGCAGACTGCGTTCTCCTCTGGCTTCTTCACTTTAATCTCAAATATAGGTCACTGGTTCATACTTCTGTGGTAATCGATTGATAGCGCTCTTACAAGCATGATGTAAGTGGAGAAGGTAGTGGTCTCTGGGACAAGCGTAACTTCACGTGCTTCAAATGTTCGGTATTAACACTGTGATATAATGTCTGAAAGAAGAAATACTGGGTAGAAATGCTTAGGACATTCGAGGGAAATTCACTCAGCAGGAGAGGAACTACCCTTCTGTGGCAGAGGCGGTCAGATAACTTCAGCTAGAAATCTCATGCACAATAGAAATATGACCGTACTGTATAGTTTACTACAATAAAGGATTAGCATTTGATTGAAATAGAATTAACATTTGTAAATAGTAGACCTGCTCAGGATGCATGTTTAATCATTTTGTGGGCTCTGACGATGTCCACTTTGGAAAATATACAGTAATTCATATATTCTGTAGAATATCTTCCTATTCAGATTTTTCTTCTTCTCTTGCTATTTGCTTTACGTCGCACCGACACAGATATGTCTTATGGCGACGAGGGGATAGGAAAGGCCTAGGAAGTGGAAGGAAGGGGCTGTGGCCTTAATTAAGGTACAGCCCTGGCATTTGCCTGGTGTGAAAATGGGAAACCACGGAAAACCAACTTCAGGGCTGCCGACAGTGGGGCTCGAACCCACTATCTCTCGATTACTGGATACTGGCCGCACTTAAGCGACTGCAGCTATCGAGCTCGGTTATTCGGATTTTAACACCACCCAAAATTAAACTTTTTCCTGTACACAATGTTTTATATTAGGAGCTAAAAGTACGCATGTGAATTAGAGATTGCGTGACGATATCACCAGCATTGTGCTTTCCCGACGTCGAAGTGGGTTAGGTCCCTCGTCAGTGAGGAAAACAACGGGGGAACTACATCCTCTTCGATGACGCCTAGGTTGGCTAGACTGCTGATGGTGGAGCTGTTGCGGTTCGAACCACCCTTCGAACATGCGCAGTGAATATATTACTGTACTAGCTGTAGTACCCGGCGTTGCCCGGATAGTAAATTTGCATTACCAGTTAGTTATGTGTGAAGTGAATTTTTATAGAATTCCTTTTTGACTTGCAGATTGATATGTTACGCTCTATAATGTTGTTTTAGAATTATTTAAATGCGTTTGATTTCAAGTTTTAGATTATTTAATTTTCGAGTAAAACTTCGTCCGTATGGAAGCTCGAATCGACTGGGAAGTATTTGATCCTGTCAAAAATTAATAAGTGGTAGCTATATGTATTTAGCCGTCGCACTATAGATACAATGTACAGGATTTCAACTGTCAATGAGACTGTCCACCCCCTCGCCCCCCCACCCCTAAGAGATAAAAAATCTGGATAGTCACCATTCATCTCAGTGACCCCGAAAACTGTAGATTCGACACTGTTTTCGATTATTTTTATATCTCACTTCCCCTGACCCTCGCCCCAAAGGGGGCTGAATATGAACTTCAAACAATTCGGAGTGTCACTATTCATTTCCGCGACCACGAAAACTATGGATTCGATACTATTCTAGATTATTTTATACCACCCCCCTCGCCCTCTGCCCATAACGGTGCTAGGGGTGTCTTACCCCCACGCGGTTTGTCTCCTGATACTAATTGATAAGTGTACCAAGTTTGGTGAAATTGCTCCAGTGGTTTAGGAGGAGATGTGTCATTTACACACACACACACACACACATCCATTTATATATATATATATATATATATATATATATATATATATATATATATAGTAAGATTGTGTTAACTTCATATTCTGTGATTTCCCCCGTAGGGAGGATGTCCTATGGACAAAGTATAATTGCTACAGATAGCGGAAAGAGTTAGTCAGGATTAAATTGGGGACTTGATTTATTTTCTCGGGACACCAGGACAGGCCTCTAAAATTCGGGACTGTCCCGAATTTTTCGGGACGTATTATCACAGTTGTATGTATGCATGTTGTATGTTGTGTATTCAGCCCGGCGGCTGGTTTCATCCTCCACAGTTCCGCCAATAGCTGTCATAAATAGCCTAGGCGTCACTGAAGAGGTGTACTAGGGAAATGAGGAGTGAGGTAGTTTCCCGTTGCTTTCCTCACTGAGCCAGAATTTGTATTACATATCATTTTGCCAAGCCCACTGAAATGCATGCACCAACCGACCCTATGAGCGATATTTTCACACAATCCATAACAGGGATAGGCTGCATAACCAATGGTATTACTAACAACGCTCATACCTCAGCCACTCTCATACTGTCAAAGTCAAGGATAAGACTGAGACAGGTCAATGGAAGTAACAAATTTGATATAGCCCGTACCAGAAGACATAGTGCACTCTAAACACTACATCTTGCCAGCAAAGGCAGTATCACCGTTAGTTAATCTTAAATATTGACAAGAAATCGCACTTGAAGTTTTGCTGTGCTACAGCCTACATTCACGGTGACCATATTTCCTGAGTCCGACGAATGGTTCATAATGGACAGTTTGCAACACCAAAACCACCCCTAACCACTCCTTAGCTGTTGTGATACATATACGAATTGATATAAAGCTCGCCTGACTTTGAACATTGCAAAACTAAACATAATCGTAGGAAGTATGAATGAATATCATTCACTGAAGTTTGTACAAAGTCTCAGGACCATTTCCTTCAATGTTTGCAATTGAAGCCGACGATGCTGTAATTTTTTTGTGATAATAATAAATATAAATAAAATCATGAATAAAAATAAAATTACTCAAAAACTTAATAAAATTAATAAGCATAATTAGCCGAAATGTCCGTAGTATGGGCGCCAGAGTTCACCAGAATGGATCCCTCGAATTTAGATAAGAGCATGATAGACTTTATATCCCAGGGCGTGTACATAATGCTGCGTACTGGTACATCTGCTGCAGGCCTTACCTAACCTCCTGAAAACGACTAATTAGGTAGGAACTGCACCTAGGTTTATCAATAACACTGATTCTAAAATAGCTAACTATATTCTGAACAAATTCCGTGCATGAGCACCTCATCAACATACAACATTATACATATAATACACACATAAAATATTGCTGGAAGACTCCATATTTACAACAACAACAATAATGAAAACCGTAGGAAAACGAAAGCGAGAACTAAGCTACCATTTGTAGATGGTCCGATGAACAATGTACATGTATGAAGATAAACACCCTTCACTGTCTCTATATCAATTCGATTTACCGATTCTCATAATCGGCAGTTATCACATCACACAGATACTGTACCTTGTACTACTGTGTTCACATATTTTAACACTTGTTGTAAAGATATATACACACTTCTGTCGATCCTCAACATATAAATTTATGGAAAGTCTGAGATAGCTTTCACCAACATATAATGCTAGGCCGCCACAAGTGCTACAATACTTAATGCGCAAGCACTCTCCACAATCAGCCACTTTCCACAAACATAACAAGACTACGCTCCACGAACGTTTGAAGTCCAGTCCATTGCAGCCGTGTCACTCCAGTACCGTGTATCAGCACCACTTACTTCCCGTACAGTGCCTCAGTTGTAGTTGTCGTTGTAGTTATCTTCCTTCTCGTTCCTTTACAATCACCTCTACAATCACCCTTACAATGTTCCTTACAATGTCTTACAATGTTTCCTACAATGTTCCAATCTCTAGGTTGCCGCCGTATCATCAACCTTTATAGACATCAACATCCCCCTCCTCTCAGATGAGACGTCTGGATTGGTGCTTGCCCACCAATCATGAGTGGTCCTCTTCTCAAGACATGCCCTGAACTTCTCCTTTCTCCCAAGAGATAAACAAACACTCGGGAGTTTTACATGAATCACCAAACTTTCCCTGGTACAGCAACAAGCTCATCTCATCAGGCTGGGATATATACATGACTCATGAATTTCCCGACACAAGTACATCACAACAGACACTGGGGTAGCCATATGACTCATTCAAATTACCAGAGTTATTAAAGCAATGTTTTCCCACTCGTGCAAAACAAATTACTCATACCTACATATGTGGATATCTTCCAGCTTACCAATATAAATGGCAAAATATACAAATGAAATTAATAATAATAATAATAATAATAATAATAATAATAATAATAATAATAATAATAATAATAATAATAATAAATCGAATACTGACAATAATATCTCTACCTTCTACATATAATTCGGGGGTGTGATATATGTACTATCACAGCGCACCAGTCGTAATTCTGTGACGACGACGACTTCTTTATGAGCACTTTGTCTTTTTCAGTTTCTCATACATTCCTAAACAATGTTTAGAAATTGATTTGGATGATTGCCATGGCTTTAACACATTCAGTTGTAATTGAGTTTTTCTCTTATCCCCGGGAATTATACACTGTCGACAACGCTCTATCTACGGACCAAGGATGGTACTGAAGATGGTTTTATATGGACCCATTAGTTGTAGGAAGTGACAGAACGAATTCACAGATGTTCTTCAACTTGGGAACGGTTGTGTTTCTTTTCAGTTCCTTTAAAACAGACAACAATCGCTGTTCCGATGTCTTTTAGCTCATCCCACTCCGCCAGGAAGGTGTTTGGTGAGGTATTAAAAAAAAAGGTGAATAAGTTAGTCAGGATTAAATTCGGGACTTTAATTATTTTCCCGGGACACCAGGACAGGCCTCTGAAATTCGGGTTTATACCGAATTTTTCGGGACATATTTTCACCGTACCGATATTGTGTGCTCCAATTTGTAGAAGTGGCACGACGACATATTGTTGTAAATAGCATGGTAAACACTCTACAAAATTAATACTTGATGTTTATGGACCGTAAAGTTTAAGAGGGGAAATTTATTAAATCAGTTAAAACCAAACCAAACCCCATGGCACTACAGCCCTTGAAGGGCCTTGGCCTACCAAGCGACTGCTGCTCAGCCCGAAGGCCTGCAGATTACGAGGTGTCGTGTGGTCAGCACGACGAATCCTCACGGCCGTTATTCTTGGCTTTCTAGACCGGGGCCGCCATCTCACCGTCAGATAGCTCCTCAATTCTAATCAAGTAGGCTGAGTGGACCTCGAACCAGCCCTCAAGTCCAGGTAAAAATTCCTGACCTGGCCGGGAATCGAACCCGGGGCCTCCGGGTAAGAGGCAGGCACGCTACCCCTACACACGGGGCCGCTATTAAATCAGTTACTAATTTAAATAATGTACTATTTTAAACAAGCTACTAATAAAATATCATCTTTCCAGATTGCAGTTCCTACTTGGAACTTGCGCCCAGTAAACTGAAGAAGACTGCATTACCTGTTGGTCGGTAAGTTCACCACTGCTGCACTCTTTATTACGATATTGTCTTCTATCGCTCATATTTTATCAAAAATCTGTGTAAGACCAGGGTGCTTATCTGTGACTCTTATTTCCAATTATATAAAGATCGTTCATTTGAAACATAGACGGTGTCTGAGAGAATCTACAGACAGCCCAACCGTTCATGCACCTGTCCCAACGCTGAACAAGTTTTTCTATACCCTCCACAGTGACGGGCTCCGGTTGAACCACCCATCCACACCATCAGGAAACGCTTGATCGGTGATAAAACTCTTACTCTTCAGGGCTTTTTTCAGCAGTATTGTCACAAGGAGAGAGATCTTATCTGAACGGCGGATGATCCGCAAAACCCTAGAGAAGGCAGTGCTTATGTCCAATGTTACATTGGCAGCGTGTTGATGTCCATTACCGTGGAGCGCCCTTCGTGACACTTTTCTGAGTCAAAGCAATTTCTTTGCACAAGAATTGAATCTTGCCACGCTGTGTTAGTTTGGACGTAACCATTAAACACGAATGTTGCTTCCTCCACTTCGCGGTCGCGTGTCTCAGGCTGACCACGTTCTGAGCTGTTACTACAAACACCAACCCTTATAATAGTATGTCATAAGATAGTTTTTTCGGGTTTATAGGCCTTAGGGGAGTTTGAAGTTCCCGACGTTTCACTATTCTCAAGGGATGCTTGGCTCCGAGATCTGAGACTATCAGTAGCGCAGTCCACCGCTGTTAAATTTTTAGCAGTTCTGTATATAATTAAAGACATTCCCACTCCATTCGCTTATCTGTGAATGTCGTTCGGTTAAAGCGCATTGTTTGTATTTTGGGAGACTGGCGGCACATAAGACGATCAGTAGTTTGAAGGGACGTTAAATCCATTATAATAGTAATAGAAATTTAGTAGTCCGACTCCGAGGCTCATGTTCAGCTCAGTGGCGTTCGAGGTTTCAGCTTCGATTCTTGGTTGCGTCAGCATTTTAGCCTCATCTGGTTAGTTCGCCAGCCTCGAGGACTGGTTATTTTCGTTCGTCTTAACACCTTCATATTCATACAGCACATCAGATTATCAACCACTGCAGATAGGCGCAATAGTGAATTCATCCCTCCGCATGGGGTTAACATGAAGAAGGGCATACGGACGTTAACTGGGCCAGATAGGCTTATAGTGCCGACCTCGAGTAATTGGGAAAACGCTAGGAAGTAGAAAAGGAAATTTTGTTCCTAGATGTTGGATATACTGGTCTCATGCAACCTCAGATCAGTGTTACTACCTGTATCATCTAACATAACAACGCTGTGGATACGCCTTTGGAAACGGTACCCATAGAGAGTCATTTCCGTTCATCGAGCCCTACCACAGTCTTATCCTTTTTACATGATCGACTCCTTCTACTGAAGCGAGATCGAAGAATTATGTCCTTCGTGGTAGTTAATTTTAATGCCAGGAGTATACTTTACGCTTAACCACAGTGTCTTATTTATACACTATTCAGTATCATCAACATTGGTACTGTAATAATATCGTTCGCACTCACGTTGACATTACAAAGTTGTACTAACGTAGTCATTGTTATAGTCATAGTAGTAAACTCGAGAACAATTGAGAAAGGAATAGGACTTCTAGACATATCTTCATGAGACTTCTTACCGTGTGCACCAGGATCCATTTACATGCCAACACTACCGACCCGGTGAGCTTCAGAAACAGAAACTACGGATGAAGTTCGAGATCGAACGCACATTCTCACTATGTACCCAGCCACCACTGACATCAGGCCAAACGAGGTAATGCTACGAAGTGTGCCTTTTTTTTTTTTTTTTTTTTTTTTTTTTTTTTTTTTTTTTTTTGCATTGCATTGCATTGCACCGACACAGATAAGTCTTGTGGCGATCATGGGCTAGAAAAGGGCTAGGAGTTTGAAGGAATCGGCCATGGCCTTAATTAAGGTACAGTCCCAACACTTGCCTGGTGTGAAAATGGGAAACTACCTAAAACCATCTTCAGGGCTGTCGCCTCACAGCTGCGCGCTCCTAACCGCGCGGCCAACTCGCTCGGTGATTCTGATATTCAATCAGTTGTTACTTCTGTCATTGTGGGAGGGGTATCAAGTTTGTTTACCCCAGGTAGTAATAAACCTAAAGAAAGAAAGAAAGAAAGAAAGTGGGATTTACTTTTTTTCTTTTTTGCCAAGCTGAGTGGTTAGGTCGAAAGAACACTGGCTCGCCGAGTCCAGGTTGGCGGGTTCAATTATTGCTCGCGAGGAGAAACCAGACCATGCGTCCAACCGATTTCAACGAGTTTCGATGTACCTGTTGGGGGATACTCAACAGTAAGTCGTGTATAAGGGTTTAGGTCAATACGCTTTTGTTTTTGAAAAAAATTGAAGTCAAATATCATGACGCAGGATCCGCTTCAGACCAAGTGGAAGGGATAGAACACTAGAAGGCGATTTTTTTTATTTAAACATGGCAGGTCCGTAACCTAATAATTTCTGAAACAAAATAAATTATTATTTGAGGGTATGTGAAGATAAAAATACGAACAAAAATATTACGAAAGTTACGGTACACCTTATCTTCTACCTGAAATTATTATAGGCTTAAACATTCTCACAGTCACTGCTGGATATCTCTCTCTCTCTCTCTCTCTCTCTCTCTCTCTCTCTCTCTTTCTCTCGTGTGAATAGAAAACGGCCAACAAGAAGGTTACTCGTTAGTTGGTTGTGAGTCATCGAGCAGCACGCTGGCAAAGATTTTTAAAATAGGGATAGGCCTATCAGGTCCGCATCTGTACTGTAGTGGTTAGTGTACTTAGCTGCCTCCCCCGGATGCCGGGTTCGATTCCCACCCCAGCCATCCTGGAAGCGGTTTTCCGTGGTTTCCCACTTCTCCTCCAGGCAAATGTCGGGATGGTACCTAACTTAAGGCCACAGCCGCTTCCTTCCCTCTTCCTTGTCTATCCCTTCCAATCTTCCCACCCCCCGCAAGGACCCTGTTCAGTATAGCAGGTGAGGCCGCCTGGACGAGATACTGATCATCTTCGCCAGTTCTATACCCGAACCAGAGTCTGAAGCTCCAGGACACTGCCCTTGAGGCGGTAGAGGTGGGATTCCTCGCTGAGTCCGAGGGAAAAACAGAGAAAGAATAATAATAATAAGAAGATGAGCTACCGGTACAGTGAGTGAATCATTCCATGTGTGATATATAGTTGTTACTTAACTGTACTTTGTGTCCGGCTCCATGGCTAAATGGTTAGCGTGCTGGCGTTTGGTCCAGAGGGTCCCGGGTTCGATTCCCAGCCGGGTCGGAGACTTTATCCTTAAATGGTTATTTCCCTTGGTTCGAGGACTGGGTGTTTGTGTTGTCCCCAACATCCCTGCAACTCACGCACCACACATAACTTTTTTTTTGCTAGTTGCTTTACGTCGCACCCACACAGATAGGTCTTATGGCGACGCACATAACTCTATCCTCCTTCAGAATGAATGAAGAATAGCCCTCGGCGAACGCGTGACCGCCATACCAACATGCTTTCCATGACCAGTGACAGAAGAAACAAAACGAGAAATAACTGATGCTGTCCACTTTTATGTCAAGACATTGGAGAAAGGAGGCATTATAAATCCAGAAGCAAGCAGCTGTACCTTCCGTGCTCTCGAAACTGATGGGAAATGAAATTTTGCAACAATTTTGGAACATTAAAGTTGAAATGGCGTTCGTTGTCGAAGAAAAACTGATTCGCGAAGAAGAAGAAGAAGAAGAAGAAGAAGAAGAAGAAGAAGAAGAAGAAGAAGAAGTCTGTGAAAATGTCGTGCCTATTCCGAAGACGGAAGTACTGCCATCGCAATCCAACTCTTCTTCATCACTTACTGATGACAGCTATGTGCCAAATATCAAGAAAATACATTTTGAAGCTATACCACTTGACGTTTAAATGATGGCGGTAAGTCTAGCGCAGAGGTGCTCACGCTGGGCTTTCCGTCCCTCGGGCGCCCAGCACTGTAAAGGGCCCTTTACACGTTCAGACTTGTCTGCACAGACCACGTTTGCAACGACCGTCTGCACATCTGGTCTGCACTGTTCACGCTGCGTTTACACGTTCCGACCATTTGTACATCTTTCGCACAGTCCTGTATTTCTAATTGAGACGAGCGGAGGTAGTATTTCCTCACCATGGCCACATTAAGTCAATTAACTTACAAAGTGGTACCTACTTCTGTCTAGTATTATTTCGGAAGTTAAAACGCGGAAGAAATCACAACGTAGAAGGTGGACAAAAGACTGGCTTCTACAACACGTTTCGCACGTTGATCTTTTGAAGGAGTTAAAATTGGAAAAAGATGACTGGTTTAACTACTTGAGAATGGACGAAGAGAAATTCTTAGTGTTGTTACAGTATGCCACACCGTATATAAGGAGAGAAGACAGTGTAATGAGAGAATCGATAAGCACTTTAGAAAGACTTGTAGTAACATTGAGGTTTCTGGCAACGGGAAAGAGCTATGCGGACTTTAAATTTTCTGCTATAGTGCCTCCTTCATCTTTAAGCCACATCATTCCGGAAACATGCCGTGCTATATATGTAGTTCTAAGAGAGGAATATTTAAAGGTGAGAATTCAAAGGCATTATTTTGCTTAGGTAAAATAGATTGCGTGTTCCTTCCTCAACTGCTGGAGTTCCGTTCTGTAAGTTGAGTGTATTCATTCATTCATTCATTTATTCATCCATCCATCAATAATAAGGGCTCTCTTTTCATCTGGTGATTATCCGTGACAGGGAGAGAACAGTAGCGGTATTTATTGGGTCATGAAAATATGCATGAATACCGTTCAATCGTGCAATCATTCATTCATTTACCTATTCGTGCAGTCATTCCCAATGTGTGTTGTAATTATAGTATAACTGGATCAGGTACAGAATTGTGACATGAAGCACTAATTGAACTCACGAAGTGTTAAGATAGGCCTACATGTTGTCCTAGATCATATAACACTGTTAACATCTAGGACAGAATGAATGAATCAGTTCATTAATTATTTAAAATACAATTTCAAGATTGGGTGTAAATAGTTAGTAGGCTTAATTTTAATGTTTAATGTCGTGATAGATGGACAAGTTGTGATAAGGAAATGTTAGTTTAGAAATTAATGCATCATATGCGGCGTTTTCTTCATTCCTGACACTGTATTATTTGCTCTTGATCTTCCAAACACTTGGCAATGATTTATAGAGTTCTATGAATTCAATCATATATATACGGGTACAATTACGGGAATCTTGAGTAAACTCACTCATAGCGTTTCTGTATTGAGAGCAAACACTACGCTACAGTACAACACTACATACACGCTCCCAGACGAAGGACTGTGCTATCTGTCTGCAGCGTTGTCTGCGCAAGCTTTACACGCTCAGACTTGTCTGCGCGTGGTCTGTGTTCATTCAAACTCCGCCAGACTTTGCACAGGCCGAACACAGACCGCAGTACAGACCAAAATTACGGTCGGCGATTCATTTACACGCAACGACTTGTCTGCACAAACACGGTCTGTACAGACATATCTGTGTAAATATTTGAGCGTGCAAAGGGCCCTTAAGTGGACAGGCTGGCAGGCGACGAGCACAGCGTCTGCTATTCAACACAGTGACGTTGTGGTTACGTCACACACCGTGAAGGATGGGCGTAGTTCTTCCAGTCACTCTCGATCACTGCTGCGATACCCGAGTTTGAAATGGAGGCAGAAGGTAATGAAAGAAAGAGGACAGAAATCCACGTCATTTTTAATTTACTGTACCCGAAATGGTCACATGTAATCCATCCCGATGTTTCCCGGGCGTTTGTGTGTTGTCTTCACAATGTGTCCTTTGGACCACACCGTAATACTGGGAAGTGATACATCTTTCCTCCCGACGTCTTTGGACAACATGGGGGGCGGGGGGGGGAATAAAACGGACAAAGAACTTTGTTCTCTCCACATTCTGGAACACCGTCTTTACAACAGCGAAGTGTCTGTACGTTGTCAGTTGTTCGAAATCTTGAGAAAGTTGTAATGAAGTTAGATAAGATTTGAACATGTGTTCATGAACTTTGTTCGAGACAGTAGTTTCTACCACGTCGAACTGAGCGCTTGGATTTTAAACACTAACACACACTAATGCGAGTATGCAAGCGCTATAGTGTATAATGTACTGGAGCATTTGTTAATTTTTTTTTTTTTTTGCTTTACGTCGCACCGACACAGATATGTCTTACGGCGACGATGGGATAGGAAAGGCCTAGGAATTGGAAGGAAGCGGCCGTGGCCTTAATTAAGGTACAGCCCCGGCATTTGCCTGGTGTGAAAATGGGAAACCACGGAAAACCATCTTCAGGGCTGCCGACAGTGGGGCTCGAACCCACTATCTCCCGATTACTGGATACTGGCCGCACTTAAACGACAACTTGGAACATTAATGTGAGTTACTTTGAAATGAACTGCCAAACGCAGAGAAGTAACACAAAATTAGTGTAAATACAGTGATTCTATTAATAAAACAATGTTCTTGTGTTTTACAAACTGTGACATGTGCATGCCAATCCTTAAGATATGGTCAAGCTACATTTTCTTTTATGTGGTTCATCATGTTGAACTTGAGAGTGTTCAAACATCAATAGTGTATAATTCAAAGTGGAAAGCAGATATACATAATTATTGCAACGAAGAAGTTACCTTGTATTAAAGTACAAAGTTAAGTTACAATCACCTTATGTTATTTATGGTGTTAGATATCGAACAAGATCGAGGTAATCGTTTCGCAAAAGTGAAGTGCAAATCTGTACGTTTATTTCGTCGCGGCACGAATTCATCAGGGATAACGCATCATATGACCTACAAGACTTCACAAAGACGTCCACATCCCTTTTCACCCGGATTCGATGACGAATGACCAAACAGTAACTTAACCCTTTTTAATCCCAAGATGTAAGCTTAAATCTTGGAGGAGAGCTGAAGAGTAACACACATGTTGTAAAGGACTTCCGAAAGTGACAGCAATGAGTATGAATCGTGGAGACCGCCAAGTTTCGATTCAGATTTTTTTAAAATTAGTATGCACAGTTCTCAATGGGTGTACTTCGGTAACAGTAGGTACATGTAAGTTATTGCAAGCTTATTTTGAAATGGTTAATTAACATTTAAATATTTATGAATTACCTGGATGAGTGTGATATTTGTAATTTAAGTACCTTTGACCGAACTTTCATAAGATGGCTATGGGGTACTAAGATATATGGTTTTAAGGTATTTAAATCAAACAATAAAGGACATTCAAGTGATTATGAGTGTTAATGAAGTGAAGAATTTAATCGTTGAATTATAATAGAAAAAGAATTAAAGCCACAGCTGATTATAAAGCTTATGTTCTGTTGTTCAGTTTAAATTTAAGGTCAAGGTAAATTCTTAATCAATGATTGTGCCATAGCACAGTTTTGGTTTATTAGTAGTGTAACTTGCCAACAAAAAGAAACAAAAAGAGGGAAAAGCACAATGTGAAAGAGATGTCATTCCGTTTCAAATCTCTTAGTTTTATTTTTGATGGATGTTTGCCTGAATTTGTCAGTACACTTATGACAGCCTGATATGCTATATTTGGTATCACGCTGGATTTGTGATGTAATAAAATTTTCCAAATTTTGTCTTTTGTAATGTACACATATTCTTGGACTTTTTTTTTCTCATTCAAGTATAACCTCCTCTTTGTGAGTCTAGCCATGTCACAGCTCTCATTGTTCTATACTGGCCCGTATCGACCCGAGGTTTCCATGCTTTCCTATATGCCTAATTCCTTTTAGGGAACATTACGTTATAAGAAAAAAGTCATTTATGTCCGTTACATTTTTTGTATTTTGACCGGATACAATAAAGAGTTAGGCATACAACATCAAATATTTTTATAATGTACGTAATGAATTACAATTTTCATTATTACACTTTAAGAGGTGCTTTAGTAACAGTTTTAATATAATACAGAGCTGATACGCTGTTGCTTGTGGTTGTTCGGATTTAAATTATCTGATAAGCTCACCAACAATCCAATCATGCTTACCGGGAATAACATGAATGAGGTTATTTATTTGAAGGCATACTGTACATCTACCTGGTAGAAGTATTTATGTTGTTGTTGTTGTTTCACTTTAATCCGGGATGGTAAATATCTATGTCCTCACTCGTGATTAAACTCCCTCTCACCATTTAGAGGCTAGCTACAGTATTATCACCGGACGCCTGTTCAATTTGAAATGCTATTTTCAGAACTTCAGTGAGCAGGGAAAGTCAAACAACAAACAACACTGCTCCACTGTGCAAAATAATTGTTTCATTATGTAATTATATGTATTTTTGCTTAATTAATAAGAGGAATTTTACTTTTTTAAATCAAAACCCTGTCATTCCTATGCAAGGAATTGTACATCGTAGCTCGTACGCTTAAACTCTGTACCTTTGTAGATGGTAACACAAACATTATAACGTATCAGTTTTCTCTGAATGAACAAATACAAGAAAATAAAACTGACTGTTTATATCGAGCGCAGTATAAATCAAACCGGAATATCTTGAAAAGGTCAGGTTTTGTGGTTGCTGCGATTATAGAGTTTTATGTGAAACAATCATCCAATTCAGCACTTCGGTGAGTAGTGGAGGAGAGCTTCGTAATCACAATCGAACGTCAATGCCCCCTCGCTTTCCTGCAAAGTGTGTTCGCTCTCTCGCTTCACTGTAACGTATGCTTGCTACGTAAGCTGCCCAGATTTACGTCACGCCAGTCTGGCCTCACTGGGCTAGCCTCAACGGGCGCCCAGAGGAGCACGTCTGCTCGAGCGAAATAGCATCCGAAGTGGAGTCTCCGATCATTACACAAGAATGGAGCGACGTCTGCCTTGAAACGCAAGAAAGAGTGAAAGACATCGCGATGGGAGAAAAAGTACGAGACCATAGATAAATGGACGTTCGATCGAGTTGTTAAAGCAAGATGACTTAACGAGAACGTGAAAACGCGAACGTTGCAATAGTGTACTGCAGTGGAGCACTTCAGTATACAATTGATAGTGACTTCAAATTTACCGTTCCTTCGTCCTGGCTTACAGAATCTATCCGAATCCGGCAACGTAACGTCACAAAACATGTTTCATTTAAGTATAGAACGACGTACGCTGAAAGCAGTAGAGCTCTTCCACAAGCATGCGGCACCTCTTATAATTAAAACATTTGATCGAGATTACGTTATCAGTACCGATCAAACGGGTTGCGAATATCGATTAAATATCCGACGTACTCTGTCTCATAACAGTGAAAAAGGAACCGTTGTTGCGGTCCGTAGTATTGACGAAGTGACGCATTCTTTCACCGCGCAATATTGTTTGACGCTTTATGGAAAATTGCTGCCGAAAGTTTTTCTATGCCTACAGGAAAATACCGACAAATTCGGAGTGAGAGTGGCACAAAAATAATCGTCTCACAGAAATGTGCAAACAGTACGTTACATGTTCGAAATCCGGTAAATTGACAACCGGCATTTACACGTTGCACCTGTTCTAAAACCCGATGTCATGGATAAAAACTTTTGTTTACTACTCGATTAATGGGGTGGACAAACTGATATGGCCGTGTGTGATTCCACATTCGTGGATGGCGAAATCCGGCCGACTTGCACGCTGAAAGTTATTCCGCCGAAGTGCACACCCATGTGTCAACCGTGTGATGTTTATTTTTTTCGCTAAGTGAAGAAGTTTTTTGGAAAGCTCCAAAACTATCACACACTCTTCGAAACACAGCGAGAACTTCATCATCGAGCTGATGCTATAAATATTCACAGCGTTGTACATAAACAGTTGTCGGCACCAATATTTCAGGCGATGATATCATACGCATGGTATGCGTCGAAATTAACCGCGGAGAGACAGGTCTTTTATGGACGTAAACGAGGTTTGCTTTCCAAAGAATATTGATCGGGAGAAAAGTGCGAGCGATAAGGTGGCTTTCAACCAATGTGCTTGGTGCAGAAGATTTCTCTGCTTTTCGTGTGTCTATGATGAATACCGTCCAACACACCGTGAAGGCAAACTATGACGAGGAGAACGTGAGTGAATCAACGAGAGATCGAATAGTAAATGTTACGGGACTGTCGTGGATCACAGAGGTGTAAGAAGGTGCTGGGGTGAATGGGCGGAGAAGGAATTGACCAGATCATAAGTTAATGTACTAAATTTTGAAACTGTATTCATTTCCTTCCTTTTCTTTTTAATTTGATACATAGAAAATTTGGAAGAAGTACCGATAACGACCAGGAAAATCTAAATGAGGTCGTCAGCTCCCATAACAGTGGACTGTAAGTCCGAATATTAGGTACTAAAAATATAATTATTAACGCGATAACATACAAGGAATGAGCATTATAGCTCTGAACAGGTACACTATTTATAAGAGCATGTTTGCTCCACTAACTTACATAGCCTAGGCGTCTGAGCTCCAAATTTACTACAGTCCAGCATCTCAGAGACATAAGTTTTTAATAGCCCACTGACAACCTGTAGGTTCTTCTTAGCTGAAGTATGTACACATCTTTGCCCTGATTTGGGCTTATTTATCGCTCGACAGTTTATTACACATTGGTCTGTAAACAATTACAAAATAAACAGGGGCAATGAATACCCATTCTTTTTTTTTTTTTTTGCTAGGGGCTTTACGTCGCACCGAATACCCATTCTAAATGGTCTTTATGTAAAAAGAAAAGGTTTAACATGATTGGCTGTGAACAAAAGGTTAGGAGGCGAGACACTTGCACTCCATCTAGAGTACCCGTATTTTAAAACCCAAAGTAGACTTATGGCCCAAAAGATACAGAGGCTATGCCTATTGTACGCCGGGGTGAGTAAATGAGAAACCTTAAATTCCAAAACAGAGTTAAGAATTTTATATGATTAGAAACTTTAGCCACCCCACACCAAATTGAATGGGAATCAACAGAGGGGACTCACTCTTTGTTCCCTTAGTTTACATGTCTCCCAGTTGGGATTTGAACAGAGTCCTCAGACTTGCCGAAAATCTACATTTAAACCATGAAATTAGAACTTTACATGAATAAAAGAAGTTTGAAACCTTCTTCTCAAGCTATCTACTGAAGCTATCACATGTTAAGAAAATTCTGCCATTACCTTGAGTTGCTGGGCCTTCCGAACGCCGATCCGCGGCCCCGGCCCCGAAGATCACGCCACACTTACTAAACTGGAGCAAAGATGATGACGACACAGCCCTAAGGTGCCCAGCTTTTATACCATTTCGAGGGGAAGTTTCCAGAACTCTTTACAGATAGGCTGGATGCCTGTACACAGCCCCAATTTTAATTGGCTAACAAAATTCCTAATTGGTTGGTAACTATAGAAGAAGGAAGCAGTAGGAATGTTGATAACTATGCTACATAAACAAAACAACCTTCAGAAACGAAGGTTATCCAACTTTAAAAATTCGACTTTCCCTTAAGAATTAATTGTCCTTAATCGCGCCAGAGGGGGCGCTTAGACCGATGGTAGAGACATCTAACAGTTGCAAACCCAAGTAACTTTGCATAACATTAGCTCAAGTTCAATTACATACATAGCCTTATAGAAGGCGCGCAGTTTAACTGGACGGAGAAGGTGTAACCCCGTACAGTATGAGGACGTTTATGTTAATTTGAGGTAGAAAATAAAACAGTCCACCTCTGTGGTGTAGTGGTTAGTGTGATTAGCTGTCTTCTAGTATGGACTAGAACAAATGTGTTTCTTTCATTGATCTGTCCCGGTCTTATCCTTGGTTTTGACAATATGAAAGTGACCGAGATATGTGCGATTCTAGTAATATCGTTCATTATACAGCCAGTCGCTGTTATGAATGGTGTGAAAATATCGCTCATAGGGTCGGTTGGTGCATGCATTTCAGTGGGCTTGGCAGACTGATATGCAGTAGCAACTTCTGGCTCAGTGAAGAAAGCAACGGGAAACAACCTCACGCCCCATTTCCCTAGTATGCCTCTTCACTGACGCCTAGGCTATCTATGGCAACTGTCGGTGGAACTATAGAGGATCAAACCAGCCTTTGGGCAGAATACCCAACATACATGAAAAATGTGTGGCAGTACAACCCGGGATCAATCAGAATGTTCTTTGTCACTGTCGGATTTAACCCCGGATCTCGAGCTTAACTGCAACGACCCAGACTTGGAGTGAGAAGAGAAGAACTTACCTCAAGTATAAGTTGTGTCACAGTGAACCCCAGGTTGCCAAGGCGTTGCAGTGTCCCACTAGTCCTGTGGTGAACTCAGAAAACACACAGGGAGCGTGAAATCGAACAGTCAGCACTTTTTGTTGTAGTTTTTATTTACCATGCGATATACGACGACAATGCCTTTGCTGGCGAGATGTAAGGTTTACAGTGTACTGTGTCTTTGGTATGGGCTATATCAAATTTGTTACTTTCATTGACCTGTCTCAGTCTCATCCTTGGCTTTGACAATATGAAAGTGACTGAGGTATGAGTGATGCTAGTAATACCATTCCGTGCAGCCAGTCCCTGTTATGAATGGTGTGAAAATATCGCTCATAGGGTCGGTTGGTGCATGCATTTCAGTGGGCTTGGCAGACTGATATGTAGTAGCAACTTCTGGCTCAGTGAAGAAAGCAACGGGAAACAACATCACGCCCCATTTCCCTAGTATGCCTCTTCACTGACGCCTAGGCTATCTATGGCAGCTGTCGGTGGAACTATAGAGGATCAAACCAGCCTTTGGGCTGAATACCCAACATACATGAAAAATGTGTGGCAATTAAACCCGGGATCAATCAGAATGTTCTTTGTCACTGTCGGATTTAACCCCGGATCTCGAGCTTAACTGCAACGACCCAGACTTGGAGTGAGAAGAGAAGAACTTACCTCAAGTATAAGTTGTGTCACAGTGAACCCCAGGTTGCCAAGGCGTTGCAGTGTCCCACTAGTCCTGTGGTGAGCTCAGAAAACACACAGGGAGCGTGATATCGAACAGTCAGCACTTTTTGTTGTAGTTTTTATTTACCACGCGATATACGACGACAAAGACAAATGAACAAAAACCATACATGCGGATCCTTTTTCTTTCTTCTTTTCAGTCCTTTGCTTTGATTTAAGCCTTCTTCACAGTTGCGTATTTTTGTGATAACTGGAGGCATGAAGAATACGCAGCCGTAAATAAACTTACTCTATAAAATAAACCGCATTGTTTTCATCATTAGCGGTCTGTTTACCTCCGTCAATAATAAAAAAAGGTACATTGTTTATCTTTTTCGTATTCTTTCTCTTTTCTGGGGAACAGTATATTTATGGCAGTGTGCGATGTGTGATTTTACGAGAGTTCACTGTCAGAATTTAAAATTTAAATATCTATATTGTACCTTCTCTGAAAACTGCCTTACAGCAGGTACAGCAAAACTTTCACGAAGCAGCATGTAATTTCTTAAAATTGGTTTATTTAATTATTATAATAACATATTTGTTCCTACGAACTCTGAAATTAACCACAACCAAACCAAATCCCATGGCGCAACAGCCGCAATAGGCCATGGCCTGCCAAACCACCTCTGCTCAGCCCGAAGGCCTTCAGATTGCGGGGTGTCGTGTTGTCAGCACGACGAATTATCTCGGCCGCTATTCTTGGCTTTCTAGACTGAAGCCGCCATCTCCCCGTCGGATAGTTCCTCAGTTGTAATCACGTAGGCCAAGTGAACCTCGGGCCAGCCCTCAGATCCGGGTAAAAATCCCTCACCCGGCTGGGAATCGAACGCGGAGCCTCTAGCTAAGAGGCAGGCACACTACCCCGACACCGCGGAACCAGCGCTCTGAAATTAAATTGTAACAAAATATAAGACGTGCGTGAGTCATTTGAAGAAACTAAATGCGTGCCGTTTATCCAACTGTTTTAGCTTTCCTGTTGATTTATCCATGGCACTGTGATGTTTCGTCTTGATTCACTCCACTGCAAACTTGCATTAAAGCATTGCACTCGAGGGCCATTTATTGTGATAAAAAGCTGATTAGATTCATGGAACTCTGAATCCCCTCTCATATTCGGCTGTAGAAATGGGAACAATTTCGTCGAATTTGTAAGGTCTCGCTCAGAGGATGGAATGCACTTTGGATTTTCTTTATGGTAGATGAAAGTCTTTCCCAAGTAAAGTGCACATGTTTTCATTTAATGTGAATTTGACCATTCTATATAAACGAAGTGTTGACATATCACTATAAAACACACATTCACATTCATCTGAGGGCCATGCAGCTGAATTTAAAACCACTGCATCGAAAAAAAAGGACGATGTTCATGGCGACAAAATATTGAATTCGTAGATTTCAAGTAAGTCCGCCTCTCTGATGTAACTTACAGTTAGTGGTTAGTGCGATTAGGCCCGAGTTCGACTTCCGGCTCAGCCATGAAATTTGAAAAGTGGTAGGAGGGCTGCAACGGGGTCCACTCTGCCTCGGGAGGTCAACTGTGTAGAGGGGGCTCGATTCCCACCACAGCCATCCTCAAAGTGGTTTTCCGTGGTTTCCCACTTCTCCTCCAGGCAGATGCCAGAATGGTACCTAACTTAAGGCCACGGCCGCTTCCTTCCCTCTTCCTTGTCTAACCTTTCCGATCTCCCCATCCCTCCCACAAGGCACCAGTTCAGTATAGAAGGTGAGGCAGCCTGGGCAAGGTATTGGTACTCCTTCACAATTGTATCCCCCGACCAAATATCTCACGCTCCAGGACACTGCTCTTGAGGTGGTAGAGGTGGGATCCCTCGCTGAGTCCGAGGGAAAAATCAATCCTGGAGGGTAAGCGGATTAAGAAAGGAATAAAGAAAGAAAGAAAGAAAGAAAGAAAGAAAGAAAGAAAGAAAGACAGAAAAAAAGAAAGAAAGAAAGGAAGGTTTCAAAAATCCACTGACTGGGATATAATTATACCTGACAGGGACGTATTCATATCCGGATGCTGTGATGGACTAATTTACTGCGGGGGAGGGAGAATACTCCTCGCCCCCCCCCCACCCCCGTACAATTAACACAGTATTTATGACGCCACGCGCTAATGCCCAGTCATAAAATGAACGTCAGCGTAGTAATCTAATCGTGAATGTTTTTAATTGCTTTTTTTAATCCTTTTATGGCTACTTAATGCGTTGGACAATGGTAAAGGAATGAAGCAAATCTGTGTGAAAATCCATAATCTTTGGCATATTTCTTTGGAAACGTGGTCCGTGGAGAATTACTTCGAGAGTTAATTCTCGTAAGAAATCCGTTGTCCGCCTCTGCGGTGTAGTGGTTAGTGTGATTAGCTGCCACCCCCGGAGGCCCGGATTCGATTCCCGGCTCTGCCACGAAATTTGAAAAGTGGTACGAGGGCTGGAACGGGGTCGAGTCAGCCTCGGGAGGTCAGCTGAGTAGAGGTGGATTTGATTGCTACCACAGTCATCCTGGAAGTGGTTTTCCGTGGTTTCCCACTTCTCCTCCAGGCAAATGCCGGGATGGTACCTAACCTAAGGCCACGGCCGCTTCCTTCCCTCTTCCTTGCCTATCCATATCCCACCAAGACTCCTGTTCAGCATAGCAGGTGAGGCCGCCCGGGTGATGTACTGGTCATCCGCCCCAGTTTTATCCCCCGATCCAATGTCTCACGCTCCAGGGCACTGTCCTTGAGGCGGCAGAGGTGGGATCCCTCGCTGAGTTCGAGGGAAAAACCAACCCTGGAGGGCAAGCAGATTAAGAAAGAAAGAAAGAAAGAAAGAAAGAAAGAAAGAAAGAAAGAAAGAAAGAAATCCGTTTCTCTCTTTAAAACCTTCGCTCATTCATACAAATCTCGAAGAATACCTTCATCCCCCGGACACCCACATTTGGTTAGATGTGTGTGGCCATGGTAGGGTCCCCAGCTGACAACGGAGAGTATCATTACTTGAATGCTGGAATTTTTTTTTTTTTTAAACCGTGGGAATTGGCTGCGTGTTTTGGGTCACATAGCTCTGAACTTACACTCGGGAGATATAGGCAGCCTCGAAGATTATTTCATGTGGTTTCCCATGTTCATACTAGGCAAATTCTGGGAGGGGCTGCCTAGCCGACGCGGTAAAGGCGTGCTCGATTCACCCGGAATTACGTAGGTTCGATTCCCCGTCAGGAAATCCAGAATTTTAAGAAACGAGTTTTCAATTTCTGGAGCAGCACATCGCAGTGAGGTTCACTCAGCTTGCAGCAAAAATGAGTACCAGGTTAATTTCTGGGAGCAAAAGCGGCCGGACATAGAGCTAACCACTCTATCCCATGCTGGGACTGTACCTTAATTACTGCCACGGCTGCTTCCTTCCCAGTCTTAGCCTTTTCCGACCCTTATGTCGCCGGAAACCTTACGTATGTTAGCGCAACGTTAAACCACTGGCACAAGAAATAGTGTTTAAAAGCTTGTGGCCAATTTTCAGCTGTATATATTTGTTATTGGATTTTATTTATTTATTTATTTATTTATTTATTTATTTATTTATTTATTTATTTATTTATTTATTTATTTGCTTTACATCGCACCGATACAGATAGGTCTTATGGCGACGATGGGACAGGAAAGGCCAAGGAATGGAACGAAGCGGCCGTGGCCTTAATCAAGGTACAGCCCCAGCATTTGCCTGGTGTGAAAATGGGAAACCACGGAAAGCCATCTTCAGGGGTTCCGACAGTGGGGTTTGAACCCACTATCACCCGGATGCGAGCTCACAGCTGCGCGCTCCTACTATTGGATTTTAGTGGCATCGACTCAGGGAGATCTTACAACGACAAGACAAGGCTAGGACTGGGACGGAAGCGGACGTACAGCCCTCCTATTTGCCTGATACGGAAAGGGGAAACAACGGACAACCTTCTCCAGGGCTGCCGACAGTGGGGTTCGAGCCCACCATCTCCCGAACACAAGCTAATAGCTACAAGGCCCGAACTGCCCAGCCAACAGCACAGGAATTGGGATCCATTGTTGCCGTTGGATGTTCTTGTGATTGTCCCATTAATTGACACGTAACATAGAGCGATATAGTTTAGTTGTGTTAAGGATTGGTAAACAATAATTTACTTCTAGCACTCTTTTAGCAACTGTGGTGCACAGATACAGATGGCAGGGGGAGGTTAGGAGTGATTTATTTTTTCTTTTACTTGTAGTTTAATGCAGATACGTTTGCTACGACACAGCGTGAGAAAGGCCTAGGACTGGGAAGGAAGCAGCCCTGGCTTGAATTTAAATAAATTAAAATAAAGCTGGTGTGCAAATTGGAAATCACAGAACACCATATTCAGGGCTGACGACGGGGGTGTTCCAATTCATCATCTCCGGAATACGAGCTTACAGCTAAATGATCCGTACAGCTTAATGTAATTTTAAAGCTCTGTTGAAAACACGAATTACAACACATATAATGCTATCGCATATATATAAACACACATTAATAGACAAAGTGTGACTTGTAATAATAATAATAACAATAATAATAATAATAATAATAATAATAATAATAATAATAATAATAATAATAATAATAATAATGTTATTTGCTTTACGTCCCACCAACTAATTTTACGGTTTTCGGAGACGCCGAGGTGCCTGAATTTAGTCCCGCAGGAGTTCTTTTACGTGCCAGTAAATCTACCGACACGAGGCTGACGTATTTGACCACCTTCAAATACCACCGGACTGAGCCAGGATGGAACCTGCCAAGTTGGGGTCAGAAGGCCAGCGCCTCAACCGTCTGAGCCACTCAGCCCGGCAAGTTTGACTTGTTTCGTTCTACAAGAACCTCCTCAGATTAAACCACTTCAAATCATGCGTATATATAGTGTATGTCCAACCCTTATCCCTTTTCTTTACGGGGTCGAGTATGAAGTGAAATGAATCGTCGTAGCGATTTTTACGATCGAATGTCCTTCCTGGCGTCAGCTTCATCAGAGGAGTTAATGAAATTAAATGGCGTATAGCTTTTAATGCCGGGAGATCCCAGGACGGGTTCGGCTCGCCAGGTACAGGTCTTTTGATTTGATTCCCGTAGGCGACCTGCGTGCCGTGATGAGGATGAAATGATGCTGACGACGACACATACACCCAGTCCCCGTGCCAGGGAAATTAACCAATGATGGTTAAAATTCCAGTCCCTGGCGGGAATCGAACCCGGGAACCCTGTGGCCAATGGCCAGCACGCTAACCATTTAGCCATG
Organism: Anabrus simplex; assembly: GCF_040414725.1. Taxonomy (NCBI): domain Eukaryota; kingdom Metazoa; phylum Arthropoda; class Insecta; order Orthoptera; family Tettigoniidae; genus Anabrus; species Anabrus simplex. The sequence continues at coordinate 1,372,613,214 of NC_090265.1, forward strand.
GAGCCGGACAGAGGAATTAATGAGATGAAATGAATGATGCGATCTATGACAGGAGGAAGGGAGAGAGTGGAACCCGGTGCAAGCACATTGCCTATTCCTGTCGAATAGCACCAAGGGTTCTGCTCAGGGCTTAACGTCACCTTCCGACGGATGAATCACTATCAGTAGCGTCGTATGTCCTCACTGCATATGAACACTGCGGTGAGGTTTGGAATTGACTCTAGGCTTTTGGCAGGCAATCTAATGATACCACCACCTCTCCTAGCCTGCCCCAGCCAACATTCTGATGGTGCAAATGCTATCAGCCAACAGGACTCGAACCGGCCAACCACGGTGTCAGACCATATAGACTTGACGCGTTCATGATCATAGCCCAAGTGGGCTATATATATACAGATACAATATTGTTGACGTTGCGTAAACTTGTCAGTCATTGTGAACTGGTGATGTTCTGAACAAGTGAGACAAATTATGAGTGTGGTAGAAAGTGTTCTGTACTTCATCGAAGCTGCTACTCATCTGTTTATCTCCAGTGAGTCCGTTTCCATGGATAAATGGTTAGCGTGCTGGCCTTTAGTCGCAGGGGTACCGGGTTCGATTTCCGGCAGGGTCGGGAATTTTAACCATAATTGGTTAATTCCCCTGACACGGGGACTGGGTGTATGTGTCGTCGTCAGCATCATTTCATCCTCATCACGACACGCAGGTCGCCTACGGGAGTCAAATCAAAAGACCTGCACCTGGCGAGCCGAAGTGCTCCGACACTAAAAGCCATGCGCTATTTCATCTCCAGCGACTACGTTTGGATTGAAACCAGTTCCCTTCCTTCGATAGTGGTTGCTGTGTATTGGGATTGGGGGGGGGGGTGAGGGGAATGGCTAACTGTGTTCATGGAGAGGGGAGGTAATAATAAATAATAATGTTATTTGCTTTACGTTCCACCAACTACTTTACGATTTTCGAAGACTCCAAGGTGCCGTAATTTAGTTCCGCAGGATTTCTTTTACGTGCTACTAAATCTACCGACACGAGGCTGACATATTTGAGGTCAGAAGATCAGCGCCTCAATAGTCTGAGCCACTCAGCCGGCGAGAGGAGAGGGGAAGTGCTGCTTGGTCATCGTACAATGCCTTTTTCTGTGTGTATTTGGGAGTAACGCATGATAATGATTTTGATGAAATAAACATGCGGAATTAAGGTGTATCTTGTAAGACATTAATTAGTGATAAATAGTAACCTAGTAAAACGACTCGAGTGGCGAGAGCGCTGCCTAAATTTAGAGAATTTAGTACAGATAAGAATATACTAATCCATATTAGGGTTAATACAAAAAGTGTTTTATCAATCACTCAATCAATCAATCAATCAATCAATCAATCAATCAATCAATCAATACTGATCTGCATTTAGGGCAGTCGCCCAGGTGACAGATTCCCTATCTGTTGCTTTCCTAGCCTTTTCCTAAATGATTTCAAAGAAATTGGAAATTTACTGAACATCTCCCTTGGTAAGTTATTCCAATCCCAAACTCCCCTTCCTATAAATGAATATTTGCCCCAGTTTGTCCTCTTGAATTCCAACTTTATCTTCATATTGTGATCTTTCCTAATTTTATAAACGCCATTCAAACTTATTCGTCTACTAATGTCATTCCACGCCATCTCTCCGCTGACAGCTCGGAACATACCACTTAGTCGAGCAGCTCTTCTTCTTTCCCTCAATTCTTCCCAACCCAAACATTGCAACATTTTTGTAACGCTACTCTTTTGTCGGAAATCATCCAGAACAAATCGAGCTGCTTTTCTTTGGATTTTTTCCAGTTCTTGAATCAGGTAATCCTGGTGAGGGTCCCATGCACTGGAACCATACTCTAGTTGGGGTCTTACCAGAGACTTATATGCCCTCTCCTTTACATCCTTACTACAACCCTTAAAGACCCTCATAACCATGTGCAGAGATCTGTACCCTTTATTTACAATCCCATTTATGTGGTTACCCCCAATGAAGATCTTTCCTTATATTAACACCTAGATACTTACAATGATCCCCAAAAGGAACTTTCACCCCATCAACGCAGTAATTAAAACTGAGAGGACTTTTCCTATTTGTGAAACTCACAACCTGACTTTTAACCCTGTTTATCAACATACCATTGCCTGCTGTCCATCTCACAACATTATCGAGGTCACGTTGCAGTTGCACACAATCTTGTAACTTATTTATCACTCTATAGAGAATAACATCATCCGCAAAAAGCCTTACCTCCGATTCCACTCCTTTACTCATATCATTTTTAGCGTTTTCGACAGACTGAAATGTTTTAAATTAACATTAACCGAGTCGAAACTGAAGAGTGTCTTAACAAACCATACCACTTTCAAAATAAAAACCAAAATTAAGATTTTAGAAAATTGTTACGGGACTCGTTTCATTAAATGTACTGTATGCACATACTGTACATCTACAGCGATGGTCGAACGATGTAAACAAATGCAAGTTCTCCTTCCTGCTGCAGGGGTATGGTGGTTACTGGCAACCGCGCTTTATTTTCCCCGTTTAGTTAGTGCACAAGTTAATCCATAGCTATATAGCTTGACTCCACTACTTCCACAAGTCAACAACCCCTGAACAAGGAAGAGAGCGCACTATTTCCAGGAACGCCGGGCTGAGTGGCTCAGACGGTTAAGGCGCTGGCCTTCTAACCCCAACTTGGCAGGTTCGATCCTGGCTCAGTCCGGTGGTATTTGAAGGTGCTCAAATACGACAGCCCCGTGTCGGTAGACTTACTGGCACGTAAAAGAACTCCTACGGGACTAAATTCCGGCACCTCGGCGTCTCCGAAGACCGTAAAAGTAGTTAGTGGGACGTAAAGCAATTAGCATTATTATTATTATTATTATTTCCAGGAACCCCGCACCCTACAGCAGACAGGCGAATCTACCATCGCTGGCGATGTCTGTACGCACTGCGGGAAAGTAATATAAACCTATATGTGTGGATCAAGCTGTTGCTATCGACTTAAGTGTTTCTGTCAGTAATCCTCTATTCCGTGGCTTCCCAAACTTTTTGTCTCTGAGGCCCCCTGAGTATATCGTATCCATGTCCAAGGACCCCTTAGCTACACAACAAAAACATAATTTTACCATGTTTCGTTTCATTCGTATAATTTAGGACTAATATTTACTTTCTTTGAAAGTTTAATTTAACTTCATAAAGAAACTTCATGCAGCAACGGAAATTATAAAACAGTGTGGTACTTGGCTAATAATTACAACAGTCTGGATCTGGAAACTTACTTAAAATTGTTGCGGTTGTTGGAGCAATGGAACGGATGGTGTTGTTTTCCAAAGACTAAACGTTTTACAAACGTAGTCACTCGATTCGATTCATCTTTGTTCCTGTACTTCGTTTATATTTGTGTGAGACCAGAAAAGCTACACTCACACAGGTATGTTGTTATGAAAGGTATTAAACGCAGTATTTATTTTCTAGAAATTATAGAGTCTGCCAAGATACTTCACCTAATTGATCTTCCTCGAGGGAGCGCAGTTCACGTTCAGTTTGAAAGAAGGGGTTTCTGATCCACGAGATTTTCTCAAACAGGGGCGGAAAATATGGTCTGAGTGTGGATTCAAGCAATTTCAAGTTTCTCGCATTTACATCACATACACTGCCTTGTAGTATTTCATATTTTTACGCTGCTACCTTGTAGTATCTATCGGCAAAGTTAAGAGTTTCATATACTGTTATGTAAGTTATACAACAGTGAAGACATAATTACTAAATTTAGTATAATGGTCTGTGAATTGTGTGTGTACAATAACATTTCGCGGTTTAAATAGTTACAACGTACATTATTACTGCGGACTCCCCTCCCCCAGGTGTCCGCGGGCCGCAGTTTAGGAATGACTGCTCTAGTCTTTCCTTCCCAAATAACCAGTTTAATGTTTTTCTTGTTTACTCATTACATTACCGATTTAAATGTATACGCTTTTATTATTTTTCTTAGCAGGTGAATATTTTATAGTTTGCATACTTCCGTTTTTCCCATACTAGACGTTCAACATATGAACCTAAATTTGCGCGACAACATATCCTACCCCTCCTTTAAATACAGCATTGTTTCCAAATAGAAGATGAAAGCATCTTCCTTGTTTTGTTTACTCGTGTTCTTTTTGGACACCGACTGAGACTAGCATTTTTTCTAGTAGGTTTTTTTTTTTTGCTATTTGTTTTACGTCACACCGACACAGATATGTCTTATGGCGACGATGGGATAGGAAAGGCCTAGGATTGGGAAGGAAGCGGGCGTGGCCTTAATTAAGGTACAGCCCCAGCATTTGCCTGGTGTGAAAATGGGAAACCACGGAAAACGATCTTCAGGGCTGCCGACAGTGGGGTTCGAACCCACAATCTCCCGATTACTGGATACTGGCCGCACTTAAGCGACTGCAGCTATCGAGCTCGGTTCTAGTAGTTGTAGGCCTATGTACAGCAATATTCGTTTTTCTTCTGTCCAGTTTAGTTTAGTTTTGTCTGACATTGATTTCAAGTATACAGTCGAAGAACACAGGTTTATTTTGGAAATACATATTTAATGCAATCATTTCCGTCCAGATGCTGGCCTTCTGAGCCCAAGTTGGCAATTTCGATACCGGCTCTGTCTAGTGGAATTGGAAGGTGCTCAGATACGTCAGCCTCGTACTTGTGGGTTTAATGGCTTGTAAAGTAACTCCTGCGTCTCCGGAAACCGTAACGTAAAATCAGTAACATTATTGTTATTATTAGAAACTTTGACAAAGACTATTCCAGACATAGATATACACATTGTATGAGACTACAAAGTTGTGTCATGGGTTGGGGTTTCTAAACGTATTCCACTCTTCTTCTTCATCATCTTTTCCTAGCGCTTTTCCCACACCTGTGGGGTCGCGGGTGCAAACTCCGTAGCACATGTGGATTTGGCCCTGTTTTACGGCCGGATGCCCTTGATGCCAACCCTATATGGAGGGATGTAATCACTATTACCTTGTTTCTGTGGTGATTGGTAGTGTGGTATGTTGTCTGAATAAGACGAGGAGAGTGTTGGGACGGACACAAACACCCAGACCCCGAGCCAGAAGAATTAATCAGAAGCGATTAAAATCCTCGACCCGGCCGGAAATCGAACCCGGGACCCTGTGAACCGAAGGTCAGTACGCTGAACATCCAGCCAACAAGTCGAACTTTCCAAACGTATTCCAGTCTCTGAACAATTTTCATATAATTTTCTGAATCATATTCGATGTATATTTACTTTCGTATTCATTACCTCGACGGGAGACACAAAAGTGCCCTCAGTAGAACGAATTGTGTTGTTGTTTCAATCATCAGTCCATAGACTGGATTGATACAGCCCTCCATGCCATCCTATGCTAATCCTTTCATTTTTACGAAACTGGTGCATCTATTCTAATCCGTTATATTCATGCCTCCGTCTACCTCTACGTTTCTTCCCCACAAAATTTCCCTCAAAAACTAACTCAACAGGCCCTGGGTGTCTGAGGGTGTGTCCTCATCTTCTCGTCTTCTGGGCAAATCTCGCCAAATCGTTCTCCTCTCATAAAATATATTCAGGTTCTCTTCAGCATTCTTCTCCAACACTACATTTCGAAAGGTTCTATTCCCTTTCTTTCTGCCCCAGGTAGTTTCACTTCCATACTACGCCAACATTGGGCACAAAGACCTTCAAAAACACCCTTCCAATATGTATATGTATGTTTGAAGTGAGCATTATTTGAGAAATGAAATGAAACGAAACTACGTATGGCTTTTAGTGCCGAGAGTGTCCGAGGACATGTTCGGCTCGCCAGGTGCAGGTCTTTTGAGTTGACACCCGTAGGCGACCTGCGCATCATGATGAGGATGAAATGATGATGAAGACGACACATACGTCCAGCCCCCGTGCAAGCGAAATTAACCAATGATGGTTAAAATTCCCAACCATGCCGGGAATCGAACCCGGGACCCCTGTGACCAAAGGCCAGCACGCTAACCATTTAGCCATGGAACCGGACAGTATTTGAGGATAACTACCAGCTCTTCCCTTCATCGACGACTTCTCTGCTACTGAGTTACATTCAAAGATAAAAATTGTGATGCCCAAATCGTTCAGGTATTTAGCTTGAGAGAATATATGTATGGAGGAACTTTTCCCTCACAGGTAATACTGCTGCTGCTCGAATTCTCTGTCACTTTTGACTTTAAGACGGAATTGCATTCACTCTCTGCCTGAAGCATCGGTCTAATGAGATTGTGGACGATCTCAGACGTAAATCAGGATATCGTCTACGGAAGTAGATCTAGGAGAGCTGCTAACCTACTTAGATAAAGGCAACAGCACCATCTTCCAATTGTGTTGACTGCAGATCGATAAATGAAGTAATGCGGGACACCGTCAATCTCGAGACCAACGCTTTCCTGTAAGACCAGATTGTAAAAATGCATCACCTCAGCTATCAAAATGTCAGTAATCCGAGTTGATACATATTGGATATTTTCGCACTAATTTCAATAAACCATACCCACAGCAATTTTTACCACTTTAATTAACTTGTGAGCGCTTCATAGCGCTTCTGACCAGAAATACAGACTGGAATGCTGAGATAATTCAGCTAAATGGACAGCTAATGCGTTCATCAGGATTCTTTTACTACCCAACATGAACGATATGTATAGCGTTTTTAGTCCTTACCGACCGGAATAGAATCCCAAATTTGGATACAAGCTACCACACTAACATCGGGACCCTTGACGCAACATTATTTGGAGACTTCATTGAATAATGGTACTTGAAGGTGTTCAAATACGGCAGTGTGGGGTAGTGTCGGCAGATTTCAAAGGAAAGCTAACTCATTTCCTTACAGGCCATGGAGGTCCTAGGAAGAGTGGAACGTAAAACCAATATTATTATTATTATTATTATTATTATTATTATTATTATTATTATTATTATTATTATTATTATTATTTACATCCTCTCTCTGTTCATTAGCAAACATTGTTGTGCATGACCTCATATGATCTGTTTCCATGTCGTAATATTCTGTGGTTTGTGACAGCACATGTCAGTCTAAGCTGGCGACATGATCTGAAACCACAACCTCTAGGAAACATTCTACTGCATACAAAAGGGTCGTGGGTGTTTTTATTTGTTAATGGTAAAGGCATTGTTTTTACAACCTCAACCATTAGGTCGCTGTGTAGCTTTTTCTGATATGGTTACGGTTTCTTGTTTGAATGGTCAGCGTAGTGGCCTTCGGTTCAGAGGGCCCCGGGTTCGATTCCCGCTGGGCCGAGTTGTTTGATAGTAAATGGTTAATTCCTTTGGTTTGGGGACTGAGCTGTCCCAAATATCGCTGCAACTCATACACCACCCGTAACGCTATCCTCCACCATAATAATACAGTTTCCTATATAAAGTGCATGAAGCCCACCCTCGTCGGATGGTCTGCTTTACAAGGGCTGCACCAGGCTAGGAATAGCCACACGAAATAATAATGATAAGAAGAAGAAGAAGAAGAATTGTATCACCCCAGCTGTCGTCAAAATGTCAGTACCGTGAGTCGATACCACATGGATATACAATTATACATATATAATATACATACATGTGTGTGTGTGTGTGTGTGTGTGTGTGTGGGTGGGTGAGAGTGAGTGAGAGAGAGAGAGAATGAATGGAGTTAAACGGATAAATTTAAGCAACGATGACTAAACCTCTGAATCGAGACCCGAATTTTCAAGAGATCGAACTTTCAAATCCCCCGTGCCCATCCTCTTTTCTCTGTTATGTCATCATCAGACAAATTAATAAGGTTTTGATAGCTCATCATTTATCTTTCAACCAAGCTGAAATTCCCTGCAGGGGTGAGGATCGAACCCCGAGCCTCTCCTGCAGAGCTATGTAAAATAGATTTTAGTTCCCTGAGCTATGATGGCTATGTCTGTAACTACACCTAAGATTTGTCCATTTTTCTATATAAACATATCGTGTTAGTTAATCTAATTTATGTAGCTTCGGGCTATCTATGCTATTTAGTACGTTACTCTTCTCTAATGATTATTTTAAAAGGAAGATCCGCGATGCTGGGAATTCTTTTTAAAGGAGCAAGTAAGGTACGGCAACTTTCTTGGAACAAGAGGTCGTGACCCCCGCGGTAAAGAGCCGGAAAACCTTGCATGGTGTCATTAGAGAAAGGTGCACGAAGAGGCAAGTACATTTCCATTGACTTTGAGATCGTATCCGTCTGTCATCATCATCTCCCTCCTACGACTGATAATTCACAGACTATCATCGGATCGATTTCTTTTTCTGAGAGGCGGATCCGGCAAGTACTCATGCAATATCAAGGTAATTTGAAAGTACAACTTTGACTAATGTTCCCTGATTCTACCAAAGATAACTTTTAAAATATTATAAATGATTTTGTTGACTTTGTTCAGATTACACTACTGGAGATTCGAGTCCTGCCACTGGCTTTTAACATACCGGTACTGGTATTTTATAGATCATATCTATTCTATATTATATTATTTTTACGGACGGATGAGCCCTATATTTTGTCTCTTATAAAACAGTCATCATCATCATCGTCATCATCATAATACTTTTAAAGTTATTATTTATTTACTTATTTATTATAGTACTGCCTGTCAACAGAGGTAGCCCCAGGGACTCTTCTAAAATAAGTTTGTAATATCTCTGAAGTTCGTAAGTGGATAGTCGTGGGGTACCTTTTCGAATGACTTCGGAATTGCACCACGTGCAGCAGTAAGGAGGCTGATTGCATGTGTGTCTCCCAAGTTGTACTGTACTTCTCCTTGTGGTCTTCTTTTGCTCTAATGTTTGTCCCTCCTGTAGTCTGCGTTAAATGGGAAGCGCTTTGGCCACGAGAGGTGAACAATGTCGAACCAAAAGGGCTGCTATGTTGTCGCATTATCCTACTCATTCGATGCTCTGCGTTAAGTATAACTTTCACTCAGCCAAAATATTTTTACCTAACAAAACTTATCGCAACGCAAACAGCTTTCCATTTAATATGGGCTAGAATAAAATTGTTACTTTCAGTGACCTGTCTCAGTCTTATACTTGGCTTTGACAATATGAAAGTGGCTGAGGTATGAGTAACGCTAGAATGCCATTCCTTATGCAGCCAGTCCTTGCTATGAATGGTGTGAAAATGTCGCTCATAGGGTCGGTTGGTGCATGTATTTCAGTGGGCTTGGCAGACTGATGTGCAATAGCAACTTCTGGCTCAGTGAGGAAAGCAACGGGAAACTACCTCACTCCTCATTTCCCTAGTACGCCTCTTCAGTGACACTAGGCCATCTATGACAGCTAATGGTGAACCTGTTGAGGATCCAACCAGCCTTCGGGCTGAATAGCAAAGATACACAAGGATCCACTGTATGTATCCGCTATTTCCATCTCTTCCCGTCGTCGTCAATGTCTAGGTAGAGAGTTACCATATTTGCAAATGAAAAAAACTGGTGATTACCACACTGTAAAAATTCAAAAACTGGGAAAAATCATGTCCGGTGGTTTATTTCACATATATTTCACTGGCTCGAACATTTTTTTTTTAGAAAATCCGTTTTAGAGGCAATGCTGTCATAGTACTGTGTATATGCTACAATTTTCATTACAAGTGATCAGCTTTAACAGCTTCATTTCAAGTAATACTAATCCCGTATTGACTATAGTCAATACAATTTTCATGTTGTACAGTACAGTTAAAATAGTTTTACATTCTCAACTGTGAGCTTATTTCGTTCGTCCGTCCATTGAAATTTTAGCAGAAAAAATATTCTGTGCGTTATGTGCGGATGGCTAAGTAGAACTGTACCACTCTTAGCAATTCAACACAGTCAACAAATACTTCACATCTCAGCCTGCAAGATCATATCAACCATTTGTATTCTAACGTCCCTCTTTGATAATATGCCTCTCAGTCAGGGCCAACCGTCATCAGTACTTCACATCACAGCCTGCACGGTTGCTAAGTAACATCGCGTCACACATTTTGTATCGATAATTTCGTGACGAAAATGTTTAGATGACCCCAAGCCGTAAGGCATATTTGTGTCAAAAGCTTCAAATTCAATTCAAAGAAGAATTAAGTGGCGCCTTCATTGTTGTCATCTTTAACCTGAGTTCAGCAAGGACTCACTAGAGGGCAGACATGAGATCAAGTATACTCAAATCTATAAAAATAGAATATAATAAAATACAAAGCATGAAAAATTAGCTATAACGCTAGATGACCGTAAGTAGTTGTGCTTCCATTTATTGACTGCCAGCGATCAAAATAAATAAAAATGGCATATTAAATAATTTGATGGTAGGTGAAAAAACCGGGAGATCTAGCAAAACTGAACGGGGGCTGGGAAAGAATCTCAAAAACGGGTGGTCTCTGGTGAAAACGGGTAGTATGGTAACCCTTAGCTCAGACCATCATACACGGCCATCTCCCACTTTCTCCGTTAAGTACTTTTTTAATGTGCATGTTTCTTGACGTATAGCCATACACAAACCATGTGTTAATTCTATAAAAGTTAACCTTGCGTGTGGGCTTCATAATTACAGTAAGACTACTTACAAATAACATAGCACAGTGGTACATATCAACAATATTCTTACACGTAAAACGAAATATGCTAATGGCGAGCGAAATATTTAATGTTTCACTGATGTAAAATACCACTGACGTAGCTTTCAAAATGAAGTCTGCTTATATACAGGTCTTGAGTTGCTGCTGTTTTGCGTGAACCTTTTTCTTCACAACCTACAGACAACACTTCCATTCACATGAACAATGCTGGTAACGTCAACTTGTCTCATGTTCTGTTGCATCAAAGTGATTTTGATGCGATCTGTCATAAACAGCGTTTGACGAGAGTTGGCATCGCTTTACGTCCCACTAACTACTTTGTTACGGTTTTCGGAGACGCCGAGGTTCCGGAATTTAGTCTCGCAGAGGTTCTTTTACGTGCCAGTAAATCTGACGTAACGAGGCTGGCGCAGCTTATGTATGTTAGGTATCACCTTTTTTACAATATTATTTACAGGCTGGAAAAATTACTAGCTTTTCGTATATCACTTCCAAAATGCAATTTTGGCACGAATTGGTCTGTGTCGAGTATTCATCCAAAATCATTCATTCTTTTTTTCTGACACGAGAATAATAATGGTAATCATTCATTCTGTACCGGAACTGTGATTAAATATTGGCAAAATATACAGTTTTTAAGGCCTTAGTTGATACATTTCCAATTTAGTAAGGTAAATTAGCTATTGAAACTTGACACCCAAATTAAATGCAAGCAAGCTTGTAGTTTTATATGAATGTTAATATCGTGATTATAGCCACGAAACCTCAGTTGTGCACATAAATCCCGCATGCATTGAACGGGATTCCAATCCCAACCGCATTGGTGAGAAGTTGGTGACGGTACCACTCAGCTATCATCCTCAAAATTAGATACTTGGAAATAACTCTACGAAACTATCTACATTATTTGTATACCAACGTTTGTAGTATTTGTTGCTTTGTTATTTGTAGTATTTTCATTTTTCATTATTGGTTCAAACTGGTGTATAGAGACCAAGTGCGCTAGCTTTAGATTATTTATAAATTTGCTTGGGACGCCACTGTCGTCGACCTTCTGTCTATTATTGCCTCGGTATTGTCTAATAGACTGTTCTTCGTGATATATTCTGTCTATGATGAGGGAATGGGACCGGGACAGGAACTCATGGGAGTTGAAATGTCTTCTTTGATTCTGTTCTCTCTCTCTCTCTCTCTCTCTCTCTCTCACACACACACACACACACACACACACACACACACACACACACACACACTTAGATGCTTGGACATAACTTTATGAAACAGTCTATTTGTATACTAACATTTTTAGTACCGGTAATGCATTTGTTGTTTTTGAAGTATGTAGCAGTTCCATTTTTCATTATTGGTTTTGAAAATAGTCTCTTTGATTTTGTTCCTATTACATTCTGCCCAGATGCATCTGCGGTGAGATACAGTGTTTAGGTTGCGCTATGTCTTCTTGGTATAGCTTAGAACAACTGTTTTACTTGCGTCCGACTCGTTGGCTGAATGGGCAGCGTACTGGCCCTCGGTTCAGTGGGTCCCGGGTTCGATTCCCGGCCGGGTCGGCGATTTCAACCTTCATTGGTTAATTTCATTGGCCCGGGGACTGGGTGTTTGTGTTGTCCCCAACATCCCTGCAACTCACACACCACACACAACACTATCCTCCACTACAATAAGATGCAGTTACCTACACATGGCAGATGCCGCCCACCCTCATCGGAGGGTCTGCCTTACAGGGGCTGCACTCAGCTAGAAATAGCCACACGAAATTATTATTATTTTACTTGCATCAACCTATCTCGGTCCCACCCTTCACTTTGACGATATGAAAATAGCTGAGATATGAATACTATTCTGTAGGCAGCCAGTCCTTGCCCGGCGCTCCTTGGCTGAATGGTCAGGTTCCTGGCCTTCGGTTCAGAGGGCCCCGTGTTTTATTCCCGGCTAGATCGACAATTTTAACTGCATATGGGTAATTTCTCTGGCTTGAGGAGTGGGTGTTTGTGTTCGTCTTAATATACTCTTTTCATCTACATACAACAAACCACACTGCCAACCACCACTGAACCACGCAATAGTGAATACATTTCTCCGCGTAGGATTGGCGTCGGGAAGGGCAACCAGGCGTAAAACTTGGTCGTATCCACACCCATTGCCAACTCCAATAAATTGGGGAAAAGGCCAAGAAGAACCGGTACAACCAGTCCCGGTGATGGATGGTGTGAAGGTGTTGCTCATAGTGTCAGTTTGTGTTTACATTCCAGCGGGCTTGACACACTGATATGTAATAGTACTTTCTAGCTCTGTGAAGAAACTACCTCACTCCTTACTTCCCTAGTATCTCCCTTCAGTCACAGCTAGATTATCTATGGCAGCTTATGATGAAGAATTTGGAGACCTAACCAGCTTTCGGCCAGACGGGACTCCACATACTGTAAAGTTCAATCCTCTGCTGCCTCCTGAACGTATTCAGCCTTCGTCAATCCGGGAAAGAGGGCACTGTCTATGTTATCTCTGACTGAAGGCTATAGTAGTTAGAAATGTGCATGTACACTTCAACGCTGTCCACTTATCACCACCCATGTTTGTCCTCTATAACAGTATCAAACATAAACTGTGATAATATATTTGCTAAGAGGGAAAGTGATTCAGGATTTCTCTTTAATGTCAGACTCCAAATCGCTATGTCACGTCTTTTATGCGGCCCACTCTATTGGGTCGTGCTAGTGAAGTAATCCATTACCTGTTGATGACTCAATCTATCGGTATTACATCCCTGATATTTTTATGAAAAATGCTCTTACTTTCTCACACAGAGTACTATAAACTGCATTATGTTTGCTGTAATCACCTGTAACAATTGGTAGAAATCACTTCTCAGTCACTGGAACTTATATAACCTTATATAAACTTATATAAACGGTGAAGTAATAACAGTTACATTATTTTCCCAGTGACAATTAATCTGTCAGGCAGCACTCTACACATGCCGTGCATCGTGAAATAATTGTTCCTGTTATCCTTCACGTGTCCTCATTAAAGTATTGCGTATCGCTATGTAGGTTGAAATACAGACGAATAATTTCGTATACAGACAGACAGACAGACAGACAAGGTAGCTTCTAGGGAAGAAAAGGGTAACAAGAGTTTGCACGGAGAAACCTGTATTTCACAGGCAGATGCAAGAATACACGGTTATAAGGCACTCATTACTATTCAGCGCAGTCACCATTCTTGCCCAGGCAGTTTTTCTAACTATGCACCAAGGCATCGATGCTGGCATGAAAGAAATCTTAGTCCTGCTGCCCCCCCCCCCCCCTCCCCAAAGCCACGTCATGACCGCATGCTCATCAGCCGTACCGTTCACTGAATAGCTTACATAGCTTACTACCGAGGTTCTTCTTCAACGGTCTGAAAAGATGGAAATCACTGGGTGCTAGGTCGGGGTTGTAGGGCGAATGGTCCCGATAGTTGATTTCTTCGTCAGAGGAGTGACAGTGAATACAGCCAGTCACTGTGATATTGGGAACATTTACGGGCAGCAATTCGCTGTGCATGCAAAATGAGCAGAAGTGCATGAAGTAGTGTACGTTAGTTCATTTTTCCTGGATAAATCGTGGACGATAAATATTATCATACTAGCGATGTCCTTGTTCCCTATCTCTGTAATTCTGTGATTTCTCAAAAATAACGTTTAGGCCCCGTCTAAGTTGCATGATTCACTTACATCGAAATCCATTGTTTCATTTGAAGTTTCAGACTTATTTATTGCTCCACTAATATTGTGGTATTCAATAATTCCTTTTTTACAACTTGCTTTACGTCGCACCGACGCAGATGGGTCTTATAGCGACGATGGGATAGAAAAGGCCTAGGAGTGGGAAGGAACCGGTCGTGGACTTAATTAAGGTACAGCCCCAGCATTTGCCTGGTGTGAAAATGGGAAACTACGGAAAACCATCTTCAGGGCTGCCGACAGTGGAGTTCGAACCCACTACCTCCCGGATGCAAGCTCACAGCTGCGCGCCCCCAACCGCACGGCCAACTCGCTCGGTACATTCAATACTTCGTATTGTATTGTGTTTCGATGTCAGTACGACATAAATTTTAGGGTCGAGCTGGTTCAGCTAATTAATGTAAAAAGCTGTACTCGACCTGATCCTGGGATTACGTGTCATTTACGAGCCCGAGTCTGCTGGATGCTCGTTAATTATCAGTACGAGTTCTAACCAGTCGGAATCGTCATATTAAACTTCACATGTATTATCACGGCATTAGCTATTGAAATCAGCTTGGCTAGTTGCATAACTATACTCGTAATTATTTTTGTGGAAGTATGGGTGTATTTCTGTCTATTTTTAGGCTAAAACGATTTCACTATTCTCAAACTGGATTAAAATATTTTACATGATTACATCATGATGAAAATTTTTAAAAAAAGCATAGTTTTCTTGTACTGCACGTATCAAAGCAAATATTTTGATAAAAGCTTAATTTAAATGAAAAAGTTTTGGAGATAAGTCGGTTTCTCTTCGTCTTTTTTTCCGTCTGTTTCTGCACTCAGCACATTTCTTAGTGATCTGCTGAGTTTACAGCTAGCTGAAGTATAACTTTTCGTCCAGTGGCTTCTCGTCTTGACAGCAAAAATCTAATCCGGACACTAAGTGGTACATTATAGAAGTGATATTTCCCAAAAGTAGTTAAAAGCTTAAATGCTGCTATTCTTAGAATAATGAGCATGGTATTGTCATACGAGCATCGGGGGTTAAACCACCCTTCCAGCCTTCAGATTATTAATCACTGAGTGTAAGGGAGTTGAAACAATCCTCGGTGTAGTTATTGTTTTTGAAATATGGTGTAGTTGTTGAGAACTTGGGCTAGGATTAGGCGGCTTACATGTCAGGTACGGTCGCGGCATTCGCCTGAAGTTACAGAGGAAAACCCCGATGAACGCTTCTAGGATGACCGAGAGTGCGAATTCAACCTAGTTCCCTACTCATTTATGTCACCTCGAACTGAGTGGACCCTGCTCCATCACCTCAAATTAAATTCGAACGATTTGCTTTACGTCGCACTGACACAGATAGCTCTTATGGTGACGATGGGGTAGGAAAAGGAAGGTAGCGGCCATGGCCTTCACTGAGGTACACCCCTGATATTAACAGAAAAAATCCCAGACACCATTAGAAAAAGAAGATTAAAATTCTATGCTCACCTGATCAGGATGGATAATAATAGGCTAACAAAGAAAATACTAAATCTCGCAGTATCTCTAAAAAATCAGAACAGCTGGCTTACAGAAATAAACAAAGATCTTCAGGAAATTGGTATAAATGAAAAAAATCTTGCAAGACAGAAAAAAATCAGAAATCTCATAAACAAACACAAATTTGCTGATCAACCTAAAAGACAAGCTACAGGATGGACGGAAGAACGCAAAAAGGAGCACAGCGAAAGGACGAAGATAATTTGGGAAGGCAAGAAGAAACGTTGTGCTAAATAAGTTCACACATGCTCCTTAGCTGGGCATAACGAATCAAATCAAATGTCTAGCACTGAACTACAAGCTTGATAAATTAGAAATATTAGAAAGAAGAATTATAAGGAAAGTATTAGGTCCTCTAAGAATTGCAGAGTTTTGGAAATTAAGAAGTAACAATGAAATTTACCAGAACGTAGAAAACATATCAGAAACAATAAGAAAAAGGAGATTGCTATTTCTTGGACACATTTACAGAATGGATGACAATAGACTAACTAAACGAATCTTCAAGTACCTTTGGGAAAAGAAATCAACTACCACCTGGATTCAAGAAGTCAAGAAAGACCTGGAAAGGAACAACATACGAGAAGAAGAATTATTGGAAAGAAAGATTTTTAGGAAGAAAGTCGTACAAATGGAAGGATTCCAAGGGAGGAAGGAAAGGAAAACAGGCACAAAGTGGACTGAAGACAGGAAAAAGAAACACAGTGGAACAATGAAAGAATAATGGAAGAAAAGGAAAGAACAACTAAGGAGGAACAATTGAAATTGTAACGTGGTGCTTAGAAGGCCGAAACGCAAGAAGAAGAAGAAGAAGAAGAAGAAGAAGAAGAAGAAGTCATCTGGGGAATTGGTGAGATCCTCAGAATGCACAACCGTGGGTTATGTGCCGAAAGAGAGTCAAAGGGGGGGGGGGGGGGGACCAGACTCTTCTATTGTATGGTGACACATACTGCACAGAGTGAAGAATGAACTTGTTTGCTACCTACGTTTTTCCTCGCTGAGCCGAAAGATGCTATTGCATCGCCACGACTAGCCCAGTGAGTAGCACCTTTCACAACATCGACAGGCACCAGCCGGACTCTGAGTGTTCACAAGGGATGTGTACGAAGTGGAAGTTGAGCAGCTAAATGAAACTTGGCTCGTAGAAAGCAGGCGCATAATAGACTCCAAAAGTGAAGCCTACTTCGGCTGACGTACACAACGTTATACAGTACTGCTCCCTAAAATTGCCTGTTGTAGCCGACTTGAATATTGTCCTTTTGTTGTTTGTTCATTATCTGTTTTTGAATGCTTAAGTGAATATTGTGCCCATGATTCCTTAACATAAAATACAGCATGAAAACAAAATAAAAAATACACGGGAGTGTTCCTGTTACAAAACTTCGCGCGATTGCCGGAGGGTTAATAGGAAGTGTCCCGTCGCAGTGCATGTAGAGATGGTCGAAAAATCACAGCCTGCTATTTTTGTCACCGATATTTTTCTGTCACCGATATATCGGATATGCTGTCACGGAAGTATCTGTGACAAAATATCGTTTAAGTTATGTACTTGAATCACGTTCACTGGGCTATGTTATCTGCTGTAACTCATTGACGGCGATATTAAAGTCGTTAAATCATACATTTTATCATGGTATATATATGAGCACAGTAGAGAGAATACCTGTCTTGCAATGTCAGTAGCTAGCTCATGTTTCATATGTAGCGCGAATCGAACATATCAGTCCTCAGCTGGCAAATGAGGCATGTTTGAATACATAATATTTTTTCGATATTTACTTGTCCGATTTTCAAAATAATAACGGTGCTGAATTTGTAATGTTTGTAGATTTAAGGCTATGTGTACAAAATAGTGTGGTACTGTAAAAAAAAAGCGAAGTTATTATACCATTATCCCAGAAAATATTAACATCATGACCCCACGACACAGTACTTTATGGCTGATTATTAGCCTTTTGGTGAAAAACAAGGTGTCAATATCTTTAACCGTTCACGAGTTATTTGAGATGGATAACTGTGTTGAATAACATTGTATATGAGTAATCTTTGTATTAATTTCATAAATTTGTTATTTTTAGTCATTTTATTTTTAAACCTACATTAAGTACTGTAAATGATTGATATCCCGCAGACAGGACACAGGTAATCACATTCCGCTTGTTAATTTATTGCGCATTATGTTAACCTTTTTCCTATACATTATTAAAACTTCAAATTATAAATGTGAATATTATTTTTCACACTTATAATGTCCCGAATCTTCCGAAAAATACTACCCGATATTGTCATCATATCAACTAGAAGTATTTCCATGCTGGCCGCCCGCAACCAAAAGTACCGTGACGGTAATCATATGCTTGTGCTTCCTGTGACTGAATCACAGATAAGTAAGATATTTTTGTGTCACAGATACGCCTGTCGATATTCTCAAATATCGCTTAAGCTCATCTGATGGCGTGCCAGATGCGACCGTGCCGCATGCGATCCGTGCCACTAGCGACCGCATAATCTGTAACCGTGCCGGATGCGACCGGCGTTGACAAGCAAATTGTCATTTGATAAGTTGTGTCATCACCCAAGATAAGGTAAGCTAAACGAAGTGCAATGCCATTTCAATAAATCCAGCAGCTACTGCCCGTACTTTACATAACACTTCTGGTGGAAACTCGTTTTACAACACGAAACATGGTGATGCGTTTACGTCTTTTCCCACCGGGATAGTTGGTCATGCGGTTAGAGGCGCGCTGCCTTGAGCTTGCATCCGAGAGACAGTGGGTTCGAATCCCACTGTCAGCAGCCCTGAAGATGTTTTTCCGTGCTTTCCCCATTTTCACACCAGGCAAATGCTGGAGCTGTACTTTAATTAAGACCAGGGCCGCTTCCTTCCCATTCCTAGCCCTTTCCTATCCCATCGTCGCCTTAAGACCTGTCTGTGTCGGTGCGACGTAATGCCACTAGCAAAAAAAATCCTAATTCTCTGAAACTATTTACTACTTAGGCCTGCTTACTTATCGTGTCCTATTAGTACCAGGAGTGTTCGCGGGCGTGTTCGGCTTGCCTGGTGCAGGTCTTTCTACCTGACTCCCATGGGCGGCCTGCGCGTCTGGATGTGGGATTATGATAATAAAGTATGGAGGGATGAAACCCGGTTTCGGCACGTAGCCTACTCCTCTCGAATAATACCAAGGGGTCTGCTCAATGCTTTACGTCTCCATCCGACGGCCGAATCACCATCAACAGCATCATATCCCCTCACTCCATTTGAACACTGCGAAAAGTTTTGGATTTGAATCCAGGCTTTTGGCATGCGATCTAGTGATTAGAAACTGTCTACCACCAACTTTCCTACCCTGCTAGCCAACATTCTGATGGTGATTTTTTTTTCATCCAGCCTAAGTGGCTTAGACGGCTCAGACGGTTGAGATGCTGGTTTTCCGACTCCAACTTGGCAGGTTCGATCCTGGCTCAGTCCGGTCGTATTTGAACGTGCTCAAATACGTCAGCTTTGTGTCGGTGGATTTACTGGCACGTAAAATAAGTCCTGCTGGACTAAATTCCGGCACCTCGGCGTCTCCTTAAACCATAAAAGTACGTAGTTACTGGGACGTAAAGCCAGCAACATTATTGTATTTTTCCTTCGACCAACGGCACTCGAACCTGCTGACCACGGTGTCAGACCTTTAGTTTAGAAAAGACCAAGTTAGCTACTTATAAGCAATCTGCCACTTGGTGACAGCACTTAATGCAGATCAATTGTAAGTGATTGATGAGTCGCATGCGGCACGATGCTTATCCACTCGGTCACTATTGGCACGATAATGGCCTGGTTGCATCCGGCACGATCGCAACTGGCACGTAACCGCTCATCTCTACTTGCATGTGAGCAGCGAATATAATCGCGCATTGCTTCCGCCTCTCCTTTCGTCCTGGATAGAAGAGTTCACACGATTTAATCCATCCCCGCCCGCGCTCTGTGGGATCGTTATCTGCGCAAAACGGATGTAGTTCTTCTGCTTGCGGATTTTTCTGATTCGCCTCGCTAAACTGTATCGTTTTTTACTGCCGAAATCATAAATAGCCGAAAACCACCTCCCGTATAATCTCCATGTATTCGTAAAAATTGCGGAAAAATCGGTTGAGGCGTTCCTGAGATCATTGCATTCAAACGGAAAGACATTGTCTTTTTTAATTAGAGATAAGAGTTTCAATACAATCTACATTAGGAAGCTATGCGCATGTTAAGTGGCTTAATTCGTGTGCTCATCCCTCGCCTCTTAGGCTATCTACACCTTAGAAGAGGTGATATGACTAAGCATTAAGGACTTTTCACCAAGGTGTCTGAAGTTCCTTTCCCGAAGCAACAACTAGATTCCAATACATGTTTTAGGAATTTTACAAGAGATATGCTTACAGATATAACTTGAAATATAGGCTATACGCGTATTAACACTCATTTAAGAATAAAAATATAAGCAATGTTTTAAAATTCATCTTTTAAAAACGTTCAGACTCGAAAGAAAGAGTAATGCAGTCGCAGCCAGTGTTCATTCAAAGGGTTCGTGGGCAGATGTTCGAAATTATTGTTATTATATTGTATGTTCAAAAATGTTGCTGCACCTGCATATAGTCACAGACTCATAGATTTTTTTCCTCCCAACATGACTGAGATACAGAAAATATTCCTCATTCGAAGAGCCAGATTTCTCTAGTTATGTATCATCCATGTCCGCTTCTGTGGTGTAGTGGTTTGCGTGATTAGCTGCCACCCTCGGATGCCCGGGTTTGATTCCCGACTCTGCCACGAAATTTGAAAAGTGGTACGAGAGCTGGAACGGGGTCCACTCAGTCTCTGGAGGCTAAATGAGTAGAGGAGGATTCGATTCCCACCTCAGCCATCCTGGAAGTGGTTTTCCGTGGTTTCCCATTTCTCCTCCTGGCGAATGCCGGGATGGTACCTAACTTAAGGCCACGGCCGCTTCCTTCCCTCTTCCTTGGCTATCCCTTCCAATCCCCCCCCCAACATGGCCCCTGTTCAGCATAGCAGGTGAGGCAGCCTGGGAGAGGTACTGGTCCTCCTACTCAGTTGTATCCCCGACCCAATGTCTCGCGCTCCTGGACACTGCCCTTAAGGCGGTAGAGGTGGGATCCCGCGCTGTGTCTGAGGGACAAACCAACCCTGGAGGGTAAACGGATTAAGAAAGAATATATCATGCATCCTTTTGAACAATATCATGGTTCCTTTTATCTCATTTGCAGAGTGTTGTTCATCTGCAGAAGTCAGCCGATTATCTGCTATTACCCCATTCATAACACAAACGTTTTTCGCTTTGGAGTTCTTAAACCTACTCTCATTCAATATAGTGTAATTTGCAATATATTCATAACACTCTTCTTCTTATTCTTCTTCTTCTTCTTCTTCTTTACTGGCCGTATGTACAATGGACACTCCCAAGTAACACTCAGGGTCGGCTCTCCAGATCCGACCGGGCGAGTTAGCCGTGCGGTTAGGAGCGCATAGCCCTTGAGCTCGTATCCGGAAGATAGTGGGTTCGAACCCCACTGTCCGCAGCCCTGAAGATGGTTTTCCGTGGCTTCCCATTTTCACACCAGGCAAATGCTAGGCCTGTACCTTAATTAAGGCCACGTCCGCTTCCTTCTCATTCCTAGGCCCTTCCTCTCCCATCGTCGCCATAAGACCTATCTGTATCGGTGCGACGTAAAACAAATAGCAAAAAAAAAAAAAAAAAACCTTCAGATTCGTAGAGACTATTCTCCGCGGTTTGATGTCTCCGCCAATGGAATGCCGTTTCTATTCAAGGACTTTTCGGCAGTAAGCCACCATGTTGCTCTCGAACGTCCGTGTCCTCTCCTTGGTTCCTTGATTTCAAGAGCACTCTTAACGGGGTGATCTTCATCTTGACGTTGTACGTGTCCGTACCAGCGCAACTATCGCTCCTCCAATTTCTCACTGATAGGGGCCGTGTTATATGATCCTCGAATATGCTCATTGCGCACTCGGCCCAAGAGGGTGACACCCGCTAACCATTTCCGATATATGCATTTGCTGATCATGCTTCTTTTGCCTTGTCCAACACTCGGAACCCTAAGTGAGGGCAGGCCTAACAACAGTCTTGTATATCTTGCCTTTGAGCTTTATAGGCATCCTTCTGCCACATAAGACGTCTACGGTAAGATATCTATTAGGTTCAACCTTTTCAATACTAATTAAGTACGTGTTTATGTTAGAAATACCTTTTGTTCAACTTTGGGACCGGTTTCGACATATATAATGTCATCATCAACCATAAAAAGATAACAATATATAAGCAAAGATACAATCTGTAACTGACTATTCACACCATGTATCATAACAGAAGGGTAACGGCTTAATAATTAAATTTGGCGCAGTGGCACATTGAAGTAAACATAAAGTCCATCATTATTCAAGGAATAAAAGAGGGTTCTTCAATATGTAGGCTTTGCGCATCTGTTCAGTAGAAGGCTCTGATAGGTTTCCAAAGTAAAGAGTCATTTAAAAACACTCATACGTGATATGCGTCAACCAGAGCGTCGAGAACATATTTGAGTCACTTGTAATTTATACCTGATAACATTTTTAATGCTGATGAAAATGAAATCAGTCAGTAGTAAAAGACGTTAGTCTTGTGATGAGATATAAAATGTGGTAGGTCCGGAGGGGAGGAAGATGGGGGGAAGAAAAATATATTATTAGGGGATTAGTAGGTTTAAGGTGGGTCTTGTGAACAATGCGGTGGGGGTTTGTAACGTGATAGGGTACTGTGCATCGCTTTAGATATTGACCTCCTATTCGGGAGATTAAAATACTTAAATATTTTAATTAAAAAATCAAACAGAATATTAGTTTTTTCTGAGATTTCGTTCAGATTCGAATTGGAGTTGAAGAACTGGTCTAAGTGAATGAAGCAATTTTCTGCGACGTCAAGAAAAGGGCCTTTGTCCATATTCATGAGCACCTCTATATCTTGTTCTATGTTGCTGAAGCTATGCTTTGAATCTTGAATGTGCTGGCCAACTGCCGAGTATCTATTATATTTTGTAGCATTAACATGTTCCATGTATCTGATTTTGAAGTTCCTCCCTGTTTGACCAATGTACGAGGATTGACAGTTTTGACATTGGAATCTGTAGACACCTGATTTTTGATAAATGTTAGTCTTGTTAATTGAGCTGGTATTATATAAGATATCCATATTTCTATTGTTAGTTCGATATGCAATTTTGGTGTTGTGTTTCTTCAGAATATTTGTAACTACGTAAATATCTTCGTTGAATGTGAAGGTTGAATAATAATCAGGTTTAATTTTCTCTCTAGTTAGAGTTGAATTTAGGCGAAATTTTCGTTTGTTGATGATGCGCTCTATAAATGCATTTTCATAACCGTTATATTTGGCTATGAAGCGGATTGTATTCAATTCTTTATTTAGATTTACTGTATTAAGTGGTATACTGAATGCCCTGTCTACCATACTGTTGTAGGTAGCATACTTGTGTGCTTTGGGATGAAAAGAATTTTTCTTGATAGTAGTGGCTGTCTGTGTTGGTTTTCTGTAAATTTCGTATTCTATTGATGAAGGAAGTCTGTTTAATGTGAGATCCAGAAAATTTATGCTTCTGTTTGTCTCAGATTCCAGAGTGAACTTTATCTGCGGATCAATATTGTTTAAATTGCTAAGAGTGGTGGCTGCATCAGTAATTCCTTCGTAATTAGTATTGAAAAGGTTGAATCTAATAGATATCTTATCGTTGATCTCAGTTCAATACGGAAACATTAATGAATAAGACGTCTGCCAGCAAACGCCATTTGGTCCATCCTACGTTGAAGCGATGCATCATCAGTCGTCGTATCGGTGGTAATATCTGAGCCCAGGCACTTGAATTTATTCATCATTGGCAGTGATTCACCCGCTAAGAAAATTGCATTGAATGGACCTTGGATGTCTGGCTTGAAGTTGCAGAACATATACTCCGTCTTCTTATGGCTTATTCTGAGTCCATTCGTCTCCGGAGCTTTTCTCCAAAGTTCTAAGGCTGCCTCGGCCTCTTCACGTGTTTCACCAACAAGGACCATGCCGTCTGCGTATAGAAGGATCCATGGTATTTGTGTCATCAATTGTTCTGTGAGATAGTTAATAACTATATTGAATAAGATTGGGCTCAAAGCTGAACCTTGATGAGCACCAACCTCAACGGGGAAACTCCCAGAGATATCAGAACTACACTTCACCTTTGTAGAGGGACTATCGTACATGTCCTGGAAAAGCCTCTCATAATCCTCCGGAACATTTCGGTGTCGCAGTGCAGTCCAAACGATTTCCCCAGGAACGCGGTCAAACGTTTTCTGTAAATCAATGATAACCATGTGGAAATCCTCGTGAAGTGCACAATGTTCTTCCATCAATATTCGGAGAGTTTGAATCGCATCACTAGTTGAGACTCCACTTGTGAAGTCGTACTTGTTCCTACGGATGTTTATAATTTTCTTGATACGATTAGCACGGCCACTTTCCCAAATTTGTAGTGTGTGTGAGATGAGTTTAATGCCTCTGTAGCTCCTGCATTCTCTAACATATCCCTTCTGCTTGAAGATAGGCACAAGTTAGCTGTGGCAAAATTGCTCCGGCATGGGTGCACCAGCGAGTATCTTCTTAAATATCTTAGTAAATCAATCAATTCCTTCAGTACCCAGAACCTTCCACAGCTCAGAAGAAGGAATATCATCAGGTCCTACTGATTTGCTAATTCTTCATTTTCGACATAGCTGACTGAACTTCAGCCGGGGTGAACATAAACACAGGGCCCTGCACAGGACATTGAGGAACTACTATGTCCCTTGGAAAATCTTCATATTCATAAAACTGTATTCCTTTTAATAATATCAACAGCTTTGATGACATGATCAACTGATATACGTGCAATTTAATATCAATTAGACACAGTCATGGTATACCTTCACTCTAATGTCGAAGTTAATTTCCTTGCAGTAAATTGCATAATGATGCAGTCAAGACTGGAAACGAAAAAGACCTGGCATTTAGTAAGAAGATATGGTATTTGGTTGCTGGGTGTTAATATTCAAACGCATGTTCTCATTTGCCTTGAACAACACCTTTCTTGTCACTAAGTTGTACAGACTGAATGATACATAACGGATGAAGACGAACTTGTCGATATGTGAAATACCTTAGTGATTAATAAATTTACTCACTTTCTCACATTTCATTTTCGTATTATTATCCTTCTTTATGAGCAACTTCTTCCCAATTTTTCGCTCGTTAATTTCTGTCGAACTTGCTTCTCTTAAAATTAATGCTCAGACTCCCACGGCTTATTTTAAATACAGTCAAACCTCCGTACTTCAATGTCCCATATAACCATAAACCTGACTGGAATGATAGGTGTACCGCTCCCAGCAGATATCGTAAATTCTAATTACTTCTTCTTTTATCACTGAACGGGAGTCAAATTTAGGAGCAATGTCGATGAAAGGAAACCAATCATTGTAACGTGTTTTAATTTACTTTAAGTTCAGTATTTCGTTTCCCGACCTATTAAAGGTAGTTTCCAATGGTTGCCCTCTTTCATCATTTTGTTAACCGCGTGATGATGGTGCTAGTGATTGTTGTTTTATGATGACTATACAGCCATCTCCTCTCAACACAAGTGAGGCAAAAAGGGAAGCCGGGCAGTGGCAGTTGTAGTGAAGAAAGTCGGAAAAAACAGGTAGTATCCACAACATTACCGTAGTTGTTTATTGGGTGTAACTTCTTCCTGTGATACGGGGTTTTCCATAAAACACCGTCAGTAATGGAGGTGGCACTACCAACGCCGTCAACTTTTATTGTAATTGGCGGTGACAAGGCTGTCGCTTTGAGTTTCTGTCGCTCCCGACATTTTCAGGAACGTTTCGTGAATGACGTCCAAGGCTTCTTAAATTCAGAATTCAATGCTCTTTTATATTGTAACCTTTTTCTGTAAGCATTCACTATTATTTTTGTATATACGCGTATTTAGACATTTTCGCTGAAATACATTTTTCTAAAATTGATCTCTCAGTTTTAACCTTTATGAATTCAGTTTGTTTCGTGAGTGTATCTGTTACAATAATCTGAACACTTTAAAATGAACCCATTAGCAAACTCTTCACATGATTTTACGACTAGCTATACTAATTCTATTCCGGCTGTGACAAGTGTTTTATACCCATGTTAGAAGCCATATTATTTTGTATGATGACGTCATTAGTTCCAAAATGGCCGTGTATTTTACTCTTTCAACCTTCTTCTTGCGAATGGCACGTGGCTGGTCCTGAAATCTGTTACACTTTCTGAGTTATAAAGAAATATTTGATATACACAGCATCGTAGCATCACCGCTAGCGATAGGTACTCCCCTCCAAGCTCCATCCGTACCGATTTATAAGACGTTTTACATTCCGATCATTCGAAGAATTAAGGCATCGGAAAGAGAAAGGAAAGAGCCACAACGGGCGTAAAGTTGATAGACTCTGTGGGCTTCCAAACCTAATACTTTCGGGAACGAAAGGAATTTTTTTTTTTTTGCTAGTTGCTTTACGTCGCACCGACACAGATAGGTCTTATGGCGACGATGGAACAGGAAAGGACTAGGAGTGGGAAGGAAGCGGCCGTGGCCTTAATTAGGGTACAGCCCCAGCATTTGCCTGGTGTGAAAATGGGAAACCACGGAAAACCATTTTCAGGGCTGCTGATAGTGGGGTTCGAACCTACTATCTCCCGAATACTGGATACTGTCCGCACTTAAGCGACTGCAGCTATCGAGCTCGGTAACGAAAGGAAAAATAAAGGGGATGACCACGGAAGAACGAAAGTGAGAAGGCTGGCTTTTGGCATTCTTGTGTATATAGTACGCTAAAATAAAGCTATCGGTTTCTAGGGCTTTGCTTGTTGCTATTTCTTGATGGATACGGTATTTTTTTTTTCCACCTGTCTTTTGGCATAGCCCAGAGCAATATGTACAGTAGCTTCAACCGACAGCGCCAGTATTGATGATGCTCAGTAATGATACGAGGAGTACGACTAGTGCGTCTGGATGTCTGCTTATAGGGTCATTCGTGCTGCAATAACACTTTCCGGCCCCGTGAAGATGTCTGTAGAGTATTCAACCCGAAGGCTAGTTTGTAAAACAGTGGCAATTATCTCACTCCTCGTTAAGCATTGTACGTCTCATTACGGTGCCGCCTTCGGTGCCGCAATCACATAACCTCTGGTGGTGCTATATGTAGATTCAACCAGCCTTCGGACTGAAAACTTTAAAAATAAAAACGTCGAGGGTACACGAATCTAAATAGAACTTCCCTTTCTTCTGTGGTTTCTCGTTTTCACACCAAGCAAAGGCTAAGACCGTGGTCGCTTCCTTCCCAGGCCTAGCCCTCTCCTATACCATCGTCGCCATAAGACATATCTGTGTCGGTGCGACGTAAAAATTGAAGACAAAAATGAATCAGTGTGCAGCAGAACTAATGCAGTGAGCTCGAAGTTTCTGTAAGAAAGAAGTCAGCTGGCGGATAAATCTTTTGCATCGAATTATCTTCAGACTTTACTGTACGATGGTGAAAGCTAGGTGGCTTCAGAATATCTAAGTGGAAGAAACAGACATGAAAGTAGCGTGAATGATTACTGGTACACACAAGTGGCAACAACGACAGGAGGGTACTCGGAATGAGTAGATTAAGGCTGTTAAGAATGAACGCGATAGATGACGCTGTACGAATAAACAGGCTTCGGTGGTGGGGAATGTGTACTTTTGTGAGGCGAATGAAGAAGGATAGGTTACGTACAGTAGGAGAAAATGGGCTCGACCATTGGAGGCAAGAGGAGTAGAAGAAGACCAAACCGATGATGGTTGGTCCGCCTCCGTAGCGTAACGGTTAGTGTTATTAGCTGCCGTCCTTGGGGGCCTGGGTTCGATTCCCGGTACTGCCAGAAATTTAAGAATTGCAGGAGGGCTGGTATGTGGTTGAAATGGTACATGCAGCTCACCTCCAATGGGGGTGTACCTGAAAAGAGCTGCACCACCTCGGGATGAGGACACGAGTTTACTTGTCCGGTTCAGAGGGTCCCGGATTCGATTCCCGGCCGGGTCGGGGATTTTAACCTTCATTGGTTAATTCCAGTGGCTCGGGAGCTGGGTGTTTGTACTGTCCCCAACACCACGCAAAACACTATCCTCCACCACAATAACACGTAGTTACCTACACATAGCAGATGCCGCCCACCCTCATCGGAGGGTCTGCCTTACAAGGGCTGCACCCGAAATTAAAAATTAAATGATTTAATAATGTCTGTGCAAATAAACGAGGCCACAGATCTAGTTCGAAATAATCATTGTGGAGACGCTTAGTTAATTCACAGGAGCTTGCTGATTGAATGCTGAAAGGCCTAACATAACAGTCTATAATGAAGACGCGTACCCCTTATGAATGCATCTTTAAATTGAACCCTCTTCTTAACTTGCTAGCTGACATTCTCGAATGTTACGAATATTGTGTTGATATTTGAAAGTGTATAAGAGCGGGATTTCCAACGCCGGGAAGTGAGAATCGTAACGCGGTAGAAATGAGAAATCCAGGCGTCAGAAATGAAGTGCGTGACCGTTTCCACTCATGAGAAGAGAGGGCCATGGCAAACGTGCCAGGCGGTGCGAACTCGCCCAATAAAGGATCTCACATGCGCTGTGTTGCCAAGTAGATGCTCTCCACGGTATGACGTATGCTCCAGTCCCAGACTCCCAGTGTGTGGTGTTGGTAGACGCCATCCAATTGACATTTAATTCAGTGAGTCACTTTATGTCGTAGTCGTACTGGTCTTGCAACTACTACTGCTCGCAGATATGGCTGGTGATATTATTATCTTCGTATCAGATGGATCTGCTTCCTTGAGAATGAAATGGCTTCCTGGTGAGTGGTGACCCACGTAAGCTACGTACTAGTGTCAATTCATTCAGCAGTTCATTGTTGCAGGTCATAATATTCTAACTATTGAGCGTTTTAAACGCTGTCTAATGTAGCGACATTCATAGAGTCTGGAAAGGGACTGTATGTACTGTATGTTCAGTCCGTCAGCGATGCCGCTGGTGGGATCCTCAACAGCTCTGCCATCAGCTGTCATAGATGGCCTAGGCATCACTGAAGAGGCGTACTAGGGAAGTGAGGAATGAGATAGTTTCCCGTTGCTTTCCTCACCGAGCGAGAGTTGCTATTACATATCAGTCTGCCAAGCCCACTGAAATGCATACACCAACTGACCCTATGAGCAACATTTTCAGACCATTCATAGCAGGGACTGGCTGCATAATGATTGGCATTACTAGCATCGCTCATACCTCAGTCATTTTCATATTGTCAAAGCCAAGGATAAGACAGAGACAGATCTATGAAAGTAACAAAATTGCTTCAGGCTATACCAGAAGACATAGTGCACTGTAAACACTATGTCCTGCCAGCAAAGGCATGGAAAGGGACTACATTATTTAAATTCCAAAGACAAGATGATGTTCTTATTGCATGGTCACACTCGCACTGACTTAAGAGGCTGATGATTAGACAAACGTTCTACACTAGCTAAGAAAGCGGGTCCCTTGTATTATATATTTAATTTTATTGAAATTTTAAAGCATAAATCCTGTATTTTTAGTTCAAATCCTCACTTTCTTGTAGATTGTTCTCATCCTGTAATGCAGCCCACATGATTTGCGACTTTATGGATCGCTTATTAGATAGATTTATCCTGACAAAGTAAAGGTCAGCTTGTTATTACTGTTTTACACTATTACTGTAGCTGTAAGTATGCTTAATTGCCGCTGTAAGTATACTTAATTGCCGCACATAATAATAATAATAATAATAATAATAATAATAATAATAATAATAATAATAATAATAATAATAATAATAATAATAATAATAATAATAATATTTTTAATAGCCGAACTGAGTGACTCAGACGATAGTTCGCTGGCCTTCTAAGCCCAAATTGGCGGGTTCAATCCGGACGCAGCCCGGTAGTCTTTAAAGGTGCTCAACTACGCCAGCCTCGTATCGGCTGATTTACCAGCACAGGGTCGGGAATTTTAACCATAATTGGTTAATTCCCCTGGCACAGGGTCTGGGTATATGTGCCGTCTTCATCATCATTCATCCTCATCACGACGCGCAGGTCGCCTACAGGTGTCAAATCAAAAGGCCTGCACCAGGCCTGTCCGGAGGTCGCACGCCGTTATTTACCAGCACGTAAAAAAACTCCAGTGGAACATTCCAACTCCTCGGCGTCTCCGAAAACCGTGAAAGTAGTTAGCAGTAATCATAAAAAGAATACAGTGGTGAAACCAGAATGTCTAGTTTTGAACTATAGTTTAGAAGTACTAGAAAGAAGAATCATAAGAAAAATCTTAGGACCAAAGAAAACAACAGAACAATAGAAAATAAGAATAAGGAAATATACCAGAAAATAGAAAATGTAACAGAAACAAAAAGAAAAAGGACATTGCTATATTTTGGACATATCTGTGGATTATAACAGATTGACAAAACCGATACTGGAATACCTTTGGGAGAAAAAGTAAACAACGAGCTGGATAAAAGAGGTACATTTTTCAGAATGGAGTGATTCCAAGGAAGAATGAAAAGAAAACCCGGTCTAAAGTGGTCCGTCGAAAGAAGAATAAAGCGTAGTGCAATAATGAAGGAATACTGGAAAGAACGGAGGAGTAAACAACAAGGAAGGGTGATTTGGTTCTTCTTTCGGATTGAACCGTATTGTGTTTACAGTACATTTCGTACAGTTTGCCGACGTTTCGAATACATTGCAGTATTGTTTGTCAAGGCGACTGAAATAGGCCTACCCCTACTCGATCCGAGGTAATCAGTCACCCAGGCAGGTAATCAATGTAAGCAATAATAATAATAATAATAATAATAATAATAATAATAATAATAATAATAATAATAATAATAATAATAATAATAATAATCAGTGGTAGGTGTATTCAATTCAGTATTGAATAATGAACTATTAGGTACTGAAATATTATCTTCAATATAGGTCTATAGGATGATGAAAAAGAATAGGGGAAAAAGTAGAAGAGAGACAAAAAGAAAACGATGCAGAAGACACTGAAAATGACGAAGAATAAGTTACAAGGGAAAAGGAGATGATTCGGTTATACGGTATTCCTAATTTTTTTTATGCCCGGGTGTTTCAAAGCTGTATTACTAAGCATGAATCTAACGTCCAGTGGCTGCAGAATGCATTGACGGGCTGCAGTAACAGTGAATAACTGATAATGTAGGCTCTGATTCTACAGATGGGAAGACGTACTGACTAGATATTGTACGTTATAGCAAGGAGTTTGGATCGTGTATACATCCACAAAAAAGAAGAAAAATAGCTGAAAATCTAGTTCCCCAGTTCAAGCACAACCGAAAGGAAGGAGCACTTTATCATAGAGATTTCTTAGTTATCAGGACTGTATCAAGAAAGGGTGCGCTTGCACGACTTTAAATTATAACTTCTTCTTCTACCCTATTTCTCACACCTGTGGGGTCGCGGGTACGAACTATGTAGCACATTGGATTTGGCCCTGTTTTACAGCCGGATACCCTTCCTGACGCCAACCTTATATGGAAGGATGTAATCACTATTGCGTGTTTCTGTAGTGGTTGGTAGTGTAGTGTTTTGTCTGAATATGGATAGGAAAATGTTGGAACAAATACAGACACCCAGTCCCCAAGCCAGAAGAATCAATCATGATTAAAATCCCCGACCCGGCGAGAAATCGACCCCGGGACTCTCTGAACCGAAAGGCCTCAACGCTGACCATTCAGCCAATGCAAACTTTAAATTATAACATTTGCTACAAATTTCTGTGTACTCTGCTTATCACATTCCTGCTCGGATCCTTAGTGAACCGGTTAACACTGTTAGCTGCCTCCTCGGTGGCCTGGGTTCGATTCCCGGTACTGCCAGAAATTTTAAAATCGTAGGAGGGCTGGTAAGTGGTTAAAATGGTACACGCAGCTCGTCTCCCTTGAGAGTATGTCTGAATAGAGCTGCACCACCTAGGACGATGACACGAGTTTACAGTAGGCCTACTCTCACTTTCCTGACATAATACACAGAACTACACGAATGTATGCATTGGCCAAGTTTGTAATGCGCAAATGTATACTAGAGTAAGACATGAAAAATCCTATGACAGGACGACGTGTGCAAAGTGTGACGGTGGTTCTTCCGTCCAAGAGATTTCTCTGACTTTTATGTCTTGAAGTGTAAATGCATAGACTGGTTGAGACATTTTCAGTATATTACAGAGGTGAAAATAAGTGGACGCCCGTTGACCATACATCTCACGCGTCTAAATTATTTTCGTGGGCCCTAACATTCCAGTAACGCGGGTGACAAAATTTAAAAGAAAATCGCCGAAAACTTACATTCTATAATGAATGTGTCGAATGATTTAAACTTCGTATTATTTTGTAATTTGTATTTCGTAGTTACAATTCTATAAGTTACACCTGAACTTTCTGATACGCATTGGTTACCAGATACATTTACTACTACTACTATTTCTACTACATACTACTACTAAAACGTTTTCATTCCTCCCCTGAAGGAGGGAGGCGGGCCTCGTAGACAGTAACGCCGTCTCTCAGTCAGGGAGATTTGTTACGGGGAAGGAGATGCACGGATAAGTTGAGGGGGTTGGCGGCCTTGGCCTATACTAGAAATCCCGGCATTCGCCTTAGTGCAGGAGAATGGAAACCCACAGACAACCATTTTCACGACAGCCGACGGTTAGGGCCAGCCGTGAGGTCCAGCCCTGTCCCGTCTCCTGAATGCAGAGGCGTAAAACCACGGTAGAGCCGTGACCATCCCTCCTCTGCTCGGTTGGCCGGTCGGAGTGCAGAGCTGTTGGATCATGGACCAGCCGTGGCCACTTGAGGGACGAAGACTCACTAAAATTGTGCTGTCCCGTTACAATCAGTGCACAGCGATGCTAGCCTATAGTAAAAAGTGCAAGGGAATGCCTAGGAACAACAGTATGTAAATATGCCGCAAAGCGAACATTTTGGTGGATAGATAGATAAAGAATGGGTGAGCCCTGCCTTCGCAGCGCTCCACACGTAGGTCTGTGAAAACCCTTTGTGTCCCTTAAACGGGTTTGCCTAGTCCAGCCCTAGTGCTCCTATAAAGGGTACCAGCGTCCGGATGTTGGCATTCCTGATGTCTTCCAGGCTCACAAAATGTGAGCCAAGATATCGATGTCTAGTGCTTCCAAGAGCCTCGCACTGACACAACACATCCGCGGAGGTCTCTTCCTCCCTACCGCATCTTCTACACATCGGATCCTGACTGATTTTTATGATGGGTGGGTGTCTCTGTAAAGTATTGTGGCCTGTCAACAGTCCAACTACCATTCGCATTCTGGTCCTATTCAAATTTATCAGGACTTTTTTATAACTTTGGCTAGGCCCTTTGATAAGTTCACGTGCCTGCCTTGCTATGGTTAGCCACTTCTAAATGTCTAAGTGAGACTGGTGTGTCCACTGGGATATTACCAGTTTTACGCTTCGGAGTGACACTCCTAGGAAGGGCTCTGTTCCCATGAAAGAATGTTTTGAGCCTTGTTCCGCTAGTTTGTCAGCTTCTTAATTTCCATTGATACCTGTGTGCCCAGGGACCCATAATAGGGTAACTGAGCTAAGTTCACACAGCTGATCTAACATCCTTTGGCATTCCCATACCATTTTTTATGTTGTTCTAACTGCGCATAGTGCTTTTAACGCTGGCTGGCTATCACTGCAAGTGGTGATGCATCTTCTATGTCCAGGGATGTTCCATATATATACAGCACAGGCCAGTATTGCATATACTTCGGCCTGGAAAACAGTAGCATATTTACCCATGGGAAGGGAGAGCCTTGTCATAGGTCGCCAGACCCCGGCGCCTGTGCCCGTCTCTGTCCGCGAGGCATCTGTGTACAATGTACAGCCCCCAGACTTAAGACGGGCCCCAGCATCCGCGGCCCACTCCTCCCTTGTGGGTATAACTACTGCGAACTTATAATTCAGATTAAACTAGGCTTCATCAGGTCCCCGATCATCATTGTCATAGGGCAGGTCTGGTGAAGCCTTGTAAGAATAGAAGCATGACCTCTTTCGGATTCTTGAAGGATCATCCTCCGAGTGACCAGAGACGGTAAGCACTCATTCCCGCTATTTTCTTAACATACAAATGTAAGGAGGGAAGACCTAGGATGGCCTCCATTGCACATACTGGTGTGGTATCCAGTGCCCCTGTTATTCCTAGACACGCAAGTCTTTGGACACTGTTTAACTTGGTGGTCACAGTTTTACTCTCCGAACCTGGCCACCAGACTAAAGATGCGTAGGTGATCGTGGGCCGTACAATACAAATATAGAGCCACTGGACCACCTTAGGTCCTAGGCCTCCAAGTCTTTCCGACGGCCCTGCGACAGGCCCACATAATCTTGCAAGCCTTATCCACCTTATAGTCTATATGTTTCTTCAAACTTAGTCTTGCCTCAAGGATTACCCCTAGGTACTTAACTGAGGTTGTCTTAACTAATTTTTTCCCCAATATGAAAGGCTCTGACCGTCCATCTAGCCTCCTCCTCCTGGTAAATACCACGAGCTCCGTCTTGTCTGGATTAACCGACAGGTCTGTGTCGTAGCACCATCTTTCCACCCTACGTAGGGAGCTCTGTACGAGCTCTTTAACCGTACTGGGGAAATTTCCCACCGCCATCAGGCTAATGTCATCTGCATAGCCTTGGGCGTAAATTCCTCCAACATTTAACCACTACCTGACACCATAATGTTGGTGATAATACTCCTCCCTGTGGACACCCCCTGTCTATATTAGCTCTCAGCATTACTGCGTTGAGGGTAAACAGAACTTGACGGCCCTGCAGTGAGGCCATAATCCATTTTATGAGCATCCTGCTCACTCCTCTTCTCTCTAGACTAAGTTCTATGGAGCCCAAAGATGTGTAGTTAAAGGCCCCTTCTATATCTAGGAATACCACCATAGCGAGTTGCTGATCCAAGGCGCTTTCCAGCCTAGAAACTAGCTGGTGTAGTGCCGTCTCAACCGACTTCCCTGGTTGGTATGCATGTTGATGAGGATGCAGGGGACAGTCTCTTAATACTTTCTCCCTGATATGTCTATCCACCAGTCTTTCCAAAGTCTTAAGAAGAAAAGACGTTAGACTAATGGGTCTATAATCCTTAGGTCTAGTATATGAAGACCTTCCGGGTTTAGGTATATACACTACCTTCGCCTGAAGCCACAAGGAGTACACGTACCCCATAGTGAGACAGGCTCTAAAAATTCTGACCAGGTATGGTATAAGGACCGCGCCTGCTTCCTGGAGAAGCGCTGGAAAGATCCCATCCATTCCTGGGCTTTTATAAAGGGCAAAAGATTCTAATGCTCCACCCTTCTTGGGGTAACAATCTCTGCGGCTTCCTTCCAGCCACTTCTATCGGGTCTGAAGGATCCGCTCGATTCTACTTCACTATTTGTGACTACAGAACCTGGAAAGTGGGCATCAAGCAATAAGCTCAGGGTCTCCCCCTCTGTGGATGTATATCCACCCGAAGGTGATTCCAATGAACCCAGCCTTGCCCTTTCATCCAATGTTAGAATTTTATGAAGCTTTGCCGCTTCATGTTGACTCTCGATGGAGTCACAAAACTGTCTCCAAGATTTCTTAGAAGCCTTTTTGACTTCTGACTTGTACTTTCTTTGTGATTCTTTATAAGAATCTAGACTTTCTTGATACTGAAGTTCCCTGTATTTATTCCAGAGCCTTCGTGTGTTTCTCCTCAGATGTTCAAGATAACTGTTTCACTTGAAGCTTCCTGTTACTCTTTTTGTCTTAACAACTGGGCAGTTTAATTCATAAGAGGTGTCTGTGTGAGAAAGCTCACACTGAGCTCCATCTCCTCTTTGTTCTTAATTATATTTGAGGGTACTCCTTCCATTCCCCTCCTCACGTCCTCCCTAAAAGACGTCCAATTGGTTTGTCTAGGGTTTCTGTAAGATGGGATCTCGAAAAAGCCCTCTATATACACAATGTGTCTATGATTTGACAAGGAAGACTCCAACGAAACTTACCAGTCTTTAAATTCCTGTATGATTCCCATGGAACCCAGGGTAAGATCTATGATCCCCTCACTCCTATTATTGATGAAGGTAGGGGTATTACCTATGTTCATGATCTCAAGATCAGTTGTACATAGAAATTCTATGAAATGCTCTCCTCTTCGGTTTGTGTATTTACTTCCCCAAATGCTGTGATGAGCATTGGCGTTACAACCTACTATGAGGTTTAAGTCCTTGTTTCCTACAATATATCACCAGTCTCTTGAACTCCTCCGGCGGGGGTGGAGATTGAGAGTCTCCTGGGAAATATGCAGAACAGACAACCAGGTCTCTTGGCTGTCCGCCCTCTTCGTATCTCACTAGAACTGCTACAAGGTCTCTAGTAATGAAGCCCGGTATAGCCCAAGCGTTATGACCCTTAACTAGTATACATGCTCTAGGCTTCTCCTCCGCCACTCCACTGAATAGAGTGAATTCTGCACATTTTAGTCCCATGATATGCCCCTGTCTAAGCCAGGGCGACCGAAAACCTGCCTTTCTGGATACTTCTTATAAGTACCCTGGAGGCCGCTATACAATGTTGTATGTTTGCTTGTATGAAAGTAATCATTCCTTACTTTCATGCAATACTTTACCTTATGCGGTCTCCGGAACGTGCAGCTCCGTCTCCCGCGATGAATCTTGAGGCTTGGCTGGCCCCGGTTCCTGTCCGGGCTCCCGCTCTTCGCCCCTGCTTGTCTCAATGTTGTCTGTGGTGGGGTTGGTCCTCTGCTTGTCGCGTTTGTCCTCCACCAGGGTGAAGGTAGCAACATGCACCCCGCAGAAGATCTTCTTCCCCACCATTTTTTCCACATCTCTGGAGTCCATGCTGACCACAAGGCGGACACGTCTCTTCTCCTCCTTGCGGTCGTAGACTCTCCAGCTATTGGGATTTAAGCCATGGTTCTGGCGTGCAATTCTTCCCAAAAGGACGTTGTTGTCCTTTGGTTGTCCTGGTATCCAGACCATGACTCTCTTATAGGAAAGGAGTTTATCCATGCCCACAATTTTGAGCCTGGCTCCTTCCCACGGTTGCATGTCTGTAACAAGACTGCGATAATGATGGCCGCACCTCTCGACAGATAGCAGTCCACGAACTGAGGCTTAATGTGCCCCTGCTCCGGAAGCTCATCTATCAGATTGGTGATAGCCTCCTCCACAGACTCCACCCGTTTCTCAGTTAGCTGCTGGTCAGGATATCCAATAGGCACTATGGCCATCCTGATCCCAGCTTTAGCTATCCTGGCATACTCCACCTTGGGTTTTTTGTGGGCCTGCCGATCTTCTTCTGGGGTTGCCCCCGACGGAAGTCGTTTCCCCACTGGTGTCTTGGTGTGTGGAGTCCTCTGTGCCCTAGAAGCTGAGCCCTTTTGAGGGTCCCGCCTCTTGTGCCCATTGGATCCCCCCACAGTCGTCGCTGTCGTGGCAGTAGAAGGCCTCTCAGCTCCAGGAGTTAGGCCCTCTTTGGCCTGCTGCCGGGCCTTTAAAGCCTTCTTATATCTCCTCTTCTCAGCGCCGGAGCGCTGTTTCTTATTCTTCTTATTCTTCTTCTTCTAAACTAGAAGATTGCCCACCTCTAAGAGTAAGCTCTCTTACTGTCGAGGTCGTACTATCCGAGGGTATCTCCGAAGAGTCCCCATCGGTTATTGTTGAACTGGTGTTTCTCTCGAGGCCCCAGAGGAGCTCTCCGGTTCTTGGGTGGCTACGGTACTCATGTAGGTCCCACAAGTAGCTAGTGAAATATAATGTCCGCCCAGGCAGAGCCCCGCATACCCGGGTAAGGCTACTTACTTCGAGAGGACGCCAAGTATCTCGAACGCTCCTTTCAAGACACATCTCCCATGTGCCATGCACCCCATCGGCACGGGTCGCGTTACTAAATTGATGGCAGTAGGTAAGAAGTTCAACAGAATTGAATACGAGATTGGGATACAAAGCTGGAACTGGTATTTAGGGTGTGTGTTCTCCCATAATGGTAGTATTGTAAGAGAGACTGAATCAAGGTGCAGTAAAGCTAATGCAGTGAGCTTGCAGTTGAGATCAACAGTAGTCTGTAAGAAGAAAGTCAGCTCCCGGACGAAACTGTCTTTACATCGGTCTGTTTTCAGAACAACTTTTGGTTTCGGGAGTGAAAGCTGGGTGGACTCAGGATATCTTATTCATAAGTTAGAAGTAACAGACATGAAAGTAGCGAGAATGATTGCTGGTACAAACAGGTGTGAACAACGGCAGAAGGGTACTGTGAATGAGCAGATAAAAGATAAGTAAGGAATGAACTCTATAGATGAAACTGTACGCATAAACCAGCTTCGGTGGTGGAGTCATGTGAGGCGAACGGAGGAGGATAGATTACCTAGGAGAATAATGGATTCTGTTATGGAGGGTATGAGAAGTAGAGGGAGTCCAAGACGACGATGGTTAGACGTAGTTTCTAATTATTTAAAGATAAGAGGTATAGAAATAAATGAGGCCACAGAACTGGATACAAATAGAGGATTGTCGCGGTGGTTAGTATATTCACGGGGCCGACCTTCAATGTTAGGCCCCTTAAAACATCAAGCATCAGCAGCAGCATCATCATCATCAAGCAGTGTATTCACAGATGCTTCCATACTGAACGCTGAAAGGCATAATGGTCTATAAACTAGTTCATGATGATGATGATAATGATGATGATGATGATGGTGACGTATTTCATAACAAATGTCAGAGCTCCCACCAATTACTCGTGAGCTTTATTTGGTCTGTATCGTGCTACGTTTCACAGTTACAGTAAACTATTTACACCACTCGAATTCACGGTTAGCGCACTTCAAATAGGTCAGATAGACGTATTTCCCTCATTTGTCTACAAACGTTTAATCATTGTTTATTTATTTTTTTAGTTCCGGTTGGGCCTGCTATGGACCACATGGTTCTTATCTCTAGCAGCTTTCTTCTTTGACCAGTAATCCTTCATTCTTGCACTGTGAATGTCGTTTCGCTCCTGAGTCCATTTCACACCTCCTCCCGGACGTACTGTTTTTTCTGT
The DNA here is from genome assembly GCF_040414725.1 of Anabrus simplex. Classification (NCBI taxonomy): domain Eukaryota; kingdom Metazoa; phylum Arthropoda; class Insecta; order Orthoptera; family Tettigoniidae; genus Anabrus; species Anabrus simplex. Next base: position 1,372,652,413 of record NC_090265.1, read on the forward strand.
TAGTGACTGGAGAGAGTTTGATGTTCTGATCAACGTTCTGTACCTATTTCTGTCATAAATTTCACTGGGAGCAATGTCCAATTCTTGAAAGTCTTTTCTGACGAGTCTTGTCTACTTGGCATTAGTCGCTTTCCCTCTAGAAATGGTGTGGAAGATTCTGGAGGTGTGCCTCTGATTGTCCATTCTCATGACATGACCATAGAACAATCTCCATTTCCTCATAGATGTAATGCTCTCCAATTGTTGGTGCAGTTCGTTGTTGTGCCTGATTCTGTACTTGCCTTCTTCTTTAATAGGGCCCATGATTTTTCTCAAGGTCTTCCTTTCCTTCAGCTCCGGTTTTCTAAGTTGCCCTTTTCTTACCATGTTTAGGCATTCTGAGGCGTATAGTACTGACGGTCTCACTACAGTAGCGTAATGCCTGATTTTGAGGTTAAGGGAGAGGGATTTAGATTTGTACATATTCTTACATAGGTGGTAGGCGCTTTCCAGTTTGATGCATCTGCTGTTTATGGCCTGATCTTCATTCATGTTTGTGTTATCCATTCTCCTGGGTATTTGAAGGAGTTAGTCCTTTGTACTGTTTTGTCCCCCAGTGGGATTGATTTGGGTGCATCTTTGATGTTGGTGATAAACTGTGTTTTGTTGATGGCGATCTTCAGCCCTACTTTAGCTGCTATGTGGTCGAGAGAGGATAGTTGATGGATAGCTTCCTCCACACTGGATGCCAGGATTGTAAGGTCGTCTGCGAAGGCCAAACAGTTGACAGTTAACTTGTCTTTCTTGTAGCCTATTCTCAATCCGGAGTCATCCTTTAGCATTTTCGTCCACCCACGAATTAATTTTTCGAGAAGGCAGTTAAAGAGGATTGAAGATAGGCCATCCCCTTGTCTAACACCTGTTTTGATCTCAAAGCTCTCGGACAGTTCCCCTCTGAATTTGATTCTGGCTGTAGTGTTGATAAGAGTTGTTTTCGCTATATTTAAGGTTTTCTTATCTAGTCCCAGTTCAGCAAGTGCCTGGAAGAGTGACTCTCTACCTACTGAATCGTAGGCCTACTGAAAGTCAATAAATGTTGCTGCGTAGGGTGAGGCGCTTAGGTTTTTGTAATTGATGATGGTTTTGAGGTTCAGGATTTGTTCGGCGCATGACCTTCACTTGCGAAACCCAGCCTGGTACTCTCCGATGCAGGAGTCTAGTTGACCCTCTACTCTTGTGAGTAATACAGTACTTTGGAGAGTAACTTGTACGTCACTGATACAAGGAAAATCCCTCTGTAGTTGTTGAGATCTGATTTGTCGCTTTTTTGTGTAACGGGTGGATGATAGCTGAGGTCCAGTCGCTAGGTAACGTTTCTGTCAACCAGATATTAGACATGATTTCATGGATACTTTGGAGTGACTCCTCATCAGCGTATTTCCCGAGCTCTGCCATGATTCCATCCTCGCCCGCTGCTTTGTTACATTTCAATTCTGAAATGGCTTTCTGGATCTCCCCCTTTGTTGGTGGGAGAGAGTCCGACTTAGTAACATTCTGAGGTTCGAAATGCTGTTTCTCCTTGGGTTCCTTTGAATTTAGAAGGTTGTTGAAATACTCTGCTAAAACTGTGGTGCACTCTTCATTGTTCATTTTCAGCTTTCCGTCAGCTCCCCGAAGGTGAAGTGTAGGGGCTGAGTAGGGTGTTATTTGAGATTTAAAAGTTTGGTAGAAGTCTCTAGTGTTGTTTCTTTGAAAATCCCTCTCTGCTTGTTCAATGATATATTTATTGTACCGCCTCTTGGTGTTCCTGATAATTTTAGTAACTGTTTTCCTAGCTTCTAAGAAGTTTTTATGGTTATCCAGACTTTTGTTATGGTTCCATTTTAGCCATGCTCGCTTTCTCTCTTCTATTACTTTGTCACAAATAGTTGTCCACCATGGATGTTTGTTCTTTCAAACCGCCGGGATGGTGGTTGTCGCTGCATCTATTAGTTCCTTCTGTAGTTGGGGCCAATCTTTTTTGTCTTTGTTTTTAGCCAGGGTCTCGGTGAAGTTATTGTTATCTTTCAGCTTGGCTGGATTGAACCTTGGAATTCGCGACTTGTTGCAGTGGTTTTCTCTGCTTCTTTTAAGAGGGATGAAATTGGTTTTGATCAAAGAAAGATAGTGGTCTGAATCAATGTTTGCACTTCTCAACACTTTGACATTCAGCACTTCTTTGCTGTTGCTTCTACTAATGGCTACGTGGTCCAGTTGGAATTCCCCAAGCATTGGTTTAGGGCGTCTCCAAATCATAGCTTTCCTAGGAAGGCGTTTGAAAGCTGTATATTTGAGGACTAAGTTGTAATTTCTGCACAGGTCAGTCAGCCTTTCTCCATTTCTCCTGGTCCTCTTGTGGGCTGGGTAATCTCCAACTATGTTCTTGAATTTTCTCTTTGCCAATCTGGGCGTTAAAGATCCCATTAAAATAGTTATGTGGTGCTTTGGGATCCGGTCTGTTGTCTCTTAGAGTACCCTCCAAAAGGTTTCCACATTTTCAATTTCCTGTTGGTGTCATTAGTAGTGCATGGAAGTTAACAACTGTGTATGCTTTGTCGAGAGTTGTAAAAGCTATAGTGGGCATTCTTCCATTTGGAGATGAAGAGGAGATGATGGAGTTGATCATTTCGTTGCTATGAAGCCTGTGCCCAAGTGAGGCACATTCTTCATCAGTCTTTCACCGGGTTGCCCTTTGTAGATCCGATAACCTTGTGATTCTATCACTTCTTGATCAAGGAATCTGGTCTCTTGTACAGCTGTTATCAGGATGTTGTGTTTAGTTAACACATCTAGTGTAGGTTTTAGTTTTCCTGTCTCTAGGAGGGAGTTGATGTTGTTGGTCGCCAAGAACTTAAAACGTTTCTTCGTTTCACATGAAGGTACAAGCTCCCCAGAATCAAAAGGCTTGCTTGCCCCATCAAAGCTGGGGGTGGATTTTATACCACCTGGGGTAGTTTTTCCGTTGGTCGTTTTCTCCATGTTGCGAGAGTTAAGAAAAAAGTTTAGGGTGGTTACCCGCAGGTAACAATTTGTTAACTGTCAAGGTTGTAAGCCTTGAAGCCTCCAGCACTGATCTGTTCGCCGACCCACATTTCCGCTGGGATTGGTACCCAACCTTCCACTGGGTTACTCGGCTTAGCTGGGGCACCTCTTGCAGGTCATGTGCTGGAGCTGGAATGAAAGTGGCTAGTTGGATTCTCTTGCTGAATCCAATATTTTGATGTTGCAGATGATTGGCAACAACGCATTTCACTCCCATTTGCCAGAGTCATAATGACTCCTCCCAGGTTGTTATTTATTTTACCGGGCGAGTTGGCCGTGCGCGTAGAGGCGCGCGGCTGTGAGCTTGCATCCGGGAGATAGTAGGTTCGAATCCCACTATCGGCAGCCCTGAAAATGGTTTTCCGTGGTTTCCCATTTTCACACCAGGCAAATGCTGGGGCTGTACCTTAATTAGGGCCACGGCCGCTTCCTTCCAACTCCTAGGCCTTTCCTATCCCATCGTCGCCATAAGACCTATCTGTGTCGGCGCGACGTAAAGCCCCTAGCAAAAAAAGTTATTTATTTATTTATTTATTTATTTATTTATTTATTTATTTATTTATTTATTTATTTATTTATTTATTTATTTATTTATTTATTTAGCTTTTTGTTTAACGTCGTACTAACACATCGAAGGTATTCGGCGACGGAAGGATGGGCAAGGGCTAGGACTGGGAAGGTAGCGGCCATAGCATTATTTAAGGTACAGCACGAGTATTTGCCATCTTCAGGGCTGCCGACTGTGGGATTCGAACCCACTATCTCCCGAATGCAAACTCACAGCTACGCGACTCTAACCGCACGGCCCAACTCGCTGCGTAACGTTGGAAAATATCGTTGTGTTTTAGATTTATCGAAAGAGATTTCTTGAAAACTTGACGTATCGCGATCCTGATTTCATCTGCGACTTTCTCGTTTCACATGTTATCAACCAAAAAGTCTCCGGGCCGTGAAAGCATAAATAAAAGCAAATACAGTATTTTAGCTCCATATAAAATATTGCTAGCTACTGTAATAAATAGATTACACATTACTTATTATATAATTATAACAATATGATTATCTATAGAACTTCTTTCTTTTCTTCTTTTTTAATCCCTTTACCCTCCAGGATTGTTTTTTTCCTCGTACTGAGCTAGGGATCCCACCCCTACCGCCTCAAGAGCAGTGTCCTAGAGGGTGAAACATTGGTTCGTGGGGATATAACTGGGAAGGAGGACCAGTATATCCCCCAAGCGGCCTCACCTGCTATGCTGAACAGGGGCCTTGTGGGAGGATGGGAGGATTGGAAGGGATATACAAGGAAGAGGGAAGGAAACGGCCGCGGCCTTAAGTTAGGTACCATCCCGGCATTTGCCTGGCGGAGAAGTGGGAAACCACGGAAAACCGCTTCAAGGATAGCTGAGGTGGGAATCGACCCCCCCCCCTCTACTCATTTGACCTCCCGAAGCTGAGTGGACCCCGTTCCAGCCCTCGTTCCACTTTTCAAATTTCGTGGCAGAGCCGGGAAATCGAACCCGGGCTTCCCGGGGGTGGCAGCTGATCACACTAACCACTACACATCAGAGGCGGACATCTATAGAACTAAAATTGCAATTTTATCTGTGCACTTCAAGTTTTTGCCTCTAACTTTGTATTTACTTCCGATTAGGTATAATCGTCGAAGGTAACCGTGACCATTTGGCGAGGGAAAGATCTGTTTGTGGACATTATCCATCGACCGCGCAACTGTGTGCTGTTATCACGTTTATATATATTTTTTTCAATTTGCTTTACACATTTGCAAAACAGGATAGAGGTATCTCTTGTGCCCTACTGGACTCTGAAGTTCCGGCCAGGCGAAAGCCGGTCTCGAACCCAGAGTACGGTAGTGAAAGAACTCTCACAAACGTGAGCTGGTGCACATAGTCTTACCTGAACACAATCCTCTTCACTCAGCCAAATAAGCAAACTTCTCAGGGATAACATGGGTATAACGGGGCAACAAAAGATAAACAAGAGGATATGTGACAAATCAGGTAAGATTCGACTAAATTAAAAATAAAATAAAATATCTAACAGAAACATCGCTGCATTCAAAGTTTAACAAATAGGGATTTATTACATAAAATTGAATTATTTACAAAGGATAGAGCTTTTCATTATGACAGGGTAAAATAACGCTGAGCCGATGACAACCAGTTCACTGCCTTCACGAAAACAGTTGTGCTGCAACAAGCCTGTTACAATAGTGTAAGTAACGAATTTTAGAAAGATGGATATCCGCTCAACTACTCATAAACAGTAATTCCCATAAAAATTTACAATGCCTCGCACCGTCGAACCCCGGTGCAAACAAAAATCACCACAAAATGTACAATGACCTGACTCGGTCACGAACCCTAGTCCCATGACGAGTAAGGCGTCAAAGATACCTATGCAAACAAAATAAAAAGGACACAATCAACATATACACGCGTGTAAGTATCAAACGGGCCAGTGTTAAAATATTACGTAAAACAAATAGGATATAAAAAAGATCTCTCCCTGCTTTCAAAACATGAAGGTCGTTTCTTCCCCCTGGCACACTTGACACACTGCAGACGACCATAACCAACTCACAAGCCTGTGACGTCAAGCTCAATGACCTCCACCCTCACCACTTCACTCGCGGCAGTCCCCTAATTTATGAGCTCAAATGGTCGGCAGGCTAAATTCTTGCCTTTCAAAGAAACACCTCACGTAATCTGCTGCTAAAGCCCTCTTTTAAATACACCTGGGCTATCTGCCCTCATCTTAATATCTTCAGCAGTATCGCAAATCTTACTTATGCCTCTCATGGGCTAAATCCTGGTGCTACAAAAACACTAATCATTAAGCGATAGTCACATGGCCATACTAGGCATCTCCAAAAATATTCAATAAACTCTCAGTTGTGCTGGGCTTTCTCATATCAATCACAAATCTTAATTCTGCCTATCATGGGCTCATATCTCTTAAATATTCGGACTCGCTCGCTCTATTAGTGAATCTGGGTGAATTACTGGTCACGTCTTGGTCACAACTATACACATCTACGTCTGCAGAAACAAATGCCTAAATGCGATCTAATAAAAGTACCTATCTGTTAGACTAACCTCCTATGACCAAAGGAGTTCGATCAGACCCTTAAAAACACACGTACGTTAAAATAACACAATCAAAATGAAATATGAACACGCTAACAAGGACTCTACAAATAACATCTACCTTAATGTACGGGGTTCGAGTTTGAGGCCTAGCTCTAAATTACAAGGAAAATTTTCCTACCATAACTAATCTGTTGACTGACGGCCCCCATATTCCTATCTAAATTTAAATGACATGCTTGAAACAGAATTGGAAAGCTCTGACCTTATGTTATCGCTGACATTACGGAGCGGCCATCCCTGTGGACCACTGAATCTACCACCTCATGATAGACTGCGGGGCTGGCATCAGATACTGTTGACCACTTGGAGACATTCTTTCTTGTGTTGCGTCTTCGTACAGCTCCCTCTGTAGTTGGAAGGTGTCCCCTTCGACGTTGTGCTGATCAGGTGCTCCCAACGTTCCTGGATCGATGCCCGTTGTCGTGTTGGCTTCAGCTCCTGGTTGTGGCTTCCTTGCAATGACGATGTCAAACACTCGTTCTGACTTGATGCTGGGGTAACTGAAAATAAATTCATATATTACAGACTGTCCAAACTCGATGCTTGTCTCCACTACTATCGTGTCTCACTCGTCACCTTGACCAAGTCTTGTTCAGAGTTTTAACCTGGTACACAATAGTTTCTTCACTCCTCTCAGTCACTGTTCTTTCACCCTATCACACGGACAACATATAGTTTCAGAATTCCTAACCTGAGCCAATATTAATTCTAGCAGTTCGTCAGTCATAACTTGACCTCATAGAAATATGAAGCTACTAGTTCATTAGTCTCTTATAAGCAGTACCTCATCTCCCCATAGCATATTCTCACAGGTAAAATCTTAAATTCATCTGAATATTCAAGTTGATTACTTACTTCCTTGCAGAAATAGCAGTACGGGTAGTAGGTGTAGCTCGAAGACAAAGCGTTGTTCTCAGTACCAACACGCAGTATGACGATTCGTTCAAGCAGCCTTCTGGTCCAAGAATGACTCTGATATGCCCGGCGGCCTTATTTTATAATCCCGGATAGCGTCATCAAGCCGCTTGACTGCGTGCAATCTTCGCGCGCCCGCGAAGTTTTCCCGTATTAAGTAGATCATGAGCTCTAATTAGCGAATGCATTAATGAATGCAGCCCTAATGCATATCAAAATAAAGCAGAAATTATACAGGTTGCAATTCTTGTCTCAAATCCAATGCAACTCTTCCGTAACCAAAGATATTAATTTAATTCTTTCTTCCCTCCTATAATAAGTTTAGCCGGGATCTGGGAAGCGTCCCCAATCTTCATCAAGAGGCTTGGCTTGGGACATAACTCCTTTTAATGAGTTTCTGGAGATTTCTCATAATGACGCTCGCGCTCACTTCACATAAGAACGCTTCGTCTGGACTCCTTTATGACATATACTGTAAGACATTGGCTTCGTGGGTGGCCTTGTGTGATACTAATATCCAATACTAAAATTAATACAATTGTCCCAATGAACAGGATGGTTCACTATATAGACTTTGATGGTATGGACACTTGAAGAGAATGACAAAGGAAAGGAAACCGAGGAGGATTCACGAAATGGAGATAACAGGAAAACGACCAAGAGGAAGACCAAGATACAGGTGGTTGAAAAGAGTAGGGCATCGTGTGCAGAGAAGAGGAGAGGACTGGGCAAGAGTGAATAGGGAGTTGTGGGAAGACAAGAGAAGATGGATACTATTACTATCTGCTTTACGTCCCACCGACACAGATAGGTCTTATGGCGACGATGGGATAGGAAAAGGCTGGGATTGGGAAGCGGTCGTGGCCTTAATTAAGGTACAGTCCCAGCATTTGCCTGGTGTGAAATTGGGGAGACCACGGAAAATCATCTTCAGGGTTGCCGACAGTCGGATTCGAACCCACTATCTCCCGAATGTGAGCACACGGCTACTCGACCCTTACCGCACGGCCAACTCGCTCGGAGTTTACGTCAATTACCGATGTGTAACATTATTGTGCAGAACAATCAAATGTATGCAGTTTCTCTATACTAATCCATTCCTTCGTGCAATTTGACGCTTGTGATACAGTACTAACGTTAATCTGGGTCTTCGACCTCGATGTCTCTTTCTCCCAACTGTGTCACGAACTGGCTTTTGTCAGTTGTTGGCTACTTTTAAATTGTTCAGTATATTTCCGCTTCCAGAACGTCCTTCACCTTCTTCGTCTTCCGCAGTGCAATTTCTGGATCCCAATTCACGCTCACTATTTGTCCCGCTGTTATTTAGAGCATTTTCCCACGGACTTCACAATAATTCGCAGTGAAACGGAACGCTCTTTGAACACCAGAATCGACTAGAGAACTTCCTAAGCAATATCTCTGCTGAAGAGCTGATATAAAGATTGGACAAATTTATCATGCGAAAAGTTCGATACATTTACAAGTTCTTTGAAAAAATCTAAGAAATTTGCCACGTGGGTGACAGCCCTAAATGCAGATCATTGATGACTGACGACTGCCGAATCACGCGCACGGTCATGACAATGGTACTAGGACATTTCGTACCACGGACATTTCGTACCACCGGACATTTCGTACCACTTGACCGGCTGCTTACCTGCGAAGTGTCAGTTAATGACTTTAAAATATTTAGGAGAGGACATCCCGTACAACTTGAAATAGTGGGGAATATTGCGATGTAAAAAACTATATCCTACTGCATATATTCATTTGTATATCCATTGTCCACTACTGGAGCAGAAGCTTGATGTTAAGTTCCAGTCGGGAGTAACTGATCTGATTGGTACACGTGTTAATTCTTATCTCAAATTCGTCATGCCCGGGAACCTGGCTACTTCCACCTTTCAGAAGTTTCCTGCTTCCGCGTGACCTTCAAGCACGTATCGTCCAGTTCATCAGAATCTTTTATTTTACTTAGTTAATATTCACAATAATAGTAATATTATCCATCCTAGTGCTCGTCAGGCACACTGCATCCAAACACGATGTGTATTCTACTGTATTGTTTCGTTTCAGGATTTAAACTTTAAAAATCTCATCTTTCTTATGATAATATTTACGTAAACATATGTGATAAGTATAGTCTAAAGGGCAATTGTTAATATACAGCAGAATGTTTCTTCAGCAGATGTAAATTATTTTTGTTTCTGATTTCTAAAGTGAACGCTGGCATGGAAATGGAATTCCAATATGACATAAAGTGGTACGGATTGTCCTGCTGTAAATATTTGAGGATTACAGGAAAACCGTTCGCAGGTAGATAACGACGTAGGTGGTACGAAATGTCCTCAAAAATCATGTGGTACCGAATGTCCGTGGTACGAAATGTCCGGACACCCATGACAATCGTAGCCAATGAGATAAGGGGCTGACTCGTCTCTCGCAGATGCAGCCGCTGTTGCAACACCAGGCAAAGAGGGAAGGGATATCTGCAAAACTGAACACCGGAATGAGATCAACCTTAAACAACGGACGTTCCGACTATTCTCTTTATATGAATATTTGCCGCAATTTGTCCTCTTGAATTTCAACTTTATCTTCATATTATATTTCCTACTTTTAAAAGCTCCAGTCAAGCTTGTTCGTCTACTTATATCATTCTATTCCATCTATCCATTGAGAGCTCGGAACATACCGCGTAGTTAGCAACTCGTCTCCTTACCGCGAAGTCTTCTTAGCCAAAAGTTAACATTTTCGTAACATTGGTCTTTTGTCGGAAATCGCCAAGAATCCTTGGGATTTTTGCAATTCTCGTATCAAGTAATCCCATACACAAAAATCATACTCTAATTGGGGTATTACTGGAAGCTTATACGTCCCCTCGTTTACATTCTTACTACAACCCCTAAATACCCTCATAGACATGTGAAGAAATATGTAATCTTTCTTTACAACCTCGTTAATGTGATTACCCCAATGAAGATCATTCCTTATATTAACGTTAAGGTATTTACGTGATCCTTGTAAGGTACTATCACCCCCAACAACACAGAAATTAAAACAGAGAGGACTTTTCCTCTTGGTGAAACTTACAACCTGGCTTCTTATTAGTGTTTACCATCATGTGTTCATCTCATAACATTGTCTAGGTCTTTTTTTGTAGTCGCTCACAATGCTGTAACTTATATGTTACTCTATACACTACAACTTCATCCGCAAAAGCCCTATCTGCGATTCCAGTTCTTAACTTACATCATTTATATAAATAAGAAAACATAAAGGTCCAATAATACTGCCCTGTGGAACCCCTCTATTTTTATGACCTTTTACCTTAAGCATAATATCGGAGATATTCGTGATTATTACATGTTTCACAAACTTCCAAATATCTCCAGTAATATTCATTCTGTCTAAAACCTGTACATAACATACATTTTAAAAATCCATTTTCAGTCTTTTATATCTCATACATTTTCATCGTACGACCTATAATGATGGCGATATTTACTGTATGTTGGGTTTTATTTTGGAGTCCATCAACGGCGAACATCGCTGGCGTGGAAATACTATTCACTCGTCATTATAACGAACTACCTGACTTAGAGAGTGGTTGTTGTCATTGTTCTTTATAGCTGAAAATCTGATTGTCATTATTCGTTATTGATCTGGAAGATAATGAAAAACATTGTCGAAAAAATATGAAGGAACGATCACTCAGAGAATCAGGGGAAAATGAAATCATAAAAGTGGGGGTTGGAAGTCTGAGCTGCGAATGCTTTAATGACTGAGCCAGAAGGAGACAAAATGTAATCAATAACCTACAGTGCCCTGGGTTCCTGAAACTTATCTCTATATATATATATAAAATAAGAGTTTTGTCTGTACATTGCTCAGAATTTGAAAAGAATGGTATTTCTGTATCGGTCATGTCCACAGTAACAAGGAAATGCATTTTTTACTTTTTCGTAATTTCTGTCTGTCTGTCTGTCTGTCTGTCTGTCTGTCTGTCTGTCTGTCTGTCTGTCTGTCTGTCTGTCTGTCTGTCTGTCTGTCTGTCTGTCTGTCTGTCTGTCTGTCTGTACACGCATCACGAGAAAACGGTTGAAGATAATTTAATGAAAATCGGTATGTAAAGTCGGGTGATGAACCACTACAATCTAGGCTACAAATTATTTTATTCACGTTGAGTGAAATGGTAGTTTAGGGGAAGGCCTGAAATGAAATTCTCAAATAAGTTATTTATGTTATTAGTGGTCGTATCGATAAATACTACATAACTAACATAACTTTAGTTATGTCGTAAGTTAGTAGTAGTTATGTAAGAAGTTATTAAATTTCCGATCACTTAAATTTGTTGCCGTACCGCATATAATCACAGAGATATTCTTGAATTTGGATTTTTGTTACTAAGTCCATATCAGCGCCGAGTCAGGAGAAAATGGGTAAACAGAATTTAGTGAAAATCGGTATGTAAAGTCTGAGAATAAGGAACTACAGTCTACGATATAAATAATTTTGTAAGACGCCCTAATATCACCGAGTCGAAAGAAAACTAATGTGAAGGCTTGCAATATAGATAGCTCATAAACTTTATCAACAATAACATTACATTGACCATTGTTTGTTGTATGTGCTTTTTGTCTTCGGTTTCCACTCATCCCCGATAGATAGGATTACTGCAGCGTACCGAGGTTTCTTAAAATTTGCTTTACGTCGCACCGACACAGGTAGGTCTTGGGGCGACGATGGAATAGGAAAGGAATAGGGGTGTGAAGGAAGCGGCCTTGGCTTTAATTAAGGTACAGCCCGGTGTGAAAATGGGAAACCACGGAATACCATATTCAAGGATGCCGGCAGTGGGGTTCGAATCCACTATCTCCCGGATGCAAGCTCACAGCTGCGCACCCCTAACCACACGGCCAACTCGCTTGGTCGTACCGAGTGTAACAGCCTGCCTGTATGTTGGCGGGAAGTAGCTGGGGAGTTAGATAACTTTCTTCTTTAACATGCCATTCCTCTGGTTCATACATTTTCTGATATTACTGGTACATAACACACTGGTTCATCATAGCATTCGAGCTATTCAATCCTTACGCTGAGGCACTGATTGGAATGAGTAGTGTGCATATTTAACGGAGTAATGACAGAGGAGTGTTCACGGCAGTCTACGACCTGGTTATTCCAGCTCTGGAATTTGGGCTGTTAGATCGGCACCGTAGTACTGTTCGTTGAAAGTGAGGAAGTGTGCGGTTTTTAATTTAATCGAGTATTTTATATGATAACATTGCTTTTAATCGCTACATTCCTACTGACGTTTTTGTAATGACCTATGTTGAATTCAGTTAGGAAAACCACCAAGTCAGTCTTTCTGAGAATCCCGTAGCGAAGCACGGGTACATCAGTTAGTCAACAATAAAATTACTCTCTCTAGCTGTTGCTAGTTGAGATGTGCTCTGTCTCTTCTACTGACCGCTAGATGGCATTACTGCTGCAATTATTAAAAAAAAAAAAAAAAAAACTACCACGAACGACGGGTACGACAGTTGGTCATTGTAAAAACGGAAAGCGTTGAATGTCAGTAACTACACATTCTACTTTCCGGCTCGTTGGCTGAATGGTCTGCGTAGCGGCCTTCGGTTCAGAAGCCTCCGGCTTCGATTTTCGACCCGTTCGGGAATTTTAATCCTGAATGGTTAATTTCCTTAGCTCAGAGACTGCGTGTCTGTGCTGTCACCTACATCCCTGCATCTCACATAAAACACTATCCCCCATCACAATATCACTTAGTTTCCCACACACGAGAGACGCCGCCCACCCTCTTTGGAGGGTCTGCCTAAGAAGGGCTGCACCAGGCTAGCAATAGCCACACGAATGAAACCCCCATACTACTATTGGAACTGCCAAACATTTTAATTGTATTGAAGAATTATGTAGAAGATGATGATAATAATTTTCGTTTAACGCCCCATTAACTACATGAAACATGGACGATAACTAGCTCAGAAAGAAAGAGAATATAAGCTTTTGAAATGTGGTGTTGCAGAAGAATGCTGACGGGTGGATAGATCGAATCACGAATTAAGAGATACTGAATCGAATTGGTGAGAGGAGATCGATTTGGCTAAATTTGACGAGAAGAAGAAAAGGTAGAATGATAGGACACATCTTGAGACACCCAGAACTTGTTCAGTTGGTTTTTAAGGGAAGTGTAGGCCGTAAGAACGGTAGGGGTAGTCTAAGGTATGAATATGACAAGCAGATTAGAGCAGATGTAGGACGCAGTAGTTACGTACTTAAATGAAAAGTTTAGCTCAGGATAGGGTGACATGGAGAGCTCCATCAAACCGGTATATGGACTGAAGACTGAAACAACAACAACCATTGTGATTTCTGGAGACGCTGAGGTGCCGGAATTTTGTCCTTCAGGAGTTCTTTTACGTGCCAGTAAATCTACCTACATCAGGCTGACGTATCTGAGCACCTTCAAATATTACCCGACTGAGCCAAGATCGAACCTGCGAACTTGAGCTCAGAAGGCCAGCGCTCTTCCATCTCAGCTACTCAGTCCGGCAGAAGAGGAAGAAAAAGAAGAAGCCAACGGCGCAGCCATGTTTAAACGTCGGATCCTATGTGATCTCCGAAATTAACCAACATTATGCGTGATCATCACTTGGATGGTCCGCCTCCGTAGCGTAACGGTTAGTGTTATAAGCTGCCGTCCTCGGGGGCCCGGGTTCGATTCCCGGTACTGCCAAAATGGCAGGAGGGCTGGTAAGTGGTCGAAATGGTACATGCAACTCACCTCCATTGGGGGTGTGCCTGAAAAGAGCTGCACAACCTCGATATGAGGACACGAGTTTACTTACTTATCACTTGGATGGATAACCCACATATTGTTGACTGTAGGAGAATAGGAATGAAATTAGCCACTCTGCCTCAAGGTAACTCCTCAGGGTGTCTAATTTAAGTTGTTTTGATCTGATCAGTGGTCTCTGGCTTAGGATAAAACAGTTATTGTAGTGGAAGTAGAGGTGACGAATAAACATTCACTTCACTGCTAAGGAACTATGTGAGTGATGCTAACTTTTCCAATATGTATCTGCCGGGCTCAGACGGTGAAACACTGGCTCTCTGAGCCCTCGATTACGAGATCGATCGATCCCGACTCCGTGCGACACTATTTGAAGGTGCTCAGGGACGTCACCCTCGTGCCGCCGGCACGTAGAACTCCTGCGAGAAGGAAATGCTTTCCCAGTAGAGTAATAAAAATGCAAAATTAAATACAGAATTTGTCCTACGAGCTTTACTTGAATTTATAGAACACAGACCACTTTAAATGCCGGTCCCTCTGTCTAGGGGTAGCGAGCCTACATCTCACCTGAAGGCCTTGGGTTCGATTCCTGGCCAGATCAAGGATTTTACCTGGATTTGAGGGCTAGTTCGAAGCCCACTCAGCCTACGTGAGAACAATTGAAGAGCTATCTGGCTGTGGTAAAGCGGCTCCGATCTACTAAGGCAAGAATAACGGCCGAGGTGGTTCGTCGTGCTGACCACGTGCCACCTCGTAATCTGCAGATTTTCAGGCTGAGCTGTGGTCACTCGGTAGACCAATGCCCTTCAGGCTGTTGTACCATGTTGTTTTGATTTGAATGGATGAAAACCATAACGGTATAAGTAGCATTTTGGTCATTCAGAGAAAAAGGCATTTAAACATCTTAACACTCACATAAAGCATGCTATTTGTAGTTATATCACCTATCACTAAAGCGCAGAATATTACCGCTATCACTTGTATCTCTTTGCTGGTGAAAAGATACATCCTCCTGGAGTTACATCCTGCACTTAACTATTTTTTTTAGAAAATGTCACTTAAACCGTTATGTTTTCATCCATTAATTTATAGCTTTAAATACTTCCCTTTGCGAAAGGCAAGCTTAGAATTAGATGTCTCACTGCAGTGTGTGCACATTGAACAACTAATGAGGGTCTTCCACTCATGATAAGCGTAGTTCGTGAGCAAAGTTACTGCAACTCACTTAGAGATCCAAGCAGCTGGTAATCACGCCCAAGAAATACTTGTCTCATCATTGAGGTGAATAATAGTACAACGATTAGCATATTATGATATGACCTTGTAGACGTAAAATATGCACGTTAATTGACATGCCATTTTGCTAGATCTCTGACCTCGGTAGCAAGCAGGATGTGCAATCCGGCCTTGCTTGATAAAAGAAGAAATGCTTCATAACGGATCACAGTGAACAGGTATCCTACCCAATGTTTCTTCTAGAATATTACATGGTGATAACCCAAACCTATGGCATAGCATGCGACTTCCTGTGCCTGACTTTCTGAGATGACAAAGAACAACTCAATTGTATTTATCAAGTAAATCGTATGTTTATCCATACATAAATACGTAATAATCTAGTACTGTGTGATAATATAATAATCTAGTATTGTACGTAGGCTACATGATAAAGTAGAAAGTAAACTCCTGCCTTCACCCTGAGGTGGTGCAGCACTTTTCAGTCACACCCCCAATGGAAGTGAGCTCCATCAGCACTCTTGCCAATCTTACATTTCCGGCAGTACCGGTAACCGAACTCGGGTCTCCGAGACGGCAGCTAATAGTGTACACTGTTACACAATGGAAGTGGACGTGTCTCAAAGTATTATATCGTGTTAACTGCATAACCGCGTTATCTTGACACTATTGGCAGTCGCTTCTAGTTACTGCTGTACGGTATTCTCACTATACTGAGCAGCTATGCCAGCCCTACCATAATTTAGCTGATTTTAACATGAACAATAATACTTCCATTACGGTACGCAAAAATAACAATTTGCCTATTACTATGAAAATACTGTAGCAGCATACCTATTACATTTGCATTGACTGTATTTACTAGAAAAAAGAAAAGGTTGTATTATATTATGCTCATTTCAATGTAATGTAAAAATTAAAATTTTCATATGATTCTCAACAGTTTCATTAATGTATTGCTGTGCAATTTGTCTTTCCGTAAAATAGCCTGAAACTTTATTTTTATTATCACATTACTGTAAGTGACCATTGCCACCGAGATATTTCCCAATTGCGATGCATTTGTTAATAATAATAATAATAATAATAATAATAATAATAATAATAATAATAATAATAATAATAATAACAACTCGCCTCTCAACAGTGACAGAGTTATTCAGTTTATTTGAACAAAAACTAATTCCAGTTATCACACTTATCACTGCCGTGATTCATTAAAATATATTTCTGAGTGACTTTATGCTGTGCATACACATGCCAGTTGTTCACTGTGAACAGTTCATTTAATCGCTGCTATGAAATAGAGTGAAGAAGATAATAAACGTCCCAGAGCACCAAGAACGATATTGAAACTGCATGGTGAGGCTGAAAAATATGGACACCCAAAACATCGAAAACAGAAGTGTTGGGCTGTGAACTTTCAAACCTTGGTTGGGCCGTGAAAAGCAGCATGTTTGAAGTGGCTTTTCCTCAGATAATGGAAACAAATTGCCCTACACAGTGCATGTCTGTTTTTTGATTAAATTTCACTTTTATCTCAACATAAAATACCATATTTTAGAAGTGCTGGGGCCATAATGAGGGACTTTATCACTGCCGTTACAGAGTGTTCCCAGAGTGTGGATTGTATACCCCACAACAAAAAATGTCCCTATGAACATACGTGCTGCGGTCGATCGTTTACGACTTATACATTTTTATGTTATCAGATGGAGATTTCGTATTAATTCTGGAGTCAGGAATTCTGTCTTAAAGGTTTCATTCAATTTAACACTACGATTACGATTTAGATTATGTCTGTTCTCCCTCCATGGCCAAAACAGCGTAAGATTCTCTCATTGATAACGTCATGCACTATTCCCAACAACACTTGAAAATACGCCGTTCAGTAGTCAATAAAGCCATGAAAGTTGTGATGTATGTTGAGCACTTGTATCACTGCTGGACCACTGCTTGTACACACACATGGTTACAGCTAGCCAATCATTCCAGTACAACTTTGGCATGTGTGTTATCCATAAACGGCCCGTGTGTTGCCCATAAACGGCCGACAGTAGGACTTATGTTCATTGGGACATTTTTGTTTTTGTTTGAGGTGTATGTACCGTCCACGTCCCGATTACATCCCACATTACTGGGGGATATTCTGCAAAGCCAGAGCTCCTTGGGAGACATCCCCAACCATCTGTAGAAAAATACTACTTTTATGAGGCTATAGAACAGGACTTCATTCTGTCCTGAGACCAGTGCCCTGGAATTTATGTCCCTGATAGCAAGAATCACATCCATTGTGCACACAAGATCAAACTTCATTCGGCACGGCGGCACTGGCAAGAAGTGACTATTCAGGACATGCATGCACGTAGTGCAGCTTTTCAAGGACTATTGTGGATATTTTCAACTGATGACCTTGCAGTGTTGGTGTCCGTAGTTTAAATCCAGGCTGTGCAGTTTTCAGATCAGAATGTTGTAATTCAACATAAAACTGCACTTCCATAGCTTACGATCACGTGAAACTTACTTTCCACCGTGTGTTATTATCTTATTTATGTCCATTATGTTGGGTACACAAGAGATTAAACCACTTCGTAAAATGCATTGAAGTGAAATGTCGTATGGCTTTTAGTGCCGGGATGTGTCCGAGGACTTCGGCTCGCCAGGTGCAGGTCTTTTGATTTGTGCTCGTCGTGATGAGGATAAAATGATGAAGAAGACGATACATACACCCAGTCCCCGTGCAAGGGGGATTAACCAATTATGGTTGAAATTCCCGACCCTGTGACCAAAGGCCAGCACGCTAACCATTTAGCCATGGAGTCGGATATAAAATGCATTCATAGAACACGATTCACCTAAGTGAATGATATGGCTTCCAGTTATGCTCGCTCACAAGGAATGACCAATTAACAATAACTGATACAAATAGTTATTGGGTAGATCTTTTAAACATATGAAGACACGGAGGGAATAACGGTGATGGTCCATTTTTTCTGATATTAGGTTATAAATCTGCCTGATAGAACAAATCATACAGTTTCTTAGTATGTATTAATTTGGGTTGAAAATGCTCAGTGTCCACATTAATTCACAAATAAAAATATCTGTAAAAATGGTAGAAGGATACGAGTCCTTGTGTTTGGTGGAAACAATTGTGACAGTCCATTCTACCTTCTTTCTTAAGAAAATAAACTTCACTGGTCTGGTTTTATTTCATGTTTTGGTATTTAATTGTTGGATTTTAAATCGAAATTAGTTTCGCTTGGTTATTATTATTGAAGTTTTATATCAGTGAGGTGTTATCAATCAATTAATCCTCAATCAATCAATCAATCAATCAATCAATCAATCAATCAATCAATCAATCAATCAATCAATCAATCAATCAATCAATCAATCAATCAATCAATCAATCAATCAATCAGTCTCTACTGATCTGCATTTAGGGCAGTCGTCCAGGTGGCAGATTCCCTATCTGTTGTTTTTCCTAGCCTTTCCTTAAATGATTGCAAAGAAACTTAAAATTTATTGAACATCTCCTTTGGTAAGTTATTCCAATCCCTAACTCCCCTTCCTATAAACGGATATTTGCCCCAGTTTGTCCTCTTGAATTCCAGTTCCATATGTAGTGGAAGATTTATGTTAAAATGGATCTAGATACAAGTCCAGAATTGAGTCACAGTGAGAAGAAGAAACGAAATCATGGTTGCGTATGTGATGCAGCAAAGAAAATAAAGCACATACACATGAAACAGGTGAGAACTGTAAGTATACTATGTTTGTTTTGAACCTGTGAGTGAAGTAGAGAGGAGGAGGAGGAACGACAACACTAAATAGTTGAATGGTTCACCGGATCGAGATGCACATGTTTAATTGAGGTAAAACTCGTACAAAGGAGACGCCCTAGGGAAGATCAAAACAAAGCCCTTCTTCATGATCGCAGATATACCTACAAAATTAGAATAAAGAAAGATGGCGTTGTAAAGGAGTTACCTGTTTCCTAAAAAGCTTTTCTGGCTTTTCCTTGAATATCTCTAAGAACATTCTATTCAAGAGCAATTAAAAGAATGTGGTAATGTGCTACCTGATGGAAGAGGAAATTACAAAAATCGTCCACATGCTCTGAGTGAAACTAGGAACACAATTCATGAGCATATTTAATTTCTAGAAGGCCGCCATGCCACTATTCTTTGACATATCTGAAGAGAGAGAATTTACCCTGCCTGGACCAATTTACACCGAGATCTCACCTCTCTCTATTAAAATGAAAGGAAGGTGCATAGGCCTATATATTTATCTCACGTATTTACTGCTGTAGTACCGTATAATTTACTTACAAATTTCATGTAATCATTGATTTCAAGGAAATGCCCAAACTTCTCATAAGAGAAGAATATAGAGTAACTACGCCAGTATTCAGCCAGTAAACAACATATGCGGCTGTCTTCATACATAACAACTCGTGATGTTAACATTACCAAAACCTTCTGTTGTTCTGTGGTAAGCCGAATGAATTGTCTTTGTGAAACCTGCATTTTAGGTCGATACTGTCAAGTTACTGCCATTAAACATTACAGTATGTTTAAAGAATTTCAGGTGATTTTTCTAGTACTCAGCCTTTTAAATTCATTGGTCAGCAAGCTGACTGCCAATAGTCAGCCAGCATAAAATTAAAAATTAAAAGCCACAAACATTTACTTTTGGAACAGTGTTTAATTTGTATTTAACTATCAACTACCTTTTAAGACAGAAAGGAGCAGCAAATTTAACAAAATCTGCACTTGAATGGTTCATCACAGATGCTACTGAATGAGAAACCTCTAAATTTATTCCACACTAGCTGATGTGCCCGTGCTTCGCTACGGAATTCTATATTGTATACAGAATTGTAGATTAGGTAGGGTACACGTTGTGAGCAAGACTGTATTAAATTGCATAGCTCTTAACGTTAACCTGGAAACACGACGGAGCAATCACCAAACGTCTTTTCTCATATGAAGCTGCGTTAGGGAATTATCATTGTAATGGTACGAACGCTTGCCTACCATCAGTCACAATCAGGTTGGGGAATTGCATTATAATGGCAGACACTCACTCTCCACCTGCCTTTCTACATTCTCAGAAAGACTGTCTTAGTGGTTTTCCCAAGTGAAATGAACATAGGTCATTACAATGACGTCAGCAAAAATGCCGCGAGCAAAAGCAATGATTTCACATGAAATACTCGATCAAATGAAAAACCGCACATTTTCTCACTTTTAACGAACAGTACTACGCTGCCGATCTAACAGTCCAAAGTCCCAGAACTGGAATGACCAGGCCGCAGACAGCCGTGATTCCTGAACACACTCTCTTTTTTCGGAGGGGGCGGGGTTCGAATAGTGGACAGTCCCAGGGCAAATACACTGACTGACAGAGCAAATGCAACACCAAGAAGGAGTGGTTCGAAAGGGATGAAAGTTGGGGAAAAAACAGAGACGGCACGGACGAATAATTTATGTTTATTTCAAACCGATATGCAGGTTACACAATGCGCACGGCATCGACTCAGTAGGATGTAGGACCACCGCGAGCGGCGATGCACGCAGAAACACGTTGAGGTACAGAGTCAATAAGAGTGCGGATGGTGTCCTGAGGGATAGTTCTCCATTCTCTGTCAACCATTTGCCACAGTTGGTCGTCCGTACGAGGCTGGGACAGAGTTTGCAAACGGCGTCCAATGAGATTCCACACGTGCTCGATTGGTGAGAGATCCGGAGAGTACGCTGGCCACGGAAGCAACTGTACACCTCGTAGAGCCTGTTGGGAGATGCGAGCAGTGTGTGGGCTGGCATTATCCTGCTGAAACAGAGCATTGGGCAGCCCCTGAAGGTACGGGAGCACATGCTGCACGTAGCGGTGGGCATTTAACGTGCCTTGAATACGCACTAGAGGTGACGTGGAATCATATGCAATAGCGCCCCAAACCATGATGCCGCGTTGTCTAGCGGTAGGGCGCTCCACAGTTACTGCCGGATTTGACCTTTCTCCACGCCGACGCCACACTCGTCTGCGGTGACTATCACTGACAGAACAGAAGCGTGACTCATCGGAGAACACGACGTTCCGCCATTCCCTCATCCAAGTCGCTCTAGCCCGGCACCATGCCAGGCGTGCACGTCTATGCTGTGGAGTCAATGGTAGTCTTCTGAGCGGACGCCGGGAGTGCAGGCCTCCTTCAACCAATCGACGGGAAATTGTTCTGGTCGATATTGGAACAGCCAGGGTGTCTTGCACATGCTGAAGAATGGCAGTTAACGTGGCGTGCGGGGCTGCCACCGCTTGGCGGCGGATGCGCCGATCCTCGCGTGCTGACGTCACTCGGGCTGCGCCTTGACCCCTCGCACGTGCCACATGTCCCTGCGCCAACCATCTTCGCCACAGGCGCTGCACCGTGGACACATCCCTATGGGTATCGGCTGCGATTTGACGAAGCGACCAACCTGCCCTTCTCAGCCCGATCACCATACCCCTCGTAAAGTCGTCTGTCTGCTGGAAATGCCTCCGTTGACGGCGGCCTGGCATTCTTAGCTATACACGTGTCCTGTGGCACACGACAACACGTTCTACAATGACTGTCGGCTGAGAAATCACGGAACGAAGTGGGCCATTCGCCAACGCCGTGTCCCATTTATCGTTCGCTACGTGCGCAGCACAGCGGCGCATTTCACATCATGAGCATAACTCAGTGACGTCAGTCTACCCTGCAATTGGCATAAAGTTCTGACCACTCCTTCTTGGTGTTGCATTTGCTCTGTCAGTCAGTGTACTCATCTGTTTCCTAGGAGTACCCGATATGACGGAAAATCTCAATTTACTATACTGGCTTGGTGGCAATTTTTTTCCGCCAAGCCAGAGGGGAAACCCCCTCTTCACTGGTAATCTATATACAGTATATAAAATAGGAGTTTTGTCTGTACATTGCTCACAATTTGAAAAGAATGGTATTTCTGTATCGGTCATGTCCATAGTAACAAGAAAATGTACTTTTTACTTTTCCGTAATTTCTGTCTGTCTGTCTGTCTGTCTGTCTGTCTGTCTGTCTGTCTGTCTGTCTGTCTGTCTGTCTGTCTGTCTGTCTGTCTGTCTGTCTGTCTGTATGTATGTATGTATGTATGTATGTATACGCATCACGAGAAAACAGCTGAAGAGAATTTAATGAAAATCGGTATGTAAAGTCGGGGGATGAGCCGCTACAATCTAGGCTATAAATTATTTAATTCACGCTGAGTCAAATGGTAGTTTAGGGGAAGGCCTTAAATTTAATTATCCAATATTTATATTATTAGCGGTCCTATCGATAAATACTATATAACTAATATAGAATTCAATTTCCAGTCATTTATGTCTTATACACTTTTACCGTACCGGCTCTGATAACACAGATATTAATGAATTTGTATTTTTGTTGCTAAGTCCATATCAACGCCGAGCCACGAGAAAATGGGTTAACAGAATTTAATGAAAACCGCTATCTAGAGTCGGGGATAAGAAACTACAGTCTAGGCTGTAAATAATTTTATTTTCCCCGAGATGAAGGGGAAGACTCCTAAAATTTTATTTTAAATACCGGTACCTATGTTTTTGGTGTTATCGAAAAGTACTACATTACACAAGTTATGGACAATACAATTCCCGATCATTTATGTTTCATTCAGTTTTACTGTACCGACTATGATAAGAGTGGTATTTCAGAAGGCCTACAATATCCAAAGCGCTTAACACTGATCAACAATTACTTTACATTGACCATTGTTTGTTGTGATGTTCTTCGTTTCTTACTGTGCCGCTCAACTCCGATAGATGGGATTACTACTGCGTACCGAGTATAACAGCCTGACTGAACACTGGCGGGAAATAGCTGGGGAGTTGGGAAACTTTCTTCTTTAGCATGCCATTCCTCTGGTTCATACATTTTCTGATACTGCAGGTACGTAACACACTGGTTCATCATAGCATTCACCAGTATCCAGTAATCGGGAGATAGTGGGTTCGAGCCCCACTGTCGGCAGCCCTGAAAATGGTTTTCCGTGGTCTCCCATTTTCACACCAAGCAAATGCCGGGACTGTACCTTAATTAAGACCACGGCCACTTCCTTCCACTTCCTAGGCCTTTCCTAACCCATCGTTGCCATAAGGCATATCTGTGTCGGTGCGACGTAAAGCAAATAGCAAAAAAAATAAAATAAAAAATAGCATCATAGCATTCGAGCTATTCAATCCCTACTCTGAGGCAATGATTGGAATGAGTAATGTGCATATTTAACGGAATAATGACAGAGGAGTGTTCATGGGAGTCTGCGACCTGGTTGTTCCAGCTCTGGAACTTTGGACTGTTAGATCGGCAGCGTAGTACTGTTCGTTAAAAGTGAGAAAATGTGCGGTTTTTCATTTGATCGAGTAATTTATATGATAACATTGCTTTCAATCGCTACATTCCTACTGACGTTTTTGTAATGACCTATGCTGAATTCAGTTAGGAAAACCACCAAGTCAGTCTTTCTGAGAATCCCGTAGCGAAGCACGGGTACATCAGCTAGTATTAATATATTTGTTTATTATTCCCTTGTTTGTGAGAAAGTAGCCGACTACTGGGGGTGGCTGTACTTCGGCGCAGTTTGAATGAAGACAAGACTTGCACGATATCATCTTGTTCCATTACTCTATATAGGCCTATGGTGTTATATTGCACATATGATGTACAGACATTCAAGTTTATTCTTTAGCAGTTCCAAACAGTCTTCTAGAATGAAGAATATTCCCGCTTATATCTATGCGTCAAAAAGTTATTGTTTTTTTCTCCATTGTTGTCAAACAGAAATGTATGAAATATTGTATGTACATTTTTAGAAGCTGTATAAGTCTTTTCTTAGCAAGTAATGTCTATCATTGTGCGTGGCATGGATAGTAAAGCGTTTCAAACTTTAATATTCAAATATCTCAGAATAATGAAAAGGTGACGAGGCCTCCAGCTGTACATTGAATGCGAACCATAGGCATTTGCTTTGTTTCGTTTCAAAACGCTGCCTACATTGGCCGAGATTGGAACCGCGTTCGTCTTGTTAAAAAAACCCGTGACTAATGCCACTAATGCCCCCCATGTCTTTACACAATATATTTATTAGAGTCTTTAATATATTTATTATTTATGACACCAGCACCGCTTGTACTCGATCTGTAGAAAGTTGTAGAGACGGCAGTTCTTCAATCAATCAATCAATCAATCAATCAATCAATCAATCAATCAATCAATCAATCAATCAATCAATCAATCAATCAATCACCACTGAGCTGCATTCAGGGCAGTCGCCCAGGTGGCAAATTCCCTACCTGTATCTGTTGTTTTCCTAGCCTTTCCT
This sequence comes from Anabrus simplex, assembly GCF_040414725.1. Classification (NCBI taxonomy): domain Eukaryota; kingdom Metazoa; phylum Arthropoda; class Insecta; order Orthoptera; family Tettigoniidae; genus Anabrus; species Anabrus simplex. The sequence continues at coordinate 1,372,677,003 of NC_090265.1, forward strand.
TAAATGATTGCAAAGAAATTGGAAATTTATTGAACATCTCCCTTGGTAAGTTATTCCAGTCCCTAACTCTCCTTCTTATAAACGAATATTTGCCCCAATTTGTCCTCTTGAATTCCAACTTTATCTTCATCTTTCCTACTTTTAAAGACACCACTCAAACTTATTCGTCTACTGATATCCTCCCACGCCCCACGCCATCTCTCCACTGACATCTCGGAACACCCACTTAGTCGAGCAGCTCGTTTCCTTTATCCCAAGTCTTCCCAGCCCAGACTTCGCAACATTTTTGTAACGCTACTCTTTTGTCGGAAATCGCCCACGACAAATCTAGCTGCTTTTCTTAGGATTTTTTCCAGTTATTGAATCAAGTAATCCTGGTGAGGGTCCCATACACTGGAACCATACTGTAGTCGGGATCTTACCAGAGACTTTTATGTCCTCTCCTTTACATCCTTACTACAACCCCTAAATACCCTCATAACCATGTGCAGAGATCTGTACCCTTTATTTACAATCATATTTATGTGATTACCCGAATGAAGATCTTTCCTTATATTAAGACCTAGGTATTTACAATGATCCCCAAAAGGAACTTTCACCCCATCAACGCAGTAATTAAAACTGAGAGGACTTCCCTGTTTGTGAAACTCACAACCTGACTTTTAACACCGTTTGTTGCCATGCCATTGCCTACTGTCCATCTCACATTACCCAGGTCATTTTGCAGTTGCTCACAATCTTGTAACTTATTTGTTACTCTGTACAGAATAACATCATTGCAGCATCTTTGCAACACACCTCTTATTCTCCCTTTTGTAATGTAGACAGCTACCTCATAACTCCATTGTTCTGTATGGTGTTTAAAATTGCTGGATATTAAAGCTAAGTAGTCTCCATAAATTGAGTACAACATTCTTCTAGTAGCCTGACACGTTATTTAGAACCCTGAGAATAAAGGTTATGTAGCTCTAGTCGGGTTACGTAATTAATTAATAGTGTTTTGAAACCGAGGAAAACTTTCATCGGACGTTCTCTTAAAGCATTTACGTGCTGATCGGGAATGTGGAATATAGGCTACGGCATGAAAATCACTGTTAATAAGGCGGAGATGACGTCGGTAGGGTGGTGACGGTTATTATTGTTTTAGGACCGTATTCACCAACGTCAGTTACGTTTGCTGTTATCTTATATTTGTAAAAGTCGGATGATGTCATTATCTCGGATAACTCTCACTTCTGTATTCTTCTTCTTCTCCTTCTTCGAATCTGCTTACCCTCCAGGGTTGGTTTTTCCCTCGGACTCAGCGAGGGATCCCACAAGCGCAGTGTCCTATAGCGTGAGACTTTGGGTCTTGGATACAACTGGGAGAAGGACCAGTACCTCGCCCTAGCGGCCTCACCTGCTGTGCTGAACAGGGGCCTTGTCGGGGGATGGGGAAGATTGGAAGGGATAGACAAGGAAGAGGGAAGGAAGCTGCCGTGGCCTTAAGTTAGGTACTATCCCGGTATTTGCTTGGAGGAGAAGTGGGGAAACCGCGGAAAACCACTTCGAGGATGACTGAGGAGGGAACCGAACCTCCCTCAACTCAGTTGACCTCCCGAGGCTGAGTGGACCCCGTTCAAGCCCTGGTACCACTTTTCAAATTTTGTGGCAGAGCCGGGAATCGAACCCGGGCCTCCGGGGCAGACAGCTGATCACACTAACCACTACACCACAGAGGCGGACCTTCTGTATTCACCACACGATTTATTATCTCGGTTTACCAAAACCAATTTTCGGTTCAACCTGAATTTGAACCGTAAATTTTTCATAATGACGCATGGAAAACAAATGACTACGTTCTTCCGCCATTATCGAAATAAAAACACATTTTTAATTACATTATGTGTTTGCAAATAATTTATCATAAATTATGTCCGCTATTGACCAGAAGCGAAGAAAGAAGCCTCATATAAGGTTCCAAGGGAAGGAATTGTTATCGAATTTGGTTTCAGAAAGCATTAACATGATAATATTTTTTTTTTTTAATTCTAATAAAAATCGTACCTAATCGTGTACAGTATCTTACATGATGTAAGGTATAATCGAGAATTCATCTTACAAGGGGAGGTCACGAAGTCCGCATCACTGATTTCGTTCAAACTTTGTAGGTCGGTAGTACTACATCGCAAAAACACACTCGCAAAGTACTAGCGTGCAACTCTCCATTTCATTCCATTCTCCATTTCAGTTATGCAGATGATGAGTTCGGTTCAAAGGGTCCTGGGTTCGATTCCCGGCCGGGTCGAGGATGTTAATCGCTTCTGATTAATTCTTCTGGCTCGGAGACTGGGTGTATGTGTCGGTCCCAACACTCTCCTCATCCTATTCAGAAAACATAACCACACTACCAACCACCACAGAAACACTCAATAGTGATTACATCCGTCCGTATACGGTTGGTGTCAGGAAGGGCATCCAGCCGTAAAAAGGAGCCAAATCCACATGCGCGACGCAGCTCGCACCCGTGACCCCACAGGTGTTGGAAAAAGCTGTATCAAAAGAAGAAGAAGAAGAACGATATAACGTGAATGACAATAAAAATGGTAAGAGATGCCTGCAAAAGAAAGCGAAGCACCTTGAAAGAGGTCTTGCAAATCCAACACCGTCGGGTAGAAGAGAACAAGAGTTGACCAAGGACGGTAGGATATGAAAGACGACCCGGGTACAAGTAAGTGGATAAGACTGACGGTGTGTTTCAAAATCAGTGTCATTGTAGTCCTGAAAGTGTGTAGCACGTTCTTTCTTTATACAGGTAGGACGTTTTATTTTATCTTTCATTTTAATATTTCAGTCGTGTACGAGAGAGAGAGAGGCTGTTATCTTAGATTTCCTATTTTACCGGTAAAATTTTAAACCGACATAAAACCAACTCGTCAGAGGTAGTCGGATTTCGAAGGTGGGAAAAAGTCCATTCGACACTCCATGTCGTACGATGTCGGCATGTGAAAGTTCTCTGGTGACACGTTTGGTGTATACCTGACAAAATTCACTAAAAACTCAGCCATAGACGTCCAAGAGAGATTCCGTTTACTCTGCCATCTAGTAGGCTTAGAGTAGAACGGAACATCCAAACTGACTAGCAAGCAGCCATATGGCGTCAAATTTAGAAAATGCTTGCACGCGATAGCTGAGGCCATGCGATTATTATTATTATTATTATTACTATTATTATTATTATTATTATTATTATTATTATTATTATTATTATTATTATTATTATTATTATTATTATTATTATGTGCTCAAGTGACTGTCAACCCTGTGGTGGCTCCTTCGGTATTTCCTGGATGGAAAGAATGAGTGAGCCCGGCCGGAGACCTCCCAACCGGCCCAAGGGCATAGTCGGCCTCTCCTTGGAAGACGAAATGAGAATATTCCTTCTCTGGTCGCACTTCGAATATTCTAGTACTTCATCACCAGGGATGCATAAGAAGGTTCGCCGCGAACAATTTGTTGTTATTATTGTTGTTGTTGCTGCTGCTAGTTAGTTTTTGGTGTTAAGGTCTTCCCGAGTGATATGTGCTGAGTAGTTTAGTGTGTGGAGCGATGTAGAGACATTTCGCTTCAGAGACATCCGTGCCACTCGATTTTTGTGGACGTCTCGTACCCCCTAGTCCGTGAACTACCTGCGAAATGTTTTCTCATAATCCCCAAATATTTACGCCAGAACAATCCGCACAACTTGACATAAGATGATTAATATCCTAAAATATAAGACGTGGTGATGTCGTGGAAAAGAGAGGGAGAGAAGGCCAACTGCGCCTTTATAAAGTACGATCTGAGCTTTGAAAGTTCAAAGAGAAAGAAGAAATACGTCAAGTATGACGAACGGCTTGACAGAGTAATATAGCGGTATGAAGAAAATGGAAACCTGAGATCCTGCCTGAGAGCTCTCCCATATTCGCAAACCTGTAATGAAACTTCCCATGACGAACTTGCTCTTTGCTTGGATGAAAAACACCAAAAACAATTTAAACACACCAACATAAATAAAGAAATTAAAAGCTAAAATAATGACGAGAGTGTTACCACAGCTAATTTACAAAACACAAAAATCGCTAAAAAACATTTTGCCTATTTAAAGCCTGGGTAAAGTGAGCGAGCGGAGTGTCCGCGCGTGTTAACGCGCTACGGCTGTGGAACCAAGCTCTGCGTTCGGGAGATGCGTGGGTTCAAACCCACCTTTGCCTGTCATCAGAATGATTTTCTGTGTTTCCTATCTTCACTTCCGTACAAAAGCCGGGTCGTTCCTATTCAAAGGCCACAGCCGATTCCGTCCACTTCTTTGCCCAATTTCAGTAACCATTATTCATTCATCTTCATTAGCTCCTCGACTAAGGTAAACTAACATAAACAAAAGTAAAATCATAGCAAGTAAATTCATCACACCTCGGCCCCGACCCCGTATCAAGAAACGGGACTAAGGTGTATAGATAAATACACAGTCTGGGTAAAATGTGTTGGGAATCAGGCAACTTATCATATGTGATGTTAATGTCTACGTATTTCTTCTTTTTTTTCTTCTTCACCCTCCAGGGTCGGGTTTTCCCTCGGACTCAGCCAGGGATCCCACCTCTACCGCCTCAAGGGCATTGTTCTGGAGCTTCAGCCTCTGGGTCGGGGATACAACTGGGGAGGGTGACCAGCACCTCGCCCAGGCGGCCTAACCTGCTATGCTGAACAGGGGCCTTGCGGGGGGCATGGGAAGATTGGAAGGGATAGACAAGGAAGAGGGAAGGAAGCGACCGTGGCCCTTAAGTTAGGTACCATCCCGGCATTTGCCTCGAGGAGAAGTGGGAAACCACGGAAAACCACTTTCAGGATGGCTGAGGTGGGAATCGAACCCACCTCTACTCAGTTGACCTCCCGAGGCTGAGTGGACCCCGTTCAAGCCCTCGTACCACGTTTCAAATTTCGTGACAGAGCCGGGAATCGAACCCGGGCCTCCGGGGGTGGCAACTAATCACACTAACCACTACACCACAGAGGCGGACTCCGTATTTATTACCAAGATCAATTGAACAAAATATGTGGTATACAGGAGTTAATTACAATTCTGTACAAATTACAATTCATTATTTCACATCAACTTAACTATTCAAAAACTTAATCGATATGAAGCTTTCAAATCACTACCACTTTTGCCGTCACCCGTTTTTGCTAGAAAATATTGATGCCACCAAAAGATTACAACAAATACAAAAGAGTACCGGTAGCACTCAATTCAATATAGCAAAGGTAAATCGTAATTCTACGCAATATACCCTCTGGTTTATAGCACATTTTCTCGTATAAATGACAAACTTAATATTCTGTAAGCGTATATTTAAGATGTACAGTAGATACGGTCGCAATGCACCCGGAATACTTCCGCTTCTTTCATGTTGTACGAATTTTTGTATGCACAAAATCATTATCTGACACTTGGCAGGTGATCAGCCGATCAAATGATACGGAATGCCCTGGTACAAATTGGCCGGTATTCATGTAAAGCAGTCACTTGATAGACAATAAATTGTGTTGCGTTGATTGTGTGAGTTATCGGCCTTGACTGATGTCGAGCCGAGAGTACAGCAGTGGTATGCTATAATTGTCAACAGTTCATGTGTTCGAACCTGTGTGCGTGCAGCTGCTGTGTTGAGTCACCGGTGGTACGAGCGAAGTTAAACTACCAATCAATATTACCAAAAAGGTTCGGCGTTCCAGGTAAAATAAATTTATAGACATGATACTGTATAGTCTTTTGGGCTTATGCCGTGTCAAGAAATAAGGTGAAATTCTTTACGTTTCGCAGAGAACTGTGTTCTGCGTCATCAGAAGAAATCTCGACTGTCAATGAGAAAGGCTTCTTAAACAATGACTCTTTAAATTTCGACGTTATAATAGAAATGGAAATGGTACGTTCATTCGCCACCAGATGGCTCCCAGGACGTGGCACAGCGCTAGCGTTCGAAGCAGAAGCTGACCGAACCATCAGAATCAGTCTAAGAGGTTTGTATAACATGTGTACTTAACGTATGACATTGACAGGTGTATGATATTGACACAAGCCTGGAATGAAACATCTGGCGATGAGGAACGTACAAATTTGGAAAACACGAAATAACAATAGTGAAGAGACAGGGAAGGGAACTACCTACGAAAATTCTTAATGGCTGGCAACCAGGTATTACTTAATTGATAGTCGGTGCACCTGTTGAAATTGTTAGGATTTCTACGTATTTCCCCAGCTTCCCGTATAATCCTGGACCTGTAGTGTCTAGTGGGGGTAAGAGCTCGAGCATCTTAGAACATGACATAATGACCCGACGATAGAGCGTGCTCAGCTATTGCCGATTTGTCTGGTTGGTTGAGACGAATATTAGGTTCATGTTCCTTGATACGGGTACCAATGGACCGGAATGTTTGTTCGATGTATACCTTACAGCAAGTACAGGGAATTTCGTATACCCCAGGATGTAAAAGTGGGGCGTATCAAGGAACATGAACCTAATATTCGTCTCAACCAACCAGACAAATCGGCAATAGCTGAGCACGCTCTATCGTCGGGTCATGATGTCATGTTCCAAGATGCCCGAGCTCTTACCCACACTAGACACTATAGGTCCAGGATTATGCGGGAAGCTGTGAAAATACGTAGAAATCCTAACAATTTCAACAGGGACACCTGCTATCAATTAAGTAATACCTGGTTGCCAGCCATTAAGAATATTCGTAGGTAGTTCCCTTCCCTGTCCCTTTCACTTTTGTTATTTCGTCTCGGTGTTCTCCAAATTCGTACGTTCCTCATCGCCAGATGTTTCATTCCAGGCTTGTGTCAATATTATACACCTGTCAATGCCATATTTTACGTACACATTTTATGTGAACCTCTTGGACTGATTCTGATGGTTCGGTCAGCTTCCGCTTCGAACGCTACGTATACCCCAGGATGTAAAAGTTGGGACAATTTGTCCTTGGTTTTACTCAGACTGTGTGCCACGTCCTGGGAGCCATCTGGTGGCGAATGGACGTACCATTTCCATTTCTATTATAATGTCGAAATTTGAAGAGTCAGTGTTTAAGAAGCCTTTCTCATGGACAGTCGAAATTTCTTCTGATGACGCAGAGCACAGTTCTCTGCGAAAGGTAATGAATTTCACCTTATTTTCTTGACACGGCATAAGCCCAAAAGCCTATACACTATCATGTCTATAAGTACGGGCCGTGAAAGCATTAATGGCAAAATATAGTTGGAGATTGGGTCCATTTCCTTGGCTGAAGTAGCTAGCATTCTGGCCTTCAGTTCAGAGGGCCATGGGTTCGATTCACAGCTGGGTGGGTGATTTTAACCTTGTATGATTAATTCTTCTGGCTCGATAACTGGGTGTTTGTGTTCGTTTTAAATATCTTCATCACCGGGCGAGTTGGCCGTGCGGTTAGGAGCGGACAGCTGTGAGCTCGCATCCGGGATATATTGGTTTCGCATCCCACTGTCAGCAGCCCTGAAGATGGTTTTCCGTCGTTTCCCATTTTTACACCAGGCAAATGCTGGGACTGTAGCTTAATTAAGGCCACGGCTGCTTCCTTCCCATTTCTAGGCCTTTCCTGTCCCATCGTCGCCATAAGACTGTGCGACGTAAAGCAAAATAGCAACAACAAATATCTTCATCATCATTTTTGTCCAGTACATTAACTACTGAGGCAAAACTATCAACATTTTCTGCATGATACTGGATTACAGCGAGCCAAGTTCCCCACCGCGTTTTTACTGGATTGGGTGGCAGTAGAACCTTTTTAGTCTTGAATACGTGAATTCTTCCCGGCGACTTAATGATTACTTTTTCCCATTAGAAATTGATTTATCCACATTAGGATATACTGCTCTAATTTCTTCACAATAGTATGTGTAAGCCATGCGCAATGCATGTAACATGGATCATTTTAGGGTTAATAACAAAACCTGCTGCTGCCTTCTCCATATATGCTACAGCATACCTGGCACAAAATTTGCCTGCTTCATTAAATACTATTGAAAGCGACACATGGTTTGCAGTAGGCATTTCTTGGCTTGTTAGCAGAAAATATTTCTTCGAAATCATTTCGCCGTTTTTTAATACCCTAGCAATGACATTCCCAAAATTTCCTGTCAGTAGAGTCTGAAGTTTCGTCTAAAGTAACACAGATTTTCTCATTTCCACACACTGAACGAATTTGTTGTAGAGTTTTGTGGAAACGCTTTGTAAGCTACCTTTTCCTCAACGTTGACTCTTGAGGAGTGTTACGATTTGAATATTTGGAGAGAAACTTCCATAATACTGGATTATTTATCTTAGAAAGAGGTCTGTCGGCTGACACAAATGCCCTACATAAATCTCCACAATAAACTGAAAATGTACCAGGCCCTACAGAAGAACTTGGAACTGCATCGCTACATAATTTGGAATACACATGAGGCACATGGAACGTACCCTAATTGGGTAACGAATTACATCTTTCTGTTCGAATTGCTCGTGGAAGTCGATAGTATTCAACTACTGTAATGCATGTGAACGAAATACACTGATTTTTTTTTTTTTTTCTTGAAGTGGAAATATCACCTTTTTATACAGACTCTCCTCATATGTATTCCAAATGTTTGCTTTGAAGTAGTCCGGCTCCATGGTTAAATGGCTAGTGTGCTGACCTTTGGTCACAGGAGTCGCGTGTTCGATTCCCGTTGGGGTCGGGAATTTTAAGCATAATTGGTTAATTTCGCTGACACGAGGGCTGGGTGTATGTGTCGTCTTTATCATCATTTCATCCTCATCACGACGCGCAGGTCGCCTTCGGGAGGCAAATCAAAAGACTTGCATCTGGCGAGCCGAACTTGTCCTTGGACACTCCCGGCACTAAAAACCATACGCACCGGGCGAGTTGGCCATGCGTGTAGAGGCGCGCGGCTGTGAGCTTGCATCCGGGAGATAGTAGGTTCGAATCCCACTATCGGCAGCCCTGAAAATGGTTTTCCGTGGTTTCCCATTTTCACACCAGGCAAATGCTGGGGCTGTACCTTAATTAAGGCCACGGCCGCTTCCTTCCAACTCCTAGGTCTTTCCTATCCCATCGTCGCCATAAGACCTATCTGTGTCGGTGCGACGTAAAGCCCCTAGCAAAAAACGAAACCATACGCCATTTCATTTTTATTGCCTTGAAGTATATAGAGTGTAATGCTTTTATTGTGGGATTTCGTTTCCTTTCATCTCACCAATAAAGACCCATGTATTATTGTAAACAAAGATAACATGTACCCAGTTTAACAATTTACTGCATACGCTCTACAAACTAGAGTACTCCAACCGTACCACGCAGACACAGTGGCACTGGCCCTGCATCTGGTAACCAGTTTAATTGCAATGCAACCGATGTGGGTGCAACTTACTTGAAAATTCTAGATGGTTCATTTTAATACGATAGGTATGGACTTAGAACAATAAGTCCAACACTCTTAAGCAAACCAGATTTTTTCGAACCTATTATAAACTTCCCCGTCTAGAAAACCAAGAATAACGGCCGAGAGGATCCGTCGTGCTGACCACATGACACCTCGTAATCTGCAGGCTTTCGGGCTGAGTAGCAGTCGCTTGGTAGGCCAAGGCCATTCAAGTGTTGTAGTGCCATGGGTTTTGGTTTGGTTTATAAACTTCAGTACATATAGCTTGCTGCGTTGTCACCACTGTCGGAATCAAAGGGTGACTCCACAAAAAACCCTCTTGCCCCTGTGGAAACAGCGGTCATCAGCTGCTTCACAGGAAACATTACATATAAGATGATCAAGAGTGGCCGGAAGAGAGCACCCAATCCAGCGGACACTAATATTTCTTGAGAAGGAAGAGTAATAATGATATTAATGTTATTTGCTTTACGTCTCACTAACTACTTTTACGGTCTTCGGAGACGCCGAGGTGCCGGAATTTAGTCCCGCAGGAGTTCTTTTAAGTGCCAGTAAATCTACCGACACGAGGCTGTCGTATTTGAGCACCTTCAAATACCACGGGACTGAGCCAGGATCGAACCTGCCAAGTTGGGGTTAGAAAGGAAGAGTAATGGAAGGTAAATTATTCCTCTACACTTAACCTCGATAATGAGCATGTTAAAGTGGTCCGCTCTATGTCTAACCAGTTTCCCCCCTCCCCCCCCCCCAAATACTAATATTTAAATTAAGTGCGGCCAGTATCCAGTATTCGGGAGATAGTAGGTTCGAACCCCACTGTCGGCAGCCCTGAAGATGGTTTTCCGTGGTTTCCCATTTTCACACCAGGCAAATGCTGGGGCTGCCTTAATTAAGGCCACGGCCGCTTCCTTCCACTTCCTAGCCCTTCCCTGTCCCATCGTCGCCATAAGACCTATCTGAGTCGGTGCGACGTAAAGCAACTAGCAAAAAAAAAAAAAAAAAAAAATAAATAAATAAATAAATAAATTAAATTGCAAGCTGCGCAAACCTCCCGGAAACGCGTCTCTACAGAAATGGATTTGACGACTTGCCCCGAATTCTTCCCATTAACACTTAGGTAACACCTTTTTGCATTTTCCCATTTTCCTAAATGATGGCAGAATTTTATTCTGGAAAGAAAAAAATGTTTGTGAGCCATGAGTCCAGAATTAAAATGGTTCGACTGGTCCGGAATCGAACCCAGGACCTCTGGGTAAGAAGTTAGCATGCTAAGCCTACACCACGGGGGGCTGGCACTTAATAATAATAATAATAATAATAATAATAATAATAATAATAATAATATGCGATAGGGAAGTTGAAAATTGAAAATCGAACGAAAGATGTTAAGGAAAATCTTTCATTCTATCTGTTACGGAGATTTCCGTGGTAGGTAGAGGTGAAAGAAGGTGCGGGTGTGAATAGGTCTCCAACTACGGAATTAATGTAAAATTTAACAAGGTTATATTTTCTTTTCAAAATAAGGAGATAACAAGCATGGCAGGTAAAAAGTAGCAAGTCAAAAGGGTAGTTACAATATTTACAGAATTTGGGCTTCGCGCCCTGACTTCACAATGCTTGGGCAATCAGCTTAGTTTTACCCCAAACACAAGTTTCAACAGAGGGGCAGAAAACCCCATTCATGCCTAGGAGCCCTTGCTCCAAATTACACTGAAAAGCCTCCACGAGGCATACAACACTCAATTTTCAAAAAGAGCCACTCGCTCTCAACTTTAAGCCTCTCAAAGGCCACACCAAACTCCACTTTCGAGTTGTCCTCACTGGACATAGACACAGGGGTAAAATACCCAACCTACTGAGGTCTATTAAATGAAAAGAAGGTTGATTACATGACCTCCAAAATAACAATTTGAGAGGAGGCGATCTGCACTCCTAATACACTTTGTTTTTAAAACCTTATTTGGCTCTAGGCCACTGATGCAAGGGCTAATCCCATACTACGGAGGTGACTTTAGAAAAGAAACAAATTTACATAATGTTAAGGAAGAATAGGTTGAGAAAATAAGTTCACCTCAAAACAATATGATTGGGAGCTCGAGAGGGTTAAGCACTCTCTATCCCGATATGCAGTTCAAAAGATGAAATAGATACAAGTTTCCTTACATTTTAAGGAAGGTTACATAATGGAAAAAGCTTCGGACCCGCCCCGAGAGTTAAACTGCTGAGCTAGCAAAGAAAGAAGTTATTAATTGGCCATTACCTTGTTGTTGACCGCTGCCGAAGAAAGAGGCGCTTCCCGCCCCCTGCTATGTACTTTACACACCGAAAGATGGAACAGAAGTGGCCCAGAGACCCTAAAATCAGCAGTTTATATACTCTCGCGGAAGGTTCTAGGCGTTAGGGGAATGAGAACACCCGCCCACAATCACTTTATTGGAGAATAAAGAGAAACCCCTACACAAGATGAAGAAGAAACACATTATTGGTGGAAAATTAAGTTAAGAAATTCGGGATTGGCTAGATTTAAAACAAGGGGAAAGAAAGGGTTAATATTGCCAACTTAAACAATGACTGAAAGAAATTTAACAAGGAACAAACTTTTGAAATTAAATTTTCTCCAAAGAACAGTTCTTTTTCTTCGCACTAGGGTGCACTATTGTAGTTCTTCAGTAGTGTCCTCTAGAAGAGAAAGTTCACACTTCTTACTTCAAGCAAAACAAAAACACATCAAAAATGACACAGTTCTAAAATTTCAAAATTTACAGGTAGTGACATCTTCTGAGAAAGTAGAAAATTAATACCGTCAATAAAGTTCAGACTTCCTCCAGCAGAGGAGTTTCAACTGGCGCACCTTTTGAATTAGCGGCGTGGAGGTGTACCGCCCGGTACACTATCAAAGAAAATAGAGAGTCCAGGAGATGACATAACCACAAAAAGTTACATTTCAAAAATATCGTGCACCAGCCCTGATGGGGCTTGGCCTATCAATTGACCGCTGCTCACCTCGAAGACTTGCAGATTAAGAGGTGCCACGTGGTTAGCGTGACGAATCCTCTCTGCCTTTATTTTTGGCTTTCTAGACGGGGGGCTTTTCATCATCAGATAATTTGTCAATTTTATTGTAATCACGAAGGCTGAATAGGCCTCGAACCAGCCCTCAGATCCAGGTAAAAGTCTCTGACCTGGCCGGAATCGAACCTGGGGCCTTCGGGAAAGAGGCAGGCACGCTAGTCCTAGACCGCGGGACTGGCTACCAAACGATCACTGAACCGATTCAGAAAAGGAGGCTTGCCTTTTATAGTCACCTGAACCTAATTCGTACAGGGACGTTAATCAATCGAATCTTCACCTATTTTCTAGATAAGAAATGAAAACGAAGGGAGCGTGGTTTTCACCGAGGTGTAAAGGGGCCTGCAAGAAATGGGAATCACTCATGAAGATATTCAGAAGCGGGAACCTGTTTAAAGAGAAACTTCAATGACGATACGAGTTTCCAAGAAAAACTGTAACTAAAGAGGAGGCAAAAGAACACCGAATGCATACACGGGAGAACTGGGCAAAGGTTAAAAGAACACGGAAAACGACGTGGCCCTTCGTTGATTGAAATGAGAGAATAATAATAATAATAATAATAATAATAATAATAATAATAATAATAATAATAATGGCGAACATATAAAGAAAAAGTGGAAATCTAAGAACAAAAACTACCATGCAGTTTCTGTGGGTATTCATAGCCCACAACCGGCTGTACCGATGCACATAAATAAATAAATAAATAAATAAATAAATAAATAAATAAATAAATAAATAAATAAATAAATAAATAAAGTTTATCTATCTTCTAATGTTGTAGTGGCGCAGTCGGTTAGTCGTTGCTGAGGTCAGTGACATTTGAGAGAGTTTAAATGTGACAACTCACAGTCAGTGTCAGTAGCTTCCAGCATGTTAAAGATTCCCTGGTGGACTAATATTCCGACGCACCGCCATCTGCGAAGACTATTAGTAGTCAAAATGAATGTTAAACAGATGTGATGTGTGGCCTTCGGACAGGCCTGGTATATGTCTTTCTAGCTGACACCTATGGGCAACCTACGTGTCTAGGTGTGTGATGGTGGTGAAAATGAGGAAGATAGTGAAACCTGGTGTCGGCACATAGCCTACTCCTGTCGATTAGTGCCAAGTGGTATGCTTAAGTCTTAATGTCTCAATCCAACGACGAATCACCGTCAACAGCGTCATATGCCCTGACACCAAATGAACACAGCGGACAGGTTTGAAACTGAATCCAGGCTTTTGGCACGCAGTGATTAAAAATTGTAACACCTCCTCTCCTGCCATGCCGGCCAACATTCTGATGGTGAACATTTCCCCACCAATGGGACTTGAACCGGCTAACCACGATATCAGATCATAAAGAACCGATACCTTAAAGGTCGTGGCCACCAGGCTGGGAAACAGATGATAATATTAACTGTTAGAGACGCTGGGCTGCCGGAATTTTGACCCGACAAGGATCAGATTCAAGCAGATGCGCTATACAGTCGGTCGTCATGAAGGAGTTCATGTAAAGTAATGTCTCAAACGCCCTTCATGAATGTCGGCTACGTCCATGCTGCGCTCTACAGTACAATCATTTCCAGAGGAAGTCGCTTATCTTTTTCCGACGCTGTGTTCATGTTCACTTAAGATCTCTCGCAGTGAATCAGTGCCTCAGATACATCATTTATTTATTTATTTATTCTACCGCGGTGTAATCCCCCTTTAAGTAGAGAGTATATTGGGCACACGTGGCAAGTAGGAAAGCCCACCTCTGTGTCAGTGCTGGGCGGAGGACTGGCTTGTGGTGGGTGTCTTGTGTTACCTGTGCCAGCTAGCCAGTACCTGGCAGCAGCTTTCTCAGTACCTGTTCGGCTCTCGTCCGACTCGGTCGTGTGTGCGGTCCGGGTTGTTCATTTGCCGAAGTGTTAACTCGTTTCTTCAAGCCGCTGTTGTTGCGTCTGCAGTACTAACAGGTGTGATATTTTGGATTTTATTTGGAATAATCTCCGTTCTTTTGCACGCTTTTGTCAGTGTCTAAATGCGTGTTGAAGATAAAACATGTGTTCGTTGAAAGAAAATTAAATCATTTTATTGCAATACTGTTGTGTAACTGTAAAATGATTAAAAAGGTGTGGACATAAATTTGGGCATTGTCACCGGCAATGTACTAATATTTATTAATATTTAATCATTTTCAGTCTGAAGAGATACAAATTTGGTCTCCATCTGTGTATATTTTACTTATAACTTAAGAATAGCTTCCCTACGTATATAAGCTGTCCAACGTAGCTAATGCCAAATGAACACAGCATTGGAGTTGTGTTTATCCTTAAATTTAGTATTGTCATAAGAACTTGTTCAGAACCCCTTGGACTTGGAGACTTACGTAATGACTTTTCCTAGTTAGGGCTAACATTGACGTAAGTATCCTAACATTTTTAGTCTTCGTATTAACATTTACCTGGAGTGAACATGTAGGAAACACGAATATTATAACCTATCTATGTAGATGCACATCGTATAAAATTGAGCTACTGGAATTGTTGGACTTGAATCGTTGTTCCCCTAGTCTTCGTGCATTTGATTATTCGTGCTATCGCCTTTAGCTATATGCCAGGTGAAACACAGTTTGGATTTACACACTGTTAACCCTCAAGCACACGCGCCAGATCTTAGGACGCAGACACACGCGTGGGGGTGCTTTCCGCCCCACATATCATTGTATTGTAAAATATGAATTACTGTATTAATTGGAGATTTTAAGGTGGATTATGTAAGAATGACTCTTTCTGCGGGGATCCAGCCAGAAAGGTACAAGAGCGGGGAGAGCACAGAAAAGTTATTTGTACATTTCACTAAGAAATAAAATGACCTGGGGTGGATTCCGCCCCATACGCGTATGTTTGAGGGTTAAAGATGTTAAACAGACATTGAAGTTTTATATTTATATGTGTAACCGGAGTATTGAAGAAATACTTCGATTAGGAGGTAAACTTACATCAACTGCCATTCCTGTCACGATTGCCTTTACTGTAGAAAATTGCAATCTGAGTTTGGATTCATGGAGATTATATGACCTGGCACCTTATCTTCAGCACTGCCGTAGACACGAGTTCTGTCGATGTCAAAGGAAAACAGGAACGTAAATATCATGAAAGATGTAGAATATAATATGTACAATCAGCGCATTCTCACAAACTTAAATATTGAATTACATCTTATTTTTTAATTAAATTTCAAGCTCATTTTCGCCTTTGGACTACAGAGAGATTTTATTCACATACCGACCTCTGCAGGCACACTTTTGGAAGTGATGTTCGATCAAATGGACATCTTCTGATTCCTCAAATCACGTTTCATTCTGTGGTTAATAACGTATTCTTGTTTCAGGTTCCATGTCTTATTTTTATTGATTAATTACTGTATTTTAAACCTACTGGGAAATTTTATTGTCACTGCTAGCAAGTCGATGTTGAAAAGCATGGATTTCATATATTATTATTATTATTATTATTATTATTATTATTATTATTATTATTATTATTATTATTATTATTACACTATAATTATCGTTACCTCATGAAAGGAACTTCAAAAATCTTCGACAAAGTCCCGATTACTGTGTGTGTAATCTGTATAGCGTTGCTGTCTGTACTGGCAATCAAGGGCTCTCAATTTGGGAGCATGGGTTGGCCATCATAGGACCTCTCTTTCACTTACTTTGGCCAGCTCCTCACTTTTCATTTTTCATGGCCGATCTTGTTTGGTCAATTCTCGTTTCATCGGCGGTATTAGTTTTACGAGACCCTAGCTGTATATCATTTCTACGCCTTTCGTGGCCTTTCCATTTCTTTTGCCGATACCTGCATTCTTCGAAGAGTCGAGACTCTCTCTCTCTCTCTCTCTCTCTTTATATATATCCGACTAGAGTTTTAAGCGCCGGGCGTAGGGGTTCAGGCTGTTAAGCGTTGGCTTGCTGAGCCGAAGTCGACGGATTCGACCCCAGCTCAGTTGGGTTGTATTTCAGGGTACTCTAGTACGTCAGGCTCGTGTCGGAATATATATTTGCTAGTTGCTTTACGTCGCACCGACACAGATAGGTCTTATGGCGACGATGGGATAGGAAAGGCCTAGGAATGGGAAGGAAGCGGCCGTGGCCTTAATTAAGGCACAGCTCCAGCATTTGCCTGGTGTGAAAATGGGAAACCACGGAAAACCATCTTCAGGACTGCCGACAGTGTGGTTCGAACCCACTATCTCCCGGATGCGAGCTCACAGCTGCGCGCTCCTAACCGCACAGCCAACTCGCCCGGTCGGTATATTTACTTGCACGTAAAAGAATTCCTGTGGGATGTATTTTCCGGTACTTAGGCGTCTTCTAAACTGTTAAAGTAGTTAGTAGAACATTAAACCAATATTATTATTTAATGTAGCGTAACTTATCACCCAAGATAAGGAGTGAGAGCAATTCCCCCATTCCCGACTGAAACAAAAAGTGGTATTTCAGTGTCACTGACCACTGCTAGTACAGTACATACATATAATAAGAGTTTTGTCTGGGCATTGCTCAGAATTTAAAAAGGATGGCATTTCTGTATCAGTCGTGTCCACAGTAACAAGGAAATGCACTTTTTAATTTTCCGTAATTTCTGTCTGTCTGTCTGTCTGTCTGTCTGTCTGTCTGTCTGTCTGTCTGTCTGTCTGTCTGTATGTATGTATGTATATACACGCATCACGAGAAAACGGCTGAAGAGAATTTAATGAAAACTGGTATGCAAAGTCGGGGAATAAGTAGCTACAATCTAGGTCATAAATAATTTTATTCACGCTGAGTCAAATGGTAGTTTAGGGGAAGGCCTCAAATTTAATTTTCAAATATTTATGTTATTAGTAGTCTATCATAATCAAAGTCGGTATGCAAAGTCGGTGAATAAGTAACTATAATCTAGGCCATAAATAATTGTATTCACGCTGATTGAAATGGTAGTTTAGGGGAGGGCCTAAACTTTAATTCTCAAAAATGTATGTTATTAGTGGTCGTATCTTAATGAAAATCGGTATGCAACGTAGGGAAATAGGTCGCTATAATCTAGATCATAAATACTTTTATTCATGCTGAGCGAAATGGTACTTTAGGGGAAGGCCTATAATTTAATTCTTAAATATTTATGTTATTAGTGTTCATATCTTAATACAAATCAGTATGCAAAGTCGGGGAATAAGTCACTATAATCTAGGCCATAGATAATTTTATTCACGCTGATTGAAATGGTATTTTAGGGGAAGGCCTAAATTTTAATTCTCAGATATTTATGTTATTAGTTATCTTAATGAAAATCGGCAGGCAAAGTCGGAGAATAAGTCGCTATAATTTAGGCTATAAATAATTGTATTCACGGTGAGAAAAATGTAGTGTAGAGGAAGGCCTAAAATTTAATTCTCAAATATTTATGTTATTAGTGGTTGTATCGATAAATACTACACAACTAAAGTTATATAGTATTAAATTTACGATCATTTATGTCTTATACATTGTTACGGTACCGGCTATTATCACAGAGATATTCATGAGTTTGGATTTTTGTTACTAAGTCCATATCAGCGCCGAGTCATGAGAAAATGGGTAAACAGAATTTAACGAAAATCGTTATGTAAAGTCGGAGAATAAGGAACTACAGTCTACGCTATAAATAATTTTATAATAGCCCTAATATCACAGAGTCGACAGAAAACTAAATGTGAAGGCCTACAATACAGAAAGCTTATAAAATTGATCAACAATAACATTACATTGACCATTGTTTGTTGTGATGTGTTTTGTGTCTTCTGTTGCCACTCATCTCCGATAGATAGGATTACTGCTGCGTACCGATTATTTTTTAATTTCCCTTACGTTGCACCGAACGATCGTGACGATGGGATAGGAAAGGGCTAGGAGTTTGAAGGAAGTGGCCTTGGCCTTAATTAAGGTACAGCCCCAGCATTTGCCTGGTGTGAAAATGGGGAAAACACGGAAAACCATTTTCAGTGCTGCCAACAGTGGGGTTCGAATCCACTATCTCCGGGATGCAAGCTCACAGCTGCGCGCCCCTAACCTCACGGCCAACTCTCCCGGTCGTACAGAGTGTAACAGCCTGCCTGAACATTGGCGGGAAGTAGCTGGGGAGTTAGGTAATTTTCTTATTTAGCATGCCATTTCTCTGGTTCATAAATTTTCTGATATTACCGGTACTGGTATGAACACGCTGGTTCATCATAGCATTCGAGCTATTCAATCCCTACTCTGAGGCACTGATTGCAATGAGCAGTTTGCATATAACGGAATAATGGCAGAGAAATGTTCACGGCTGTCTGCGGCCTGGTCCTTCCAGCTCTGGAACTTTGGACTGTTAGATCGGCACCGTACTACTGATCGTTGAAAGTGACAAAATGTGTGGTTTTTCATTTGATCGAGTGTTTTATGTGATAACATTACTTTTAACCGCTACATTCCCACTTACGATTTTGTAATGACCTAAGTTGACTTCAGTTAGGAAAAACCACGAAGTCTGTCTTTCTGAGAATCCCGTAGCGAAGCACGGGTACATCAGCTAGTCTCTCATATAATCACAGTTACACGTACTACTCGAGATATCAATAACGAAGGTTGTAAGAGATTTCTTACTTTATAACACGTGGTTGATAACCAAAGATGTATGGAGGCTTACTATGAATGACCTGCACGAGTTTTGAATTAGCTTTGCTTTACAACTGATATTGTTCATAACAAACACTCATTTTAATCTATTACTTAAATAATAATTTTGTATCATGGTTTGTTGTTATTTCTGATTAGGTATGTTAAAGTCGAAAGTGGTTCTGTTAAGTTTGTGTCGATTTGTTTGTTTGTTACGACGTCACGAGAGAACGGCTGAACAGAATTTCTCTTAACTTGGTATTTAAATTCAGATATAGCCAGGTGGTGTACTAGGCTATATATTATTAGAATAGTATATAGTGAGGAAGCAGTATTAGGTGGGGGAGACGGGAATGGTCACATTTTTTCGTTAATATTAGTTATATCGAAAAAATGTGCGGAATAAAAGTTTTGCTGAATATAATTTATTTTATGTTTCATGTATTTTAACCGATAAATGTTCGTGATTGTTAAATCGTCCACAAATTTTCAAATATCTCCGGAAATATTAGTTTTATGTAAAAGGTGCACATATAAATTCTATAGGAAATCTAATTTTCACTCCGTTATACCTGACGCATTTTTATCGAGCGATCTGTAATGATGGAGATACTCACAAATTACAATCTTATTGCAAAGTCCATCAACAGCGGGTATGGCTGACGAAGAAATATTGTACTGCGATGGTAATAGTCGTGATATTTTAATAAGCTTCAAAACCGCGTGACCACTAGCGTGGTCTAATCTTGAATAGCCCCTTTTGTTGTGGAAGATAATGAAAATGACTTTTAAAATGGGAAGAAAGTCGTGAGGGAACGATCACTCGAATGAGGAGGGGTGGGAACTTCCTAGGCGACCGTGGCTATAATTAAGGTACAGCCCACCATTTGCCTGGTGCAAACGTATGAATCCACAGAAAATAATATTCAGGGCTGGCCGACAGTGAGGTTCGAACCCACCGTCGCCCGAATTCAAGATTGCAGTTACATTACCTAAACCGCGTAGCCAACTCGCTCAGTATCTCTCTCTCTCTCTCTCTCTCTCTCTCTCTCTCTCTCTCTCTCTTCGTGTTGATTTTGTTTCTCAAGTAATGATTATCATATTTGTTTAACTGGCAGTAATTGTAAACGGGAGAGGTCGTGCAGAGTAATGATTTATTGATTCTTAGAAGTACGATGTTTGAGGCGTTTTGTAGGTCGGAAGACTAGTGCGATTGCGGTGAAATTAATTTTATAAATAGCGTAGAGATTTGCTCTTTAATACTGGAAATGTAAATGCCAATTTGTCCCTTATTTCACTTTTAGCCGGGTGATCTGTATATATGATGGGTGATACGTTCCTCACATTTGAAAGTTCCGCATGTAACATCCACACACTCTATAAAGTAGGCATGTGCTTCGGAATGTTGGTTACAAACAAGAACAGTAACATGATCTCTTATGAAGAACATCAACTGCACAAATTCTGTACGTTTTGGAACAACTAGATCATCAGCCCCGTCTACGTAGTGTGTGTGAAGTTTCTTTATGGCTGTGTATATCTGTAGTTAACTGACGCTACGATTAGGAATGAAATTTTGTTACCTGAGGCAGCATGCTTCGTATTCCAGTCCATCTTAAATTAGGTCTAGTTGCAGAATCAGGAATAGAAACTGGACCAGCCCAACGAGTCCCACAATGCTAATGCCTACAGTAGACTAAGGCGATATACACTCTGTTATAGTGTTTATTGTAGTGTCCGTGGAATGAATATGAGATGCTTGAATTTATAATGAGATCACATTCACATCATATTACGGTAAGGAAGAAGGGATTTATTCTGAGTGGAGAACTGGTAGTCATATTTAATGGTCTTGTTTTTGTTGTTGTCGTTGCTTTTTTTTTTAAGAAACCATTTGATCTTAGAAATTTCAATACATTTGTGAAGGAATTGTGACATTGTGACGGGCTGTCTATACGCGCGTGGTCCGGCTCCATGGCTAAATGGTTAGCTTGCTGGCCTTTGGTCACAGGGGTCCCGGGTTCGATTACCGACAGGGTCGGGAATTTTAACCATCATTGGTTAATTTCGCTGGCACGGGGGTTGGTTGTATCTGTCGTCTTCATTATCATTTCATCCTCATCACGACGCGTAGGTCGCCTACGGGCGTAACATCAAAAGACGCACCTGGCGAGCCGAACTTGTCCTCGGACACTCCTGGCACTAAGCCATACGCCATTTCATTGTACACGCGTGACCAATGAAGAAAATCAGTATTTTCATAGTTACATGGAATTAAACATGACTGGCAGTGGTCAAAATAGACTCCAATTGTACACCTGATCAGCCTGCAGTCTTACCTTGTAAAGAGACTGCCCTCTAGGACCT
This sequence comes from Anabrus simplex, assembly GCF_040414725.1. Classification (NCBI taxonomy): domain Eukaryota; kingdom Metazoa; phylum Arthropoda; class Insecta; order Orthoptera; family Tettigoniidae; genus Anabrus; species Anabrus simplex. The sequence goes on from NC_090265.1 coordinate 1,372,698,542, forward strand.
ACTCGTAAAATAGACAAACAAAACTATGGCACATTCAGCGATTGAATGGTTGTGGCCTGCCAAGACGACTACTGTCCTACCGGACGGACGGTCTATATATATTGGACTAGCAAGATACCCGTGCTTCGCTACGGTATTATAATGAAATTTATAATTGAATGCTTAACGTTTTATATATAATCCGCCGGAATTCGCGATCTAACTCGTTTTCTGAGAGAATCCGCCAAAATTCTTAATCTGACTCGTTTTCTGAGAGATTACGGCAAAGTTCCTCCCATTTTTCAATCTTTCTTTCCAGCAATCTATTTCGTACTTCCCGGGCTAGGTCCAGGGATTCCACCCGGCCAGTTGGGTCCCTAAATCTTTGCCATCTTTTCCTATAAGCATTTTAATATGGATGGAATCCTTGAGGAGATCCGGCGTGGTGTCGTCTTGGTTGCCTTGGCGATACTGAACCCGCGGCCGGACTGCATTCGTAGTCATTACCCGTCCAGGACCCGTTTCTAGCGCGCTCCGCACATTTGGACGACGGTCCTGAACATTATTATTATTATTATTATTATTATTATTATTATTATTATTATTATTATTATTATTATTATTATTATTATTATTATTATTATTATTATTAGATATTCTGGACCCCACAGCAAGATGCAAGACCACTACTTGGCGGTAAATTACATCTGCTACCATTGTCATTTTTGACAATGTGACCAACACCATTGTCGCGCGTAGGCAAGTGTGCGGGATTTCTGGCGATACGAATGACATACTTCCGTGCATTATTGACCTTATTATAGAGGTGAACAATTTGACGGTCAATCTCATTCCTATCGTTTATTTCAAATGTGTTTACATTTTTATTTATATTCCAGGAGAATCTACTGTAATCTAAGAACGTTCTCCGAAGGAAAATATGGCTGTTGAAAACGAACCCCAGAAAAGCTTAAAAATGATCGGTTTATGCTCAGAATAAGTACATCGAAAATCTACAGCCTGTTTCCAGTCATTCGCCAGGGTCAGGAATGGAATGAATAAAACCCCCTTCTAGCGGCGACAATAGGAATTATGCCGGCTGCCGAAGTACTCCTCTGGGGCAATGATCGATGAATGACAAATGAAATGAAATATTGGACAGTGTTGCTGGAATGAATGATGTCAGGGAAAACCGGAGTATCCGGAGAAAACCCTGTCCAGCCTCCGTTTTGTCCAGCAAGAATGTCACATGGAGTGACCGGGATTTGAACCACGGAACCCAGCTGTGAGAGGCCGGCGCGCTGCCGCCTGAGTAACGGAGGCTCCTTATAAGTACATTATGAACAGTAAAATCAATTGGTCTCACCTCCTTTTACACCCCACCGCCGTTAAGTATATTTACCCCCCTCCCCCCAAAAAATTAAAAGAAGGCGTGTTTCTTTATGTTTAAAGGAGATTCCAAACACCAATGTTCACGGCTATTACCTTCAGTTTTGAGATATAAGTATCGCCATAAAAATAATGAACTTCTTCCCTTCCTTTCACACTCCTCCCGCCCCCCCCCCCCCCAAGTGAATATTTCGGCAAAAAATACTTGTTTCTTTAATAGTAAAGAGTCTTCTAAATACCAATTATCACGACTCTAACATCTTCAGTTTTTGATTTATGTGTCCTCATGAAAGGAATTCAACTCCTTTTCACTCCCGTCTCCCAAGATGGTTTCCCTCTCAAAACGCGTTTTTCTTTGTTTTTAAAGGAGGTCCAAGTACCAATTTTCACGTCTGTAACAACTTTAGTTTTATTAGATGTAAGTATTCTCATACAAATAAGTCAATTAATTATTCAATTCTTCACCCCCCCCCCCTCCACCCCTTCACTGGATTTTCCGAGAATACATCTTTCTTTACTTTTGAAGCAGATTCCAAATATAAAAATTCACGTCTGTAACGTCTTCATTTTTGAGATATCATTTGCCTAATTAAAAGAATTCAACACCATTTTCAGTCACTTTTACCGCCCACCCCCCTTCACCCAAGTGATAATTCCGAAAACTAAAAATACACGTTTGTTATTTTTAATAGAGATAAGGAATACCATTTTTCACTTCTGTAACTTGTTAAGTTTTTTTTTTTTTTTGAGATATACTGTAGAAATTCTCATTTTGAAATTTCACCCCTTTTTAGTTCCCATTTAGTGGAGTTTCAAAAAACAAATCACCTATGTTTCTTGACATTTACAGGAGATTCCAAATACCCACTCTTTACGTCTGTAATATTTTGCGTTTCTCAGATATTCTGTAGATATAGTCTTTCAAAAAATTCACCCCACTTTGTCACTCCTGTTTAACCGCCATTACTTGGGTTTTCCAAAAAAATACGTGTTTCTTTATTTTTAAAGGAGATCCCATATACAAATTTTCAGTTCTGTAATATCTTCAGTTTCTGAAATATATGTATCCTCATTAAAGGCATTCAACCCATTATTCACCCTTCCTATTGAGATTTTCCGAAAACAAAAAAATACGTGTTCCTTAATTTTAAATGGAGATTCTAAATATCAATTTTTACATCTATAAACTTTAAAAGTTTTGAGATATAGATACACTCGTTTTAAAAATCACTCCCTTTTCGCCCCCCATTAATTGGATTTTCCAAAAACAAAAAAATAATGGTTTCTTTATTTTTAAAGGAGATTCCAAACACCAATTTTCAGGTCTGTAATATCTTCAGGTTCTGAAATATAAGTAGCCTCATTAAAGGCATTCAACCCATTTTCACCCCTTCCTATTGGGATTTTCCGAAAACGAAAAATTACGTGTTTCTTTATTTTTAAAGGAGATTCTAAATACCAAATTTACATCTATAAACTTTAAAAGTTTTGAGATATGGATACACTCATTTTAAAATATTCACCCGCCTTTTCACCCCCCATTATTTGGATTTTCCAAAAACGGAAAAATACCTGTTTCTTTATTTTTAAAGGAGATCCCAAACACCAATTTTCAGGTCTATAATATCTTCAGTTTCTGAGATATAAGTATCCTCATTAAATGTTTTCAACCACTTTTTCACCCCTTTTCACCCCTCCTATTGGGATTTTCCGAAAACAAAAAATACATGTTTCTTTATTTTTAATGAAGATTCTAAATACCAATTTTTACATCTGTAAAGTTTAAAAGTTTTGAGATATAGATGCACTCATTTTAAAAATTCACCCCCCTCTTCACCCTCCCATTAATTGGAATTTCCCCCCCCCAAAAAAATAGGTGTTCCTTTATTTTTAAAAGAGATCAAAATTGCCAATTTTCAGGTCTGTAACATTTTCCGTTTCTGAAATATAAGTACCGGTATCCTGATTGAAGGCATTCAACCCATTGTTAACCCCTTTTCATCCCTTCTGTTGTGATTTTCTGAAAACACAAAAACACGTGTTTCCTTATTTTTAAAGAAGATTCTAAATACCATTTTTTTACATCTGTAAACTTTTAAAGTTTTGAGATATAGCTACATTCATTTTAAAATTTCACCCCCCCCCCCTTTTCAACCCCTTAGCGACGGAATATCAAAAAATCCTCTGTTAGCGAGCACCTACATCTTAATATGAATCTATCCCCAAAATTTCATTTCTTTATGTCCAGTAGTTTTGGCTCGGCGATGATGAATCAGTCAGTCAGTCAGTCAGTCAGTCAGTCAGTCAGTCAGTCAGTCAGTCAGTCAGTCAGTCAGGACAAGTTATTTTATATATATAGATTGTCGCTTGATGAGCGGAACAATATCCTCAGCTATATTAAGTTTCATGACTGCTACCTCTCATATTAGGCACTTCCTAATTAGGAATCTATTACGAGGATGAACATCAGAAGGAACCGAGGATCGAAGCCGGGCAGAGGCATGCTGGCTATCCTTACGCCAGTACGCTAAATACCTCTTTGTAAGGCAAGATCAGAATACAAATGTATGCTTTGTGATATATCTATTTGGATCATTTTAGTTAGTAAGAAAATGATGACAGTCAAAAACTGTACTACAAAGTGGTAGAGTAGTATCATATAATCAGATGGTACAGATCAGATCAGATAGTATAAAAATGTTATTTTATTTTCACAAATTCACTGCGAAATTTGTCTGAAGCAGGGTTCCTCATTCATATGCAAGCGCTGAACGGCTGCCAAATGCGCAACACATCTCTTTCGTGTAGTGCAGCATAGGTATATGACCCTGACGAAAGTTGCTTCTTGGAATCGTCGCTTGTCCGATTTGCTCTGCCGAGCTCAATTGGTCTCGACTCCTGCAAAGATTTGCATACTTCTCCATCAGCATCTTATCCCGCCGACAGGCATCCATTCAATTTTATCTCATCTTCCAAATAAATTGCTGATCTCACCTCCAGTGTGCCTCACTTGTACCGATTAATTACAATGAACTCCCGACAATACGCACCCGCTTGTGCGTTATCCCGTGTTATGCGCCCCGGAAAGAAGTTATTCTTGGACACCAGATTTAAGGTGGTTTAAATAAATCCAATACAGCGGAAATCTCCATCCGTCAGGATTACTTCACCACCGAATATTATCTTGAGGCAAATTGAAGTGATCATGTTGCTCATAGCAGATCGTGGGACTATTTCCGACTTTTTCGTGAGTGTCTTCATAAAGCTGGGCATCCCTAACAATACTTTCAAAGACGTGACACGGTGATAAAAGGGTCCGTCGCCGTTCTATACCATCGCATCTAAATTCTTCTCAGGATTGATATCTACGTGTTGTCTCTTTGATTCTCCTTTTCTGCTTTTTAAAATGTATTTATTCGAGTATCTCTTGTATCTAAATGATTGATGTTGTCATGGTATTTCCATGTGAATTTATGTAAAAATTGAACAGTATTGTATTTGAAACATTGCCATGCAGTCTTTAAGATAAGGAAGCAGTTCAAACAAAAATTCTTCGGTTGCTGGCGTCCGGCGACTACGGCGAAGGAGGAATATAGACTCCATTTTGAAGTACAGAAAAAGCAATATAAATGTTATGATCATAAACGATTTAAATTAATGATCCGCTTGTTGGTAAAAGATTGCAATAAGATAAGGACAACTAGGGAAACAAAAGGTATGGTGTTTAATTGATATATAGGCTGCAAGAATAAAGGTCAAAGAGAAAAAGAAGACGAGAATCGCTGTTTCTTGCGTAGAGGAACAGTGGGAAAGACAAATATGCTTAAAGCTGCAATAGAGAAACAATCCCCACAAAAGTAAAATAAACGAAGAGCACTGATGTAAATAAAGAAGGAAAGGATGAAAGTTTATCTTACAATATATAACACAATTAAACATTTAGGACTAAAAGATGATGGTAAAGTGCAAAATGGGTATAAAAGACAGATCTAATTATGTATAATGTATCCATACGAAATCCGTTTATGTAGCAATTCGCACAAATAATTGTAATAAGGATTATTATAAAATTCATATACCACAACGATTTGGATTATAACAAACTAATTCTCTGTCGTCAGATTCTGGTGGTCCGAAACTACGAGAGGGGGGGGGGATCATCTGTTCTCTTTAGCTGTTGGTCGCCTTCAATTGTGAAAACAATCATAATAGATATCTTTCTTTCTTGATCCGTTTACCGTTCAGGGTTAGTTTCTCCCTCGGACTCAGCGAGGGATCCTGCCTCAAGGGCAGTGTCCAGGAGCGTGACACTTTGGGTCGGGGAGATAAAACTGGGAAAGAGGACCATTACCTCACCCAGGTGGCCTCACCTGCTATGCTGAAAATGGACCTTGTGGGGGATGGAAAGATTGGAAGGGATAGACAAGGAAGAGGGAAGGAAGCGGCCGTGGCCTTAAGTTAGGTACCGTCCCGGCATTTGCCAGGATGAGAAGTGGGAAACCACGGAAAACCACTTCGAGGATGGCTGAGGTGGGAATCGAACCTTCCTCTACTCAATTCACCACCTGAGGCTGAGTCGACCCCGTCCCATCCTTCGTGACACTTATCAAATTTCGTGGCAGAACCGGAAATCGAACTCGGGGGTGGCAGCTAATCACACTATAATAGATATACCATAGGCTATTGTTTGCTTTCATACACAGCATATGGACACATAGAAAGACTGCCACAACTTAACACACACACCTGGAGCTAAGAAAATTCGAAGCGTTCCAAAACACGCCTATTTGAATGAAAGATCAGTGGTGGAGGACTCGATTACTTGGCACATGCTTGAGAACACACACTATATAGTATATGATAGATAGATAGATAGATAGATAGATAGATAGATAGATAGATAGATAGATAGATAGATAGATAGATAGATGTAGGGTCTAATAAAATACACTGCCTGACAAAAAAGGTTAAGCATCCAGAAGAAGTGGCTGAAAGTGACTGAAACTACATATTCTGAGTGACCATATGCCTTCATTGAACTGATTACAATATGGGACGAAAGAGACAAGGCCGTTGGCAGTTACAGATGGAATGTTGGTGCCAGGTCAGTAGAGTGTCGCACCCCGTCTGGCCGCAGTGTATGCCCTTATGCGGTTCGGAATGGTGTCAAACAACCTTTGGATCCTCTCCTGAGGCAATTTCGTCCACAGTTGTTGGTTGCAGGTTGGTATTGGGACGGAGTCCCCTTCCAGTGTCATCCCACACGTGTTCAATGATGGAGAGATCCGGGGATTTTGCTGGCCACGGGAGGACCTCAACATGCTCTAAGCAGTCCATAGACACACGTGCAGTATGTGGACGTGCATTATCTTGTTGGAACACTGTCCCAGGGTGCTGTGCCATAAGGGGTAGGACGTGTGGTCGCAGAATATCTGTGACTTGTCGCTGTGCCGTCAAAGTCTGCCGAAGCACTATTAGAGGTGACCTGAACCCATATCCGATGGCTCCCCACACCATGATGCCAGGGATTACACCTGTGTGTCTTTCCACAATATGTGCAGGATCTGCTCTCTGCCGTCGACGCCGCCAAACCCATACACGATGGTCATCAGAGGTTATGGAGAAGCGGGACTCATCACTGAACATGATGCGATGCCAGTCGTCCTCTGTCCGTGCCTCCCTGGCAAGGCACCACTCCAAACGCAGGCATTTGTGCCCTGGTGTCAATGGCAACCGACGCATGGGGTGGTAGGACTCCAATCCGGCGGATGCGAGTCGTCGAAACACTGTACGGGAACTCACAGGATGTTGTAGAGTTTCCAATACATGTTCGCGGATGGCGGCTGCCGAAGTTATGGGATCCCGCAATACTTGGCGCACCATACGGTGGTCCTCTCTCGGGGTGGTGTTTCTTGGTCGACCCGAACCTGTACGACGTGATTGAGTGTTCTCTTGTACCCTTTGAGTCCAACATCGAGCCACTGAAATGAAATGTCGTATGGTTTTTAGTGCCGGGATATCCCAGGACGGGTTCGGCTCGCCAGGTGCAGGTCTTTCTATTTGACTCCCGTTGGCGACCTGCCCGTTAAGGTTAAAATCCCCGTCCCGGCCGGGAATCGAACCCGGGACCCACTGAACCGAAGGCCAGTACGCTGACCGTTCAGCCAACGAGTCGGACATCGAGCCACTGTGACATCTGAATGGCCCACATGCCTGGCAGCTGCACGATACGACCAACCAACCTCATGCAGTCCCACAATGCGGCTTTTGTCAAATGCTGACATTTGATACATAGGCTGTCTAACGCGTCCGCGAGGCATTGCGGGTGTTTAGTACTGTACGTAGTCCTCTCTGCACGTCTAGCTTAACTGTCTGACTCGCAGCTAGAGATGGGCACTATCGACTGATAACTATCGAACTAGTCGATAGTTTAAACTATCGTAACAGTCGACTGAATTGTCCTCACAGCGACGTGGAAGCGAATGGGACTACCGGTTTACGGTCATTTCGGATATGTAATATATATGTTAACTTTATAGGTACCTACTTGATATGGCGATTTACTCTTGTCGTTGTATAGGCCCTATTTGTTTATATTAATTACGTCATTCATAAATAAGGCATAACTACAATAGAAAATACAGTAGCGTAGTAGTGTGTTTCGCTATTCTCATATAATTATATCCTTATTGTGTACTACAGCAACAAGTTTTACATTTTTTTACAAGTTGTTTTACGTCGCACCGACACAGATAGGTCTTAAGGCGATAATGGGACAGGAACGAACTAGGAGTGGGAAGGAAGCGGCCGTGGCCTTAATTAAGGTACAGCCCCAGCATTTGCATGGTGTTAAAATGAGAAACCACGGAAAATCATCTTCAGGGATGCCGACAGTAGGGTTAGAACCCACTGTCTCCCGCATACTGGCCGCACTTAAGCGACTGCAGCTATCGAGCTCGGTAGTTTTACATCTTATTGTTAGCGTTGTTCAGGAATAGAGCCTCATTGTCGTCTTTCTACGTTTCACTGTCCAGTTAGCACCAAGAAAGTCCATTCGTATGATGTTGGTTCATATTAAGGGTCTCACTCTATTAGCCGTACGGAGGAGTGCGAAAATCGGATTTTAACATGAGCAGCTGTGAGTTCCTCGATAGTGTGATTATAACAGTCCGGGATTGGGGTATGCGCTCAAGGTACAGTATTATTGTGGCATTTGCCAGGAATGAATGTAGAAAATCCCATGGAAAACTACCTACATTAAGGATATGGTATCCGCTGTCAGTGAATGGAATACGAACCTGGCATCTCCGGGTGGTCCAGCTTCTTATTCCTAATGTGGAGCGGAGTGGACTTGTCGGCTGTCAACGTGGACTCCTTTGAATAAATTTGTAAGTTACTCAATATAACATTAATTTTGTTCTAATGGGTAAATTGCGTTAAAATAAGTCGAATTCGTAAAAGTACGACTCTCCACTTTTGATACGGAGAGTTTCGACTGGAAACATTCGAATGTTTTTCATAGAACGACTGACTACTTCCGTTATATGAATACTTTCATTCGACTGAAATCATTCGACTATTCAGTCTTTTCGACAGGAAGTAATGAATACTTTCGTTCAACTGAAAACATTCCACTATTCAGTCGATAGTTCCAAGGGGCTGTCGCCCGATTAGTCGACAGTGGTTTTCAGTCGATAGTGCCCATCTCTACTCACAGCAGTTGAGTGGAAACAACTTAACAACAGGACGGTGCCATCACGATTGCACTTTGGTGGGCGTTCTACACATTACAGATCCTTGTAAATCTAATAATTTACTCACACATCAAAGGTATGCATGTATACCGAAATGGGATAATATTGGACCACTCCTTTTGGTTGCTTAATTTTTTGTCAGGCAATGTAGTAGCAACTGAACTAATTTATTCTCACAGTGTCTCAGGTATAATAAAACATTTCCTTTTTCATATCGGCTGGCAGTACATTCCGAAACAAAATGACCTTAAAGTAGTACATTGCTGTGCTGCGTAATGATTATCCAGTAAGTATTTAGATAGATTTAACCTGCTTGTGTCCCGTAGATGTGAATCCTGTTAATCCCTGTCTTTGACGAGAAATGCACAAAGCTGAAATACAGAATATGCAGATGAAATTATATTGCACCGGGCGAGTTGGCCGTGCGGTATAGGGGCACGGCTGTGAGCTTGCATCCGGGAGATAGTGGGTTCGAATCCCACTGTCGACAGCCCTGAAGATGGTTTTCCGTGGTTTCCCATTTTCACACCAGGCAAAGGCTGGGGCTGTACCTTAATTAAGGCCACGGCCGCTTCCTTCCAACTCCTAGGCCTTTCCTATCACATCGTCGCCATAAGACCTATCTGTGACGGTGCGATGTAAAGCCACTAGGAAAAAATAAATAAATTACATTATTCTCTGAGTATCGTAATTCAATTTAAATGATTAGGTGGTCTGTTCTGTGACATTCGCTTCATTAGAGACTGAATGTCATTGCTGCACGATTTAACACGTTCTGGAGAACGACAGGTCGCTGAAAGTTATAGCCTCACCTGTGCGTAAATTGCCGGTTAGTCTGTAATGACTCCGTATGGCACATCAGTTGGCGAGGGAGAAGGTAATGGTATCGTTCGAATTTGAGATTGCAATTCCGGTTCTGATATCATCCATTCTTGTGAGTGCTTACCCTGGTATCTTCCCTCGCTCATTGTTGGAGGAAGTGGGGACGTATTTATAATCCTAAGACTCTTTTCCCTCTTCTTGAGTCGAAGATGAATTAATACATGGTATTGGTCTTACGTCCCACTAACTGCATTTAACGTTTTCGGAGATGCCACTTAAAGACTTTTTGATACAATATCCACTCTCATCTATGGCATTACAAGCAGGATAGTAAACGCAGAGGTATGATCCAATACACTTATTATTATTATTATTATTATTATTATTATTATTATTATTATTATTATTATTATTATTATTATTATTAATTTACTCCTTTGTCTTATCGCACTCTTGTGAGGTCGACGTTTTTGGCAAATCTTTTCCATTTTCTTCTATCCCATTGTTATCTGGAAGCCGGCAGATCCGAGTTGTTAAACTTTCAACTACATAAATTAATCATTCATCCAGTGTGCTTATTGTGATGCACATTTATGCAGTACTCACAAACATGTATAATTATGTCTACAAGTTTCCTCTGTGGATCAGTGGCCGAGTGCCGGCTTCTGAATCACAAGATCGCGGGTTCAAACCTGGCAGAGGTAGTCGGATTTTTGAAGGGTGGAAGAAAGACTATTCGGCACTCCATGATTACGATGTTGGCTGGTGAAATATCTGTGATGACACATTAGGTGTTTGTCAGACAAAATGTGTTTTGACCGATAGAGATTGCCCAGAAGTGGTTTTTCATTTTTGCCCTTTAGTAGATTGAAACAGAACATCGACATTGAAACGAAAGCAGCTTGAATGGCGTCGTACTGAAATGCCTGCACTCGGTAACCGAGGTCATACGATTATTATTATTATTATTATTATTATTATTATTATTATTATTATTATTATTATTATTATTATTATTATTATTATTATTATTATTTATAGGAACAGCTAAAAGTTGTACAATAAACATTTACAGCTGAACTTCCCTTTTCATTCATCTGTCAGACACTTCGTGAACGTTCCTTGTCAGAGATGATAATGAAAGACATCCTCGATGATCCCTACAAATAACTACCTATATCTCACAATTACATGCAACTAGGTTACATATAAAGCAGTTTGTACTGTATTTGCAAAAGCGGGTCTCACATAGAAATTTGACCTACTTTCTTTGAGATCATATAAATATAGATTTTTGTAAATTTAATCCGTCTTGAACTTGCTTGATTAATCCACAGCTTCAAAGTTACAGAAGGCCATAGTCTGGCTGGCTTTGTAGGGTCATATGTGTGTCCTCATCTCATAGCACAGCCAAGGTCGTGATGACGTGATCAGTGAACAGGCGTGGAATATACAAACATCGTTGTTAGACCACAGCCGGCTCTTCCGCCTCCTTGAAGATGTAACCTTACATAGCTCTGATGTGAGGAGGACTTAATATTGTGTTGTTCTATCTGAAGCAGGAAACATTAAATTTGTAATCTAGTAATATCTCTGTATACATCAGCCTTGGTATTTACTTTTTATTGCACTGTAAAATGCTATGTAAGTAAGAGTTCTTTATATCTATCTGTACTAATATAGTGTATAAAGAAAGACTGTCAATTTGTTTGTATGTAACGGGTAATCTGAGAAACTACTGGGCCTATTTTGAAAGGTCTTTCACCATTTGAAAGATAATACTATTCCGGGTAACATAAGTAATATATCATCCTGGAATATCAGAGGGTTCCAGCGAGAACCGTGATTGAAGGAAAAATCTGAAAGTTTGTATGTTTGCCTGCCTCTATTTTCACGTAAAAACTACTTGACTGATGGAGCTTAAATTTGGCAAGCTTCTAGCTGATACCTTTGGTTAACACACAGGCTGCTTACTATCATGCTATCATTTAAGTGAAAGAAAATGTGAAGCAAGTCAGAGGAAAACGTACGCTTGGAACCCTTAAAATTTAAAACGCTGCCTAAACGGTCAGTCCTGTTGAACAACGTAGTGCACCACGTGTACCTGAAATTCGATTTCCCAGAAAAAACACGTATTTGAATTTTCTTAGAATCTCTAATAGTATTCAAGAAAAACTGTTTTGCTGTGTTTTGGAGCATGCTTTATACTTGGTTTTTTTCACGTAAAATCTACTTGAGAATCGTGCTCAAATTTGGTTAACATGTACGTAAGCTACTTATTATTACATTGTATATTAAGGGGCCCGTACAGGGAAGTACAATGTGAAATAACACATAGGAAGGTGTACGCTGGGACCCTTAAAAGTGAATACCCTGTTAACCGGTTAATCCTACTAAATAATGGAGTCAATGGGTGGACTTAAAATTCGATTTCCTAGAAAAAAGTTTGTAAGCAAGTTTTTTTTTTTTTTTGGTCGTGTTTTACTATCACTCTTACCTCTTAAACGGACCACATAGGGAAAGAAAATGTGAACAAGTCAGAGGAAAATGTACGTCTAGGATCCATAAAAGTAAATAAGCTACCTGAACAGTTAGTCATACCCTGAAGAAAATGGAAATTGCAACACCCAGAAGGAGTGGTGCTACATTGCTGCAATTGAACATGCAGGACGAGTGTTCGGTTGTGATTCGATGATTACACTTTCAGGTCCCTCTGACCGCAAGTTTGGACAACAATCAATACAGGATGTGCCCACCACGAGCTGCAATACATTGATGAATTCGTCGAGGCATGGAGTCAGTAAGGCCCTGGATCGCTTCCTGAGGAATTGTGGCCCATGCTTGCTGCACTGCACGGGTCAGTTGTTCCAGAGTTGTGGGTGGCTGAGGACGGTTGGCCAGTTGTCGACCCATCATGTCCCACACATGCTCAATAGGACTGAGATTCGGGGATCTGGCGGGCCATTCTAAGATTGTGATGTCGTGGAGAGCTTCTCTGGAGATGCGTGCAGTGTGAACCCGGGCATTGTCCTGCTGAAACATCCCATTAGCAATGTTCGCCATCATAGGGACAACCACTGGATTTGAGTACCCTATCAACGTTATCAACGTACTGTCGAGCAGTCATAATGCCCTCAACAAGCACTAATTGTGATTTCACATTAAAGCCAATAGCTCCCCAGACCATAATACTTGGTGTTCACCCTGTGTACCTTTCGACAATAAGATCTGGGCCGCCCTTCTCCCCGGTTCGTCGGCGCACACGATTCCGGCGATCACTGCGGGCAAGACAGAAGCGTGATTCATCACTAAAGACGACCCTCTGCCATTCGTTGACCCACGTCGATCTTTCTCGACACCAGGCCAGCCTTACACGTCGCTGTTGTGAGGTCAGTGGAACACCTTCTGCAGGGACACGGGCTCGTAAGCCAGCTGCACGCAGGCGATTACCAACTGTTTATTGTGTACTGTGGGGTGCCACAGCTGCTCGAATTTGCGCTGCTGTTGCATGGGGTTCCATCCGGGCCATCCGAATGATGCGGCGATCCTCTCTCACAGTTGTCTGTCACGCTGGGCCTGTGCCAGGTCTACGAGTGTGGGTACCTTCATTTGACCACTGCTGCCATACACGTTGTACTGTAGGTGCCTGTCGACCAACATGTGCAGCGACAGTCCTTAGCGATAATCCAGCCTCACACAGCCCAATTATCCGAGCCCTCTCAAACGGCGACAGTTGTTGATAGCGTGCTCTTCTCTGTCGTCGAGGCATGTTTGACGGGGAACACTTCACTGCACAGACTGCAAGTCAACTACGCTACACCAGAGTCTGTATACTGGAGTTGATTCCTCCGCGACCAATCACGTGGGGAGGCCTGTAGCAGCAATCCAAAACAATCCAGTGGGTCTGAAACTTTGATCGTTTACATACCTACATGGCATCGTTCCATATCTTGAAAATCAACACAAACGACCAATGCCTTCATGGTGTTGCAATTTCCATTTTCTTAAGTGTATTAAACGTTGCAGCACAGCAAGTGAACTTAACATTCTGGAGTGTGTGATGTCCTTACTCTGAATGAATAAGTAAGATATAAGATGGCGGAAGCCGCACTAGGCCTATTTAATTCGGGAACTGTTACACATGTTCGTGCGCGATTCACGGCGCCTACTCACGCTCTAGCTTTTACTTTACGTTTTGCAGTAACCAAGTATAACTATATACAACTGACTCGACTTCAATTCGAGGACCGTACACAAGCGCCGCGTGTGAGTCTATCTTTTATATGCCTTTGATTGGCAAGAAACGTGAATAGATTAACAAATGAGAAAATACAGTCTCTCTGTCAGCTATCACGGCATGGAGGTTTACTGCATCGCTCTAGTGGACACATGATACTTATTCAAAGATTTATCATGAACTTAGACTACCTGTATCATGAACATATCTCCCTTTACCCTACCGTAACATAACAGAGATCTTTTTACCTCTCGCTCAGTCACAGCCTTCCTGATTCTTAACATTCTCCAACTTGTTATGACAAATGTTAGCAATATAACTTGGAAACATACTGTTATTTAGGGAACCGTCTTACACGATATCGATATCTATACGCAGGCCAATTATCCCACATATATTTAAATAATAAAACAATATTAGTCACTAATAATTGTCTTTTGAATTTGTACTTACGTTGATAGGGGCTGCCTGGCCGAGGCGGTAAAGGCGTGCTCGGTTCGCCCGGAAGGACGTGGGTTCGTATCCCCGTCAGGAAGTCGTAAAATTTAAGAAATAAGATTTCCACTTCCGGAGGTGCATATGGCCCTGAGGTTCACTCAGCCTACACCAAAAATGAGTACCAGGTTAATTCCTGGGGGCAAAGGCGGCCGGGCGTAGAGCTAACCACTCTACCCCATCAAGTGCCGAGGTTACGGATAGTGGAAGCCTTTACCTTCCACCCCTCCAAGGGCCTTCATGGCCTGCACGGAGAAGACTTTGCTTTGCTTTGCTTTTACTTACGTTGATACGTACTTATTAAGGAAATCACTTTATTACTTTAAAAA